>NC_052159.1:81659969-83106305 GCF_902713615.1 Scyliorhinus canicula | reverse complement strand
CATGCCGCAACCCCCCATGCCGCAACCCCCCCATGTCGCAACCCCCCCATGCCGCAACCCCCATGCCGCAACCCCCCCATGCCGCAACCCCCCCATTGCCGCACCCCCCCATGCCGCAACCCCCCCATGCCGCAACCCCCCCATGCCGCAACCCCCCATGCCGCAACCCCCCCATGCCGCACCCCCCCATGCCGCAAACCCCCCCCAAATGCCGGGTCTCCCCCCCCATGCCGAACCCCCCCATGCCGCAACCCCCCCATGCCGCAACCCCCCATGCCGCAACCCCCCCATGCCGCAACCCCCCATGCCGCACCCCCCCCATGCCGCAACCCCCCCAAATGCCGGGTCTCCCCCCCCATGCCGCAACCCCCCCATGCCGCAACCCCACCTGCCGCAACCCCCCATGCCGCAACCCCCCCATGCCGCAACCCCCCCCATGCCGCAACCCCCCCCATGCCGCACCCCCCCCCATGCCGCAACCCCCCCCCCAAACATGCCGGGTCTCCCCCCCCCATGCCGCAAACCCCCCCATGCCGCAACCCCCCCATGCCGCAACCCCCCCCATTGCCGCAACCCCCCCATGCCGCAACCCCCCCATGCCGCAAACCCCCCCCATGCCGCAACCCCCCCATGCCGCACCCCCCCATGCCGCAACCCCCCCATGCCGCAACCCCCCCATGCCGCAACCCCCCCCATGCCGCAACCCCCCCATGCCGCACCCCCCCCCCCATGCCGCAACCCCCCCCCAAATGCCGGGTCTCCCCCCCCCCATGCCGCAACCCCCCCATGCCGCAACCCCCCCATGCCGCAACCCCCCCCATGCCGCAACCCCCCCCATGCCGCAACCTCCCCCCCATTCCGCAAACCCCCCCCATGCCGCAACCCCCCCCCCATGCCGCAACCCCCCCCCATGCCGCAACCCCCCCCCCAAAAATGGCGGGTCTCCCCCCCCAAAAATGCCGGGTCTCCCCCCCCAAAAATGCCGGGTCTCCCCCCCCCCAAATGCCGGGTCTCCCCCCCCCAAATGCCGGGTCTGTCTCTCTCCTCCTCCTCCTCCAAAAAACGCCGGGTCTCACCACTTCCGCAGCTGGTTGCGGGTTGCGGCATGGGGGGGTTGCGGCATGGGGGGGTTGCGGCATGGGGGGGTTGCGGCATGGGGGGGGGTTGCGGCATGGGGGGGTTGCATGGGGGGAACGGAGATTGCCAGCTTAAAATAAGGCCCCGACGCCGGAGTGATTAACACCGATTTTTCTCGCCGGAAACCCGCGTTACGACGGGCAACGGAGAATCCCGCCCAGTGTTGCTGATGTTTCAATTCAATGTGAAAAGAGATTACTGGGGTGACCGAGGCTAGAGCAGTCACTAACGCGGAGGTCGGCGCACGCTGCAGAGGTGAGAATCCACCAGGCCCCACCCAGATGGACTGTCACACGTGAGTTGTTATTGCCATTCTGAATGACCCTTCCCTCTCACTGACTACATGTCCATTCTCCCACAGCACCCCAAGCCAACGACGCCGGCCCATCACGGAATGGTGTTCCCCCCCCCCCCCCCCCCCCCCGCCTCCCAGAAGAACACCTCGGAGGAGAGCTTCGAGGATGCCACCATAGATGCTTCACAGCTGTCATCCCCAGACTCCACCAGTGCAGAGACACGCACCTCAGTGGGCAGCGTTAGTGATCCGGCTTCTGGGGCACAATCTGGTGATGACAACATAGTTGCAGACGCACATCAGGTGGAAGCAGTAATGCCCAGATGAGACAACAGTTGGTGGTCTGCTGGGTCCTGGTCAGATGTTGAGCTTCTGGAACAGGCTTATCTGGAGCTGATGCAGATATTAAGGTGCGGCCGTGTCATCCAAAGGGGAATGTCAGCGACATTCCAGCAAGTCCATAGCCGATTGGAGGAGTCCCAGAGTCACCGGCAATGCATCGAGGCCAATACTGCTAGGGTGGGAAAAGCAGTGGAGAGCCTGGCGCTGCAGCGCATGTCCCAGCCAATGAGGAGTGTCACCAAGGGCGCCGTCACCATGGTGCAGATATTGGGGAGCTGGCAGGGCTGGCAGGCTGGCAAGGTGATGCAGGGGCGGCCGGAGCTCTAATGGAGTGGTGACGGTGGCCACCAGCTCTCCTGAGTTCCACTCCTCTGACAATGCTGCGTCTCGCAGTCAGCACCCAGGACAGGGTTGCATAGCTGTTCATGTGCCGCCGTCAAGTACGCCAGAGCCCTCTGGCCCGAGAGTCCACAGAGGAGTCCCGCCAGGGCCATCAAAGGCAATGGGAGATGGTAAGCAGCTGGCTGCCTCCACCTCCGATGGATAAACACCGATAAGCAGTGGTAGAGCATGAAAGGCTAAGCACATCGAGGATCACTGAGAGAATTCTGGGGGAAGGGGGGGAGAGGGGATTGGTAGGGGATGAGGGGGGGGGAGTGTGCATTGGGGGTAGGGGTTTGGGGGGGATGAGGAGGTGGTGGAGAGAGTGGGGCGGCACCATCAGAATAATGGGCAGTGGTGGACACTTGTGTGATTCATTAGAAATCCTTCACCACAACCAGTATGAAGCCTCTGTCATTTTCTTCCGCAATGCGGGTTGACCTCCAAGCCCTTGCCACATCTCCCAAGCCATGGATGTCCTGCCATGCTTGGCACACCGCATGCAGGTGATGGGTGTGAGCGAGCACTCAGCAGACAGGCAGGAGTCAGACTATGGCATAGATTGAGGAGCACCAGCACTCAGCTGTCTGCAGGTTATCATCCCCTCGCCTGCTCTCAACAGTGACGCACAGAGGGTGCAGGCAAAGTCTCAACACCCTGGAGTGATTTTTTTTTTCTCTAAAATTCCAAGTATCCAATTCTTCTTTTCCTCAATTAAGGGGCAATTTAATGTGGCTAATCCACCTGCCCTGCACATCTTTGGACTGTGGGGGTGAGACTCTTGCAGTCACGGGGAAAATGTGCCAACTCCACACGGACAGTGACCCGGGGCCGGGATTGAACCTGGGCCCTCGGCGCCGTGAGGCATGAGGCATCAGTGCTAACCACTGTGCCACCATGCCGCCCAGAACCCTGGAGTGGTGTAACACACTGGGAGGGTGGGAAATGGAGAGGGTGTGGAGGGTAGCATTGACGGACCAGGTCATGTCGTTTGTGAAGTGGGCGGGTATGAGGGCCTCCCTGACTCTCCAGGCTTGCTGAACCCTTGTGCTGCCACCCGTTCTGCATCCTCCGGCTGGTCCTCCGCTTTCTTAGGGTTTTTTTTATTGTCACGTGTACAGAGGCACAGTGAAAAGTATTGCTCTGACTTCTGGTGGTGGCCATCGTGTGAGTGGTCACACATTTGGAGCTTCCGCTCGAGCCGGTTTTTTTTGGTCCTTTTCCCCGGTTGCCAAGTGTATGTTTTGGGGGAGAAAGGTGCAGAGGTGGTGGAGGAAAGCTATATTCCACTGGTGAGGTCGGTGGATGGATCCACGGACCAGAAGTAGGCCAAGACAAAAGGAGCTGCAGGGGCTAGAAACTCTTCTTGCGACACAGCGGAAGATGGCGGAGGGTCGGCCCTGCCAACCCAGTGGTCGACGGAACAATTGGTTGACTTTCTTAACAAAAAATTCAGCCAATAGAGGAGGGAGGCGCAGGAGGACCTGACGAATGTGGTAAACTTGCTGAAAGCGGGGATCAATCGGGTGGAGCTGAGGCTGGAGACCCAGAGCCAGGCGATCCAGAAGGTGGAGTAGGCAGTGGGAGAGCACAAGGAGCAGCTTACCTCATTGCGGGCCCTGGTTGGGATGCTGAGGGAAACTCAGAAGCGGCTCAAGGAGAAAGTGGAAGATTTGGAATACCGCTCCCGGAGGCAGAATCTGAAGATAGTGGCGATGCCAGATGGCATCGAGGGAGTGGACGCTGGCTGTTTTGTGGCCAAGGTGTTGCAGAAGATGGCGCGGGGGGCGGACCTTCGACCGGAGCATAGGGTGCTTATGAGGATGCTGCAAGCAAATGAACAAAGAATAAAGAACAAATTACAGCACAGGAGCAGGCCCTTCGGCCCTCTAACCTGCGCCGGCCATGCTGCCCATCGAAAACTAAAATCTTCTACACTTCCAGTGTCCGTATCCCTCTATTCCCATCCTATTCATGATGCCCCTTAAACCTCACTATCGTCCCTGCTTCCACCAACCTCCTCTGGCAGCAAGTTCCAGGCACCCACTACCCTCAATGTAAAAAACCTGCCTCGTACATCTCCTCTAAACCTTGCCCCTCACACCTTAAACCTATGCCCCCTAGTAATTGACCCCTCTACCCTGAAAAAAAGTCTCTGACTATCCACTCTGTCTGTGCCTCTCATAATTTTGTAGACCTCTATCAGGTCGCCCCCCTCAACCTCCATTGTTCCAGCGAGAACAAATCAAGTTTATTGAATCTCTCCTCATAGCTAATGCCCTCTATACCCGGCAACACCTTGGTGAATCTCTTCTGCACCCTCTCCAAAGCCTCCACATCCTTCTGGTAGTGTGGCGACCAGAATTGAACACTATACTCCAAGTGTGGCCTAACTAAGGTTCTATACAGCTGCAACATGACTTGCCAATTTTTATACTCAATGCCCCAGTCAATAAAGGCAAGCATGCCTTATGCCTTCTTGAGTACCTTCTCCACCTGTGTTGCCCTTTTCAGTGACCTGTGGAGCTGTACACCTAGATCTCTCTGACTGTCAATACTCTTCAGGGTTCTACCATTCACTGTATATTCCCTACCTGTATTAGACCTTCCAAAATGCATTACCTCACATTTGTCCGGATTAAACTCCATCTGCTATCTCTCCGCCCAAGTCTCTAAACTATCTAAATCGTGCTGTATTCTCTGACAGTCCTCATTGCTATCCGCAATTCCACCAACCTTTGTGCCGTCCGCAAACTTACTAATCAGACCTGTTACATTTTCCTTCAAATCATTTATATATACTACGAACAGCAAAGGGCCCAGCACTGAACCCTGCAGAACACCACTCGTCACAGCACTCCAATCAGAAAAGCACCCTTCCATTGCTACTCTCTGCCTTCTATGACCTCGCCAGTTTGTATCCATCTTGCCAACTCACCTCTGATCCCGTGTGACTTCACCTTTTGTACCAGTCTGCCATGAGGGACCTTGTCAAAGGCCTTACTGAAGTCCATATAGACAACATCCACTGCTCTGCCTGCATCAATCATCTTTGTGACCTCCTCGAAAATCTCTATCAAGTTAGTGAGACACAGCCTCCCCCTCACAAAACTGTGCTGCCTCTCGCTAATATGTCCACTTGCTTCCAAATGGGAGTAGATCCTGTCTCGAAGAATTCTCTCCAGTAATTTCCCTACCACTGACAAAGAGGAGAGCTGGATTAAACCGGGTCAGGCCTGCCCTCTTTAAGAAGGGAGTGAAGTTTAGGATGCTATACCCGCCCCGCCTTTGGGTGACCCACAACTACTTTGGAACACCGGAGGAGGCAATGGAGTTCTTGAGAGACAATAAACTTTGGAGAAGGAGGACATTAAACGTTGGAGGGAATGTGAGGTGGTGTTGGTACTCCCTGCCCCTCTTTAGTTGTATTGTGCTGATTTATTTTGTCTTGGGTGATGACCAGGGGAGAACTTTTCTTTTCTCGGGGGCTGTTTAGCTCTTTCATGGGGTGCTTTGGTGGGAGGCCGGAGGAAGGTGGAGGATGAGTGCACCTTTTTTTCCTTCTTCATAGTGTTATTGTTGTTTGCACCATGATAGAGTGTGAGCAGGGTGCGAGGGAATCAGTGGGGGGTAAGGTGTTTGGCGCCGTGGGCGGGGGCTGCCAGGCACAGTGGGGGGGGGGGGAGCAATCAGGTGGTTAGAGTTTTAGAGGGAGATGGGATTGTTGTTTTGTTTGGGAAGGGGGGGGGGGGGGCGCTGCTGACGGGGGTGGGGCAGTGGAAGTGTAATATGGATGGACATGTAGACATCCAAGGGCGGGCCTGGTTAGCTGCAGGATGCGGGCACGGGGCTTGCCCAAGAACTTGTATGGTTGATCGGCAGTGGAGGGGGTGGGGTTCCCCCCAACCAGGCTGGTCACATGGAATGTGAGGGGGCTGAATGGGCCAGTCAAACGGTCGCGACTGTTCGCACTTCTGAGGAGTTTAAAGGCGGATGTAGCATTTCTACAGGAAACGTATTTCAAGATTGGGGACCAGATTAGGTTGTGGAAGGGGTGGGTTAGACAGGTTTTTCATTTTGGGTTGAATTTGAAGACGCGGGGAGTGGCGGTACTAATAAATAAGCGGGTAGCATTTGAGATGGGGAACATTGTGGCAGATCCAGAGGGAAGGTTTGTGATGGTGAGCTGGAAATTGGAGAGGGTGCCAGTCGTCTTGGTGAATGTTTATGCCCCAAATTGGGATGATATCGAATTCATGAGGCAGGTGTTGCAGAAGATCCCGGACTTGGACCAGCACTGGTTGATTATGGGGAGGGGGGACTTTAATACGGTCATTGAGCCGAGATTGGACCGGTCGTGTTTGCAATCAGGAGGGTGTCTCCATTGGTGAAAGAGCTAAAGGGGTTCATGGAGCGCATTGGGGTGGGGGGAGGGGTGGACCTGTGGAGGACCCTGTGGTGATTGTGTATCAGTGTAGATGCAATACGACTGAGCAAGCACTAGAGGGAGCACGGGAGAGCTATAAATACAGAGGGACAGGAAGTGAGGACACACTTCACAGAAGGGAGAACTGGGAGCAAGACAGACACAGGCAGGCAGCATTTGAGGTAGCTGTGAAGACAGAACAAATTCACAATAAAGCATCTTCTCGAACTTTGAGACTACGAGCTTTATTAAGACACAAGGAACAACACAGACCCGTGGAGGTTTAGAAGGCCGAGGGTAGTGGAATTTTCGTGCTTCTCCCAAGTGCACAGGGTGTATTCGCAGATCGATTACTTTGTTGTGGATAAGACTCTGCTGGCAGGGCTGGTTGACTCGGGGTACTGGCCGATTGTGGTTTCTGAACACGCGCTGCACTGGGTGGACCTGCAAGTGGACTGGGGTGGGGGGGGCACGGCGTGAAGGTAGGGGGCTCAGCGCCACACGAGATTACACGTGGGATTGCTAGCAGACGAGGTGTGCGAGTGCGTAAGTGCTGCCATTCGGGGGTGTGTGGAGCTGAATGACACGGGGGAGGTATCGGCTGCCGCGCTATGGGAGATCCTTAAGGCAATGATCAGGAGGGAGCTGATATCAATTTGGGCGCACAAGGCCAGGATGGAGCAGCCAGAGATGGCAATGCTGGTGGAGGATATCCTATGGGTAGATAGGAGATACTCGGAGGATCCGGTGGCAGGGTTGTTATAATAATAATAATAATCGCTTATTGTCACAAGTAGGCTTCAATTAAATTACTGTGAAAAGCCCCTAGTCGCCACATTCCGGCACCTGTTCGGGGAGGCCGGTGCGTGAATTGAACCTGCGTTGCTGGCCTTGTTCTGCATTACAAGCCAGCTGTTTAGCCCACTGTGCTAAACCAGCCCATATCAGTTGAAGAAGCTGCAGAAGTCCAGATGGAGTTTGGTTTGGTGTCCACGGGAAAGGTAGTGGGGCAGTTGCGGCAGGCTGGTGGGCATTGTATAAATATGGGAAGAAAGCGATAGTTGGTTCACCAACTTAGGAAGCAGGAGGCGGCGATGGAGATCGGAAAGGTGAAGGATAGGAAGGGAAGGACCTGGACCCAGTGGGATGAATGGGGCGTTTGATGAATTTTATAGGAGGCTATATGATTCGGAACCCCCGGTGGGGGGAAGAGAGAATGCAACATTTAAGGATGGGCTAGAATTTCCCAAAGTGTAAGAGGATTTGGTCGAGGGGTTTGAGGCACCCATTGGACTGGTGGAGAGGCTGGAGGGTATGGGGGCAATGCAGGCAGGGAAGGCACCAGGTCTGACTGGGTTCCCGGTAGAATTTTATAATTTATTTTCGGGGGACCTGGGGCTCCTGCTGGTAAAGGCATATAATGCAACGAGGGAGAAGGGGGAGCTTCCTCCATGCTATTGCAGGCCTCAATATCCTTAATTCTGAAGAAGGATAAGGACTCGGAGCAGTGTAGGTCTTATCACCCAATCTCGCTGCTGAATTTGTTTGTCAAATTGCTGGCAAAAATCGTGGCCTCGTGGACTGAGAACTGTTTACCGGGGGCGATAGAGGAGGATTAGACGGGATTTGTAAAGGGGAGGCATTTGTCGGCGAATGTCAGGCGCTTATTAAAAGTGATTATGATACCCCCGGTGGGACAGGAGGTGGAGCTGGGGGTCGCTATGGATGCAACAAAAGCTTTTGATTAGATAGAATGGGATTATTTGTGGGAAGTTCTGGGACGGTTCTTGTTTGGGCAGGGGTTTTTGGATTGGGCCCGGCTGCTATATAGGGCGCTAAGGATGAATCGGGTGAGCCTGGGGTATCTTAGATTACATCATGGGACAAGGCAGGGAATCCACCCTCCCACTCAAGGCTGGGATTTTTGTCCTGGCGAGAGAGCCACTGGCAATGGCACTTAGAGGGAAAAATGTTGGAAAGGTTTAGTGCGGAGGGGGATGGAGCATGGAGTTTCTTTATACGCGGACACCTTACTACTTTACATTTTGGGCCCGTTGGGTGGCATTAGGGGGATTATGAACATCTTGGAAGAGTTTGACGAGTTCTCCGGGTGTAAATTAAACATGGGGAAGAGTGAGGATTTCTCGATTCAAGCAAGGGGACAGGAGGGGAAGCTAGGCAAGCTGGTGTTTAAAATGATGGGGTGAACTTTAGATACTTGGACATTCAGGTGGTGCGGGGATGGGAGCATTTGCAGAAACTGAACTTGGCTCAGTTGGTTGAGCAGATGAATGGGGATTTTAAGAGGTGGGATGTGCTCCCGCTGTCGCTTGCGCGGTGGGTGCAAACCGTGAAAATGACGATGCTTCCAAGGATCCTATCCGTTTTTCAGAACCTTCCAACTTTTGTACCAAAGGCTGTTTTTAGGAAAGTTAATGCCCTGATTTTGGGGTTTATTTGGGTGGATAAATCCCCCGGCTAAAGAAGGTGCTGGTTGGGGGGGGGGGGAGGGAAAGGGGAGGTGGGGGGGGGAAAGGGGAGGTGGGGGGGGGGGGGGGGAAGGGGAGGTGGGGGGGCCCCGGGCTGACCCTGCCAAATTTAATGAACTACTGCTGGCCAGCAAATAGAGCCATGTGTAGGAAGTGGGTAGTGGAGGAGGGATTGGGGTGGGAGCGGATGAGGCAGCTTCTTATCAGGGCAGTAGCCTAGGGCCACTGTTGACAGTGCCTCAACTATTCTCGGCGGCCAGGTACTCCACGAGCCCGGTGCTGGCGGTGGCCCTGAGGGTGTGGGGACAGTGGCAGCAGCACCTGGGGTTGGAGGATGCCTTGGTTTGGGCACTGATTTGTGGGACACATAGGTTTGCTCTGGGGAGGCTGGATGCGGGGAGTGGCGGTGAGCAGAGATCGAACAGTTTGGAGACCTGTTTGTGGGGTCAGTGTTCCGAGCTTAAAGGAACTGGGAGAGGACTATGAGCTGCCCAGCGGGAATGGGTTCTGGTACTTACTGGTACGGGATTATGTTGGGAAGCAGATGCCATCCTTTCCTGACCTGCCATCCCCAGGGCTGCAGGACAAGGTGGTGTCGAAAACAGGAGTTGGTGAGGGCAGGGTGTCGGAGATTTCTGAGGAATTGATGGACTGGGAGGGTGCCCCAATAGGGGAAGCTAAGCGGAATTGGGAAGAAGAGTTGTGAGGGGTGATGGAGGCTGGATTATGGGAGGAGGCTCTGAGGAGAGTGAACACATTCCCTTTGTGCGCCAGGCTTAGTCTCATTCAATGTAAAGTAGACAATAGGGCATACATGATGTGGGCCAGAATTAAGCATGCTCTTTGAGGGGGTAGAGGATAGATGTGGGCGGTGCGTGGGGGGAGGGGGGTCCTGCGAACCATGTCCACATGCTCTAGGATTGTCTGAAACTGGAGGGATTCTGGCAGGGTTTTGCTGTCATTATGTCTGAGGTACTGAGGCTGAAGGTTGTTCCAAGTCCAGAAGTGGTGGTTTTCTGAGTGCTAAAAGACCTGGGAATCCAGGGGACGAAGCGGCCGATATCTTGGTCTTTGCCTCCCTGGTAGCCCAGAGACGGATCTTGTTGGAATGGAGGGACTTGGAGCCGCCTAAACCAAGGGTGTGGGGAAAACGACCTCGCGGAATTCCTGAAGCTGGAAAGATTAAGTTTGCCTTAAGAGGGTCTGTGGTTGGGGGGGGGGGGGGGGGGGGGGGGGTTTGGTCGGAGGTGGAAGCTGTTTATTGACTTCTTCAAGGTCGTTAAGACGTAAGCAGTAGGAGGGGTTTACAGGGGGTAAAAATGGGGGTGGCAGGGTGGGTGGAGGGGAATGGAAGGGAGGGTGGAGCGGCGGGGTTATTTATTGGCTATCTGATTTCCTGTTTGTTCTCTTTTTCTTGGTTTTGTATTGTGTTTTACCTATCGATTGATAAATGCCTTAATAAAAATATTTAAAAAAAAGTGTTGTTCTGTGTACAGTCCAGACAGGTTATTCTATACATGAACAAAACACATAGGACATACATAAATACACAATATAAATGCATTGACAGAGGCAAAGGGTGAGCATACAGAGTGCAGTACTACTCACTAGAGAAGATGTGTGAAGAGATCAGTTCAGTCCATAAGAGGGTCATTCAGGAGACTGGTAACAGCGGGGAAGGGGCTGTTTTTGAATCCGTTCGTGTGTGTTCTTGGACTTTTGTATCACCTACCCAATGGAAGAAGTTAGAAGAGTGAGTAAGCCAGTTGGAAGGGGTCTTTGATTATGCTGCCTACTTTCCCAAGGCAGCGGTAGGTGTAGACAGAGTCAATGGATGGGAGACAGGTTCTTGTGATGGACTAGGATGTGTTCAGGAGTCTCTGAAGTTTCTTACAGTCTTGGGCTGAGCAGTTGCCATACCAGGCTATGATGCAGCCAGATAGGATGCTTTCTATGGTGCATCTTTAAAAATTATTAAGAGTCAATGCGGACATGCCAAATTTCTTGTTTCCTGAGGAAGTATAAGCGCTGTTGTGCTTTCTTGGTCGTAGCATCAGTTTGGGTGGACCAGGACAGATTTTTGGTGATGTGCATACTTTGGAATTTGAAGCTGTCAACCATCTCCATTTCCCTGGGATTGCCCGCCAGCCCCTGCTGGTCCGGCACCTCTTTCTTTGTTCTCCTCCTCCTCCTCCTCATCGGAGGTGGCCACATGTTCCTTATCCTCCACCTCCAGCACATCGCCCCACTGCTGCACCAGGTTGTGGAGGATACAGCAGATCATCATGAAGAGGGCGACCCTCTGTGGGGTGTCCTGCAGGGCACCACTGCAGTGATCGAGGCATTGGGACCGTATTTTGAGTAGTCTGATGCACCGATCAGGTGGCCATATGGACCTTGTTGTATCGGGTTTTCACATTGGTCTCCTGCCTCTATACTGACGTCATTAGCTAGGTCCTAAGCAGATATTCCTTTTCCCCCAACAGTCGGCTGGCCAGCCTGAAGTGGTCCTCAAAGAGGCCGGGGATGTCTGACTGCATTAGGATGTAGCTGAATGTCGTGCACACTCCCTGGGAAGCGTGCACACATCTGCATAATCCTAAAGTGGTTGTTCAGGGAGTTGAACCCCTTCTTGTTGATGTAGGGCACTCCCAGATGGCCCAGTGAGCACAAGGCCACATAGGTGAAGTCAACCACTGGACCTGGGGCATCCCGGCGATGGCAGAGAATCCTGCTGCTTGGGCACCTTGTTGGGCTTGGTCCATGTCAAAGTTTATATAATCTGTGACCTGTCGGATACAGCTGTGGGCTGTAGCATGAGAGATTCCATACAAGTCCCTGCTTGAGCCCTGGAACGATCAGGACTGCGTTGACCTTTACGGCCACAGAGTGGGTGTCCTCCTCCTCCTCCACGTGGTGCCAAATCTGTGCAAACATGGCATCGGTGCCGCTCTGTCTGCTTGTTGAGGCAGAGCATCCTGCGCCACGCACTGCCCATCTGCTTGAAAGGCCAGTGCTGCTTATACACCCTGGGCCATCACGCACTGTCCACCTACACCCCAGGTGCCGTCCTGGCCTGATGGGCGGGCAGGTCCTCAGGGTGTGGCGCGGGTCATGGCACATGGGCCACCACTTTCAGCCTCTGTCGACGCTGCTGCTGACTCCATCACCGGCTCCTGGCCGCCCGGCCTACCAGCAGCACAACTAGGGCATGTTCAGCAGGGTCCAAAATACTGCCTGTATGGTTCAATATCTGTAAGGAAGTGGGAGAGTTCATTTGACTGACAAACAGCGATGTCTCCCACCCTGGCACCCTCTATTCCTCCAATGACCCCCTCCTCTCCTTCTCGTTTTTTGGGCTCTTCTGTTATTCACCGGCCTCATTGTGCTCCCGCTTGAACGCAACGCAGCTACTAAATCACGCCCAATATCTCCACCTTACCTGGCCCTGAGCTAAGAATTGTGGAATTGAATTCTGTTTCCTGAGCATAAGAATTGATTTTTGTTTTATTATTTGCACAGACTGTAATGTAGGCTTGGAAACAGTCGGCAAGCAGGTTAGACTGAACCTTGTGTTCCAGCTTTCAGTCAATTGGGGCAAGGATGTAGGTCAGTTTCTCTCTGTTCTCAGGATCTGTTAGCAACCATCAATCCTGACTTATTCTGAGCCCAGGAGAATAGCATTAACTGGAGTTGACCTGCTGGATATGCGATTTCTTTAAGATAGCAAGAAATGCCAGGCAACAGGCCTGTCTGCTTACAGCTCTACACAAGTGGCATGTAGGAGGCAAGATCAATGTCACCAAAAAAGCCTGTCCTTCCCAAGAACAAGGTATGATGAATCATAGAATCATAGAATTTATTGTGCAGTAGGAGGCCATTCGGCTCCTCGAGTCTGCACCGGCCCTTGGAAAGAGCACCCTACCTAAGCCCACACCTACACCCTATCCCCATAACCCAGTAACCCCATAACCCCACCTACCCTTTTTTGGACTCTAAGGGCAATTTAGCATGGCCAATCCACCTAACCTGCACATCTTTGAACTGTGGGAGGAAACCGGAGCACCCGGAGGAAACCCACGCAGACACGGGGAGAACATGCAGACTCTGCACAGCCAGTGACCCAAGCTGGAATCGTACCTGGGACCCTGGAGCTGTGAAGCAACTGTGCTAACCACTGTGCTACCATGCTGCCCAATTAATCATAGAATCATAGAATCCCTACAGTGCAGGAGGAGGCCTATCGGTCCATCGAGTCTACGCTGACTCTCTGAAAGAGCAACCTGCTCCGGCCCATTCCCCCACCCTATCCCCATTACCCCACCTAACCTTTGGGCACTAAGGGGCAATTTAGCATAGCCAATCTGCCTAATCTGCATATCTTTGGTCTGGGGAAGGAAACCGGAGCACCTGGAGGAAAGTCGCGCAGACACGGAAGAACGTGCAAACTCCACAGAGGCAGTCACTCAGGATCGGCAGTAGTGCTAACCACTTTGCCACCAGGTTGTCTCCCTCTAATGATCCATATTTACCACAAGAATAAATAACCATTTATCGTGATACTGTTATGAAGGAGAATAACAAGAAAATGTGAAAGAAAAGTCCATTTTGACACAAAGCGGGAGAATAATGCTTAAAAGCGGTACATTTATGCGGACAGCATGAGAAAGACAAACTTACACATGAAAAATAAGATCAGTGGAATCATATCTAAGTAATAGGTCAGTCGCTTTAGCAGAATAAGAATGGATCAGAGAACATTGGTGAAAAATGATAAGTGGAATTAGAGCCATGGCGCAGGATTTAACGTTGCCAAATTGGACAGGGGTTCCTTCCATCCTTTTGAAAAACACAGCGTCATGACGTCAGGCTGGCAAAGTGACATCCTGACACTAGTGAGCCAAAACACAGCAGGCGAGCAGGTCTGAAGTCAGGAGCTCGAACGTGTACCGAAAATAATGAATTAGATGATAGTTGATCCAGTTTAACAGGGCAATGGAAGTGCATTTAACATGACTGAGCAATTTTAAATTCTCTGCATGTGCTGAATGGGCAGGTGTAAATCTCAGCAGGTGAGTAAAGACAGCACACAAGAATTAAAATGGACCAGGGTGATTGACTGAGAGATGTTGGAAGCAGCAGCTGAGTTTGCAACAAGGGTGAAGGGGGTTGACGTTTGCCTCTTGAGCATCTTTTCAGAGAGCTACCATTTCATGTGAGGTTACTGAAGGGAGGAATTCTTTCCGTGAACCTTATGAGGAAATAATTCAACTGTTAAGGTAGAGGCCACTATCCACATTGGCATTGTCTACTCTGGAGAAGGTTCCTCTAGTGAGGAACATAACAGAGGAAGTGGAGGGCAGCTGGTTAAGGGCAGCTTCGACTTGTACATCCTACACATGAGATACTTGGTTCTTTTTAGATGCAAAAGATGGCAGAGACAACTGTCTATAAGTCCAAGCAAAGAGAAGCCCTTACCCAGCAGGAACAGTGTACAGACCGTATATAGGCAGCAGTTGAACTATCTTCAGCTATCAGAGCTGTAAAGTCACTTACAGTACCTTCAAAGATTGTCTATCCCATCAGATAGTGACATCTCTGTGGGAGAGGATGCAGGGAGATATGTTCTATCTCTTTTGGAGGACACCTAATGCCTGTCCCTCTAAAAGTGAATTCATATGCCTCGGACTCCTTCTGGGCAGCTGCTGGGGATCTGTGTCGCATCTTGCAGGCTGTAACAAACCATTGCAACAGAGTGGTGAAGAATACACTTGGCTGGACTCTTCGGCCATGCCCGCTGCAAGATTGCCGCTGACGGGAGTGGAGACCATGTAACGCTCTGTTGACCTCAAGCGGGAATTTCCGGTCACCAGCGGGCGTGGCCAAAGAATCCCGCCCCTATTCAGGAGAGCGGGGGTTTTGATAACTTTGTAACAGACAGGTTCAGTCAGGCCGATAGAGCCAAAGGGTCTGGTTCCCAAGCGGATTTCCCTGGGTCTGGGGGGTCATGGACTGTACACATGTGGCCCTGATGTCACATGGGCTGACCAGGGGCATTTATGAACTACAAGGGGTTACACTCCTTGTGTTCAAACTGTATGTGATCAACTCCAAAGGATTCTGCAGATTTATGCGAAATACCTTTAGCGTCAGAGCTCTGATGTCCTCCGATACTGCCAGGTATCATGTTTGTTCTCCCATGCACGGCAAGTGGATGGATGGATTGTGGATGGTAAGAGATAGGCGATGTATTGTGACATCAGTGAAGAATCCATGAACTGATGCTGAGCACCAATATAATGAGAATTATGCAACCACCAGCGCCACAATTGAGATTCCAATGCTAGATTTAGCTTAGCGAGCACCACAATACATGCTGGCTAGATCTCCTTTTTTATAGTGGTGTGCTGCACTCCCACAACCTAATACTACAGAAGGGAGAGGAACTGGAAGAGCATGATCTCAGTGAATGGCCCACATCCTCAGAGGAGGATTCTGAAACAGACTCTGATGAAAATCAAGAGGATCCAGACAGGCAACAAATGAACCTATGGGACAGCAGGGGCTGAGTGCCCATGAGATTCATGAGCCTCACATATTGAGACACTTCACCTAATAATGTAGAGGCCACTTAACAGCAGCTGAACTGCCCTGTCCCCGATAGGCGACCCCTCCGAACATTTCAGACCTTCTTAGATGACAGCTTCATTGCAACTCTCACAGCTGATGACACCTCTTAGAAAAATACATGATGCTAACAGCATCAGAAAAGTGTGTGGGAAAGATGCCCTTGATCTAAAATTTAAAGCTGAGACACCTCACAACGACTGAAAGTCCATTCTTAGTTAAACTCATTAAAGAAAATACTCAACAAATTGTCTATTACATCGAAGTGAAATGTTATCCATGTGTGTCATAGAGTCAGAAGATAACAGCACAGGAAAGGTCCTTCAGCCCATCGTGTCTGCGCTGATCAGAAACAACCACCAAGTATTCTAATTCCATTTTCCAGTGCTTGGCCCATAGCCTTGTATGCCTTTGCATTGCAAGTGAACATTTAAATACTTCCTAAATGTTATGAGGGTCTCTGCTTTCACCATCCTTTCAAGCAGTGAGTTCCAATCTCCCACCACTCTTTAGGTAAAAACATTTTTCCTCACACCCCCTCGAAACCTCCTGCCCCCTTATCTCTGATTCAATTTTTAATGCTTGTTGAAAACATTATGCACTACGATTAAAAATGATTTACATTTAAATAAAGACATTAAATTATGGACACACCGAGCAGGCTTTGCAGCATATTTGAAGAGAGGAAGAGAGTTAACAGGCTGGATTTTATGGGTCACCTGTGGGCGGGAAAGCAGGCAGGTAGACCTGTAAAATTGAATACTGTACCATCAGTGGAGTTCCTGTCGCCTGCCAGCAGCCAAGGAAATTGACCGATTGGGCCACCCACCCAGGCTGTTAAGGGCCTCATCCCGCTGCTGCTCAATTTTACTAGGTGGCAAGTAAGAGCAGAGATTCTGAGTTTAGCAATTTTAGATTGTAATCTCTGCCGCTTTTTGTTTCCCTCTCTGCATGTTTCAGTTTTTCTCTTGCTTTTGCTTTCAGACAGCAGGACACGTGCTCTTTTGTTTCTTTGATCTGTTCTTGCCGCATCACCATTTCATTTGATCTTTCATGACTAACTATTTTGACATTTAATCTCTCCGATCTTCCACCTGCTCAAAACCTATTACATGTCTAACTTTTTTCAGTTTGGATGAAAGGTGATTGGATTGGCATTGGATTTTCATGGAGCCATGGAGACTTTGTAGACCTTTTAAAATGGTAGGTGGGATCTGATTCCAAGATTCCTGACCCCATTCCCAGTGCCCCCAATTTTCACCAGCTCCCAGAAGGGTGTGGGCATCCTTCGTTCATGATATGATCAGCTCCATTGCAGGTGAGGCACCTCCCCACCCCACAATTTTCATGGAATTGTGTTGGCTTCTCAAGGACTCATGGTTCATGGCCCCTTATCGGAGTTGTGAACTATAGTCTGGATTCGGGAACGTTTTTAAAGACAATTGCAAAATGTTTTACCTGTGCCACGCATGCCCTTTCCAGGATAATTCGTGTTCCCCACCCATCCCCTTGGCCCCAATTGACTTGTCAATTTAATGACCATTCAAGCCATCCACCCCCTGGCCACTTATAGCTCCCCTTCCTAACTTAATTCCCAGCCATACACCATCCTTCCCGTGTCACTTTATTATACCCTTGCCAACTCAACGCCCACTCATGTCCTCAACCACCCCCTTGGCCCCTTTTGGCCCTCTTGCCAACTCATGCCATTTTCATGATCATTCACCCAGTATATGCCCTGTACCATTCCGATGAATCCGATAGTAACAGTAAGTAAGTAAAGTCACCATAGATGACCATAGGCTGCTTTCTCCTTTGAGGGGGGGAGCTGACTGGTGGTGATTTGACCCAAGGATCACCACACCTCTGGTGAGGGGCAAGGTTGAGGAGGCGGAGCCTTCATGAATAACCTCAGCCGGCAAGGTAATTGAACCCATGCTGTTGGCCTTGCATCACAAACTAGCTATCCAGCCAACTGAGCAAAACCGGCCCCTTATAGTAACAATGGTATGTGGAATTATTTAAGAAAACTGCTGTTGCTATTGTTGTAGTTGGAGACAAAGACTCCACGAGAGGCCAGGCTGACAGGGTGCAACTCACTTTATTCCCCAATAGTCACAATAATCACTCCACTCCACTCCACTCCACTCCCCGCAGGTTCGCCTCCCCTGAACTGCTTCCTGGTCGGACTTTGTATTCTGTGGGGAGCACCTCCAATTAGGAGGAAGCTCCACCCCCCAGTCACCTGAGTAGCTCATACTCTGAGGTGATGGAGGGGAATCTTTCTCTGAGCTCATGCTGCTTCTGGCTGTAACCCTGCTGCCACAACTGGTGTGTTATTCTGTATGCTGGCTGCCTTTATCAGACTTTGAAGTCTGGACGACAGCTAGATGAATGGTACTTTGACCGGTTGGATGGAGGAGAAGTTGCTTGCAGGGGAAAGAGAGGATAGAGTATGCCTGTCTGCAGTTGCCACGTCTGGGACTTGTACATGTTACTGGCTGCCTTTCTGCTTTCTGGCTGGGAGTGGAGGTCAAGGCGGATTTTGGTTGGCCTGCTGCCAGGTTGAAAGTGGAGGAGAATATACTTGTTTTTGTAGTTTTGGACTGGATGGTGTCTGGAGACCAGATGCCGGAACTGTGAGAGCATCAGGGCAGTGGTCCAATTAACTACATGTACTGCTGGTATTGATATTGATTTTTTTTTATTCTTGGGGGATTGTACGGTTATTATTGTATTTTTGTTGTGTTTTGTTACATTGTGCCTAGCAGCTTGGTGCTCGTCGGTTGTGGCCCTTCTGATTCTGTGCATTGGGGGTTGAGGGGTCCCTCCTGGTGCTAGTGAGAGTGAGGAGTGTTCTCTCTCTCCTCAACTGCTCGCTGCTCGCAGGCGCCTCTCCACCAATGTGGGGTTGTTGTTGCAGTCAGGGGAGGGTCGTGTGTGGAGCTTGCGCTGGCTTGAGTGCTATCGGCTTTGTTTGCTACTTAACTGTTTATTGGGTTTCTTGTGGTTGCTCTGTATTTTGTCTTGTTTTTTATTTTGAAAAGGGTGTTCTCTCTTTCTCTCTCTTCCGCCATGCCCTGTACTGCTGTGTCCTTTACTAGTGGTCTGTATTGTTCTTTTGGGTGCTTTTCCACCGATGTGGGGCTGCCGGTAGGGCAGGGCATCGGTGTATCCTTTTCTGGTAGCCTGTGTTGCTCGTTGGGCGCCTTTCGGCTGATGTGGGGCTACCATTGGGGCCGGTGAATGGTGGTGGGTGAGTGCTGGTTGAGAGCTGTGGGTTGTTTTTGGAGTCTTGTAAAAACTTTTAGCATATTACTGATTTTCGTGACTGCTTTTAGCATGTTTCTGATTCTTTTATATTCTT
The DNA here is from genome assembly GCF_902713615.1 of Scyliorhinus canicula. Classification (NCBI taxonomy): domain Eukaryota; kingdom Metazoa; phylum Chordata; class Chondrichthyes; order Carcharhiniformes; family Scyliorhinidae; genus Scyliorhinus; species Scyliorhinus canicula. The sequence continues at coordinate 83,087,241 of NC_052159.1, read as the reverse complement.
AAGTTGGCAATAAACTTAAAATATTTGTAGGAGGGGATGCGGATGCTATACAGCTCTGTCCCTGTTGGGGGTCGTAACAGCAATAATCCTTTAAAGGTTGCCTCTGATCTGTGCTTTGGGATGGAAAATGAAACTCTTGCCAATCGGGGCACTTTCTCCCAAGGCGGAAATAGAAAGACAACCACTACCCGACTCTGGAACAAAAACTGGGTCGCTAGCTCTATTTCTCACTCCATTGATTAATGATGCGAAACCAAGGCTACTGAGTGGGCCACATGAGTGGTCCACCTTCATCTCAGTGCAAGATTTAAATCAGGCTTGTTCACTAACCATGACCCCATGAATAAGATTTAATACGTTTAATACATGCTGAATATTTCATAATGAGTTATAGAAAATTTATGTAGTAATAGAATTAAAATCAACTTCAAATGATAAAAACACAAGAAATATTTACACTGTTCACACAGTGCTGAGGACCCAGGTTCAATCCTGGCCCCGGGTCACTGTCTGTGGGGTGTTTGCACATGAAATGAATGAAAATGAAATGAAAATCGCTTATTGTCACGAGTAGGCTTCAATGAAGTTACTGTGAAAAGCTCCTAGTCGCCACATTCCGGCGCCTCATTCTCCCTGTGTCTGCGTGGGTCGTGCTTCCACAACCCAAAGATGTGCAGGGTAGGTGAATTGGCCATGTTAAATTGCCCCTTAATTGGAAAAAAATAATTGGGTACTCTAAATTTATTAAAAAACTGTGGCTGCAGAGGGAGTGCATGGCTTTCACAGCCAATGTTGTGTCCAACCAGCTTGCACCTCACTTCATTTACCCTTGCTTTACGTGAGTATCACTTCAGTCATACCAGTAGGACAAAAACTACCAGGACAGAAGTCATTGGAATGTGGCAAACCTGCACTTGGGCACGGTCAACAAAACGTCTTGTGGGTTGCACTCAGAACCCAGATGGGGCACATGTGGCACCTGGGACGCATATTGCCCACCACTGCCATTGATGCTGCCTGACTTATTGTCTATTTTCTGTCTTGATTACAGGTTTCCAGCTTCCGCATTATTTTGGTCTTATTTACATTTTGCAGGCTAATTTCAGTACAATTATGAAAAATATTGCTTTGCTTTTATTGTTAAATCTGAGCAGCGAAGTTTAATTTTTCATTGAAAATATACTACTAATAATAATAATCGCTTATTGTCACGAGTCGGCTTCAATGAAGTTACTGTGAAAAGCCCCTAGTTGCCACATTCCGCCACCTCTTCGGGGAGGCTGGTACAGGAATTGAACCCGTGCTGCTGGCATTGTTCTGTATTACAAACCAGTGATTTAGCCCACTGTGCTAAACCAGTCCCATAATATCACACATCTGCAATGATTCAAATGGAGTTAACAATGCAGAGCATTAAATGACAGATGAATGACAGCCAAGCACTAAACTTGCTCGCAGCAACATGCAAACTTTTGCATTATTCTTTCTGTTTACATAAAACACAACATAGAACATACAGTGCAGAAGGAGGCCATTCGGCCCATCGAGTCTGCACCAACCCACCCAAGCCCTCACTTCCACCTTATCCCCGCAACCCAACAAACCCTCCAACCCTTTCAAGGCACTAAGGGAAATTTATCATGGCCAATCCACCTAACCTGCATATCTTTGGACTGTGGGAGGAAACCGGAGTACCCGGAGGAAACCCACGCACACACAGGGAGAACGTGCAGACTCCGCAAAGGCAGTGACCCAGCGGGGAATCGAACCTGGGACCCTGGCGCTGTGAAGCCACAGTGCTCTCCGCTTGTGCTACCGTGCTGCCCATAACATTAGGGTTACTTTAGTCCAAATCTGTGAAATAATAAAAGAATGGCCCAAACTAGATTGTCGGAGATGCAATGTAAATTGGGAGATGCATGTTAGGATCCCGTGGTATTTCTGACAATCAACTATGTGTTGTTTGTGCCTGGGGAGTTAAAATTCTGATTGAATGAGTGGTGTTGCTCTCGACCTCCACAAATGACTTGGGTCAAATATACGGGATTTATCTGGATACATACCCAGGAAACATTGCACAGTGTAATATCCAGACTAACTCAGTGATCAGCCAGTGTAACTCAACTGAGAACTGCAACTAGCCCTGCCCAGTCACTCCCCACACCACCGCCCCTCCCACCACCCCCAAACATCCAGCTATACCTTCCATGACTCGACCAACCCCATACCATCAACTACTCCCCTAACTGACTATGCCACTGATCACCGACCAGACGCAAACCTACTCAATTACCATGCCCCCCCCCATCCTGACTTGACCAACCCTCCACTTGACAATTAGCTGACCACCCAACTCCCTGATCACACGGCAATTCCCGACTTGACTATACCCCAAATCTGATTAACTCTGACCCAACTACCACTCACTCACCTATCCATCTCACCCACCTATCCACCTCACTCACCTACTCACCTTATCCGCCTACCCACCGCACAGAATCATCCACCACACCCACTCATCCATTCATTAACTCACACACTTACTGAACATATAAATATGCAAATTAGAAGCAGGAATAGATAACTCAGTCCCTGGAGCCTGCTACATCATTCAATAAAATCACTACTGATCTGATGGTAACCTCAGCTCTACATTCTGACTTAGCAATAATCTTTCGCCTTGCTTATCAAGAATCTATCTACCTCTGCCTTAAATATATTGAAAGATTCTTCTTCCATGGTCCTTTGAGGAAGGGAGTTACAAACACCCATGACCATCTGTGAGAAAATAATTCTTCTCTCACCTGTCTTAAATGGGCAATACCATGTTTTTAAACAGTGACCCCTAGTTCTAGATTCTCCAACAAGAATTCTCCTCTCAACGTACACCCTGTCAAAACCCCTCAGGATCTTATGTGTTTCAATTAAGTCACCTCTTTCTAAGCCCCAGCAGATACCAACCTAGCCTCGCTAACCTTCCCTCACAAGACAATTTGCCCATTCCAGGTATTAGTCGAGTAAACTATGTCTGAACTGCATCCGCCACATTTGTATTCTTCCTGAAATAGGGAGTCCATTATTGTATACCAGTTGTTTTCAAACTTTTTTTCTGGGGACCCATCTTTACTAACCAGCCAACCTTCGCGACCCATGCCGGCTAAACTTCGCGACTCACACTGGCCGACCTTCATGACCCACACCGGCCGACCTTCGGGACTCATGCCGGCCGACGTGCGCGACCCACCATTTTCTCTTACCTTGTTTGTTGCTGACAAAAATGGAGGAAATAGTTTTGGGTCCCTTTGGCCCCAATGGTCCCTTTGTCCCTTTGCTCCCTTTGGCCCCCGAACTTGAAAAAAAAAGGCTGCGATCATATAAAAACAAATGCGGCCGCACTGCGTCGTCAAGGCCACACGTCAAGCGTCATGCTGGCTGACGCGGCCGATGACGTCAGCCGCGCATGCGCAGGTTGGACAACGTCAACCCGCGCATGCGCAGTTGCCGTCTTTTCCCTCAGCCACCTCGCAAGACGTGGCGGCTTGATCTTGCGGGGCGGCAGAGGGAAAAGAGTGCGTCCGTTACGGACGCACGGCCCGCGATCGGTGGGCACCGATCGTGGGCCTATGCCCCCCTTGGCACGGCCGTGGTACTGCCATGCCAATCGGGCACCCAGATGCCCCAAACGGGCATCTGGCGTCTGTTTCACGATGGCAGCGAGCAGGTGTGTTTGCTGCCGTGTTGAAATGGGTGTGAAGGCCCGGCCGCTCGGCCCATCGGCCTCGGAGAATTGCCGCTCGCCGTAAAAAACGTCGTGCAGCGATTCGTGGAGTGGGTCGGGCGTGGGGGGGGGGGGGTGGAGAATAGCGGGAGGGTGTGAAAAATGTCGGGAGGCCCTCCCGCTATTCTCCCACCCGGCGTGAGGGGCGGAGAATCGCGCCCATGGCCTCTCTATTTTGTATTCAATTCCCCTTGCAATGAATAACACATTCTGTTAGCTTTCCTAATTACTTCCTGTACCTGCATACTAAGCTTTTACAATTCATGTACTTGGACATCCAGATCCTTTTCCATCTCAGAGCTCTGCAATCCGTCACCATTTAGATAATATGCATTTTTATTCTTCCTGCAAAAATGGACAGTTTCATATTTTCCCACATTATACACTATTTGTCAGATCTTTGCCCACTCACTCTACTTATCTATATCCAATGTAGCCTTGTTCTGTCCTCTTCTAAAGTTGCTTCCTTATCGGCGGCAATGTAGCACAGTGGTTAGTACTGTTGCTTCAAAGCGCCAGGGTCCCAGGTTCGATTCCCGGCTTGGGTCACTGTCTGTGCAGAGTCTGCACACTCTCCCTGTATCTGCGTGGGTTTCCTCCGGATGCTCCGGTTTCCTCCCACAAGTCCCGAAAGATGTGCTGTTAGGTAATTTAGAGATTTTAAATTCTCCCATGGTGTACCCGAACAGTTGCTGGAATTTGGCAACTAGGGGCTTTTCACAGTAACTTCATTGCAGTGTTAATATACGCCTACTTGTGACAATAAAGATTATTATTAATTATCTTTCTTTGTGTCATCAGAAAATTTATCCCCTATACCTTTGGTTCTTTCATCCAAATCATTTATGTAAATTGTAAAATTTTGAGGCCCCAGCATTGGTCCCACACCACTCATTCTATCCTGCCAACCAGAAAATGACCCATTTATGTCAATTTTTGTTTCCTGTTAGCTCGCCAATCTTCTATCCATGCCAATATGTTACTACCTATTTTTATGGGCCAGGGTTTAAAAAGTGTATTATGGAGTTCACCTGACCTATAACGTTTTAGTGAATTTGGCTAGGATGAGTACAAGAGCCTTCACTTGAGGTGTGATTCAACAGTCTTCCTGGACACTTTAATCACAATAAGCTTTATTCTAAGAACTTAGTTAACATTTATATATAAACAAACAGAAAGATTTTTTTTATCAATTACAAACATAAACACGCCACACAGCTACAGAAATCTATGTATGACACTTAATGAATTTCCCCTTAACTGTTCCAATTCAAAACAAAATCCCATAAACCACAAACCCCTTTTCAACGCCCAGCACTCTGCATTCTCACTTGAATAAGACTGGCTTTTCCTGAGATTCTGAGCCCATCTCACCAGCAGGTGTACACTCTTCCTGAAAGCAATCTATATCTAAAGCCACCACCAAGGTGATTTTTACTGGAACAGATATTTAAATTGAAAATAGAGAGAGACAGGCCAAAACACTTCTGTTCTTTGTCTGAGTCCACAGCAGCCAAATCTGAAAGCGAAAACAAAAGAGCCACAGCCCAGCTCCATCCACACAATGACATCACTGAAGCCATGTGATAAGACAAAAACCTTTCTTAAAGGGGCACTCCAATGACACTATACTATGATTTTTTTTATTTTCTGCAATAACTTTCTGGAATTCAAAATATAGTACAATATAATGGTTAAATATGATTTCACTCTCACAAAGCTATGTTGACTCTGCCTGCTTACCTTGAATTCATCTAAATGACCTGCTATAACATCTTTAACAATAGCTTCCAACATTTTCTCTATGGCAGATGTTGGCTATTTTCTGTTGCCTTCCTTTTTGAATTCAATTTGCTATTTTTCATTTGATTCTATTATTCTATTTTGCTATTTGGCAGACTTGGACCATTTAAAACCTACGTGAATATAGTAGCTTCTATCATGAAAAAGGGGTGCGTCCTTCTTCCATATATTCTTACATCAGGTTATCTTTTCTGTTGATGGCTGCACTGACCTTACAATTTTTCAGCCACGTTTAGAGGATATGGCTAAAATATCAGAAAAGGGTAAGGTCAGTGAAATCTTTGTGGCAGAAATCCTATCTTATAGTTAGAATTATAGAATAACAATAGTACAATAAGCAATAGGGAATCAAAATATTGTACAAATAGATTGGTGTATAAGAGTGAAGACGTCTTGCTGCAACTTTATTAATCTCTGATGACACCTGTTACACACACATCTAGGGCTGGATTCTCCGATTCTCAGGCTATATCCTGACGCCGGCATGGGAACGGTAGCGTTTTACGACTGAACATTCAGCGCAAAATGGCCACCGATCCTCCGTTTGGCTGGGGGCTAGCAGGAAGGCATCATAGAGCATCCGGCTCGAACTAGCGATATGGCCCGGAGAATTGACGGTGGTGGCCTGCAGCGACCGCGCCATGCAACATGGCACTGGATGCACGCAAACCCGGCCTGCAAAATAGTGTCCCCCCTTTGGTCAGTTCACAAGCCCTGGACCACCCCCAACAGTGCCCCCAGCCCCTGACAAAGTCCCCCCGCCCATGGATCGGCTCCCACCCGACTGTGGCGGCGCTGGACTGAGTCCGCAGCCGCTACGCTGAGTTCCCGACAAATAAGAGCATGAGAGACCCTGGCCGTCAGGAACACGGCCGGTCCGGGGCAGAGCAGCGAGGGGTGGACCTCGGGCAATGTGCTGAGGCCGACGATGTGGCGTGCGGCGTACTCCTTGAGTACTCCGCTTTGGAGGAGGCGGAGCATCATGAAAGCGGCACCGCCCCCGATTTCGTCGGAAACGGGGATTCTCCGGCTGATTGCCGAAGGCCAATTCGGCGTCAGCAACCGGAGAATCCCACCGCTAATTTTTTAATTATACTCTGCTTGACAATACAATTACTTCATAAACTATAAACGACACCAACCATTGTATTCTTCCCCCTTGTTTCTTGCCTCCATCTAAACTGATTCCACACCTTGATTTTCAGAGCTAAGATCCTTTCTCTTTACTTGCACAATCCCGCCCATTATTATCAGGATAACCTGTCCTCCTTTACCATTTTGCCTATCTCATCTAAAAGTCTAGTGTCCTGGAATATTAAATTCCTAATTTTAGCTACCCTGCAATCATGACTCTGAAATGGTTATTAGATCAAAGCCTTTAGTTTCTGTCAGCTCATAATTCATCTATTTTGTTGCGACTGATTCATACTTTCAATCATTGGGCTGGATTTTCAATCAGGGTTCTGACCCCGCATGGCATGCTTTAGACAGACCCTCTAGCATTTTCAAGTACAGCTAATTAAAGACCAGTGAATGTGCTTATCATCCAATCATGGTGGGTGGCTCCCAACAATGGTGCACTGATGGGAGGTGTTCTGGCACTCAGAGACTGGCAGCCCCACTGGCTGAGATGTGAGTTGTCTATTTGAAGATGGAGAGAGATAGTGGGAGAAGGCCCAGTAAATTTTACTCATTATTTAAAAAACACCACAGCTGTATGACCATGATTTTGGAGGAACAACTCCTCCGGGGACAGCCAGTGGGAACAGCAGCCATTATGGGTCGGGGGTTGTCCTTCCTGTGAACCATCACCTCCTAACCCTCAGCTCCTCACCGCCTGTCTTTGGCACAGCATGGGAACATACCTTAATGGGTTATAATTGTGTTATAACTGTACATGGGATTCATCCAGCTGGGGATGATTGCTCCCTCGTTCTGATTGGGTTATGGGTTAACCAGCACTAGTATAACAGGTCAGCTGACAGAAAGGAGTGAGGACCTTGAGATGTGTAACTGGGCCCTGTGTAAATACTGCTGAAAAAACATCTGTCTTATGAACTCTTCGGACTTCCCTTTGCTGTTTACTTAATTAGCGACCAGGATGAATTGGAGCTGGTAGCTGCCTTCCCCGAAATATTATTTTATGCTGCGAGGCTTTTTTTTTGGAACCAGTATTGGAATGGCAGGTGAGCGTTGGGCTGAGGATTGATGCCGGCTTATGGAGCACGTATGCTGGGAGAGTTCTGGGGTCTGATCTCTCTGGCAGTACCGGAGGCGATGTCATCAGGGTGACCTCTGGTGATGGTTGCACAATGTTTTGTTTGTTTTCCATTTGGGGCCTTTTTGCGATGCTGGCTTGCTGTGGCAGAATAGATGACTGGGAAGTCCTTATTGGAGTTGGTCACCGTCATTTTAGACTGTTGTAGGTTTGTGAGTGAGCCGTTGAAAGACTGTTCCATGATGGTTGGGACTACGCGATGGACTACAGCGACGGCTATTGCTGCATGTGGCTGCAAGTTTTGTGCTTACAGACATTGTTGGGGTGTGTGGACCCTGTATTGTTTTTTGTGTGATGTGCCTGATTGATGCAGTACCATATAAATTCTGGGACAACAGCTCCCTGGGCATTCGGTGGGTGCAGTTAATTCCCTTTTTTTTCTGTACACTGAGGTGAGTGTTTTTGGGTTATATGAGGCATAGTATTGGGTGTCATCTGATGCTCCCCCCCACCCCCACCTGGTTCCTTTGAGCCTAAAAGTTCCATGATGCTGGCAAGCTCTTTGGTCGATAGGTCAGGCGCTTTGGTGCGCACCATCCCCAGACTCGGCTATTAATGGCTTCGCCCTTTGTGTGGTTAGTGGGGATGTTGGGATGGATGTGCGCCAGGGTGTACACCGGTCCGCACTGTTCCCCTGTTTTTGTGGCACAGTGTTGCGCCCCAAATGCTTTTTTGACCATTCCGTTTTTTTGTTCTCCTCAAATTCTTCTATGACCTCTCCGTCACGGTTGCTCTTTTGAGTTTTCGGATCGGGGTGGGGTGTTATAACCCTGAATGGGACTCATCCAGCTGGGGATGACTGTTCCCTAGTGCTGATTAGGTTGTGAGTTAACCAGCACTAGTATAACTGGTCAGCTGACAGAAAGGACATGAGGATCTTGATGTGTAACTGGGCCCTGTGTAAATACTGCTGTTCTGCTGAATAAATGTTTTTTCCTATGAACTCTTCGGATTCCCCTTTGCCATTTACTTCAAATTGCCCCCCATTGGCTGCCCCCCAGGAAGTGGCAGGCAGCTGGTCTGATCCCCAGCTGTCCTCATTGAAAATGGCTGAGGGGTCAGAATCATATCAGTCAACCTGGCACAAATTCACCAAATTGCATGCATGCTCACCTCCAACTCACACCCTGCATTAATTTTAAAATCCCAGACACTGTGTATATTATTTTTTTTCTATTCTCCCTGTTGTCACCCTTGTAACCAGTGCCCTTTGTCAAGTTACCTCTCATTTCCTGACTCTAATTGCCCTTGAGAATGTAGTGGTGAGCTGCCTTCTTGAACCGCTGCAGTCCATCTGGTGCAGGTACACCTACAGTGCTGTTAGAGTTCCTTGTTTCTGGCCCAGTGACAGTGAAGGAACAAGAAAAGCATTCCAAATCAGGATAGTGTATCTTTTGTAGAGAACGATAAACGTATTCTCATGCACATGTGTGCCCTCCTTCTGGATGGTAAAAGTCATGGGTTTGGATTGTGCTGTTTTAGGAGGCGTGGCAAGGTACTACAGTACATCTTGCCGATTGTACACACTTCTGCCACTGTGCACAGGTGCTGGATAGAATGTCAATCAAGTGGGCTGCTTTGTCCTGGATGGGGTCGAGCTTCTGAAGTGTTGTTGAAGCTGTTCTCATACCAGGCAAGCGAAGAATAACCTATCACACTTCTGACTTGTGCCTTGTAGATGGCTTTGCTGATTCAGGAGATGAGTTACATCCCACAGAATTCTCAGCCTCAGACCTGTTCTTGTAGTCATGGTATTTTTATGGCTGGTCCCGTTAGGTTTCCAGTCAATGATAACCCCCGGTCAATGGTAACCTCTAGGATGTTGATGGTGGGAGAGTAAGCTTTTGAAGAACTTAGTGCAAAGCTGCTCAACTATACATGCTGCCAAAACATACACACAGAGTCTCCCAGACTCGAAACGTTAGCTCCCTTCTCTCTCTACATGTGCTGTAAGACTGTTGAGAATGTCCAGTACTTTCTGTTTTCGTCAACAAGTGTATGTATGTGTTTGTTTGTGTAAGGCAAAGTGTGGGAAGAGTGTGTATCTTAAAATATAAAACTACATCAGATGTTGTTTGACCTCAATTTCTCAATGCTGTGGACGATTTAAATACAGACTCGTTTTTGTGTGAAATATCTCTATTTTCATTTTACATTTATTTCTGATATGGTATTCTTTGTTCTTAACATATAGGTCAATGGAACAGAAATAGAATATGAATTTGAAGAAATCACATTGGAAAGGGTGAGTTAACACAGTGACTATCCTCTGCATATTTTGGAACATGGTTTAACATCCATTGTTAGCTAGAAATTTTTGAAATTAAATTGCTTAATTATGTCTTTGATTTGATGCAAGTAATTTTGTGATATCTGAATGACCTATACAGCTTTCAAATTATACCTCTCCTTTCACAGAAAAGAATGATTTTCTATGCATTTAGATTAATTGTCCATACAGCAAGAGTTGAGGAATGGATGGAACTTTTCAACAGTTTCAATTCATGGAATTCTTTTGACAAGTTAATATTGTAATGTGATTATGTTTACTTGTGTCACTGCATTTCCCCAAATGTTTTTTTAAAATAAATTTAGAGTCCCTAATTCTTTTTTTTCCAATTGATGGCCAATTTTAATCTACATGTTTGGGTTGTCGGGGTCAGACCCACGGAGAGAATGTGCAAACTTTACATGCACGGTGACCTGGGGCCGGGATCAAACTTGGGTTCTCGGCGCCCTGAGGCAGCAGGGCTAGCCACTGAGCCACTGTGATGCCTTTCATTTCTCCAATGTTCAACAACTATTGAATAATAAAACACTTCCTGCATTAAACATCAACACATTGAAGTAAAACTGAATTAGTCCAACCCCTTTGTATTCTGTCTGCTGCTGTGCTATCTTCTTCTTCAGTGATCACTCGCTCACTAACGAATACGATTGTCCACCTAAGAAACTCCTTGTGACTGGTCATGGATTCTGTGGTTGCTTGCATGGCTGGTGAGTCAGACTGTAGACACAGGGAGAATGTCCAAACTCCACATGGACAGTGACACACGGTAGGGATCGAACCCGGGTCCTAGCACCGTGTGGCAGCAGTGCTAACCACTGCACCACCATGCAGCCCTAATGGGTACAATTCTAAATGGTGTGCAAGAGCAGCAGGACCTGGAGTATCTGTGCACAAATCATTGAAAGTGGTAGGGCAGGTTGAGACAGCAGTAAATAAAACATATGGGATCCTGGATTTTCTAAATTGAGGAATAGAATATAAAAGCAAGGAAGTTATGCTAATAAAATCAACGTGCTAGAAAAGCTATGTTTGTATTTCAGATCTCTAGCATCTAAGTATTTTTCTTTTATTTTACAAGTTATGATAAACCTGTAAAAAAACACTTCTATGGCCTTAAGTATTGTGTCCTGTTCAGGGCACCATACTTTAGTAAAGATGTGACGGCATCAGAGCAGGTGCAGAAAGAATTGTGCATATCATTCCAACGATGAGGAACTTTGGTTCCAGAATTCTTCTCAAAGAAGATAAGGTTGACAGGAGACTTTATAGAGGTGTTCAAGATAATATGGGGTGCATGTGGATGGTGAGGGGAGATTGGTGCTAGGTTAAATGCTTTTCCAGAATGGCATGAATACAATGCTAACCATTATGCTATAAACATTTTGTAATTCCATGTCCTGAAGTTCAGATGATTGGCTGGGACAATCACAAACTTGTTCCTTTGTGCTAGGTAGAACTCCACAAAGTTAAGAGGTTTCCCTTCAATTCCCATTGGCTTCGATTTTGATCGGGTTACTTGATGTGAGGGAGGAAAAAAAATTAAGAGGCAGCTCCTTGTAAAGGGTTGGCTGGCTTTGTGGGGTCGAGCGGTGGGATGGGGAGTCAGGAAGAGGGGCTGATTGGCAAGCCGCAGTGAATGCATTCCTCCCGAAAAGCTTCGATTGGTTTCCTTGGCGTCTGCTGCTGGAAGACGGGGCCCTGCGCAGATGCCCCATCCCCTCTCATCTCCGCCGCGCACATTATACAGCACATGCGTATCATGTGATCCTTTGCGTGGCCTCGCATCAAGGTGCATGTTCATGTATGTAAAAGCATTAGGTTTGCATTTTCTATTTGTGTTTTAGATTTGTACAGTAAAGCTGTATTCCAGATTGGTGGACATTTGTACTTTGAAATGAAAATACCGATTTTTTTTTTACTGCCAAAATACTGATTTATGGTATCTGGATTTCTGTTGGGAAAGGTTGACAGCTGAATTCCACTGGTTTGCAACGATTCCAACAATGCAACACTCTCTCTGTATCACATTGGGTTATATTTAGAAGGAAGAAATATATATATATATTTATTTTCTCCTTGAGCCACTACACAGGAGATCCAGAAAATGTTATAATGTATTATCTACTAAATTACATACGCTCTATATTGCACAGGAAATTAATTAATGAAAAATCACATATTCAACTGGATATTTCTCTCCCCCCTCCACCCCACCCCTGCCAATCAGGCCACCAAATACATATCATTGCTGTCACCAGACCAGCTCTTCTCTTAGAAGCTTCAGGCTAGTGTTCCATTCTGCTTCAAAGCTCCCATTCCTCTGCACAGTCTGTGCTCAGTTTCACTTTGAGCTCACTGCATGTGTAACTTCACTGCACCAACACTGTCAGGTATGCCCTGGTAAATAGGGCAGCCAGCTTCATGCTTCCTTCCCTGTTGTAAATTCAAGGTTCTTCCCTGGATTAGACCTCAATGGCATAACTTCTGTTTAACACCTTTGCTTCACTCATATTAACAGTGTTTTACATGGTTCTGGGCAGAATTACTGCTTGGTTCCCGGGTTCAGAACTCCCAGGACCTAACATTTATTGTGGGGTTATATTTGGAGTCATTAAAGTATACGGGAGCCATACATGGTAGGATGAAAAAGGGAGGAAGTAAATGGGAGATGATAAAATGTTTCCATGGTTCCTCCTGCAGAATGTGGGAGGAAAGGGTCACCTCGAGTGTCCCTGCTGACTACATCTGCGGGAAGTGCACCCAACTCCAGCTCCTCGAGAACCGCGTTAGGGACCTGGAGCTGGATGAACTTCGGATCATTCGGGAGGCGGAGGGGGATATTGAGAGGAGTTATAGGGAGGTAGTCACACCTCAGGTAAAAGAAGAAGGTAGATGGGTTACCGTCAGGGGAGGGAGAGGGAACCGGCAGGCAGTGCAGGATCTCCTGTGGCCGTTCCCCTCAATAACAAGTATACTGTTTTGGATACTGTTGCGGGGGATGACTTACCAGGGGAAAGCAATGGGGCACAGGTCTCTGGCACAGAGTCTGTCCCTGTTGCTCAGAAGGGAAGGGAGAAGAGGGACAGAGCACTTGTCATTGGGGACTCCATAGTTAGAGGAACAGACAGCAGTGTTCAGATAGGTGGTTTGAAGTGTGTCTACTTCAATGCCAGGAGTATACGAAATAAGGTAGGGGAACTGGCAGCATGGGTTGGTACCTGGGACTTCGACGTTGTGGCCATTTCCGAGACATGGATAGAGCAGGGACAGGAATGGTTGTTGCAGGTTCCGGGGTTTAGGTGTTTTAGTAAGCTCAGAGAAGGGGGCAAAAGAGGGGGAGGTGTGGCGCTGCTAGTCAAGGACAGTATTACGGTGGCGGAAAGGATGCTAGATGGGGACTCTTCTTCTGAGGTAGTATGGGCTGAGGTTAGAAACAGGAAAGGAGAGGTCACCCTGTTGGGAGTTTTCTATAGGCCACCTAATAGTTCTAGGGATGTAGAGGAAAGGATGGCGAAGATGATTCTGGAAAAGAGCGAAAGTAACAGGGTAGTTGTTATGGGAGACTTTAACTTTCCAAATATTGACTGGAAAAGATATAGTTCGAGTACATTAGATGGGTCGTTCTTTGTACAATGTGTGCAGGAGGGTTTCCTGACACAATATGTTGACAGGCCAACAAGAGGCGAGGCCACATTGGATTTGGTTTTGGGTAATGAACCAGGCCAGGTGTTAGATCTGGAGGTAGGTGAGCACTTTGGAAACAGTGACCACAATTCGGTGACCTTTACGTTAGTGATGGAAAGGGATAAGTATACCCCGCAGGGCAAGAGTTATAGCTGGGGGAAGGGCAATTATGATGCCATTAGACATGACTTAGGATGTGTTGGTTGGAGAAGTAGGCTGCAAGGGTTGGGCACACTGGATATGTGGAGCTTGTTCAAGGAACAGCTATTGCTTGTGCTTGATAAGTACGTACCAGTCAGGCAGGGAGGAAGGGGTCGAGCGAGGGAACCGTGGTTTACCAAAGAAGTGGAATCTCTTGTTAAGAGGAAGAAGGAGGCCTATGTGAAGATGAGGCATGAAGTTTCAGTTGGGGCGCTTGATAGTTACAAGGAAGCGAGGAAGGATCTAAAGAGAGAGCTGAGACGAGCAAGGAGGGGACATGAGAAGTCTTTGGCAGGTAGGATCAAGGAAAACCCAAAAGCTTTCTATAGGTATGTCAGGAATAAAAGAATGACTAGGGTAAGAGTAGGGCCAGTCAAGGACAGTGGTGGGAAGTTGTGTGTGGAGGCTGAGGAGATAAGCGAGATACTAAATGAATACTTTTCGTCAGTATTCACTCAAGAAAAAGATAATATTGTGGAGGAGAATGCTGAGACCCAGGCTATTAGAATAGATGGCATTGAGGTGCGTAGGGAAGAAGTGTTGGCAATTCTGGACAAGGTGAAAATAGATAAGTCCCCGGGGCCGGATGGGATTTATCCTAGGATTCTCTGGGAAGCCAGGGAAGAGATTGCTGAGCCTTTGGCTTTGATTTTTAGGTCATCATTGGCTACAGGAATAGTGCCAGAGGACTGGAGGATAGCAAATGTGGTCCCTTTGTTCAAGAAGGGGAGTAGAGATAACCCCGGTAACTATAGGCCGGTGAGCCTAACGTCTGTGGTGGGTAAAGTCTTGGAGAGGATTATAAAAGATACGATTTATAATCATCTAGATAGGAATAATATGATTAGGGATAGTCAGCATGGTTTTGTGAAGGGTAGGTCATGCCTCACAAACCTTATCGAGTTCTTTGAGAAGGTGACTGAACAGGTAGACGAGGGTAGAGCAGTTGATGTGGTGTATATGGATTTCAGTAAAGCGTTTGATAAGGTTCCCCACGGTCGGCTATTGCAGAAAATACGGAGGCTGGGGATTGAGGGTGATTTAGAGATGTGGATCAGAAATTGGCTAGTTGAAAGAAGACAGAGAGTGGTAGTTGATGGGAAATGTTCAGAATGGAGTTCAGTTACGAGTGGCGTACCACAAGGATCTGTTCTGGGGCCATTGCTGTTTGTCATTTTTATAAATGACCTAGAGGAGGGCGCAGAAGGATGGGTGAGTAAATTTGCAGACGACACTAAAGTCGGTGGAGTTGTAGACAGTGCGGAAGGATGTTGCAGGTTACAGAGGGACATAGATAAGCTGCAGAGCTGGGCTGAGAGGTGGCAAATGGAGTTTAATGTGGAGAAGTGTGAGGTGATTCACTTTGGAAAGAATAACAGGAATGCGGAATATTTGGCTAATGGTAAAATTCTTGGTAGTGTGGATGAACAGAGGGATCTCGGTGTCCATGTACATAGATCCCTGAAAGTTGCCACCCAGGTTGATAGGGTTGTGAAGAAGGCCTATGGTGTGTTGGCCTTTATTGGTAGAGGGATTGAGTTCCGGAGCCATGAGGTCATGTTGCAGTTGTACAAAACTCTAGTACGGCCGCATTTGGAGTATTGCGTACAGTTCTGGTCGCCTCATTATAGGAAGGACGTGGAAGCTTTGGAAAGGGTGCAGAGGAGATTTACCAGGATGTTGCCTGGTATGGAGGGAAAATCTTATGAGGAAAGGCTGATGGACTTGAGGTTGTTTTCGTTAGAGAGAAGAAGGTTAAGAGGTGACTTAATAGAGGCATACAAAATGATCAGAGGGTTAGATAGGGTGGACAGCGAGAGCCTTCTCCCGCGGATGGAGGTGGCTAGCACGAGGGGACATAGCCTTAAATTGAGGGGTAATAGATATAGGACAGAGGTCAGAGGTGGGTTTTTTACGCAAAGAGTGGTGAGGCCGTGGAATGCCCTACCTGCAACAGTAGTGAACTCGCCAACATTGAGGGCATTTAAAAATTTATTGGATAAGCATATGGATGATAAGGGCATAGTGTAGGTTAGATGGCCTTTAGTTTATTTTTCCATGTCGGTGCAACATCGAGGGCCGAAGGGCCTGTACTGCGCTGTATCGTTCTATGTTCTATGTAGGTTCTGTGGGAACGAAAGAGACTCACGGTTGGTGTGTTGCCTCCCAGGTGCCAGGGTTCGTGATGTCTCTGATCGTGTTTTTGGGATCCTTAAGGGGGAGGGGGAGCAGCCCCAAGTCGTGGTCCACATAGGTACCAACGACATAGGTAGGAAGAGAGATGGGGATTTGAGACAGAAATTCAGGGAGCTAGGGTGGAAGCTGAGAGCTAGAACAAACAGAGTTGTTATCTCTGGGTTGTTACCCGTGCCACCTGCTAGCGAAGTGAGAAATAAGGAGAGAGAGGAGATGAACACGTGGCTATAGGGATGGTGCAGGAGGGAGGGTTTTGGTTTCCTGGATAATTGGGGCTCATTCTGGGGTAGGTGGGACCTCTACAAACAGGATGGTCTTCACCTGAACCAGAGGGGTACCAATATCCTGGGGGGGAGATTTGCTAGTGCTCTTCGGGGGGGTTTAAACTAATTCAGCAGGGGGATGGGAACCTAAATTGTAGTCCCAGTGTACAGGATGTTGAGAGTAGTGAGGTCAGGGATAGGGTTAAAAGTTCGAAAGAGGGCACCAGCAAGCAAGACGCTGGTTTGAAGTGTGTCTACTTCAACGCCAGGAGCATCCGGAATAAGGTGGGTGAGCTTGCAGCATGGGTTGGTACCTGGGATCTCGATGTTGTAGCGATTTTGGAGACATGGGTAGAGCAGGGACAGGAATGGTTGTTGCAGGTTCTAGGATTTAGATGTTTCTGTAAGAAAAGAGAAGATGGTAAAAGAGGGGGGTGTGTGGCATTGTTAATCAAGGAAAGTATTACGGCGGTTGAAAGGACGTTTGAGGACTCATCTACTGAGGTAGTATGGGCCGAGGTTAGGAACAGGAGAGGAGAGGTCACCCTGTTGGGAGTTGTCTATAGACCTCCGAATAGTTCCAGAGATGTAGAGGAAAGGATTGCAAAGATGATTCTCGACAGGAGCGACAGTAACAGGGTAGTTGTTATGGGGGACTTTAACTTTCCAAATATTGACTGGAAATACTATAGTTCGAGTACTATAGATGGGTCAGTTTCTGTGCAGTGTGTGCAGGAGGGTTTTCTGACACAGTATGTAGAAAGGCCAACAAGGTAGTGTAGATGAATAGAGAGATCTCGGCATCCAGGTACATAAATCCAGGTGCAACATTGGATTTGGTACTGGGTAATGAACCCGGCCAGGTGTTAGATTTAGATGTAGGTGAGCACTTTGGTGATAGTGATCACAATTCGGTTATGTTTACTTTAGCGATGGGCAGTGATAGGTATATACCGCAAGGCAAGAATTATAGCTGGGGGAAAGGCAATTATGATGCTATTCGTCAAGATTTAGGATGTATACGATGGGGAAGGAAACTGCAGGGGATGAGTACAATCGAAATGTGGAGCTTTTTCAAGGAACAGCTACTGTGTGTCCTTGATAAGTATGTACCTGTCAGGCAGGGAGGAAGTTGTCGAGCAAGGGAACCGTGGTTTACTAAGGAAGTTGAAGCACTTGTCAAGAGGAAGAAGAAGGCTTATGTTAGGATGAGACATGAAGGCTCAGTTAGGGCACTTGAGAGTTACAAGTTAGCCAGGAAGGACCTAAAGGGAGAGTTAAGAAGAGCGAGGAGAGGACACGAAAAGTCATTGGCGGATTGGATCAAGGAAAACCCTAAGGCTTTCTATAGGTATATCAGGAACAAAAGAATGACTAGAGTAAGATTAGGGCCAATCAAGGATAGTAGTGGAAAGTTGTGTGTGGAATCAGAGGAGATAGGGGCAGCGTTAAATGGATGTTTTTCGTCAGTGTTTACACTGGAGAAAGACAATGTTGTCGAGGAGAATACTCAGGTACAATCGACCAGGCTAGATGGGATTGAGGTTCACAAGGAGGAGGTGTTAGCAATTTTGAAAAGTGTAAAAATAGATAAGTCCCCTGGGCCAGATGGGATTTATCCTAGGATTCTCTGGGAAGCCAGGGAGGAGATTGCAGAGCCTTTGTCCTTGATCTTTATGTCGTCTTTGTCGACAGGAATAGTGCCAGAAGACTGGAGGATAGCAAAGGTTGTCCCCTTGTTCAAGAAGGGGAGTAGAGACAACCCTGGTAATTATAGACCTGTGAGCCTTACTTCGGTTGTGGCTAAAATGTTGGAAAAGGTCATAAGAGATAGGGTTTATAATCATCTTGAAAATAACAAGTTGATTAGCGATACTCAACACGGTTTCGTGAAGGGTAGGTCATGCCTCACAAACTATATTGAGTTTTTTGAGAAGGTGACCAAACAGGTGGATGAGGGTAAAGCGGTTGATGTGGTGTATATGGATTTCAGTAAGGCGTTTGATAAGGTTCCCCACGGTAGGCTATTGCAGAAAATTCGGAAGTATGGGATTGAAGGTGATTTAGCGGTTTGGATCAGTAATTGGCTAGCTGAAAGAAGACAGAGGGTGGTGGTTGATGGCAAATGTTCATCCTGGAGTTCAGTTACTAGTGGTGTACCGCAAGGATCGGTTTTGGGGCCACTGCTGTTTGTCATTTTTATAAATGACCTGGAAGAGGGTGTAGAAGGATGGGTTAGTAAATTTGCAGATGGCAGGAAGGTAGGTGGAGTTGTGGATAGTGCTGAAGGATGTTATAGGATACAGAGGGACATAGATAAGTTGCAGAGCTGGGCTGAGAGGTGGCAGATGGAGTTTAATGCGGAAAAGTGTGAGGTGGTTCATCTTGGAAGGAGTAACAGGAATGCAGAGTACTGGGCTAATGGCACGATTCTTGGTAGTGTAGATGAACAGAGAGATCTCGGCACCCAGGTACATAAATCCAGCTGCAGAAAGTTGCCACCCAAGTTAATAGGGCTGTTAAGAAGGCATATGGTGTGCTAGCCTTTATCAGTAGGGGGATTGAGTTTCGGAGCCACAAGGTCATGCTGCAGCTGTACATAACTCTGGTGCGGCCGCTCCTGGAGTACTGCGTGCAGTTCTGGTCACCACATTATAGGAAGGATGTGGAAGCTTTGGAAAGGGTTCAGAGGAGATTTACTAGGATGTTGCCTGGTATGGATGGAAGGTCTTACGAGGAAAGGCTCAGGGAATTGAGGTTGTTTTCGTTAGAGAGGAGAAGGCTGAGAGGTGACTTAATAGAGACATATAAGATAGTCAGAGGGTTAGATAGGGTGGACAGTGAGAGTCTTTTTCCTCGGATGGTGATGACCAACACGAGGGGACAGAGCTTTAAATTGAGGGGTGGTAGATATAGGACAGATGTCAGAGGCAGTTTCTTTACTCAGAGAGTAGTAGGGGTGTGGAACGCCCTGCCTGCAACAGTAGTAGACTCACCAACTTTAAGGGCATTTAAGTGGTCACTGGATAGACATATGGATGAAAATGGAATAGTGTAGGTCAGATAGGCTTCAGATGGTTTCACAGGTCGGCGCAACATCGAGGGCCGAAGGGCCCGTACTGCGCTGTAATGTTCTATGTTCTATCATTAAGTACACTCAACCTGTTACTCCTGACTTTGAGTACTCCTATATCTCAGCTACTTACTGCCTTTATACAACAATCCCCATGTGCTCCCATTACCCAAAGGTACCACCAAATACCAGCCTCTCAATGGTACTACACTTCTGATATGATTGTACCTTGCCTTCCCAACCTACTGATGAGTTTTTCTTCCTACTCCCACTGATATTTCCTTGTCATCTCAAATGCTTCCACTCTCCATGCATCAAGAAAATCTGAAACTTAGGTGCTTAGTCTTCTTCCTGACTTTCTTTTAAAACCCCACAATGCCCTTGTGGTGAATGTGTAACTGGTAATTCACACTGTACCTTACTGTTGTCACTGTGGGCCCCATCTGTGAGCCACTGTGCGGCCCTGCCTACAGGGGGAGATGAGGAGTGAATTGATGATCGCATCAATTTAATCGACTTAAAGAATTACCATGGAATCAGCCCTCAAACCTGACCGGCTGGAACTCGATCCACAGGCTGCAGAGGCAAAGGAATTTTTTTTAGATTGGCTTCGGTGAGTCAAGTCCTACCTGGCTACGTCGACGACTTCCTCCGTTACAGATGAACAGAAACTAAGTCTTCTCCACGCATGGGTGAGCCATCATATTTCTACTCAACTTGATGAAGCTGACTCTTACACTGAGGCCCTCGCGTTACTCGAGCGTCTGTACGTGCGGCCCGTGAACGAGGTCTACGCGTGGCACATCTTCACAACTCGTCGCCAGCGCCCTGGGGAGTCGCTAGATGACTATCTAAGCAACCTCAAAGCCCTAGCAAGCGACTGTAACTACCAGGCCGTGACAGCCACTCAGCACATGGAACTCGCCGTCCGAGACGTGTACGTTGCGGGGGTCCGATCAAATTATGTGCAGCAGCGTCTCCTTGAGAAAGGGGCCCAGGACCTGGAGGACACAGTAAAACTGGTGACCTCGCTGGAGGTCACTTTCCAAAGCGTAACTGCGTTCCCGGCCGATCACACGACCCCATCGTGGACCCCCGACCAAAGGCTTCCCCAGGTCTGCGCCGTGCGGCCACCCGCCCATCACGGAGGACTATCGTGCCAATTTTGCGGCCAGCCCCAACACCCCCGGCAGCAATGACTGGCCCGCAACGTGAGCTGCAGCAGCTGTGGGCGAAAGGGACATTTCGCTAAGGTCTGCCTGGCCAAGTCGAAAAACTCAAACTCTGTGTCGAACACTCGCTTCTCCAACTCTCAGGCCCGCAGACCCCGCAATGTGGCAGCGTGTCTGCCGACTCCGCCTCCACACAACATGTGCGACTCACGGGGGCCGCCATCTTGGCCATCCTCCCCCACGCAGCCGGCCATGTGCGATCCATGGGGGCCGCCATCTTGGGCGCCATTTTCCTCGCCGCTCGCCACGTGTGATCCATGGGGGCCGCCATCTTGGACTCCATTTTCCTCACCACCCGCCATGTGCGATCAACGGGGGCCACCATCTTGGCCATCACCCGCTACGCCACTCGAAGATTACGACCTTCGCGGACAGCCATCGCGGGGCCGTTCCAACACCGCCGACCACACCATCGACTATCCTCAACTCGGCGCAATCACCTTGGACCAGTCGCGGCCCGAGCACCTCAAGAGCTCCATGATGTCCGTCCAGATTAATGGATACGAGACACCGTGCCTGTTCGACTCCAGGAGCACAGAGAGCTTCGTTCACCCGTATCTTGTGGAAGCAACCATAATGCAACCCACATCTAATGAATGATGTCACAACTTCAAGTGTAGAAAAGAAAATCGCTTATTGTCACGAGTAGGCTTCAATGAAGTTACTGTGAAAAGCCCCTAGTCGCCACATTCCGGCACCTGTCCGGGGAGGCTGGTACAGGAATCGAACCGTGCTGCTGGCCTGCTTGGTCTGCTTTAAAAGCCAGCGATTTAGCTCAGTGAGCTAAACCAGCCCCTGGCTGGCCCTGGTAGCACAAGCAGTTTCCACTAAAATCTGAATGTTTCAATTGAAGCTTAAACTGTTATTCAAGGTCAGATTACCTCCATGAGAGCTCAGACTGCTGTCATTATTGTTGTGGCTTCATAAAGGGATTTGCAGAGTGTCATAGCAGTCTAGCAATGTGTCCTCCAAAGACTTGTCAGACGCAGAGGCAGCGTACTGGAGAAATAGCAATGAATCCTTGGAGAACCTGCTGTTCTCTCTCTCAGGATGACAGCATTTTCCTTCCCAGTCTTCTGAACAGGCAAATCCAGTGTCTTGACTGATCTCGGTGCCCTCTGATATGACCCATCAAACCTATCACGGTGGTATGGATATGTGCAATGCATTGCACAATGCGGCAATACAAAGAGGAAAGGAACTGGAGTAATAGTGAAGGCCATAAGCTTGTGGCATCCTCAAAGGAGGAGGATGATGAAGAAATTGAGCACCCAGAGCAAGCATTTCATGCTGAGGCATTGCTGAGGAATCAGCAGATAGATGTCCATGGGAATGAACATCCTAATCTGTGCCATATCCATCTGAGAAGGACCTTTCCTGCATTCTGGAGTTTCCATCCTGCCACCTTTGACAAAAAGAACATCAGTCCTTCACCAACAAAACAGAAAATACTGGACAATCTCAGCAGGTCTGACAGCATCTGTAGAGAGAAAAGGGAGTGATGCACGATCAATTGCACAAAGACTTGAGTTGGATATAACTGAGGCTTTATTGCTCGAAGATGTGTGGCCTCCCATAGCAGCTGGCGAAATGGCTGCCACATGGAGGACACACATATTTATACTCCGCCTACTGGGCGGAGCCAGCAGGCAGGGACTACCAACGTACCTGTAGTAGAGGTTCTACCATACATCCTCTAATAGAGGTGCAACAGTGGTTTACCACATTCACCCCCTGTTAATAACGAGTCTGGCGGGGGGTGGTGGAGAACTATATACAACAAATGGTTTTTACATTTACAATATTCGATAGAGAGAAAAAAAAGTGTCTTTTGAAGTCCAGTGGACCAATTAGAGGTTTAACCGGTCCGGCGCCTTGATGTGCTGCTGGGAGCGACGTAATGGTGGCGGCGATGCCGATGCTGGTCTGATGTCCGGTGACTCCGGGAGCATGCCAAAATCCTCTTCATCCTCGGCCGTGGGCAGGGGGAGGACGGATGGTCCTGGGGGGGTTGCTGCTGGGAGCGCCGGGGGAGGGGAGGGTGGCGCCGGGCCGGGGGTGGTGGTGTGTGTGTGTGGAACCTGCTGGTGCCAGGTCCCTGAGGGAGACAGTATCCTCGCGGCCGTCAGGGTACGCCATGTAGGCATACTGGGGGTTTGCATGGAGCAATTGCACCCTCTCAACCAACGGGTCCGCCTTGTGGAGTAGGACGTGCCTACGTGGAGCAGGACGGGTCCTGGAGCTGCGAACCAAGTCGGGAGCGACACCCCGGATGTGGACTTCCTGGGGAAGGCAAAAAGATATTCATGGGGTGTGTTGTTAATGGCGGTGCACAGTAGTGACCGAATGGAGTGCAGTGCATCAAGGAGGACCTCCTGCCAGCGGGAGGCCGAGAGGTTCTTGGACCGTAGGCCAGTTGGATGGCCTTCCATACCGTCCCGTTCTCCCTCTCTACCTTCCCGTTTCCCCGGGGATTATAGCTGGTCGTCCTGCTGGAGGCGATACCCTTGCTGAGCAGAAACTGACGCAGCTCATCGCTCATGAAGGAGGATCCCCTGTCACTGTGGATGTAGGTGGGGATACCGAACAGAGCGAAGATCGTGTTGAGGGCTTTGATGACGGTGGCAGACGTCATATCGGGGCATGGGATGGCGAAGGGGAATGTGGAGTACTCATCGACCACACTGAGAAAAGACTTGTCACGGTCGGTGGAGGGGAGGGGCCCTTTCAAATCCACGCTGACGCTCTCAAAGGGGCGGGAGGCCTTTACTAGGCGCGCACGGTCCGGCCGGTAGAAGTGCGGCTTGCACTCCGCACAGACCTGGCGGTCCCTGGTGATTGTCTGTACTTCCTCGACAGAGTAGGGCAGTTTGCGGGACTTTATGAAATGATACAACCGTGTGACTCCCGGGTGACAAAGGCTGTCGTGCAGGGTCCGGAGTCGGTCTACTTGTGCGCTGGCACATGTACTTCGGGATAGGGCGTCTGGGGGCTCGTTGAACTTACCGGGGCGATACAAAAGCTCGTAATTGTAGGTGGAGAGCTCGATCCTCCACCTCAAGATCTTATCATTCTTGATCTTGCCCCGCTGTGTGTTAGTGAACATGAAGGCTACCAACCATTGGTCAGTGAGGAGAGTGAATCTCCTGCCGGCCAGGTAATGCTTCCAATGCCGCACAGCTTCAACGATAGCTTGGGCCTCTGTTTCGATGGATGAGTGCCGAATTTCTGAGGCATGAAGCGTGCGGGAAAAGAATGCCACGGGTCTGCCTGCCTGATGAGTGTGGCGGCCAGGGCGACTTCTGATGCGTCGCTCTCTACGTGAAAGGGCAGTGTCTCGTCTACTGCGTGCATCCCAGCCTTGGCGATATCGGCTCTGATACGGGCGAAGGACTGTTGTGCCTCGGCCGTCAGGGGTAAATGGGTGGACTGTATGAGTGGGCGGGCCTTGTCCGCATTGTTTGGGACCCACTGCGCATAGTACGAAAAGAACCCTAGGAAGCGTTTGAGAGCCTTGGGGCAGTGGCATCTGCCGCCCGTTTCACGACGGTAGCGAGCAGGTGTGTTTGCTGCCGTGTT
Source organism: Scyliorhinus canicula (assembly GCF_902713615.1). NCBI lineage: Eukaryota > Metazoa > Chordata > Chondrichthyes > Carcharhiniformes > Scyliorhinidae > Scyliorhinus > Scyliorhinus canicula. The sequence goes on along the minus strand of NC_052159.1, from coordinate 83,062,864 downwards.
GAAACGGGCGTGATGGTCCGGCCGCTCGGCCCATCGGCCTCGGAGAATCGCCGCTCGGCGTAATAAACGGCGAGCGGAGATTCGTGGCGTGGGTCGGGCGTGGGGGGGGGAGAATAGCGGGAGGTCGTGAAAAATGTCGGGTGGCCTTCCCGCTATTCTTCCACCCGGCGTGGGGGGTGGAGAATCGCACCCTGTGTTTCTCCCCAGTTTTAAATGCTACCACTTGGGCTCTCCAGGGGCTATTGCTGGCCTTGATAATCCCTTCCCGAAGCAGCCGTTGGACCTCGGTCCTGGCTGCTGTACCGTCTGCTCCTGGTGGCGACGGGTTTGCAGTCCGGGGTTAGGTTTGCGAAGAGGGGAGGCGGATCGACCTTTATGGTCGCAAGGCCGCAAACTGTGAGGGGTGGTGGGGGCCCGCCGAATTTGAGGGTTACGCTCTGGAGGTTGCACTGGAAGTCCAGGTCAAGTAGTAGGGCAGCGCAGAGGTTTGGGAGGACGTAGAGGCGGAAGCCGCTGAACTCTACACCCTGGACCGTGAGTGTGACCGTACAGTACCCCCGGATCGCCACGGAATGGGATCCGGAGGCCAGGGCGATTTTTTGGTTGGCAGGGTGTACCACGAGGGAGCCGCATCTTATCCTATCCGGGTGGATGAAGCTTTTGGTGCTCCCAGAGTCTAGCAGGCAAGAGGTCACGTGTCCGTTGATTTTAACGCTGGTCGATGCGGTGGCCAAGTTGTGCGGACGAGACTGGTCGATGGTCACTGGTCGGTCGTCGCTGGTGTCGGATGATGGAGAGCCCGGGGAGCACAGGTTCTGGAACGCTGCCGGTGCCCATGTGCCGTGTGGGAGACAAGATGGCGGCGCCTGAAGATCTTGAGGAGGACAAAATGCCGCATGTGGCGGGGGTTGAGCAAGATGGCGGCGCCCATGGGCTGCATGTGTTGCTCGGAGAAGAAGATGGCGGCGCCCCCTGGCCACGCTTGTTCTGAGGGGGAGAAGATGGCGGCGCCCACTGGCCGCGCATGGTCTGAGGGGGAGAAGATGGCGGCGCCCACTGGCTGCGCGTGGTCTGAGGGGGAGAAGATGACGGTGCCCACTGGCCACGCGTGGTCTGGGGAGGTGAAGATGGCGGCGCCCACTGTCCGTAAACGAGGGGGGTGGGGGCGATAGCGGCGACTGCGGGGCCTGGCACACCGTGGCGAAGTGCCCCTTCTTGCCGCAAGCCTTACAAAGGGCAGCGCAGGCTGGGCAGCGTTGGCAGGGGGTTTCTGCTGGCCACAAAAGTAACATCGGGGACCCCCGGGGTTCGCTGGCTGGCGCGTGGCGCAGGCATATTGGCTGGGTAAGGCCCCCGCTGGGGCGGCCGTCTGTGGGATCCACAATGCGTAGGAGGGGTGGGCCGCGCGGATGGGGGTGTCGGCCTGAAAGTTGCGCAAGGCAACCGTCATAGAGAGCGCTAGTTTTGTTCTCTCTGCTTGGTCGAGCGTGGCTCCTTCTAACAGTCGCTGGAGTATGGGGTCCGACCCAATCCCTGTAACTCGGCGCGTCCCACATGAGGAGGTTTGAATGTTCAGTGGCCATAACGGCCTGACAGTCACAGTCCCGGATGAATGGCATTAGGGCCCGCTAGAAGTCTTCTATGGACTCACCAGGGAGTTGAAAGCGAGTGGCGAGTAAGTGCCTGGCGAAGAGCGTGTTCATCTTCTGAGTGTAATTCTCTTTGAGAAGCTTCATGGCTTCGGCGTAGCTCGGCGTGGCCTGGATTAGCGGAAAGACGCTGGAGCTCAACCTTGAGTACAGGATCTGTATCTTTTGAGCCTCTGAGACAGGGCTGGGCGCCGAGTTGATGTACGCCTCGAAACAAGCTAGCCAGTGTTGAAAGTCCTTTCTGGCGTCGCTCAAATGCGGATCCAGCTGCAGACGATCCGCTTTGATACGGAGGTCCATCTTTTGAAAATAAATTGATGCACAATCAATTGTACACAGACTTGAGTTGGATACAACTGAGGCTTCATTGCTCTAAGATGTGTGGCCTCCCACAGCAGCTGGCAAAATGGCTGCCGCATGGAGGACACACATATTTATACTCCACCTACTGGGTGGAGCCAGCAGGCAGTATACCAACATACCTGTAGTACAGGTCCTACCATACATCCTCTAATAGAGGTGCAACAGTGGTTTACCACAGGGAGCTAACATTTCGAGTATGGATGACTCTTTGTCTTTGACAGTCATTCAGACTCAACGTTAGCTCCCTTCTCTCTCCACAGATGCTGTTAGACCTGCTGAGATTGTCCAGCATTTACTGTTTTTGTTTCAGATTCCAGCATCTGCAGTCATTTGCTTTTATAGTCCTTCACCAACAACAGTTCTCCCATCATGCCAACAGCATCGTCATCACACATCCAAGTTCTAGACTTGGCTCTTCTATTGCAGATTGCGCAGCATCATCCATAGTGCTTATACTCATGTGTTTGAATGAACTACTTCATAACTATGATCAACATAAGGTCTTTCATTCAATTGCAATGCAGAGCAAACCATGACGCCAAGTGAGAACCCCTTCCCCCACCTATATTTGATTATGCTGTGTCATGGGAACTGCCCTTGACTGCTGTCCTCTGGGTTGAGGTAACCATGGGAGCCCCACTCACTGTAAAAACCTACATCTATCCAGGGGCAGTCTCAGTCTTGGGCCCAGGAAAGCAAATGGATGTCTCAATCCGAGAATGTTTCCAAATTGCTTTTTAGATTGTTTAGTTATTTCAAATGAGCTTCAGGTACATCAACACTAAAAACTGATGTAATTGGTTTTAAGGGTAACGCCTTATTCACTATATGACAGTGGAGAAACTGCACTGTACTTTGTGCTCATACAGTTCCCACCATTTACACACCCCTTGTATGGCAGTTGCCTTTACTAAACAAATGGTAGTAGTCATTTTTCATCAACAAATGCAGTCATTACATTGCTTGAAAACCTTGAGGTTGTTTGGTGGATAGACACAGACCAAAGACTATTAGAGAGTGTAATATCCTTGCGGAGTATGCCCCCCACCCCCCACTAGGGGTATCTCATTATACAATAAATAAAGGTCGGCCAATAAGGCACCGATCAGGGTAGAAACCTGGTAGGGACCTACCAGGTAGTGTACATATTATTTGTGTTCATAAAACTTTGTTTCCCATTTTACTCAGTGTGGATCCCGTGTACTTATTAAAGAGAGCTTTTGTAATAAATCGGCCTTGCAGATTTCCTAACATGTTCACTTTGGAAAATATAACCTTGTTATTGATAGATTTTAACCTCTGAGTTTTGTCAATAAAAGTAATTACATTATGTTCTACCATTTCCTTGTCTGACAGGGTAACTCTGGCCTGGGGTTCAGTATAGCCGGAGGCACAGATAATCCTCATATTGGAGATGACCCTGGAATATTTATTACTAAAATTATCCCTGGTGGAGCAGCAGCTGAAGATGGACGACTCAGGTACACTATTTGGATGATTGTGTTTTTTTGTTTTTTTAATAATATTTTATTAAGGTATGTGGTGAATTATATGCCATCGTAATTCACACTGTATTGCCTTGCATGTATTGTGTCCTTGTGGGCTCTGTATGTGAGCTGTTGCGCAGCTCTGCCCATAGGGGGAGATGAGGAGTTTGTACTAGGCTCCGCCCATGGCTCCTCCCACTAACCGGAAATATAAAGCACTGCAGCCGTAAGCCTGCTCTCAGTTCCTCTGATCGCAGGCTGGCTTAGTTGTAAGACTATTATAACCACAGTTTACTTCCAAACACGTGTCTAGTGAATTGATGGTCACATCAAGGTATTTGAAAATTTTTCTAACAGTAACATAAACAATGACATCAACATGGTAAAATAAACATTTCCCCCCCAGCCCAATCTTCACACACCTCAACCATACAACAACAATCCGCCCCCCCCCCCCCCCCCCCCCCCTTTGGAATACTGCATCTGCTGACATTCTAATTTTCCCCGAGAAAAGTCAACGAATGGCTGCCACCTCCGGGAGAACCCTGACATTGCTCCTCTTAAGGCGACCTTTATTTTCTCGAGACTGAGAAACCCAGCTATGTCACTAACCCAGGTCTCTACACTCGGGGTGCTTCGAGTCCCTCCACATTAACAAGATCCGTCCCCGGGCTACCAGGGAGGCAAAGGCCAAGACGCCGACCTCTTTCGCCCCCTGAACTCCCGGCTCTTCCGACACTCCGAAGATCGCCACCTCCGGACTCGGCATCACCTGTGTTTTGAGTACCGTGGACATTGCCTTAGCAAAATCCTGCCAAAACCCTCTAAGCTTCGGGCATGCCCTAAACATGTGGACATGATTTGCTGGGCTTCCCACGCACCTTGCACACCTATCCTCTACCCTGAAAAACTTACTCATCCTAGCCACTGTCATGTGTGCCCGGTGGACTACCTTAAATTGTATCAGGCTAAGCCTGGCACATGATAAGGAGGTATTAACCCTGCTTAGGGCATCAGCCCCACCTCTATCTCTCCTCCTAGCTCATCCTCGTACTTGCCCTTAAGCTCCTCCACCGGAGTTTCTCCGCCTCCGAAAGTTCCTGGTAAATATCCAATGCCTTCCCCTCTCCCACCCAGGTACTGGAAATTACTCTATCCTGTATCCCCCGTGGATCATCATCCCCACTTTGCTTTCCAGCACGGTTATATACTCCTTGTGCTCGGACAACTTTTGTTCGACCTCCTGGATCGCTCTCCCATTGGTTTCCTGATTCTGAACCACTTGATCAATCAAAGCCTTAATTGGGTCCAGCATGTCCTTCTTCAGCTTGGCGAAGCAATCCTCGAAAAACTTTACCAGCTACTCCGTCGACTACTGAGCCGTCTCCCCACGGCCCTTGCTCTCCGCCATCTGTCCCGTGTTACCAGCTCTGCTTGCGTCTCCCTTATAGGACTTTGTCATCTCACATGGCCACTTCTGGTCCAATTCTCCATACACCGGAGGGGGATTTCTCATTACTGTCTCACTCTTCACTGATTTATCCCATAAAATGGAACAAAAAAAGGGGCGATAAAGGTCCAAAAGTGCATTACAGACGGGTGCTATCAAATGTGCGACCTACTCCTCCATGGCCGCCACTAGAAGCCTGGATGATTGTTTTTTAATGCACATAATTGTTTTGACCAAACCAATATAGAGCAACAAGTGAAAATGCTAGAATTACACAGCAGGTTCATCAGCGTTCCTGCCGGAGGCGAGTCTACTGCTTCAGTCTTAAGTTATGACTGTTGGTGCAATGGCCCCTCGCTGTTAACCTTTTCATACAGACAACTTCTAAAGTCATTTATGTGGAGTCATTATGGCATAGGAGACCTTTTGGACTATCGGGTCCATATTGGCTCCCCACAGAGCTATCCAGTCAATCCCATTGCCCCGCTTCAACCCCATAGTCCTGCCCTGCAAATTATTCATAGAATAGAATTTACAGTGCAGAAGGAGGCCATTCGGCCCATCGAGTCTGCACTGGCTCTTGGAAAGAGCATCCTACCCAAGGTCAACACCTCCACCCCATCCCCATAACCCAGCAACCCCACCCAACACCAAGGGCAATTTTGAACACTAAGGGCAATTTATCATGGCCAATCCACCTAACCTGCACATCTTTGGACTGTGGGAGGAAACTGGAGCACCCGGAGGAAACCCACGCACACACGGGGAGAATGTGCAGACTCCGCACAGACAGTGACCCAAGCCAGAATCGAACCTGGGACCCTGGAGCTGTGAAGCGATTGTGCTATCCACAATGCTACCGTGCTGCCCACCAAGTGCGCATGTAATTTCCTTTTGAAATCATTGATGGTCTCTGCCTCTACCACCCTCGATAGACAACGAGTTCAAGTTATTACCACTTGCTGCGTAAAAAGGTTCTTCCTCACATTAAATCTGTGTCCCTGATCCTTATACTATCAACTAATGTGGAGAGGTTTCCTTGTCTATCTTGCCTAATCCGATCATAATCTTGTGCACCTCCATCAATTCGCCCGTCAATCTCCTTTGCTTCAAGGAGAATAATCCCAACTTCTTTAACCTAACCTTGTAGTTAAAAGCCCTGCAGCAGGATTCTCCGACCCCCGCAGGGTCGGAGAATGACCGGGGGCGGGGGGCGGCACGAATCCCACTCCGCCGCCCCGATGCCAGCTGACGTATTCACCGGCGCTGTTTTTTGGGCGGGGGCGAGGTTTATGCCACAACAGTTGGGGCTGTTGGCAGTGCCCCCCCCCCCCCCCCCCCCCCCGGGCAATTCTCCGGGCCCTGATAGGCAGATCGGCCGTCCGTTTCTGGTCGGTCCCGCCGGCGTGAGTTAGACATGGTCCCACACGGCGGGACGGACCTCGGAGGGGCGCGGGTGGATCCGACCCTGGGGGCACTCCTTCCATCTGCACCGGCCATGGCGGAGCCCCGTGCATGCGCCAGAGCACGCCGGGCCTTTGGCGCATGTGCGGACTTTAGCCGTCCCTTCGGCGTCCACCCAGACCTCAAAAGTACGGAGAATTTCGCCATCTTTAATGCCGCCCGCCACGTGCGACCCATGGGCGCCGCCATTTTCCCCGCCTCAGGACCCCTGCTCGTTAGGCACCTCATCGGGCCGCTCATCGCCTGCAACTGCTGCCGACCAGCCAGGGGCCTTCCAACACCAGCCACGGCTCGCCTCCATCACAATCGACCTGTCCCGGCCGCACAACCTTGCAACCGCGTTGACGGCAGTAAACATCGATGGGCACAAGACATCATGCCTTCTTGACTCCGGGAGCACAGAGAGCTGCATCCACCCCGATACGGTAAGGCGCTGCTCCCTCGCGGTACACCCCTGGCCTCCGGATCCCACTCTGTGGAGATCCGGGGGTACTGCACCGCCACCCTCACCATCCAGGGCGTAGAGTTCAGCTACTTCCGGCTCTACGTCCTCCCCAACCTGTGCGCTGCCTTGCTACTCGCCTCGACTTCCGAAATCTAACCCTAAAATTCGGAGGGCCCCTACCACCCCTTACTGTCTGCGGTCTCATGACCCTTAAGGTCGACCCGCTTTCTCTGTTTGCAAACCTCACCCCGGATTGCAAACCCGTCACCACCAGAAGCAGACGGTACAGTGCCCAGGACAGGACTTTCATCAGGTCTGAGATCCAGCGGCTGCTACGGGAAGGCATTATCGAGGCCAGCAACAGCCCCTGGAGAGCCCAAGTGGTAGTTGTGAAAACTGCGGAGAAAAACAGGATGGTCGTTGACTACAGTCAGACCATCAATCGGTACACGCAGCTCGACGCGTACTCCCTCCCATGCATATCCGATATGGTCAATCAGATTGCACAGTACCGTGTCTTCTCGACAGTGGACCTGAAATCTGCCGACCACCAGCTCCCCATTCGCAAGGCGGACCGCCCGTACACCACGTTTGAAGCGGACGGCCGCCTTTACCACTTCCTCAGGGTTCCCTTCGGCGCCACTAACGGTGTCTTGGTCTTCCAACGGGAGATGGACCGAATGGTTGACCGGTACGGACTGCGGGCCACCTTCCCGTACCTGGATAACGTCACCATCTGCAGCCACGAGCAGCAGGACCACGACACTAACATTTCCAAATTCCTCCACACCGCCAAACTCCTGAACCTAACGTATAACAAGGAGAAGTGCGTGTTCAGCACCAACCGCTTAGCCATCCTCGGCTATCTGGTGCAAAATGGAGTTCTAGGGCCCGACCCCGATCGCTTGCGCCCCCTCATGGAAGTCCCACTGCCCCAAGGCCCTCAAACGATGCCTGAGGTTCTTCTCATACTACGCCCAGTGGGTCCCTAACTGTGCTGAGAAGGCCCACGCACTCATTAACTCCACCGTTTTCCCACTGACGGCCGAGGCTCACCAGGCCTTCAACCATATCAAGGCCGACATCGCCAAGGCCGCGATGCATGCGGTCGACGAGACACTCCCCTTCCAAGTCGAGAGCGGTGCATCAGACGTCGCTCTGGCCGCCACCCTCAACCAGGCAAGCAGGCCCATGGCATTCTTTTGATGCACCCCCCATGCCTCCAAAACTCGGCACTCCTCCGTCGAGAAGAAGGCCCAAGCCGTCGTAGAAGCTGTGCGACATTGGAGGCATCACCTGGCCGGCAGGAGATTCACTCTCCTCACTGACCAACGGTCGGTTGCCTTCATGTTCAACAACACACAGCGGAGCAAAATCAAAAATGACAAAACCTTGAGGTGGAGGATCGAGCTCTCCACTTACAATTACAAGATTTTGTATCGCCCCGGTAAGCTCAAAGAGCCCCCCGATGCCCTATCCCGAGGTACATGTGCCAGCGCACAAGTGGACCGACTCCTGACCCTACATGACGCTCTGTCACCCAGGGGTCACGCGGTTCTTTCACTTCATAAAGGCCCGCAATCTTCCCTAATCCATTGAGGAGGTCAGTGCTATCACTAGAGACTGCCAGGTCTGCGCGGAGTGCAAATCGCACTTCTACCGGCCAGACCGAGCGCACCTAGTGAAGGCCTCCCGCCCCTTTGAACGCCTCAGCGTGGATTTCAAAGGGCCCCTCCCCTCCACCGACTGAAACACATATTTCCTTAACGTGGTCGACGAATACTCCAGATTCCCCTTCACTGTCCCATGCCCAATATGACATCTGCCACTGTCATCAAAGCCCTCAACACCATATTCGCCCTGTTCGGTTTCCCGACCTACATCCACAGCGACCGGGGATCCTCATTTATGAGCGATGAGCTGCACGAGTACCTGCTCAGCAAGGGCATCGCCTTGAGCAAGACGATCAGCTCCAACCCCCGGGGAAACGGGCAGGTGGAGCGGGAGAATGGGATGGTCTGGAAGGCCGTCCAGCTGGCCCTACGGTCCAGGAATCTCCCGGTCTCCTGCTGGCAGGTGGTCCTCCCTGACGCCTTTCACTCCATTCGGTCGCTCCTTTGCATTGCGACTAATGCAACCCCCATGAACGTCTCCTTGCCTTCCCCAGGAAGTCCACCTCCGGGATTTCGCTCCCAACATGACTGGCAGCTCCAGGACCCGTTCTCCTCCGCAAGCACGTGCGGCTCCGCAAGGCGGACCCGTTAGTCAAGAGGGTACAGTACTCCATGCAAACCCGCAGTGGCGTACCCCGACGACCGACAAGACGCTGTCTCCCTCAGGGACCTGGCACCAGCTGGGTCCCCACCCCACCCCCTCTGCCCCGGTGCCACCCTTCCTCCCCCCAACGCACCTCACCACAGCCCCCACTCCAGGACAATCCATCCTCACCTTGGTCCCACACGGGGATGAAGAATAGGTCTACACGCTCCCGGAGTCACCGGCGACCAAACTGACGCCTGCATCGCCACCGGAACTGCGGCGCTCACAACGGAGAATCAAGGCACCCGATCGTCTTAATTTGTGAACTTTCCCCAAAATGTTAACCTGTGCATGTAAATAGTCTTCCTCCACCCCTGCTGGACTCTTTTTTTTTTAACAGGGGGTGAATGTGGTAATCACCACTGTTGTGTATATATATATATATCACATATGAGGTGTAAGACGGTAAGGCTCCTGTACTACAGGTACAGGGGTGGATCCCTGCCTGCTGGCTCCGCCGAGTAGGCGGAGTATAAATGTGTGAGCTCTCCGAGCTGCAGCCTTTTCGGCAGCAGCTGCGGGAGGCTACACATCTCTGCTTAATAAAGCCTCGATTACACTCTACACTCGTCTCGTAATTGATAGTGCATCAAACACTGTGAAAAAGATTAACTGAAATAGAATGCCAAAGATGTGAGTAATGTTACATCTTTGTAACGTGCAGATAGAGCAGTGACAGTCAGACCGCAACCTCAGGATTTATGCATTATGCTAAACCTGAAATTGCAGTCAGTTTCAGAGGGGTAATGGCAGATAATGTTGACAGTTTGTCAACAAAAGCTCTGCAAATTCTGGACTATTGTCCCAGTACTAAAATTACACCAATATCAACGCTGAAATAAAAAAATAAAGGATACTGCATTATTGTTTTGGTTAAATTTCAAACATTTTATTTTATGTTGTTTAATCCTCAAGAAGCAATGGCATGTATTAACGAAAAGCAGCATTTCGAACCACATGACAGTGTTTAAACTCTGCTTATGCCCTGACTAACTTCTTAATTGAACTTTTAAAAGCATTTGTTCCCTTCTTGTACAGAATCTGTGAGTGATGAGTACGGGACAATTTCTCAAAACGTGCATATAGTTGTAAGTTAATCACGGAAGTTGCAATAGTGAATATTAGAGAAATACATCAAATCAATATTGAACACAGCAACATTTACATACATACATAGAACATACAGTGCTGAAGAAGGCCATTCGGCCCATCGAGTCTGCACCGACCCACTTAAGCCCTCACTTCCATCCTATCCCCATAACCCCTACTGACCTTTTTAGTCACTTCGGGCCAATTTAGCATGGCCAATTCACCTAACTTGCACGTCTTTGGACTATGGGAGGAAACCGGAGCACTCGGAGCAAACCCACGCACACACGGGGAGAACGTGCAGACCCCGCACAGACAGTGACCCAGCGGGGAATCCAACCTGGAACCCTGGCGCTGTGAAGCCACAGTGCTATCCACTTGTGCTACAATGCTGCCCATTTAGGTTGGATTAGTGCCTTCTCCATTCCTAGCCAGTCAGTAACAATCAAAAAGCTGGGTCTTGACATTATGAACTTGGCTCTGTTGTGAAATTTCTGCAAGAAGAGGTAATATCTGTCAGTGTTTGCGGGCTGAAATTAATTTTGAGGAGGCTACTCTATAGGCCTTCGTAGTTAATAGAGTCAAAGGCTTAAGTGAGGGCAACAAAAGCCATGGCCAGTGGTTGATTCTGATCCTTGCACTTTTCTTGAATTTGCCATGCAATATTTGTGGTCCCTCTTATTAGGTGAAAATGGCACTGTGACGGGAAGGAGTTCCTTGGCCACTGGAAGGAGGTGGTAGAGAAGAATCCTTGCAATGATATTTCCTGTGAGACAACAAGGAGACTCCTCTATAGTTACTGAAACCTTGGCCGGGATTCTCCCCTATCCGGCGGGGCGGGTTGTCCCGGCGGGACTGAGTGGCGTGAACCACTCCGGCGTCGGGCCTCCCCAAAGGTGCGCAATTCTCCACACCTTTAGGGGCTAGGCCCGTGCCGGAGTGGTTCCCACTCTGCCGGTGGCGCAAACGGCCTTTGGTGCTCTGCCAACCGGGGCCGAAAGGCCTTCGCCGGCCGGCAGAAGTCCACGAATGTGCCGGTGCATCAGTGGCTGCTGACGTCACACCGGCGCATGCGCAGTGGAGGGGGTTCTCTTCCACTCCCGCCATTGTGAAGGCCATGGCGGGGCGGAAGAAAAAGAGTGCCCCCATGGCACAGGCCCGCCCACCGATCGGTTGGCCCCGATCGTGAGCCAGGCCACAGTGGGGGCATCCCGCCAACCGGTGCGGCGCGATTCCCACCCCTGCCGATTCCCGGATGGCGGCGAATTCGGGCCACGGCGGGGGCGGGATTCACTCCGGCCCCGGGCGATTCTCCGACCCACCGGGGAATTGGAGAATCCCGCTCCAGATTTTTCTTCTTTCTTGAATATAGGGTGCAATTCTCTCAAAACATTTTGAAGTGTGGTTTCCAGCGGGAATTGCACCTATCTGGATCAGCCCAATCCAGATCTCAATCCACCCATAGAACCATAAAATCCCTACAGAGCAGAAGGAGGCCATTCAGTCCATCAAATCTGCGACCCTCCGAAATAGCACCCAACCCAGGCCCACTCCCCCCACACTAGCCCTGTAACCCCGTAACCCCACATAACCAGCATATCCTTGGACTGTGAGGAACCCGGAGCACCAGGAGGAAACCCACACAGACATGGGGAGAATGAGCAAAATCTGCACAAGGCGCAGTGGAGCTTGGCAAGGACAAGGATGATGAATGTGGAATTCTTTGCCTGTGTATCCATGGCCTCTGAATAAATTGTATTTTTTGCAGGATAGAACCATTGGGGCCATCAAAGAAGGCACTTAAGAAGTTCTGTGTGGACAGGAAAAACATTTAAATTGGAAATTTAGCATCGGGGGTAACAGACAGAAAGATGGCCTCAAAAGTATGAATACATAATAAGGCGGATGCTTTTAAGAAGGAAACTGATCTCTTCTGTATGTGATGACTGCTATTAGTTTTAAATGTGTTACTGTAATTATAATAAAACAAACAAGGTCAAGTAAGACAGACAGCAGACAGCAGGGTGGCACAATGGTTAGCACTGCTGCCCCACAGCACCAGGGACCCGGGTTCAATCCTGTCCTTGGGCGATTGTCTGTGTGGAGCTTGCACGTTCTCCCTGTGTCTACGTGGGTTTCAGTTTCCTCCCTCAGTCCAAAGATGTGCAGGTTAGGTGGATTGGCCATGCTCAAGAAAAATCTCCTTAGTGTCCAGGGATGTGCAGGTTAAGTGAGGTTACCGGGGGCGGGGGGGAGGGGAGTGGACCTGGGTGGACTTTCAGGGAGTTGGTGAAGACTTTATGGGTTGAATAGCCTCCTTCTGCTCTGTAGGAATTCTATGATTCCGTAGGAATTCTATGACAGACATAAAAAACTGGGGCTGGATTCTCTGGTCTGCCAGCCATGAGTCTCCCGGCGGTGGGATTCTATCTTCCTATTGCTTGTAAATGGGATTTTCCAGTGAAACCACCCCATCACACTACCAATAAATCTGTGGGTGGGTGGGCACTACCGGTGGGAAAAGGGAATTACAACAACTGGAGAATTCCGGCCCTGATTTATTTGAAGTAAAACTTACTCGGTGGCCACTTAAATTATTTTGTTTTGGATAGAATGATTTCTGTCATAAATATTATGCCAAATGACCATCAATACAGCAGATGCCATTGGGAGGAGCAGAGAAGCATATTTAAACAGAAGGAGAACTTGCAGCTGCAGAAGAAAGTGGGAGACCCAGAGTCACCATTTTAAACAGATGGAGAGCCGACAGCAGTGGCTATTGAGCTAAGTCACGTGGCAGATATAATCAGTGTTTATGTTTCGGTGTAAAGTAAATAGTTAAAATAGTCTTAAAGCTGAAAAGAATCTATAGATAAATGTTATCTATTAATAAATACAGACTAATATATGTCAGACAAGGTTGTGTGTTTGGACTGTGATATATGGGTGTCTGTGGACAGCAAGAATGTCCAGACAAGTCTGCCTCTATCTCAAACCTCTCCAGTTCAGAGACATTAAACTGGACTGTGATTTAATAATGAGGAAGAATGATAATATCATTTGTAAACTGGATTGAGATTTCCACATAATATGTCACTGACCTTGTTCCAGAAGATTTGAGTGTGGGGAGGTTTTGTTCATTGTGTGCATGTTGGCACAAATTACCTCAAAGAGTAGGCAAATGGTACTGTTCAAAGAGTACCAGGATCGAAGAACTGAATTAATAAAAAAAACACATGGATATGTCACTCAGTTATATCAAATCTGCACAGTATTCTCAAATAAGGATAAGGAAAGGGAGAAGAGTGGGTCTAAAACTAGTATTTTAAATTTAAATAAGGGCAAATATGTGGGCATGAAAACTGATCTAGCTGAAGTGAACTGGGATATTAGGCTTGAAGATAAATGGATAGAGGAACAGTGGGAGACATTTAAGGAATATCCAAGAACATTTGCAATAAGTATATTCTCACATAAAGAATAATTCTAGTGGGAGAACCCATCGTCCATGGTTAATTAAATAAGTTAAGGCAAGCACCAAATGTAAGGAAAAAGCAGATAACTATGCAAAGGTGAGTGGCAGAACAAATGATTGGTCAGAATATAAAGAACGGCAGAGAATGACTAAAAGGTTAGGCAGGAGAAATAAATTAGAGCATGAGAGGAAGCTAGCTAGAAATGTAAAAATATAGCAACAGTTTCTACAGTTATTTTAAAAGGAAAGAGTCAGTAAAGTAACTGACAATGGGAAGTTAATAGAAGATAACAAGGAAATGGCGGATGAAATGAACAAATATTTTGCTTCTGTCTTCACTATGGAGGATACAAAAAATATTCTAGTAATGGCTGTACATCAGGAGGTGGAAGGGAGAGAGGAACCTGATGAACTTACAATCACTAGGGAAGCGATACTGAGCAAACTGATGGAACTGTGGTCTGACAAGTCTTCGAACCCTGATGGACTCCATCCTAGGTTCTTAAAAGAGGTGGCTAATAATGGTGTTAATTTTCTAAAATTCCAGGTTCCATCAGACTGGAAAGTAACAAATATAACCTTTCTATTCAGGAAGGGAGGGAAACATGAGGGCAGCACGGTGGCCTAGTGGTTAGCACAGCTGCCTCACGGCGCTGAGGTCCCAGGTTCGATCCCGGCTCTGGGTCACTGTCCATGTGGAGTTTGCACATTCTCCCCGTGTCTGCGTGGGTTTTACCCCCACAACCCAAAAATGTGCAGAGTAGGTGGATTGGTCACACTAAATTGACCCCCTCTGGACCTCTGACTTTATAAAAGTCATGTCTTGGGCATTGTATCGCCGGCTCCCGGTGGCGACGGGCTTACAGTCAGGGTAAGGTTTGCGAATAGAGAGGAGGGTGCAACTTTCAGTGTTGCAAGGCTGCATACCGTGAGGGGGGGCAAGAGTCTGCTGAACTTCAGTGTCAGGCTTCGGTGGCTGCATTGGAAATCCAGACCGAGCAGCAGGGGGGCGCAGAGGTGAGGGAGGATATAGAGTTTGAAACGAGCGTATTCGGCGCCCTGGATCGAGAGATCCGTAATATAATATCCCTTGATTTGGATGGAGTGGGACCCGGAGGCGAGGGCTATGGTTTGGGACGCAGGATAGGTGCGCAAGGAGCAGCGCCTTTCCATTTCTGGGTGGATAAAGCTCTCCGTGCTCCCGGAGTCGAAGAGGCAGGGAGTGTCGTGCCCATTGATCTGGACCTGCATCATGGAATTCTGCAGGTGCTTTGGCCGCGTTTGGTCGAGGGTGATCGCTCCCAGTTGTGGGTAGTCCGAGTCCTCAGCCGAATCAGATTCATGAAATGGCCGCCGCCGTCGTCGCACGTGTCGGGTCGAGAAGTTGGCCGCTGCCAAGATTGCTGCTCCCATGACTCGCACAAAGCCAAAGACGTGTCAGAAAGGGGCGTATCTGGTCGGTGCGCAGCTACTTTGCGAGGCCTGCGGGCCTGTGAACCTGATTTACGGGCCTGGTGATCTTTTTGCTTCTGGGCCCTGGGCCTGGCCAGGCAGACCCTCACGAAATGCCCCTTCTTCCCGCAGTCGCTGCAGATGGCGGAGCGGGCTAGGCAGCGTGGATGTGGTGCTGGCCCTGCCCACAGAAATAGCACGGTGTGCCCCCGGTCTGGGCGGGTCGCCGCACGGCGCAGGCCCGTAGCGTGGCCGAGTCTGGGGAAGTCCGAGGGGGGCTCGCAGGGTCCGCGGGGTACGTGCATAGGTTGTGACGGGCCACTTCCAGCGAGGTGGCAAGCGTTACCGTGTCCTGGAGGTCTTTAGCTCCATTTTTGAGGAGCCCTGCCTGATATAGGTGGAACGGATGCCTGACACGAATGCGTCTCGGATGTGCAGGTTCATGTGAACTTCCGCCGTCACATCCTGATGATTGCAGATCCTGGCGAGCGTGGTGAGCTTTTCTACTGACTCGTCGATCGTTTCCCCTGAGCGCTGCCGGCAGGTAGAGAGCGGATGCTGTGCGTGTACCTCTTTTATGGGTTTGACGAAGCGCTTGCGTAGAACATAGAACATAGAACACTACAGCGCAGTACGGGCCCTTCGGCCCTCGATGTTGCGCCGACCCGTGAAACCATCTGAAGCCTATCTGACCTACACTATTCCATTTTCATCCATATGTCTATCCAGTGACCACTTAAATGCCCTTAAAGTTGGCGAGTCTACTACTGTTGCAGGCAGGGCGTTCCACACCCCTACTACTCTCTGAGTAAAGAAACTGCCTCTGACATCTGTCCTATATCTATCACCCCTCAATTTAAAGCTATGTCCCCTCGTGTTGGTCATCACCATCCGAGGAAAAAGACTCTCACTGTCCACCCTATCTAACCCTCTGACTATCTTATATGTCTCTATTAAGTCACCTCTCAGCCTTCTCCTCTCTAACGAAAACAACCTCAATTCCCTGAGGCTTTCCTCGTAAGACCTTCCCTCCATACCAGGCAACATCCTAGTAAATCGCCTCTGAACCCTTTCCAAAGCTTCCACATCCTTCCTATAATGTGGTGACCAGAACTGCACGCAGTACTCCAGGTGCGGCCGCACCAGAGTTATGTACAGCTGCAGCATGACCTTGTGGCTCCGAAACTCAATCCCCCTACTGATAAAGGCTAGCACACCATATGCCTTCTTAACAACCCTATTAACCTGGGTGGCAACTTTCAGGGATTTATGTACCTGGATGCCGAGATCTCTCTGTTCATCTACACTCAGGATCTCGACCGCCTCGTCGTAAGTAGTCGCCTTCTCGATCATGGCAGAGATTCTGTGACTCACCCAGGCGTGGAGTAGGCGCAGCTTGCATGGCCCTCGGGGGTCTCCGAGGAGACCAGGTAGGTCTCGAAGCAGCGGAGCCAGTACTTAAAAATTTCTGTTGCCTCTGGTGTCCGTGCTTCCAAGTTGAGCTTCTCTGGCTTGAGACCTGCGTCCATCCTAACGTAGTTCAGCTCATTGAATTGTAATACTCTCAATAATGACACAAAAGAGTGGAACGGTAAAAGAAGTCTTTAATAAGCTGAGAACTAGCCTGATACCGAGACGGGTGCTTACTGGGTGCAGCCTACAGAGCAGCCCCTTATATACGATTCCCTGGTGGGCGGAGCCAGAGGCGGTGTTCCCCAGGGTTCCAAGCCCGGTCTCAAAGGGGACATCACCTTACATGATGATAAGGGTACAGTAACACAGTAACCACTCATCACAATTTTATTCCAAACTTATTCAGTTACAAAACAGGAACAATCCAGGGAACATGCTTCCCATCACACAATTATCCCATCACACAATTATACAAATTATACAAATTTTTCCCCATTTTCACCCCAAATCCCCTCCATCCTGCCTCCCCCTCTCCCTCCTCTGCCCCTTTGCAATGAACTGCTCTTCAAACATGGCCACAAGCAGCCCCCACTCTGCCTCAAAGCCCTCCACTGAACCTTTCAGTTCACATTTATTCATTTCCAGACTGAGAAAGTCTTTCAAGTCTCCTCGCCAGACGGCCACTCCCAGTGGCATTGCTGGCTGCCATGCCAACAGGATCCTTTTTCGGACAACCAGTGATGCAAAGGCCATGACATTGGCCTTCCTCCCCTCCACCAGCTCTGGCTTCTCTGATATGCTGAATATCGCCACCATAGGGTCCAGCGGACCCCTTCCCCCACCAGCTCTGTTAGTGTTAGTTAGTTAGCGAACACTCCTGCCCGGTATCTCTCCAACTTCTCACAGTCCCTGAACATATGTGCATGGTTTGCTGGGCCCTGCTCACACTTCTTACACTTGTCTGCCACTCCCTGGAAGAACCCACTCATTCTCGCCCGAGTCATATGTATGTGGCTCATCCTCACGCACAAGGACTATGCGTTTACCCTATGTAGCGCCTCGCTACACACTCCCCAATTTATCTCCCCTCCCAGCTCTCCCTCCTACTTCTCTTTATTCTTCACCACCTGCTCGCCCTCCTTTTCTCCCAGCCATCCATATACATGTCTGATCCTGCCCTCCCCTTCCATGCCCGGGAGCAGAAGCTGCGCCAGAAAGGCATACTTCGGCAGCTTGGGGAACTCTTTCCCTTACCTGTAAATATCTAAATTCGCTTCATCTCGGGAGCTCCACTCTCGCCTTCAGTTCCTCGATACTTGCAAACCTCTCTTCCAGGTACAGATCTCTCACCCTCACCAGCTCCACTTCTCTCCACTCCCTGTACATACCATTCGTCCCCCCTGGCACAAATCTGAGATTTTCGCACAACGGCGTTAACATCGACATCCCCTCTATCCTAAAATGCCTATCAACTGGTTCCCAGACACCATTTTTCATTGGAATCGATCGTGTTCCATATGGCGCTTGTGGTAGCCTTTTAACCTGTACTGCATTTGTTCGGGACTGGTGCCAGTTTAGTTGTCGTAGAAGTCCACTGATTCAGTCCTGGCATCAACACTTAGTTTCGGAAATGGAAAATCCTGCCCCATAACTGCAAGTTCCACTCTAAGTCAGCAACCGCCCTGACTTAAAACTTTATCTCCATTCCTTCACTATGCTGGATCAAAATCTGAGTGTCCTGCCCTCAATGAGACCCCAAACCCTGGACTTAACCTGGCTCCTCAGCATGATGGAACTGCCTTGTAGCCCCAGCAGTAGTCACCACTACCAATGGTGTTGCTGGAATTACAGAGCTACAGGCCATTTGACTGATTGGTAGCTCTCAAAGGCAGCCTTCTTCCAAGAGAGAGGTGGAAGTCCTGATTTGCCACTTAACACTACTTCCTGCATTAAATGGTTGTGGAGCAGGTGTTAGGAGCATGCTGGACATTTCCTGCTTTTTCAACTAAGGGGCCAGAGCTGGCTGGGCTAGAGATGCCAGTTGGGAGGGTTAAAAAGTGACGTGATCTTGGGAGGGGACTGCCTCCTATAGACCAATAGGATCTGCTCACCCCTTCTGTCACACCAGCCCACACAGCTAAAGCTGCCGGGCTTCCAACTTCTGTGTGTTCCCCTGTTAGTATAATACCTTCTGCAGCTAGATGAAGCCTTTCAGTGGACATTAATTGGCCACGTAAAGGCCTCATAGGCTCATGGGCAGGCAGCCCCTATTGCCCCAATAATTTCCACAGAGGGGTTTCCTCTCCAGCACTTGGCCCTTTCTTAATTTGAAATCCCATCAATGGGTTTGAAGATGTAATATCCAATGGGTGCGGTGCTGTGCAACTACCCACCAGCTCCTATGCCCACTGCAACTAAATGGAGCTGGGGAAGCCATCCTTGAGGCCCTTAAATGACTAATTAATGAACTGAAACCTGAATATACCAGGACATGACGTCTACAGAAAGACAGGAAATTGGTAGAGGCGGAAGTAGCATTAGGCTGATAGGGTGAAAGGACCGGTAAAATAAGAAGGAATATAATTGGAGGTCATCAGGCATTGGAGGTATTATGAGTAGAATTAATAAATAGAAGCAGATTTAAGATTCAACAAGGAGTCTGTGTCAAGGCCCTTCAGCAGTAGCTGTGAATTGACAGAAAGTATTGATGTAGTGATCAGACAAACATGCATTAAAGGTTTCAACTTTCCGATAGATTGTGATAAGGTACCAAATTCATGTCAGAAAGCTAGCAAGTTTCTTGAACGTGTTCAGGATTGTTTTCTGCAACAATATGTCTTCGAACTATGAAGAGAACAAGCCTGTTATCAGAGTAACACTATTGGCTGGTGTAATGTCATGTGTTACGCATCAAAGCATTGTAGTCAATGTGGTCTTTTGTGGAGTTCAGCATTGTGCCCTGTTTAAGCAGCATCTTGTAAATAAATCTCTTTCACTATGTTATACAAACTCAATGTGTGCCATCTCTTGATTCTTTCTCTTCGCGGCTATAACAAAGAATATGACAAAAGGGAAACAGGTGACGAGATCTGGGTCTTAAAAAGAAACAGAAGCAAAACAACTTGTGACAACAATTGTGTGAGCCAGAAGAAGGAACCATTGATGGAGATTCAGGCCCATGCACCGTAGGGAGTGAGGTCAGGAGAAATATCGTCGATTTCCCAGACAAAATCATCAGTGTGGCAAGTAAAAACAACTCTAAGTAAATACTTGGACACTGTGCTGTTTGTAGTGATGTGTTGGCGAATCATCCAGTTGGTCGTGACAGACGCTACTGCAAGGAAATGCTATCCGACAACTGCGAATTACTGGGGGCTTACTTCAAATGGAGGATTGATGTTTTCAGTACACTTACCATTGTAATGGAGACCATGTACGAGACTCTGAAATGGGCCACGGGAATGCAAACCTACGGTGTTTCCGACTCTGCAGCCTACTGCCCAGGAATCGACAGTGGAACACACAAACAGCTAGTCTGCTTGTGCGCTGAACTAGTCGGCTTGTGCGCTGAGCTAGTCGGCTTGTGCGCTAAGCTAGTCGGCTTGTGCGCTGAGCTAGTCGGCTTGTGCGCTGAGCTAGTCGGCTTGTGCGCTGAGCTAGTCGGCTTGTGCGCTGAGCTAGTCGGCTTGTGCGCTGAGCTAGTCCGCTTGTGCGCTGAGCTAGTCCGCTTGTGCGCTGAGCTAGTCCGCTTGTGCGCTGAGCTAGTCCGCTTGTGCGCTGAGCTAGTCCGCTTGTACGCTGAGCTAGTCCGCTTGTGCGCTGAGCTAGTCTGCTTGTGCGCTGAGCTAGTCCGCTTGTGCGCTGAGCTAGTCTGCTTGTGCGCTGAGCTAGTCTGCTTGTGCGCTGAGCTAGTCCGCTTGTGCACTGAGCTAGAGTGCAGAAAATAAACGACGAGGAAGAGTGCCTGAATGCTGAATAGCACAGATCAGGGAGCTGCAATCTAAAAATAGCGGAAAGAAAAGACATCATAGACGGGAGCAGGAGACATGGAGCTCTTATGAGAAAAGTTTCCAGTAATTCTGTAAAGCCAATCAGACTGCAGCAGACCTGCATACTGCAATCTTTCTCAGCTCAGTTGGAAGGAAAAGATTCATGTTCCCACAGATTTTAATATGCCCAGCTAAACCTGGAGATAAGTCCTATGATGAAATAACGACTGTCTTGCAAGAACATGTATCTACCTATCCATGATTAATAACTTGAAATATTTTGCTTTCACCATCTTGCATAGGAGGAAGGGGAAAATATTTCACTATTTGTTGCATCAGTGAGAAAGCTAGCAAAGTACTGCAATTTGGCCAGATTTTGGATGATGCACTTTGCTAGCGATTAGCTGTGGCATCAGGAATGAAACCATACAACGGAAATTGTTGACTAAAGGTGCATTAACCCTAAAATCTGCTAAGGAACTTGCTGCAAGAGAGGATTCACTGATTGAAGCTTGAGCTAAAGTCCATAAAATGGAGTCTGTGAGAAGCAGGTCCACAAAGACCTACCATGTCATCGCTGCAACCGAGTGGTACATACAACTGGAGCTTGTTGCAACAAGGAGAACAAATTATGGTAACATTGGTCATATCACCAAGGCATGTCGGTCACGCCAACCTTCAGCACAAAAGAAGTGTGCCAAGAAAAATGCAGCAAAGTCTATAGGGCGAGTTTACCAGTTACCAACTGAAGACTCACCAAGTATGAAAATGTCAAGTCAGCTTAGGGAATGTAAGTTTGGCGTTCTAGCCGTTCAAGGAGACCAATAATGGTTGGATTGGATTTGTTTATTGTCACGTGTACCGAGTGTGGCGCTAACAATTATACTCAAAGACGAGAGACTAGTACAATAGAGGCTTTATTGCTGTGCAATGCTATTCCTCTATCTGCAACTGTAGACTAGGGTCTGAGTGACTCACACGCATATTTATACACAAGCTCCCTGTGGGCGGAGCTAGCCGGCAGGGGCTTACCGGAGGAACCTGTATTCCAGGTACAGGCATACATCCCCCTACTGCAAGTACACATCACTACAGTGGTTATATCACCACACCGAGGTACAGTGAAAAGTATTTTTCTGCAAGCAGCTCAACAGATCATTCAGTACATGGAAGAAAAGGGAATTAAACACAATTCAAGAAAATACAAGAAAATACATAATAGGGCAACACAAGATATACAATGTAACAACATAAGTATTGGCATCGGATGAAGCATACAGGGTGTAGTGTTAATGAGGTCAGTCAATAAATAAGAGGGCCATTTAGGAGTCTGGTGACAGTGGGGAAGAAGCTGTTTCTGAGTCTGTTCGTGTTCTCAGACTTCTGTATCTCCTGCCCGATGGAAGAAGTTGGAAAAGTGAGTAAGCCGAGTGGGAGGGATCCTTGATTATGCTGCCCGCTTTCCCCCGGCAGTGGGAGGTATAGATGGAGTCCATGCATGGGAGGCAGGTTTGTGTGATGGACTGGGCAGTATTCACGACCCTCTGAAGTTCCTTGCGGTCCTGGGCCGAGCAGTTGCCATACCAGGCTGTGATGCAGCCCGATAGGATGCTTTCTATAGTGCATCTGTAAAAGTTGGTAAGGGTTAATGTGGACATGCCGAATTTCCTTAGTTTCATGAGGAAGTATAGGCGCTGTTGTGCTTTCTTGGTGATAGCGTTGATGTGAGTGGACCAGGACAGATTTTTGGTGATGTGCATCCCTAGGAATTTGAAACTGCTAACCATCTCCACCTCAGCCCCATTGATGCTGACAGGGGTGTGTACAGTACTTTGCTTCCTGAAGTCGATGACCAGCTCTTTAGTTTTGCTGGCATTTAGGGAGAGATTGTTGTCGTTACACCACTCCACTAGGTTCTCTATCTCCCTCCTGTATTCTGACTCGTCGTTATTCGAGATCCGGCCCACTATGGTTGTATCGTCAGCAAACTTGTAGATGGAGTTTTGGGTCTTGGGTCTTTGGTTTTGGGTCTACCCAAAATTAATTGCGAACATTATTAAGATGGAAGTGGATTTGGGCGCTGCAGTATACCTCGATCGATATACCGTCAGAAAATGAAGTATCTGTAAGTACAGCCATCTGATGTGGTCTTGAGGACATACGGAGGAGGTTTTGCCAGAAGTTAACAAGCAGAAAGTAGAGTTACCTCTTCACATTGCTCAAGGAAACTTTCCAGCATTGTTTGGGAGATCTTGGTAAAGGAAGATTAAATTAAACTGGGCCAGAGTGAACCAAGTTGTTGATTCTATGAATGATCTTCAACCCCTTTTGGGATAGTGTGCAAAGGTACTTGAGGAGTCACTTGGATCCACGACCAGGTTGAAGTGTAACTGAAAATAAAGGCAGATAGTCTGCCTAAGAGTTTGAAAGTGCATACCGTATCCTTTGCTTGTCAACCTAAAGTGGAAGAGGAACTCAAGAGGTGACTGAAGACATGGGTTATTGAGCCTGTTACCACCAACAATTGGGAAACTCCAATCGGCCCAGTCTGAAAGAAGGGTGGTTCAGTACGATATGTGGGGATTTAAAAATGACTATCAACCTTGTATTATGTGCTGATCAGTATCCTCTATGACTTTAGAAAAATTGATCTTTCCCAAGCCTATCTCAAATGAACCTAACTTTGAATCTCTGGAATTTTCACATTCTCCCCTCGTCTGCTTTAGTCTCACCCCACAATGCAAAGATGTGCAGGGTTAGTGCACTGGCCATGCTAAATTGCCCCTTTATTGGAAAAACTAAATTTAAAAAAAAACTATTGAGTCTCAACCATCACTAACCATAGTAACACACAAGGGTCTGTTTTGGTACCATAGATTTCCATTCGGCATAGTATCAGCTCCAGCTCTCTTCCAATGATCTGTGGGTCAGATCTTGAATGGGCTATCGGGTGTGAAATGATACCTGAATGACATTTTGATTACAGTTTCAAAAGATATAAAGAACCTATAAGCTACTCTTGCAAGGCTGCAATTACAGAACCTCACGGTCAAAAAAGAGAAGTACAAATTTCTAAAATCCTCTATTTGCTATCTTGGACATATTGCCCAAGATAGTCTGCACAAAGAACCTGAGAAGATGTCAGAGATCCTGGATGCTCCACAACTGCAGAATGTGACTCTGTTAAGGTAATTTCTAGGATTATTAAATTACAATGGAAAGTTCGTACCGCACTGAGCAACATGGCAGAAGCCTTTACACATGATGCTTTGTAACAAACATGTTTGGCTCCGGGCAAAAGATTGTGAGGGTGCTTACCAAAATGTCAAGAAAAATTACAGGAGTTATTGCTACATTATAACCCACAACTGAAGCTGCAGCTTGCCTGTGACGCATCACCCTATGGGGTTGGAGCAGTTGCCTTGAATATAATGCCTTTACGAGAACAGCGACCAATAGAATTTGCTTCCAGGATATTGACTAGCGCTGAATCCAACTATGCTCAACTTGAGAAAGAAGCTCTCAGCATTGCTTTTAGTATTCGAAGGTTCCTTCATTATTCTCTATTTGGCCGACAATTTATTCTATTGGTTGACCATCGCCGTTAACTATTTTTGGGCCGCATAAGGGTATCCCTTTGCTTGCTGCTAGTCAATTACAATGTTGGGCACTAATGTTGTCAGCACATGGTTATATCATTGAATATCGTAGGTCTGAACAGCATGCAAATGTGGATACTTTGTCTAGACTGCTGCTGCAAGATCAACAAGACCAAAAGGGGCAGCGTGGTGGCATGAGGGACAGCATGGTAGCACAGGTTAGCACTGCTGCCTCACAATGCCAGGGACCCGGGTTCGATTCCGATCCCTGGTGACTGTCTGTGTGGAGTTTGCACTTTCTTCCCATATCTGCGTGGGTTTCCTCTGGGTGCTCCGGTTTCCTCTCACAGTCCAAAGATATGCATCGGCATCTGCTGTGCATCGGCAATGTCCACATGCGCCTGGGACGCGTCTCTCAGTTAGATGGATTGGCCATGCTAAATTGTCCTTAGGTGGGGTTATGGGGATAGGGTGGTGGATTGGGCCTAGCTGGGTGCTCTTTCAGAGGGCCGGTACAGAAATGATGGGCCGAATGGCTTCCTGCATGGTAGGGATTCTATGATTCTGTGATTCTTTGATGTAAAAGATAAACACGAATCTGATTAACACTTCAGTGATGCATTCTATTTACCTCGTGGAAAATGTTCCAGGAAGCATTCTCGTGTGCGAAAATTTACCTAAACAAATCTGGTGATGGGGAAGGTTCTGGACACTATTTAAAAACGCACTCTAACACAAAAGCACAGAAAAAAATCGAAACCTCAAGCTCTGTCTTACCAGGCATCTTGAGTTTACAGTACAAAATGGAGTATTGTTGTGCGGTATTAGAGCAATCATTCCATCATTCCGTCGTGTCTACGAAGTGGAATCCTGGAACAGTAGCATGAGGGCCAGCTTGGTCTCCAAGTTGGTGAGAAGCTACTTCGGATGGCACAGGTTGGATGCCCAAATGGAAGTGAAGGTGGGGTTTTGGCAATCCTGTGCTGTGTTGAGAAATGTACCTTCACTACAACCTTTGCAATGATGAGAATGGTCTACCAGGCCATGGAAAAGAATCCATGTCGATTGTACAGGACCAGTCTCAAAGGACACATGTTTTTGGTCATGGTTAACACTCATTTGAAATGGCCTGAGGTTGCCATCATGAAATCGACAATTATGGAACAGATCATAGAGAAGCTTGACAAAGTATTTACCAGATTCTGATGACCTGAACAACTCGTGAACGGTAATGGCACTCAGTTCACATCAGCCGATTTCGAGGTCTACCTGAAGAGATGTGGCATTTGCCTCCTACCATACAGCTGCCAACAGCTTACATGAACATTTCTTACAATCACTCAAGCATGCAATAAAAGTTTCGAGGGACACAGGTTCTCTATCTAAATGTGTCAATAGCTTTATAATGACATACAGAAACACTGCGCTTTGAACAACACAAAGCTCACTGGCTATATTTGTGTTCAAAAGGAAACCACACACACAGTTCGACCTTTTGACTCTCCCTTCAACTTCAGAGATAGCCAGGCAACAACTTCGGACACAAATGTCTTGAAAAGAACCACATTCCAAAAGCAGAGTCTTTGACCGTGGGTAATGTGTTCTTGCAAGAAATTGCACCTCAGGCAAAAAATGGACTCCAGCAATTGTATTCGCCAAAACTGGTCTGATTTCATATAAAAATAACCTTTATCAGTGTCACAAGGACGACATGGTAGCACAGTAGTTAACACTGTTGCTTCACAGCTCCAGAGTCCAGGTTCAATTCCCAGCATGGGTCATGTGCGGTGTCTGCATGTTCTCCCCGTGTTTGCGTGAGTTTCGTCCAGCTTCTCCAGTTTCCTCCCAAAAGTCACAAAAAATGTGTTGTTAGGTGAATTGGGCATTCTGGAGTCTCCCTCAGTGTACCTGAACAGGTTCCAGAGTGTGACGACTAGGGAATTTTCACAGTAACTTCATTGCGGTGTTAATGTAAGCCTATTTGTGACAATAAATAAAGATTATTATTATTAAGTAGATTTACATTAAGAACATAAGAACATAAGAACTAGGAGCAGGAGTAGGCCATCTGGCCCCTCAAGCCTGCTCCGCCATTCAATTAGATCATGGCTGATCTTTTGTGGACTCAGCTCCACTTTCCGGCCCGAACACCATAACCCTTAATCCCTTTATTCTTCAAAAGACTATCTATCTTTACCTTAAAAACATGTAATGAAGGAGCCTCAACTGCTTCACTGGGCAAGGAATTCCATAGATTCACAACCCTTTGGGTGAAGAAGTTCCTCCTAAACTCAGTCCTAAATCTACTTCCCCTTATTTTGAGGCTATGTCCCCTAGTTCTGCTGTCACCCGCCAGTGGAAACAACCTGCCCGCATCTATCCTATCTATTCCCTTCATAATTTTAAATGTTTCTATAAGATCCCCCCTCATCCTTCTAAATTCCAACGAGTACAGTCCCAGTCTACTCAACCTCTCCTCATAATCCAACCCCTTCAGCTCTGGGATTAACCTAGTGAATCTCCTCTGCACACCCTCCAGCGCCAGTACGTCCTTTCTCAAGTAAGGAGACCAAAACTGAACACAATACTCCAGGTGTGGCCGCACTAACACTTTATACAATTGCAACATAACCTCCCTAGTCTTAAACTCCATCCCTCTAGCAATGAAGGACAAAATTCCATTTGCCTTCTTAATCACCCGTTGCACTTGTAAACCAACCTTCTGTGACTCATGCACTAGCACACCCAAGTCTCTCTGAACAGCGGCATGCTTTAATATTTTATCGTTTAAATAATAGTCCCGTTTGCTGTTATTCCTACCAAAATGGATAACCTCACATTTGTCAACATTGTATTCCATCTGCCAGACCCGAGCCCATTCACTTAACCTATCCAAATCCCTCTGCAGACTTCCAGTATCCTCTGCACTTTTCGCTTTACCACTCATCTTAGTGTCATCTGCAAACTTGGACACATTGCCCTTGGTCCCCAACTCCAAATCATCTATGTAAATTGTGAACAATTGTGGGCCCAACACGGATCCCTGAGGGACACCACTAGCTACTGATTGCCAACCAGAGAAACACCCATTTATCCCAACTCTTTGCTTTCTATTAATGAACCAATCCTCTATCCATGCTACTACTTTACCCTTAATGCCATGCATCTTTATCTTATGCAGCAACCTTTTGTGTGGCACCTTGTCAAAGGCTTTCTGGAAATCCAGATATACCACATCCATCGGCTCCCCGTTATCTACTGCACTGGTAATGTCCTCAAAAAATTCCACTAAATTAGTTAGGCATGACCTGCCTTTTACAAACCCATGCTGCGTCTGCCCAATGGGACAATTTCTATCCAGATGCCTCGCAATTTCTTCCTTGATGATAGATTCCAGCATCTTCCCTACTACCGAAGTTAAGCTCACTGGCCTATAATTTCCTGCTTTCTGCCTACCTCCTTTTTTAAACAGTGGCGTCACGTTTGACACTGCATTAACACTGCAATGAAGTTACTGTGAAAATCTCCAAGTCACCACACCATATACTGTACAATAGGACGGTGAACAAATTTGGCGTCGGAAGGCTGACCAATTATTGTCTGCACATAGTGCGAGTACAGAATCTGTACCAGATGATTTTACTACAGAGAATATGGACAGTGACATGTCTGCAACAGCCAAAATTACAAAACCTGTTATGACAGAATCATCCACACAACCAAAGTTGTTTTGGTTCTGCCAGATGTAACGCAAACCAGGATACAGGAAGACATCCAAGTACACCTCATAGCCAAGTTCCTAAATGTATTCTGCCAAAATGAGACAGACATCCACCCAAGAGACTGTCTTACTAATGTACAATGCATCCTTAACATACCAGATACGATCCGGCTCTGGGTCACTGTCCGTGTGGAGTTTGCACGCTCTCCTCGTGTTTGTGTGGGTTTCGCCTCCACAACAGTATTGTGTGCAGTTCTGGTCACCTCATTATAGGAAGGATGTGGAAGCATTGGAAAGGGTGCAAAGGAGATTTACCAGGATGCTGCCTGGTTTGCAGGATAGGTCATACGAGGAAAGGTTGAGGGAGCTAGGGCTTTTTTCTTTGGAGCGGAGGAGGATGAGAGGCGAGTTATCATAGATATCATAGAATTTACAGTGCTGAAGGAGGCCATTCAGCCCATCGAGTCTGCACCGGCTCTCCAAAAGGGCACCCTACCCAAGGTCAACACCTCCACCGTATCCCATAACCCAGTAACCCCACCCAATACTAAGGGCAATTTTGTACACTAAGGGCAATTATCATGCCAATCCACCTAGCCTGCACATCTTTGGACTGTGGGAGGAAACCGGAGCACCCGGAGGAAACCCACGCACACACGGGGAGGATGTGCAGACTCTGTATAGACAGTGAACCAAGTAGGAATCGAACCTGGGATCCTGGAGCTGTGAAGCAATTGTGCTATCCACAATGCTACCGAGCTGCCATAGTAGTTAGTAGAAGTTTATAAGATGATGAGGGAGATAGATAGAGTGGACATTCAGAGACTATTTCCTCGGGTGGATGTAGCTGTTACAAGGGATATCCAAGGTAGGTTCTTTACTCAGAATGGTTAGGATGTGGAATGGACTGCCTGCTGTGATAGTGGAGTCGGACAGTTTAGGAACTTGCAAGCGGTTATTAGATAGGCACATGGAGCACACCAGAATGACAGGGAGTGGGATAGCTTGATCTTGGTTTCGTACAATGCTCGGCACAACATTGAGGGCTGAAGGGCCTGTTCTATAGTGGACTGATCTATGTTCTATGTTCTAACCCAAAGATGTGCATGGTAGGTGAATTGGCTATGCTAAATTGCTCCTTAATTGGAAAAAATTAATTGGGTACTCTTAAAAAAATTTTTTTTAAATATGTTATGGTGTTGTTACGGATGCCTCATCAGCTCTCAACAGTGACTAAACTTTTTTTAGTTTTAATACAGTGCAGAAAGAATGTTTTGTTCCAGGAGTGATAATATACGGAATAGGGCTTGGTTATTTTATAAACAAACTTTATTAAAACAGAAGAAAAGACAAATATTTAAAACTTTTACTTCAGCTCTAACACTAACAGATTTTTGTCCGACAGATTATATGCAGTTTCTTAACCTTAACAGTCCAAAGACATGCAGGTTAGGTGGATTGGCCATGCTAAATTGCCCAAAAAGGTTAGGAGGGGTTATTGGGTTACGGGGATAGGGTGGAAGTGAGGGCTTAACTCGATGGGCTGAATGGCCTCCTTCTGCATTGTGTGTTCTATTTGGTAAAAATACTGGCGACAGTAAAGAAATAAAGAGGTAGAGGTGTTATGTATCAGAGTAACACCATTGGCTGGTGTAAGGGCACCTGTTGTGCAATGATATCATCGGAGCATTTTGCAGGCTTTTGCAGAATTCACCATTGTACCCTATTGGAGCATCTTGTAAATAAACCCCTTGCACTATGTTATACAGACTCAATGGGCTGGATTCTCCGTCCCTCCGTGGCAGATTGCTGTTTCACCCCGCTGGTGGGATGGTCCGTTACACTGGCAGGTCAATGGGGTTTCCCATTGTGGGGCTGCCCCATGCAGGTGGGAAACCCTTAGGCTGCCGGCAAAATGGAGCATCCCGTCGGCGGAGAATCCAGCCCAATGTGTGCTACATCTGATTCTTTTTCTTGGTGGCTACAACAAAGAATATAACAAATATAATGAGCTAAATTTAGTTAACAACCTAATAGTGCATCAGGAGGAATTGCAAAACTGCTACTAAGATTCTAAATTTAGATGAGGCTGGTTTTCACAGAATGAGACGGTGAATGCCCACAGTAAACTTGGCAAATCTGTGAATAAATGAAATGACAGAAAATGAGTGGGAGGTGTTCAAAAAAGATTAAACATGACACAGAACTAGTTCATTCCCCTGAGGGAGTCCTTGGC
Source organism: Scyliorhinus canicula (assembly GCF_902713615.1). Taxonomy (NCBI): domain Eukaryota; kingdom Metazoa; phylum Chordata; class Chondrichthyes; order Carcharhiniformes; family Scyliorhinidae; genus Scyliorhinus; species Scyliorhinus canicula. Next base: position 83,032,713 of record NC_052159.1, on the reverse strand, counting down.
AAAACAAAATGCCCATTGACAACCAAAAAGGTCAGGGACGACTTAAAATCAAATGAAAAACCATACCAGAATGCAGAAAAGAAATCACAGATCCTGGTCAATGAGAGGGATACAAATTAGAGTAAAGGATAACAAAATAGAGAGTAAAAGTTCCAAAAAGAGAATATTAAAAAGAAGCTTGCAAAATATATCAATACCAGTATAAAAAAGATTTAAAATTACCAGAGGAAAAAGAAGATGACCAAGACTAATGTTGGTTCCTTAAAAATCAATAATGCTAATATTATAAATGAAATTAAAGAAATGGGAGACCTGTTCAGTAATTGCTTGGCATTGCCATGCATGACATCTGAAGGAAACCAATATTGAATCAGGCTTGGGACCTTACCAAAATTAACAAGCACAATAATGGCATTGAAGAGTGACAAATCATCTGGGAGCGATGGTTTTTATCCCAGGTTGAAATGAAGTAGGCGAGAACATACCCTCACTATGATCTTTCAAAGTTCTCTCAAATTAGGAACCATTCCTCTTAGGTTAGGAAATTGCATGTTACTCTGATATTTGAGGAAGGTGAGAGAATGAAATAACGGAATTATAGATCAGCTATCTACCATCTGTTTTGAAGAAATTATTGGAGCCTATAATTGAGGATAGAATGGCTGAACACCATGAATGTTTTGCACTGGTTAAAACAAGAGCCAAAATGGAAGGGTAAGTCATGCTTGATGAACCTGCTTGAATTTTTTGAAGAGACGACTAAAATAGTGTGTGGGTCTTACAAATGCAAGATTTCATAAGATGTTATGGGAATGTGTATTTAATCAGGGTATCAGGGTAAAATGAAGGAATGAAGAGGTTATGTGACCTGTCCTGAATTTGGCTGACAACACGCTTGGATGGTGTGGTTGTTAAAGATTAAAAGGAATCCAAATTCTTTCGTACCTGTAGACAGTGACAAAAGCAGCTTTGATGATAATGAATATGCCACTAATGGCAGGTGTGAATGGTTATTATTAATCTGTCTATTAATCTCAAGATTGAATAGAATTGTGGGGTTTAAAGCACAGCTAAGCTATATTTATACCTGGATACAAGGTCTATGTGATTCACATTGTCATGGACTTTGAGAGGGGAATAGTGCATAGGAAGCCATTGTAGGATCAGATTACAAGATTCTCCAAACAATATTCCTGAATCGCACAGACAATTTAGTCTGTAAGAGTCCAAAAGAGAGAGATCAGAAAGATGTGATACTTTTCTATGGTTCAGCACGTTAGAATGTGGATGGCAGTTCATTGGAGGCTCCAGGCAGTAGAGGCTACAATACTGGGCAGCAGGAACAAGTAGAGGTGTGTGATAAAGCCAGGGAAGTCCAATGAGCTTCTTAAAAGTTCTTTATTTCAGCAACAGCCTCATACATTCCCAGGGCCCAGTTACCTTTCACCAGGTCCTCATTCCTATTAGCTGGCTCTCGCAAGGACGATCATTGAGGAGGAAAGGATAGGAGAGGACCAAACACCAGTGGCCAGATGACAAACTGGAAAAAAATTGGTTCGGATAAGGCGCCACTGAACGGGGAAGCAGGACAGGCAGGCGTGTACTCCACCAAGCATTATGTCCGGCCTGACACCCTCACCTGTCACACAGGGGGCGAAGCTGCTAACAGCCAAACCCGTGGACGGCACGCACCACATGCATCAACTCAAGGCCCAATCGGCGTGGCATGCCTTCCGGCCACAGAGGGAACAGGTGCGGTGGAACCTCAGACAACGTCCACCTTAACGTCCCGTAACTCCCAAACTCCCCTTAATTTAAAAAAAGATCGGGCACTCTAAATTCTACCTAAAAATAAAGCACCTACCAAAATACCCAGGGAGCTGTCACCCCGACAGTCTTACAGTACTTCTACACAGGCAAATAAACCCACAGCACAAACATAAAAAAAACAGCAAGGCTGCAAGCTGCCACAGGGCCGGAGGTCACATATGGAATGTCCAGTCAGCTCCACACCAAAGTCTCTAGGCACAAAACCTGCAGTCGTACAATAACTCAGCTCGCAGGCGAAACATCATTGTTGAAATCCCACAGTCCGAGCAGCCGCAGAACAGTCTTCCAAACACAACACCCGAACTCACGACCAGAATGACGGTCCAAAACGGCAGTGGCAACTCGAGAACGGACTCCCCGGTGGACCACTCTGCCAGCATCAGGAAACAACAGAGACAGACGAAACGCTACGCAACCCACACCAGAAGTCGCTCAGAAGATACCGCATCCAGTACTGCCAGACACGTCAGTCTCCAGGTCACACCCAGCGGATGCACTTCACAAGCCGGCAGCAAAACAAAACTCAACCCAGCGCTCACCTTCCATAACATTACAGGCTCCAGAAAAAACAATACCACAGAAACAAACTCTGTACTGTAGTCCACTCTTTTAAAAAAAAATTCTGGGGAGGTAGTGCGCCGAACAGACAGCACGCGGACAGCTTCAATTCATTTTCGTCACCAATGAGATAAAGCCAGGGGAGTCCAACGAGCTTCTTAAAAGTCCTTTATTTCAGCAGCAGTCTCATACTTTCACAGAGCGGTTACCTTTCACCGGGTCCTCATTCCTTTTAGCTGGCTTTACAGCTGCCTGCATTTTATGCTAGTGCTGGGTTAACTCAGCCCAATTGAGCATGGGCAAAAATCATCCCCAGCTGGGGCAGCATGGTGGCGCACTGTTTGAGAGTCTTTGCATATCCGAACTGAGCCTGAATACCAGGCTGAGCATCCTGTAGGCTTTTAAAGCATTGCCCACATGTGCAAGAAGGGATAGATTGCACACACGTGACCATCAAAGATCCATAGGTCCATCCTGCAGCCTTTAGCATCAGGAAGGGCTGCTACTCCTAAGATGTTATGTGACCATATGAAGTGTATCCTGCAGGTCTGCACCTGTTTTCCAGGATGCACTCAATGTGTTGGTGCTGATGTATCATCAATTGGAAACGAGACACGATGAAGATCCAAACTGTGGCTTTAATCAGCTAGTTGTTAGCCAGGTGGTCTACAGAGAAAAGCCGACCGCCGGGAAACCTGGGTACTCATACCCCAGAGGTCTACTTGCCTCTCGACCAATTGGTGAGCAGTCACATGACTAGTCCCAGCCAATCAGGCGAGAGGCACATGACCAGCCAGAGCCAATGGGAAACCAATGCTCTGCACCAATGTCTGTGCTCCCACTCATATCACCGCATTCACCCCTTGTGGAGAAAGAAGGCGGGGGGGGGTGTAAGGAGAAGAGAGAGGGGGGGGGGGTCCGAGGACTGGTGGTATGAGTAGAGATAATCGAGAAGATGTGGGCCGCCCACTGGCTCATGGCAAAATAAACAATACTAAATACTACATTAGGATGCAAACAAAATTACAATAGAGTCCAATAAAGTCCCATAGTTGCATCAGATGGACACGATCAGCCTGTCGGGTGCCCTGGTGGACCGTCACAGTGGAGCCGGAGACATCGGGCCGATGGTCGTCCTTGCCTCCGGGAGCGTCGGTCGTAGATGTGTCTCCGTAACCCGGGCCCCGGGTGGTGGAGACGCTGTAATCGCGGAAGAGGGGGTATGTGCGCTGGGTCGTGGGGGCGCGGGGGGCGCTGGGAGAAATTGGGGTTGGGGGAAGGTGTTGATGTAAGGGGAGAAGGCCGCACGCCGGCGGGTGCCAGGTCACGAAGTGAGACCGTATCCTGCCGACCGTCGGGATACTCCACGTACGCATACTGCGGGTTGGCGTGGAGTAACTGGACTCACTCAACCAACGGGTCGGACTTGTGCACCCGCACATGCTTCCGGAGCAAGATGGGCCCAGGAGTGGCCAGCCAGGTCGGGAGAGGGGATCCTGAGGACGACTTCCTAGGGAAAACAAGAAGACGTTCATGAGGTGTTTGATTAGTGGTAGTACAGAGGAGAGACCGGATTGAGTGAAGGGCGTCTGGGATGACCTCTTGCCAACGGGGAATAGGGAGATCTCTGGACCGTAGGGCCAGCAGAATGGTCTTCCAAATGGTGCCATTCTCCCGCTCGACCTGACCGTTACCCCGGGGGTTATAACTGGTCGTCCTGCTAGAGGCGATGCCCCTGCTGAGCAGGAATTGACGCAGTTCGTCACTCATAAAGGAGGATTCCCGGACGCTGTGGATGTACGCGGGGTAACCAAACAGGGAGAAGATGGATAGGAGGGCCTTTATGACGGTTGTTGTGGTCATGTCGGGACAGGGAATGGCGAAAGGGAAGCGGGAGTACTCATCAATAACACTCAAGAAATGGGCCAGGTTGCGGGTCTTAATAAAGTGGTAAAAACGGGTGACCCCTGGATGGCAGAAGTCCGTATGGAGGGAGCGGAGGCGGTCAATCTGCGCGCTGGCGCAGGTACCGCGGGATAGGGCATCGGGAGGCTCGTTGAGCTTACCAGGACAATACAAGATATCGTAGTTGTACGTGGACAACTCGATCTGCCACCGCAAGATCTTGTCGTTCTTGATCTTGCCCCTCTGTGCATTATCGAACATGAAAGCCACTGACCGTTGGTCTGTGAGGAGGGTAAACCCCCTGCCGGCCAGATAGTGCCTCAAATATCGCACAGCTTCGACTATGGCCTGTGCCTCCTTTTCCACCGAGGAGTGGCGGATTTCGGAAGCGTGGAGGGTTCGTGAGAAGAAGGCCACGGGTCTGCCCGCTTGGTTCATGGTGGCCGCCAGACCTACGTCAGACGCGTCGCTCTCGACCTGGAATGGGACGGACTCGTCGATAGCATGCATCGTGGCCTTTGCGATATCCGCTTTGATGTGACTAAAGGCCTGGCAGGCTTCCATCGACAGGGGAAAGGAGGTGGACTGGATGAGGGGGCGGGCTTTGTCGGCATAGTTGGGGACCCACTGGGCGTAATAGGAGAGGAAGCCCAGGCAGCGTTTGAGGGCTTTGAGGGAGTTGGGGAGAGGGAGTTCCATCAGGGGGCGCATGCGTTCGGGGTCGGGGCCTATCACTCCGTTACGCACTACGTAGCCAAGGATGGCTAGACGGTCGGTGCTAAACACGCACGTCTCCTTTTGTAGGTTAAATTAAGGAATTTCGCGGTTCGGAGGAATTTTTGAAGGTTGATGTCATGGTCCTGCTCATCATGGCCGCAGATGGTGACGTTATCGAGGTACGGGAAGGTAGCCCGTAAACCGTGCTTGTCGACCATTCGGTCCATCTCCCGTTGGAAGGTCGAGACCCCATTAGTAACACCGAATGGAACCCTGAGGAAGTGGTAGAGGCGCCCATCTGCCTCAAACGCGGTGTACTTGCGGTCACTCGCGTGAATGGGGAGCTGGTGGTAGGCGGACTTAAGGTCCACCGTGGAAAGGACCTGTTAACCAGGTCGGAAATACGGGGGAGAGGATACGCGTCCAGCTGCGTAAACCTGTTGATGGTCTGACTGTAATCAATGACCATCCGGTTTTTCTCCCCAGTCCGAACTACCAGCACTTGGGCTCGCCAGGGACAGTTGCTGGCCTCGATGACTCCTTCCTTAATGAGCCTCTGGACCTCGGGCCCACTGAAGGTCTGGTCCTGGGCACTGTATCGTCTGCTCCTAGTGGCGACAGGTTTGCAATCTGGGGTGAGATTAGCAAACAAGGAAGGGGGGTCTACTTTGAGGGACGCGAGGCTGCAGACAGTAAGGGGGGGAATAGGGCCGCCGAATTGGAAGGTCAAGCTCTGCAGGTTGCAGTGGAAATCAGGCCCAAGAGTGCCGGAGCGCATAGACGGGGGTGAATGAGGAGTTTGATTTTTTTGAAAACCCTCCCCTGGATCGTGAGGTCTGCTATGCAGCACCCGGTGATTTGGACGGAGTGCGAACCCGAGGCGAATTTGATCTCATGCTTAACTGGGTGGATGGGGAGCGCGCAGCGTCTTACCGTGTCGGGGTGGACGAAACTTTCCGTTCTCCCAGAGTCCAGCAGGCATTTTGTCTCATGTCCGTTGAGCTGGATCATTGTCGTAGCGTGCGTTGGCGAGCGTGCGTGGTCGCGACTGGTCGAGCGTGATGGAAGCAAGTCGTGGCGAGTGTTCCAGGTCATCCTCAGTGGCAGAGTAATTGCTGGCAGGGTCTTCCGTGTTGGCCAAAGATGGCGGCGCCCAGGGCCCGCATGTGGAATCGGGGTCCCAAGATGGCGGCGCCCATGACCCGCACGTGACGTCTGGGACCCACTATGGCTGCACCCTTGGGAACCTCGTGGCAGCTGGGGGCAGTATCAGCGGCGTCTGCGGGCTGGTCGGGGCAGCCAGGAGCGGGGGTCGGGAGGACCGTGGGCCTGTTGCGGGGGCCGGAGAGGTCGGTGCGCGGCGCGGGGCCCTGGGGGGGGGCCGGGGGGGCGATCCGCGGTTGCTGCACGGAACAGCAGCGACCGACTTGGTCTGGCAGGCCACCGCGTAGTGGCCCTTCTTCCCGCAGCTCTTACACAGAGCGGAGCGGGCCAGGCAGCGCGGGCGGGGGTGTTTGGAGAGGCCACAAAAATAGCGGGGCCCCGTTAGTTTGTCGGAGCGTCCCGCAGCGCAGGCCTGGGGGGGGCAGGGTCGGGGTCGCCGGAGGACGGGGGTGGCGTGTGCCATGAGATCCAGGGGGTTGCTGCGTGGCCGGGGGCGTAAGCGCGGGCGTTCAGGTCGGCGACCTCCAGGGAGGTTGCAAGGGTCTGTGCCTCATCTAGGCTGAAGGCGTTCTTCTCCAGCAATCGTTGGCGGATAGAGGAGGATTGCATGCCGGCAACGTAAGCGTCTCTAATTAAAAGTTCCATGCGCTCAGTCGCAGAAACTTGGGGACAGGCACACATTCTCCCTGGAGCCGTGAGGGCCTAGTAAAACTTGTCGAATGACTCGCCAGGGAACTGCTGTCTAGTAGTCAGGAGATGCCGTACATATACTTCGTTGACCGGCCGGAGAAAGCGTCCTCTCAGAATATCAATGGCCGCGTCATAATCACTTTCGTCCTCAATCATTGAATATACCGCCGTGCCCACGCATGAGTGGAGGATGTGGAGTTTCTGCTCCTTGGTGGGCTTGCTGGCTTCAGTTGTCAGGTAACTGTTGAAACACGCCTGCCAATGTTTAAAGATTGCAGGCGCATTTGAGGCATGCGGGCTGGTGCGGAGGCAGTCAGGCTTGATGCGTAGCTCTATTCCAAAATTCTAGCTGATTAAATTGATGTACCATCAATTGGACGCAAGACACGATGAAAATCCAAACTGTGGCTTTAATCAGCTAGTTGTTAGCCCGGTGGTTGACTACAGAGAAAGGCCGACCGCCGGGAAACCTGGGTACGAGGCGGGGTCTACTTGCGTCTCGACCAATTGGTGAGCAGTCACATGACTAGTCCCAGCCAATCAGGCGAGAGGCACATGACCAGCCAGAGCCAATGGGAAACCAAAGCTCTGCACCAATGGCAGTGCTCCCACTTATATCACAACAGGTGCTCTGGCATTTTCAACTGCCATAGTTCTTTCAGCCTCCTGCATGACTCAGCGGATGCACCCTCGGTGACAAGGGATCCCCTCTCAAAACATGGCTGGGAACCTTGGTGAGAAAATCGAGCACTGAAGTTGAGGTATGATACAATATCTGCTGAGGCAACAAAAAATGAATAAAGAATGCATAAAAATAAGCTCTAACACAATTTAATTATAAACTGTAGCTGGACAATAGCATTAAACGCAGATACACATGTGCCACCATGGTGCAACTACATAATCTTCGGAAATCACTTCTGATTACTATCTTAACGTGCAACCCCTTTAACAGTAGCTGAGCTAGACACAAACTGCTGGATATCTTACTACCTGTGCTGATCTTGGTAGCCTTTCTCTGGGTGTTCAAAGCCATGAAGAATCCACCATGCTGGTGAGTTCTCTCATCAGATGAGAGGCCTTCACTATGGTCTCACCCACTGAAGACAGTGGGATCAGTAGCAGGGGAGAGGTGTCCTTGTCCAACCTTGGATGCAAGGAGAGAAGTCTTCAGATGTGACAGTCTGCAGTTCCTTCTCCCTCTCGGCGATGATGCTACTTACCTGCAGACCAGAGGAGGACATTGATTTGGATGGGACTCAAGGTTCATCATCACCGATCACAAAGCTCCTGCTGCATTCAATTCACGCCAAAGAAATGGTATGCAGGTTTAGGCACATACCTGGCTGTTACTAACTGATCTGCAGGATTTGGGTTTCCATAACGGTTGCCAGCCTCTCCATGGAGGAAGGCATGCTCTCCCAAACCTAAGACATTGCAGAACCCATGTTCTGGACAGACTACTCCATCTTCTGTAGATGTCAGCATTGTGCTTTTGGCAACTCCCCTAATTGCTCCCAGTTCTTTGCTGCAATTGCAGCAGGTTCAGTGTGGCTGAAACTAGAGGCCCGGTATCAGCTTAAGGTTCAGCACGACCTTGACCTCCAGCAATCCTCTTGGTTCTTGGTTCTCACAGACTCTATCAGCTGTTCCTACTTGGTGACATGTTCACCAAATTGTGAACCGGAGCAGCATCATTAACGTATACTCATTGAGTAAGTGTGGTGGACGGTGCGGGAGAAAGATATGACACTGTATCATCTGAAGTTTAGACATCCTCCTCCTCAGAATTTGAATGCAGGGTTACAGCGGAGACAGCTAGCTACATGTCCCTCTGAAGACCTGCATGGAGAAATACAATTAGTTTAAAAGCCTTGTCAATCACTCCTCCCATTCATGTGTGTTCTGTGCCTTCTTATCCCCATGGGCTGACACCACTTTCAAACTCTCATCCTCCATGACCCTAATATTTTCATCAGTGATGACCCAGATGCCCACCCTCTGGCTAGTTGCAGTTCCTCCATATCTCAGTGAGTATCATTGTCTTGAGGTCTGGTAAACCTTCACCACTTTTCACCCTATTCCTGGCTTTATGGGCCCTTTTCTCCTGTAAGTAGAAAGGTAAAGACGCTCTCCAAACAATGATCTGTTCTTCCCTCTCCTCTCCTGGCATCCCTGAGGACCATGATGCATCCTCCTGCACATCTCTTTCACACCCACAACAGCCTTGGAAAGTCCTGTGAATGAGGGCCAAATTTCTATTATACACATACAGCCATTCCTCCCGAGGCTACTGATCCTGGGGCATTCTTTTCTTTCTCACTCCTATTTGACTCCTCCCACCTTGAACCCCTCCCATCTTGACCACCTGACAGCCACTTCTTATACTCTTGACTAGACCATGCGATTCGCAGGAAGTTATTGCCACATTATAGGCATTGGATTCATTGCACTGCTGGACCCAATTATATCGTACACCATTCTCGGGCTGCCTGGAGGAGAAGCTGCAGAGAGACATTCTATTTCAGACCGTTGCTATTTCTAAGATTGATTACTTTTGTCTCAAGATTTTTTCACATGATTTCAGATACTGACATTTTTGTTTATGTGGCCCTCACTTGAAGAGCAATAGCTTGCCTATGAAAGTCTTTGCTTTGCAGCTGAAAGCTGATGTTATTACATGCACTGAGCCGGGTATGATGTGTTTTCCAAATGCCAGATACACAGAAACCACAGCATGCAGGCCAGGCTGGCATTTAAAAATGGCAGCAGACCATATGATACTGGCAGATCCAACCATGTGCTCCATCCTATGATACAGTGTCCCTCACATCGAGTGAGTTAATTTGCCAGCCACTGTTTAATGCATTTGCCTGGTCAGTTCTGCTCTGAAATAGGTACAGCTAAATAAACTGAAATAATGTTTTCACCCACTTCCAAGTCTGCTGTCGGATCTGTGTTGAGCTGATTAAACCCCTCCCCTGGACTTACACAAGTCTCTTGATAAAGTCCTTCACAATAGGCTGTAGCGCCAGTAAAGCTCATGGAATTGAGGGCATGTTATTGAACTGTTCAGAAGATTGGCTGAGCAGCTGGAGACAGAGAATAGCAATAATGTGAGTGGTGGCATTCTGGAGAGAGCTGTATTGGGGCTTCAACTATTCTCTATTTCCTACCGACTGGGATAACAGTATACAGTGCCACATATCCAAGTTTACAGATGATATAAATATAAACAGTGTAGATGGAAGCATAGCAGTACAAAGATATATTAATAGTATAAGTAAATGGGCCAAATTGTGGCAAATTGCTTTCAATAATGCCAACTGTGAGGTCTTAGAGCCAAAAAGGATCAATCTGAGTATGTCTTAATGGTGAAAAGGTAAAAGCAGTACAGATCCAAAGAGACTGAAGGGCCCCTGTGCATATATGATTAAAATGTCAAGAACAGAAATAAAAACGATCAAAAAGGTGAATGGAATGCATGAATCACAAACTTGTGATTACATATACCATGTTGCCAGAGACTGTCACAACCCTGTACTCGGAATAAAGGAAACAATTAAACTGCCCTTCTCAGCAACATGAAAGTGTGTCAATTTCTTTTGAGTTAATTTTTTTAATTTTTGAGAATTTTGATGTAATGTTTCCACTGAATTCATAAAAAAAATCTGGTTAATATATTATCTTCCAATTAGCATAAGTAACATTATAAGATATAGCAGAGCCATTTTTCAGTCGGCTAACAGCATTATTTATTCTATTTTGGCTAATATTGAATATGGAATTGCATGTGAAGTATGCTAATAGTTCGGTTCTGCTTGACAGAAAACATTATTTCAGTTTATTTAGCTGTACATATTTCTTTAACTTTATATCTGAGAATACAGATATAGTAGATGAAATTAAGAATAATAAATAATTTTCTTTTTGCTATTTAGAGTCAATGACTGCATTCTGCGGGTGAATGAGTTTGACGTATCTGAAGTGTCACACAGTAGAGCTGTTGAGGCCTTGAAAGAAGCTGGTTCAATTGTGCAACTGTATGTGCGTAGACGGAGGCCTGTTTTGGAAACTATTGCAGAAATAAAACTCATAAAAGGACCCAAAGGTAATCTTCAGTTAATCTAAAAAGAAATAGAGGAATCATGATTTAAAAATGCAACCCTGAAGCTTTATAAGTGGAATGCCTTGAAACTTGTTGAATAGTTTGAATTTACTTGTGGATCAAATGTGCGTGTAACCGTAGAATGTTTGCAAGTAGTAGTTTGTCACCTCTAAAACTTGCTGGCGGGATTTTCCCACCGTTCCCACTGACAGGATCATCCAGTCCCACTGATGGCATCCCCATGCTGCAGGTTCCCCGGGAGCGGAGGGCACAAATAATGAGAACACCCTACCCCAAAACAGGCTGCGGGGGGCATGGAAAATCCCGCCCTATATTTTTGCATTGGAAATTTATTGTATTTTTTAAATGCCAGTCTCTATAGGGACCTCTGTGAAGGGACACAGTGGAAAGTTTACACAAACTTGTTGGCCCAACGAGATCACAGACCTTTTGAGTAATGCTTTTCAGAAATGCCTTCTTGTTGTTTGAATTAAATATATTGCGGGAGATTTTCCATTGTCCTCGCCAGCCTGATCTTCCAGTCCTGCAGCAGCGGGACCATTGACAGCGGCGGGACCAAAAGATTCTGCCACGAGTTAATGGTGGGCCTCCTCCCGCTGCGGGGGTGTAGATAACCTCCCCCCCCCCCCCCCCCCAATTATATATTTTATACATTGAATCTATGCAGCTTGTGGTGAATGTTTATGCGCACAGTGCACTGGCCATCATTTCAGGGGTGTGCACACAGGGCCTGGAATCACAGTCGCAGACAATTCGTTGACCAAAAGTGGAGCTTTAGAAACAAATGCTGACTCTTGTACCTTTCTCTTTGATACTGCAGTGAGGAGACCATCAGGAAAATGGACTGCTGTTGTCTCAGCCTGCATTGTTGCTTATAGGAGGCACCTGGCTCAACAAAATAGAGTTGCAGAACCCTCAAGACCAAGGGGCAGCAGATCCTCCTCGGGATGCAGAGGATGATTCTCAGAGAGCTACCATTTGTAGGCGCCTCGCTAGACCCTGGGTGTATAGATGTCACTTGTTATCTGCAGATGAGCGAAAACCAGTGTCGCCGATGCATATAAAGGGATCTGGACCCTCACAGCTGCCATATTCTGCAAGATTTGCCACCATGGGGACTGGGAAGACGTCCATTGCCAGTGGCAGTGAGAGTAACAGCCGCATTCAGCTTCTATGGCAGGGGCTTCTTCCACAGCTCCGCAGCGGACCTCTGTTGGTTCTCCCAAGTGTCCGCCACAAATGAATCCAGGAGGTTACAGGTGCCTTTTTACAAAGGTCCACAATTTTGTAAACTTTGCCAGAGGTCAAACAAGCCATGACACAAGAGCACTGGGCTTAGCTGGGATTTCTAGATCCCCCAGGTGCAGGGTGGCATTTACGTGGCTATAAAGCTCCCTGGCAACAAGCAGTCCAGTACGTCAACTGGAAAGGCTACCACTTGCTCAATGTGCAACTGGTGCTTGACCACAACAAATGAATCATGCCGGTTTGTGCAAGATACCAATCTTGTGCATCTTCAGAGGTCTCAGATCCCTGACAATTTTGAGGCACCACACAGAATGTCGGGTTGGCTCCTTGGGGCGAGGGTTACCCACAAAGGGCGTGACTGATGATGCCCATGCAGCCGCCTCAGACTCCTGCTGAATGAAGGTACAACAAGGTTCATGCTGCAACCCGGACATTAGTGGAATACACCTTAGGGACACTGGGAATGCAGTTCCGATGCCTGGGCAGATCTTACACTCCCCAGAGGATGTCACGCATCATTGTGACTTGCTGCACACTACACAACCTGGCACTGCAAAGGCCAACTTGCTAGATTACAAGATTTTTTATTTTGTATTCATTTTGCAGGACGTGTTTTCACTGGCTCGGCCAGCATTTATTGCCCATCCCTAATTTCCCTTGAGAAGGTGGTGGTGAGCAGCTTCCTTGAACCGCTGCAGTCCATGTGGTACACCCACGGTGCTGTTGGGGAGGGAGTCGTGATAGGCCAACATGAACATGATCATTGCAACTGTGGTGATTTTAAAATTAAGTTTTCAGGCCTCAGAGGTTCAAACAAATTTAAGAGCTTTATCAGAAAATGTTAACAGTACAGGTTGCTACTTTACACTGCGTGTTTGCCTACATAATGGTTGATGACGTCTCCACGTGATCGGTCCCTTAATGTGCGCCTGTTCCACTGCAAGGCCGCTAGTGAGCACACATAAGAAATATCATGAATGCATAACATTTTCCTCCCCCTTTAAATCAAAGATCCCTGACACAATAAAAAATATAACATTACCAGTCAATCAACAACAACAGATGCTTTGGAGGCCATAGTTCTCTGTGTGGTTGTCAGCGAACCTCAGGCATCTGCCTTTTATGCTTGCGGTAACCTCTGGTGTCTTTGGCTTGGTTTGGACGTCGCCTGTGGTCGTCTTAATTGGAGTCGACGTAGTACTCTGAGGTTAACTCAGTGCATGGTTCTCAGCTGAGGTACTGCTTTCCTGAATTAATTAATGCCAGGTTCTCTGGAAGGTCCAGGTCATCTCTTGACACAGTTTGACTTGGACTCAGTCGGTTCTGTCTCTGGCAGATTGGTCTTGTCACCAAAAGTTGATCTGCATGTCTTCTCCATGTTATATTGTCTTGGATTTGTACCGTGTAGGAGACCTTTCCTGCCTGTGCTACAATGGGGAAGGTATCCACTATTCACTTGTGGTACAGTTCCTTGCCAGAACTACTTTACCCTGATGAAAAACCCAACAATTCACCTTGTTCTCCCGCCATATGTCCTGATTCTGCTGCTTTTTCGCGACATTTTATGTTGTCTTGGATGATTTTAGCAAATCGAATGCTGTGCGTATTTGATGTCTAACCATTGGCAGAGGGATCCGTCACTGGGGGGGCCTCCAAGATGGCCAGGCTCGCGATCAGGGGCCATCGATCGGAAGGCGTGCGCGATCTCGGTGGGGCCTATATTGTTGGGGCCAGCCCACGATGTGGGTCTACCATGTTGCGCAGGGCCGCCGCCACAGGTGGCCGCCACGCGCATACGCGGACTCATGGCCAGAAGAGCAGGGCCCCGTATTGGCAGCTGGAGCTGCGAGGACCACTCTGGGGCCCTGCTAGCCCCCTGTAAAACAGAGAATCACTCTGGACTTTCTCCAAGAAAGTCCAGAGTGATTTGCGCCCGTTTTCTTGCGGGCATGGGGACATAGGCCCATCATCAGAGAATTCCACTAGTGGTTAGGTGGATTGGACATGCTAAATTGACCCGAAGTGCCCAAAAGTTAGGTGGGGTTACGGGGTTTCAGAGATAAAGCTGGGGATTGGGCCTAGGTAGGGTGGTCTTTCGGAGGGTCGGTGCAGACCCAATGGCCTTCTTATGCACTGCGGGGATTCTAAGTGGTTCCGCTGAGGGGCCATATTGATGTAACAGATGGACAAATGACAGAGTTGTCCTTGAACATAGTTAAAAGACATTATCCAGCACTAATGTGAAGAATTTGGCTGGAAAAGATCAGATAAAATTGTGCTGAGGTAAAACCCATGACAAATTCCTAATCAGGTTTGCGGAAAACTTTGAAGAAACATGCCATTGTCTTCAACGGTGAGCTGGTTAGCATGAAGGATACCTCAGTAATGCTGAAGATCAAGGAAGAAAGTCGGGTGAGTTGCTTAAAGGCAAGGTAATTGTAATACACAATCAGACCCAAGGTAGAGGCAGAATTAGAACGGTTCATCAAAACAGAAGTCCTTGCACCAGTTAACGTGAGTGATTGAGCCACGTCAATCGTACCCATGATTAAAAAAGACAGATCTGTATCATTTGTGTTGATTTTAATTGTGTGCAGAGCAGCACTCTCTGCCCTTTATTGATGACTCCAGCCAAATTGTTGGATGAAAGTCAACGCTTCAGTAAAATTGATCTCAATTAAGTATCTTCCGATGAACCTGCATCCAGATTCACAACAGTTAGAATAGAATAGAACAGTACAGCACAGAACAGGCCCTTCGGCCCTCGATGTTGTGCCGAGCAATGATCACCCTACTTAAACCCACGTAACCCGTATAACCAACAATCCCCCATTAACCTTACACTACGGGCAATTTAGCATGGCCAATCCACCTAACCCACACATCTTTGGACTGTGGGAGGAAACCGGAGCACCCAGAGGAAACCCATGCACACACGGGGAGGACGTGCAGACTCCACACAGACAGTGACCCAGCCGGGAATCGAACCTGGGACCCTGGAGCTGTGAAGCATTGATGCTAACCACCATGCTACCGTGAGGCCTTAAAGTTCTTGACAATTGGGACACATATAGGTTATTTCGATATAAAAGACGACCATTTGGCATTATTTTTGGACCAGCATTGTTCCAATGACCGAGGGCCAAATTTTAAGAAGATTATGGAGTCCTGTGTTACTCAGATGACATCTTGGTTACTGGAAAGAAAGAGGAAGAACATTTCCACAAACTATATGGAATACTCCAGAGATTAGAAGATTACGGACTGAGAGTCCAAAAAGACTAATGCGATTTTTTCCAATCTTCAATCGAATATCTGGGACATGTCATCGACAATAAGGGACTGCAGAAGTCACCTTCGATAGTGAAAGCCATTACCGAAGCACCCACATCTCAGAATGTGAACCAACTTTGGTCATTCTTAGGCTTACTAAATTATTAGGTTTGTCCTTAATCTGTCTACTATTCTAAAATTCTTACACAATTTACTGTGTCAAAAATAAAAGTGGACATGGGTGGATAAATGTGAGAGAGCGTTCACGCAAGCCAAAGAGGCGCTACTCAAATCAGAAGTCCTGAAACAGGACTGCTACCACATCTCTGGCTTTGAGCGCTTTCTGCAGCTTCTTTTACTTTCCTTTGAGTGCACACCCATGCTTAACTAATCAAGCACAGTGAGCATCAATAGTCAATAGACACAGAACCAAACACCGAACAATTGAATACTACAAAATGGACAATTTTTTGCTGTCCATTCATCGACTCTGTCTACAATTCCCGCTGCTTCAAAAAGGCAGCCAGCATAATTAAGGACCCCACGCACCCCGGGCATACTCTCTTCCACCTACTTCCATCAGGAAAAAGATACAAAAAAGGTCACATACCAACCGACTCAAGAACAGCTTCTTCCCTGCTGCCATCAGACCTTTGAATGGACTTACCTCGTATTAAGCCGATCTTTTCTCTATACCCTAGCTATGACTGTAACATTACATTCTGTAGTCTCTCCTTCCTTACCTATGTATGGTATGTGTTGTCTGTATAGCATGCAAGAAACAATACTTTTCACTGTATATTAATACATGTGACAATAATAAATCAAATGGAAAATCAAATCAAACTTTGCAATTGCCTATTTATCTATGTCCATACATGCCACTTTGTCACCTTTACTCAAATGAACACCTGGTGGGGGGTGACCTGTGGGGCCGCGGACGGCGAGTCGGCTCCACGCATGGCCGGCGCCATGTTGTATGGTGTGACCACTGCAGGTCGTCAGCCGGTTGCATGCGCGGTCCGGACCCGGCCATTCTCCGTTTTCTGGCCGTTTTCGGCATGGGAGCCATGACTTTCACCCGGCGCTGCTGCTAGCCCCTCACCGGTGGGTCGGTGCTGATTCTTTCATCACCAACCTCCCGCGAATTCTCCGTTCGAGCTGGCACTTAGCCACTGAAATGGAGAATCTAGCGCCTTAACTTTGGCTTGTTTTATTTATTGTTTTTTAAATTTAGAGCACCCAATTATTTTTCGGTGCTGCCCGATCGCTTGCCTAGCCATCTGTGAGGCCCCCCTCGGTGAAGGATCCACCCGCCCCCCACCAGGCTGGCCGGACTGAGTCTGCATCCCCCGCCGACCGTTCCCGAGAGTCAAAACGTGGTTAGAACCACGCCGTCGGGAACTTGGCCAGTTGTCGTCACAGAATCGCCGCAGGGGTCTCTGTCAATGGTCCCCTACCAGCGCCGCGTAGACTGTGGGCGATTCGTGCCGATTCTCCGGGGACCATTCTCCGTCCCCAAAAATGCTTTTTTTTGTTGAAATGCGATTAAAATCATAATTTTTGCCAATGCCATAAATATTAAACTAATATTGTAGTGTGACTTTTTTTTCTGTGTTTGTTATGCATGTCTGTTGACATTGGTGCTCACAGTGCTTGATTTGTGAAGCCTGATGGTGGACTCAGAGACAGGTACACAAAGCTGTAGAAAGAGCTGGAATCTGGAGCTGATGGAGCAGACATTTCAAAACATGAAAAATGAAGTCACTACATTAAATTAAATTCGTGCCATCTCTTCATTTCTCTGCTATATGTAAAATATACAACATATTTATGAGAAACAGCATAATTGCAGTAATTGTATATGCTAAGCAGTGTCTTTGTTTATATTGTAGGATTAGGATTCAGTATTGCTGGTGGTTTGGGTAACCAGCATATCCCAGGTGATAACAGTATATATGTTACAAAAATAATTGATGGAGGAGCTGCACAGCGAGATGGAACATTACAAATTGGAGATCGACTCCTTATGGTAAGATATAATATTTTTGTAGAATTTGATTATATTTTCAGCCTTGTGTGAAATCACATTAAGAATGCATATTTACATTTAATGTTGTAAAGAAATAAGATTAGAAGGCTACCGAAGGTTGGATTTTTTTCCTTCACAATTTGGTCTCTCCCCTCGAGGAAGGTCCAAACTCTAAGTTAAAGACAAAAATAACTTTCATTTATGTAATGGGCGGTGGCCATTCCCGCTGGCAGGATCTTCCAGTTGCGCTGATGGCGGTCCATGTCGCAGGTTTCCCGAAACCCCATTGACAGCTGTGGGACTGGAAGATCCCGCCATCGGCCGATGGCATGCTGCCTCTGTTGCCGCAAAACACGTGTGAGTGCGGGTGCAAAAAATCTCACCACGTCTTTTATATTCTCAAAAAATCTCAAAGCCTTTCATAGCCAAGATCCCACAGCAGCAATGGGATGAATTACCATGTTTTATGCTTCAGTAGCCTTGGTTGAGCTAAACACAATGTGCATGTTCAGAGTATGATTCCATAAATGTTGACAATCTTCCAGCACCTTTGCCTACATTGCCTTTGTCATGGGCGATTAATTTGCAAAAGGTGAGACTTATGCCCCCAGCGGAAGATTCTCCTCTGAGAACTGCTGACCAATCACATAGTTGGAAACTATAATGATCATCAATGTTGGCAGATGCAAAGATAAGTGGGGGAGGTATTGAGGACCCAGCCTGGTAGATCATGCTAAAGAGCAGGGTGGTTGTCGTGGCGAGAGGAGTGGGGTGGGCAGGAAATGGGGGTAATGCAGAAATCAGAAGACCTTAACGGGGTCCACGCAGGAGGTATGATCCCCGTTTCCCAGCAACCAGACCAAGCAATGAAAGCTGCTGGGCTGCATACTTACTGTTCACCTCTTGTCGCAGTAAAATCCCAGTAGCCATAGGAGGAGGCCCCTAGTGCCCTCAGGATTGGTGGACGCCTACCCTGTCATAGATAAAATTGGCAAAGTCCCCCAGCAAGCATATTTAGCTGCGTGTTTCCCGGCACTCGCACTTCCAAGAAACTCAAGGCTATTAAACGCAATTCGCGTTGAATAAGGGGCCTGAATACCAGCCCGAATGTACCAGCCCTCACCCCGCAACTCTCCCTGCACCTCCCCCATCACCCATGCCAGGCAACCCCAGCCCGATTGCGCAGGTGCAAAAAAACGCCAGCTTGGCAGCTTGGCTACCCATGCAAGCTGGCAGTGCCAGGCTGGCACTAAGGCGGCACTGCCAGGGTGTCAGGCTGGCACCCAGGTGGCATTTCTAGGGTGCCAGGATGGCACTGTCAGGGTATCCTGGCACCAGTAGTGCCAGGGCACCACCCTGTCAAAAGGGCATGCAACTGGAGGCCTCTGATCCCCGGAAGACCTCCATGAGGGTCCGTTCCATCTGGTCCCCTTTTGCGGGGACCAGTGCTGAACGGTATTTGCCCGAGCTCTCTGAAATGAAGGGGTTGAATCCCAAAGCCTCTGGTACCTTGTGAATCTGCACATTAGAGTGAGGTTTACTGCCGTGCTCCAATATGCAGATTTGTTAAAAGGTGATCCCACCCATTGTGGGCAGGATTCACATCACAGCTTCTCACGAGATTACATTGGATCTCGCAAGGCGTTGTGAGCTGGGTAGATCCCGGGAGCGGGCTCTCTCGGCTTTCAATGGCGACGCTGTACTGTGGCAAGCTGAATTTTGGACGCAGCGTGGCCATTGGATCGCGCCCTTTATTTTGCTCATTTGTACCTTTTCATAAAATGCAGCACATATATAAATATAATGGGGGCGATTCTCCGCTCTGTGGACCAAGTGCCCGCGCCATCAACAGGGCCAGGGCACTACCGATTCTGGCCCCCACGGGGCCAGCACGGTGCTGGAGCCAGGACGGCACTCCAGCGTCCTTACGTGGCGCCAAATGGGCGCGGCGCCAACCCACGCATGCGCAGTTGGGCCGCACCATCCTGCACATGCGCGGGGAATGTCTTATGCGCGCCGGCCCCGACGCACTATGGCTTGGGTGTTTAGGGGCCGGCCTCGGCGGAATATAGGCCCGGGGGGAAAGGCCGGCTCGGCGATTGCTGGGCCCCGATCGCGGGCCAGACCCTTCGGAGGCCCCCCGCCCCCACCCCCGGTGAAGGAGCCTCCCCCCCCACAGGCCATCCCGCGAGCATTCCCGCAGAGTTCCCGCCAGTAGCGACCAAGGGTGGATGGCGTCGGCGGGACCCTGTCGTGTCGGAGCAGCTGCTCGGCCCATCTGCCTGGAGAATCGCTGCTCGCCATTTGCGGCAATTCTTCAAGCGGCCCGGCATGATTCGCAGGGCGCTAGTTTCAAGGGGGGTGAGAGAATCACATGCGAGGGTCGGGGCAGCGTGGCGCGATTCGCGTGGCGTCCCAGCGATTCGCCCACCTGGCGGGTGGGTGGGGGTTGGGGGTTGGAGAATACCGCCCAATGAAGGAGATAATTCAATTTCAATGTTGAACATATATCTGGAAATTGTAACACAATTTTGTCTTTATTAAAAGGTAAATAACTACAGTTT
The DNA here is from genome assembly GCF_902713615.1 of Scyliorhinus canicula. Taxonomy (NCBI): domain Eukaryota; kingdom Metazoa; phylum Chordata; class Chondrichthyes; order Carcharhiniformes; family Scyliorhinidae; genus Scyliorhinus; species Scyliorhinus canicula. The sequence goes on along the minus strand of NC_052159.1, from coordinate 83,012,603 downwards.
GGAAGAGATAGCCCATGAAGAAGCTGTTGCAGTGCTGAAACACACAGCAGATGTGGTCTATCTTAAAGTTGGAAAACCTACTACTGTTTACATAAATGACCCTTATGGACCTCCTGATATCACACACTGTAAGTGAATTTGGTTTTTATTGCCTTAAATTATAACCTCACTTTTCACTCTTAAATTTGTTTAGCATTTTGTCCTTCAGTTACTGTCATTAATTCTCTGTCTTGAACCACAGGAGCAACAATATTTAGCTATCTTTCCATAGCGCAATTTTAAAAAAGATACAATTTTTTTCCATCAGCTGTTTCCTCCTCAAGAATTTGTACTTCTAAGATTTGCAATTAACTTTATTTTTTTTTAACCATTTTATTTTGGGGTTCAAAGGCTGGCAGTAATGACATCAGAGAGTACACCCAGGAGGATGACAATTATAGAAAAGTTGAAATAGAATGAAGCTACAATTCTTCAACCAATGATGGTACAATGATGGTAACTTGCTCAAGAGTACCTCCAAACAGGCACAAGACCTTCACAGAGATAATTTAGCACTTGCTATTTACATCTTTGTAGCAAAACAGAAAATGCTAAAGTAACCATCGTATTTTTTAATATCAACATGATTTGAAACGAGGTGCAGCTGGAAACATTTAGGACCTGATTTTAACTCTGAGCAAGTGAATGGGTTTGAGTGAGTCAAAATCTCACCCGAAATACTGTCTAGTTGTTTGCTTTGAATCAGTCAACCAAATTCATGAAATAAAATGCATCATTTGATTTTATTTTGTTTGTAATGATTCAGTAATTGTTGCACTCTTTTTCTTTCATCTTGTTATATTTTTACTTGGGGGTCAGTGGCGGATTTACAGTTAGTGCAGCCCTGTGCTCAGCTTCATTTTGCCCCCTACCCCAGGACCCCCCTCAGGGATGCTGCCAGGACCACCCCAAGAGCTTGCCATTCCTGTCACACACGGGACTCAGTCCCAAAAATAACTCAGCTACTCAGTGCTCCTTTTATTAACTATGCAATGCAGCATCAGTTCACACTCCCAGTTTGAGTGCTTTGCTCTATCATCGCTGACAACCAATAATAGAAATGATCGCATTTTAAAGGTCCAATTCTTGATTTTAAGGCTCGCCTGAAAGCAAAAATCCCTTTCTATTTCCACCTGAAAACTTAATGAATCCCTGTGGAATGTTAGACCGGTAATTCACGACAAAGTGGCATACACTGGATTCTCGCCAATTGCTAATGAAAGGTTTGTAGGTTGGAGTGACTGCTGCGGATTAACCAGCTGCTGTCACCTGGCCTATTAAAACTTTATCCAGCTTCTCTTGGCTGAAGTCACTTGGGAACGATCATTTACTGATCCGATTTCACATCAAAAAGATACAACTCGAAAGATGCAAGCGAGCGACTGTGTGTACTGCACACGTTAGAAGTCCACGATCTGAACTGTGTGTGGTGAAAATGGACTGCTTCTTTAAGATCATCAGTAAATAGTTCTCACCCATATAAGAGCACACATAGCGCATCTGGGGCAGCACGGTAGCATTGTGGATAGCATAATTGCTTCACAGCTCCAGGGTCCTAGGTTTGATTCCGGCTTGGGTCACTGTCTGTGCGGAGTCTGCATATCCTCCCCGTGTGTGCGTGGGTTTCCTCCAGGTGCTCCGGTTTCCTCCCACAGTCCAAAGATGTGCAGGTTAGGTGGATTGGCCATGATAAATTGCCCTTAGTGTCCAAAATTGCCCTTAGTGTTGGGTGGAGTTATTGAGTTATGGGGTTAGGGTGGAGGTGTTGACCTTGGGTAGGGTGCTCTTTCCAAGAGCTGGTGCAGACTCAATGGGCCGAATGGCCTCCTGCTGCACTGTAAATTTTATGGTAATCAGGTATTACAGAAAAATACTGGGGAAAATAAGCAAGGCCATTGTAAAACAATTTGTCTTCTCAAAGTTCAGTGCCTAAACATCATGCTAAACTTCATAAGTGGTATTCCACTAACTGGAATCTGTAACAATGATCAGCATTAGACCACAAGGCAATACCCATGATTTGATACTGCCGGTTTTGTTGTTACGTTTGTAGAATCCATCTCCTTTGTATTCTCCTTTCTCAATGTTTTAATGTTCTGTACCTGCAGAGCAGAGGATGACCCACTGCAACATTGCTATATACCATCTAGGGTGTTGATCTGCTGCCCAGGTTGTCAGGAGTGTGCTGCCCTCTATTCTGGGAGGGTTGAGTCCTGGACACAAAAGTGGAGGTGGAAAGGGTTTCATACTGGACTGCTTGTGCAGCCAGCGCTGTTCGGGCTCACTTCTGATTGGTCAGAGACTCTCCATGCGGATGTTATCAGAATGTGGGGCTTGGAATGGCTGTGATCAAAAGCTCAGCCAAAAATTCAAATCACACACCCCTCTGACGAATATTACACAAGTAACCGTTCATGGTGCCGTGAAAGAAAGCTCCTTCACCGTGTCTACAGGGCTCAGCTCACCAGGCAAGAACTCGGCAGGTCATGGAATGACACATGTGCTTGGATGGCAAAGACCCTCAGAATGGCATAAAATGTAAAATAACAACAAAAGCACCTCACAAATATCTCACAATGCTCAAAGTGGCACAGAATAATTCCAGTCAGAATTTTAAAACACAATCAACTCTGGACTGGAAACCTGCTTGAAGGCTCACTAATGCCTGTTTCAGCCCTATGAGCAGAAAATGCAGGAAGGAATCAGCCTGTGATTGGCTGAATAGCTTCATTGCATTTTTCAAATAACAGAGTAGTCAAGTCATTAGTTGTGGCTGTGCTGTTCAGCCTGTTGGTTTATATCTCGCGGCACAATGGGGTCCTCAAAAAGCACACAAAGCTTCAAAAGCTCCACCATTCAATAAGATTGTAGTAGTTAGCCCCTTAAAGGACACATGCATTGGAAGGGTCATGAGACTTGATCGCCCAATCGGGAACAACTGTGGGGTTCACGATGCGGAGTACAGGCTTTTGCAGCCAATTGTGATCCTAGAGCTGAGAGTGAAAACAGTCCTGTATCTCATTTGAATTTATAATAAACTCATCATTGTTAGTTAGCTAACTGGTAGTTGCAAATTTTTGCATTTACTGTAACGATCATAGCTGATCTGATTGTAACCTCAACTCCACATTGTTACCAATGTGCTATTCAGGTCAAACTATATTTTCAAGTTATTCCCCGGTATAACCCATACCTTCACCGAAGAATTTTACCTACTTACCCCTTAATAGCATTGATGTCCTGGGTCCTGCGTTATTAAGGAAGTGAAGTAAGCTAATAACCACTTTTTCAGGTTAAGTTATTTTATTATTATACTTTTTTTTTCTTTAAGTTGCAAACACTTTCTTTACAGAAAGGAAAAACGATTAGTGATTCTGGATGCTGCTGGTTTGTTGTAGGGACCTTCAGATGCTCTCTCTCTCTCTTTTAGTTCTCCTCCCCTTCTCTCCTGTTGCTGTTTCTCTGTTTTCTCTGTACTCTGTGTTCTGTCCTCTGTCCTCCCCATTGCTGTTGCTGGTACATTTCCTTAGGTTGGGCCAATTTTATTTCAACCTTGCCCTTCATAGCCTGAGCTTTCTTGGGATCAATAACTCTCCCATCAAGTTTGTGCTCCCTATTCAATACCCTGTCTACTCTTTCAGGATCCTTGAAGAGGATAAACCCAAATCCTCGCGAACGCCCAGTCACAGGATCCATTTTAATTAAGCAGTCTACAATCTCTCCACATCCAGAAAAGCAGTCCCTTAAATCTTTCTTACTTGTTTCCCAGCTGAGTCCACCAACAAACATCTTCCTTCTCATCCTCCTCATTCTTGCTGGCGTTGATCTTCGAGCCTTCCACCTCCTTGAGGGGAGCGGAGCTCCCCTGGGCCGTGCCCCGGCTGCCAGCTGCTGCTGCCTCGCGTACTGCTGCTCTCTGCTCCTGCCTCGCGCGTGGGGGGGAGGGGGAGGAGCGAGGGGAGCCCGCGCTTAGTGCTTTTTGGCGGGAGAGATCGGGACCTTCGATAGGGGATGGGCTATGGGGCTTAAAGGGGCATGGTGGGACACAACCAGGCCAATGGGTCCCCCTCTATTCAGTACATCACAGTGCTTCAACACAGCACAAAAAAATCTATGCAAACTCTCTTTTTCTTTTTCCCTTTCTCCTGCTGCAGGTTGTAATAACAATTCTGACAGACTGAAATTGACTGCATTTTTGACAGAAGAGCTGGCCACAGTTTCTGCTTTTTTCAGCTGCCACCAACCTGTTGTGGGATCTTTCCCTGCACTCTCCCAGACCAGATATTGGCAGACTTCTATGTTTCAAATGACACATTCTGTATTTTCCAGAACAAGAACCTCTCTGCATCTTTGTCTTAAGTAAGCCACACCTTATTATTAAACACTCACCCCAGTTCTAGATTCTGCCACAAGAGGAAACATCATTTCCACATCCACCCTGTCGAGACTCCTCAGGGTCTTATATGTTTCAATCAATTCACCTCTTATTCTTCTAAACTCTACTGGATCCAAACCTAACCTCTCAAACCTTTCCTTATAAGACAACTTGCGTTATCCAGGTATTATTGTTTCCAACACAATTACATCCTTACTTAAATATGGAGAGCAGTACTGTGTACAGTAGTCCAGATGTGGGCTCACCAATGTCCTGTATAACTGAAGCATAACCTCCCTACTTGTATATTCAATTTCCCTCACAATAAATGATGACATTCTATTGCTTTCCTAATTTCGTGCTGTACCTGCATACTAACCTCTTCTGAGCCATGCGCTTGGCTACCCAGATCCCTCTGTACCTCAGAGCTCTGCAATTACTCACCATTCATATTATACTTCTGCCAAAAGGGCAATTTAACACATACTCATATTATACTCCATTTGCCAGATTTTTGCACACATTTAACCTATTTATCTCCCCTTGTGTCTTCTTCACAATTTACTTTCCTACCTATCTTAGTGTCATTAGCAAATTTAGCATCCATATTCAGCAATTTGAAGCTCCAGCACTGGTTTCTGTGGAACACCACTCATCACATTGTGCCAGCTAGAATATACACATTTAGGCCAACTGTTTCCTGTTAGCTTACCAATCTTCACTCCATGCCAGTATATTACCTTTACACCATGAACTTTAATTTTATGCAATAACCTTTGATGTGCCACCTTATCACATGCCTTCCTCAAATTTAAGTACAGTACATCTGCCAGTTCCTCTTTATCCACAGCACATGTGAGTCCTTCAATGGACTCTAATACTGTGGACATACATGATTTCCCTTTCACAAAACCATGTTGATTCTGCCTGATTTCCTTGAAATTTTCCAAGTCCCCGGCTATAGCATCTTTAATAATGGCTTCTAACATTTTCCCTATGACAGGTGTTAGGCTAACTGCCTGTAGATTCCCTTTTTGAATAAAGGGAAGGAGACATTTGCTGTCTTCCAATCTAATGGACCCTTCTCTGAATCTGGGGAATTTTGGCAGGGGAAATTTGAGACCAATACATCAACGATCTCATTAGCCACTTCTTTCAAGACCTTAGGGTGAAGTCCATCTAACTAAGGGATTTTTCAGCCCGTAGACTTAACAATTTACTTCCCTGGTGATTGTAATTTTCCTGAGTTCCTCCCTCTCTTCTGTTTACTGATTTGCAGCTATTTTGGAATTCTACTTGTGTCCTTGATAATGAAGATACAAAGTTAGTTGAAATTTGGACCTCATGTGGTTTGCAGTTCTCTGAGAGACAACCAAAGTCAATGATTGTCAGCTCTGCCTGCGCTGTAAGCAGAGCAAAAAACTAACTTTGTCTGGAATGCAAGTGAGGCGTAATTTCAATTTGAATTTTTTGAGGAGCAGAAGCTTAAATATAGCCCAGTGTGAAATGAGAGGAAGAATCTACTGTCATTCTCCACAGAGTCTTGTGTCAAAGAAAGCAATTAGTAGAATAGCTTGAAAGTATTGAGCAGGAACCAGAACAAGGGACTGAGGCACCCACAGTCAAGAGATGGTAAATGAAAGTTTTACCTCTGAGAATAGCTGGAACCCAGGAGAATTCCACATAGGACAGGGCATACCTATCGGTAGTTTCTACACAAATAAATAACTTTATGATTTATGTGACTTAAGAGAATTCTTGGGGAAAGTAAGAAGTAAACTTGAGTGCGTACCATACATAGTTATAAACCACATTGCTAATTCAAAAGAGCTTGTTTTGTTTAATTATTTTACATAAAATAAAGTTTGTTTTGTTTTTAAAAGGTGGAATCTTGTAGCGTAGTTCTATTGGGTGAAAACAAGGTATTCAGATTTCTATTTAAATGTTGCAGTCCCCAACAAAATCATAGACAAGCTAAAGAAGGTTCAATTGGAGATGTCAGACCATCCTCTCACATTGTTGAATGGGATACCAGGAATGCCTTGTTATTTTGACAGTTCAGTCAGTTACTCACACGCAATAAGATAGTAGAGTTAATACGAGTTACAAGGCAATTGCATACTTTCATAAATGCACTTTTGCATAACTTTGGTAAACTACAAAGATTTTATTTTGCTTTCCCGACCTGTGTGGTGAAATTTCTGTGGTACCAGTAGCGGTGCTTTGACCTTTGCCATGGTTTGGCTGACGACCTCAGGTGTTCAAGCCCATGATAGCCACCCCAATGTTGTTCCACCTGCACCAGCAGGATAAGAAGTTGCATGTTGGGTAGCTGTTGTTGAGGTGGGTTGTGAGATTGAGTGGGCAAAGGGGAGGAGGGCAAAGAGTAAGATGTGTAAATACATTGAGAGGAATTGGCATTTCACCTTACCACTTGCAATATTGTTATGGGCCAGGGCTTAGAGAACACCAAAGTATATCATGGAGTTCACCTGACCCACAACTTTGAATATATTTTGGTTATGGGGAGCACAAGGGTCCACTCTCCAGGTGTTGTGCAACAGAGGCCTTAAGTATTTAAAAAACAAAACAATGTTTATCCTATGAATTCAGTTCACACTTTATAAACACACAGTAAACAGTTTATCAACTACCAACACTGATAATCCCCACAGATACAATACTTTATAGGTAACCCTTAATAACTTTCCTAACAACATCCATAAGTCAAAACAGTTTTTTTCCACAAAACAGTAGCTTTGAATTCCTTACAGAAAACAGGTATTACTTTGAAGTTATCAAGTGATCTGGAGACACCCTTTTAACCTGCAGAGAGGGAGACACACACAAACAAGACTTCTCTGTCTTTATCCAGCTTCCAAAGGTCTAAACCAAAATTAAAACACAGAGCCAAAAACAGCTCCCAGCTCAAAACGAAAGTAAAAGACAGAATCACATTCCAGCTCCACCCACACAATGACATTACTGCAGCCATTTAATAAAACACAGTTTTCTTAAAGGGACTCGCACATGACACCTCCCCCCCAAGAAAAAAAAACCCCATCAACTTCAAGATGGTTTCATTTTTCACCTTTTCACTTTCCTTTAAGAAATATTGACAGTAAATATACATTTTCTTTTTACAAAACAAAACACGCAAACATTATAATAACATAGTCCATTCTAGTTATTCTGCCTGCAACTGGAATCCCTCTTGATTGACAGTCTCTTTGGTCAAGCAGGTCCCTGCACGATCCATCCATTTCTCTACACCTCGGCATTTCTCTTTAAGGTCAGATACTTCAGTTCAATGCGACCACGGAGCCTCTTGTAATTCTCCAACACAGGAGCATTGGTTATCACAGCCTTTAGGCCTTCAAATGCCTGTTGACATTCCTCTGAAATTTGCTGCGTTTCTTTAGCAAGTCTGTCAGTGGAGCAGCCAATCAACTTTCAATTTCTTTGTTAACCTGTGCCAATTTTAAAGGGTTAAGTCTGTATGGATGTTGTTTAATTGGAACAGCATTTCCCACATCCACATCATGTATAGCCATTTTAGTACCTCCCAATTTATCTCCACAAACTTGCCCATGTGATATCAATAACTCTTTCAGGTCAGTTTTTTTTTCCCCTGGCAGATAACTCAACAATTTATCCCAATTTTTAAGAACATCCTTGTTTTCCAATTTAATTTGAGGGGTGTAAAATTCAGAGTCATCTGGATTTGGTTCTTCACTTTGAGTTAGAATCATTAAAACCTCCTCCTTTTGCTCTCCTTCCCTTTCAAAGTACTTTTTAAGCATATTCACATGACACACTCGGAGTTTTCCTTCTATCTGGCTTTCTTACTACATAATTGACCTCACTTAATTTCCTTTCAATCTGATAAGGTCCACAAAACCTTACTTTTAAAGGTTCACCTGCCACTGGTTACAATGCTAAAGCTTTATCTCCACTGGCAAAACTACAAACATTTGCTTTCTTGTCTACGGCCCGTTTCGTCCAATGTTGTGCAACCTTTAAATGTTGTCTAGCCAATTCACCTGCTCTATTTAATCATTCCCTAAAATTTGACACGTAATCCAATAATGTAAGTTCTGACTGCTCACACACCAATTTTTCCTTAATCAATTTAAGTGGACTTTTACCTCATGACCAAAATTTAGTTCGAAAGGACTGAATTTGGTTGACTCATTAGGTGCATCCCTAAAACAGTGCGAATGGAATTCCTTTATCCCAATCCTCTGGATAATCTTGACAATAAGCCCTCAACATTGTCTTTAATGTCTGATGCCACCTTTCTAACGCTCCCTGCGATTCTGGATGGTACGCAGATGAATTGTTTTATTCCTAAACTATCCAAAACTTCTTTGAATAACCTTGAGGTTAAATTTGATCCTTGTATTTCTGTGAGTAGTCCATATCTAGTAAAGAATTGAAGGAACTCTCCACAATCTTTCAAGCTGCACTATTGTGTGCTGGAATGGCCTCTGAAAACCTAGTAGACACACCAAATATAGTCAAAAGATATTGATTCCCACTTTTCGTTTTAGGAAGCCGTCCTACACAATCAATTAAGACCCTTGTAAAAGGTTCCTCAAATGCTGGACTGGGTATTAAGGGCGCTGGTTTTATCACTGCTTGAGGTTTCCTCTTCAGTTGACATGTGTGACATGATCGACAAAATTTAACTACATCTTTATGTCGTCCAGGCCAATAAAAATGTTTTTGTATTTTAGCTTGAGTTTTTCCTACTCCCAAATGACCTCCAACTGGTACCTCATGTGCTACTCGCAACACCTCCTTTCTGTACCCTACTGGCAATACCACTTGATGAATGTCTGCAAACTTTTCCTCCTCCTGCAAATGTAGAGGTCCCCATTTTCTCATCAAGACATCACTTTTACGGTAATAATATTCTGGTATACGCTCAGATTCCTCCTCTGTGTATGCTTTCTGATACATCCGTTTTATTTCTATATCTTTCTGTTGTAACTCCACCAATTTTCCTGAACTAAAAATATCCGCCTCATCCTCCACCTGTTCTTGTTCTTTTCAACCATCTGATCAAAAATCGTTTCTGATAATTGAACTTCAACTTTATCTTCACTCTTTGATTTCTCCTCTTGTCTTAACCTGTGACTTTGCAACCTTGTTACTACACAATCTGGAACAATCCCAGGATATTAGGGGCTGTTTTAGCACAGAGAGCTAAACAGCTGGCTTGTAATGCACAACAATGCCAGCAGCGCAGGTTCAATTCCCATACCGGCCACTCCGAAAAGGTGCCGGAATATGGCAATTAGGGGCTTTGCACAATAACTTAATTGAAGCCTACTTGTGACAATAAGTGATTATTATTATTATTATTATATTCATCCTTCAACACTTCAGTTGTCCGATTTTCCACTGGCTTATCAACCACAGTAGGCATCACTCCCACTTGCGATCCAGCTATATCATTACCCAAGATAAGCTGTATTCCTGGACAAGATAGTTTCTCTGTTACCCCTATTACCACTTCACCACTCTTCACTGGACTTTCCAACCTTATCTTATATCATGGAACACTTCTCTTCTCACCCTGAATTCCACATATTACTACATTTTCTGGCAATATTCCTCCCAAACTACATAACTCATCATCTCTTCCCATAAAAGATTGATTAGCTCCTGTATCTCTTAAATTGTGACTTCTTTACCTGCTCCTCCTGGTACACATGAGTAAACTTTACCCACACAAGTAAATTCTTTGACGAGCTCTGGCACCTTCTTATTAATCACCTCTTGATCAGGCTGTACAATCTTTTGCACCTCCTTCACTTCACTTGGGCTTTCTTTTCCCACTTTAACAAACCCCACTGTCTTATCCTGTTTTACCACATCAGCCTTCCCAGTGCTTTTCTTCAACCACCAACATTGTGAGTTTACATGGCTTAGTTTATTACAGTGAAAACATTTGAAACTTTTCATGTCTCTTTACCCTCCTGGATTTCCTTTTTAGTCTGAGATACACTCTCATTATCTCCATCAGACCTCCTTTACCTTTACCACTTGAGTATTTCTCATGTCCCCAGTCTATCACTCACAGGCTGAAACTGATGTCGGAAACCAAACTTTGATTTATGGACTAATTCATAATCATCTGCCATTTCTGCTGCTAATCTCGCATTTTAACCCTCTGCTCTTCCATGTGAGTTCTCACTACATCAGGAATTGAATTTTTAAACTCCTCCAAAAGTATAATTTCTCTGAGAGTTTCATCCGTTTGGACTATTTCCAAAGCCCTTATCCACCTATCAAAATTACTCTGCTTGATCCTTTCAAACTCCATGTATGTTTGACCAAATTCTTTCCTTAAATTTATAAATCTTTGTCTGTAGGCTTTAGGCAGTAGTTCATATGCACCCAAGATTTTTTCACCTCCTCATATGTCTCAGATACCTCCTCTGATAGTGATGCAAACACTTCACTAGCTCTACCTACCAATTGTGTTTGAATCAGTAATACCCAAATGTCCTGTGGCCATTTCATTTATTTAGCTACCTTCTTAAATTAAATGAAAAAGGCTTCTACCTCCTTCTCATCAAACCTTGGCAATGCGTGGACATATTTAAATAGATCCCCACCAAGCCTTCGACTATGACGCTGAAGCTAATTATCCTCATCACTCTCCTCAGACTGTACGTTTTTCTTTCCATCCGCCAATTTTAATTGACTGTCATGTTTCATGGCCATTTTCTGAAGTTCAAACTCTCTTTTTTTCCCTTTCCTCTCTCTCTTTTTTTTTTCCTCCCTATCTTTTTCTCTCTCTTTCTCTTTTTCCCTGATCTGTACCTCCCTTTCTCTTTCTTTTTGTTCTGCTAGGGCTATTCTTTTTTTCTTTCTTCTGATCTGTTTCTCCTTTTCTCTCTTTTTTAAAATCTCATTTGAATTCAAGCTGCTTTAATTATTTTTCATGTTCAAGTTGCTTGATTTGTAACTGAATTTTTGCCATTTCCAATGAGTCAGACTGTATCTCAGGCAATTTTAAATGCTTAGCTACCGCCGTAAGTACCTCATCTTTTCATATTCTGCCAGGTAACGTTAACTGTTTTTGCCAAATCTAAAAGCCTGTTTTTAGTCTCTGTTCGTAAGGTACTGCATGTGACCTTCTCCACCCCCAAAAACCTCAGAGCCTCTGAAAGAGCCATTATCCACAACACACTCACTACTTAAACTGGAATACCACACCTGAAAAGCAAACACAAATATGCTCACCCCTCACTGTCTGTAAGTTCACTGAGCCAACCCAATAACGAAAGATAGACTTTTATCCTGGACGAGCGACCAATTTAGTATGGGCCAGGGTTTAGAGAACACCAAAGTATATCGTGGAGTTAACCTGACCCACAACTTTGAATATATTTTGGTTATGGGGAGCACAAGGGTCCACTCTCCAGGTGTTAAGCAACAGAGACCTTAAGTGTTTTTAAAACAAAACAATGTTTATTCTATGAATTCAGTTCACACTTTATAAACACACAGTAAACAGTTTATCAACTACCAACACTGATAATCCCCACAGGTACAATACTCTACAGGTAACCCCTAATAACTTTCCTAACAACATCCATAAGTCAAAACAGTTTTTTTCCACAAAACAGTAGGTTTGAATTCCTTACAGAAAACAGGTATTACTTTGAAATTATCAAGTGATCGGAAGACACCTTTTTAACCTGCAGAAAGAGAGACACACACACAAGACTTCTGTCTTTATCCAGCTTCTAAAGGTCTAAACAGAAAGTAAAACAAAGAGCCAAAAACAGCTCCCAGCTCAAAACGAAAGTAAAAGACAGAATCACATTCCAGCTCCACCCACCCAATGACATCATTGCAGCCATTTGGTAAAACACACTTTTCTCAAAGGGACTCACACATGACAGTGTTACTTTCCTGTGCCATTGGCTCATCCCTGCTGCTTTTCTACTGGGAACAGGCTTGTGATATATTGTAAGCCCCTGACTAATATATCATCCTGATGAAGGTGGAAAAAATAATTATATCTGTCATTTCCAATGCCATCATCAGGGTCTGCTGATTTGTGCATCAGGATGCAAGTTTCACAGATGAGAACACTCTCTCATTCAAAGACATGCTTGCATTGCACTGCAAAATTAGTCCACAAATGCTTGAGCTGGTCTCCTACATCCTGTGGAACATTGTGGAAAGAACATGGTGGAAGTATGTCTGGCTGGACTGGCAGCACATCTCACATTGGCTGCTGTTCCTCTATTATTCTCCATTTCATTGATGGCTCCCTGGCTTTGGTATCACCGTCCAGATGAGCAGGGATTGGCAAGTACTGCGTTCTCTGAGGAAGACTTTCACAAACTGTCCCTTCACCCCTCCCTATTCATTCTCACTTGAATTGTGGGAATTATCACATGACATGCCACCTCACTATTTTAACAAGACTCGTCAAAGTGCTTGTACCTGGGTTCTATTCCTTGTGTGACAGTCTTCGAGGTGAGAAGATGTGGATATGATTTTGAATGGGATTATACAAGTTTAAGGTTTCATATTTCATTGATGTTGAACACAAGTCAAGCTGACCTAGTCTTGGAGAAGATGTGGGTCAGAGAGATTATTTCTACCATCCTGCTATAATGAAGTGTAAGTCTCACCTTTTTGATAATCAATGAGGCTCATATACTGCTCATCTCCAAAGCCTCCTGGCTTAACATTTGTTGATTTCCAGTAAGCAGCTGTGAAGCATGTGTGCATCCAATAAATACAGACCATTGAGTGGAAGTGACTACCAGGCAGATGCAGTTCGAGTGGCACTGTCTGTTGAGAATTAGGGATGTTGACTGAGATGGGACCACAGGGTTGGGGACAATAGCAGTGCTGGATGGAGGCACAGGGTGATGAAGTAAATTGAAATATAATGATGGGTGCTTCTGAAATTTAGTGGGTGTGAGCAGTGAGGAGGCTGAATTACGTTTGATATGACAGAGTAAGAGGAGATGCACTACTGGATGCAAGTGAACCTTCAATTTTGCTCAGCTTTCCTGACCTGGTTAGGTCATTGAAACACTTGCTACACTGGATCCATAGACTCATGAGAATCCTCCTGCTGTTCATCTCTGGCACCGTTTCCAGGCATGCCAATTTTGTTGTGGTAGGAGGGGTTATTTTCTATTCTGGAAGAGCACTCTGACTACATCCAACAATACATCTAGCACCATCTCATTAAATCTGGACATTGTCTTTTTCTTCACTGATTCCATCTCACAGAACTCTAAAACCCCTCCATTGCATGTGTGAATTGGGCCTTTAAAAGGTTGAGGTGAATTGGATCTGTGTCACATCCAGTCACATACAGTGAGACAACAAACCTGGAAATAAAATGATAAGGAGACCTCCATGTTCAAATCAGACATTTCCAAGTGTCCCACGGTTTTGTGTTATGCCATCTATTATTCCACTCCCATAGCTCTTGTTTCTGTGTTAATATGAAGGCTAATGCCGCAATGACACTAATATCGGTGAGAATCTGCCATTTGTACACATTGAAGTCTAACATTCCTTGTATAAAGGAATGGCTCTGAGTAATATATAATATGTGAGGTGATCAGAAGAAAGAACTTGATGAGGATGTAAGAGGCTGAAAGGGAAATTATTTTTCAAGAGTGTCTCAAGGAAATTGATATAAAGGCACAATAGTTTCGGGCTTGTAAATAGAGCAAATAATGGCAAATAATGGCAAATAATAATCCTGACTGAGGCTGATTTTCAAAGCTGGGAGGAAGGGTGGTGGATTTGGGAGCAGTGATTGTGGAACCTGGAAATATTTTCCGTCTAGCAGGTTACCCGCCCACCTTATTACCAGACTTGGTTCCTTGTCAGTTGGAAATGCTCTGGACTTCCGGTAGCGGCAATGCGGAGCTAAGCCGCAGATTCGGCAGCTCCCGCTGAAAATGGACTTTGGTGCTCTTTTCAGGGCCCCCAACGGAGTTGTGTCGGCAAATCCCGACGTGGGAAGAGGACAGGAGTCGACCCCTACGGTCCTATGGTCCGGACCAGGAGTGTGGTAAGGAGGAAAACGGAGAAAGCACCCCTGAAAAAGCTGGGGAAGGAAGACAAAATGGCGGCCGGCAGAGACTGGAGGCAGTGGGCTCAGGAGCAGCAGGCGACTCTGCTTCCAGGAGCTTAAGTTGGAGCTGCTGGAGTCGTTGAAGGTAACCGCCAGGGAGCTGATGGAGACCCAGACAGCCCAGGGGGCTGCGATCCGGGAGCTGCAGAAGCAGGCCTCCGAAAGGGAGGATGAGGCCGTGGCCATTGCGGGGAAGGTGGAGATGCACGAGATGCTCCATAAAAGATGGCAGGAGCGGTTCGAGGAGCTGGACAACCGGTCGAGGAGGAAGAATTTGCGGATCCTGGGCCTCACGGAGGGGCTGGAGGGGTCGGACCTGGCGGCCTATGTGGTGGTTATGTTAAACTCGCTGATGGGGGCTGGGTCCTTCCGGGGGGCCCTGGAGTTAGAGGGGGCCCACAGAATTCTGGCTAGGAGGCCCAAGCCGAAAGAGCCGCCGCGGGCGGTGTTGGTGCGGTTTCATCGGTTCATGGATCGTGAATGTGTGCTCCGGTGGGCCAAGAAGGAGCGGAGCAGCAAGTGGGAGAACACGGAGGTGCGGATCTTCCAGGACTGGAGTGCGGAGGTGGCGAGGCGGAGGGCCGGGTTTAACCGGACGAAGGCGGTGCTCCATAGACGGAGTGTGATTTTCAGCATGTTGCAGCTGGCGCGTCTGTGGGTCACCTATAAGGATCGGCACCATTATTTTGAGTCCCCGGAGGAGGCATGGGCCTTTGTACAGGCCGAGAAATTGGACTCAAACTGAGGGTCTAAGATGGGGGATGCTGTATAATACTGTATTTGTATTTGCTTGGTTTAATGTAAGATGTGAGTTGGCCTTAGGGTGGGTGGGATGGGCTGAGAAGCGTGGGTCGTTGCTGGCTGTTTTCTTCTCCCGCGCAAGAGCGCGGGGGGGGGGGAGGACCCATTGACGGGCACGATGGAGGCGGGGTAGTCCCACGTGGGGAGGAGTCAGAGGTAGGGCGGGAGTCGCCGGGGTCAGCAGAAGTTAGCTGGCTCACGGGAGTGCTATGGAGGGAGGGGCGCGGCTAGGAGGGGTCCTAGCCGAGGGGGGGGGGGGGGGGTTACCGGGTTGCTGCTGAAACGGTCAGGAAGGAGCTGGAGGATGCAGGGGGTGCTGGAGGGAGGGAGTTGCCACCGTGGGAAACTGGCAGAGTGGGGGACGCTGGCCGGTGGTGGGCAAGGGATGGGGTATGGTTAATCGGCAGGGGAGGGGGGCAGGGAGCCCTCTGATCCGGCTGATAACCTGGAATGTGAGGGGGCTGAATGGGCCGGTCAAACGGGCCCGGGTATTTGCGCACCTGAAGGGGCTGAAGGCAGATGTGGCCATGCTCCAGGAGACACACCTGAGAGTGGTGGACCAGGTTCGGCTGAGGAAGGGATGGGTGGGCCAAGTATTTCACTCAGGGCTGGATGAGAAGAGTAGGGGGGTGGCGATCCTGGTGGGGAAGAAGGTGTCGTTTGAGGCGTTAAATGTGGTGGCTGACAGTGGCGGGAGATATGTGATGGTGAGTGGTAAGCTGCAGGGGGAGCGGGTGGTGTTGGTGAATGTTTACGCCCCAAATTGGGACGATGCGGGGTTTATGCGGCGTATGTTGGGCCGCATTCCGGACCTGCAGGTGGGGGGCCTGATCATGGGGGGGGGACTTCAACACGGTACTGGATTCCCCATTGGATCAATCCAAGTCCCGGACGGGTAGGAGGCCGGCGGCGGCTAAGGTGTTGAGGGGATGTATGGACCAGATGGGGAGGGTGGATCCTGGAGGTTTGCGAGGTCAAGGGCCAGGGAGGACTCGTTTTTCTCCCACGTACATATGGCCTACTCGAGGATTGATTTTTTTGTCCTGAGCAGGGGGTTGGTTTCGAGGGTGGAGGATGTGGAATACTCCGCCATTGCCATTTCAGATCATGCCCCACACTGGATGGACCTCGGACTGGGGGAAGAGAGGGACCAACGTCCGCTCTGGCGCTTGGAGGTGGGGCTGCTGGCAGATGAGGAGGTGGCCGAGAGGGTTCGGGGGTGTATCGAGAGGTAGCTTGAGGCCAATGACAACGGGGAGGTCGAGTGGATACGGTCTGGGAGGCATTGAAGGCGGTGATGAGGGGGGAATTGATCTCCATCCGAACCCATAGGGAGAGGGGGGAGCAGAAGGAGAGGGAGAGACTGATAGGGGAGATGGTGCGGGTGGATAGGAGATATGCGGAGGCTCCAGAGGAGGGATTGCTGGGGGGGAGGCGTAGCCTTCAGGCCAGATTCGACCTATTGACTACCAGAAAGGCGGAAGCTCAGTGGAGGAAAGCACAGGGGGCGGTGTATGAGTATGGGGAGAAGGCGAGCAGGATGCTGGCACACCAGCTCCGAAAGCGGGACGCGGCCAGGGAGATTGGGGGAGTGATGGATAAGGCTGGGAAGGTGGTGCGGAGGGGAGTAGATGTTAATGGGGTCTTCAGAGACTTCTACGGGGAACTGTACCGGTCGGAACCCCGGTGGAGGGGGGTGGAATGGGGCGCTTCTTAGACAAGCTGCGATTCCCGAGGGTGGAGGAGGAGCAGGTGGAGGGACTGGGGGCGCCGATCGAGCTGGAGGAGGTGGTCAAAGGGATAGGGAGCATGCAGTCGGGGAAGGCGCCGGGGCCGGACGGGTTTCCGGCGGAATTTTATAAAAGGTATTTCGACCTATTGGGCCCCCTGTTGGTCCGGACCTTTAACGAGGCAAGGGAGGGGGGGGGGGGGGGGGGGGGGGGGGGGCTTTGCCCCCAACTATGTCACGGGCGCTGATTTCCTTGATCCTGAAGCGGGACAAGGAACCTCTGCAGTGCGGGTCATATAGGCCGATTTCGCAGCGAAACGCCGACGCTAAGCTGCTGGCAAAGATCCTGGCCACTAGAATAGAGGATTGCGTGCCCGGGGTCATTCATGAGGACCAGACGGGGTTTTTGAAGGGAAGGCAGTTGAATACGAACGTGCGAAGGCTCCTCAATGTCATTATGATGCCGGGCATGGAAGGGGAGGCGGAGATAGTGGTAGCATTGGATGCAGAGAAGGCCTTTGATAGGGTTGAGTGGGAGTATTTGTGGGAGGTGTTGGAGAGGTTTGGGTTTGGGGAGGGGTTTATCCGGTGGGTGAGGCTGCTCTACGAGGCCCCAATGGCGAGTGTAGCCACAAATAGGAGGAGGTCGGAGTACTTTTGGCTGTACCGGGGGACGAGACAGGGGTGCCCCCTGTCCCCCTTGCTCTTCGCGTTGGCGATTGAGCCCCTGGCCATGGCATTGAGGGAGTCAGGGAACTGGAGGGGCCTGGTGCGGGGTGGGAGGAGCATCGAGGGTCGCTGTATGCGGACGACCTGTTGCTGTATGTGGCGGACCCGGTGGGGGGGGGATGCCGGAGGTGATGAGGATTCTTAGTGAATTCGGGGGTTTCTCTGGGTATAAGTTGAACCTAGGCAAGAGTGAGTTGTTTGTGGTGCATCCGGGAGATCAAGAGGAGGGGATTGGTAGGCTCCCACTGAAGCAGGCAGGGAAGAGCTTCAGGTACCTAGGGGTCCAGGTGGCTGGGAGCTGGGGGGCCCTGCACAAGCTCAACCTCACAAGGTTGGTGGAGCAGATGGAGGAGGAGTTTAAGAGGTGGGATATGTTACCGCTGTCACTGGCGGGGAGGGTGCAGTCCGTTAAGATGACGGTGCTCCCGAGGTTTTTGTTCCTGTGCCAGTGCCTCCCCATCCTTATCCCGAAGGCCTTTTTTAGGAGGGTCAACAGGAGTGTCACGGGATTTGTGTGGGCGCATGGGACTCCGAGGGTGATAAGAGTGTTCCTGGAATGGGGCAGGGATGGGGGGGGGGGGGGGGCTGGCGTTGCCCAATCTCTGTGGGTACTATTGGGCTGCCAATGCAGCGATGGTGCGTAAGTGGGTAATGGACGAGGAAGGGGCAGCATGGAAGAAGATGGAGGCGGCATCATGTGTGGGCACGAGCCTGGAGGCGCTGGTAATGGCGCCGTTGCCACTCCCTCCAATGAGGTATACCACGAGCCCGGTGGTGGCGAATACCCTCAAAATTTGGGGGCAATGGAGACGGCATAGGGGAGAAGTGGGGGGCTCGATGGAGGCCCCGATACAGGGCAACCATTGGTTTGTCCCAGGGAGCATTGATGGCGGATTTCTGGGCTGGCACAGGGCAGGGGTTAGGAGGTTGAGGGACCTGTTTGTGGAGGGGAGGTTCGCAAGCTTCGGGGAGTTAGGGGGGAAGTTTGGACTCCCCCCGGGGAACATGTTTAGGTACATGCAGGTGAGGGCGTTTGCCAGGCAGCAGGTGGAGGGGTTCCCCTTGCTGCCCCCACGAGGGGTGCGGGATCGGTTGCTCTCGGGGGTGTGGGTTGGAGGAGGGGGATTTCGGACATATACCGGGTGATGCAGGAGGTAGACGAGGCATCGGTGGAGGAACTGAAGGGTAAATGGGAAGAGGAGCTGGGTGAGGAGATTGAGGAGGTGACGTGGGCGGATGTCCTGGAGCGAGTGAATTCCTCCTCTTCCTGTGCGAGGCTTAGCCTCATACAGTTCAAGGTGCTGCATAGGGCCCACATGACTGGGACGAGGATGAGTAGGTTTTTCGGGGGCGAAGACAGGTGTGCTACGTGCTCGGGGAGCCCAGCGAACCACGCCCATATGTTTTGGGCGTGCCCAGTGCTGGGGGAGTTTTAGAAGGGGGTAGCAAGGACGGTGTCGAGGGTGGTGTGATCCAGGGTCAAGCCAGGCTGGGGACTCGCAATTTTTGGGGTTGCAGTGGAGCCGGAGTGCAGGAGGCGATAGAGGCCGGTGTTCTGGCCTTTGCGTCCCTAGTAGCCCGGCGGAGGATCTTGCTCCAATGGAAGGATGCGAGGCCCCCAAGTGTGGAGGCCTGGATCAATGATATGGCGGGGTTCATTAAATTGGAGACGGTGAAATTTGCCCTGAGGGGATCAGTACAAGGGTTCTTTAGGCGGTGGCAGCCTTTCCTGGACTTCCTGGCGGAATGGTAGGAAATAGGCCGGCAGCAGCAGCAACCCGGGGGAGGGGGGGGGGAGCGAGGGAGAGATGAGGGGGGTTTGGATCGGTGGGAGGGAGAACTGTGTACATGGGTTTGTGGGATGTGGCGGGTGTTATCTCTTTCCCTTTTGTTGTTTGGGTGTTCTTTTGTTTTTTTTCTCTTGTTTGTAGTTGCTTTTGAAGCTGGGTGGGTATTGTTCTTGGGGTTGTTTTGTTAATAGAGTTGAGATGTTTATATTTTGTAAAAATTCCAATAAAAATTATTTTTTAAAAAAAGGAAATGCTCTGGAGGATACTGCAGCCCAGAAGGAAGTGGTGAGATTGGTTCTTTAGTGTGGGAGCCTGGGGGGTTGGTAGTGGGGCTGGCAGGTCGGGAGGGAGGGGTGAGACAAATGTTTAAGGAGTGGGGGGGGGGGGGGGGTAGGTGCATCCCGATCTTTGGATGGAGGGAATTTTTTGCAATACTTGTGGGGGCGAGGTTTGCAATGCTGAGGAGTTATGCGGTCTTTTTGTGAGAGATGGGCCATAATGCGATCTGGGGCTGTAAAGCCAACAATGTTGTATAAGGGAGGTCTACAATCATGAGGTGCGGAGCACTTTTGCTTAACCTGGCCCAAAAGCATTGCTGGAAACTCACTTACCTCTTCCATGTATCTGTCTTCTCCCCTTTCCAAAAACTCTGGAAACTTAGCTGCCCTGGGTTCAACCTGGAAAACAAATAGAATGTGAAACACACAGATTCAATATATTTAAATTATGTGGGCTGGATGGCTGGCACAACTGTTTTGCCTCTGTTAGAATTAGATGTGGTAGCTGCCAGGCAGATTAGATTTGCATTTGACATTTTTAAAATTTTCATAGCGCACCTGCCACAAACCCACCTGATTTTTGGGATGTAAATTTCCCCTCAATGCATCCAAGATTGCATCCAAGATTAGAAAGAAAAAGGAAAATATTTGAAAAAATGTTGAGGGATGGAATTAATCTCCACTTGGCGAGGATTAAGCAAGGATAGTCAGCATGGTTTTATTAAAGGGAGATCATGTCTTACATGTTTGATTGAATTTTACGAGGAAGTGATGAGGTGTGTTGATGAGGGTAGTGCAGTGGACTTCAGTGAAGCTTTTGACAAGGCCTCACATGGGAGACTGGTCAAGAACCCATGGGATTCAGGGCAATTTGGCAAATTGGATCCAAAATTGGCTGAGTGGCAGCAGGCAGAGGGTGATGGTCAAAGGTCGGTTTTGTGACTGGAAATCTGTGTGCAGTAGTGTTCCGCAGAGATTGATGCTGGATCCCTTGTTGTTTATGGTGTACATTAATGATCTGGACATGAATGTAGGAGTTATGATCAGTAAGTTTGCATATGACACAACAATTGGTGTGATAAAGCAGTGAGGAACATAGAACATAGAACATACAGTGCAGAAGGAGGCCATTCGGCAGTGAGTCTGCACTGACCCACTTAAGGCCTCACTTCCACACTATCCCCATAACCCAATGAACCCTCCTAACCTTTTTTTGGTCACTAAGGGCAATTTAGCATGGCCAATCCACCTAACCTGCACGTCTTTGGACTGTGGGAGGAAACCAGAGCACCCAGAGGAAAACCACGCACACACGGGGAGGATGTGCAGACTCCGCACAGACAGTGACCCAGCAGGGAATCGAACCTGGGACCCTGGTGCTGTTAAGCCACAGTGATAGTGATATCCACTTGTGCTACCGTGCTGCCCTAAGGGAGAAAGCCTTAGATTACAGGATGATATAGACAGGCTGATCAGATGGGCAGAAGTGGCAAATGGAATTTAACCCCGAAAAGTATGAGGTCATGTATTTTGGGAGGACTAACAAGGCAAGGGAATATACAATGAATGGTAGGACCCTCAGGGGATCAGAGGGAACTTTTATGTGCATGCCCATAGATCCCAAAAGACAGCAGGACAGGGAGATAAGATGGTTAAGAAGGCATATAGGATACTAGCATTTATTAACCAAGGCATAGAATATAAGAGCAGGGAGGTTATGATGGAGCTGTATGAAATACTGATTAGGCTGGAATACCGTGTGCAGTTCTGGTCACCACACCATAGGAAGGAAGCGATTGCACCAGAGAAAGCAAGAAGATATTCACCAGGATATTGGAGTGTTTCAGTATCAAGAAAGACTGGATGGGCTGGCGTTATTTTCCTTGGAGCAGAGAAGGCTGAATGGGACCTGATCGAGGGACATAGATAGGGTGGATAGGAATAGACTTCTCTCCTTAGCAGAGGGGTCAGTAACCAGGGACCAAAGATTTACGGTACTTGACAGAAGGTTTATAGATGAGGATGGTGGAAATCTGGAACTTACTGCCTGAAAGGGTGGTAGAGGCAGGAATATTCACAACATTCAAGAAGTATTTAGTTGGCAGCACGGTGGCACAGTGGTTAGCATTGCTGCCTACGGCGCTGAGGACCCGGGTTCGAATCCCGGCCCTGGGTCACTGTCCGTGTGGAGTTTGCACATTCTCCCTGTGTTTGCGTGGGTTTCGCCCCCACAACCCAAAAGATGTGCAAGATAGGTAGATTGGCCATGCTAAATTGTCCCATAATTGGAAAAAATTAATTGGGTACTCTAAATTTATTTTTTTTAAAACAACGTATTTAGTTGAGCACTTGAAATGCCGAAGTATGCAAGGCTACGGACCAAGTGCTTGATTGCCAGTATGGACATGATGGGCTGAAGAGCCACTTTCTGTGGTGTAAAAACTTTGTAACACTGCTTCCTTTCATCCTGTTAAATAAAATGTACAACAATAGTAAAACAGTGATCACAGTATAGGTTCAATGTGAAAATAAAAAACATTTATTTTGCAAAGATAAGAGTGTTGGTTGAGAAAAAGTAAAAGTTAAATCAGAAATAAAGAGAACTGGCACAAATCAACTTGTTGGAAAAGTTAGCCAACAAAATGAGTGATCAACAGGTGACATAACGTCGAACACAAAACAGATACATTCTTAGATGAAAAGAAGGGTCAGGATTCTCCGACCCCCATGCCGGGTCAGGGAATTGCCGGGGGACGGCGTGAATCCCGTCCTGCCGCTCCGACAAAGGCTGCCGAATTCTCCGCCGCCGTTGGTAACTGCCCCCCCGCCAATTCTCCGGGCCCCGGTGGGCCGAGCGGCCGCCCGTTTTCGGCCAGTCCTGCCGGCGTGAAATTGACATGATCCATCCCAGTGGGACCTGGCTTGTCGGCCGGCTAGTGGGGGGGGGGAGGTCTGGCCCCGGACGGTGGCCTGGTCCGCGATCAGGGCCCACCGATCTGCGGGCGGGCCTGTGCCGTAGGGGCATTCGTTCCCTCTGGGCCGGCCTCTGTAAGGCTCCGCCATGGCCAGCGCGGAGAAGAAATGCCCTGCGCATGCGCAGGGAACACGCTGGCGGTTCTGCACATGCACCAGAACACGCCGGTGGTTCTGTGCATGCGGCAACTCGCACCGGCCCATGGCGACCTTTCGGTGATGGTTGGCGCGGTGCCAATCCCTCTGGCGCCGGCCTAGCCCCTGAAGTGCGGAGGATTCCGCAACGTCCAGGTGGCCCGATGCCGGAGTAGTTTGCGCCACTCTTGGAGCCGGCGTCGGGCCATCGCACCAAGTGTGGGAGAATCCCGCCCGAGATGTTTCAAAGATAGAGGGCGGAATTCTCCGCTCCCGCGAAAAATCGGGAAGGCCGTCGTGAACTCGGCCGAGTTTCATGACGGCCTCGGAGGCCGCTCAACTCACCTTATTCACCCCCACCCGGGGGGCTAGGAGCAGCCCTCCGTAACTCACGGCCGCCGGGCCTTGATGCTTGCGTCAAGGCGGCGCGCTGAGAATAACGCGGCCGGCGCGCCTAAATGACGTCGGCCGCGCATGCGCAGGTTGGCCGGCTCCAACCGCACGTAATGACGTCAAGACGGCTCAAACCCGCGCATGCACGGTTGCCGTGTTCTCCTCCGCTGCCCCGCAAGACGTGGCCGCTTGATCTTGCGGGGTGGCAGAGGGGAAAGAGTGCGTCCCTTTGAGACGCCGGCCCGACGATGGGTGGGCACCGATCGTGGGCCAGTCCCCTCCCGAGCACGGCCATAGTGCTCACTCCCCTCTCCGCCCCTCACAAGCTTCAAACCAACTTTTGGCGCCATGTTCACGACGGCAGCGACCAGGTGTGAATGTACGTATTAAACCTCAACTAAATGTTAAAGAGAACAGAAAATTAGGACTAACAAAGCTAAATAAATTATTATAAATATAGGTGGTATATTGGAACCTGAGAAATGAAATTAGCAAAGCAAAGAGAATGATGAAAAGGTTAACAAATAATAGAAAATAAAATATTGCAAAAGCAATTGAACATGTATATTTCTGTCAGCCTGTCCTGTTGATTGTGGAAATGATAGTATGGGAAGAATTGAATGCCCCTGCCCACGTTCCTTTCAAGTTGGGCATTTAGTGGGATGGGCAAGTGCAGGGTGGAGTGTCTTTCACTTTCCGTCCCTCCCATTAAAGACCGGGGAAGGAAGAATTAAAGTCGGCCTTCCTGCCCAGAGGCCAATTAAAGGTCACTTAAGCACCTCAGCCTGTTGCCATGGGTATTCTACCAATGGACTGGGGCAGGGGGTGAGTCAGACCATGTGAGCAGAGGTCAGGTACACTGACATTCCTGCCTGTGGCTTGGAGACCTGGGAGATTACCTCCTTCTTGGACCACCTGCCCTTTGAACTGACCCACCTTTTTCCCAGTCACTTGTTTCTGCCTGATTGGCGCTGGAAAAGCCGCACCTGTGTTCTGGGAGTACATGGTTGCAGTATCGGCAGTGGACACTGCTCCTGGCAATACTGTTGGTATTGAAGAGCTGTCAGCCTCTAATTAGTTGACTGCTTTTAGAGGTGGGACATCTCTCATTTCAACCCCAGGAACTCCATGCCAACCTGATTGTCTTTTAATCATATCAGGATGTCTGGAAGCCGCCTCTACAGAGTTGCTGCTGGCTCCCCAGCTGACAGTCACACAGCTACAACCATTATATCCAACCCTAGTGCATTTGGTGATAGAATAAAAACAAAACCGCTGTGCACGCACATTGAATAAGTCACATTTGTGAGGAGAAAATATCATAATATTTATGACATTTTATCCTACATTATTAAAGATTTTAATATAGTCACCTACTGGTGGATCAGTGATAAGGGATCATCAATTTGAAATTTCATGAAGAAAATGAAGAGATCACATGTAATTTATTTATGCACTGTTGGTTAGAATATAGACTGTTTTGCCAAAAGTATAGTTATGTCATAGACCACAGTATCTTTTAATGGGAGAGAAAATCATTTGAAGCAAAGAATGATGCAGGATATATATTGAACGCTTACTTAGTTCTACGACTAGCTGTTAATGATTAAGAATTAGTCCCTGCTGGTAGTGTGGAAGACATGGATAAAAAGTAGAGGACTATAAGGTGAAAGCAGAGACATATGGCTGGTAAAGTTTTACTAAATAGAAAGTCTGTAGAAGGCTCCTACTCCTTCTGTGGTACCCAGATATCTGAAAATTCATTCACTTGAAATAAAACTCTGCTGAAGTTTTATTTTCCAATGTCAAACCTATCAGTTTAGGGAATATAGGACACAACCATCAACATTTATTACCTCCTACCTTGGAAATGGTGTCAAATTTTCTCCATTAACAAAAGAGATACATAACTGCAGTTATTCAGGTCAAACAGAAGGCTGGACTTCTAAAACACTATTGTCTTAAAAAAAAACTAATGATCTAATGGAAAATATGTAACTTATTCCATGTGTTTCATGGTCAAAGAACAATACATCTTTATTCCAATAGACGTCAGCTAATGTTTACTTCAACGTGAATTGGTAAAGAGCTAAGATAGCCTGAACAAGAACTCAGAATTCAATCTGTAAAGTCGCAAATCATTCAAAATCCCCATCCACTTTGAATGCAAGTAAAATACTATGTTAAAGATATGAGAAAATAAAAATAATAAAAGCAGTAATCAAAGCATATTTTGAGCCAATAAATCCATTCCCTCCATTTATCCTATCCTATCAAGATTACTACCTAAGCCACATTAAATTCAGAGGCCTGTAGCCCATCACACAACTAGAGACATGTGAAATTTCTCCCCAGCTCCTGAAGGTAATCAAGCAAAACTCTAATATAGTATTCCCATCTTAGAGCCTGAAGTTATTAATGCTGATAAATAACATTTGATAGATGACTCATACATGGTTCTTGTATATGATGAAGTCTTTGGTCTGTGTTTTCCTTCATTTGTTTACAACAACAACTTACATTTATATAGCATCTTTAATGTAGTAAAATATCTCAAGGTAGTTCACAGGTGAATTGCCACTCAACACTTGATACCCACTCCAAAGAGGAAAAAAATAGGACAGTTGACTAAATAGATAGGTTTTAAGGAATGCCTTAAAGGAAGGGAGAGAGGAAAAGAATGGTTCAAAGAGCAGTTTATGGAGAAAATTCCAGAGCTCAGGGCTTCAAAATTTGAAGGCAGAGTCACCAATGGAGGAACAATGAAAAATTGGAATTCAGACGGGTGAGGCCATGGAGAGATTTGAAAAAAAGATGCAAATTTTAAGACAAAGGGGGAGCTTTCCCACGCCCCCTGTGGCATGTTTCTCAGCAGTGGGAGGTGGCCCGCCATTGGCTGATGGAGTGATCTTCTCGGCCCACTGCTGTCAATGGGATTTCTCATTGAATTAACCCCCCCCACCACTGGGAAAGGGCAGCATGGTAGCACAGTGGTTAGCACTGTGGCTTCACAGCATCAGGGTACCAGGTTCGATTCCTGGCTGGGCCACTGTCTGTGTGGAGTCTGCACGTTCTCCGCATGTCTGCGTGGGTTTCCTCCGGGTGCTCCGGTTTCCTCGCACAAGACCTGAAAGACGTGCTGTTAGGTAATTTGGAGATTCT
Organism: Scyliorhinus canicula; assembly: GCF_902713615.1. NCBI lineage: Eukaryota > Metazoa > Chordata > Chondrichthyes > Carcharhiniformes > Scyliorhinidae > Scyliorhinus > Scyliorhinus canicula. The sequence continues at coordinate 82,986,061 of NC_052159.1, read as the reverse complement.
GAATTCTCCCTCTGTGTTCCCGAACAGGCGCCGGAATGTGGCGACTGGAGGCTCTTCACAGTAACTTCATTGCAATGTAAGCCTAATTGTGAAAATAAAGATTATTATTATAAAACCCACAGTGGAGGGTTTGCCTCCACAGGACCAGAAGATTCCACTGACAAAAACAGCTGAAAAATTCCCCACAGGACACTGTTTAACCAGAAGCTAATGTAAGTCTTTGAGCACAAGGGTGATGATGAAGTGAGTTAGGACATGGGCAGCAGAGTTATGGTTACCTTAGGTTTCGAGAGGGTAGTAGGTGGGAGGTTACCTTGGAGTTGGAATTGTCAAATCTGGACATATCGAAAGACATGGATAATGGTTTCAGCAGAGCTCATGTGGGGAGAAGATGAGCAATATTATGTAGGTGGAAGTAGGCAAATGCAGGTTTGTGTTCAGAAGCAGATTTTGTGTTCAAATATATTATCAAGGTTGTGAACAGTCTAGTCCAGCCTCTGAAAATTGCCAGGAAATCGATGGCTACGGAACAGAGATTATGGTGGTATCTAAAGACAATGGTGCTTGTCTCCTAATCTTTAGCTGAAGGAAGTATTGGATGACAATTTAGGATGACACCAGTCTGACAGTGGATGAGTCAAGAGAGGGGGTGCTGGAATAAAGGTGATTGTTATCAGCATATATGTAAAAACTGATGCCATGCTTTTCATTATGGCATGGAGGGGCAGCATGTTGATGAAAAATAGGAGGGGGCCATGGATCACGTCTTAGGGAGCCAGATGTAATGGTGTGGGAGCAGGAAGAAAGCCAATACAGGTGTTTCTCTGGTTGTGACTTGATAGAAAAGATTCAAACTCGGGGAGTACAGTTATTCACACACCCCACACTCACCCAACCCACCTACTCCTCTTTACCACACTGAGTGTAGAAACATTGAAGGAAAATCCTGTTGTCAACTGTGTATGTGATCAAAAATAGCTTGAGAAGGACAAGAGTCACATTGAATCTTATTTCTGATCTTGATAGGTGATATTTCAGTATGATGGCATGGGCTGGAAGCCTAATTAAAGTGATTCAAACATGGTGTTCCATGAAGGATATGCATAGATTTGGGAGATGACAGCACATCCATTACAATGACCTGAATTCAATATATCAGTATACAGTTTTTAAAAATATGTATTACTTGCTGGGTTCTGATTCAGTTATGTAATAATGAGAAAAGAAAGAATATAATCTGAGTGCCTTGAGGCATGCTACTTCCCATTCAGCATGCAGTTCTGTAATCACAGCCTAAATTAAATAACCAATAAATTACATGCACCATTTATCATTCAGGGAATTTTTCAGTCTTTTCTCCAAAGAAAATTTTAGTTTGGTTCTAACTTCATTACATCCAAAACATCAGAATTCCCATGGGCATTTTCCTTTGAACCATCTCCAATGAATCAATAGCCATTATGAAATTATTCCAACCAAAATTGCACATGACAGTGGGAAAAAAATCTTACATTTATGCAGCATATTTCATGATCTCAGGTTGTCCCAAAATGCCTGACAACCTTTGAGGTATATTTGAAGTATAGTCACTGTTGTAAAATAGGTATGCAGAAGCCTAGCATTACACAGCAAGCTCCCACAAACAGCAAATTGACAATGATCAGATAATTTATTTTTTAGTGGTGTTGATTGCTGGATGTATATTGGCTGCAGGGATAACTATCCTGCATGTCAAAATAATGTACTGGGATCATTTATGCCCAACATGTTGTCTGGTTTAATGGCTAGAATTTTATACTGCATGCCTGGTGGTTTCTGAGGTGGTGTGGGAGTGTAAACTAGCATGGATGGATTCCCTCCAGGATCCTGCCCAACCTGATCAGGACACAGTTTTATGGTAAGGCAGGCAGGGCCTCATAGGAAGTCTGCCCATGTTTCAATTATGGCCCTTAAGAGGCCACTCAAGGCTATTTTCTTGCCAGCCTCAATTTTTAGGATGGCAGACACCCTATGACTGAGGGTGCAAAACAGAAAAAGTTCTCACTGTTGTTTTTGGGTGGCAAACGGGTCACCTTTAGCAAAAGACTCCTTCAGGCTGGGGACAACATCCCCTCAAGGACTGGAGACCTACAGCCCTCCCTCCTACCACGCAGCCTACCCTCTTGCAAACTCCCAGGCATCCCCTACCCACCTCTCTCCATGACCCCCTGATACTTGCCAGAACTGCGGATCCCGGGACTTGACCTCAGGCACAGCACTTCAGTACTTCATCCGCCACTGAAGCACTGTACCTGGATCAGTTGGCATGCAATAAGCCAAACTGATTGGCTGATAACACTCCATGGTGGGACTTCCGCCAAATGAAGACAGAAGTCCCACCTGCTGCCAATCAATGTTTATTTGAGCGTAAGGTGATAGTGGGGTTGTTGGAGTTGGCGGGAATGTTCCTAACTAACTCTCCGGATGATGGGCACTCGCCATCCTGAAAATTCAGGCCAATATTTCATCTGAACGCCCAGATGTCCCCTTACAAATGGGTTACACAAGGCTAAAATAAATTATTACAATTTATAATCAAATGTTGTCAAAATGCATTCATGTGCTCAATTGACATTCTTGACAATGTCATTTTGAATGAATACTTTAACTGGTTAACAATTGAATTCACACAATCCTCTGTTAATCCAAATAGTTGTGTGCAACTCTTGAAGCACATTGTATGAAATATAAACTTGTCAATAATATATTGACACAGATGCAGTTGCTGCTTCTGTTGATAACTCTGCAATTAAGTATTATGTCAGAGATCAGTTCTGTCTCTTCCATTTTCAAAGTATTACATTCAGACAAACATTAATAACTTCTTCTGTCATTAGTCATCAGGAACGCTGTTATAATCATGTATCAATCTAATTCGGCAGCTAGATCATCTGCCAGCTCAACATTTTTCTTAGAATGCAACAGGCTTCCATTAATTAATGTGAATTTTTTGACCACTGTCACCAACTAGTCAAATGACTGTGCCGGGAGCCTCCGGGAACATCAAATTCCTGGTAAGGTTGTGAGTTGGTGGCCCACAGACCATTAATAGGATGACCTTCTATTTATCCTCCCCAGTTTCATTTGTTGCAAAGATGTAGCAGAAGTCGCTTAGTATACTGGCTCCAGTCCTCAGCCCCCTGGTCGAATGGGTCAAACTTCCCAATCATGAACATTTTGCACTCACTGTTTTATGATGTCGTTGATGTTTTTTGATTTCTCTGTTCATTTTTGGAGGTTCCTCCCTTCCCCCTCGAAGACCCTTAAAGGGGCCACACTCCCACACTACCACAACAGTTTAGCATCCGGTATTAACAACATAAGTGTGAAAAACAAGCTTCTGGCTGAAACAAAGATCACCTTAGACAGGGCAATCAAAATTGCTCAGGCAGCCGAGTGCTTTGATGGCAGAGAACCAAGCTTCAAAGTGTGCAAGAGAGCGAGGCAAATTAGTTATGAGGCAGTTTGGTTGCAAGGCTCACAGCCAGGTCGACAGGCATGGAGAAAGTTCAGCCATGATCCTTGGAAAAGAAGTGGAGGCAGCCTGCTGTGAATCCCGCCTGTGACCTGGGTCCCCTTTGGTGGCTGTCCTCTGGAACGACTGGGCTTAGAACAAAGAGAACAAAGAAAATTACAGCACAGGAACAGGCCCTTCGGCCCTCACCAGCCTGCGCCGATCCAGATCCTTTATCTAAACCTGTCCCCTATTTTCCAAGGTCTACTTCCCTCTGTTCCCCGCCCGTTCATATATCTGTCTAGATGCATCTTAAATGATACTATCGTGCTCACCTCTACCACCTCCGCTGGCAAAGCGTTCCAGGCACCCACCACCCTCTGCGTAAAAAACTTTCCACGCATATCTCCCTTAAACTTTCTCCCTCTCACCTTGAAATCGTGACCCCTTGTAATTGACACCACCACTCTTGGAAAAAGCTTGTTGCTATCCACCCTGTCCATACCTCTCATAATTTTGTAGACCTCAATCAGGTCCCCCCTCAACCTCCATCTTTCCAACGAAAACAATCCTAATCTACTCAACCTTTCTTCGTAGCTAGCACCCTCCATACCAGGCAACATCCTGGTGAACCTCCTCTGCACCCTCTCTAAAGCATCCACATCCTTCTGGTAATGTGGCGACCAGAACTGCACACAGTATTCCAAATGTAGCCTAACCAAAGTCCTATACAACTGTAGCATGACCTGCCGACTCTTGTACTCAATACCCCGTCTGATGAAGGCAAGCATCCTGTATGCCTTCTTGACCACTCTATCAACCTGCATTGACACCTTCAGGGTACAATGGATCTGAACTCCCAGATCTCTCTGTACATCAATTTTCCCCAGGACTCTTCCATTGACCATATAGTCTGCTCTTGAATTAGATATTCCAAAATGCATCACCTCACATTTGCCTGGATTGAACTCCATCTGCCATTTCTCTGTCCAACTCTCCAATCTATCTATATTTTGCTGTATTCTCTGACAGTCCTCCTCGCTATCTGCAACTCCACCAATCTTAGTATCATCTGCAAACTTGCTAATCAGACCATCTATACCGTCCTCCAGATCATTTATGTATATCACAAACAACAGTGGTCCGAGCACGGATCCCTGTCGAACGCCACTAGTCACCCTTCTCCATTTTGAGACACTCTCTTCCGCCACTACGCTCTGTCTCCTGTTGCCCAGCCAGTTCTTTATCCATCTAGCTAGTACACCCTGAACCCCTTACGACTTCACTTTTTCCATCAACCTGCCATGGGAAACTTTATCAAACGCCTTACTGAAGTCCATGTATATGACACCTACAGCCCTTCCCTCATCAATTAACTTTGTCACTTCCTCAAAGAATTCTATTAGGTTTGTAAGACATGACCTTCCCTGCACAAAACCATGCTGCCTATCACTGATAAGTCTATTTTCTTCCAAATGTGAATAGATCCTATCCCTCAGTATCTTCTCCAACAGTTTGCCTACCACTGATGTCAAGCTCACAGGTCTATAATTCCCTGGATTATCCCTGCTACCCTTCTTAAACAAAGGGACAACATTAGCAATTCTCCAGTCCGGGACCTCACCCGTGCTCAAGGATGCTGCAAAGATATCTGTTAAGGCCCCAGCTTTTCACAGTAACTTCATTGAAGCCTACTTGTGACAATAAGCGATTTTCATTTTTTCATTTCATTTTCATTTAATTTAATTTAATTTAATTTCATTTTTTCATTTCGACCCTCGCTTCCCTCAGTAACATGGGTCCTGGGGACTTGTCCACCTTAATGTCTTTTAGAATACCCAAAACTTCCCCCTTCTGTATGACGACTTGACCTAGAGTATTTAAACATCCATCCCTAGCCTCAACATCCGTCATGTCCCTCTGCTTGGTGAATACCGATGCAAAGTACTCATTTAGAATCTCACCCATTTCCTCTGACTCCACGCATAAATTCCCTCTTTTGTCTTTGAGTGGGCCAATCCTTTCTCTAGTTACCCTCTTGCTCAAACACTACATGAGTCCCATTCAATGTTGGGGAAGTTAAAATCTCCCATCACAACCACCCTATTGCTCCTACATTTTTCTATAATCTGTCTGCATATTTGTATCTCTACTTCATGCTCGCTTTTGGGAGGCCTGTAGTAAAGTCCCAACAATGTTACTGCACCCATCCTATTTCTTAGCTCTATCTATAGTGCTGAGGATCCATATCCTCAGTGCTCGAATCCTCCATAGTGCCCTCCTTAATCACAGCTGTGATATCATCTCTGACTAGTAATGCAACTCCTCCACCCCTTTTACCTCCCTCTCTATCCCTCCTGAAGCATCTATACCCTGGGATATTCAGTTGCCAGTCCTGCCCTTCCCTCAACCAAGCCTCAGTAATACCAATAACATCATATTCCCAGGTACTAATCCAAGCCCTAAGTTCATCTGCCTTACCTGCTACACTTCTCGCATTAAAATAAATGCACCTCAGACCACCTGTCCCTTTGCGTTCATCATCTCTTCCCTGTCTACCCTTCCCCTTAGTCACATTGAATTTATTATCTAGTACCTTACTGGCTTTAATTGCTGCCTCTTTACTGACCTCTAACTTCCTAATCTGGTTCCCAGCTTGGACGGGCCCGGCAGCCTTTTGGGTGTTTCAGGTGGCGTGGTGCCATTCTGTTCTGCCCACTGACTATCGAATGCGCCAGCGGCCTAGGGGTGGATTCAGACGCGCTGCGGCATTCCGGCACCTGGCCTGCGGAACTCACCTCCTCCTTTCTTGGGGTGTCTGATGGCCCGGGCCACTCCTGGGGAGAAGGGTGTGACCAGGCAGAGCTCCGGGTGCTGCCCCGCCACCTGGCGTTGCCAGTACTGGAGGCCTGCTCTTGTCTCAACCAGGGTCTCAGTGCTTGCGGTGGTGAAGCACAGGGACTGTGCCATGTCCCTCCGGGACAAGGCCACGCCCTGTTGGGACTGTGCCATGTCACTCAGCGATCATGCCAGTCCCCTCTGTACCTAGGTTAGCTCAACTAGTGCCAGGCTAGTGCCAATAAAGCCCACAGCTGTGGCCCATTGAGAGTGGGCCAAGCTCTGGAGTGCTGCAGCAATGTCCAGGTGGCCCTGATACATAGCTGCCTGTGACAGGACTGTCCTGTCCTGTTCCTCGGCCACCAATTGCACACAGTGCCCCAGGCATTGGACATCGACTCGTGGCTGATACCTTCACAGCCAAGGCCTCCACTGCAGGGGGAGTGGAAAGGAGGTGGTGCCAGGGGTGGGGTTTGGTTACTCACCCTGTCCAGATGCTATAACCTGTCCGAATCTTTGTAGCTGAGGACAATTGGTTATCCCATGCTTCTTGAGTGTATGAGCTCCACCCAATGAGGAGGGGTGGGGCAATCATTAGAAGTTGCAGCTGTATAAATAGGGCTGGCCAGTATGGTACCGACTAGAGAAGGAAGCAGTAGAGAATTACTACTGCTGTATACATATTGTTGTAAATAAAGGTATTTTCTGTTTGACTCTACAACTTCTGCTGGTTTCTTCGTGGCCCTCACAAAACCGCTCAAGGAGGACGTGCATCATCTTGCGACATTGCTGGCCGGTCCTGGTAGTGGGGTCTCCACCGCTCACGGCCTCTGCCACTTGCGCTCAGGCCCGAGAACAAGATGCCTGCCTCTCCTCCATAACATCCAGTAGAGTCTCAATCTCCGCTTCAGTTAAATGAGGTGCGGCTGTTTGGGCTGCCATCTTGTTGGCTGGAATGAGTGTGTGTGGAGAGTGGAATGCTTATATGAGGCTGCAGTTTGTCAGGCTCATGAGTGCCAGTCCTGGCCCCTGTGATTCAGACGGCATTATGCACTGGAATTGCACTAGTTCAGTGCGGTGCTAGTGTTAGCCCGTTACGGGTTCTGAATTTCTCTGGGACCGACACCACCTTTGTCAACGTAGAACACTTGCGATTCAGTCCCGGCGTCAGCACCATATATCTCCAGAAGGTCTGTTGACTGTGTGTACTGCATGTTCTAAACTACAGGGACCCAGAATGAATGATTCGACAAATAAGACTCTTACCGGCAGCAAACCAAAGACTGTAATCTGCAAACTTGTTGTGAAGAAATTGTGCTAAAAAAAACCATCATCGGAAGCAAAGACTCTTAACTTTTTACTTTCATCCTTATTATTTTTCAACCCTTTCTCCTTCTGTTCTGTGTGTGTGGGTAGAGGGCGGGACCGTTAAAATGGGTCATTATAGCCTGTCATTATTCAGTTTTATTTACCGTATCTTTCATGTTAGTTCTTGGCGTAAATAAACAGTAATTGTGTTTAAATGTACAAACCTGGTGACTGTAAGTATTGGGTAGCCAAGGGCCAATGATGTTTGGGTATTTTTATAAGAAATATTGGTTATTTTGCTTGTGCTGTGACTCCGGGATGAGTCGGGTTGGAATTGACTGCGCATTTGCCCAGGGGGTTGTAACACTAGTTAGAGGAACATCACAAGAAGAGCGAGCCTAGAAGTGCTGAGAAGATTTAGAGATGTGGGAATCTGACTGAAGCATGATAAGTGCACTTTTCAAGCTAACGAAGTCACTGACCCAGGGTTCAAAATGGGCAAAAAGGGCCTGCACACCCACTCGAAGATGAGGTGAGAGCCATAACAGATGACCCAGCACTTAAGAATGTGGCAGAATTAAAGTCCTTCCTGGGGATGGTAATCTACTGTGGTTGTTTTGTCCACAACCTAGCAACGACGTTGACACCACAACCCTTGCTCTTAAGAAAACACCAGGGTTGGCATTGGAAGGAACCACAGGAGCAGAACTTCCAACACATCAAGCAGGCCTTACAGTCATTGAATCTATTGGTTCACTTTGACCCGGGTAAGCCAATCATCTCAAATTGCGATGCTACATCATATGGAAAAGGGGCGGTCCCATCCCATAAAATGGAAGATGGGTCAAAGAAGCCAATTACAGCCTCCAGAACTTCTTCTGATGCCACCCAGATCGAGAAAGAAGGCCTTGCCATAAACTACGCCGTTAAGAAATTTCACCAGTATGTCTATGGCCGACGTTTCACAATAATAACTGACTACAAGCCGATGTTTAGGCTCCTCTTTGATGACAAGCCGATACCTCTAACTTAAAAGAAAATTAATTTACGAGCTGTGGACATCGCTGGTTAGGCCAGCATTTATTTCCCATTCCTAGTTGCCCTTCAGAAAGCGTTGGTGAGTTACCTTCTTGGGCGGCACGGTAGCACAGTGGTTAGCATGATCCTTCACAGTGCCAGGGTCCCAGGTTCGATTCCCGGCTTAAGTCACCATCTGTGTGGATTCTGCACATTCACCTGTGTCTGCGTGTGTCCTCCGGGTGCTCCAGTTTCCTCCCACAAGTCCCAAAATACGTGCTGTTAGGTGAATTGGGCGTTCTGAATTCTCCCTCTGTGTACCCAAACAGGTGCCAGAGAGTTGCGAGGGGGGATTTTCACAGTAACTTCATTGCAGTGTTAATGTAAGCCTACTTGTGACAATAATAAAGATTATTATTATTGAACCGGTGCAGTCCTTGAGGTGTAGGTACACCCGCTGTGCTGTTATGGAGGGTTGCCCCAGCGATATGGGGGTGGATGGAAGCGACGTCATGTAGGGAGAAGAGATTGAGGGCATTGCTATTGATGCCCCTTCCAATCTCGCCAGTCAGAAAGTCCGTGAGCCCAGTGGTGGTGCCAGCGTTATGGGTGTGGAGCCAGTGTAGGCAGCATTTTGGGTTGCACGGCATGTCGTTGTGGGCGCTGATTTGTGACAATCATAGGTTTGTGCCGACTGGGTCGGATATGAGGCTTCAGGGGTGACATGGGTTAGAGTACTTTCGTGACTTATTTATCGGGGCAGGTTTGGAAGAGTTGGAGGAAATGTATGAGTTGCCCAAAAGAAATGGATTCAGATACCTGTAGGTGAGGGATTTTGTGAGGAGAGAGGTGCCATTCTTCAGGGGGCTGACACCTCCTGTGTTGCAGGATAAGTTGTTGTAGGGCGACAATATTGCGGAGGGGAACGTGTCGGATACCTACAGTGAGTTGCAGAAGAGGGAGGGCACTCCGGTGGAGGAGATTCAGCACAAACGGGAGGAGGAGTTGGACGGGGAGGTGTGGGCTGGGAACTGGAAGAAGGCCCTGTAGAGGGTGAATGCATCCTCATCGTGTGCGAGGTTAAGCCTTATCTAGTTTAAGGTGGTGCATAGGACCCACATGATTGCGAGGATGAGCCGATTCTTTGCGGGGCTGGAGGATAGATGTGGGTGGTGGGCACACATCTTTTGGGTGTGTCCAAAGCTGAGGGGATTCTGGCAGATACTCTTGGATGTTATGTGCAAGATTCTTGGTGTGGGGGCGGTGCCGAGTCCGGAATGGCGATATTTGGGGTGTCGGAAGATCCAAGAGTCCAGATGGGAAGAGAGGCTGGTGTGTTGGCCTTTGACTCCTTGATTGCCCGGACACAGTCTTGTTGTGTTGGCAGGACCCGGAGCCGCTGAAGGTGGAGATATGGGTGAGTGACCTGGCAGAATTCCTGCGGATGGAGAAAGTCGCATTCGCTTTGCGGGGCTAGGAAGAGGGGTTTACCCGGAGGTGGAAACCATTCATTGATTTCTGCAAGGTGAATTTTTTCAAAATAAATTTATAGCACCCAATTAATTTTTTCCAATTAAGGGGCAATTTAGCATGTCCAATCCACCTGGCCTGCACATCTTTGGGTTGTGGGGGGCGAAACCAACGCAAACACGGGGAGAATGTGCAAACTCCACATGGCCAGTGACCCAGAGCCGGGATTGAACCTGGGACCTCAGTGCCATGAGGCTACAGTGCTAACCCACTGCACCACCGTGCTGCCCTCTTCAAGGAGAATCAAGGGGGACTTGGGGGGTGGGGGGATAAGGGGAAAAAAATTACGAAGGCAGGGTGTAGTGGTATGTTGGTATCGGGGAAGATGGGGACTTGTGATTTCTGTTGATGCTGATGTTTTGGTGTTCTGATATCTTTATGTACCGTATATATTCGCGTATCATGCGACTTTTGAAAACCTAAATTGTAACCTAAATTTGGGGGGTCGCATGATACGCGAGATACAAAATTTGCGGGTGTGAAGTGCTGGCCAAATTAGACTGTTAGGCTGTTAAGCAGAACGTATCCATTTACGGTAAGTCAAATAGTACCCAGTAGTTAATGAAACTATTATATTTATTTTTGGACATAATGAAATATAAAACAGGAATACATATGTAGGTTAATTAACATTTAATAAAATAAAAACACTATTAAAACAAACTATTACAGGTAAACTAAAATCCTTCAAATTCGCTTTCATTGTTATCAGTGTCATCATCAAATAAAGCTTGGAATTCTTCTTCATCGAGGCAGTCGTCATACTGATCATCTTCAAAGTATTTTGATAAAAATACTTTTCTCGCTGACTTTATTAACGGTTGAGTTTGATGCCATATCAAAATTCACGGGTGTCTCATCCATGTTTCCAATGCACGATAACTTATAGCTGTTAGTTTTGCGATGTTTGATTACAAATGTTTGAAAACTAGTCACTTTTTCTTCTAATTCTTTTGGGAGTTTCTGTGCAATTTTTGTTTTTCTTCTTAACACAAAGTCATGTCTTTTCATGAACCGCGTACACCATCCGGGACTTGCAGTAAACACACGAATGTCCATTTTTCTTGCTTCTCGTAAAGCATAAAGTCTTATTTTAGATCGTGTTATAATATAACCATTTTCTCGATTTTCGGACACCCACTTTGATACTTTATGTTCTAACTGCGGCCAATGACATTTCGACCCGCGATTTCCGCATTTATAGGAAGGAGTTTCCTTCAATTTTTCTTTTTGTTTTCTCCAGTTTCGGACACAGCTTTCTCCGACACCAAACAGCTTTGCAGCTTTAACGTTGTTGCTTTGTTCCGCTTCGGCAACAACTTGCAGCTTCAATTTGGCAGTATATTTCTTCGCAGATCTTTTCTCCATAGTGGCTCAGGGTAGAATGTATTCGATCGTTGTTATGTGTTACGGTACTTGTTACGTGTTAGGTAACTGTTTATTATCGTGATTAGAAACAGCAAAACAGCTGTTTCTCATTCGGTTGTTTACGGCGCAAAGCCTAGCCTAGTGTCATCTGGTATCTCAAAAAAGTGACTCGCATGATACATAAGATATATGATAAAATCATGTTTTGGGGTCGCATGATACGCGAGATCGCAGGATACGCGAGTATATACGGTATATATGTAAAAAGCCTTGAATAAAAATATATATTTTTTAAATGAGGTAGGATTAATGAGTAATGTCATAGTTTAAGATCCACTGGGATATATTGATCATTTGAGCATTGAATTCCATGTTGAGTTTGAGAGTGACATACTCCAATCATAAACAATAATTTTAAACTTACAACCAATTAGATAGGTGAGGGCAGAACTAGCTAAAGTTGATTAGGTAAATAGATTGAAAGGAAGGCAGTAAATGAACAGTGGGAAACATTAAAAAAGAATTCAAAATGTTCAACAAAAATACATTGCATTGAAAAACAAAAAGCTGTAAGAAAGATCTATTTGTGGCTCAGCTAACAAGTTAAGGATAGTATTAGAATAAAATAAGAGATTGATAATGTTGTAAAATACAGGAGCAATTCAGAGGATTTGAGATGTTTTTGAAAGCAGCAAAGGCTGCAAAAAATATAATAATAAATGAGAAATTTGAATATGAGAGTAAACCAGCAGAAATATAAAAACAGCTTGTCAGAACTTTTATAGGTGTATAACAAGTAAGAATAGCTAAAGTAAACATTGATCCCTGCGAAGCAGAGCCAGGGGACGTTATCGAGGGGAATTAAGAAACTCTAGAGGCACTGAACTGTTATGGTCCATAACTTGGCTCTCAAGCGTCATATTTGCGGAATACCCCAAAGATGCGATGGAGAGTCCTCTGGGAAATTCCCGGGTAAGGCTTTATGTAGCCAGTGTCTAGAAGCCCAACCTTCCCCTGGACAATTGCACTGCGCTGGATACCATCCGACAAAGCAATTTAAATCACTAACTTTGAGTGGTTCTGCCAGATTTACACCAATAGTTACTCTGAAAGAGTTAGAAGAACTAGAAGTACTTCGAACTTCAATGTAACTATTGTAAACAGCAGACCGAGCCTTGTTCTTAACAAAAGTAAAAAGCATTTATTAACATAAAAAGATTGACTATAATACAATACTCTTTCACCTACCTTTCTTCACAGATTAACACAGATTTTTTAGGATAACACAAGTTACAAAATATATCTCATACTATAATGTTCTCGGTAAGTACACAGTCCATGTAAACTAGCAAGTCAACTAAGGTCAGACGCACCACATTCTGAATTAAAGTGGCAGATGTCACCCAATATAACTTCTGTGGATTTTTCATTAAATCCCCAGTGCTTGTCATACTGTGAGCCAACTGGTCACACTGGAACTCTGACTTCCACTCAAGTGTTTCCAAACTCCACTCTGGAAAAATATGCCTTAGGATCTTATCCCAAATTATGCTTTTTCTTTGTTGTCTTCACAAAGGATCCACTTCCAGGATTTCAGTCTTTCCTTTCAGTATTCCTCTGCCCTGGATTGCCACATGCTTTCAAGCTTCCACACAATCTCTCAGATACCAAACCACACCAATAGAGCATCACTGCTTCACAGGCTACATTAAGGTGTCACCAACCTTAAGATTATTTTGGATGTCTAGCTTCTCACTAGCTGACTTCACCAGGTCAACACCTTTCAACTCTGTCTTTAACTGGGAACTCGGTCTGCCCCTTTCTTTAACTTCAGAGAACAGTACCTTGTTCAGATTCTAGTTCTTTGTCCCTTTGACTTCAGTCTTTTTAGTTTCAAAAACTATTTGTGGTTGAGCTTCTGGGACTTTCTTTCTTCCCCTTATTCCATTGTCATGCCTCTGCTGGCATTTTCTTTGAGAGATGCTTTCTTCTCCGGTACTTGGTGTCATGCGAGAGTATCTTTAAGAAATGGGTGTTTAAGAAATGTACCTTTAAGAAATGGGTGTTTATCAATGATATCAGAGTGTGGGTAGAGCTGGACTGTCTATCAGCTTTTTACTTTTGTTTTAGTTTCATTTTTGGAGCTGGATAGCTGCAGTCACAGCCAAAAGGTCTATGAGTCTCTCTCTCTGTAATCTAAAGAATGTAAATCGATCCTTTGGTGATTTAAAACTAATAACTGCTCTCAGTAGTGACTTTAACCTGATGTGCTTCTGTTTAAAGGTTTGTTTCAATCTTATGGGTGTTAAAAGGACAGCTTAAGGATTACTTAGTGTTGTATTCTTTGGGGGTTATATTTGAATTGATGGTTGCTAAGATGTTCATTGTATGTTTTAAAAAGGTTAACTTGAGTTCATAGAATAAACTTTTAAAAATACTTTTCCATTTCTGCTGTACTACACCTGTAGAGTGGGCCGTGTGCTCCCCATACCACAATCTATTAAAAGTTGTGGGTCAGGTGAAATCCATGATATACTTTGGGGTTCCTAAACCCTAGCCCATGACCACTGGTTTCAACTGAACCACAAATACTTATGCTTTTCAATGTGGGCCCTTGGTTACTAAGTAACAGCCTGTTTTTTCTTTAAACCCTGTTTGCTTTCACATTGTAATCCTTTAATTATAATGGAGGCACAGTTTGAAATGAAACCAAAACTCACAGACAATCAGGCACATTTGTTTAACGTGAAGTGAACTGGAGGTTTAACCCTTTCTTGCATAGAAACACACAATTAAACTCACTGAAAAGCAGATTCAAGATGAGTCTGGCAGAGAGGTCTTTGACATGAATCGCAGAACATCGGTATTCAGGTACAGCATATAATTAAAAAGGCAAATGGAATGTTAGCATTTATTGCACAAGGACTGGAGTATAGAAGTAGAGACGTGTTGTTGCAATTGTGAAGGGTATTGGTGAGACCACATCTGGAGTACTGTGCCCAGTTTTGGTCCCCTTATTTGAGGAAGGATGTGGTGGCATTAGATGCAGTTCAGTGGAGGTTCACCAGATTAATCCCGGGGTTGAAAGGGTTGACTTATGAGGAGAGATTAAACAGTTTGGGTTAATACTCGCTGGCGTTTGGAAGGATGAGAGGGGATCTGATCGAATGCATAAAATACTAAATGGGATTGATAAAGTAAACATAGACTGAATGTTTCCCCTCGTGGGGCAGCTTGGAATGAGAGGTCACGGATATAGGTTTTGAGGCTGTTGATTTTGAACTGAGATGATGAGGAACTACTTATTGCAGTGGGTGGTGAATTTGTGGAACACGCTGCCCCATAGTGCGACGGAGTCTGAATCATTAAATGATTACAAAAAGTAGATGGATATGTTTCTGGTTTAAAAAACTGGTTAAAGGGATATGGGCAAAAGACGGGATGGTGGATTTTGAGACCAGAAAGAGATCAGCCATGATCTGATTGAATGGTGGAGCAGGCTTGAAAGTCTGGATTGCCTACTTCTGCTCCTAATTCCTATGTTCCTATACCATGGGATAATCTACCGGCAACAATGTGCCGGAAAGTCAGCATGCCGTGGTGCAACATGGCCAGTGAATGCTGGGAGATCTTGCTCCCGGGATCTATCTGGCTTGCTTCACGTCGCAAGATCTGACGCGGTCTCACAAGATGTTGTGATGTGAAATGGGTGGGATAGCTTTTTGGCAAATCTGCATATTTGGGCGAGACTGTTGCACTATAATGTGCAGTCCTCTGAGGTAACCGTGGCATTGCAATCTATCCCCTTTGCCTCGGAGAACCTGGGCGAGATCCATTCAGCACTGGCCCCCAGAAAAGGGGACCAGACAGATTGGTAGTCATTGGGTTCTCCCAGAGGATCGGAGACCCCAAGATGCTTTCCCTCTGGGCTGGATAGCACTTCTGGTGCCAGCCTGGCAACCTGGCAGTGCTAGCTTAGCACCCTGGCAGTGCCACCTCATTGCCAGCATGGCGCTGCCAAAGTGCCCACCCTGCATGGGCACTGACAGGGTGCCAGGCCGGCACTGAGGTGCCAAGCTGACATTTTATTACTGACGGGGATCAGTCCCAGGGGTGCCATGGCATGAGGTGGTATTTGGGGGGGGGGGGGGGGGGGGGGGGCTTGAGGACCCCCTTATAGGTGAGTTGAGGTGGGGGGGAGGGGGGGTATTTTTAACATTGTTTTTTTTTCACGGGCCAGCAGTTCTTTGAACCAGCTCCATAGCAGCTGTCTCCATGAGGAAGCACATTGGAAACGCCAACCTGCACCCTCCCTCTTCTCAGCACCTGTCCTCCCCAGCAGTGTTCAGCCTTTCACAGAGCGGTTTCACTCTGGATGGCTGTCAATTGGCCAACCAGCACGAAAATGCGCTCTGGGTCTGACTGCGATTGAAAACGTGTTTCGCACCCACTTCCGTGTCTGCTGAGTGCATAAACATGATGGGTTATAAATTGAGGTCTAGTAATTTAGTATAATGAAAGTCTTAATCGGATGTAGTTGTTGAGTTTCCCATGGCTTGGAAACATTGGTCGACCAAATTTACAATCAAAAGACAGAACAATAATGTGGCCTATATTCTGCACTCCCCTATATCTGGCTCAGTTGGTAACACTCTTGTCTCTGAGTTACATGATTTTCAATTCAAGTCCCACTCCAATTATTGAGCACAAAATTCCAGCTGACTCATCAGTGAATCCTGTGGGATTGCAATGCTGTCTTCTGGAAGCGATGTTGAACTGAGGCCCCATTCGCCCTCTGAGTTGGATGTAAAAGAATACCCAAGTATTTCCCCAGTGTCCAGGCCAATATTAAACCCTCATCCAACATCAAAAGAAACCGGTAATCTGGTCATTATCATATTGTATTCGTGGGATCTTGCTGTGCACAAATTGACTGCTGTGTTTATTAAATTTAGAAGAAAAAAGTGTACACATTCGCTTTGCGATGCCTGGTGTCAAGAAAGGTGCAATATCAATTTAAGTCTTTCTTTTGATTTCTCATTATTATGTTTAAAGTACCAACGCTCTGACTCTGAGTGTGATGGTTGGTCACCCACGTTCCTGTCTCAGCTAAAGCTGAAAGTGGGCAGTTTGGAGATGGGCGTGGGTGGGCAATAATAATAATAATGAGAATAATCTTTATTAGTATCACAAGTGGGCTTACATTAACACTGCATTGAACTTACTGTGAAAATCCCATAGTCGCCACACTACGACACCTGCTCGGGTAACTGAGGGAGAATTCAGAATGTCCAAATCACCTAACAAGCACACGTCTTTCGGAACTTGTGGGAGGAAACCAGAGCACCTGGAGGAAACCCCCACACAGACATTGGGAGAATGTGCAGACTCTGCACAGACAGTTCCGCAAGCAGGGAATTGAACCCGGGTCCCTGGTGCGGTGAAGCAACAGTGCTAACCACTGTGCTACTGTGCCGCTCAAATCTGATTTTCTAAACTTATACCATCCAGCCAACCCATCCCAACCCAAGCCAAACGTGTTCATTATTTTGTTGAAATTACTCCCCTTCCCCCAGCATAGAATGCTGACGCTAAAAATAACTTTAAATGCATGTATAAAAATGTGAGTTTGGCACCATTCAGGACAATACAAATAAGGAAGGCTGTGAAAGCCTTGAAGGGGATAAAGAAGAGCTTTACTAGGTTGGTTCTCGGAATGATGTTGAATTGTGTGAACAGCCTGGAGAAGCTGTATTTAGGAGAAGGCGAAGAGGAGATTTAATAGAGGTGTTTGAAATCACAAATGGTTTAGATAGAATAAATAAAGAGAACCTGTATTCAATGGCTGAACAAATGGTTAAAATGTGAAATGAACGGCTGCACAATAAGGTGTTGAAGGCTGATTCAGTGACATCTTTCAAAAGAGATTTGTATAAATAATTTATCCAATTATCCAGTGATGTGGGGAAAGAGCAGAGGAGGGCAACTGTCTGGATTGGTCTTCGAATGAGTCAACACAGACTTGATGAGGTGAATGGCCTCCTTCGGGATTGTGTTATTCTATGGGTCAATGAGCCTTCATTATTATTGGCTTTCCTCAGTGTTATAGGCCAGGGTTTAGAGAACCCGAAAGAATATTATGGAGTTCACCTGACTCACAACTTTTAATAGATGTGGTATGGGGGAGAGATATGTTGGGTATGCTGGGTCTGCGAGGACTGCGTTTACCAGAGCAGTGAGAGAGACAGGCAACCAACACTTGTAGAAGTACAACTCTATTTTATTTAACTATGAACTGTTAAACATACGTGCACTGTGGGTTGACACGATGTTAAGTTGACTGGAGACCTGAGGCTAACGTGACCAGACTATACCACCAGCACATGGTAGATGTTCGTGTTACTGATCACGGGCTCTGGCTGTCTCAGAGGCTGCATCCCGAGAGAACGGGAAAACTAGTGCCCTTTGGCTTCATAGTGGCCGCGTCCTGTCTGGTGATTGGCTGCTGTGTTCTGTGTGTTGATTGCCCGTTCAGTGTGTCAGTCAGTGTCTGCCTATGCACCATCATATACTTGTGTGTATATTATAACATCCTCCCTTTTTGAAAAAAAAGTATGTGTACGTGGCAATAAATAGTGTGGTATGTGAATGTGCCTGACTATGTGGAGAGCATGTGAGCATATTTACATGACTATATACAAAATTTCTAACATATTTACATGGGAAGGTGCCCAGTGCAGATAGAAAGTATGTAACAAAACACGGGATATAAATAACAGTATGTACAAACGAGCGAACGAAAAACCAGGGTAACGAGACAATCAGTCCATGAATTCAATCAGTTCATAAATTCAGGCAGTTCATAAATTGTGTCTCTGTGGTGGGCAACGAATTCTGGTTAAGTGGGTCGGGGGCCGCCTGTTCTGCAACGGGCGGGACTGTGTCAGTTGCAGAGGGTGGCAACAGAAGAGGTAGATCTGTGAGCTCTTGGAAGGGCATGTCCTGAGCGTGAGGCAGGGCATCCCGATCTGACAGCGAGCGTGGAAGCAGCCGCAGTGCCCGCCTATTACGGCGAAGAAAAGAGCCATCCTGTATCTGAACCAGAAATGACCTAGGGGCCACTTGCTTGATTACCACAGCAGTGGCAGACTAGCCACCTTCAGGAAGCTTAACACAAACCTGGTCATCAGGAATGAGAGCAGGGAGATCCGTGGCACTGGTCTCATACGCCAACTTGTGTTGGGCCCGAGACAGTTGCATTCTTCGCAGGACCGGAAAGTTGTCCAGGTCTGGGACGTGTATTGCTGGCACCAGCGGCTGTAATGTGTGGTTCATTAACAATTGTGCTGGGGACAGGCCAGTGGACAAAGGAGTTGACCTGTAGGCAAGTAGTGCGAGGTAAAAGTCGGAACCCGCATCAGCCGCTTTGCACAGAAGTCGTTTGACAATGTGTACCCTCTTTTCAGCTTTGCCATTCGACTGGGGGTAGTGGGGACTTGAGGTGATGTGCGTGAAATTATATCGCAGGGTAAAGTTGGACCACTGCTGACTAGCAAAACATGGGCCATTATTGGACATGACCGTGAGTGGAATGCCATGGCGAGCAAAGGTCTCCTTGCACGCAAGGATGACCGCTGTCGATGTGAGGTCATGCAGCCTAACAACCTCTGGGTAGTTAGAGAAGTAATCCACAATGAGGACATAGTCCCGGCCTAGTTCGTGGAAGAGATCAATGCCAACCTTGGTCCATGGGGACGACACCAGTTCATGTGGCTGCAAGGTCTCTTTTGGCTGAGCCGGCTGGAACCGTTGGCATGTCGGGCAGTTGAGAACGTGTGTTGGTGATGACCTGGTTGATGCCAGGCCAGTACACTGCCTCACGGGCCCGCCATCGGCACTTCTCCACCCCCAGGTGATGCTCATGGAGCTGCTCAAGGACATGCTTATTCATGCTGTGCGGAATGACGATCCTGTCCAACTTTAACAGAATTCCATCTACCATTGCCAGGTGTTTGATGTTTGATGTTGTAGAATTGCAGGCATTGGCCCTTGAGCCATCCGTCTGTAAGATGGCGCATGACGCGTTGGAGCAAAGGATCATTGGCTGTTTCAGGACGAATCTGGATGAGTCGTTCGTCCATGGCGGGCAAGTTAGATGCGCAGAACTCAACATGAGCATCAATTTGGCACACAAAGCCCGACGGGTCGCGGGGCATAGTGACAGAACGGGAGAGTGCATCGGCGACATTGGGCTCCTTACCCGGGGTGTAGACCAGTTCGAAGTCATACCGCCTGAGTTTAAGGAGGATGCATTGCAGGCGCAGCGTCATATCGTTTAGGTCCTTCTGTATAATGTTGACCAGTGGGCTGTGGTCCATTTCGACTGTAAATTTGGGGAGTCCATACACGTAGTCATGGAATTTGACAATTCCCGTGAGGAGGCCCAGACACTCTTTTTCAATTTGAGCATAGCGTTGCTCAGTGGGCGTCATTGCACGCGATGCGTATGCGACTGGAGCCCATGAGGAGGAGTCGTTGCTTTGGAGGAGCACTGCTCCAATACCGGACTGGCTCGCATCCGTGGAGATCTTTGTCTCCTTGGCAGGATCGAAGAACGCCAATCCCGGGCCTTGGTGAGTTTCGCCCTGAGTTCATGCCACTCTTGCTCGTGAGCGGGGAGCCATTGGAATTCGGTGGTTTTCTTCACTAGATTGCGGAGGGCCGTGGTTTGAGATGCGAGGTTGGGGATAAACGTCCCCAGGAAGTTGACCATCCCAAGGAAGCGGAGGACCGCCTTTTTGTCCTCCGGTGTCTTCATGGCATTGATTGCCGACACCTTGACTGCATCCGGCTGCACACCAAACTGTGATATGTGGTCGCCGAGGAATTTTATTTCTGTTTGACCATAGGAGCATTTGGCTCTGTTGAGGCGGAGGCCATGCTCGTGGATTCTCCGGAAGACGCGTTGGAGGCGATCAATGTGTTCCTGCGGGGTGGCAGAGCAGACAATGGCATTGTCTACATATACCCGCACCCCTTTGATGCCCGCCATCATTTCCTCCATTATTCGGTGGAACACCTTCGATGCTGAGATGATGCTAAACGGCATCCGGTTGTAACAATACCGGCCAAATGGGGTGTTAAAGGTGCAGAGCTTCCGACTGGATGCGTCAAGTTGTATCTGCCAGAAGCCCTTGGAGGCATCCAGCTTTGTGAAAAATTTGGCGCGAGCCATCTCGCAGGTGAGTTCTTCACGCTTTTGGATAGGGTAGTGTTCCCTCATGATGTTACAGTTCAGATCTTTGGGGTCGATGCAAATACGTAGTTCTCCTGATGGTTTCTTAATGCACACCATGGAGCTGACCCAGTCGGTTGGTTCCATTACTTTAGATAATAAGGGCCACCTCAAGCAGCAGGCGTAGAACCACAGGCATGGAATTTGGTTTTAAAAGAATTTTGTACGTGTATGGGAGTGTGCCCATGCCCTCGAAGACACTGTGGTATCGAGTGATAATGTCCTTCAGTTGTGTCTGAAAGTGGGCGTCCGGTGATGCTGAAGCCTCAGCGGGTGACGTGGAGTGAACCCTTTGGACGAGGTTTAGGATCTTGCACGCCTGAGCACCGAGCAGGGAAGCCTTAGTGGACCCTACTATCTCGAAGGGCAGGGTGGCCTTTAAGGAACGGTGCAATACCACAAGCTGGCATGAGCTGCTGGCAGCAATGGCATTGCCATTGTAGTCGAGAAGCTGGCAAGCGGATGGAAGGATGGTCGGCTTAACGTGGAGGCTGTCCAGGTCAGACCACGCAATGAGGTTGGCTGAAGCGCCGGTGTCCAGCCTGAATCGGATGCGAGATTTGTTGACCGTGAGGGTGGCACACCACTCATCATCCAGATCAATGCTCATCACTGGGAAGGGCTTGGCCTTTTTCTTTTGAAGCACCGTATGTTTGGTGATGATGCACACCCGGAATGGGGATTTGAGATCCTCTGTGTCAGGGTCGGGAACCATGTCGGAGTCGGAATCTGTGACCGGTTGTTGTACGGTTCGGACGTCCCTGCGCTGCTGGTGGGAGCGACGGGAGGTAGGTGTTTGAGCAGACCTGCACAGAGCTGCGTAGTGGCCAAGCTTGCCACACTGGAGACAGCGTCATGATTTGGCGGGACATTGCCGCTTTAAGTGGGAGGAGCCACAGTTGTTGCACGTCATGATGTCAGAATGCTCAATGCGCCACCGCGCATGCGTGGTGTATGGTCGTACATAGTGCGCGCCTGGGCAGTTTGGTCTTCGGCCTCGCCTTCCTCTCGGTCGTTGCGCGGGAGCCCGGGAAAAGCTAGCAAAATGGCTGCCCTCATCCAGGCTCAGGCCCTGGAGTTGTTTTACGGCCTGCACCTGCTCTGCATTGTGGGGCTCTGCCGCGCCGTTTCTGCCGCTTCAATGTGCAAGTATCGGTTAGTGGTGTGCTCATGCAGAACGCAGGTTTCGATGGCTATAGCGACGGTGAGCTGTTTCACTTTGAGGAGCTGTGCACACCGAAAACGATCTGGTCGCGGATCATTGAATCGGAGGTGGAGCCGTAATTGCAGGATTGCGTGAGGATGCGAAGATGGGTTTGGAAAGATTGAAAAGGTTCATCCTTACCCTGCAGACGTTGTTGAAAGACTTAGCTTTCAAAACTTTTGTTGACTTCGATATCACAGTGGCTGTTGAATTTGAGCAGGACTGTCTTGAACTTGGACTTGTCCTCACCTTCAGCGAATGTGAGGGAATTAAAAATGTGGATGGCGTGGTCCCCGGTCGTGGAGAGAAAGAGAGCAATCTTTCTGGCATCTGAGGCAGCTTCCAGGTCGGTGGCTTCGAGGTACAGTTGAAACCTCTGCTTAAATATCTTCCAGTTGGCACCGAGATTACCGGTGATGCGGAGCGGCGGGGGAGGGTGGACGCTGTCCATACCACCGGATGGCTGATCGCTGATCGAAGGCAGATTATCTCAGGGTAGGTCCATCAAACTCTAACATCACGTACTGGTACCATGATGTGTTGGGTATGCTGGGTCTACGAGGACTGCGTTTACCAGAGCAGTGAGAGAGACAGGCTACCAACACTTGTAGAAGTACAACTCTATTTTATTTAACTATGAACTGTTAAACATACTTGCACTGTGGGTCAACACTATGTTAGGTTGACTGGAGACCTGAGGCTAACCTGACCAGACTATCCTGCTAGCACATGGTGAATGTTCGTGTTGCTGATCACGGGCTCTGGCTGTCTCAGAGGCTGCATCCCAAGAGAGCGGGAAAACTAGTGCCCTCTGGCTTTATAGTGGCCATGTCCTGTCTGGTGATTGGCTGCTGTGTTCTGTGTGTTGATTAGTCATTCAGTGTGTCAGTCAGTGTCTGCCTATGCACCATCATATACTTGTGTGTATATTATGACAGGGAGCACATGGCCCACTCTACAGGTGTGGTTCAGCAGAAATGGAAACGTATTTTTTAAGGCAAAACAATGTTTATTCTATGAACTCAAGTTAACCTTTTTAAAACATACAGTGAACATCTTAGCAACCATCAATTCAAATATAACCCCCAAAGAATACAATACTAAGTAATCCTTAAGCTGTCCTTTTAACATCCATAAAAATCTTTCGAACACAAAGATCAGGTTTAAAGTCACTACTGAGAGCAGTTATTAGTTTTAAATCACCATAGGATCGATTTACAGTCTTTAGATTACAAAGAGAGAGAGAACATAATATACATTCTGGCAGTGACTGCAGCTGCCCAGCTCTGAAAACGAAACTAAAATACACCCTGCAGCAAACAGCCTAAAGTGAAAGTAAAAAGCTGACAGACAGCCCAGCTCCACCCACACTCTGATATCATTAATAAACACCCATTTCTTAAAAGTACATTTATGAAACACCCATTTCTTAAAGGTACCCTCACATGACACTCAGTTAACATTTTTCATATATTTTTCCTACTTTTGCTTTCAGTAGAAATACAGCCTGCCTTTAGAAATCTACAATAGCTTTCCTGATTAAGTGAGATGGGAAAGAGCTTTATTATTATCATCATTGCTTAATCAATAGAGACAGTGTGGAAATTAATGTTAATTACTGTTAATTACACTGAAGGAAATTTCAAAAGGTAAACTGACCTAGCTTGCAAAGTGAAGTGTCAATCACAGCTTGGCATATTTAATATTGTTATGTGTGGTTAACAAAACTAGTGTGCAGAAAATGTATTTCTGAATTATTTAGTCTGGAGATCTGGGACTGGATTCTCTGATCCCCGACGCTGAAATCACATTCGGCGAGGGGGTGGAGAATCCCCGATGACGCCCAAATTGGGGTGGTGCAGCTTTCGCAATGTTCCACCCCATGAAAAGCGCCGTACTCTAGGAGTATGCTGCACGCCTTATCCACGGCCTCAGGCAATGGCCCACGATGCTCCGTCCCCGACCGGCCGAGTTCCCGATGGCGTGGGACACGTGTGATTTCACCCATCGTGAATTCAGCGTGGCTGCTGCAGATTCAGTTCAGTGCCGCTCCGCGGGCAGGGGGGCTTCATTTGGGCTGGGGGCACTGTAGGGGGTGCTGTCCAGGGTGCACGAGCGGCCGAAGTGGGGTACTATTTTTGCAGTCCGGATCCGTGGGCTGAGTCTGCCATGAAGCATGGCGTGGACACTGCAGGCCGGCGCCGTGCACATGCGCGGCCACGGACCCAGCAATGCTCCTGTCTGTATCGGGAGCTCTACACTGCATTCCCACGCCGGCGTGGGACTTTGTCACCCAAATGGAGAATCCAGTCCTTGATGAATTTTGAGAGTGCTAATTCTCCACAAGAGAACATACGCAGTTCCGCCAGTTACACTGGAGCAACATCTGATGCTTTCAGGCAGCGAGGTAAAGCATGGTTGCATCCTGGTGCAAACTCTGTTTAGTATATTCTTCTCCATGCTGCTATTGTGTGCTTCTGGATGACTCAAGTGAAGGGGTCCACTGACATACCAGAGCTGATGTCAATCTGTTTAGCTTTACAGGACTGCACTCCAAAACTAAAAAACATAAATGCCCGTCTGTGAGTTGCGATTTGCTGATGATGCCACACTGATGTCCAGCAGTGACGTTCACTTGCAGCAGCTTGTAGATTGGTTCCCCCAAGTCTATAAGGAGTTTGGACTGACAATCAGCATTAGGATAATTAAGGTTATGGGCTAGGACCTAGAGACACCACTGCCTTACTCTGGAGATTGCCGTCAGCTTCACATACCTTGAATCAACAATCACCAGCAACCTGTTCTCTGATGTGGAAATCAGTGCCAGGTTTGTCAAGGCTGCAGCAACCATGTCAAATTTGGGAAGGCAAGTGTGAACCAATGACAAACGAAGAGGAAATTTAAAGCTCCATATGTACGAGCCTTGTGTGATCAGCACACTTTACAGTAGTGAAGCCTGGACACATTTTGCAAACCAAGAAATGTGATTGAATCTTTTCTACCTCCGCTGCATAATACAAATATTGGCAATGCCTGGTTGGATAGAGTGTTGAATATGAAAGTACACCAGAATGTGTGTATTGCCAGTCTGTTTACCCTGTTGAGTCAGCGATGAATCCATTGGCTAGGCCATATCTGCCAAATGGATGATGGCCACATTCCCATTGACAAGCTCCATGGTGAGGTTGCTATTGGCACAAGATCAACAGGTCATTCACATCTGTGGTCCAAGGACAATTGACCAGTAATGGAGTTAAAGCATGAGCATTTCATCCTGCTTAATGGAATGCCTGGAGAAAAGCTGTCAGGAAAGGCGTCGAAAATGCAGAGGACTAAAGGAACAAACCGACAGTGGAAAAGAGAGTCCGACAAAAGGAAATAACATGAGTTAATCGCAGGCTAACACTATTCATCTCGGCCACCTGTGGAAGAGATTGCCATTCATGAGTCAGCCTCTACAGCCACAACAGATGACATTCAATCCAGAAATAATATACACCCCGAGTGCAGTCCATTGTCTCCCCAGCTGGATGGAGAAACCCACCACCTGCTTTCCATCTCTATATTTGAAGGTCCCTTGCGATTCTCTCTAAAAGTGGCTCCAACCTGGATGGCTTCAAGAATGATCCTCATGTCAGGTTTTCAATCTCACCATCTGAGATTCTATCCCCCTACCTCTGAGTACACTCAAGCTTCACCATCCCAGCACAACCTCGGATCAGTAAGAAGTTTTACAACACCAGGTTAGAGCCCAACAGGTTTGTTTCAAATCACTAGCTGTCGGAGCACTGCTCCTTCCTCAGGTCCCTCCTGAGGAAGGAGCAGTGCTCCAAAAGCTAGTGATCCGAAACAAACCTGAAACAAACCTGAAACAGACTGTGCAGAGTCTGCACGTCCTCCCCGTGTGTGCGTGGGTTTCCTCCGGGTGCTCCGGTTTCCTCCCACAGTCCAAAGATGTGCGGGTTAGGTGGATTGGCCATGCTAAATTGCCCATAGTGTCCTAAAAAGTAAGGTTAAGGGGGGGGGGGGGGGGGGGGGGGGGGGGTTGTTGGGTTATGGGTATAGGGTGGATACGTGGGTTTGAGTAGGGTGATCATTGCTCGGCACAACATCGAGGGCCGAAGGGCCTGTTCTGTGCTGTACCGTTCTATTTTCTATGTTCTATGTAAACCTGTTGGACTTAACCTGGTGTTGTAAGATTTCTTACTGTGCTCACCCCAGTCCAACGCCAGCATCTCCACAACCTCAGATCAGCATGCCAAGCAGATCACCATTGCTCCAAAAGAACACATTTGCCCCAGTGGCCTGTAACACAGAGTCACTAACCTTCAGCTGCCTTCTTGAATCTTCCAGGTTTCCGTCCTGTCCAAGTTCTTAAAAGTCTGCTCCCTGCAGCCCTTTTTTCAAGTTGGAGCCTGTTGCTCTGCTCCTCTCTTATAACTTAACTTAACAGGGCTTTCTCTGTCCCCTGTTTTTAATCCTTTACCTGGGACTTCCTTTTGGGACCTCTCTCTACCTAACTTCCTAGTTTGGGACCTTCCCATAACATGCTCCCTGGAACACATACTCACGATAGTGCTTGCCTTTTCGAGCTATTCTTCTTTCTTCTGGGCAGGCATGTAAGGCTGGTCCTCGGCCTGAAGAATATAAAAATATTTCACTGCGCATGTGTGGCCTGTTCACAACCGGCGCATACACAAACGCCCAAGGGCAGTTGGGAATCTCGACCTCTGAACTTCAAACTAAGGTAAGTATAGATTTAATCCCAATAGCAATTTCTTGGCCAATAAGAGTTGACTTGCCAACCAATCAGCATCCCTTTTCTCCTATTTTGATTGTTTAAAATTTGGCTTTGTTGTGTTTGTCCTGATATGTGCAAGGCGAAAAGCTTCACAACCTGTCTCCTTTTTCAGAAATGATGGGCGGGATCCTCCGACACCGGGCCGGGTCGGAGAATCGCCGGGGGTGGGGGGGGGGTGCAATTCACATGACGCCGATGGCGCAGCATGGTCGGCCTGACGCCGGTCGGGAGCCGCTCAACGCGGCTCCCCCGGCGATTCTCCCAGCACGATGGGCCGAGTGCCCACCGAGTTAGGCCGAGTCCCGCCGGCGCGGTTCTCGTATGGTCCTACACGCCGTGGCCTCGGTGTTAATGTTGCGGGAGGTGGCCTGGTGGGGGGAGAGGGGATCCGACCTCGGGGGGTGGGGGGGGGGCACCCCGGTGGCCTGGCCCGCAATTGGGGCCTACCAATCGGCAGGCGGGCTTATCCTGGTGGGGGCCTATGTTCCTCCGTGCCGGGCCCCTGTCGTTCTCCGCCATGTTGCGTCGGGTCTGGCGTGGAGAAGGCAATCCACGCGCATGCGTGAATTCACGCCGGCTGCAGCGCCAATGCGTGGACCCACGGTGCCCGTTCTGACGCCCAGAGCGGCAGCTGGAGCAGCGTGAGGCTCTCTAGTGCTGGGATGGCCCCCTGTGTGGCGCAGGATCGCTGCCCCATGGGACCTGTTGACGCCGTCGTAAACGGCTCCGCCCCAGAATCAGAGAATCCCACCTAATACTTCCCACATTTGACTGTCACACCACACATTAATAGAAATCCCCAATATGAGGCTCCCACAAGGGCTCATACATGGCAATGCCCCGCCACAGGTTTGCATTGCTCGGCTGCCAACCTGGCAGTGCCAACTGGTGCTAGGCATATGTGCCGGGGCAGTTGGGGCAGTGCCAGTCGGAAGTGCTAGGGCACTGCCAAGTCATGATCCTGTCACCCCCCGGGGGGGGCTATACTTAACCTTGCGCCCCCAAAGCTGTTATAAACCTCACCAATGTGACATCATATCAGTGAGGTATGAATATTTAATGAAGGGGGGATCATGTTCCAGGAAGGCCTGTGAATAATAAAATTGATTAAAATCCAATTAAATTCATTTTCCACCCTTTGCGGGTGTGAATCGCATAACGTCACTTCCGAGGAAAATTGGAAAACACGGGGCGTATTCTCCGAAGTGTTGACGCAGGGGCAGAATTTGTGGACTTTCACGACATCAAAACTGATGTCGAACCTGGATCAATTCAGCAACTGTTAAGGAGCTAGTACTGGTGCCACATGGAACACAATCGATTCCAATGAAAAACTGTGTGGGATTTTCCGGGTCCGTGATTGACACTCGGGAGGCTGACAAGCTGCAGCCATACATACACATTACAATCCCCATGTACACTCATCCCAGCCAATAAGATGGTCTCTTGTTGAGCTGGAGTGAGCCCATACAGCTGATGGGTCGGCCGGGGCTACTCCTAGGGGGGTAGCCTGGTGGTACACCTATACAACCCGTGGCCCTAAGTTCACAGTGGGCTGTTAGCGGCATGCGCAGCTGCATGGCTGCCTTGCTAGCTGCAGCAATGGTGTTCCGTGCCCATCCACCCCGACCCACAGCCCACCACCTGGTCACCCCCCCCCCGTTAATCCCCCCAATCCTGGCAGAAGCGCCCCAGCGAACGGCAGCAAAGTATGGCAATGTAGGACATTTCCGTACTGCCTATCTCTCCCTCAGCAGCCACAATGCCGGTTTCAGGAATTTTGAAAACACAAATGAACCATGCCATTGTGAACTCAGCCCATCAGAGGCAGAGCATCGCGGAGGCCTGGGAGAATACCGGGTCGGGCAGACTAATGACATGCAAATGGTGTTTACTGTACGTGCGTTCTGGACTGCATTGCCGCCGCTGTAAGATGACGGAGAATTGAGATTTGGCGTCAAATCAGCACCCGCCGCGATTTTGGCGTCGTCATCTATTCTCTGCCCAAACACGTTTTGCAGTTTTGGTGTCGGCCAACGGAGAACCCCGCCCACGATTTCCCCAGGGAGAATCGCGCTTTTCGATTCTCACCGGATTTTCTGCCCATGTCACCGTTCTCTCTGATGACAACTGCAGGCTGAAAATTGCCTCCAAAAACGGGCTTGGAAAACAACAAGGATTGTAAAGGATTTCAGGAACACAGATTGATCAGTAGAATATGCAGATACAACTAAAGATGAAGGTTGAAGTGATACATTTTTTTGGGGGGTGGGGGGGAAGTTCCAGTTCTTTGGCTGTTTGGTTCAATATTTTTTTAACCTTGTTGATTGTTACATTGCACTGGTTGTACATGTTTGACATCAACTCTCCTAAAATTTCTATATAAAATATACCATTCAATTTGTTACCAATTAAAATATAATGCAGAAATGTGCCAAGTATTATTTAAGAATTTTAAAAGCAAATAAGATTGTATCTGTTTTATGTTTTTTTTTAGCTTATTCCCCTCCAATAGAGAATCACATCCTCTCCTTCGCTGGGAATGATGACGTACTGGAGACCTCATTGCCACAGTTCTCATCAGGAAGATATTCTCCTCTTCCAAAACACTTGCTTGGAGAAGATGACGTCAGCGGGTAAATTTGCTATGGACACTGTTGTATTTATTTTAAATTTTGATTCTAACCCACATGTGTTTGTAAAAACTAATCTTAAGGAAATGTCAAAATCTGTGTAGTAAAGTGAAAACTCTATGTCGAATGTGTGGCTGTTTTGAGGCACTTATTTCTTCCGACACAGTTTTTTTATGGCTTTATTCAGACCATTGTTACATTATACTATAATTCCACTTTGCTTCCCAGGTAGACTGTGAGATGAATCCTTTCGTTATCCATTGGCATCAGAATTGGAAATAGAATATTGTTCTAGATGGTGTGAATTCTGCGGTCCAGTTTTTGTTAATGCTTTCATAAATGGAATCGTAATTTAGCAGCACTTTAGTAAAGTAAATGGTTTAAAAAGATTTTTAAACCAGTTACAATGTCCTTTATTGTTATATTTCTTTGTTGCCGCAAAGGAGGTGCCGACATTCTGGATTATTTCAAAACATGATGGGAGCTCCTAGCTAGCACTCTCTCTCCCTGGTTGAATGTTATTTTTTTTATAGCTTTGCTTCCCCTGAGCAATTTGTGCTTGTTATCATTTGTCAATCTCTGAAGTATCAGGTGGAGTTAACAAATCAATCGATGTTTGCAGTTTCCTTTTGAACAACAACATTGATGATTAACTCTGTGTTGTAGCATGTAAAGTGTTCCTGAAAGACATTTGGAAATTTGTTTGCTCTTCTTGCCAATGTCCACTGGTCCTTTGACCCTTTGATCAAATGCTTTAATGATTGCACAAAATGCTTAGCCAATCCATTCATTGCAGGGTGATACGGAGCTGACTTGATATGGTGTTCACCATTTCCCTTCAAGTAACCCTTTAGCTCCATCAAAGTAGACTGATATCATTGTCAACAACAAGAATGCTCCAGACTCTGAAATGAGTTCAACGTGTTTATTGAACTATTAACACAGTTCTCAAATGAGTTTGTCTCTCTGCTAATTTAACTGTAGTAACTCATTCTAACTGTACCAGCTTGCTCTGAGCCACGTGCTGGGGTATAATGCTGCTGATCAACCCTGTCTAACTCTCTAGATGTCTGTCTGTGGAAAGAGGCAGGGTGTGAGTGCCTCATCCCTTTTTAGTGTTTATGTCATGCCCCCTTGTGGTGATGCCACCTCTGAGCATTCTGACTGCCCAGAGTGTCCTATTCTGAGTGTTCATTGGTTGCATGTTTGCATATCATGATAATTGGAATCTCCTCACATGAGTTCCAAGTCTCACAGTCTTCATCAACTGCATCCATCCACCTGTTTTCCCACCATTACGGATCCTGACACCTAGGGTCTATCTTCAACCAACTTCCTCCCTTCCGATTTTTATGGAAAATAATATGCACAAATGATCCCCTTTACTACCAGCAACTAGAATTTTTTTCCATTTTGTCTGACTGTAGTCTGACTTTTTCCCTGAGTAGTAGCCCATGCAGTCAGCAGACTTCAAAAGCCCCATTTTAGGCAGCCCATTTTGCTTTTTCACGTGCATGGTCCCTCCATCCCAGACCCTACTGATTTTAACGACAAGCAAGTTTCCCCAAATGACAGTCTTCTTACTCACAGTTGCAAGCAGAATTTGTGTGAGTGAGTGAGTGTGTGAGTGAGGCAAAGATAGAGAGAGAAAGAGAAAAAAAAAGAGAGAGAGAGAGAGTGAAAGAAGGAAAGAAAGAAAGATAAATAAATAAATTGATCTGCCATTGCTCCCGATGCTGTCTCCACTGTGAGTCAAAAAATTCTGTGCAGTGATTGTTCCTGCCTCAATTCTCGTCCCGTTTGCCCTTCTGTTATATTTCTTTGTTGCCGCAAAGAAAAAGGTATGGAGGAACCCAAATTCTGGATTCTTTCAAAACACAATGAGAAATTTATTAAAAGTTGTTGCTCATACAATCTAAGATGGAGATCTCCGTAAATAGCGGGCAAATACTCTGCTGACATTACTACACGTCATGTGATGTTTAACCAGCGAGGATCTATGCTCTGAGACATAAAAGTTATGGTTTGCTATTTGAAACCTGGGGGGAAATTCTCCCATCGGGAG
This sequence comes from Scyliorhinus canicula, assembly GCF_902713615.1. Taxonomy (NCBI): domain Eukaryota; kingdom Metazoa; phylum Chordata; class Chondrichthyes; order Carcharhiniformes; family Scyliorhinidae; genus Scyliorhinus; species Scyliorhinus canicula. The sequence goes on along the minus strand of NC_052159.1, from coordinate 82,954,509 downwards.
ACTAAGTCCCGACCCCGGAGTGAAAACCGGAGTGTTTCACTCCGGCGTCGGAGGCCGCTCCTCGCCCCCTATTCTCCCACGCCCGGAGGGGGCTAGGAGCGGTGCCGCGTCATTTACGCGTGCTGGGCATTTGCGCTGCGTAAAAGCGGCGCCGCGTAAATGACGTCACCCACGCATGTACAGGTTGGCCGGCACCAACCCACGCATGCGCGGTTGCCGTCCGCCCTGCTGCTGCCCCGCAAGAGATGTCAGATGGATCTTGCGGGGCGACGGAGGAAAGGAGTTCCTCCTTCAGAGAGGCTTGCCCGCCGATCGGTGAGCACCGATCGCGGGCCAGACCCCTTTTGACCCCTTTATCCCGCGGGACAGGGCATCTGGGGGCTCGTTGAGCTTCCCCGGTCGATACATAATATCGTAATTATAGGTGGAGAGTTCGATCCTCCACCTCAGAATTTTGTCATTTTTAATTTTGCCCCTTTGCGAGTTGTCAAACATAAAGGCAACCGATCTTTGGCCGGTGATGAGGGTGAACCTTCTACCTGCGAGGTAGTGCCTCCAGTGACGAATAGCCTCCACAATGGCTTGTACTTCCTTTTCGACTGAGGAGTGTCGAAGTTCCGAAGCGGAGAGGGTTCGGGAGAAAAATGCGACTGGTCTCCCTGCCTGATTTAATATGGCTGCAAGAGCTACCTCTGAGGCATCGCTCTCAACCTGGAAAGGGACGGATTCATCCACCGCCCGCATGGCCGCTTTGGCGATGTCCTCCTTGATGCAGTTAAAGGCCTGGTGAGCCTCAGCTGACAGGGGAAAACGTGTGGCCTTAAATAGTGGGGGGGGGGGGCTTTGTCCGCATATTGAGGGACCCACTGGGCGTAATACGAAAAGAATCCCAAGCACCGTTTGAGGGCCTTGGGACAATGAGGGAGAGGGAGTTCTGGGTCCCGACCCGGCATACGGTCCGGGTCGGGACCCAGAACTCCGTTTTCCATGACATAGCCAAGGATGGCTAGTCTGGTCGTGCGGAAAACGCATTTCTCCTTGTTGTATGTGAGGTTAAGCTTCTGGGCCATCTGGAGAAATCGGTTGAGGTTGGCATCATGGTCCTGTTGGTCATAGCCGCAGATAGTGACGTTATCCATGTACGGAAACGTGGCCCACAGCCCGTACTGGTCCACCATTCGGTCCATTGCTCGTTGGAATACCGAACCCCAATTTGTGACGCCAAAGGGGACCCAGAGGAAGTGGAAGAGGCGGCCGTCGGCCTCAAACGCCGTGAAGTGGCGGTCCCCCGGGCGGATTGGGAGTTGGTGGTATGCAGACTTCAGATCCACCGCGGAAAAAATCCAATACTGGGCGATCTGATTCACCATGTCTGCAATCCTGGGGAGGGGGTACGCGTCGAGGAGCGTAAACCGATTAATAGTCTGACTATAGTCGATGACCATGCGGAATTTTTCCCCGGCAGAGAGCTCAGTACCTCAGCCTTGAAGTCTGTGAAGCAGCACAGGAGAGCAGCTTGTTGCTCCTGGGCCCACAGCCTCCACTCCTCTGGAGCTCCTCCGGCTGCCATCTTGGATTCCTTCCCCCGTTTTTTCTGGGGAGCTGCTGCCGTTTTTTCCCCATTTCCACTCCGAGTTCGAGTCATGGACTGCAGGGAAAGTCGTTCAGCACACCTTCCCCCACCGGGAGACGTCGAAAAATTTCCGTTTTGGGCTCTAAAAAGAGCCGAAAAGTCCGTTTAAAACGGGAGCTCCCAAATGTGTGGCTTCCTATGTCATCGCAGCCACCGGAAGATCATAAAGTACCCTTTTTAATGATATGTTCCCGTTCATTATTTTCAAAAAACCTCAACAGCAGTAAGATATAACTTTCACAAATTTAGAGATTTTTTTCCTTCAAATTTTAATTGTTGTTGGAGAACTTAAACAAAAACTAAAACTTGTTTTTCTTTTTCTTTCTGTTTCTTTTACCTTTCTCTCGCAATCCAAACATTAAAAATGTTTCTTTATTTTGCTTTCTTTGCCTGATTGGTTACTAAATTAATTATTCTAACTTACACTTCCTGATTCAAACTTTGTGATATTCATTCACAATAGATCATTTGAATAGATGAATGAGATGTACACTTGCTTGGCCTGCTTACACTCCTAGATGACCTACTGTTTCGAAATCTAGCAAACAGCAACAGCCATTTCAAACATCATAGGAATTAAATTGGCAAAGACAGCTTTTGATCACCCACAATATTAAATATTGGCCCATTACTGGGGATAGGAACGTGGGTCGTATAAATTGTAAGTTTTGTTTCCATTATCGAAATCTAGAGTATTTTCTAGCTGTTTTTCTAAGTTGTGTAATAGTAATGTGAAATGCTGCTTTTGCTTTTCAACTCTGAGTAAATTTGAAAATCATCAGGAGGGCTCACCCTATGTCAAATGATGGTGCAATGAAGCAACATGGTCAGACGAGGACATGCTATTTAGATATTTTTATCCATTGGTTGGAGTGTCATAAATCCTGGAAGAAATCCTCAGGCCTCTCTTGTCTGACCCTTTCTCTCTCTCCTTCCCCTCACTGACATTTGTTTGGAAACCCTCCACATCCACCAACGCTAACCTTAAAGCCTGTCTAATTTCATAGAATTTACAGTGCAGAAGGAGGCCATTCGGTCAATCGAGCCTGCACCAGCCCTTAGAAAGAGCACCCTACTTAAGTCCCCACCTCCACTCTATCCTCGTAACCCAGCAACCACACCTAACATTTTTGGACACCAAGGGCAATTTAGCATGGCCAGTCCACCTAACCTGCACATCTTTGGATTGTGGGAGGACACCAGAGCACCCGGAGGAAAACCATGCAGACACGGGAAGCATGTGTAGACTCCACACAGACAGTGACCAAGCCATGAATTGATCCTGGAACCCTGGAGCTGTGAAGCAACAATGCTAACCACCGTGATATACTGTGTCGGTGGTGTGCTGTGGTGGGTTAACATCAGCCACAATGCCAGAGATAGATCCTGCCAAGCAGGTCAGCAGGATGCATATGGACTGTTTGGGTCATAGCTGCAACCGCAGGCTATCTTGTGGAGGGGATCTCCCTCTGCTATGAAAGCTGTCATCTGTGGCCACAGCATGTTTTTTATCATTTACATCTCGAGATAGTGCCTCCAACTTCAGGGACGAAATTCTCCGACCCCCCCCCGCAGGGTCGGAGAATCGCCCGGGGCCGGTGAAAATCCCGCCCCCACCGTGGCCGGAATTCTCCGCCACCCGAGAATTGGCGGGGGCGGGAATTGCGCCGCGCCAATCGGCGTGCCCTCCATGCCGATCGGCGAGCCCCCTGCGGCGATTCTCTGGCCCATGATGGGTCAAAGTCCCGCCGCTGAGAGGCCATCCCGCCGACGTGGTTTCAACCACCTCTGGTGGCGGCGGGATTGGCGGTGCGAGTGGGCCCCCGGGGTCCTGGGGGGGGCGCGGGGTGATCGGACCCCGGGGGGTGCCCCCACGGTGGCCAGGCCCGCGATCAGGGCCTACCGATCGGCGGATGGGCCAGTGCCGTGGGGGCACTCTTTTTCTTCCGCCGCCACCATGGCCTCCACCATGGTGGAGCGGAAGCGAACCCCCCTACCGCACATGCGCCGGTGATGACGTCAGCGGTAGCTGACTCACCGGCGCATGCGCAAACTAGCGAAGGCCTTTCGGCCAGCCGGCCGGCGGGCGCCAAAGGCCGTTGGCACCGGTTTTGGCGCCATTCGGTGTGGCACCAACCACTCCGGCACGGGCCTAGCCCCCAATGGTGTGGAGAATTCCGCACCTTTGGGGAGGCCCGACGCAAGAGTGGTTGGCGCCACTCCGCTACGCCGGGACCCCCCGCCTCGCCGGGTAGGGGAGAATCCCGGCCCAGGTGTGCTCAGAGACTCCCATGTACAGACGCAGTCCAGAGACTTGTGCACTGCCATTGGCCCTCCCAGTTCCAGAGCCTGCCTTCCATCCTTAATTGTACGAGGCTCCTAGAGGCCACTTCTTAATTGGTTGCCTCCATGGAAATGCCCTCATGTGACCTTCCTCAATCGCCTCTCCTAGGTCTTGACCTGGAAACTGCCCAGCTTTGTGATCAGAACTAAAATTCAGCCCTTCGTCTTACATGGCTTTAAATTGAAACCAATACTGGTGAGATTTTATTTGACTCTAGCAGCTGAATATAAGTTTGTAATTTGGTTGCCGTTGAGTAGAAAGTCAATTCCACAGGCAATTTCATCTTCAGTTGAGTGATGAAACTCTGAAAGTTATACCTCATAATTACCCTGACCTTATTTTGAAATTAGTTAAATGGAAGACGTTATGAGTTACAGCCTCATATTTAAGCTAGAATCTACATTTTAGTTATTGAAGTGGAAAGTCTGGCTACACCTTTGCAAAATGCGATAAATCGAAAGGGTTGGATGGTTTAATTTTACAGTGAAAGCTGATAACTACAACTGGGTTTTCTTGTTTATCCATTTGAGTGGCATCTCTAGTTGTTTGTGTGCATGCTGGCAGGAATGATAAGAGAGCCATGACAAGCAGCTATGTTTGAATACATTTCACTTAAATGCAGCTTCCATATTGGGGAAAGCTTGCTTCTTGTATTTGCAATATGCAAGTACTGTTTTATCCATTTCAGTTGAATGGTTATTAATATTTAAGTTAAATTATAGGCTTTAGATTATTTCTAAATGTGTACTGCTACTGCACTTTTAAAAGATGAACTCTCAGCGCTCTTCCCACTCATGTTTGGTGAAGTTTTCAAAAAATCTGATCATCTTCACTGGTGTAGGCTTTTAACTGCATGTAAATAAAAGGCAATCGCAAATTCTTTTTATTAAATATGCTGTCACAGCTGGAAAAAACTGTCAGAGCATTGATGGTTCTTGTTAGAATAGTGAATGGACACATAATTTGCTCTGTGTTTAATTGCAAGAAATCTCAACTATAGTCAGGGATATGCAGAGGGGAACCTCATGGTCTCTTATTACAAGGAAAGGGAATTCAGTGAGTTAGTTAACTCAGCTCAACTATGTGTGAATATGAAAGTTAAGGAACATTGACAGATGCTGCTTACCATGCATAATGCAGGCTGCTGGGAGTTTACAAAGAAGCAAAGAGAAGAAAGTAAACTTACCATTTGAGTGACAAGGCATTGCTGTCCTTAATTTTCCTGAAAAATCTTTTGACAGAGCATCAGTGTGCTCATATATTAAAACAGTTTCATCTCGGATATAGTAAAAAGTCACCTGTTTCTTAAAAACCAATAGACCTGGTATTCCCTGTATTCAGTAGCAAATTTCTAATTCCATCCCCACACTCTTATCCCTTTCAACAATTGTTGGTAAAAGTAATACATTAAGTGTCAGAATATGCCTGTGAAGAACAGCTTATAAGGATGTGGAAGCATTGGAAAGAGTGCAGAGGAGATTTACCAGGATGTTGCCTGGTATGGAGGGAAGATCTTATGAGGAAAGGCTGAGGGACTTGAGGCTGTTTTTGTTAGAGAGGAGGTTAAGAGGTGACTTAATTGAGGCATACAAGATGATCAGAGGATTAGATAGGGTGGACATTGAGATCCTTTTTCCTCGGATGGTGATGTCCAGCACGAGGGGACATAGCTTTAAATTGAGGGGAGATAGATATAGGACAGGTGTCAGAGGTAGGTTCTTTACTCAGGGAGTAGTAAGGGCGTGGAATGCCCTGCCTGCAACAGTAGTGTACTCACCAACACTAAACGCATTCAAATGGTCATTGGATAGACATATGGACGATAAGGGAATAGTGTAGATGGGCTTTAGAGGGGTTTCACAGGTTGGTGCAACATCGAGGGCAGAAGGGCCTGCACTGTGCTGTAATGTTCTATGTTCTATATGTATTCTCATGGGAATGATTTTACCTGAAGCGTCCTGTTTCTAAAACCTCCTTCATGATGGTAAAACAGCCCATTATTTTTTTCTGTGCTCTCAAATTATGGAGTTTTCAGTGATATGCCTACTCTGGGATCAATATGAACAAATGTTTCACTTCAGCAGTGAAATTGTTTTACATTGCAGTTTCAGCGAGCGGAGCACCTTGTTGTAAAAAACGGGGCTATGTGCAGCTTTGGCTGCGTGTTTCCCGTTCAGGCTCCTTCCACATGTTTCTCGGCACTGTGAGTGCCGGGAAACATGCGGCTATACACACTCGCCGTGGGACTTTGTTCCCTTTTGGGAAGCTCGTGCCCATTATTCCATTATAAATTCTCCTGGCTCTACTCGTAACAGGCCTGCATTAGTCTTTGCTGGTAATTTTCTTTTTGCATACCTGTAGAAGTTTTTACAGTTGTTTATAATGTGTCTCATTAGTTTACTTTCTCAATCTATTTTCTTTGCCTTTATCGGTTTCTTGACCCTCCGTTACTGAATTCTAAAATAGTCACAATCCTCATGCTAACTATTTTCTTTTGACAACTTTATAAGCTGTTAAATTACAGAAATATAATATAAATATTACTCATTTGTCATGCCGAGTTGTATTTAACTTGATGATAAACAGTCGAAGTTTTCCAGTTGATGCAAATTATTTATTGAGGAACAAAATAATATACTTGTGAGTTCTTTCACTTTAATATTTTGACAAGTAATATAATTAACTAAGATTAGATTAAACTAACAATTATGATAAAGCACTACACTCTGATCTGTCACGTCTTTACTCTAGCTACACTACACTGTATTACGGGAGGACACCTCAGAGGGCAGTGAGGCTATATGGGTAGAGATCAGGAATAAGAAGGGTGCAGTCACAATGTTGGGGGTTTACTACAGACCTCCCAACAGCCAGCGGGAGATAGAGGAGCAGATAGGTAGACTGATTTTGGAAAAGAGTAAAAACAACAGGGTTGTTGTGATGGAAAACTTACAAAGAATTTACAGTGCAGAAGGAGGCCATTGAGCCCATCGAGTCTGCACCAGCTCTTGGAAACAGCATCCTACCCAAGGTCAACACCTCCACCCTATCCCCATAACCCAGTAACCCCACCCAACACTAAGGGCAATTTTGGACACTAAGGGCAATTTAGCATGGCCAATCCACCTAACCTGCACAACTTTGGACTGTGGGAGGAAACCGCAGTACCCGGAGGAAACCCACGCACACACGGGGAGGATGTGCAGACTCTGCTCAGACAGTGACCCAAGCCGGAATCGAACCTGGGACCCTGGAGCTGTGAAGCGATTGTGCTATCCACAATGCTACTGTGCTGCCCCCAATATTGACTGGGGACTCACTTAGTGCTAGGGGCTTAGACCGGGCAGAGTTTGTAAGGAGCATCCAGGAGGGCTTCTTAAAACAATATGTAGACAGTCCAACTAGGGAAGGGGCTTTACTGGACCTGGTGTTGGGGAATAAGCCCGGCCAGGTGGTAGAAGTTTCAGTAGGGGAGCATTTTGGGAACAGTGACCACAATTCAGTAAGTTTTAAAGTGCTGGTGGACAAGGATAAGAGTGGTCCTAGGGTGAATGTGTTAAATTGGGGGAGGCTAATTATAACAATATTAGGCGGGAACTGAAGAACCTAGATTGGGGGCGGATGTTTGAGAGTAAATCAACATCTGACATGTGGGAGGCTTTCAAGTGTCAGTTGAAAGGAATTCAGGACCGGCATGTTCCTGTGAGGAAGAAGGATAAACACGGCAAATTTCTGGAACCTTGAATAACGAGAGATATTGTAGGCCTCATCAAAAAGAGAAGGCTGGGAACAGACAAAGCCTGTGTGGAATACAAGGAAAGTAGGAAGGAACTTAAGCAACGAGTCAGGAGGGCTAGAAGGGGTTACGAAAAGTCTTGGCAAATCGGGTTAAGGAAAATCCCAAGGCTTTTTACACGTACATAAAAAACTAGAGCGTAGCCAGGGAAAGGGTTGGCCCACTGAAGGATAGGCAAGGGAATCTACGTGTGGAGCCAGAGGACATGGGTGAGGTACTAAATGAATACTTTGCATCAGTATTCACCAAAGAGAAGGAATTGGTGGATGTTGAGTCTGGAGAAGGGTGTGTAGAGTGCCTGGGTCACATTGAGATCCGAAAAGACGAGGTGTTGGGCACCTTGAAAAATATTAAGGTACATAAGTCCCCAGGGCCTGATGGGATCTACCCCAGAATACTGAAGGAGGCTAGAGAGGAAATTGCTGAGGCCTTGACAAAATCTTTGGATCCTCACTGTCTTCAGGTGATGTCCCGGAAGACTGGAGAATAGCCAATGTTGTTCCTTTGTTTAAGAAGGGTAGCAAGGATAATCCAGGGAACTACAGGCTGGCGAGCCTTGCGTCAGTGGTAGGGAAATTACTGGAGAGAATTCTTCGAGGCAGGATCTACTCCCATTTGGAAGCAAATGGACGTATTAGTGAGAGGCAGCATGATTTTGTGAAGGGGAGGTCATGTCTCACTAACTTGATAGAGTTTTTCGAAGAGGTCACAAAGATGATTGATGCAGGCAGGGCAGTGGATGTTGTCTATATGGGCTTCAGTAAGGCCTTTGACAAGATCCCTCATGGTAGACTGGTACAAAAGGTGAAGTCACACGGGATCAGGGGTGAGCTGGCAAGGTGGTTACAGAACTGGCTAGGTCATAGAAGTCAGAGAGTAGCAATGGAAGGGTGCTTTTCTAATTGGAGAGCTGTGACTAGTGGTGTTCCGCAGGGATCAGTGCTGGGACCTTTGTTGTTCATAGTATATATAAATGATTTGGAGGAAAATGTAACTGGTCTGATTAGTAAGTTTGCAGACGACATAAAGTTTGGTGGAATTGCGGATAGCGATGAGGACTGTCAGATGATACAGCAGGATTTAGATCGTTTGAAGACTTGGGTGGAAAGATGGCAGATGGAGTCTAATGCGGACAAATGTGAGGTAATGCATTTTGGAAGGTCTAATGTAGGTAGGGAATATACAGTGAATGGTAGAACTCTAAAGAGTATTGAAAGTCAGAGAGATCTAGGTGTACAGGTCCACAGGTCACTGAAAGGGGCAGCACAGGTGGAGAGGGTAGTCAAGAAGGCATACGGCCAGGAGCTCCAGCTTGGCAGCCCTGGTCACGGCTCATCTACCGCTGCCGCCGGCCAAGTACTCTACCAGCCCGGTAGTGGTGGCGACCCTGCGGATATGGGGCCAGTGGAGGAGGCATGTAGGGGAGACGGGGGCGTCGGTTTGGGCGCCAATCTGCGACAACCATTGGTTTGCCCCCGGGAGTATGGATGGGGGGTTTCGAGTATGGCGGCGGGCGGGGGTGGGAAGGGTGGGCAATATGTTCCTGGAAGGGAGATTTGCGTGTTTAAGGAGCTTGGAGGAGAAATTTGGGCTGGTAAGGGGAAATGATTTTAGGTACCTACAGTTGCGGGACTTTGTTCGTAGACAGGTCCCATCTTTCCCATGCCTCCCGCCAATGGGGATCCTAGTCTCTAGGGGGAAGAAGGGGAGGGTAGAGTCTCGGGTATTTATAAGGTGCTCATGAGGGAGGAAGGGTCCCAGACAGAGGAACTGAAACTTAAATGGGAGGAGGAGCTAGGCAGGGAAATGGAGGACGGCCTGTGGGCAAAAGCCCTGAGTAGGGTAAATTCAACCGCAACATGTGCCAGGCTCGGCCTGATTCAATTTAAGGTCGTTCACCGGGCCCACATGACGGTGGCTCGGATGAGCAAATTCTTTCGGGTAGAGGACAAATGCGCTAGGTGCGCGGGAGGACCAGCGAACCACGTTCACATGTTTTGGGCATGCCCTAAGCTGAGGGGGTACTGGGAGGGATTTGCGGGGATCATGTCCCGGGTGCTAAAAACAAGGGTGGTGATGAGTCCAGGGGTGGCAATTTTTGGGGTTTCGGAAGACCCGGGAGTCCAGGGGGATAAAGGGGCCGATGTTTTGGCCTTTGCTTCCCTGATAGCCCGGCGACGAATACTATTGGCGTGGAGGGACTCAAAGCCCCCGAAGACTGAGTTGTGGCTTGCGGACATGTCGAGTTTCCTGGGTATGAAAAAAATTAAGTTCGCATGAGGGGATCTGTACAGGGGTTCGCCCGGAGGTGGCAACCATTTATTGACTTCTTTGCGGGAGAGTGAGCGTCAGCAGGGAGTGGGGGGGAGGTGGGGGAGGTTTGGGGGGGGGGGGGGGGGGGGGTAGAGTAGAGTAGAGTAGGAGGGAAAAAATGGCAGGTAGTACCGGTGGGAGAGGAGCGGGCTTGTACAGTATGTTACAATTGAAGTATTGAAAGTACATGGATGTTTGCACATTTTTGCCTTGTTTGCTTTCTTTCTGTTGATGTCTGTAACTGTTTACGAAGCCAAAAACTACCTCAATAAAATTGTTTATTAAAAAAAAAGAAGGCATACGGCATGCTTGCCTTCATTGGCCGGGGCATTGAGTATAAGAATTGGCAAGTCATGTTGCAGCTGTATAGAACCTTTGTTAGGCCACACTTGGAGTATAGTGTTCAATTCTGGTCGCCACACTAACAGAAGGATGTGGAGGATTTAGAGAGGGTGCAGAAGAGATTTATCAGGATGTTGCCTGGTATGGAGGGCATTAGCTATGAGGAGCAGTTGTATAAACTCGGTTTATTCTCACTGGAACAACGGAGGTTGAGGGGCGACCTCATAGAGGTCTACAAAATTATGAGGGGCATAGACAGAGTGGAACGTCAGAGGGTTTTCCCCAGGGTAGAGGGGTCAATTACTAGGGGACATAGGTTTAAGGTGCGAGGGGCAAGGTTTAGAGAGGATGTACGAGGCAATGTTTTTTACACGGAGGGTCGTGGGTGCCTGGAACTCGCTGCCGGAGGAGGTGGTGGAAGAAGGGACGATAGTGACATTTAAGGGGCATCTTGATAAATACATGAATCGGATGGGAATCGAGGGATACTACGCAGGAAGTGTAGAAGATTGTAATTTAGTCGGGCAGCATGGTCGGCACGGGCCTGGAGGGCCGAAGGGCCTGTTCCTGTGCTGTACTTTTCTTTGTTCTTTGTACACACACACAAACCTACAGAAAGAGCGGGAAACTTCTTATATAGGGACTGTTAGCGTTGCCATCTAGTGATCATCTGTCTGTACTGACTGCACATTAACTAATCATGTATTAACATATACATGGATCACTACATAAGCTTCTTCCTTTCGTTTGTCATCCACAGTTGAATCACTTTTCCTGTTGGGTTTTATGTCGCAAAGGAATGCATATTTGTTACAAACCATGCATTATTCTTTAAATGCTGGCTAGCCACTGCCAGACTACCATCCACCTTTTAATATAGTTTCCCAATCTACCGCATTCAACTTGCTCGTCATACTTTCGCAGCTTGTTTTGTTTCGATTTAAAACACTAATTTCAGATTGAACTACATCACTTTCAAACTTTATACAAAATTCTATAATTTGCATCCCTAAAGAATCCTTTCCAATAGGTTATTAATTAGCCCATTCTCATTGCACAATACAGGATCTAAAATAATCCATTCCCTTGTTCCCTCCACCTCCTGTTCCAGAAAACCATCTCGTATACATTCCAATAATTTGTCCTCCACATAATTAGTGCAAATTAAGTTTATGCAGTCTATATGTAGATTGAAGCCCCCCAGGATTACTGTATTAACCTTGTTACGTGCACTGCTTCCTGATTTATACCATGCCCTACATTACCACTGCTGTTTCCTATCATATAAACAACTTCTACAATCTTTGTCTCCCTTGCTGTTTCTCAGCTCCACCCAAACTGATTCTACATCTTCATCTTTCAATTTAAGATCCTCTCTCATGAATGTACTGATCTCGGGCAGAATTCTCCGCCCCCGAGATTGGGCAGAGGCGGGAATCGTGTCACGCCGGTCGGCGGGCCCCCCGCGCTGGTTGGCGGCCCCGCGTGGCGATTCTCCAACCTGTGATGGGCCGAAGTCCCACAGCTGACAGGCCTCTCCCGCTGGCGTGGTTTAAACCACCTACCTGACCGGTGGGATTGGCGGCGAGGACGGGCTCCGCGGTCCTGGGGGGGGGGGGGGGAAGCGGGGCGATCTGACCCCGGGGGGTGCCCCCACGGTGGCCTGGCCCGCGATCGGGGCCCACCGATCGGCGGGCGGGCTTGTGCCGTGGGGTCACTCTTTTTCGTCCGCCCCCGCCATAGCCTTCCCCATGGCGGAGGCAGAAGAGACGGTATGACATCAGCAGCCGCTGACGCTCTGGCGCATGCGTGGACTCATTTCGGCCCTGGCTGGCGTGGCGCCAAAGGCTGTTCACGCCAGCCGGCGGAGTGGAAACCACTCCGGCGCGGGCCTAGCCCCTCAATGTGAGGGCTTGGCCCCTAAAGGTGAGGAGACTTCCGCACCTTTGCGGCGGCCCGAAGCCGGAGTTGTTCATGCCACTCCGACACGCCGGGACCCCCCGCCCCGCCGGGTTGGGGGAAATCCCAGCCCTCATCTTTTATTACCAGTATTACCTCATTGATTTTTCCTTTTTGCCTATCCTTCCTGAATGTCTAATGTTAGGAAATAATTAATGTTCCCTGGTATTTAATTTAGAATTGGTGTTTTAATTCTTGAATTGACGCACGTATTGCTTAATAAACTGCACCAAATATAAAAGGCATACAGATGACACTATGGTATTGTTGGAGAAGTGATTGCTGAATACAATAAACTTGGAGTCGAAGAAGTCAAACTGCTTGACTAAAATCGAAAAAGAGGAACTCTGAAGTTTAATTGGGCGGCTGAATTGGCTAGCTAGATGAACAAGACCGGACGTCAGTTTTGATGTTTCAAAACCAAGCACTGAAATGAACAATCCTAAAGTTGAAGAAATTGAAACAATCCTAAAGTTGAAGAAACAAAACATTGCTGAAATTAAAACTGGAGAATTGTGTTTTGAAATTCCCACATTTAGGTGATGTTAGACAACTGATTGCTTATAGTGATGCAACCTATGCTAATCCCTGTGATAGCTTTTCAATTGTGGGAGGATTTAGAATTTTTCTCCTGAGGGAGAGGTAAATGTTGCCCTTTGGCATGAGAAACTAAAAAAATAGGAAGTGTGACAAAAAATGCATTGGTAGCGTAGACATTTGTCCTAGTGGAGGAAATAGATATGGCATTTTTTTTTGTATCCAGGATCTTGACTGAAAATTTAAATGGAACAAGGTAATCAGGAACCGTGCCTATGGAGTGTCACATAGACAATAAATCCCTTTGGGAGAATGTCCACTCGACAAAATGCGTCAGTGAATAGAGATTACGGATTGACAGAGCCTACTCTTCATTGGAAATAATTCCTGATCATAACGCTTCACTGGGGGACAGTGCCAGATGGAGTTTTAATAATTGCAAAAAATTAACCTAATAAGGAACTGTCAAAGCCTACTTTAACAAGCTGTATTGATTATTGATCCTTTCATCTCTGCATAACAAACACAAAGGCAATAATCTCAGGGTGGCCCCAATGCCATTTAATAGTGAAAACAGAAATAGGAAGATAGAGCAAATAAACACATGACTAGAGAGGTGGTGCAGGAGGGAGGGCTTTAGCTACCTGAGGCACTTGGATCGGTTCTGGGGCAGCTAGGAAGATGGGTTAAATCTTATCAGGGATTAACATCCCAGCAGGGGGTTTGCTCATGCTTTGCGGAGGGTTCAACTTAGCTTGGCAGGGGGAAGGGAACTTGAGAGGGAATTCAGATAGGAGAAAAGCGAAGCTGGTAATGAAGAATGAAAAGCAATAAGTGAAATTGATAGGCAGAGGAAACAAAGGTCAGCATCAGATTGGATCAAAAAATGGAAGAATGTTAAACATTCTACGTTAAATTTTCCCTCATGTGTGAGTAACACTCTGCCCCTACTCTCTACTGCTGAAAATGGGGTCTGTCATAAAGTGGGTGGGACTTCCACATCCAGGTCCTGACTACCATTTTTAAAGGTCCAACATTAGTGTACTAATGTGATGTGAAGTACATATTCTATGCATTCCAGTGATTGGCTGGTTGAATCAGACAGCATGGGCGGTATTCTCTAATCCCGTGGCAGAGTGTCCACGCCGTCGTAAACACCGGCGCGTTTTACGACGGCGTGAACGGGCCGCTGCCAGGACTAATTCTGGCCCCTACAGGGGCAGCATGGCACTGGAGCGGTTCGCGCTGCTCCAGCTGCCGACCCCGGTGCAAACTGTGCGTCGCAGGATCCACGCATGCGCAGTGGCGCCGGCACCAACATGTGCATGCGCAGTGGCTTCCTTCAATGCGCCGAATCTGACGCAACATGGCGCAGGACTACAGGGGCCGGCGCGTAGGAAAGGAGGCACCCAGCCAGAGAGGCTGGCCCGCCGATCGGTGGGCCGTGATCGCGGGCCAGGCCACATCGGAGGCCCCCCCCCCCCCCCCGGGTCAGACCCCCACTCACTCCCCCCCCCCACCCCACAGGCCGCCACCCGACCCTTCAACGCCGAGGTCCCACCGGCTCAGAGCATGTTAAAACGTCGCCAGCGGGACTCGTTTTTTTTCTTACGGCTACTCGGCCCATTCGGGCCGGTGAATCGGCGGACCAGCCGCGTAGAGCAGCCCGCGACCAGCGCTGTGCAGCGGAGAATCGTGTGCTGGCGTTGGGGCGGCGTGGCCCGGTCGCGGGGATTCTCTGGCCCAGCCCAGGGCAGGGTGAATCCCGCCCCATGTTCCTTTGATTGTTTGTAAAAGCCATATTCGATCAGCCTGTGCATGCAAAAGCCAAAACAGAATATTTACTGTTAGATGGGATTCCATAATTGTGTAGCATTTTCTGAATGTACTAATAGCTACACGAACAGATAATTAGTCCAATTTAAAATAATTAGTCCAGATTGTAAGGAGGGTCATTTACACTTGATAGAAGTGACATTCATGCATCGGGGCCTGTTCTCTGCAGCCAAAAGGAATATATTCAAGCCTCGCACATTTTTTGATTAATGCAGGATTTCTGGGAGCTAATAGTTGATGCACCATCAATTGGACACGAGGCGAAGATACGATCCAAACAAAAGGCTTTAATATACAAGATGTGTGCCCGGCAGCAGACGTACAGAAGAAATGGCTGAGTGCCGGGAAACACAGGTTCTTATTTCCCGCCCTGTAGGCGGAGCTACCTACCTCTCTCAGCCAATCGGCTGAGAGGCACATGCCTTACCTGGGCCAATGGGCAGCGAGTCCTCTGCACCAATGGCAGCTCACCTCTGAAGGTACCATAATCGCCCTAGTCATACTACCACATTCACCCCTTGTTCAAAAGGAAGCCGGCGGGGTGCGGGGGGGGGGGGTGTCCCGTGAGTCCGTGAGACTGGTAGTATGACTAGATATGTTCACGTCGTGCCGTTGCATCGATGGCTGCCCTCTGACCCGTAGCTAATATTCAAGAGGAGAACAGAACAATAACTGTGTACAGTGTGCAATAATCAGGGCGGGGGGGAAATGGGTGAACAGTGAAAGAACAAAAAATCACAAGAGTCCATCCGCAGCCAGAAATCCATCCGTAGGTCACATCGATTCAATCAATCGAGTGGGCGCCCTCGATGTCCTGCTTGACCTGCGTAGTGGTGCCGGTGACGTCGGAACGGTGGTCGTCCGTGACTCCGGGAGCGATGATCTTGCTTCTGTGTCCGTACCCGTAGTTGGAGCTAGCGGGGGCCAGGCCGGGGGATGGGGTCCCTGTCCGCTGAGCTGTGGGTGCGTCGTTGCTGGAAGCAGTGGGTGTCGGGGGGAAGGGGGGGGGGGGGGGGGCGGGTGCGGGGGGGTGTGGCCGAGATCCGGGGGGTGCCAGGTCCCGGAGGGAGACCGTGTCCTGTCGGCCGTCGGGATACTCCAAATACGCGTACTGCGGGTTCGCGTGGAGCAGCTGGACTCTTTCAACCAACGGGTCCGACTTGTGCACCCGCACGTGTTTCCGGAGCAGAATGGGCCCGGGGTAGCCAGCCAGGTCAGGAGCGGGGTCCCTGAGGATGACTTCCTGGGAAAAACAAGAAGTCGTTCGTGAGGCGTTTGGTTAGTGGCGGTACAGAGAAGTGACCGGATTGAGTGGAGGGCGTCTGAGAGGACCTCTTGCCAGTGGGAGACTTTTGCACCGTAGGGCCAGCAGGACGGTCTTCCAGACCGTACCGTTCCCCCTCTCGACCTACCCGTTACCCCGGAGGTTGTAACTGGTTGTCCTGCTGGAGGCGATGCCCCTGCTGAGCAGGAATTGACGTAGCTCGTCGCTCATAAAGGAGGACCCCCGATCACTATGAATGTATGCGGGGTAACCGAACAGGGAGAAGATGGTATGCAGGGCTTTGATGATGGTGGTTATGGTCATGTCGGGGCAGGGGATGGCAAACGGGAAACGGGAGTACTCGTCAATCACATTGAGGAAGTACGTGTTGCGGTTGTTGGAGGGGAGGGGACCTTTGAAGTCCATGCTGAGACGTTCAAAGGGGCAGGAAGCCTTTATCAAGTGCGCTCGTTCAGGGCGGTAGAAGTGCGGCTTGCACTCCGCGCAGATGTGGCATTCCCTAGTGACTGTCCTGACCTCCTCGATGGAGTAGGGAAGTTGCGGGTCTTAATGAGATGGGAAAAGCAGGTAACCCCGGGTGGCAGAGGTCCGCGCGGAGGTGGTCCACTTGTGCGTTAGCACAGGTGCCGCGGGACAGGGCATCGGGAGGCTCATTTAGCTTCCCAAGACGATACAAGATGTCATAGTTGTACGTGGACAACTCAATCCTCCACCGCAAGATTTTATCGTTCTTTACCTTGCCCCTCTGTGCATTATCGAACATGAAGGCCACTGACCGTTGGTCTGTGAGGAGGGTAAACCTCCTGCCGGCCAGATAGTGCTTCCAATGTCGCACAGCTTCAACTATGGCCTGTGCTTCCTTCTCGACCGAGGAATGTCGGATTTCGGAAGCGTGGAGGGTCCGGGAGAAGAAGGCCACGGGTCTGCCCGCTTGGTTGAGGGTGGCCGCCAGAGCAACATCAGACGCGTCGCTCTCGACCTGAAAGGGGAGGGACCCGTCGATAGCGCGCATCGTGGCCTTTGCAATGTCTGCTTTGATGCGGCTAAAGGCCTGGCGGGCCTCCATCGACAGGGGGAACGTGGTGGACTGGATGAGGGGACGGGCTTTGTCTGCGTAATTGGGGACCCATTGTGCGTAATATGAAAAGAAGCCCAAACAGCGCTTGAGGGCTTTGAGGGAGTGGGGGAGGGGAAGCTCCATCAGGGGGCGCATGCGTTCGGGGTCGGGGCCTATCACTCCATTACGCACTACGTAGCCGAGGATGGCTAGACGGTCGGTGCTAAACACGCACTTATCCTTATTGTAGGTCAGGTTAAGGAGTTTTGCGGTATGGAGGAATTTGTGGAGGTTGGCATTGGTGTCCTGCTGGTCGTGGCCGTAGATGGTGACATTATCGAGATACGGGAAGGTTGCCGTAAACCGTGTTGGTCGACCATTCGGTCCATCTCCCTTTGGAAGACTGAGACCCCGTTCATGACACCGAAAGGAACCCTTAAAAAGTGGTAGAGTCGCCCATCCGCTTCGAACGCAGTGTACTTTCGGTCACTCGTGTGGATGGGGAGCTGGTGGTAGGCGGACTTAAGGACCACTGTGGAAAAGACCTTGTACTGCGCTATCCTGTTAACCAGGTCGGAGATACGTGGGAGAGGGTACGCGTGCAGCTGCGTAAACCTGTTGATGGTCTGACTGTAGTCTATGACCATCCGATTTTTCTCCCCGATCTTAACCACCAGCACTTGTGCTCGCCAGGGGCTGTTGCTAGCCTCGATAACCCCCTCCTTCAGAAGCCTTTGGACTTCGGACCTGATGAAGGTCCGGTCCTGGGCACTGTACCGTCTGCTCCTGGTGGCGATGGGTTTGCAATCCGGGGTGTGGTTTGCAAACAAGGATGGGGGATCGACCTTAAGGGACGTGAGGCTGCAGACAGTAAGGGGGGGCATAGGGCCGCCGAATTTGAAAGTTAAGCTCTGGAGGTTGCACTGGAAATCTAACCCCAGGAGTGCTGTCGCGCAGAGGTGGGGAAGGACGAAGAACTTATAATTTTTAAATACCCTCCCCTGGACCGTGAGGTCCACTATGCAGCACCCTGTTATCTGGACCGAGTGTGAACCGGAGGCCAGAGCGATTCTTTGTTTAACCGGATAAACGGGAAGTGCGCAGCGTCTTACCATGGCGGGGTGGACAAAACTTTCCATGCTCCCGGAGTCCAACAGGCAGCTCGTCTCGTGACCGTTGAAGAAAATCTTCGTGGTCACCATGGAAAGCGTGCGGGGCCGTGACTGATCCAACGTCACTGAGGCGAGTCATGGCAGGAACTCCGAGTCGTCATCCGGCAGCGAGTGGTCACTTGCGGGGTCCTCGGTGCCATTCCAAGATGGCGGCGCCCGTCAGCCGCACATGGTGGGGGGTGAACAAAATGGCGGCGCCCTGGGATCGCACGTGAAGTCGGGGGCCCAAAATGGCGACGCCCGGTGATCACTCGTGGGGGGTGGGGCAGAGAGGTCCGCGGGCCGCTTAGGGCGCGTGTGGAGCGCAGAGGGGGGACCCGCGGTCGCTGCTCGGGACTGCAGCGACCGCTTTGGACTGGCAAACAGTCGCGTAGTGGTCCCTTTTGCCGCAGCCTTTACATGTTGCGGCGCGGGCCGGGCAGCGCTGGCGGGGGTGCTTGGCCTGGCCGCAAAATTAGCAGCGGGGGCCCGTGGGTTTATCGGGGCGCCCTGCGGCGCAGGCCTGGTGGGGGACAGAGTCTGCGGAGGTGAGAGGTGTCGCATTCCATGCCGCCCAGGGGGCCGCCGTGCAGTCGGGAGCGTACGCGCGGGCGTTGCGGTTGCCGATATCGAGAGTGGAAGCGAGGGCCCGTGCCTCAGCGAGGCTTAAAGTTTCTTTCTCCAAGAGTCTCTGGCGGATCTGGGTAGATTGAATACCCACCACGAAAGCGTCTCGAATTAAAAGTTCGGTGTGCTCGGCCGCAGAAACTTGTGGGCAGGCGCAGTTCCTCCCCAGAACAAGGAGGGTCTGGTAGAATTCATCTAAGGACTCACCAGGTATCTGCTGCCTCGTGGCCAGCAAGTGCCGTGCGTAGACCTGGTTCACCGGCCGGATGAAATGTCCCTTTAGCAAGTTCATAGCTGCGTCTTAGTCTGCCGTGTCCTCTATGAGCGTGTACACGGCGGTGCCCACGCACGAGTGGAGGATATGAAGTTTTTGTTCCCTCATCGGGCGGTTTTCGGCTGTGCTTAAATAACTGTTAAAACACGCCAGCCAGTGTTTAAATGCAGCTGTAGAATTTGTCCTGTGCGGGCTGAGTCGAAGGCACTCCGGCTTGATATGAAGCTCCATCTTTTAAAACTTGTGTATTAAATTGATGCACCATCAATTGGATACGAGGCGGAGATGCGATCCAAACAAAAGGCTTTAATACACAGACAGCAGACGTACAGAAGAAATGGCCGATTGCCGGGGAACATGGGTTCTTATTTCCCGCCTGTAGGCGGAGCTACCTACCTCTCTCAGCCAATCGGCTGAGAGGCACATGAGTTACCTGAGTCAATGGGCAGCGAGTCCTCTGCACCAATGGCAGCTCACCTCTGATGGTACCGTAATCTCTCTAGTCATACTACCACAATAGTTTCCTGTTTCTTTCTTTGTGACAATCCCTGAGCCATTCAACACTCTTTTCTTGTATAGTGCAAAGTGTTGTGAGCCGTTGAAATTTTGCATCTGTTTCAATTTGTTCACTCCACCTGTAATGAAGTGAGTAACAGGCCTGTCGAGATTCATCAATCAGCCTCATGCCAGCCCCGGCCTGTGTGTTTGTTGGTCAGTATTGAGAAAATGTTGCACTGTCGAGTGCACAGTGCTGAAGAAACACTGTGGTGTCAGCTAGTCAGGACTGAGGGAGTGCTGCATTGTTCAAGGGCCATTAATAAAGGAGTACTGTACTATTGTAGTGAGAGCTCTGAAGGGCTGCTGCATTGTCAGAGGAGCAGTTCTGAGTGATCTATGTTGTGCCGGAGGGAAAATATGGATCTAGCGCTGTATGTTCATAGGTGTAATACTCCAATGTCAGGGAGGCAGGTGTGAGGCACTGCTGTAGACAGGCTGTTCTCTGGCAGCATTGCAATGTCGGTTGGATTTTGTGATGAAGTGCTGCACTCGCTGTCAGAACGGCTGTACTGAAAGAATACACACTCTCTAACCCCCCGCACCCACCCCCCCCCCCCCCCCCCCACCGCACCCCGCCCCCTGCCCGCCAGCGCCGGCCCTAGGGTTGCTGGCGCCCCGGGCAAGCTGAACTACGGCGCCCTTGGGGAGGGGGGGGCGGGGCCTGGGAGGGGGGGGGCCTGGGAGGGGGGCGGGGCCTGGGAGGGGGGCGGGGGCTGGGAGGGGGGGCGGGGCCTGGGGGGCCTGGGGGGGAGGGGGGTGGGGCCTGGGGGGGAGGGGGGGGCCTGGGGGGGGAGGGGGGGGCGGGGCCTGGGGGGGAGGGGGGGGCCTGGGGGGAGGGGGGGGCCTGGGGGGAGGGGGGGGCGGGGCCTGTGGGGGGGGCCTGGGGGGGAGGGGGGGCGGGGCCTGGGGGGCCTGGGGGGGGCTGGGGGGAGAGGCCTGGGGGGAGGGGCCTGGGGGGGAGGGTGGGGAGGGGCCTGGGGGGGAGGGGGGAGGGCCCTGGGGGGGGAGGGGCCTGGGGGGAGGGGGGAGGGGGGGAGGGGCCTGGGGGGGAGGGGGGGAGGGGGGGAGGGGCGAGGGGGGGAGGGGCCTGGGGGGGAGGGGCGAGGGGGGGGGCCTGGGGGGGGAGGGCCTGGGGGCAGGGGGGGCAGACCCGTGGGGAGGGCGGGGGGGGCGGACCCGCGGGGAGGGCGGGGGGGGGCGGACCCGCGGGGAGGGCGGGGGGGGGCGGACCCGGGGGGGGGCGGACCCGAGGGGAGGGCAGGGGGGGGGCGGACCCGAGGGGGGTGCCGCCCTGGGGGAGGGGTGCCGCCCTGGGGGAGGGGTGCCGCCCTGGGGGAGGGGTGCCGCCCTGGGGGAGGGGTGCGGTACGTTTCAGCGCCGCCGCTTCAGCGCTGCCGTTTCAGCGCCAGGACATTTCAGCACCAGAAAAAAAAAATCATACAGCAGGAAAAACAAGACCTTGGGGAACTGCCCCTCATAAGCATCCTCCAGAAGGAACATCCCAAGTACCCAGGGACAACAGGATACTGGCCATATCATTGGACCTGCACCCCATCCAAATCCAAACCTCTCCCGTCCCAGCAGGGAAAATGTACTGTCCCCATTCATATTAAGAGGAAAAGGATAATCACTCCAGCCCCAGCCAGGGGGACCCCGGGAAACTAACCCGACCAACAGAGTGCACCATGATTAGAAATAACACCCTCAAGAGAGACGAAAAGAATGAAAGGAGCGGGATGCAGTCATAATAATAGTCCTTGGGGGGAGTGATAATTGATTATTGATTATTGAAACCGCATGAGCAGATGGTAAATTGTTTTCTAACCTACACCAGATGACATGTAGTTCAACGGAGGGTTTTTCAAAACTCTCACTGACAGTTTCAGCTTTTTCTCCCCTATGTTTAAAGAGCATGGGATTTTTATCCCCATGTTTAAAGAGAAGCAAATTTTAAAAGCTTCAGACATGTCATTTAAGCAGACCTTGGGGGTGAGGCTTCTGTATCTGGGTTCTGGACACCACTTAGCACACAGTAATAAAACTCCAAAAAAAGGCCAAATAACTAAGTGTTATAACTAAGTATACCTGTGTCACCACCTTTGCACTGCAGCTTTTTGGCTCCCCTGTTAACCTCGTTGCGCTTGTAAAGTGACCTGTGAATGAATGAGCGCTGGCCAGCTGAAATTTTTGGTGCTGAAACGGCAGCGCTGAAATTTTTGACGCTGAAACGTCCAGGCGCTGAAACGTCGGCGCTGAACTGTCCCATTCCCCTGGGGGAGGGCGGCCACAGCGGGGGAGGGCGGCCACAGCGGGGGAGGGCGGCCACAGCGGGGGAGGGCGGCCACAGCGGGGGAGGGCGGCCACAGCGGGGGAGGGCGGCCACAGCGGGGGAGGGCGGCCACCGCGCATGCGCTGGTTGGCACCGGCCCAACTGCGCATGCGCGGGACCCGAGTCTGGCGCCCCCTAGCACATGGCGGCCCCTAGCACATGGCGCCCCCTAGCACATGGCGCCCCCTAGGACATGGCGCCCCCTAGCACATGGCGCCCCGGGCGACTGCCCGAGTTGCCGGTGCCTTGAGCCGGCCCTGCCTGCCCCCCGCCCCTGCCCCCCGCCCCCACCACCTTCCTCTCTGACCTTCCTCCTCTCTTTCTGGGGTATCACTGATCTTTCAATAGGGTTTGTATTTTGTCATTTACTAATGAGGAAACTGGATTGCCAGCATCCTGGCTAGGTCAAATGGCTGTCAGATTTAGAGTCTGAAAATAAGCCAAATTACATTTGTCTCACAGTACTTTCACAATTTCACCCGTTTTAAGTGAACTAGAAGCATTTGCATTTCACTATAGTTCATAGAGTGCTGTAATTTTCTGCCCACTCATGCTGCAGTCACTTTGCTGCTTTGATCTATAAAGTATACATACTTCATGAAACAAATTCAGACCATCTTCAGCCGCTAATTTTCAGTCATTTTTGTCTTTGGCCACATTCAACCCTAGTTTAGAAGAATGAGAAATGTTCTTATTAAAATGTATAAGATTCCGAGGGGGCTTAACAGTGTAGATGCTGAGGTAATGTTTCCTTTTGTGCGGAAATCTAGAATTAAGGGCGCAATTTAAAAATAAGGGGCGTCCCATTAAGGTGGAGATGAGGAGGGATTTCTTCTCTCAAAGGCAGGTCATTAGTGTTTTGAATTCCCTTGTCCAGTGAAAAGTGGAGGCTTGGCCATTGAATATATTCGAGGCTGATTTAGACATTTTTTATTGGCAAGGGAGTCAAGTGTTCTGGGAGTGAGGGTAAGAAATTGGTATTTAGGCCAGAATCAGATCAAACATGGTCTTGTTGAATGGCAGACCAGGCTTGAGGAATGAATGGTTGACACTTGCTTCTCTTTCTTATGTTCTTCTGTAACACCTCAATTTTAAAATTCTCGGCCTTGTTTCACGTCCCTCCTGGCTTCATCCCTCATTATCTCTGCTAGTTTGTCCAGCCTCACAATCTTCCAGCATTCTGGAATTCAGGCCTATTTAGCATCCTCAACTAAATCACTCAACAGTTCTCAGCTGCCAAGAGCCTCAGTTCTAAAATTCCCTCCCTCCACTTCTTTTCCTCCCTCTCTCTCTTTAAGATATTCTTTTAATTTGCTCAGTGCCAAATCTTGTTTGACAACTCTCCTGTCAAGTGCCTTGGGATGATTTACTATATTAAGGGTGCAACGTGGTTGACTCTTAACTGTCCTCTCAAGGCCAATTAGGGATGGGTAATAAATCCTGGTCCAGTCCGTGACACCCATGTTGCATGAACGAATAAAACATAAATCTAACGGAAAGGTTTCTGGGCTGGCTTCTCTGTTTGGGAGACTATGGGCAGGGTTCTCCGTCCCGCCACACCAGGGGCTGGATTGTTCATTTTTGGGACTATGTCCCCACGCTATCGGGAAAAGTGTGGTCTTTTAAGCCAGGAAAACTGGAGTCAAAAGGTCACAGATTCTCCGTTTTGCTTGGGGCTAGCAGGCAGCTATCGTAGAGCTCGCAGCTCTAGTTGCCGATATGGCCACCCGCACCTCCGTGTCAGAGGCCGTGCATGCGCATGGCAGCGGCCTCCAGCGGCCGCGTTGTGCTCCATGGTGGACTCAGCCCGCGGATCTGGACCGCCGAAATCGTGCCCGCCATCGACCACTCGCGCGCCCCGGACCACCTGCACACGTTGCCCCCAGCCCCAAATGAAGCACCCCTGCCTGCCGATCGGCCCTCCCCCTACTCTGGCGGCCTCGGACTCAGTCCACAGCCACCACGTGAGATCACAGGTGATGGGACCACAAGAGTCCCATGCCGTCGGGAATTCGGCCCGTCAAGGACGGATCATCATGAGATGGGCCTGAGGCAATGACCTGAGGCGGTAGATACTTGGCACAGCGTACTCCACGAGTATGCAGATTTTCAGGGGGCAGAGAATTGCGAAACCGACACCAGTCCTGATTTTGTGCACCAAAACGGATTCTCCGCCCTGTCGCAGAATGTGATTTCGGCATTGGGGGTGGATAATCCAGCCCCAGATTTCTGGTGCGGCACGCTATCGAGATTCTCTGTTTTATTTGCTGGTCAACGGGGTTTCCCATGATGGGTGTTGGCCTGGCTGGCAGGCAAGGTTGGCACCACCTCCTGCTCCTGCAGATGATTGGACTCCTTCACCTGTGCCTGCAGGTGCTGAATACAACACTTTTAGACGGTCTGAGACAAGCAGCCCAGGATTGGGTAGCTGGTGGCCGTAGCGGCCAGGGCACCTGGCAGTGGCAGCTGGTATGGGTGCTGGCATGTGGGGCATGGTGGTGATCTGGCTGTCCCTTGGGGGGAGGAGGGGGAGGGTTATGGGTGTGTGTGGGGGGGGGGGGGGGGGGGGGGGCGGGGATGGGCCAGGTGCACAGTGCTACCAACTTACTCTGGCCGCCCTGAGGAGGTTATGCAGTTTTTTCCTTCACTGGATGCCGGTCCGGATGACGCTGCGCATGGTGCTGACCGCCTCTGCCACCTGCACCCAGGCACGGCAGATGGCGGCGCCTGGGGCTCTCTCTCTCTCTTCTGGGGTACAGGGTCATCAGCCTCTCCTCCACCGCGTCCAGGAAGGTGTCCAACTCGGCACCGGTGAATCATGGCGCTGCTCTCCTATCAGCCATCTTGTTGGCTGGGACGGTGTGTGTGGGGGGAGAATCGTTTATGTGCAGCTGTGGCTCATCAGCCTCATGAGTGCCAATCACGGACCCGGCGAATCTGGCACTGTTTTTAGTGGAATTGATTGTGTTCCACGTGGAGCCGTTGCTAGCCCACTAGTAGTATCGGAATTGGTGCAAATGTGGCGCCGATTTTTCTGTTGTGAAAGTCCACACATGCTCCACTGGTGTCAATGGAGAATCCAGCCCAGTGCCCATGATAAGCTAGTAACTCTTATATTTCCCTGTTGCAGTACAGCAAAAGGTCTGGGTTCCAATGGCTAGTTTCTCAAGGAGGTCTTCCTCCTTTCTCTCAGCTCTGAATCAATTTAAATCTTGTGGGAGGGTGACCCAGAAAGGGTCTCTTAATCCAGCAGTGCAAATTCATGCATATTCACATCTGCTTTCGATTTTTAATAGTGCCATTATTTTGAAAGTGCAAGATGGTTCTCCACTATTACTTTGACACCAGCTTCGGTGATCCTTCTCGCACAGTCCACATCTCAGATATTTACCTGGAACCTCATATGGAGGTAGTGTTTCCTCTTGTTATTCTTCAACCCTCCACAGTAATACGGGATCTAATGTTGTTGTGATCAACATTCCCACCCTCCTTCCCGAGACTATCACTGTTGATGTGCCCATGCTCCATGTGGACCTCGACCCTCTGTGTGCACAGTCACCTGTAGAGAATCCCTACAGTGCAGAAGGAGGCCATTCAGCCCATCAAGTCTGCACCAACTCTTTTAAATGAGCTACCCATTTACACTCCCCCATCCACCCCACCCATTACCATAACCCCATAGCCTAACCTGCACATCAAGGGGCAATTTAGCTTGGTTAGTCCACCTAACTTGCATATCTTTAGATAGTGGGAGGAAACCGGAGCACCAAGAGGAAACCCATGCAGGCACTGGGAGAATGTAGAAACTCCACACAGATAGTGACCCAAGGCCGGAATTCAACCCAGGTCCCTGGCGCTGTGAGGCAGCAATGCTAACCACTGTGCCAGCGTGCCACCCACAATCCTGTTATTCTACTTTAAATGAACTCTTGTGCATGCAATGTGCTTCATGGTTAGACACTAACCTGTTCTTTTTCACATCACCATTTGGCACCCTGAACCCATTTGCAGCATTATCAACAAAATTGTGACATCCTTCAGAAAACACTATTTGCCTCTTGAGTATGATAAAAGCCAGCACCATTCCACTAATTATCCCCACTACTGTGTGTGTTTGTTTTCTGGCAATGAGCCCATCATGTACTTGATCTGTTTTTCTCCACTTACTGTTATTCATGACCCTGTCATCACTAAATCCATGGAATATGAGTGATTAATCATGATATTGGCAATATTGGCTTTATTTATCAAATTTACTTTAGTTGTTCCATGCCAACAAATTCAAGATTACAGTTACTGAAGTTGGGCTAAATTCTGTATGTCATACCTTGAGTACCTGTTCTTCTAATGATATTTTAAATTCAAATGATCCTAGATCTGTAAACTGAAATAGCACAACAGAATTTGGGGAGAGACAACTCAATCTACCAGTTGATTAGGACTTGTTGGCATTAGGAGCTAATTGGGGAGAAAATAAGCTCCCAGAGGATTAGATATGGTGGACAGTGAGAGCCTTTTTCCTCGGATGGTGATGTCTAGCACAAGGGGACATAGCTTTAAATTGAGGGGAGATAGATACAGGACAGATGTCAGAGGTAGGTTCTTTACTCAGAAGTAAGGGCGTGGAATGCCCTGCCTGCAACAATAGTGGACTCGCCAACACTAAGGGCATTCAAATGGTCATTGGATAGACATATGGATGATAAGGGAATCGTGTAGATGGGCTTTGGAGTGGTTTCACAGGTCGGCGCAACATCGAAGGCCGAAGAGCCTGTACTGCGCTGTAATGTTCTATGTTCTAATAGTAAATTTAGTGCATGAATTGATTTTATTCAAATATACTTTTAAAGTTCAGTACTGAGAATCATTATTAAATGGATACTGTATGACAGAACATCCAGATCTCATGAAGACTCTAATCCTACTTATCTGAGATTTCCTGGCTAACTATTGGTTCACCCCATTTTTGGGGGCATGGGGTGACAGGCAAGCTACCCATACCTGTGGTGAGGAAGTAGGAAGCATAAAAGCTCAATGTTGTCTCTCATTTAACTGATTTTAGTGTTGATCTGATATTGCTGGCTGCTTGAGAGCTCAGCAGGAAGTCAAGCAACATTTGCAGGGAGCACATGTTCCAGAAAGAATGCTCCTCTTCAAAGTAGTTGTAGCATTATAGAAATATACACCATGTGAAGAGTTAATGTTCTGTTACAATTAGCCACTAGATGGAGCTAGGGACAGAACTATAAAAGGCACTGACTCTTAGGCTTCTGGGGGAGAGTGGAGAAGAGGAGAACAGACTGAAATGAAGTGTATAGTAGAGCTAGAAAAGATAGAATATAGTTCCAGTTACAGAATAGAGATAGTATTAGTGAGTGTAATTTAATATAATCCATTTGTTTAGGAATAAGTGTTGAACGTTAGATTAAGTAGTGTAAATAAATTTAGCTTTGTGATGAACATTGCTTCAAGTGTCTTTGTGAACACTATGCTTTCCATCCGAAAGCCAAACTCACAAAGATCACCACAGTAGTCTGCCCCTCTTAAGCGGGAAACTATACTCAGTGGAAAGGAGCAGCTTCAGGCTCAGGAAATGCCTTGAGAAAACTGAAACAGAGAAAATAAAGTACCATGGTCATGAATGCACCACTGGAGGTCTTAAATGATGAAGGTGGACAGGAGGATAAGGTAAAAACAGAAAGTGCTACAAGTACTGAGCAGGTCTCGTAGCATATGCAAATTTGACTGGATTGGATTTTGTTTATTGTCACGTGTACCGAGGTACAGTGAAAAGTATTTTTCTGCGAGCAGCTCAACAGATCACTAAGTACGTGAAAAAATAAAATGAAAGAAAGTACGTAATAGGGCAACACAAGGTACGCAATGTAACTATATAACACTGGCATCGGGTGAAGCATGCAGGGGGTGTAGTGTTAATCAGGTCAGTCCATAAGAGGGTCATTTAGGAGTCTGGTAACAGCGGAGAAGAAGCTGTTTTTGAATCTGTTCATGTGTGTTCTCAGGCTTTTTTACCTCCTGCTCGATGGAAGAAGTTGGAAAAGTGAGTAAGCCGGGTGGGAGGGGCCTTTGATTATGCTGCCTGCTTTCCCCAGGCAGCGGGAGGTGTAGATGGAGTCAATGGATGGGAGGCAGGTTCATGTGATGGAATCGGCTGTATTCACGACTCTCTGAAGTTTCTTGCGGTCTTGGGAAAGCATACCAGGCTGTGATGCAGCCTGAGAGAAAGCTTTCTATGGTATTTTCTATTGAGAAGTGGAGTTAATGTTCCAAGTTCAATATGACTCTTCTGAACAGGTGATGCTTCTATGAGGGACCAAGAAGCCATCAAGAATAACCCTCACAAGGAAATGGAAGCAGGCGGTCAGAGAGATCAATTCTGAGAATCTGAATCCAAGGACGTGGCAGCAGTGCTTCACAACAAAGTCTAATGACTTCATGTCGTGGTCAGTAAATAAATCTTTACACGACTGTGTGGCAAAATTCGGCTTCAACTCCATCTATAGGTTTGCTGAATACACGACCGTTGTTGGTCGGATCACAAACAGTGATGAGTCAGAGTACAGGAGGGAGATGGAGAACTTAGTGGCATGGTGCAATGACAACTATCTCTCCTTCAATGTCACCAAAACTAAGGATCTGGTCACCAACATCAGGAAGCAAAGTGTCATCCACGCCCAAGTCTGTATCAATGGTGCCAACGTGGAGATGGTTGACAGTTTCAAATTCCTAGGTATAAGCATCACCAACAATCTGTCCTGGTCCACCCATGTTGGTGCTACAACCAAGAAAGCACAAGAGCATCTGCACTTCCTCGGGAAATTCTGGAAATTCGGCATGTCCACATTGACTCTTACCAATTTCTATATATGTACCATAGAAAGCATCCTGTCTGGCTGCATCGCAGCTTGATATGGCAACTGCTCAGCCCAAGACCTTAGGAAAGTACAGAGAGTCGTGAACGCAGCCCAGTCCATCACACAAGCCTGCCTCCCATTCATTGACCCAGGCTACACCTCCCGCTGCCTTGGGAAAACAGGCAACATAATCAAAGACCCCTCCCACCCGGGTTATTCAGTCTTACAACTTCTTGCATTGGACAGAAGATACAAAAGTTTGAGAATATGCACCAATAGATTCACTTCTTCCCCACTGTTAATAGTCTCCTGAATTACCCTCTTACGGGCTGAACTGATCTTTCTTTCTACGCATCTTCTCTACAATTGAAGCAATATACACCATATACTTCACCCGGTGTCTATGTTTATGTATTTTCATCATGTATCCTCATGTATTTATTGTATATCCTATGTTTTTCATGTATGGAATGATCTGCCTGGACGTACACAGAACAATACTTTTCACTGTACCTCGGTACACGTGACAATAAAAATTAATCTAAATCTATTTGTTTTATTTATCAAGGGCTTTTATCAACTATTTATTGTGTTTTCAGGAGAGTAGAACCTTATACATATTTTACAATGTTACTGTGTATTTTTATTGCTTAATGCTAGAGGGTGGTTGACATTTATGGATCAGGGTTCAAATGCTTTTGATGGAAGCAATACAGGTCTAGATACTGAAATTATTTATTTATTCTCAGTTCTCAAAATTTGTTGGGTTTGGAAAGATTACTTAAATTAGAGTAGTTAATCTGGTTTTACATGATATACTGTAATTTTGGTTTGGTTTGTTATCTGGAGATGGTTACCATACAGGAATATTGGGAATATTTTGTTGAGTGAGTCTCCAGGAAGGCATCACAGATTATCTGATGACGGTGAGCCACCTTGAACCCCAGCAGTCCATCTGGTGTACATATACCCAGAGTGATGTAAAAAGGAGCTTCAGGATTTTGGTTGAACAATAGTGAAGGAACAGCGATATGGTTCCAAACCAAATGGTATGTGGCTTGGCTCTACCTTATCATGCAGCACAACTAGCAACAAGACATTTGCGCACTATTTGTTGCAATCTATTAAATTGCAGTTCATGAATTGTTCATTTAATATTAATGATCAAGATTGTTTTAAGTGGCAAGATGTTATTCACTTTTGTAGCATTATTCTCCAGCCTCCAGCCTAAGCGACAGTATCATGCTTAAAAAAAGTAATTTACTATTAAAGAATGGTACAATAGGCTGGTGTGAATTGAAATGAAATGAAAAAATGAAATGAAAATCGCTTATTGTCACGAGTAGGCTTCAATGAAGTTACTGTGAAAAGCCGCTAGTCGCCACATTCCGGCGCCTGTCTGGGGAGGCTGGTACGGGAATCGAATCATGCTGCTGGCCTGCTTGGTCTGCTTTAAAAGCCAGCGATTTAGCTCAGTGAGCTAAACCAGCCCCCAGTCTGAGAACCTTGTTGCAGTTGTGTCTTTGCTCTGCCTCATTCTTTCTGCCTATTATCAGGTTAAGATTAAAAATTTGTCGTGTGATGAATGTTGGACTTATTCCAGTATGCTATTACTTTATATGTAATGCATTGGAGAACAGGGCACAAAGTTTAATCACCTAGTGTTGCTTTACGTGGTTTCCCCAGGGGCAGACTGTATCACAGACCACTCGGTGTTCTCCAGTGATATGGAAGCATGCAGTTCCATCCACGGCTTGCGCTCAATTGCATTGAATTGACACTATCCTGTGTCATAGCCCAACTGCCTGATGTGATGCCTAGATTCCAGTTTTGGACACATAGATCCTGGCAATGCCTGCACTTGTCCACTCTTGGGGGAAAAAAGTGTGGAACAGCAAGATGGGTCCTGCAGTCAGGCCCAGCATGCTGCTTGCAGGCAAGTTACATTTTTGGAAAGTTTGCTATTAAAGTTGTCTGAAAGCACTCTTGAGTGCCTTTTCAGGTGTTTTGGTGAGTTCTTGCATTTGCCAAATAGTATTCATATTTGATGGGAGAGGAGTAGGTTATCTGTCAACGCACAGGCTGAAACAAGTACAGAGACAAGTACAGTGCTTCTGGGTCTACAGCACAAGAGGGAGATGGAGAGGGAAGAGTGCCATGCTCTTGGCCAACTTGGAGCTGGACCTCTCCATGCTCCACGACAGGCCAGCCAATGCACTCAGTGTGCAAGCCTATTCGGTGCTCTGCTGAAACACCATTCAATTTCTCCTGAGTCCTCTGCAGCAGCACATGTCTGCCCATTTGCCTCCAGTGGGCTAGCAAAAAGGTCATCATTTCAGTTTGACTCGGTTGTAGCCCACTTGTACCCATCTGGTGACTCACTATGCACTGATCCCACTTCATATTAGCTTCCAATGTAAGTACCGTACCAATGTCTGAGATGGCAGCTGTGAGAGTCAGATTAAGTAACAGAGCCTCTTCATTCGTGCTATGCTGTTGATCTCTTTCCAACTCTCTGGGTTTCTGTGGCGGGGGAGGCAGCAGTTATTCAGTATCTGAATGCAGGAAATCAGAAGGGGAAGTGGGTGGTGGAAAAGGGAGGAAGCAAGAGGTCCACGGTCACACCATCAGGAGCTGGATATCATGCCTGATAGCAGGATGTAGATGTCGTGGCAGTTGAGGCAAAATGATGTCGCCAAAAAGGCAAGATACAACATGTAGCCAATTCGCAACGTCCTCCGTGACTGCTGATGCTGCTGTGTGAGGTTGAGTATCACAATGTTATAGTGTCAGTCCTGAGTGCTAGGCAGTGCTTTTGGGGAAATGATGGGGTGTGGTACATTGAACAACACAAAAGTTTGATGTAGTTGTGGGTAGGAGATACTATGTGAAGGTGCATTCGCTAACATTGGCCACGCAACTGAGGTCGTTACACCTCTTCTGGCACTGCTCTCACGTCCTTTGATCAGACTCTGGGAATTGACCTTCCTGATCATCTGCTCCCACTCCCTCTGAGGGTCATCATTAAGGGCCTCCTTGTGCCAGCCTAATGCTGCCAAGGTGCCCACGTGGCACTGCCAGTTGTCAGGGGCACTGCCAGGCTGCCAGTCTGGCACTGTCAAAGTGCCAAGTTGCCAGTTTTTTGCGGTGATCGGGCCGGGAGGGGGGTGCCCTCTGCAGGTGTGGTTAGGGCGCAGGGGGAGAGTCCAGGGAACCCTCTTATAGTGAGCTGGAGCTTGGGGAGGTTTGGGGTACGAGTAGGGGGCTTGAGAGGTGGGGACACCATTTTAAAATGGTGTTCTGGCGAGCCAAGCTCCTCAGTGAAGAAAACCAGGCTAGGTGCGGCCTCGTTGGGGCGTTCATGCTGAGGCCCCATATCTAACCAGAGTCACATTAGATAACGTTGTGTTTTTTGGCACTGCAAGCTCTGGGAAACATGCAGCTAAACGTACTTGTTATGGGACATTGTTCCATTTGGTTAGATCAGCCTCATTTGGTTAGATCACGCCCAATGTGTTTCATCGCCACTATGCAGAGGTACATGGAATCATTACGAAAGGGAAAATGCTGGAAAACCTCAGCAAGTCTGGCAGCATCTGTAGGGAGAGAAAAGAGCTAACGTTTCGAGTCCGATGACTCTTTGTTAAAGCGGACAGCATGACAAAGAGCCATCGGACTCGAAACGTTAGCTCTTTTCTCTCCCTACAAATGCTGCCAGACTTGCTGAGATTTTCCAGCATTTTCCCTTTCGTTTCAGATTCCAGCATCCACAGTAATTTGCTTTTATACAGGGAATGATTTCTGCCTTGAGAAAATGATGATATTTATTCGGCTGAGGATCCAGTTGCAAAGAAAGTCAGTGGTCCATGGTCCATGCAGAACATTATGTGTAGATATGTTATGTTTCAATAAAGATTAATGATTGGCAAAGGTGATTGTGCTGAAATAACTTTTTGAATTTTTTTTGTGGAGGTGGAATGAAAGAAATGTGACTGGCGTATAGTCAGTCCAGCCTACTGGAACTTCTGCATTACCTTTGCCTCACATGTGCCACGGTCCTCCATGAGCTCCCATACAGACCTTTACACTTCTCCATCCGGTGCTTCTTTAGCAATCTCATCATCGGAAGATTGACTCTTTTGTGTTTCCTCGTGTTCCAGGGCATCCCCTCTCTGCATCACAAGGTTGTGCGGAACGCAGCACACAATGTCCATCAGCGACAGATGAAGAATACCGCAGTGCTTCTCCTTATCAATCCAGGCATCACCTTCAGCAGACCAAGTGTCTTCTTGATGGTGCCCCTGATCATTGAGCTGCCTGTCTGCATCTGTCCTCGGGACCATTACTGGTGTCAAGAGTCACTTCTTCAAAGGGCATCCATCCATCCAAGGCTTCAGGTCCAATAAACTGGCACCAGAGTGTCCCTGAGAATCTAGAAATCATGGCTGCTGCCTGGGGACCTATCACTGACCTGCATAATTCTCCATTGGTGGTGGTCACATACTAATTATGTATTCAGAGAGTGAGAGCCCTTTCTGTTTATACATTTCCTGCTGGAGCCTTTATGATGACATTAGTGCAATCTGTGACTCCATGAACCCAAGCGAAACCTACCATTGCTGCGGACCCTCTGGTTCATTCAAATTAACTGCAGAAGCCCATGGTAAATGCTATATATTGTCCTGCCCTTTAGAAAAATTGCATTGGTGGAGACGTTTAGGCAGTGAGCTATGTTATTCGGCTGAGGATCCAGTTGCAAAGAAAGTCAGTGCTACAGTGACCTTCACAGCAATTGGCTTTGGATGACCACCCCTACATAGTTGGAAACAATCCCCCTAGCCAGCATCTGAGATAGAGAGGTTACCGTGTCTCTTGATGGCCTGTATCTCCTCCGACACTGTGTCCCGAGTATTTGAAGGTAACTCATTCTCACCCTGTATACACAATTGGGAGAATAAACCCTCCTACTGTGTCTCCATGGTTGCAGAATCCTGCCTTCAATAATCTCTTGCTCCTTTGCAGGTCAGGCACTCTCATGCACCTCCCATGTTTCCTGCCCTTGACCATCTGGCCTACTGCCTCTCCTTCTCAATCTCTTCCTCCTCAATGGAGGATGTGTCTCCCCCACTGAGATGACTACCCCATGTTGATCACAGCAGGAAGACTACAGTGTAGATAAGGCTCTAAGAGCACACGTCTGCACTCAGTTTTCAAGATTGAAACACCTGCAGATGACACTGACTGCATACCTGCCAAGAATACCTGCACACACAACTCAGAGTCGAACTGCTGAAGTCAAACACTGAACCTACCCAAATCTGCCCTGACATCCAACCGTGGAAAGAAATTGGTTAACCACCTGGCATTTTCCCCACACTTTGAACTTATTATTGCATTCTGCATATATTATTGCAGTCGATTGGATTTCTAATGAGCTGACGTACCCATTAATTGACAATTTAAATATGGTGTGCAAGCTCCTGATTGCTAGGCCTGCCTACCTACCGTATTATTGCTTTCCAGTGTGCTAGCATTGAGAATGCAGCCCAATGTCATCGCACTGGATATTACGTTACCTCAGGCACATAATCTTTACAGACTGTACTATTCAGCCCCCGCTTTGACAATTGCTATTAAGCAGATGTTACAGTAGTTATAATTAATGTTACAAGGCAGCTCATCAACATGAATGGTTTGAATTTCAGGCCACCGCTTTGCTGGCAATGGCTCTTAGATAACTTACCCTGCTTTTCTGAGACCTTTCAGAAGGGATGGGGGTGAGGAGTGAAGGGAGTCAGCCAGGGAGGGTAGAGTGAGCAGGAGAAGTTAAGACACAGCAGTCAGGAGAGGATGTAGGTGATTGGACGATGTGAGGCTGGTGGCTGATCAGAAGAAGGATAAATAAGCAGCAGAGGGTGACAGACCATGATCATGAGGGAGGGGCAAACTGGGAGAGGGGATCAAAGTGACAAAAAACTAAATTTACAGTCAGAGCAGCTTCAATGTAAACTTGCCAGAGTCGCTAAATCAGACCTTGAGGAAGATGCATTTTCAATCAGAATTCCCAGCCGCCAGATTTAGAAATATTGGGTGCGATTTGACAGAAAAGTTTCTTTTTTTTAAAATGGCAAAACAATACTTTATTCCATTTTACGTACCAGGATTATTTTTATAGACACTTCAATCATTAGCAAGTATGTGAATACAAGTTGTAAATCATTAATAGAAATTAAAAAAGGTAAAAAGGAAGTGAGGGGAAAGGGGAGTGGGGATGGCGGGATAACTACAAATTATTAAAACTACAAATTACCCAGCCTTCAGAACAGCAACCACAACACCACAAAACCCTGCCAGGGTAATCTCTGCAAGACATGCCAGATCATCGACATGGACACCACCATTACACGTGGAAACACCACCCACCAGGTACGCGGCGCATACTCGTGCGACTCGACCAATGTAGTCTACCTCATACGCTGCAGGAAAGGATGTCCCGAAGCGTGGTACATTGGCGAGACCATGCAGACACTGCGACAACGAATAAACGGGCATCGTGCGACTATCAACAGGCAGGACTGTTCCCTTCCAGTTGGGGAACACTTCAGCAGTCAAGGACATTCAGCCTCTGATCTCCGGGTCAGCATTCTACAAGGAGGCCTTCAGGAGACGCGACAACGCAAAATTGCTGAGCAAAAACTTATAGCTAAGTTCCGCACGCATGAATGCGGACTCAACCGGGATCTGGGATTCATGTCGCATTACATTCGGCCCCCACCAACAAGCCTGGACTTGCAGAGGCCTACCGACTGAACTGGCTTGGGACAATTCACACCTCTTTAACCTGGAGTTACCTCTCTCTCTGCATCTTTGATGATTTGATTGCCTGCAGGTGCTCGCATTCCGGGGCATCTCTGACTGTGTCTATATAAACTTTTCTGGAACAAGCCTTTCCATTCACCTGAAGAAGGAGCCGTGCTCCGAAAGCTCGTGTTTGAAACAAACCTGTTGGACTTTAACCTGGTGTTGTAAGACTTCTTACTGTGCTCACCCCAGTCCAACGCCGGCATCTCCACATTACAAATTATTCAGCAGTGATTTTTGCACAAAAATAATGGCGGGGTAATCAAAAGGTCAAACTTCAACAAACCAATATTGGACTTGTTCTGTACATCATTCCATTATTTTTTCCCTGCTTCCCTCAGGCACCAGGTGCATCAGATTTGCAGACAATTCTAATTAATGCATCATTACAAAGGATGCACAGATTAGTTCATGACTGGTGGGGCATCTCTATTCAGGGTTTCAAACTCCCCAAACATCAAGGAGTATGACCCGAGACTGCATACTGTGGCTCTGCAATGTTGCTTTCTGTGTGATACAGAGTCAAGCGAGCAGCAGCGTGCTCCAGCCTGTGCGGGCAACCAATTAGTCTTGTGATTCCCGCAAC
This sequence comes from Scyliorhinus canicula, assembly GCF_902713615.1. Lineage (NCBI taxonomy): Eukaryota > Metazoa > Chordata > Chondrichthyes > Carcharhiniformes > Scyliorhinidae > Scyliorhinus > Scyliorhinus canicula. Next base: position 82,918,146 of record NC_052159.1, on the reverse strand, counting down.
AGTCTCCCATCCTGAGACATATACATAAAAACTCACATACTTTGAGTATATTTTTAGAAGCTTTTTTTTAATACAGTGATAGCAAGAGGAAGGATAGGTTTGGTAGTCTGGTTCGCAAATTAAGGGTTGGGAGGTCTAAAATTGGTTATATTGCCTGAATGATGCTCACACTCTTGAGAACAAGAACTTAGCAAAACACCATTAGTTATCTGCCCATTGGGTTTCTTTATGAGGGGGGATTGTGGAAAGAATAGGACAAAGGAAGAATATTTTATGCCATCTTAACCAAAATAAGTGCTTTAGATCAAAGGAAACTCAATAATGTTGGACTGGGAAGTCAATCACCAGCCTATAGATCGAGACATCCAAATAGCTGCTATTATATTGTGCAAGACTAGGATGGCTAACTGGAATTCAAGATTGATCTCCAGGATATTGTTGCGAGCAATCCTGTTGAAACTAATGAAGGTATTAAATAAATGTAATATGTTATTCATTTCCTTGAACACTTGTATTTTAATTATGAAAATATTGTAGATAGAGATGAGGAAAGAAGAGCTGTTTAAATGACAGTCAGCAATAATGTCTACTCACTTTTCGATTGGCCATGGAAAGGTACGCACTGAGGTTGAGCCTGTTGGGTGAGCAATGATCGGAGTTGGGGGGCTGGGTGGCTGGAGGTCATCTGATGAATCTTCTGGAGTATGTCTGTTGGTTATCCTGTGCAAAACCTACGATCGAGCCACCAGCTCAGAGCCAACATGCCTGGTGCAGCTGGTGAACATTTTTCAGCGAGAATCAGTGTGGGTCTAATCCATTTTTGGTGCCAGAAGAAGTTCATATTCTGAAAGCGGAAGCTCAGGAGTGAAGGTAACTGTTTCTTGTTGTGTGATATGCCACATGCAGTTTTGAAATGGGTTGGCACATTGTTGGCTTTGACAAAGAGTTATCGGACTCGAAACGTTAGCTCTTTTCTCTCCCTACAGATGCTGTCAGACTTGCTGAGATTTTCCAGCATTTTCTCTTTCGTTTCAGATTCCAGCATCCACAGTAATTTGCTTTTATCCAGTGGCACATTGTAGGCATGATTGAAACACTTGTGTCAGGGAGCAAGTTATATTGAGAGAGGCAAGACAGGTTACATTTAAGTCAGAGGGAGAGGAGATTAACCAGGTTAATCAAGCCTTCTTGCCGAGTTTTTATGCTGCTCAGGGCATCATTATGCACAGAAAAACTCTATGCCACTTACGCAAGATCGAAAAGTTGAGAACCGACCCATCAGAGATAAAGCCTTGATCTGTGTTTTAAATCAGACTTCATGGGCACGATTCTCCGCACCCCACGCCGGGGGGGGGGAGAATCGCGGGAGGGCCGGGCGAATCACGCCACGCTGCCCGGCACCCCCCGTGATTCTCCCACCCCCCCCCAAAATGGCGTGTCACGTTTTGCGACAGGCCGCTCAGAGAATCGCCGCTCGCCGTTTCTCACGCCGACCGCCGATTCTCCAGCCCGGATGGGCCGAGCGGCCTGCTGAACCCGACCGGTTCACGCCGGCGCCAACCACACCTGGTCGCTGCCAGCATAAACAGTGCGCGACCGGTGAGTGTGGGGCCTGTGGGGGGCGGAGGGAGGATCGAGCACCAGGGGCGTGCTCAGCAGATGTCTGGCCCGCGATTGGTACCCACCGATCGTCGGGCCGGCATCTCTAAAAGACGCACTCTTTTCTCTCCACCGCCCCGCAAGATCAAGCTGCCATGTCTTGCGGGGCAGCGGAGGGGAAGGCGGCAACCGCGCATGCACAGGTTTGTGCCGCCAGCCTGCGCATGCGCGGCTGACATCACTTTGGCGCCGCCGGCCGCGTCATTCCCGGCGCGCCGCTTTGACACAAGCGTCAAGGCCCGGCGCGCGGAATTCACGCGCCGCTGCTCCTAGCCCCCCGGGTGGGGGGCAATAGGGGGCGAGGAGCAGCCTCCGACGCCGGAGTGAAACACTCCGGGTTTCACTCCGGCGTCGGCTGTTTGTCTCCCGATGGGAGAATTCCGCCCCATTATTTTCATCATCTAAAAGAATCCTAATATTTATGATCCCAATAAGTGGCAACTTAACTGCTGCAATGATACAAAAGAATAAAGATCCGCTGAAGTACACAGGTACACAGAAAATACTGCTGTGGGAATGACAAGAACATGCAGACAGAAGTAAGGGACCTGTCTGGATGTGAGGTTTACTACTCTCTGGTTATCCCTATACAGTTTGGGGAGTGGTAGGTGAAGGGTGCACATCTAAATATTACACACTAATCACCTCTTAATTTATTAATTTGCTGGTAATCAAAAATTTAAATCTTTACCGTTGTTTACTGAAAAGAAAGGGTGGAACTAAAACTGATGATTTTAATGATAGTGAGGAAAAAGGGTAGAAGTGCTGGTGCTGCTATTTTTCTATCTTTATACCTTGTTGCTAACTTGGTTACAGGGTATAAAGATCAGCGGCATGAGCATGAGCGATCTACCCTTTTCCCTCACTATCATTAAAATACCGGAAAGGTTTCCATTTGTCATTTCAGGCAGGTTTGGCTGGGAGTCTCCTTGCCGCCAGCTCTGTCGGCAAGGTCCCCACTGCTATCTAACCACGCTTGGGGCTCGATCCTCTGGCTCGAGCAAAAGGAGGCCGGTGAATAGCGGGAGGAGCAGAAAATGAGAAACGTGCCAATCGCCAAACAGTTTGCGATGTATCTGGCCCGCTCCTGTTGGTGAAATCAGGATCTTGCCGTAGTGTGGTGTGAAACCAATCATCACCACTTAAGCCTCATTTCCTTTACAATTAACGAGAACGACCCCATGTCCAAAGTCCTCTCGTCATTCAGCGGCCTCCCCGGCAAGTGCTCACGATGGCGCTGATCAGTACTCCTTTTGAAAAACGTGAACCTGGTGGAAGGGCTTCTGTGAGGAGCCAAGGAGGTGAGTAGACATCTTTTCCCACAGGCAAAGAGCACAGGGGTGCTGGGCATGCCACCCTAGTGCTTGGCGGGGGGGGGGGGGGGGGGGGGGGGTGGCGAACCCTCCTCAGGGTTGGGCCGCCATGTGGGGGGAAGCTGGGGGGCAATCTGAAGGCAACCGTGCATGGCACTAGCATGCCAACCCTAGATCGGGTATACCCATTCTGGGGCAACCCTTGTCCCTGCCCGCCTGCCCCACCGACTACCGAGGCCTCTGACCGTGGGGTTGTAGGCTATTGCTAATAGGGAATTTTCGATCGTGGTTAGGTGAGCACTTCACACAACCCAAGAGGATTCCCATGGGTGGGTGGGCCATGTAGCATGGTGCAGCTCATTGTCTAGCATTCCAATCAAACCTTAATGCCTGGACACTGTGCTTGAACACTGAAGGAGGCAACACCACACATGCAGCAGCCAACAGCCGAACACCCAGGGGTGAGACACAGCCCCAGGGACATGGCAAGGCTGGAGGGTGGGTGAGTGTGACGATAAGGGGGAGATGCCTGGAGAGATGGGCTAAGGGTTCGGAATTTCAGAAGAAAATGACAGTCATCATACTATTGTGCACAAAGGCGTTTATTGTGTGTAAAAATTTCCCACTTTCCTGATGGTGCCACCCCCTCTCCCCCCCAGCCCCTACCCCTCCCTCGGTGCCCTCCGTGATCCTTAATGTGCTTGGCCCTCCAGGCTCTACCACTACGTCTAGCTGCATCCCCAGGATGCATATCAGAGGTGGAAATAGCCAGCTGCTTACCACGTCCTCGGAGCTCATAGGCTGGAGGGCCCCGGCTCACCTGTCGGCGACACATGTACAGCCATGTCGCCCAGTCCCGTGTGCTGGCTGTGATTTGCGGCCTCATCAGAGGGGTGGAACCAGAGGGTGATAGTGGCCATCATCGCCACTCCATGGGACGAGTCCGGGTTGGTACCCGGCACCCGTCGTACTCTCCTCTTGCTCGTTGCCCATGGGGTTCACCTTGGGATGGAGGGGCAGATGGTTTGAGCCCCGGCTGCCCCTGCATCATCTGGCTCTGCCAGCCCTAGTGGTCCCCATGGTCCGCACCCTCGTGTCAATGCTCTTGGCGTTACTCCTCAGTGACTGGGAGAAGCTCCACAGCGCCTCAGTCATTTCCTCCGTGAACGGTGCCTATCCTGCAGAGTCTCATCAACTTCAGCCTGGTACTGGGTGACATCCCCCAAATAGTCGGATATTCTGCCGAGACCCTTAGCCATGGCCGACGCCGACTGCTTGACACCTTGGACCCGTCACTAATAGTGCCTACGCCATTCACTAGGCTCTCCACTGCAGTCGCCACCCTTGCAGTGTTGGCCTCGGTGCCATGCAGAGCTGGCGATATTTCCAATGCTAGTAGCCTCTGGGAATCCTGCAAGCGGCTATGGGATCTGCTAGAATAACACTGACATCTCCCTCTGAATTTCCCGGCCGCACCCTAATGTCTCCATCAGCTCCGGGATGACCTGTTCCACAGGCTCAGCATCAGGCTGGGACCCAGCTGGGTCCTGAGAGCCAGCAGCCCTCCGACTGTTGTTTTACCTGGGGGTTCCTGCCTCCACCTGATGTGCAACAGCAGCTGTGTGGTGCTCACCAGAGTGTGCCCCAGAAGCCTGACCACTAACATTTCCTACCGTGGTGTGTGTACCTGCACTAGTGGATGGTGGGGGTGAAGACATTGCTGCGCTATTACAGTAGCATTCTTGGAGCCCTCTATCAAGATGGTCTCCTGGGAGGCTGGAGATGGGGCCATTACGGATGGGCCGACGATGTCAGCTGAATGACCTGCTGGAGAATGGACATTAGTCAGTGGGAGGGATAGGTCAGTTTGACAGGTCCTCCGGGTGGAGCCCGATGGTTTCTCACATCTGCGGTATCTGCTTGATGACCGCCCTGTCCTCGGCCACAGCAGTCATCACCAGGACACATCCCTTGAAGGTGGTGAGGACTCTTACATCTGGCACACCACCACCAGTCTAGGCCCTTTTCCAGCGACGTGGTAGAGTGGCATGGTAGCACAGTGGTTAGCACAGTTGTTTCACAGTGCCAGGGACCCGGGTTCAATTCCCAGCTTGGGTCACTATCTGTGCAGAGTCTGCATGTTCTCCCCGTGTCTGCGTGGGTTCCCTCTGGGTTCTCCGGTTTTCTCCCACAGTCCAAAGATGTGCGCGTTAAGTGGATTGGCAAAGCTAAATTGCCTGGTAGCGTCCAAAGATTAAGTGGGGTTACTGGGTTATGGGGATAAGGTGGAGGTGTGACCTTAAGTAGGGTGCTCATTCAAGGTCTTGATGGGCCGAATGGCCTCCTTCTGCACGGTAAAGTCTATGATTTTCCTGAGGAGACACAGAGAGGGCATCATTAGGCTCACCCATGGTTCACAGTGGTGGGATGGAGGGGGTGTGATGGAGAGGTTGGGGGATGTTGAAGGGGGAGGAGCGGGTGGAGGGAGGGTTGGGGGTTGCATGGAAAGTTGTTGGCGGATGCCCGCGTGTGGGGGAGGGGGAAGGTCTCGAGGTGGGGGGTGTGTTTTGTTGCTCGTTCTGGGTGAGTGTGCTTAACACTCACTTTGGCTCTGTTTCGTTACTTAGCTCTGGAGTCGCCAGGTATCGTTAAGATACCGCCACAAGTTTCAAGGTGAAGTTCAAAGCAATAAAACCATACACCAATTAGTAAGTTCAAACAACTAAGTTTATTATAATACAATTATAATCCTACCCATGCACACGCTAAGAGGATTAAACTATTCCTACCGCTAAATAAACAAATACTTATCTCGAAGGAACTACCGGATCAGGGGGCAAGGCCTCTTGCTCTGCTCTGGTCTGCAGACTTCAGGGTGGTACGGGTTAAAAGGGGTCAGGAGTGTCTATCTCTGGTAGCGATCGTTGTGAGACTTACTTACTGGCGGCTGCTGTCCCCAAACCTCTCCTCTCTCGTTCAAGGTCTTCTTGGCAAAGTTGGTCGAAATGCTGGTCCAGAGAGGAGGGCTGGTTCAGAAGAACGAACTAAGTGTGGGACCTGTCTTTTATAGGTCCCAGGGATCCGCGCCCCTTTGGGCGGACCCCTTTATCTGCTCGGAATCGATTGGGTCTCTTCCCAATCGATATGTTTGAATCCCCCCAATACTGAGGCTGTTCCTTGGCTACTGGGCGGGCTTTCAGGTGCTTTGTTTTCGGACCCCGCTGGTGCCGATGTTGTACAATGTACAACATCATGTACAATGTTGCAGTTACTTCCCCATTTGTGTCCATTGTCTCTGGGATCGTTCCATTACTATGTTAACTATCCCGGAGATTGCCTCATTAGTATGTGGAATGTTCGTTTCGGTGCTGTCTGCTCTCTTCGCAGACAGAATCCACATTTGCTTGGTGCAGCCTGCTGGTGCTGCAAACATTGTCCATTTTAACCTGTATGCTTTGCGTTCCTCCATTTTGTATTTAGGGAATGGCCAACTTCGGTGGCTACAGTTTACTCACTCATGCTGCCCGGTGTATGTCGGACCATTTTCCTGCACTGGACTCCAGTCCTCCTGATCATACGTTCGGTGTTCTCAGCCGCCACCTCATCCCAGGTAGCACTGGCTGCCCTATGGCTGACCCTCCGAAGAACAATGCATCCCTCCTGGCCTCTACTTTGTCAGCAGTCTCTCCAGATCTGCATCCCCAAATATTGGGGCAGGTCTCCTGGGCGCCACTGTTGTGAGCTGGCTGGTGTTGACTGAGCAAGTTGTGCTTAAGTACTGCTGACCTTGTTAGGGGGGGGCTGGCAAAACTTAATTTGTGGTGAGAAGCCCATGGGGTCTCATTAAGTGGACCAATCAACGTTGAATAGCGTTGCCGGCTTCGCCAGGCCGAGCGCCTGGAAGCTCGCAGCAGTTCCCGCTCACTATCTCACCCTTGATCACTTTCTTGGGACCTGGAGAGTTTCTCCCGTGGCTAGCCCACAAGAACTTTTTCCATCACTGGGGAGCTGAATTTTCTGTCCGGCTCCTCAGAAATCGGGTCACCATTTTGAAAGGGTGCCCCGATCTCTAATTGAGCTTGAAGGGTACTGAAACCCCCCACTCATGGACTCCCAATGCACCAAGCAACTTGTGTACTCCAGTCAGCCTCCTTCTGTAGCTTGGCTCAGTTAAATCTTCAATTCAATCCTCTGCAGCCCTCCAGGGGACTGGCACTTGTGTTATCTCTCTCTCCACCCATCCCCCACCCACCTGCACAGGCTGCAGTGCATTTGTGTCCTGTGTCGCACCACTTGCAGTTTCCACCTTTTATCCACCCATGCTGATACACTTACCATCAGAACCCGAACTTGTGGCTGTGAATCTGAAATCGAATGACTCTGTGTCTTCATCATTATTCTCTGTTGCTGTTCCTTAGCAGATTGTACTTTTTGGGTATCTGAAAGAAAAAAAGATACAAGGATAAGATTATGCTGACCTGGATTGTAGCTTGTAAAGCAGAAGAGGTTGTAGGATGATTCAGATCTGAGGTGGAGGATTGGGAATAAGGATGCAATTATCTTCAGTCGATTCAGCCTCGTCACTGGCCATGGCCTCAGTAATTGCCCTTCCACTAACATCTGGCACCATTTCCACCATGGGGTGAGAAAATGCAGACACCTCATCCCCTCCAGATATTCTGGCTGGCAGTTGCTTCTTCTGCAAGGGACGTGTGTCATTGACTGTCATGCAATATATTTGGTTGATGTGACCATCATGGTTGAGTAGCTGGCAGTTTGTGCAAGTTGCAAGATGTATCTGGAAGACTTGCAAAGGTGCTAAGTGTTAGCATGAGGTGAGGCTGTGAATATTAGATAGGAGTCCTGGCTGATAGAGATTATTGGTAGGTGAGTAATGGGAGTGTGGTGAGTCTGAGGCTAATGGTGCAGTGGCAGAACATGGCATTTGAAGCCACATTCACTGACTTTGGCCACTTGTGTAAGGTCCTTAAAGTGCTTCCAGCACTCAGGTCCTTGGGACTAAAATCCACGTATTTACCCCCATTGTTGCCTGCTCCCATGCTATGCTGATGCTGTGCCTGGAGGGCCTTCTCTTCATCATTATCTTTATTGTCACAAGTAGGCTTAAATTAACACTGCAATGAAGGTACTGTTGACACATTCTGGCACCTTTTCAGGTACACGGAGGGAGAACTCAGAATGTCCAATTCACCTTCCAAGCGCATCTTTCGGGACTTGCGGGAGGAAACCGGAGCACCCGGAGGAAACCCACGCATACACAGGGAGAACGTGCAGACTCTGCACAGACAGTGACCCAAGCTGGGGATTGAACCTGGGACCCTGGTGCTGTGAAGCAATAGTGCTATCCACTATGCTCCCATGCCACCTGCGGATATAAATTGTCTCTCCTCATTTACATCTCCTGTACCAGGACGTCTAGTGCTACATTGGAAATTCTCGATGTCCAGTCTCTCCGATGTTCAGCTTTTCTTCTGTCATTTCCACGTCAAATTTCAGCTTGCACAGGACTCCTAACACCAGCTCCAGGCACAATACACTTCCCCTTCAAGAGGCAAAGGCTAGTTTTAAGTAGATTTTGCCCCCCTATTGATGTGTGTAACCAATTAATAGTGGTCAGTGCTCATTGCACATAGTAATAATATAGATAGCAGGAAGATGCCTTGATGTCTTCTTTACATTGAACTGGCACTGGGTTATTTTGCATCATGATCCCCATTGCAATTTCTAAGTGCAAGCTAATTTATCCCCTGTTTGTGTCTCAGTAAAAAATCTTCAATCTGACTGGTTGACAAGTCTCACGGTTCCTTGCTCCACTCACAGATGTCACAGGTTCCCTGAAAAATAAGCTGCTGTTATCATGGGAATGTCCCTTTAAGAGTTGTTTGTCTTCTCAAATGGCTGCAGAGATGTCATTGTGTGGGTGGGGCTGGGCGGTGGCTCTGGGTTTTACTTTTGTTTTGAGCTGTAAGCTGTTTATGGCTCTGTGCTTTACTTTCGGTTTAGTCAGTTGGAAGTTGTATTCAGACTACAAGGATCTTGGGGTCTCTCTCTCTACATGTTAAAAAGATATCTCGAGATCACTTGATAAGTTCAAAATAATACCTGTTTTCTGTAAGGAATTCAAACCTACTGTTTTGTGAAAAAAGGGTGTTTTGGTTTGTGGATGTTGTTAGTTGAGTGGAACAGTAAAGGGAAGTTATTAAGGGTTAAATAGAGAGTACTGTAGCTGTGCTGGGTTTTTATGTTTGTAGTTGATAAAATGTTTGCTATATATGTTTATAAAATGTTAACTGAATTCGTAGAATAAACTTTGTTTTTGATGACAAGTGCTGAAGGCCTCTGTCACATAACACCTGAAGGGCAGGCCCTTGTGCTCCTCGTAACCAAACTCCATAAACAGTTATAGGTCAGGTGAACTCCATGATACACTTTGGTGTTCCCTAAACCCTGGCCCATAATAAATTGGGGGCTCCTCCGGGATAAAAGTCTATCTTTCGTGATTGGGTTGGCTTCGTGAACTTAAAGACGGTGAGCATATTTGTGTTTCCTTTTCAGGTGTGGTACCCAGATTAAGTAGGGAGTGTGTTGTGGACAATGGCTTTCAGAGGCTCAGACGATTTTGGGGATGGAGAAGGTCACACACAGTACCTTACGGAAAGAGACTAAAAAAGGCTTTTAGATTTGGCAAAAACATTACAGTTACATTAGCTGAGAATACAAAAAGAAGAGGTAATTGCGGCGGTAGCTAAGCATTTAAAATTGCTTGAGACACAGTTTGACTCATTGGAAATGGCAAAAATTAAGTTACAGATCAAACAACTTGAACATGAAAAATAATTAAATCAACTTGAATATTAACTGAGGGAAAAAGAAAGAATAGCCCAATATGAAATGAGGGAAAAAGAAAGAATAACCCAGTAGAACAAAAAGAGAGAGAAAGGGAGATACAGACCAGGGGGAAAATAGAGAGAATAAGTAGAGAAGAAAAAGAAAAAGAGAGAGAAAGAGATAGAGAGGAAAAAGAAAAGGAGAGAAAAGAAAGGGAAAAAGAGAGATTTTGAAATTCAAAAAGTGGCCATGAAACATGACAGTCAGTTAAAATTGGCAGATGTAAAGAGAAACGGACAGTTTGAGGATAGTGATAAGGATAGTGAGAAAGAGTGGCACAATCAAAGGTTTGGTGGGGATCTATTTAAATATGTCCAAGCATTGCTAAGGTTTGGTGAGAAGATGTAGAAGCCTTTTACACTTCATTTGAGAAGGTAGCTAAACAAATGAAATGGCCGCAGGACTGTGGGTATAACTGATTCAAACAAAGTTGGTAGGTAGAGCCAGTGAAGTGTTTGCATCACTACCGGAGGAGGTATCTGGGACGTATGAGGTGGTGAAAAAAACGATCTTAGGTGCATATGAACTCGTGCCTGAAGCCTAGACAAAGGTTAAGAAATTTAAAGAAAGAACTTGGCCAAACATGCATGGAGTTTGAAAGGATCAAACAGGGTTATTTTGAAAGGTGGATAAGAGCTTTTGAAAACAGACAAAACGTATGAAGCTCTTACAGAAATTATACTTTTGGAGGAGTTTAAAAATTCAATTCCTGATGTAGTGAGAACTCATGTGGAAGAGCAGAGGGTTAAAACTGTGAGGTTAGCAGCAGAAATGGCAGATGATTATCAATTAGTTCATAAATTAAAGTTTGGTTTCCGACATCAGTTTCAGCCGGTGAGAAATAGAAACTGGAGAAAAGAGAAATACTCAAGAGGTAAAGTTAAGGGGGATCTGATGGGAGATAATAAGGAGAGTGCACCTCAGATTAAAAATGAAATCCAGGAGGATGGAAGAGAAATGAAAAGTTTCAGATGTTTTCATTGTAATAAACCAGGCCATGTAAAGTCACAGGGCAGGGATCTCTGCTCCCGGGACTAAGTGCCCGCGCTGTTATGAACGCAGTCACGTTTCACGACAGCACGAACAGGGATCGGGCATGACCTGTGGTTCACGCCGCTCCAGTGTCCCTACGCAGTGCCAAATGGGTGCCGCGCCAACCCGCGTCTGCGCAGTTGGGCCGCGCCATCCTGCGCATGCGCGGGGAACTCCTTACGTGTGCCGGCCCCTCACCAACATGGCGCCGGTGCTCTGGGGCCGGCTGCGGAAGAAGGTAGACCCGGGGGGGGGGGGGGGGGGGGGGGGGGGAAGAGGCTGTCTCGCCGATTGGTGGGCTGCGATCGCGGGTACAGACCCCATTGGAGTCCCCCCCCGGTGAAGGAGCCCCCCCCCCCCCCCCCCCCAACAGGCCGCCCCCTCCAGCATTCCCGCACTGTTCCCGCCGGCAGCGACCAGGGGTGGACGCCGCCAGTTGGAACCTGTCGTGTCGGAGCGGCCGCTCGGCCCATCCGGGCCGGAGAATCGCCGCTCGCCATTTGCAGTGAATCTCCGAGCGGCCCGGCACAATTCTCGCGACGCTGGTTTCGGGGGGTTGGGAGAATCGCGTGCGGGTGTCGGGGCGGCGTGGCGCGACTCGCGCGGCATCCCGGAGATTCTCCCACCCGAAGTGGGGGGAGGGGGGAGAATACCGTCCACAGTGTTGGTGGTTGAAGAAAAGCACTGGAAGGCTGATGTGGTAAAACAGGATAAGACAGTGCGGTTTGTTAAAGTGGTAAAGGAAAGCCCAAGTGAAGTGAAGGAGGTGCAGGTGAGGGGGTCAAAGTAGCCAGCTGGTATCACAACATGAAGACGATCAGCTGGCTTATGACCAACACTCACACTGCTTTTCTTTTAAATTCAGGAGTAGCGGTTGTCATTGGGAAACTGCACGTCCACCACTATAGCTTCAGGTGGCTGGTGGTTCCCCTCCAAGTCACTCACCACCCTGACTTGGAAATATATCGCCGCTCCTTCACTGTTGCTGGGGCACCATCCTCGAACTACCTCCCTAACAGCACAGTGGGTGTACCTACACCTTAAGGACTTCAGCGGTTCAAGAAGGCAACTCACCACCACCTTCTGAAGGGCATCTAGAGATGGGCCATAAATGCTGGCCTAACCAGCAATGCCTGCGTCCCATAAATAATTTTTAAAAAACTAAACCCTTGGAGGACAGCACTCAGAGCAGTCCTGACCAGCATTTCAGGTGAGCAGTGACTTTGGCTTGCAGCTCCTGCCAGTTCGCCAGTCAGGATTCCTCAGCAGGGCAGAAATGGACCCCCAAGTAACAGAGATGGTCCTCATACAAGTGAAAGAGCTAAGATCCTCCAGTAGGGCGTCCATCAGCCACTGACCAACCAGGAAACCAGAACACTTGGCCCATTTGATGCTTGCAGAGGACTCAGCAGAGTACACAGCCTGACACTTGTGCATCCTCCAGAACTGAATCGCCAATTCTGTGAACTTGAGGAGCACGTCATCAACTGGCCAGAACATGGGCAGCTCTGACATGCTCCTCTCCCAAAGTGAAGGGATACTATCAGGGACCTGTTAACCTTAATTAGACACTCTATGGCATACAGAATTTGGGTCCAGGTGGCAAAAGGCGCCCTGAACCTAAAAGCTAGCAGAGTCTTGAATAAATGTGTCCAAAACCTTCACCTGGTTGAGAGACGGGAAGGCGTTTCTAGACCAGCCCTCTGGGAATAATGGATAACATTCTGGACCAGATGGATGTTATCATGGATGCTCCGGCCCAAGTCCATGTAGGATTTGTTAGGGTGGATCATGTGGTCCAGAACGAGGCCAAGGTACAAAGCCATCGCCTTGTTACCAGTTTTGTATCCATTCGGAAGAGGGAGACTGGGCGCCAGTTCTTAAGGAGGCAGAGATCCCCTCTTTCCACCATGCGAGGCATGCCTCCCCAGTCATGATGCCCCCCCTCTCCTCCCAGCCCCAGGTCATTCATGGCTGTGCAGGCAGTCCAGAATATAAGCATAAACGAATGTCACCAGTCCAGGGCTAACTGGTCTCTGTCTCGGTGACCTTGATTGCTCGATTGAAAAGTCCTGGTGCTCCCATGTAGGGATCAGGGTAGTATGGGTGGTTGGGAAGGGTAGGGGTTTTTAGTTCAGATGGGCAACATGATTGGTGCAGTCTTGGAGGGCCAAAGGGCCTGTACTGTGCTGTAATTTCCTTTGTTCTTTGTATGCCACAGGGAGTATTGCTGGGAGCCACAATTATTTCCAATTTACATTATATACTAATTATTTGGATGAGAGAAGTGAATGTACTATTACTAAGTTTGTGGATGACACAAAAATAGGTGGGAAGGCAAGTGATGAGAATTACACCAAATGTTAGTAGAAGAAAATAGACAGGTGAACTGAGTGGGCACAAGATTGGCAGATGGAATATAATGTAGAAAAATGTGAAACTATTCACTTTGTCAAGGCAGAAAAAAGCTGACTATTATTTAAATCAGAAAATACTGCTGAAAGCTGCAGCAGAGGGATTTGGGGGTCCTCGTGCATAAATCACAAAAAGCTAGCATGCACATTCAGCAGATAAGAGTGAAGGCAAATGGAATGTTGGCCTTTACTTCAAAGGGAATGGAGTCTAAAAATAGGTCGGTGTTGGTAAAACTATACAAGGCACAAGTTAGACCACACCTGGAATACTGTGAGCAGTTTTGGTACCCTTATCTAAGGAATGATTGGAGGCAGTCCAGGGTCTGGTGGTATTTTCTTATGCGGAGAGGTTGAGTAGGTTGGGCCGTTGAGTATACATTGGAGTGTAGAAGAATGAGGTGATCTTATTGAGACATACAGGATTCTCAGGGGTGTGACAGGGTAGATGCTGAGAGGCTGCTTACCCTTGTGGAAGAGTCTAGGACCATAGGACTGATGAGACCATCAATTCACAAGACACGTGATTGGAAGTGAACAGTGGTTTTAATAGCCTTACAACTGAGCCTGCCTGCGACGAGGTGAACTGGCAGGCAGGCTCACAACTGCAGATCTTTATACTTCCGGTTAGTGGGAGGAGCCATGGGCAGAGCCAAGGGTGGAGCCCAGTACAAACTCCTCATCTCCCCCAATGGGCAGAGCCGCGCAACGTTTCGTATACAGAGCCCACAAGGACACAATACATGTGATACAATACAGTGTGAATTACTAGGTTTATAATTCACCACATTCACCCCCTGTAAAAAAATCTAGTCCGGCGGGGGTGATGGGTCTACAAATTGAGCCGGTCCGGCGGCCGAGTCGTCCTTTGGGATCGGTTGAGCACCGGGGTTGCAACCTATTCAGGTGGCTGGGTGGTGACGGTCGGTGAGGGTACGATAGTGGACTCCGGGGGTGATTCGGTCTGAGCTTCGTAACCGACTGATTCGACTGACGACGGGGAGCGCCGGAAACCCATAGGCACGGGGGCGCGGAGCACGGGCAGCGAACCTGTAGGTGCGGGGGCGCAGGGCGCGGAGGGTTGTGTGGGGTGTAGTGTGAGTGGTACCTCGGTGGTAGTAGTGTTGGAGTTGGATCCTGTAGGTGCCAGGTCCCAGAGGGAAACAGTGTCCTGACAGCCATCAGGGTATTCGATGAACACGTATTGGGGGTTTGAGTGGAGTAGGAGTACTCTCTCTACGAGTGGGTCAGTTTTGTGTGCCCGGACGTGCTTCCGGATGAGAACCGGGCCCGGTGTCTTCAACCATGCTGGGAGAGAAACCCCCGTAGTAGTGCCCCTAGAAAAAACAAATAGCCGCTCGTGGGGGGTCTGGTTGGTGGCTGTACATAGGAGGGACCTAATAGCATGGAGCGCGTCGGGGAGGACCTCCTGCCAATGGGAGGTTGGGAGATTCCTGGACCGGAGGGTCTTCCAGACCGTCGCGTTCTCCCTCTCCACCTGCCCGTTCCCCCTGGGGTTGTAGCTGGTAGTCCTGCTCGAGGCGATGCCCTTGTTGAGCAGGTACTGACGCAGCTCGTCTGTGTGGGAGGTCATATCGGGGCACGGGATAGCAAGGGGGAAGCGGGAGAACTCGTCGATGACGTTCAGGAAGTACACATTCCGATTGGTCGAGGGGAGTGGCCCTTTGAAATCGATGCTCAAAGGGCTGGGAGGCCTTTACCAGGTGGGCCCTGTCTGGTCTATAGAAGTGCGGTTTGCACTCCGCGCAGATCGGGCAATCCCTGGTGATGCCTTTTACCTCCTCGGTGGAGAAAGGTAGATTTAGGGCTTTCATGTAGTGGACGAGCCGGGTGACCCCACGGTGGCAGAGGTCATTGTGGATAGCTTTCAGGTGGTCGTCTTGCGCGCTGGCGCACGTGCCGCAGGACTGGGCATCTGGGGGCTTGTTAAGCTTCCCCGATCGATACATAATATCATATTTGTAGGTGGAGAGTTCGATCCTCCACCGCAGGATCTTATCATTTTTAATTTTGCCCCTTTGTGAGTTGTCAAACATGAAGGCAACCGATTTTTGGTCGGTGATGAGGGTGAACCTTCTACCTGCGAGGTAGTGCCTCCAGTGACGTATAGCTTCCACGATGGCTTGTGCTTCCTTTTCGACCGAGGAATGTCGAAGTTCCGAAGTGGAGAGGGTCCGGGAGAAAAAGGCGACTGGTCTCCCTGCCTGATTTAGTGTGGCTGCGAGAGCGACCTCTGAGGCATCGCTCTCCACCTGAAAGGGGACGGATTCATCCACCGCCCGCATGGCCGCTTTGGCGATGTCCTCCTTGATGCAGGTGAAGGCCTGGCGAGCCTCATCTGACAGACGAAAGAGTGTGGCCTTAAATAGTGGGCGGGCTTTGTCCGCATACTGAGGGACCCACTGGGCATAATATGAGAAAAATCCCAGGCACCCTTTGAGGGCCCTGGGACAATGAGGGAGAGGGAGTTGTAAGAGGGGGCGCATACGGTCCGGGTCGGGATCCAGGACTCTGTTTTCCACGACATAGCCGAGGATGACTAGCCTGGTAGTGCAGAAAACGCATTTCTCCGTGTTATACGTGAGGTTGAGTTTCTGGGCAGTCTGGAGAAATCGGTGGAGCTTAGCGTCGTGGTCCTGCTGATCATGGCCGCAGATGGTGACGTTGTCCAAGTACGGAAACGTGGCCCGCAGCCCGTACTGGTCCACCATTTGGTCCATTGCTCGTTGGAACACCGAGACCCCATTCGTGACGCCAAAGGGAACCCGGAGGAAGTGGAAGAGGCGGCCATCTGCCTCGAACGCCGTGTAGTGGCGGTCCTCCGGGCAGATTGGGAGCTGGTGGTATGCAGACTTCAGATCCACCGTTGAGAAAATGCGATACTGGGCGATCTGATTCACCATGTCTGCAATCCTGGGGAGGGGGTACGCATCAAGGAGCGTGAACCGATTAATGGTCTGGCAATGGTCCACTACCATTTGGAATTTTTCCTTGGTCTTGACGACCACCACCTGAGCTCTTCAGGGGCAATTACTGGCCTCTATGATCCCCTCACGTAGGAGCCTATGAACCTCGGTTCTGATAAACACTCTGTCCTGCAGGCTGTACCGCCTGCTGTGAGTGTCTACGAGTTTGCAGTCCGGAGTGAGGTTGGCAAAGAGTGGAGGGGGGTCGATTTTTAGCGTTGCTAGACTGCAGATAGTGAGTGGAGGTAGTGGCCCGCCGAAGCCGAGTGTGAGGCTTTTGAGGTTGCACTGGAAGTCGAGTCCCAGTAAGAGTGGGGTGCAGAGTTCTGGGAGTACATATAGCTGGAAGTTCGAGTAGCTAGCGCCCTGAATCGTTAGGGTCGCGACGGTGCGCCCTTGGAGGTGAACAGAGTGTGAGCCCGAAGCGAGGGAGATCGTTTGCCGTGCAGGGAAGATAGGGAGCGAACAGTGTCTTACCAGATCTGGGTGTACGAAGCTCTCGGTGCTCCCAGAGTTGAAGAGGCACTGTGTCCTGTACCCGTTGATTTTAACGGTCATCATCGAGTTGCGGAGGTGTTTCGGACGCGACTGGTCCAACGTGACCGCGCTGAGTTGCGGGTAGTGCTCTGGGCTGCGGGAGAGTTTGGAGAGAGGGATTTCTTCGCCAGGCAGACCCGGGCATAGTGTCCTTTGTGACGGCAGCTGCTGCAGGTCGCATTGTGGGCCGGGCAGTGCTGCCGTGGGTGTTGGGGCTGCCCACAAAAATGGCACACTGGGGCTGCGTAGTGGGTGGGTGGCCGCACGGCGCAGGCCTGGGGCAGTCGCTGGTCGGTGGCCCAGGATGGGGTTGCTTGGTCCGCGGGGAACGAGGTGAGGCTGCGGAATGAGACCTCCAAGTTCTGGACACCTTTTTCAAGCAACCGCTGGCGCACATAGTTTGACCTGAGCCCTGCCACGTATACATCCCGGACAGCGAGCTCCATGTGTTGGGCGGCTGATACAGCTTGGTAATTACAGTCCTGAGCTAAGGCTTTTAAATCGCGCAGGAATTCGTCCAGCGACTCCGTGGGGCGCTGGCGGAGGGTCGTAAAAATGTGGCGCGCGTAGACCTCGTTGATGGGCCTCACATACATTCGATCGATCATTGCCAGGGCCTCCGTATATGAGGTAGTACCGTTAAGTTGAGTAGAGATACGGTGGCTCACCCTTGCGTGCAGTAGGCTGAGTTTCTGCTCCTCTGTAGTTTCTGAAGTGCTTGATTCAGCCAGGTAGGCCTGGAAACATCTGAGCCAGTGTAGAAAGATTTATTTCGCCTCTGCAGCCTGCGGGTCGAGTTCTAGTCAGTCAGGTTTGAGGGCTGATTCCATTGTCGTTTCTTCAAGTTTCCTAAGACTATTAAATTGATGAGACCATCAATTCACAAGACACGTGATTGGAAGTGAACAGTGGTTTTAATAGTCTTACAACTGAGCCTGCCTGCGACGAGGTGAACTGGCAGCAGGCTCACAACTGCAGATCTTTATACATCCGGTTAGTGGGAGGAGCCATGGGCAGAGCCAAGGGTGGAACCCAGTACAAACTCCTCATCTCCCCCTATGGGCAGAGCCCACAAGGACACAATATATGTGATACAATACAGTGTGAATTACTAGGTTTATAATTCACCACAAGGACATAATCTCAGAGCAAGGGGTTGCCCATTTAAGGCAGAAATGAGAAGGAACTTTGTCTCTCAGAACATAGTGAATCTGTGGTTTTTTTTCCACAGAGGCTTGTAGAGGCTGGGTCATTAAGTCTGTTCAAAGCTGAGATAGACATTTTTAATTCGAAAGGCTATGGGATAAGCAGGCAAGTGGAGTCGAGGATTATATCAGATCATTCATGATCTCATTGAATGGTGGAGCATACTCAATGGGCCAAAGGGCCTACTTCTGTTCTTACATCTCATGGTGCTGGCAATCTTTGAGGTGGGGCAACGCTTCTGCAAATTCTTCGCCTTCCTACAGAGATGACACTACAGACCAAAAGACCTTGTAATGTATGCCTTCATACTGGACAGTAAATGAGTCCTTCAGCATTCCCTCCCGGGCAAGGTGAATGAAAGCCAGGCATTGGAAGGAATAAATGTGGCGGAGGTTAGGCTGTCTGAGGCCAAATAAGATCAGCACCACCCTGGAACTGATCTCCCCATAGCGTTGCAAGTATGGGAGGAGGTGCTCATCAGGATGAAGGGTGGGATGTCCAACAGTGTTACCCTCTGTGTAGCGCCCACCAGCGCATCAACCGCCAGAAACGTCCACCCCATAATGAGCCTCATGGCCAGGGCCAGGTGACCCACCTGCTTGGTTCTCAGGGAAAACACTACCTTAACATATATACACAAGGCTGTAACTGTGGCTGAGGGGCCAACAACCCCAACCATGGTCTTTAGGCAAGCTTTGATGGTCATTTTGGGGTGGGTGCAGCTCTTTACCCTGAGACTTTTTGTGACCAGACAGAAAGGTGACAGGATCACAGGACAGCAGGAACAGCTGATACTGCATCCATTCTTCTGGAAGGCCAGTGATGGTGTTTCTGCCATGGATACTAGCTACACCCACCCTAAAACCTTGTGTCATTTGACAGTATTTATATATTGGGGGCGGAGAGAAAGGGTGGTATAATCTCCCCCACACCTCGTGTTGAGTAGGGAGGAGAGACAAGAAGATGGAAATGAGCAGTGAGAAATGGAAGGAGACAAAAAGTGTGATGTCAGAGCTTGCTTATTATGCTTGTCCTTCCGAGGGCAGGGCAAGACAAATGTGTTCATCTGGCAGATGGTACTGCCTAACATGCAGATGTTCTCTTTTCCTTCTTCGCCAGGCAGCACCTGCAACCTGGACTTAAGCAGAAGGGGAGGGAAGAGGTGGAAGCGAGGGTCCGACATGTACATGCCTCTTTCTTTTAAATTATCTTTTCTTCCCCTTCAAAGCACAGACATTTCTTCAGAGACAACCCACTCTGAATGTTATCATAGACACTTACAGCTCCTTCCACCAAACTAGCTGTGTTAGTGTGTTCTGCCCAAGAGCAAAAGTGGAGCAAAGACTGCACTGCAGTCAGCAATGTCATGCTGCTATCCCTTAAATGGCATATTACAACTTTTTACTGATTATTACAACAACACTTGTTACTGATATTATAGCACTTTTTTGCTCATCCCTGCATTTAGTGGTGAAGAAAATATAGGCTCTTGTGGTATTCATTATTTAAGATTTCAGTCTCAACTTAATGGTAACAGTAATTTTGTTGTTTCTTTTGCCTAACATAGGCAAATAATTTAACAGATAATACTGTATTACTTTTTGGAGCTAAAGTTACTAAATGATTTGCTTATGCATTTTCTGGAAATGGTCGTATAGTGATTATGGCATTCTTAAATTGTGAGGGCAAATTGTAGTTACTTATGAAATGGAGTTCAATGCAAGTTTTTTATGAGAAATGAATGACCGTGATTGTCATCAAATGTAATTGTTCCACTGTTGTTGTTCTCTCGGTGATGGAAAGCTGTTATCCTTGCCTGGCCTGATGAATAGATGAATTTTGCAGTGACACAAATTGATTATAGAGCACCCCCTGCTGTTTATTTCCAATTATCACATGCTAATTCTTTACCTATAAATAAGGATTTCAAAATTCGGTACTTAAAATGGTATTCTGTGGATGAACTTGCCCAGTAAAGTATTTAAAATCACTGAAGGATTTTTACTTTATATCTGTAATTTCTGGCTTTGATCCACAAGACCATAAGACATAGGAGCAGAATTAGGCAGCTTGGCCCATTGAGTCTGCTCCACCATTCAATCATGGCTAATATTTTCTCATCTCCATTCTCCTGCCTTCTCCCTATAACCCCTGAACCTCTTATTAATCAAGAACCTATCTATCTCTGTCTGAAAGGCACTCAGTGAATTGGCCTCCTCAGCCTTCTGCGGCAAAGAGTTCCACAGATTCACCGCCCTCTGGCTGAAAAAAATCCTCTTCATCTCTGTTTTAAAGGATCGTCCCTTTAGTCTGAGATGGTGTCCTCTTGTTCTAGTTTTTCCTACAAGTGGAAACATCCTCTCCATGTCCACTCTATCCAGGCATCGCAGTATCTTGTACATTTCAATAACATCCCCTCTCATCTTTCTAAACTCCAACGAGTACAGATCCAGAGTCCTCAAACGTTCCTCATACGACAAGTTCTTCATTCCAGGGATTATTCTTGTGAACCTCCTCTGGACCCTTTCCAAGGCCAGCACATCCTTCCTTAGATATGGGGCCCAAAACTGCTCACAATACTCCAAATGGGTCTGACCAGAACCTTATACAACCTCAGAAGTATATCCCCGGTCTTGTATTCCAGCCCTCTTGCCATGAATGCTAATGTTGCATTTGCCCTCTTAACTGCTGACTGAACCTGCACATTAACCTTAAGAGGATCATGAACAAGGACTCCCAAGTCCCTTTGTGCTTCTGCTTTCCGAAGCATTTCCCATTTAGAAAATAGTCTATGCCTAGATTCCTCCTTCCAAAGAGCATAACCTCACACTTTTCCACATTGTATTTCATTTGCCACTTCATTGCCCACTCTCCTAGCTTGTCCAAGTCCTTCTGCAGCCCCCTTGCATCCTCAATACTACCTGTACCTCTACAGATCTTTGTATCATCTGCAAACTTAGCAACAGTGCCTTCAGTGCCTTCGTCCAGATCATTCATGTATATTGTAAAAAGTTGTGGTCCCAGCACAGGCCCCTGAGGCACACCACTAGTCACCGGCTGCCATCCTGAAAAAGACCCCTTTATCCCCTCTCTTTGCCTTCGCCAGTCAGCCAATCCTCTATCTATGCCAGGATCTTACCCTTAACACCATGGGCTTTTAACTTATTTAACAGTCTCCTATGCGGCACCTTGTCAAAGGCCTTCTGGAAATCTAAATAAATTACGTCCACTGATTCTCCTTTGTCTAACTTGCTTGTTACCTCCTCAAAGAACTATAACAGATTTGTCAGACATGACCTCCCTTTGACAAAGCCATGCTGAGCCATGCAAAGCCATGCAAAGGGGCTGTTTAGCACAGGGCTAAATCGCTGGCTATGAAAGCAGACCAAGGCAGGCCAGCAGCACGGTTCAATTCCCGTACCAGCCTCCCCGAACAAGTGCCGGAATGTGGCAACTAGGAGCTTTTCACAGTAATTTCATTTGAAGCCTACTTGTGACAATAAGCGATTTTCATTTTTCATTTTTTCATGCTGACTTAGTCCTATTTTACCATGCACTTCCAAGTGCTTCGCGATCTCATCGTTAATAACAGACTCAAATATCTTACCAATGACCGAAGTCAGGCTAACCGGCCTATAATTTCCCGTCTTCTGCCTCCCTTCCTTCTTCAACAATGGTGTTACATTAGCCACCTTCCAGTCCTCTGGGACCTTTCCTGCCCCCAGTGATTCCTGAAAGATCATCACTAATGCCTCCACAATTTCCTCAGCTATCTTTTTTAGGACCTTGGGCTGTAGTCCATCTGGTCCAGGTGACTTATCCACCTTCAGACCTTTCAGTTTCCCCAGAACCTTCTCCTTAATAATGGTCACTGCACTCACCTCTGCCCCCTGCTTCTCCTGGAGCTCTGGCATCCCACTGGTGTCTTCCACCGTGAAGATTGATGCAAAGTAACGATACAGTTCATCTGCCATTTCTTTGTTTCCTATTATTACTTCTCCAGCCACATGTTCTAATGGTTCAATGTCTATTTTTGCCTCTCTCTTACCATTTATATATTGAAAAAATCTCTTCCTATCTTCCTTTATATTACTAGCTAGCTTGCACTCGTACTTCATCTTCTCCCCCTTTATTGCTTTTTTAGTTGTCCTCTGCTCACTTTTAAAGGCTTCCCAATCCTCTGGTTTCCCACTAATCCTCGCCACTAAGTATGCTTTTTCCTTAGCCTTTATGCTGTCCTTGACATCCCTAGTCAGCCATGGATGCCTTGTCCTCCCCTTAGCATGTTTCCTCCTCATTGGGATGAATTTCTGTTGTGCCTCCCGAATAACCCCGAAAAACCCCTGCCATTGCTGTTCCACTGTCTTTCCTGCTAGGCTCCTTCTCCAATCAACTCTGGCCAGCTCTGCCCTCATGTCTTTGCAGTTACCTTTATTTATTTGTAATACCGTTACATCTGATTGCAGCTTCTCCCTCTCAAACTGCTGGGTAAATTCTATCATATTGTGGTCACTGCTCCCCAAGGGTTCCTTCACCTTAAGTTCCCTGATCAAGTCTGCCTCATTACACATCACCAAATCCAGAATTGCCTGTTCCCGAGGAGGCTCTGTCACAAGCTGCTCCAAAAAACATCACTTAGAAATTCCACAAATTCCATTTCTTGGGATCCACACCAACTTGATTTTCCCAGTCCACCTGCATATCGAAGTTCCCCATAATTATTGTAATATTGCCTTTTTGGCAAGCCTTTTTTATCTCCTGATTTATTTTCTGCCCCACATCCTGACTACTGCTAGGGGGCCTGTACATAACTCCCAGCAGGGTCTTTTTACCGTTGCGATTCCTCAACTCTACCCACAGAGATTCTATGCCTTCTGATCCTATATCGTTCCTTGCTATTGATTTAACTTCATTCCTTACTGCCAATACAACACCGCCCTCTTTGCCCATCTGCCTGTCCTTTCGATAGGACATACATCCTTGTATATTTAGATCCTAGCCCTGATTCCCTTGCAGCCACGTCTCTGTGATGCCCACAACATCGTACCAATTTCAATGGGCGCAACAAGCTCATTTACCTTGTTCCGTATATTGCGCGCATTTAGGTACAACACCCTCAATCCTGCATTGGCCACCTCCCTTTTCACACTCTCCTCAGTCACTGTACCCTGTATTGTGGCCCTTTTTTATTTTCGACTATCGCTTCTCTGCCTTATGCTTTCCCCCTTACTGCTTTTATTTCTGGCCCCGTCTTACCTCCCTCTGACCTGCTACATTGGATCCTATCCCCCTGCCACATTAGTTTAAACACTCCCCAGCAGCTCTAGCAAACACCCCTCCTAGGACATCGGTTCCAGTCCTGCCCAGGTGCAGACCGTCTGGTTTGTACTGGTTCCACCTCCCCCACAATCGGTTCCAATGCCCCAGGAATTTGAAACCCTCCCTCTTGCACCATCTCTCGAGCCACGCATTCATCCTATCGATCCTGACATTCCTACTCTGACTAGCTCATGGCACTGGTAGCAATCCTGAGATTACTACCTTTGAGGTCCTACTTTTTAGTTTAACTCCTAACTCCCTGAATTCAGCTTGTAGGACCTTGTCCCGTTTTTTACCTATATCGTTGGTGCCTATGTGCACCACGACAGTTGGCTGTGTCCCCCCCCCCCCCCCCCCCCCCCCCCCCCCCCCCCCCCCCCAGAATGTCCTTCAGCCGCTCCGAGACATCCTTAATGAAGTGTTGGATAGTGTGGACTTGAGAGATGAACAGACACTTCCAACACTGATGAAGGTTCAACTCAATTTTATTAACTACTTCTAACTAACTAACACACGATGACTGTGAGTCTAAATGATGCTAACTTAAACTAGAGACCTAAGCCTTGTCCGACCAGTTGATTCTCTCAGCACGTGTTGTGAGTCTGTACTGGACTGGATGAGTTCTTATTACACTTAGAGGCAGCACCCAGAATGAGCGGGAACCGTGGTGCCCTCTGCCTTTATAGTGTGTGTATTCTAACTGGTGATTGGCTGCGGTGTTTCTACATGTTGATTGGTCCCTGTGTGTGTCCATCAGTGTATGTCTGCACCATGATATACTGGTGTATGTTATGACATCCTCCCTTTTATAAAAAAAAATGTTGATATGGGCACGTGATAATAAATAGTGTGGGTGTGTGGAGAATGTACCTAGCTACGTGTGAGGTGCGAAGACATATGTACAAAGCTATATACAGGGAACAAGACTATTTACAGAGGAAGGTGCCTGGTGCAGATGACTACCATGAACTGGAACAACCAACAAATCTATTTACAAATCACTGGATAACGAATGCAACAATAAAGGATATAGGAAAAAAAACATTTCAGAGAATCATAAGTGTACAGACTTCATAAGTTCAGTCTCTGAGGTGGGCGACGAACTCTGGTTGACCGCCTCAAGGGTGGGGCAATGGCTGCACCTCAGGAGCCGGGAGGGATGCAGCACCGTCAGGGGCAGGCAGAGCGACTGGAAGCACCACACAGTCCACGGCGGGATCAGTAGGAGAGCTGGTCGGAGGATTCCGTGACGACCCTGGAACCAGGCGAAGAGCACGCCTGTTGCGGCGCCGAATGGATCCATCCGGTAAGCGGACCAGGAAGGAGCGGGGGGCCACCTGCCTTAGAACGACCGCAGGCGCAGACCAGCCACCATCCGGGAGGTGGATGTGAACCTTGTAGCGTGGATGGATGTCGGGAAGGTCAGCAGCCCATAAGTCGTAGGAAGTTTTCTGCTGCAGTTGAGACATGTGCATGCGGTGGAGCATGGGGACATAATCAAGGTTGGGAGCGAGAATTGATGGCACCGTTGTTCTGAGGGTGCGGTTCATTAGCAGCTGAGCAGGCGACAGGCCGGTGGAGAGCAGGGCGGAGCGATAGGCTAGCAGAGCAAGATGGAAATCTGAGCCGGCGTCGGCGGCCTTGCTGAGGAGCCGCTTAACTATGTGGACCCCCTTTTCTGCCTTCCCATTGGATTAGGGGTATAGGGGACTGGACGTAACGTGCTCGAAGTTGTAGTGTCGGGCGAAGCCGGCCCATTCCTGGCTCGTGAAACAGGGGCCATTGTCTGACATGACCATCAGCGGAATGCCATGTTGGGCAAATGTCTCCTTACAAGCCCTGATCACAGCCGAGGATGTGAGATCATGCAGCCTGATGACCTCCGGGTAACTGGAGAAGTAGTCGATGATGATGACTTAGTCCCTGCCCAATGCATGGAACAAGTCGATGCCCACTTTGGTCCAAGGCGATGTGACAAGCTCATGGGGCATCAGGGTCTCCCGTGGTTGGGCGGGCTGAAAACGCTGGCAGGTAGAGCAGTTGAGCACCACATTGGCGATGTCATCATTGATGCCTGGCCAGTCGACGGCTTCTCTGGCCCTGCGGCGGCACTTCTCGATTCCAAAATGGCCTTCATGGAGTTGCTCCAACACTAGCTGGCGCATGCTTTGTGGGACGACGATGCGATCCATTTTCAGGAGCACCCCGTCGACAACCACCAGGTCATCGCAGACGTTGTAAAATTGTGGCATTGGCCCTTGAGCCACCCGTCTGACATTAGACACATCATCCGCTGCAGAAGTGGATCAGCCGCTGTCTTGCGGCGAATTTGCATCAGTCGTGCAACCATAGCTGGCAAATGGAAGGCTGGAAACTGAACATGAGCGTCTATTTGGCAAATGAAGCCGTCATGATCACACGGAGTTGTGATCGACCTTGAGAGGGCATCGGCATAGGCAAGGTCCTTGCCAGGGGTATAGATCAGTTGAAAGTCGTACCTGCGCAGCTGGAGTAGGATACGCTGGAGGCGAGGCGTCATGTCGTTCAAGTCCTTTTTGATAATATTTACAAGGGGGCGGTGGTCGGTTTCAACCATGAACTGCGGATGTCCATAGACGTAGTCGTGGAACTTCACGACTCCAGTGAGAAGGCCGAGACACTCTTTCTCAATTTCCGCATAGCACTGTTCTGTGGGAGACATCGCATACGCAACAGGGGCCCATGACGAGGCCTCGTCTCATTGCAGGAGCACGGCACCAATCCCCGACTGACTGGCATCAGTAGAGAATTTGGTTTCTTTGGTCGGGTCGAAAATGGCCAACACCGGGGCCGTGGAAAGCTTGGCCTTCAGCTCCTGCCATTCATGCTCGTGAGCAGGGAGCCATCGGAAATCTGTGGTTTTGCGAATCAGGTCTCTGAGGGCCGTGGTGTGTGATGCGAGATTCGGGATGAACTTCCTGAGGAAATTCACCATACCCAGGAACCGGAGGACCGCTTTCTTGTCCTCGGGCGTCTTCATGGACGTGATTGCTGCAATCTTGTCCTCGTCCGGACGCACCCCCTGGTGGGAGATGTGATCCCCCAGAAACTTGATACTCGACTGTCCGAAGGAGCATTTGGACCTATTGAGGCGGAGGCCGTGTTCATGGATGCGCCTGAAAACATGCTTAAGGCGGGCAATGTGTTCCTGCGGGGTGGGTGACCAGATAATAATGTCGTCGACATATACCCGGACGCCGTCAATTCCCTCCATCATCTGCTCCATGATCCGGTGGAAAACTTTGGACGCAGAGATGATGCCGGATGGAATCTGGTTGTCGCAGAACCTGCCAAAGGGTGTGTTGAACGTACACAGCTTCCTGCTTGACTCATCTAGTTGGATCTGCCAGAAACCCTTCGAGGAATCCAGTTTTGAGAATAGTTTGGCGTCGGCCATCTCGGACGTGAGTTCCTCACGTTTCGGAATCGGGTGGTGCTCCCGCATGATATTCCGATTCAGATCTTTAGGATCAATACAGATCCGCAGCTCGCCGGACGGTTTCTTGACGCAGACCATGGAGCTTACCCAGTCTGTGGGTTCCGTGACCCTAGAAATGACTCCTTGGTCCTGGAGGTCCTCGAGCTGTTGCTTGAGGCGGCCCCTGAGGTGTGCTGGGACTCTGCGAGGTGCGTGAACGACAGGCGTGGCATTGGGCTTGAGTAAGATTTTATACGTGTATGGGAGCGTGTCCATGCCTTCAAAACATCATGGTGTTGCTGGAGGATGGAGTCGAGCTGCGCCCTGAAGTCCGTGTCAGAGAATGCAGGTGTGTCGCTTGAAGAGAGAGAGTGTACTCTCTGCACTAAGTGGAGCAGCTTGCATGCCTGGGCACCAAGCAAGGAGGCTTTTGAGGCAGCAACAATCTCAAACGGGAGAATGACTGTGTGAGCACGATGTGTCACCTCAAGGCGGCAGGAGCCGCTGGCGGCGATGGCATTGCCATTGTAGTCCAGCAATTTACACGCAGATGGCAGGACAGCAGGCTGTACGCAGAGCTTGCGAAAATCAGACGACGCAATGAGATTGGCAGAAGCGCCAGTGTCCAGGCGGAACCTGACAGGGGACCGGTTGACCGTAAGGGTGGCACACCACTCATCATCCTGGCTGACCCTGTGGACGTGGACAGGTTCAGTGCCACGCTTGGGGGACATCCTGTTCGTGGTAACGACGCCGATTTGGAACGGGACCTGTGGGTCGTTGCAGGCACAGTCGGAATCAAGGTCTAGAGTAGGTTCATTGATGGCAGGCTGAATAGCCCTGAGATCTCTGTGGGGCTGGGTGGACCTTTGAAAAACAGCAGGCATGGAAGATCTGCACATTGCAGCGTAGTGGCCTCGTTTGCCACACTACAGGCAATGTCGGGACTTCGCGGGACATTGCCGCTTTAAGTGGGCGGAGCCGCAGTTGCCGCATGCCGGAGCGTTGGGACGTTCCTTTGTGCCACCGTGCATGCCCGGGGTGATCCAGCATAGCGCGCACCTGCGTGAAGCGGTCCGTGACGTCAGCACGCTCGCTGTGTGTAAGCGCGGGACTCCGCGGAAAGCGCGTGAAATGGCCGCCATCATTCAGATCCAGAGCCTGAAAAGATTTAATCATTTGGACCCGTTCTGCCTCATTGCTTGCCGCGCCGTTTCAGCAGCCTGGATGCAGGAGTAGCGCAAGGAGGCATGTTCATGAAATACACAGGTCTCAATGGCCATGGAGAGAGTGAGCTGCTTTACTTTTAGTAGCTGCTGGCGCAGGGGCTCAGATTGAACAGCAAAAACAATCTGGTCATGGAGCATGGAGTCAGAGGTGGACCCGTAGTTGCAGGACTGCGCAAGGACGCGGAGATGGGTAATGAAGGACTGGAAAGGCTCGTCCTTACCCTGAATTCGCTGCTGAAACATGTATCTCTCGAAGCTCTCGTTGACCTCGACTACGCAGTGGCTGTCGAACTTTAGAATAATGGTCTTGAACTTCGATTTGTCCTCCCCCTCATAGAAGGTGAGCGAGTTGTAAATGTGCAGAGCGTGGTCACCGGCTGTGAAGAGGAAGAAAGCAATCTTCCGTGCGTCCGAGGCAGCTTCCAGGTCACTGGCTTCGAGGTACAGCTGGAAGCGCTGTTTGAAAAGTTTCCAGTTCAAGCCAAGATTCCCTGCCATGCGGAGAGGTGGCGGGCGAATGGAGTCCATTCTGTAGGATGGCGCGAGACTGGTGGAAGGCAGTTCACTGAAAGGTAGGTCTCAGAAGTGCGAGCATCCCTCAACTCCTGGTATCATGAAGTGTTGGCTAGTGTAGACTTGAGAGATGAACAGACACTTCCAACACTGATGAAGGTTCAACTCAATTTTATTAACTACTTCTAACTAACTAACACACGATGACTGTGGGTCTAAATGATGCTAACTTAAACTAGAGACCTAAGCCTTGTCCGAACCAGTTGATTCTCTCAGCACGTGTTGTGAGTCTGTGCTGGGCTGGATGAGTTCTTATTACACTCAGAGGCAGCATCCAGAATGAGCGGGAACCATGGTGCCCTCTGCCTTTATAGTGTGTGTATTCTAACTGGTGATTGGTTGCGGTGTTTCTACATGTTGATTGGTCCCTGTGTGTGTCCATCAGTGTGTGTCTGCACCATGATACACTGGTGTATATTATGACACTTGACACTTGCACCGGGGAGGCAACATACCATCCTGGAGTCTTGATTGCGTCTGCAGAACCGCCTGTCTATTCCCCTTACGATTGAGTCTCCTATCACTATAGCCCTATCATTCTTCATCCTGCCCTGCTGCGCACCAGAGCCAACCACAGTGCCATAAACCTGGCTGCTGCTGCCTTCCTCTGGTGAGCCACCTCCCTCAACTGTGTCCAAAGCAGTATATCTGTTTTGCAGGGAGATGACCGCAGGGGACACTGCCTTCCTACTCTTGCGATGTCTTTTGTTCACCCATTTTCTATCTCCCTCAGTGCCTTTCACCTGCGGTGTGACCAACTCGCTAAACGTGCTATCCACGACATCCTCAGCATCGCGGATGATCCAACGTGAGTCCATCCGCAGCTCCAGAGCCGTCAAGCGGTCTAACAGGACCTGCAACTGGACACACTTGTTGCACGTGAAGGAGCCAGGGACAGTGGTCGTGTCCCTGAGGTCCCACATCGCACACAGGGAGCATGACACGGGTCTGGGATCTCCTGCCATGTCTTAAGCCTTAGGTTAAATTGTACAACTACAATTCCAAAAAACGAAAGAGAAAATAAATAAATATGTAAAGGAAAATACAAACTACTTACCAGTCTCTTACCAGGGATAAAAAAACACCTCCTCGCCACCCAGCTTCGAATTCCCAAACTCACTCTTTGCTGTGTCTCACTCTGACTGTGTCTACTCTGGCTAACTGGGAGATATCACTGGGAGTGAGTTAAAGTTGCTCTATTTAAATTGGCCTGAGTTGACTCCTCCCCCCCCAACCTGATTTTAGATCAAAGTAGCTTTAAGGTGACTGACACTTAACTGCCAACCAGTTATGTGAGTGGGTGGGGCAGCCCCTTGTTAACCTTCACCGCACAATTCTAGATTGATTTAAATTCCTGAAATTTAAAAAGGAACAGTCTTACCGATTCAATTCCCAATGAGCTTTGAATTCCCAAACTCACTGTTTGCTGTGTCTCACTGTGGCTGTGTCTTCTCTGACTCACTGGGAGAACTTAATCCAGTGCTGGTTAAAGGTAGGGTTCATTGGTTCTGTAGAGCGTTAGCAGGTGAATGGGCATGGAAGTACCATAGCTTGACATAGAGGGTTTGAGGGGCCATGGGAGTTCGGTAAAGGTGTATATCTTGGGAAGGAGGGTACGAGAGGACATGGGAGTTGTGTAAAGGACTATAGCATTGAGGGTATGAGGACTTATGGGGTGGGTAGAGACAGAGCTTGGCATGGGGGCTTAGGTAAGGCCTTTTGACCTTAGCTTTCAAAAGGTACTCTCATCTCGACCAGTCATTTTCCAACTCAGGGTTGCAACCCACGGGTGGGCCGCGGACAGGTGTCGGGACGGTTGTGGGCCCATGTATTGCGGCGTTCTTGATCATCGGGCCATGCACCGTGGCATTTTCGATCACGGGAAGAAGTGCCCAACTACGCAACCGGCTTTTAAAAATGCCGGCCGTTCCGCGCATACGTTCCCCTCAGGCCCAGAGCCCGGTGGGTAGAGCACCTCCTCCTGAGGTCAGCACCCTGACCCAGGAGCAGTTTTTTTTTAAATCGCATGGAAATTGCATGGAGCGGTAGCAGAGAGCAGGTCACACGACCCACACACTGACGTCACGTGTTGTGGGCGCGCAAAGAGATTCCTCCCTTTTGCAGCTGCCAGCAGTGCTGGTGTGAACTCCAGTGCTTCTGGTGAACAACCCATGAAGAAGAAGAAGCTGAAAACAGGAACAAAGCATCATAAAGCAGCATAAAGACTTGAGTATTGGTTATTAATTGTGCCACTGCAAATCAAGATTCAAAGTTCATTAGTGTGAGCTGAAGTCATTATCAGAAATGTAACATTGAATAACAAAGCAAGTGAGATCATGACGACCAGACAGACTCATCTGTTACATAAAGGTAAGTGAAAATGGTGGGTCCCGAAGTTCGGGCGCCGTGGGTTGTGAAGATCGGCCAGTGTGGGTCCAAAGGATGGTCGGTTGGTAACAATGGGTCCCAGCCAAAAAAGTTTGAAAAACATTGATCTAGACTATGGTCATGACAATTCTGAGGGTGTCTAAATTACAAGTCCTATAAAAGCTGTCATGACTGCTTAAAAATTTCAGAGGACAAAGAGACTGATCTCCCCACGATTGAACTGGTCAGGTGGGGAATGCTGGTTGTGGGTCCACAATTCACACCAGCCGGCATCCTTTGCCCATTCTGGTGAAATTTAGGGCACCTGGAATGGGGTTGGGAATCCCAGAATCGGGGTCTGGTCGCCAATTCTTCGTCTCACGGAGTCTCTTCCACTTCATGAAAATCCAGCCCATGTTTCTACTATGACTTCTTTTCTCGCAAGTGTTTTCTTTTTGAAAGTATATAGTGAGGGAAATGCAATGGGAGAATATGCGCTATTGAGCCATAACTATGAGAAACAGCAGAGATTCTGTAATTGCCATTAATGATGTGTACTAGGTACTCAGCCACCCAAGAAAACAATGGGCTAAAATCATTCTTAAGGTGGAAATATGAACTTAGATTTTAACTTTCTGTTCCTCCTACTTTCTGGCAGGCATCAGGAGTTAAAATTCCTCTTTTTGTTTGAAGATTATCTTTTTGATCACTTTTGGAGCTGAAATATCACAATATTGTGAGTCTTCTAATGAACCCTCTGATCTTCGGCAAAAGCATTCCCTGCCTGTTTTCAGGAGTTATTGCCTTGTCTGTGTCATGCTACCCAAAATTATTGGATTTTCCACTCCCGTGTACATGAGCTGGGTTCAGCGATGGGAGTGGTAAATATCGGGAGAAGTGCATAGTCGCGTTTTATGTTGGCATAAAGGTATGACACGATTGTCTCCTCCCCTGTCTGTGACAGCGTGTGTTTCCCATTATTCAACGTCGGGAACATCATTCTAATGAATTACATAACATTATCAGGTCTCCCCCTACGACAGAATCACCCCCCACCCCACCATGGCAGGGGTGCTCGGGTAATTCCCAGGTAGTGCCAGGGAGCAGTGGCCAGGTAGTGCCAAGGGGGTGCCTGGGGGAAGGGGTTCCAGGTTGAACTGGTTTGGTTGCTGTATGTTGGGGTAGCCTTTCCAAATGGTGCCCTGATCCTCACGCATCTAGGTTGCTAGCGAGGTGGGTGATTCTGAGGCCACCCTATCAGCAATACATCGTGGGACCTGATCTTTGAGGTTGTTTCCACAAAGTGCTTCATTATATAGCAGAGAAAGCCACTATTAACGTCTGCAGCTTCAACTACACTTTTCCTGCCCACTATCAGCCTTTGTCAATTTCCAGTAAAATCTCATCCATAGTGAACAAAGTGCTATCTGACCCAAATCATTGTACAGTTTTAGCATAATTACAATCTATACTTTTGACTATTACCCAGCATTTTATTTTTCATCAGTTATTGCTCCATAGTGACTGGACATGTTAAGGACTGAATCATTAATGCTCACTGGTCATTTTCAACTTCACCTTATGCTATTCAACACAATTTATGACATATTTATCTTGTAATCACCCGGTTGGGAGTAGTGGGCAGTTGTCGAGACAGTTTGCCATTAGTTTAAAGGTTTGATTCACTCATTAACTGATCAGTTGTTTACCTTCACTACTGCTACACAGAGTAAAGGAGATTTTAATCAGGCTTCTTTCAACAAACAAACTTACTATTTCATTATAAAATCAATCTTGTCAAATAGAAAGGCAAAGCTTATTAACATACAGTATGAAATATAAAAGTATACTAATTACACTTTTGAGATAAGTCTCACATTAAATAAAATAAAAATAGGGTAATTCTGCCGAAGGTTAAAGGTTTAAGGGAAAAGGAAAGATGGTGGAGTCAATGGCATCAGGGTTGTATGGTTGTTTTCTTGGCGTTGATCTGCAAAATAATCCAATAATCTTGCACTATTTTTCAGGCGGGCTCAAGAACCCTTGCAGGTACTCTATTCCAGCATGTAGAGCAATATGGGAACAGCTTGTATTCACTCTGGCTGTGTACTGGCTTTGGACCACAGAAAGGCTGCCGCCTTCTTTTCAAAAGTAGTTGGTCCACCTCCTTCTCAAACCAAAACCAACTTTTAAACACAGATTTCCAGGCATTGTTTTTTTCAGGGCCATAGATTACCATGTTGTGCCTTTTGTACAAAATCCACCAGGGTAAAGAGGTTTCCAGCTTCTTTAAAACTGTCTAATACCCTCTAAGGGTTGGTTCTCCTCCGCCCACCCCGGGTACCGGGACTTGCAATCTGGTGGAGAATCAAGTGCGAGCAAAAAACAGGATCGGTGCTCACCCCATGCCGACTGGAGATGGAAATAGGTCATTTGAACCCATTTGCATCCGATTAATGGGCTGGAAGTCCGATTCTCCAAGCCCCTGTGAAGCTCCAGGCCTCTTGGCTGGGATTCACGTGGGCAGGGGTTGGTGCAAGTATTTTCAAGCGTGGCTCTGATGTGGTGGACCCCATGATGGGTCAAGGGGGGGCAAATATTTAAAGTGGTGCCCACAAAGTACGTCGGAAGGACCCCTCCCACCCATAACGCAAATCTTGCCCACTTCAGCCGCCTCCAATCAGACCCCAGCAACAGACCTCCAACAGAGACCCCCCATCAAAACTCCATGAGAGGACCCCTATCAGACTGTCTTCAGAGACCCTCAATTAGACCCCATTAGATCCTCCATCAGCACCACCATCAGAGACCGCCCATCAGACCCCAATCAGAGAGCCCATTAGCAGACATCCCCCATCAGAGACCCCCCAAATTGGGACCCCATCAGTGATCCCCATATAAGACAGCACCCCATCAGACACCCCCCTCAGATCCCCACCAGAGATCCATTTCTCAGAGATCTTTATCTCAGCGATACCCCATATCAGAGATGCCCCATATCAAAGACCCCCATATCAGACATGCTCCATATCAGATGTCCCATATCAAAGACCCCCATATCAAAGACCCCCATATGGACCATCAGATGGACCCCCATATCGGGGACCCGCATATCAGAGGCAGCCCCATCAGAGAGACCCCCCATATCAGGGACACACCCCCCCTATCCGAGACCCCATACCAGTCATCCCTGCCTACAAATTAAAGCCATGATGTGGAGATGCCGGCGTTGGACTGGGGTGAGCACAGTAAGAAGTCTTACAACACCAGGTTAAAGTCCAACAGGTTTGTTTCAAACACGAGCTTTCGGAGCACGGCTCCTTCTTCACCTGAAGAAGGAGCCGTGCTCCGAAAGCTCGTGTTTGAAACAAACCTGTTGGACTTTAACCTAGTGTTGTAAGACTTCTTACTGTACAAAT
Source organism: Scyliorhinus canicula (assembly GCF_902713615.1). Classification (NCBI taxonomy): domain Eukaryota; kingdom Metazoa; phylum Chordata; class Chondrichthyes; order Carcharhiniformes; family Scyliorhinidae; genus Scyliorhinus; species Scyliorhinus canicula. Next base: position 82,883,728 of record NC_052159.1, on the reverse strand, counting down.
TAAAGGGCAGTCCAGGCTGAAACAATGAAAAACATTTTTTTTTCACTTACTCGGCCCTGACACCTGCTGACTCAGGCAGAAGTGTTGAAAGCAGAAACTGTTGCTTCAGAGAAAGCCACAACGTATCACAAGGCTTTAAACCCCCTCAGATCATTTGATCTACCTATGATTGACAGGTCTTCACCACATCAAAAGACGTTAAGAGCTTTCTGCTGAGAAAAAGTGTAAGTGAAAGCACGTATCTTCTAGATGTTCATAAACATTGTGGTTTGCTTTGCACCAGTGTACTTGAGACTCATTCTAGCATGAACGGAAATGAAAATAAACAATCCAGACACCTGTCTGGAAGCTATTACCCTGTCAGTTACAGCCTACTAAAAGCTATTTTTATTTGAAAGTGAAGAGAAGCATCACAAATCAAAGCATCTGAGGGGGTGGAAACCCTTGTGATGTGTTCTGTTTTTCTATGAAGTAATAGCTGCTTCTTTCAATACTTCATACTGAGGCAGCAGATGTAAGGGGCTGGTGAGTGATGTTTGACTGCATCTGACTGATCTTTAGCTACCAGACGGATGACTGAGGGAGGGGGGAGGATCTCTGATGGGGGGTGTCACTGCGATAGGGATATCTGATATGGAGGTCTCTGATGGGATGGTCTTTAAGATAGGGGTGTGATGGGAGTCAGTGCAGGAGGTCAAGTCACCCTCATACATGCGTGCTGTGGAGGGGGGGGGTGCGGTGATCCGTCATTTCTATGGTGGTGGTGGGGGGTAGGAATGTCCTACTTGTTAGCAAGGGAGGTGGGGCAGGATTTGCAATGTTGGAGGGATGGGGCCAGCCACCAGACCTTGGTATCAGGCCACCCACTCAAAATGGTGGCCTGATAGTGGGATTCCCAGGGATCAGTTGGAGATCTACTTGGTGTCTGATACTCTGCAGCCTACAGCTATACCAAAATGGTAACTGACGCTCTGTTCCAAAGGGTCAGCACCTTCATTCACTTCCAGACAGATGATGCTCACCAGGCTGAGCAATCCAAAGGTTTTGCTGCAATAGCAGGATCTCCCTTTATCCAGGGAGTCATTGACTGCACACATGTACCCATTAAGGCACCAGCGAGGAGCCAGGTGCCTTCTTCAATAGAAAGGGCTTCCACTTCCTTAACATAAAGGTTGTATGTGACCACAACGGCCAGATTTTCCAGGCTTGCCCCAGGTGTCCTGGGAACTGTCAAGATGTCTATATCTTGGATGTTTGTCTCCTCGGAACAAAGTCCATCTGCTGAAAATGTGGCTCATGACCCCACTGAGATACCCAAGGTCAGAAGCCGAGGAGAGTTATAATTCCAGTCATACCTCTACGAGGACAATAATTGAAAGGATCAGAGGCATTCTCAAGATAAGGTTCCACTGCCTGAACCACTTAGGGGGATCATTTCTCTATCCTTATTGTAGATGACAGCTGCACACTGCACAATCTGGCTCTGTCAAGGGGGAAACCCATTGAAAATGAAATGAAAAATGAAAATCGCTTATTGTCTCGAGTAGGCTTCAATGAAGTTACTGTGAAAAGCCCCTAGTCACCACATTCCGGCGCTTGTCCGGGGAGGCTGGTACGGGAATTGAACCGTGCTGCTGGCCTGCTTGGCCTGCTTTAAAAGCCAGCGATTTAGCCCAGTGAGCTAAACCAGTCCCATTGGAGGATGAAGACAGTGATCCCGCTCCACATGCCGCAGAGGATGCTCAAATCCTGAGTCTGAGGAGGAGCCAGAGGAGTGCCAGTGTATGGAGCAGGATCCTGATGTGAGGATCCTTATGAGATGCAGGGAGGCCTTGATTGAGGGCGCTACAGCTCGGCATCAAAGTCAACGTGATGGCAAGGGGTACGCCACTTTCACAATCTTTCCTAATGAGGCAATCCTGCCATCCTTAAGTCAAGGTCTGATTTCTAAAATAGAGTTTGCAATCCTTCTTCTGTGCCGCATGTGACTCCCAGGCCTATTCGCTATCAACAGCATGAAGTACACTAAGGCCACTGCACACGATATACGATGATCATTTTTATAATGAAGCCAAATATACAAATTATCCAGTGCACATGCGCCAAAGAAACATAAATCACCTGTGAGAGATGGCACTGTTATTAGCACTGCTGCCTCACAGTGACAGGGACCCAATTCCTACCTTGGGTGTTTGTGTGGAGTTTGTATGTTCTCTGTGTGTCTGTGTGGTTTCCTCCGGATGCTCCGGTTTCCTCACACAGTCCAAAGATGTGCGGATTAGGTGGATTGGCCATGCTAAATTTTCCCTTCGTGTTCAAAGATGTGCAGGTTAGGTGGGGTTACGGGATAGGGTGGGGGAGTAGGCAAAGGTGCTCTTTCGAAGGTTCAAAGCAGACCTGGTGGGCCAAATGGTCTTCTTCTGCACTGTATGGATTCTAGAACCCCTCTTATGATTATAGTGGCTTTAATTTACGTTTGTGAGTACAACATCTTGGTGCTGTTCCCCCCCCCCCACATTCCCAGCTCCCCACCAACCTTGCCTCAACCCTCGCTGGCAGTTGGACTGGAGGCAGCCTGCTGACTCTGATGCTCCCTTAGCCGCTCTTAACCTTGGCAGCTCTCCTCTGCCTGATAGAACCTGTGCAAACCCTATCTGGGTGGGAGAGTCCAGCGGCATGGTTGAGCATCGGATGCACCATTCACTGGCAGAGGGACAGAAGACCTGCTGCCATCATCCACATTGCCCTGAGAGAATCTTGCAAATGCAAGCTGCAGGTTATCCACCAACATGAGGTTGGCTTGAATCTCCCTACTCTTGCCATCACATGGCAGCAAAATCTCATGTTGGATATTCACAACCTACAGAAGAGCCTGCAAGCCCACCACCTGAAACCAAGAGGGGGACAGACTGACCACGGACATTTCCATCCCACTTGGCATGAGCTACAGTTTCAGAAGTCATAATTCAGACAGTCACAGTAGAATGTCTTCCTGATATAGTACAACATACAGAATGTGTCACCTCCCGGGTGGGGAACGACTACCCAGGATCCCCACAGGATAACACCATCTTCAACACGTCGTCTGTGGGTGTCCTCTGATTCTGCCACTGAGGATCACATGGTGCAATTTGGACAAAGTGGGGTCCTTCTGGGTCCAAGCTTTAATCTGTTTCACAGATACTGGCAGGGTATCTAAAAAGTTTAAAGTCATGACAACTTCTCCAGCACCTGCAAAGGGGCCAAACTCGAGGCAGTGGAAGACGGCTCAGAGCATCCGCATTGGCAATACCCTTTCAACGGCAGAGGGAGCATTCATTGGCCGCCAGTAATAAGGCTCAATGTTGGATCCAAGCTGAGGGGAGTTGCTTTATCTTCTTTGAAGAGACCCAGGAAAGGCTTGTAATCTGATATGGTTACAACATTTCTGCCGTAGACATACTGGTGGAATCTTTTCACACCAAAAATTACAGCCAGCCCTTCCTTGTTAATCTGTGAATAACACTGCTCAGCGTCAGCCAGGGTCCTGGACGGGTATGCAATGGCCCTCTCCGTGCCATCGTCCCATTGATGTGAGAGGACTGCATCCGCTCCATATGGAAAGATCACGCACCAGTAATAGTGCTTTTTTTGAGATATAATGTGCCAGTTTATTTGGGAGTAGCAATTCCTGCGGTGAATGCCATGACCATCTTTTGATGATTTTTAAGTGACGTGAGGAGGTGACAACAAAGTGACTAAATTTGCAGGTTTATGGACTTTGGGCTGTAATGGGTTTCCACTAGGTCCACAAGCTCGCAAACATTTTAGTGTCAGGGGCCGCTGAATAAGTTAAGCTTTTGATAGTGCTAAACGTCAGGGCCCCACAGGCTGTTTGGAGGATTTGCCTTCTGTCTCTCATCCCCTTCAGACACGTTGCCACAAAAAAAATAATTCAGGTTAAAAGGCAAAGCAGGTTTATTCTCAAACGTAAATGAAGCCGTAGCTGTGGCGTACAAAACCAATGTCCCAGCGTGGAACTATCGGAATTGTTGTTCGGGTCTGCGGAGTAGAATTTAAGTCCCTGCTGGTGAGCCCCTATTGGGTGAACCTCCACCTACTCAATACGGGAACTCATATTTCATGAAGCCCACGGGAAGATAAAAGTGATCCCCATGGTCTTTGTGTTATAACATATCGAAAAGAAAAAAATCATGAATAACTGAAATATCAGATAGTATTAATAAAAGACTAAGTAATTCGAAACTTGTTGAGTGAATTATGCCGATTGAGTGAATTTTTAAAAATTCTTTCATGTGGGTGTTGCTGGCGAGGCCACCATTTGTTGCTCATCCCTAATTTCCCTTGAACTGAGTGGCTTCGAGGCCATTTCAAAGGGCAGTTAAGAGTCAACCACCTTGCTGTAGGACTGCAGTCCCACATGTCTCCAGACCAAGTCATTGCCAATTTCCTTCCCTAATGGGTATGAGGAAACCAAATAGCTTTCTATGACAATCAAGAACAATTTCATTACGGAGCCGAGCTTTCAATTCCAGATTTCATTGATTGAATTAAAGTTTAACCAACTGCCATGCTGGCACACTGGATGATTCCTGGCCTCTTCGAGCTATCTAGGTGGTTGGCTCCTTGGCAGCAGGGGTCACCCACTATGGTCATGGCTGATGATGCCTATCTGGAAGCCACAGACTGATGTGGAGATCCATTACAATGACAGCAATGCAGCGACCAGGAGCAAAATCAAGCAGTGCTTCGACCTTGTGAAGATGCTTCTTAGGTGCCTGGACCACTCTGGAGGGGCCCTCCAGGACGGCACTGGGAGGGTCTTCCGCATCATGGTGGGCTACTGAGTACTCCACAACATCGTGCAGCAAAGGGGCGACGTGTTGGATGAGGAGGATGAACGGCAGGACTCCTCCGATGAGGAGGGGGAGGATGGGCAAGACACAAGGCCCGGGTAGGGGCGGGAGGCCGTAAAATGTGTGCTCCAGGGCTAACGCTCACGGGACGTTCTGACTACCTCAAGGTTCACCGACTAAGGGGGTACTGGCCAGCGGCACAGACACCGCTCACTGCTACCCACCCCAGACAGCACCGCCCCCCACTGCTCCCCCTTCACACCCCCTGCGCCACCCCCCCCCCACCCACCCACCATCTGCAACCCCCTTTGTGATACATACCTGCCACCCTACGGGATGCAAGTCTTGGCTTGGCAGTAACACCGGGTCTGGTCAATGGGATGGAGGATGATGACAACCCTTTCTGCGATGAGCTCTGGTGCCCCGCATCGTTTGACAATGTCTGACTCCTGCCCACGATTGCACTTTCCACCGTTCACCTGGGTGATCCCTGCATGTGAGCTGGCCAGTCCAACACATGGTCCCATCGAATCCCTCGGGTGGCAGAGGTGGGGGGGTGGTTTGGACATCAGAGCGTTGAGCGCTGGCTAAACTGTGGTCCCTCAGCCAAGCCCACCCACAATGTCTGCCAATTGCCCCTCCCCCCACCGTGCCCCCCCCAGCCAGCCCAAACCAGCCCACTCCTCAATCTCTTCTGACAGAGCACCGAGGCAGGTTGCAACATTGTGCACAGGTGTTTAATGTGGAAACATATATCCAGATACATGCCCTAGTTCCTATCGCTAAACTGTGTCCTACAATTGTTCCAACTTAACCGGTGTCTAATTTTCTGGCCTTATGGACTCTAATGCTACATCTAGATGGATCGGCAGACAGTACATTAGGCATGGAGGAGATCTGCTGTGATACCCACCCTGCGACCTGAATCCTGTTTGGCGGGCATCTTCTGAGGTGACCGGGACTGAAGTGGCCTGGTTGCTGCTCGGGTATCCCAGGTGGCCTGATGCCGCCCTGTTCTGCCTGCTGCCCACGAGATGTGCCAGGGACAGGAGGGGGTAGTATGAGATGCTAAGGTGTTCCGGCATCTCCCCTGCGGGAGTCACCAGCACGGTCCGCATCACCTTCTCATCCCTCGGGGTGATGGTGGCCCCCAGACTATTCCATGGGATGTGGGTGAGAGCAGAGCTAACCCCTGAGGCCACTCACCACCTGGCCCTGCCAGTCCTGGAGGCCTGCTGCCATGGAGCACAGGGAGTGGACCATCTCTGACTGGGACTACGCCACATCACGCTGTTACTGTGTCACCTTCGTCTGGGTCTGAGTTATAGCAGCCAATGACTGTGCCATCTCCCTCTGGGACTGGGCCACCTCCCTCTGCATCTGTGCCACATAAGCCAGTACCTGGGCAATGTTGCCGACACTTAGCCATGACCCGCTGTTACTGGGCCATACTCAGGAGTGCTGCTGCGATGTCCAGGTGGGTCTGGCACATGGCTGCCCATGAGAGGGCAGCCCTGTCCTGGGCCTCGGCCACTGCCTGCACAGGTTAGTGTGGTGAGCACCAGTTAGTGTCCCAGGAGCCTCTTCACTAAAGTGCCCAACTGAGATGAGTGTCTCTGGGATGGTGGAGATATTGGAGACAGCTGTGACAGGAAATCCGTGTCATTCTTGGACTCAAGCTTTGGGTTTTCCTGGGTCTCGGATATATGGTTCCCCTTCATGTTGGTATCCTCATCACAGCTTGGCACCCGGGGCTCTGTGGGAGGTGGGGGGCATACACAGTGATAGACAATCCAAAGCATACAGCCCAGGGGGTGGATAGCTGGTGGCTTCAATGACCCGGGAACTCGGCCATGGCGGTTAGTATGCATGCTGGCATGTGGTGCAGGGTGGGGGTTCGGCTGCTCTCGGGTGGGGGGGGGTTAGGGTTATGGGTGTGTGGGACTGGGATTGGTGCCAGGGGTATAGTGCTGCCAACTCACCCTGGCCACCCTGAGGAGGTTGTGCCATTAATATGTTAGTAATCAAGAACCTATCTTTCTCTGTCTTAAAGACTGTCGTACTGGGTGGCCCACCTCCCCTGCACGGTGTCCAAGAGGGGCTTCAGCTCGGCGTTGGTGAATTTCAGGGCCGCTCTCCTTGCTGCCATCTTGTTGGCTGGGATGGTGTATATGGGGAGTGACGTGTGTATGTGCGGCTGCAGTTTGTCAGCATCCTGAGTTTTACTTGTGAATCCAGCGAATCCGGCATCATTTCTCATCTGAATCGATCGTGTTCCACGTGGCACCAGTGCTAGCCCCTCAACAGTCACTGATTTGGTCCCAGTGCGGTGCCTTTGGTGGCGTGGAACTCTATGAATCCAGCCCCGGCGTCAACACTTAGTCTCAGGAACAGAGAGTTCTGCCGATTACTCTTCCTCCATACAACGGAGACGACTCTTTCTAAATGTTATACGTGTTTGGTGCAGAATTCGTAACACTAGGAAGCTCAGCTGCACTGTTACTACACCCTGGTGACTGAATATTTCCCACACTTATACGTAAGAAATCGACCGAATCTGAGGTGTCACCAACAAATAAAGATCTCCATTGTGGTGAAGCAAATAGAGGACAAGGCTTGAACCTTAGAGCACTGAATATTTTTGAAAGATTGCAATGTCATCACAGATCTGAAAAATAATTTGGTGCAGTGTACATGATATAAATTTTTTTTTAAATGTTCATCTGTCACAGTGTCTGCTGGGAGGCAAGTTGACCTATTTTGAGATTGAAGGTGAAGTTAGGGAATAATGATAAACGTTTTCATATTCAATCAAAAGGCGATAAGAATAAATTTTAAAAGATGGTGGTTTGAAATGTAATATTTTATGTCTTTTCTCTTCCCTTGGCCATTGAAAGAAAGACGTCTAATCATTCTGAATTATTAACTAAAATCAAATTTGACTGCATTTTTCTGTAACTGCCGAATGTTCTTGTGACAAATGTTCAACTAATCAGCTAATTAATTTTTTGTGTAATATAGTCACTGGTGTTTGAAAAAATGCAGCCGTCATATATTATGTGACTTTTCAAATCTTTTCAGAATTTAAGAATGGAATGATTGATTGTTTTGCTGGGAAATGCAGTGCAAATATCAATGCTGTTGGTGCTGGGCGGCTTGGGAACACAGTGGTTAGCACTGTTGCTTCACAACGCCAGGGACCCGGGTTCGATTCCCAGTTTGGGTCACTGTCTGTGCACAGTCTGCACCTTCTCCCCATGTCTGCGTGGGTTTCCTCCCACCAGTCCTGAAAGATGTGCTTGTTCGGTGAATTGGACATTCTGAATTCTCCCTCAGTGTATCCAGACGGGCTCCAGAGTGTGGCGGCGAGGGGATTTTCACAGTAACTTCATTGCAGTGTTAATAAAAGCCTATTTTTGACACTAATAAAAAGATTGTTTTCAGCAAAAAATGAAGAAAGTAGCTTTGAAATGCCTGACTTGCATGTTAATTTTTGTCTTTGCAGGGAACCAAGAAAATTTGTGCTGTACAGGGGATCCAGTGGATTAGGCTTTAACATCGTAGGTGGTGAAGATGGTGAAGGAATATTTATTTCATTCATCCTGGCAGGAGGCCCAGCAGATCTCAGTGGAGAACTACGAAGAGGTGACCAAATTCTATCAGTAAGTAATTTTTGTTGGTGCAAGGTGAACCCATTTTTAATTGCTCCTATCACACTGTAATATTTGGAGCTTATCCATTGAATCTCAGGCAGGAATGTGCACAGGGTATGGTCAAAGATCAAATTTTGGATTATACAGTAGTTCACACCTAATATTACAAACCACCATATCAAACACTGACGAGTAAGTGTGTGATGATATGCATATGCTATCATATATATAATGTCATACAGGACCTCCGACCAACAGGTGACAGTGTACATCTACCATGTGACTCTGTACCTCGAGGAGTTGGGAATTACTCGTGTTGGTGGATAGTTAAACTTGCTCTCGGCTGATTTATTCATTTTTCATATAGTTGTTTTTGCCACGCACTTGTATTATAATAACTTACTTTAACTAGTCAAGAACTAGATGTTCTATTGTGCATCATTCCTACTGGCCATAGCACAAGAACATGACAAATCTGAACCTCAACATGAAAGGAGAACATTATCCTATACCGAAGAGGGAGGAAATAACATGCAAAATGGCAGGAGCAGCACGTTTCTGTAAATTAGATGCTTCACAAGGCTTCTGGGAGCTTAAATTAGACAAAGAAAGCACAAAGCTATGTATGTTCAACACACCTTTTGGGCAATATTGTTTCTTAAGGATGCCATTTGTTCTCATTTCTGCATCAAAAATGCCATGGAGCATATAGTTGAAGGGATTACAGAAGTCAGAGTTTATGTTGATGACATAGTCATCTGTGGATTAACCTGGGAAGAACGTGATTAAAGGCATTTCAAGGTCCTGAAGAGCATTAAAAAGAATGGCTTAAAGTTGGACAAAACCAAATGTCAAATTGGTGTTCACAGTATCACTATCTTGGGAGATAAGGGGTGGGATTCTCCCCTACCCGGCGGGGTGGGCAGTACCAGTGCCGAGGAGTGGCATGAACCTCTCCGGCGTCGGGCCGCCTGGAAGGTGCGGAATCCTCCACACCTTCAGGGGCTAGGCTGGCGGCGGCGGGGTTGGTGCCACACCAGCCGGAGCTGTGCCAATCGCGCTGAAGGGCCTCCGCAAGTTGGCACATGTGCGGGAGCGCCATCATCCCAGCACATTCGCAGGGGGATTATTCTCCGCGCCGCACATGGCGGACTGCTACACCGGCCGGCGCGGAGGGAAAGAGTGCCGCCACGGCACAGGCCCACCCACGGATCGGTGGGCCCCAATCACGGGCCAGGCCACCGTGGGAGCCCCCCCCCACCAGGGCCAGATCCCCCCTCGCCCCCCCCGAGGACTCCACAGGCCGCCCGCAGAGCCAGGTCCCGCCAGTACGGACCTGGTGTATTTTACACCTGCGGGACCTGCGAAAATGGGTGGCCACTTGGCCCATCGCAGGCCGGAGAATCGCCGGGGGTGGGGGGGCCGCTGCCAATGGCCCCTGACTGGCGCGCATGATTACCGCTCCTGCCGAAAAACAGGTGCCGGAGAATCCGGCAGCAAGCTTCGGGGCGGGATTCATGCCGCCCCCCCCAGAGATTCTCCGGCCCGGCAGGAGGTCGGAGAATCCCGTCCAAGCTCTCTGGAAAAAGTGTTCAGCCTGATTAGGATAAAATAAAGGCACTCTCGAGGATGCCATGTCCCAATGACAAATCAAGATTAATAAAGAAAGAAATAACCAGACACAGTCTTGAAAAAGGTGATACCATATTTCCGCAAGGGATGTTCCAAAGGTTCCTGCTCACGTTATTATAATGTAAAGGCAGACTTAAGTGAAGCAAATGGATTTTTGCTTCGACAACAAAGGATTGTAATTCCACAATCATTAAAGTTGATGATACTTAGCAAGACCCATGAAGAGCATTTGGGAAGAGAAAAGTGCAAGAAAAGAGCCCAGGGCACAGTCTATAGGCCGGGCATCAACCGTGCGATTGAAGCAATGTTAAAAAACTGCACATAGCGTAGGAAGCTGCACACTATCTTTCAAAAAAGGAGGCAAAGGAGATTTGATGACAAATCCACAAGGAGATTTGATGGCAAATCCATGAGAAGACCATCCAACCGTTGCAACCAGATGACACAGTCAGACTGAAGGATGCCACTGGGAATGGGTGGTCACAGTTTTCGAATGTAGTGCGACAAGCAAGTCCGCATTTATATCGAATCATCACTGATGACCATTGGCATGGTCTTAAGAAGGAACAGAAGAGCTCTGCTGAAAGTTCAGCAACCTTTTGTAATGCAACCACAATAAAAAATCGGGAGCAATCCTAAGACAGTTGAAAAAGATACAGTTCAGCATACAAAGCCACAACAAAATAAAAATGCACCAATGGAAGAAGAACAATAAGAAACATCCACAACTGAAAATGAAATGAAGATGAAACAAGATCACAAATTCAGCGACTGCTCTGTAGATCAACAAGGCAAAGACGTAAACCTGAGAGACTGCAGTTGTGATGGACTGTAAATAGTTAAATATTTGAAAGAATTATGCATATCATGTTGTTATTGTAAAACAAAGTCATGAATGTAAATAAATACATTTCCAAAGGAAAGGGGATGTAGAGACATGCATAAGCTATCATGTATATAATGTTACACATGACCTCTGAACAGCAGGTGGCAGTGCAAATCTAACATGTGACTCTGTACCTCGCGGAGTTGGGATAGTCATGCTTCCAGTAGCTCTAGGATAATTTATTAGTATTAGTAGTTTGTAATATATTTCATACAGTTATCTTTACCACGTATTTGTTTTAGAAAAAATTATTTTAACCAGTCAAGAACTAGATGTTCTATTGTGCGTCATTCCTACTGACCTTTGCACAAGAACATGACAAAGTGGACCTCACAAAATTGCTTGTCTTGTACCACTGAGCTGTGGCTGGTGTGGAAGGGATGGCAATCACACCTCAAAAAGCAGTATGCCAATCGTGGGGAAGATGACGATCAGGCAGTGGGTTCAAAACAACAGTGAATCTGGGACAGCGGGGAAGGCAATTGGATGGAATTAGTTAGTGGTGGCTAGCAGCTTGCAGTTTTAATGTGGAGATGGAATGAACACATGCTATCCTGGAGGTAGCCTCAGCTACTCTACACCTGATAAAATTGACCACAGCATGCATGACACATTCTGTAGTCAGGCACCAACCAATTTTGGGAAGAGGTCTGAAATAGGCATTTGGCCTCCAATTTTCAGGGAGAAAGGGAGTATGACCTGCACCACCTCTGGACACCCAAAACAATATGACATAAGGCACATAGGTAGTGGGGAATGAACTCCTGCATAGTACAGCACACATTGTTTGCCTGTAAAATATAATCAGCGCAATCCAAATTCTAATTGTTGGTCCTCCACTTTGATAATTCACTTCTAATGTAGTTTTCTTTTTTTCAACTTTCTGTCTTAAATGATGCTTCAGAATTATTATCTGTACATTATATTTACATTTCTTAATATGTAAATGCACATGAAGTATGTGACTTTGAGATATTTTACTATACTACATTAAAGGTGCTTTATAAATGCAGGTTTTTGTTGTTGACATATGAGAATACTGAATAAGTGGCAGTAAATTGCAAAATACAAATCGTAGATGGCAATGGTAAATCACAATTAAAGCAATGTCATTTGTTAGTAATTTCACCCCTGAAAATTGATTATTAATAGTAATCATCAATTATCCATGCAACAGTATTTTAGAAATATTATTACATGGATTAATTTGTTATTTGCTAACGTGAAATATTGTGTTACAATTTCGAACCTCAGTCGCACGGAACATTTTTGAATTTTATCATTGGATCACCGGATCTTATAATTTAATTGAGGTCCCTTTACCTGTAGAAAAATGAATATGAAGAGTTTTAGTAAGGAAGTATGCAATTCTTGTCCTCCTAATGGATCTAGTTTCTGACAAGTATCGATGCTCCATCGCCCGTGTTACTTTAAAGGCATCCTTTGATAAATGGGGCGGGATTCTCTCACCCCGGGGCCAGGCTGGAGAATCGGCGGACCGGTGCAAATCGTGCCACGCCACCCCGCGCCAGCTCACCGATTTTCTGGAGAGTGGAGAATCGGCGCTGGGGCGGTGCCAGTCAGGGGCCACTGTACGGGGCCCCGCCCCGGCGATTCTTGGCCCGGCATTGTGGGGGCAGCCTTGTGGGTGGGGAAGGGGTTCCGATGACAAGGGGTGGGGGGGCCTCCGCTGTGGCCTGGCTCGCGATCGGGGCCTACCGATCGGCGGGCCAGCCTCTCGGGCTGGGGGCCTCTATTATTCTGCGCCGGCCCCTGTAGCCCTATGCCATGTTGTGTCGGGGCCGGCGCGGAGAAGGGAACCACTGCACATTCGCACATTGGTACCAGTCCCACTGCACAAGCACAGACCCATGGGTCGCTCCAGTGCCGTGCTTGCCCCCTGTAGGTGTCAGAATTTCTGCTCCTGAGGGCATGTGAGAAACGCGATGGTGTTTACGACAGCATCAACACTTAGCCTGAGGATCAGAGAATCCCGCCAATGGTTTGCAAAATCACAAAGAATAATATGAAGACATAATATTTACATCTAGGAAGTGCTATTTATTGCTGTGAGTTATTTTCTTTGAATATTTTGTCCCCATTTTTATATTAATTTTATGTTTTAAAAGCTAAAGAGGATTTCCAGAAATTATAGTAAAATGGCACAAGCAAAATCTTGCTCTACTTTTCTGCTTCTGGCATTCAGGATTGGCAGGATTCAGCACCTGTCTTGACTTCATCGTTCGTACCATCATTATCAAGATAGAATTCCAGCTGCCTATTAAGTTGCCACTGTAATAAAAACATGTACATTTTTAAATAGGCCTTTGTTACTGCTAGGGCAAATTGTCCAGCATTCTACTACATCTATATGAAAGTCAAAAATAGATTAGACAGGAGCAGAGCCTTCCTGGGGATTTGCTGATGCAACCCACAAAAAGGGATGGGAACTGATATGGACTGTAATTAGTGAGAGCTGCCTATCTCTTGTCCGCTCCCAACAGTTCTCCCAATTGAAAGTGAGAGAATATGCACTATTGTTTAAATATAGATTACTTAGCTCGGGTGCCAAGGAAACTGGATTTACTAAGTAAGAGTTGAAAGAATTTAAAATATAATCACACTGGGTGCACTTTTCCCAAACGGGAGCAAAGTCCCCTATTGAGCAAGTCTATCCCTGTGTTTCCCAGCACTCGCAGTACCGAGAAACACATGGCTATTCAACGCGACTGCCGTTCATTAAGGGGCATGTGAACAGGGAACATGTGACCAAGTTCACACACAGTCCCGTTTTGCTCGCCGGAAAACCTAATTGTAGCGAGAGATCGGGACACTATTTTTAAATGGTATCCCAATCTACGAGGCCCCCAAAATGATCCCCGACTTCCCCCAGCTCGAAGACATGATGAGAGGATCACCGAACCCCACCCCCCCCCCCCTCCCCACAGACACCCACCCAGGGCAACCCTGGCCCGAACGTGCGCGAGCAAGAAAATGCCAGTTTGGCACCATGGCAATGCCAACCTGGCAGTGCACATCACAGCTAGCAGTGCCTCTTGGGCACCATAGCAGTGCCAGGTTTGTATCCAGGTGGCATTGTCAGTGCCAGGGCACCACCCTATCCAAAGGGCATGCAGCTGGATGCCTCCAATCCCCTAGGAGAACCCCACTGGTGCAGTTCCGTCTGGTTCCCATTTGTGCCTCGCTCTAATATGCAGATTTGCTAAAATGTGATCCTGCCCATTGTGGGCGGGATTTACATCATAACGTCTCAACAGGTTGTGTTGGATCTTGCGAGGTGTAGAGAGCCGGGTAGAACCTGAGAGCAGGGTCTCCTGGCATTCCCCGGTCATGCTGCAGTGCGGCGAGCTGCTTCTTGGGTGGAGCTTGGCCGTTGGATCACGCCCACTGTTTTCTCGTCTGGAAAAAGTAACTCAATATAGTTTAAAAAAAGAGAATTTGATTTTAGAACTGATGGCTGCCAGGAGAGGGCAACATTCAATCACACATGGATTTCGTTGTATTTTTTCATTAGATTGTTTATTTCTGTAGGTGACAGAAATCCTTGGCGTTCTGCTTTAACAGCAATTTTATATAACACTGCTCACATAGGAAAACATACCGATGTGCTTCATGGAATTGCAATCAAATACAAATCAAATAATGTCGAAGCAAGAGGAAGCTATCAACGGGTGTGGTGGTGGTGTAGTGTGGGGAGCAAGGGAGGAGCGGCGGTAACTAAATGTTTGGTCAAATAATTATATTTTAAGGAAGGTATTCATGTACAAGAAACATGTGGAGAAGGACTAAGGTTTAGGGAAGAAATTCTGCAGTTTAAGGCCTGGATGGCTGATGCCACAGCCTCTAATGGTGAGGTAAAGGGATTGGAGGATGCATAATTGGCCAGAATTGAAGAAGCGCAGGGTAGTAGGGCTGAAGAAGATAAATAGTAGATGCAGGGCATAGAGATTTGAACATGAGAATGAAAATTTTAGTTTTGAGGTGTTGGGGGAAACAAGATCCAGAGTGCGCCAGTGATCACAAGAGTGGTTGGTGAACAAAACTTGGACTATAGATTTTCGTCACGAGTTGTGTTCTATTTTTGGACTAACAGTACAGAAGAAATAGATCGCTCATGCATGTGGGTTGAATGCCAGATCAACAGACGTTTATCAGATAGGTCTTCACTGTACAACGGTTGGCAATAGGCTGAGGACCTAATCTCACAAAGACGGCAATGATGTGACACATGTCACATGACTCCCTTCTTAAAGAGACATTACCCACAACTACAATAACCCATATATGTGACATCCTTTACTTCTAAGTTCCAACACAAGTAATAACAAGTATTTTACATATATATACACAAGTGCAGGTATCAAATTATTAAAATGTAATAACAGCCAATAAGATAGACAATAAAATGGGCATCCATTTCTCGCTGGTTACCTACACACTTTCAGGACTTTATTCCTCTTGACGTTAGATGTGTTTTCAGGTTCTCCAGCAGTTGTCTTTATCTTGGAAGGCATTACAGTCTCTTTTTCTGAGATCGTAATAGACTAATAATAGCAGGTACTTTTGATGCAATCTCTTCTTCTGTAGATGAACGAGATGTTACACAATCAGATGGGATGGAGACCGTTATCTCTTGTGGTAGTTCTGGCACACTAATGTGCGTTGATGATCTGCATGGCATCTCCACATGGGTTTGTCTGTCATTTGGATTGTGTAGGATATTGATCCAGTCTGAGCTAATACCAGCAAAGTCAATGTGTAAACATGCCACGGCATTTTAAGTCACCCCCATGGATGCAATGGGGACAAAAGCAGTGCGTTCCTTCCCCACGCACATGACTGGTACAGTCCTGCTTTTTTTTTTCTATCTGGGCACGAATTCCTGGCCACCAAAAGTAGCTTCGCGCTAGTTCCTTCATTCAAACAGTACCTGGATATCCTTCATGTAGTTGTTCCAATACGCTTGTTGCAAATTTGGAACATAATTACCCTCCCTCCCCACAACAGACATCTGCCTTATGCTGTTGATTCGCATCTCCTGGAAATCTATGCTTTTAATTCGGGATGTTTTCCTGCCATCATCCCCTTTAATACCATTTCCAGCACAGGATCATTTCTGGTTAGACTTCGAACTTGAGCTGCAGTCACTGGAACATTCTCAATTTATGCACAATAAAAAATATTATCATGACCAGGCAGTATCTGACCAGCTGGTAAAGGCAGGCGTGATAATGCATCTGCATTAGCATGATTTTTAGACTGACGATATTTGATCTTAGAAATGTGCAGATAGTATTAAAGACCATCGTTGGAGTTTACATTGCAGCCAATGAAGGGATATCTATGCGTGGCCCAAATATAGCTGTGATCCATCAGAAATGTGAAGTGATGACCATGCAGGTATTGGTAAAATTTCCGTACACAATTACTCAGAACCTCCTTGTCCAATTCAGCGTAGTTAGATTCTGCACTTGTTAATGTACGATATGGAAAAGCTATTTGTCTTTCTCCCCCTGAAGGTAATATTTGTGACACCACTGCTCCAACACCGTATGGCAAACATTCACAGGCAAGTTGTAATGGTAACTTCGGCTTAAGATGTACCAACACTTCTGATTTTTAATTTCTATTTTGCTGATTGATCTGGCTTTTCATATTCTGGTGACCATTGCCAGGCCTGTTTTGTGCACAATAAGGTATGTAATAGTTTTAATAGGGTTGTCAGATTCTGGACGAATTTTCCACAGTAGTTGATTAAACATAAGAATGACCGAAGTTGAGTGACATTGTTTGGTCGTGGAGCCTCCATAATAGCTTCGAAAGTTTATGTGCTTTGAGGAGACTTTCACTGTCAATTATATAGCCTAGATATTGTTTGGATGTCTGAAAGAAATCACATTTACCTTTCCTGACACAAAGCCCACACATCTGAAGGTATTTCAGTGTGGCTTCCAAGTGTTGTAAGTGTTCTTGTTCATTTGTGCCAGTTATCAATATATGATCTAGGTAACGCTATAGCCCCTGTAAGCCACTAAGGTCCATTGAACCTTGAAATAAAACTGGTGCTGAAATTATTCCAAAAGGTAATCTCTTAGAGCAGAATAAATAGGCCTTCTTGAGTGCTGATGATGAGCAGCTGTTGGGATTCAGCTGCCATCATTTGCAGATAAGCCTGTGACACCTCAGTCTTTCTGAACCTCTGGCCTCCTATTAGACCTGCAAACAAGTCTTCATTCAACCTTAGCAGGTACTGATCCACAAATAGAACCGGATTGATTGTTGTCTTATAATCTCTGCCGATACAAATTGTACCATCTTGCTTCATGACAGGTATAATAGAGATTGCCCAGTCACTAGTCATGATGGGTTCTAAGACTCCTATTTTCACGAGTCTCAATATTTCAGATTCTACCTTTGAACGTACTAGAGGGTACAGCTCTAGCCTTGAGACATTTTGACTGGATATTTTCCTTAATCTTCAGGATCTCTTATACTCCTTTCATGGACCTCAGTCTTCAAAACACTTCTGTATTTTTCCATGATGGTTTATAAGTCCGACTTTGAATCAACTAAGCTGTTTACAGAGGTCCAGCTCAGTTTAATCCTTTCCAGCCAAGAATGACCAAAGAGAGCTGGAAACCTTTCACAGACCACATCAATGGGACAGCTGGCATCCATCCGTGTCCCTCTACGGCTGGAAATACCCCAAGCTCACCGGGTTAGTCCAGGAGCACTGTATAACTGTCTCACCCAGGAGATAAATGTTGACCCAAACCCAAATCGTCCCAGAACCTCAAAGCAGTACCTCCACTCCACCCGATCAAAGGCCTTCTGTGCATCCATGGAGATGATTACTTCAAGTACCTTTCCCCTAGATGGGGGACATGACCACATTCAAAAGTTGCCTGATATCAGCCAACAACTGCCAACCCTTGACAAACACAATCTGGTCCTCAGAGAGCACCTCTGGCAAGCAACCCTCCAGACACTTTGACAGAACGTTAGTTAATATTGTTGTATCGGTATTCAGTAAAGAGTTAGGCCTATAAGACCCACACTCCACAGGATCCTTGTCCTTCAGGGTCAGGGACATCAATGCCTATGTCACCATGGTCGGCAGCTCCCCCTGTGACAGTCATTGAACATCCCCAGTAATGCTGCAAAATACTTGTAAAATTCCTTCGGGAAATCATCAAGCGCCAGTGCCTTCCCCGATTGCATGGAACTGATCCACTCCAGAACCTCCACCAGCCCCAATGGCGCCTCCAACCCCTGCCTCTTCACCCTCTCCACCACCAGGACGCCCAACCCATCCAAACACTGTTCCATCCCGGAACCCTCCCCTGGGGCTCAGATTTATACAGTCCATTACAAAGCCTCAAAGGCATCATTAATTTTGTCCAGTGCCATCACCAGCCCTTTCCCTTTGTCTTAACCTCGGCTATCTCCAGTGCGGCCACCTGCCACGACGATGAGTCAGAATACAGGGAGATAGAGAACCTAGTAGCATGATCAATGACAACAATTGTTCCCTCAATATCAGCAAAACTAATGAGCTGGTCTTCAACTTCAGGAAGTGAAGTGCCGTACACACCCGTCTGCATCAATGGTGCCGAGGTGGAGATGGTTGACAGTTTCAAATTCCTAGGTACCCATAATCAACAATCTGTTCTGGTCCATCCATGTTGACGCTACAACCAAGAAAGCACAACAGTGATTATACTTCCTCAGGAAACTGAGGAAAATTTGCATGTCCACATCAACTGCTCGGCCCAAGACCATAAGCAACCACAGAGAGTCGTGAACAAAGCCCAGTCCATCACGCAAACATACCTCCCATCCATTGACTCTGTCTACACCTCCCGCTAACTTGGGAAAGCGGACAGCATAATCAAAGACCCTTCTTGCATAGGTTATTTTCTCTTCCAACCTCTTCCATTGGGCAGAAGATACAAAAGTCTGAGAACATGCACTAATTGATTCAAAAACAGCTTCTTTCCTGCGTTAACAGACATCTGTATGGCTCTCTTATGTTCTAAACCGATCTCGCTCTGCATCTTTTTTACTGTTGTAGCACTACACTCCATATGCTTCATGCGATGCCTGTGTCTATGTATTTACATTGTGTAGGGTATGTACTATGTTTTTCATGTATGGAATGATCTGTCTGGACTGTACGCAGAACAATACTTTTAACTGTACCTCAGTACATGTGACAATAAATCTAAATCCAAATCTTCCACCTCAGCTGGTGAATCAATAGACCACTAGCCTTCTCATCATACTCATAAAATGACCCTCGTGAATGGCAAAGTTGGTTCACCACCTTACCAGTCCATATCAATTCAAATTACATTTGTAATCTCTTTCTCCAGAATTAAATTGACCAACCTCTGCCTATCTAGCTTCCCAACCTTGTCCCTTCGAGAATGTATGAGATTATCTACCCTCTGATCACCGCCTTCAGTGCTTCCTAGAACATTCAAGGCAAAACTTCCTCATTCTGATTGAAACCTACATAGTTCCCTATAGCTGAGGCTACCGTCTGACAGAACCCCATGTCTGCAAAGAGTGCTGTATTTAACCTCCATGGGGGGGGGCGCTGGACTTGGTCTGCCTCCTGCCTCATGTCCACATAATGTGGTGCATGGTCCGATATTACTATTGCCAAGTACTCAGCCCCCACTACCTCTGGGAGTACCGATTTCCCCACCACAAAAATGTCTATTTGAGAGTATACCTGACGAACATGCAAAAGGAAGGAAACCTCCCTCTCCCTCGGGTGACCTAAACCTCCCGCATTTGCTCCACGAACGCTGCCAACTCTTTCCCCATCCCCAAAGTTACAAAGGATTTGAGACTCGACCTGCCCATCCTCGGGTCCAATACAGAGTTAAAGTCTCCCCCCATGATCAACTGATGAGAGACAAGGTTGAGGATGGCTGGCGACACCTTTTTGTTTTCGCCAACACCTTCTTAATAAAGTCTACACCATCCCAATTTGGAGCATACGGGTTTTGGAATACCACCGGCGCACCCGTCAAAACCCCACTCACCATCACACATCGCCCCTAGGGTCCATGGCTGCTGTAAAGGCCACCCTTCTGCTAAACAAGATCGCCACCCGTCTCGATCTCTTTTCAAAATTTGACTAGAGCGCCTGCCCCACCCATCCCTTTCTTAGCCCTGTCTGGTACCTCACTCTCAAATGTGTCTCCTGCAAAAAGATTACATTGGCTTTCAAGCTCTTCAAGTGAGCAAACACCCGAGATATTTTAACCGGGCCGTTTGACCCTCATGTTCCTCACGACCATCCTCACAGGCAGTCACTGAACCTCCCCTCTATTAGGATCTGCTGTATCCACCTCGTCATGAGATCCAACCGGATCCACACCTGCCTTGGTTCCAAGCCCACCCAAAATGACTGCTGGCACTACCCTCACCCAAATCTCTCGACAGGGAAACCCGCATTATATCCTCCTCACCACCCCTCCATCCACGCTTCCCCTCGGCTTCCTATCCACCACCCCTCCCTCCTGTCCATCTCCCCTTTGATCTGTCAACCAACCCACCCAACTCCTGAAAACACCCTTTCAAACAACCAACCCACCCAAACAAAGAAAACACAGTTAACCTAGGAATGCTACCTCACCCCACCAACCAGACCGAAACCAACCCCACCGCCCAGGCTATCAGCTGCAGCCCCCACCCTCATATTGCTCCCATTAACGAGCAAACTACTGACATGTTGGCCCTCCACTTGGAAAACAATGAAAAGACCTCAACCAGAACAAGCCCAAAAAGCCCTTACCCCACTCCCCCTTCCAAAATGGTACATACCAGGAAGAATCCACCCCTGATGAGACAAACTCACGCAAACTCCCACAGAAAAGAAACATGAAACCCAGAACAGCAAAAACATCAGAAATAGTAAAGAACAGACACATGAACCTGTAAACAACCTCCTCAATGACTCTTCTTGGTCTGATCTGTTCCCTGTCAGAACACTATTCACGACGCCCTATGCTGCTCTTGTTTGGCCTTGTTTCGCACTGTAACCAATCACTATTTGTTGATATACCACTGTCAATGTACACTGTTGATTGTTCTTTTGTCTACTATGTACGTACTGTACATTTCCTTGGCCGCAGAAAAATAATTTTCACTGTACTTCAGTACAAGTGACAATAAATATCAATCAATCAATCAATCAACATTCAAAATACTCCATAACTGCTCATAACCACAATCACTTCTCCCACCAAACCATTCTTCCTCACATAGTCATCTACCCCCTCCGGTGAATTGAAATCATGGTCTCTGCCCTTAAACGTGATCCATAATTGCACCGAGTGCAGCATTCTGAACTGTACTTTGCTCTTGAAGAGTGCCGCCTTGTCCTTGTTAAACCCAGCTCAACATTTAGTCAGATCAGCCCGGATATCTTGATAAATTCGAATGGAGTGTGCCCCCCAGCTACATTCTCATGTGGCCTTCGCCCACTTTAAAATTCGCCCCTTGTCCAAATACTTCTGTAAACGGATGATTCCCACCTGCGACGAATCCACGGATATCGGTTTCTTGCACAGCGACCGGAGGGCCGGGGTCCACTTAGGGGGGTTTCGTGAAGACCCCATCCCCAACCAACCCCTCTGAACATCTTCACTACGTACTTGGTGGCGTGCATACCTTCAATTCCCTCCGGTAACCTGACCAGCCTCAGGTTCTGACACCTGTGCCTTTCTCCAAATTGTCCACCCTGACCTTCAAGACTTTGTGGGCCTCTGCCAACATTGATAGTTCTGCCTCTAAACAGCCAATCCAGTTGCTGTGTTCTGAGACCACCCCTTCCACCTCCCAAATCGTGTGCCCTGTAACTCCAATCATTGCTCCATCCTTTCCATTGCCAACCGAAGGGGAGCTACTGCCACCTCAGTTGCCTTAGACAGGTCTTCCCGCATCACCTGTCTATGCTATTGGAACTCTCCGACGATGAATTCTATTAGTTCCTCCATTCGCAATTGGGATGGCATCGATGACACAGTAAGGTTCACCATGTTCTTCTTCACTCCACCCCAAGGGTTCTTCACTCCACCCCAAGGGGCTTTATTCGATTTTTGCCTCATGTTATATCCCGCAGACATTCCACACCAGAGGAAAACCAACAACCTTCAATTATTTCAGCTTTTTTCCCACCATGGTAGGTAAACCAAGTCTCTAAGTGGGAGCCACCTTGTGCACAAACGCTCATCTCATGGCCATATCCAGAAGTTGTGACAAGGGTCTTCACTGCTGGCTAGAGAGCTGGCACAAATCCTACATCAACCCTCTTTGAGATCACCCATCTCACCTTGTGCCATTCTGGCATATAACAAGCCAGTGGCAGGCAATTTCCTGGGATCTTGGGCCCCGCGTGTGTAAGTCCTGCCCACTGAGATCTGCTCACCAATCAACAGCACCAGTGGGAAGGCAGTGGTTGGTGCCTATACTACACACACCCAAAAGTTTGAGGAGGGATCCAGACAGATGAGTGTTGGTGTGAGGAGGTCATGGGTTGTGGCTCAAAAGGGAAATGGGAGTGGGAATGCATCAGCAGAAAGGGCAAGTATTTTCATTCCCTCACCCCTGATTCCTGGGTTAATACCAGCGGTAGCAAAATTAGGCCCTTAAGCACGGTAGCACAGTGGGTAGCACTGTTGCTTCGCAGCTGCAGGGCCCCAGGTTCGATTCCCGTCTTGAGTTACTGTTTGTACGGAGCCTACATGTTCTCCCTGTGTCTGCGTGGGTTTCCTCTGGGTGCTCCGGTTTCCTCCCACAAGTTCCGAAAGACGTGCTGTTGGGTGAATTGAACATTCTGATTTCTCTGTCTGTGTACCCGAACAGGCGCCGGAATGTGGTGACAAGGGGCTTTTCACAGTAACTTCATTGCAGTGTTAATGTAAGCCAACTTGTGACAATAATAAAGATTATTATTAATTATTATTAAGTGGACATTGATTGCGACTTAAGGACCTCAATTAATGGCAGGCCCAGGACTTAATCCGGGTGACAGTGGCAAGGTGGCTGGCTCCCCGTTCACTGTCTTCCACCTGATTAATTACCCCAGCCATAAATCTTGCCATGGAGGAGGACCCAAGATTCCACCCATAGTGTTCAATTGTTTGGTGTTTTGTTATGTGTGTCTGTTAAATGTTCTCTGTCCTGTTTTCTGTTTGCCAAGTCTGGGGTGGTTATGAAGAAAGAGAAACTAAGCTGATTGAATAAGCTGTCAATGTGACAGCAGACATTTTAAAGCATCAAATAAATATTCCTGTTCTGACACAAAAAACTGGTAGCATCCCTGCAAATCTCCAAGGCACAAAACACAACAATGCCTGTTCATTTTACTGCACATTTGCTTTCACTTTTCCCCCTCTATATGAGAACCATGGTTATATTTGTCTTGTCCTCACCTTCCATACTACCCTCCTTCACATTCAGTGGATCGTCCTGCACTATTTTGGCCAGTTCAACATGATAAAACCACAAAAAACACGTTCTCCTTCCTTCCCCTTTTAGCTTTAGAAAGGATTGATTCCATCTGTGACACCCTGGTCCACTCTTCAATCACTCTCAACACCTAACCCCAAGTGCAGGAGATGCAATAACTACCTTTTTCTTTTTCCCTTTCCATCGTCGAGCATTGCTCCCAAGTCAAACAATAGTTTACTTGTACTTTTCTCAATCTCTATTCACTGCTCATGATGTGATCTATTTTGCGCTGGGGAGACCATGTGCAGATTGGGTGGCTGATTTGTGGAACACCTCTTTTCAATCCACAAGTGTGACCCTGAGCTTCCCGTTGCCCATTGTTTTATTTTGCTGCCCGCACACCCCATCCTCCTTTCCTGCCCTCTAGCATTGATTGGGAACACCTCATTCTTTCCCATGTGAAATTTATATCCTGAAAACTGGCCAAATTTCCCTAAGATCTTCATAGTCTCCCCAATGCTGGCCAACAGATCCGAAATGTATAATAAGTCATCTGCATACAGCGAAACCCTACTTCCAGCACCTCCCCGCACAGCCTTCATAGTCTCCCCAATGCTGGTCAACAGATCCGAAATGTATAATAAGTCATCCGCATACAGCGAAACCCTACTTCCAGCACCTCCCCGCACAATCCAATCCTTAGACGCCCGAAGTGCCATTGCCAACTGCTCTATTGCCAAGACGAAAAGTATTGGAGAGCGCGGGCACCCCTGCCACGTCCCACAATGAAGCCTAAAGTACCCTAAACTCACTCCGTTCATCTGCACACTTGCCACCGGCGCCTTATACAGCAGCCAAACCCAATCCACGAACCTAAACTGCCCCAACTGTACCTCAAACAGATATGCCCACTCCACCCAGTCAAAAGCTTTCTCCGCATCCATCAACATCAATACCTTAATCTCCTGCACCCCCCCCCCCCCATCCCCGAGGGCATCATAATCACATCAAGTAACCTGTGTACATTCGCTGACAGTTACCTTCCATTCACAAGGCAACCGTAGGCGAATGTTGTCTGATCCATCCCAATCACCCCGGCACACAGTCCTCAATCTGTGATGCAAGCACCTTTGCCAAAAGCTTTCCATCACCATTCAATAACAATATCAGGCAGTAAGACCCACACTGCTCCAGGTCCTTGTCCTTTTTTAGAATCAGGGAGATGGAAGCCTGCGATAAAGTAGGGGGAGTTCCCACTCTCCCTCGCCTCATTATACGTCCCAGCTCTGCCCCAAAATGTTTTATAAAAATCCAATGGGAACCTGCCCCAACCCGGGGCCTTCCCCTTCTGCATCGTCCCCATACCATCCATCACCTCCCTCAGACCAATTGGGGCCTCTAGACCCTGAACGCACCCCTCCTCCACTTTGGGAAACTCCAACCCATCCAGGAACTGCCTCAACTCCTCTTCCCCCATCAGGGGCTCCGAATCCAAAGATGTGCAGGTTCGGTGGATTGGCCATGCTAAATTGCACCTCAGTGTCCAAAAGGTAATGGGGAAGGGGTGGAGGTTTGAGCTTAAGTGGGGTGCTCTTTCCAAGGCCAATGCAGACTTGATGGGCCAAATGGCCTCCTTTTGCACTGAAGGGATTCTATGATTCTATGACCGATGGAGCCTCCCTCCGGATTCATGACACCTTACCCTCTCATCCCTCAGTCCACCAATCTCCCTTGCCGCTGCTTGCTTCTTCAACTGATGAGCCAGTATCCTACTCGCCTTCTACCTGTACTCATAAATTGCCCCTCTGGCCCTTCACAACTGCCCCACCACGTTCCCCGTAGACACTAACCCAAACTCCATCTGGAACCTCTGTTTCTTCTTCGGCAACCCCTCCTCCGGCGTCACCGAGTACTTCCTAGCCACTCTCAAGATCTCCTCCTTCAGCCTTGCCCTCTCCTCCTTCTCCATCCTCTCCCTGTGCTCCCAAATCAAAATAAACTCCCCCCTAACTACAGCCTTCAGTGCCTCCCACAACATGGCGGCTGTGACCTCCACGGTATCATTCACCTCCACATCGCCCCAAATGGGAGCCCTCACCTGCTCACACATCCACTCACCTGCCAACAGCCCCACATCTAACCTCCGCTGCGGCAATTGGGCCTCCCCTAAACCACATGCAAATCCACCCAATGAGGCGTGTGCTCAGGGACCACAATCGCAAAATACCCTGAGTCAACTAGCCCCGCCAGCAGCACATTGTGCATGACGAAAATGTGTTGATCCGGGAATACACCCGGTGCTTGTGGGAGAAGTATAACAGGTCCTTCACCCTTAGCCTCCCAAACCTTCACGTGTTTGCCCGCCGCATGCATTCCATGAACACCCTCAACCTCCTAGCCACTGCTGACACCTTCAGCGACTTTGGACTTGACCGGTCCAGACTCACCCCAATAATCAACCGTGTGTGTCCAAATATGGAATCTTGCCCAACACCCACCTCATAAAATCCATATCATCCCAATTCGGGGCATAAATGTTAACCAGGATCACCGGCATCCCTCCAGTTTCCCACTGGCCATTACATATCTACCCCCGGATCAGCCACAATGCTCCCATCTCAAATGATGCCCTCTTATTGATCAACACTGCCACTCCCCTCGCCTTCATATCCAGCTCCAGGTGGAACACCTGCCCCACCGATCCCTTCCTCTACCCCGACTGACCCCCCCCCGAATTTCAGAAGTGTCTCCTGTAAAAACTCCACGTCCGCCTTCAAGCTACTCATATGCATGACTGTTTAACTGGCCCATTCAGCCTCCTCACATTCCATGTGACCAACCTGGTCAGGGGACTACCCACCCCCTACCCTGCCGATCAGCCATACCCCTTCTTGAGCCAGCCCCTGGCCCATGTCACGCACTCCTCTGGGCCTGCCCGTGGATGTCCGTTGCTATCTCTCCCTTCCCAACTACCATGTCAGCAACCCTCCCCCCGTCCAGCCCAAATAAAGAACCAACCCCATCCCCCCACCTCACACCTTCCTCCTGACAACCCCCCTACTTCATCCGTTTACTAGCCCACCCAGCGAGCCTGGTGGCCCCCATTGAAGGCCTCTAACTTCTCCTTCCCCTTCCAGTCCACCCCTCACCCCCTTCCCAACCACCAACAAACAAGGAGAACAAAAGACACACTCATCACCGCTGCCCTGCATTGAAACCCACCCTAAATTATCAGTCAACAAATGTGCAGCTGCTCACTCCATGGCCTCCACCAAAAGTCAACTGGGAACACTACTGATGGATGCCCAGTTGTACAAACTGGAACATTATTCACAGACGTAGGATATTTCATAAATTGACTAGTCTCTGCTCTGCTCTGTATTCAATTGTGTGCTGTAATTAAAAATTATATATTATAAACCACATTAATTTAGCTTTGAACTCATTTTGAGTGGAGGTAACCAGTCCAAATTTGTTGATAGGGTGTGGATTGCCATATTGGCCCCAAATATCTGCAAGAATGAAATCCTGGTGTTGGATGAAATTCTTTGCCTTGTGCCATGGGTAGTGGAGTTCTTAGTGAGCCAGAGAATCCAGCTTCAAGGAAAAACACCATCAGTGCCGATTTCAATGCCTCGGCCCACCGCTGGTGTCGGGGTCGAGGTTTGCACCCGCGTGGCAGTGGGAGGATCCTAATGAGCCATTTGCACCCACTTAGCGGGCCAGGCACTATGTTCTCTGAGCCCGCGTGATTCTCCAGAGGGTCCTCTGGGTGAGAATTACTGCAGGTATGGACAAGCGTGGCCCTGGCGGGGTGGACTCCCTCTGAGGGCCACTCTCCCCGCCCCCCACAATGTATGACCTGCCCACCCCACCCTTACCAGACCCCGGGAGGCCCCATGAGGCCTCCTTCCGTGGACCAATTAACGTTGAATAGCGTTGCCGGCCTTGCTGGGCTGAGCGCTGGGATGCCCACGGCAATTGCTGCTTGCTACCACATTTAGAAATATTTCTGGAGAATCGTGTCCCGCGGAGATTCCCTTACCAGAAATGAGGAAACTTCCATGTGCGATTCTATTTCCCAAACATCTTCCTGTTAATCAGGGGTTATGGGGAGAAGACAGGAGAATGGGGATGAGAAACATATCAGCTATGATTGAATGGCAGAGTAGACTTGATGTGTCCAATAGCCTAATTCTGCTCCTATGTCTTATGGTCTTATGCTATGGATGACTTTATTGGGGCAGGGGCAGATCTGGTCACAGTCTAATTTTCACCCATTTATCATACTCCATTGGACTTATGCCAGAGTGTACTGGAAGCAATCCTGTACAAAAGTCGTGGCCAATATTTCTCTATTTGTGCAGATTCTCCACAGTGAAGATCTGTTTACATTTTATTGTGATCAGCCAGATGTAGTAACTCATTACTTATCGATAAACTATGCCATTCCAGTGATTTGAATCATTAAGCTAAAACTCACATTCCAAAAATATTTTCTGAAATAATTTTGTTAATCTTAATTTTGTTATTTTTTTCATCAGATTTTTCAAACATAGCACCGGTCTGTTTATGTCTAACACTGCACCACTTCTGTAGATAAAACATGTTAGAACAAAATCTGGATTCCTTTTACTGCCGCTATGTAAATTAACTGTTTTTGTTGTCTTATGTGCAGGTAAATGGCATCGATCTGCGTGTTGCAACACACGAGCAGGCTGCATTAGCTCTAAAAGGGGCAGGCCAGATTGTGACTATGATTGCCCAATACAGGCCTGAAGGTAAATACTTTGACCTGAACTGAAATGCCTTTGAGGATGATTGTATTGATGTTTGTTTGAAGAGCTTAATACATTGCAGCTCGGAAGGTTTGCACATGTATAGCCTAATATTTAGAGTCCAGAGAGAACTTTAAAATAAACCTATATGAAAGCAAGGTTGCGTAAGGATTGAAGTTCTAGGCTCTGAAAATCCAAATATTGTGCGCTAATTACAGAACAGATTTTGTTTTTCTGAAGTGGTTTCCATTGATATTTTTCTTACTTTCGTGTCAGAAACTTTTCTTATGTGTGTTTAGTGTTTGAATTCAAAATATTGTGGAAAAGAGTTAAATATTCAAGATGGATACCAGCTTCTCTTGAGTTGTCTGATCTACAAAGGTGGTGGTTCTGTAGAAACTGAGAAGAAATAACTTACTCATATTTTTAACCTTCATACTCAGTTATTTAATGTATCAATTACAGGAGCCTTTACCTTTGCTGGGAACTGCACATGATTTCAATGGGATACTTTTGGTGAAATTTCTAACAGAAGGGACATAATTGGAACAAGCATTAAAAATTTCCTCCCATCACGGCAGAAATTAAATCGGGCAAACACCTGGCAGTTCTAGTTCCACTTCATATTTGTGGCCTGGCCAAGCAAATTAAGCTCCAATTGTAGCTCTTTCTCTCACTTCTCAAGATAAGTCCTCTCAAATTGTTTCATCAAGTCATTGAAGCAATCAATTTGTCAAGAAAAACAATATCACAGTGAAGAAAGTGCATTGGAAGATTAATAACTAATTAAAACTATTTATTGAGTTTAGTCATTTCTTTACTGTAACCTGAAATGATATTGAGGTAATGTGAATTATAAAATACATTTTTGTTTTTAACATGAAATTACACTAATTGACCATCTAATTATTAACTCAAAAACCACAAAATAGTTATGGTTGGAATTGGAAATGGTGCACGGATGTGGCAATAGATGCACTTCTGAGCTTTGAGTTTCAGTTAGATTGGCCATTTGTCTGACCAGCAATATCTTTAATCCTAGTTTGTTTGATGTCGCATTTGGAGGAGATTTATATTAGCTGTCACTTTAGCAGCATTAATGACCTGATTAATCATGATCTGAAATACTAAAGAATCCTATAATTATAGACCAAAAGTCAATAGATTGTCATCATATTGTTGCTCCTGGAATGAAAATAAACCTTGCATATAGACACTCACATGTTCAGGACATCCCTTGCGTTTTACATCCAATGGAATATTTTGAAGTGCTAGTACATTAGTATGACGCTATCTAAATTTGATTAAGAGTATGCTGGTATGCAGACCAATCTAAATATTAAAAATATTTCAAAGTGTCCCAGCTAGATATTGTTCTAAATTCATTAAAGTTACAACATTTTCTGATAGCAGTTGGTTTATTAATGCTTCCGCTTGTGCCAAATATTTTGCACAGAGGTTCATTTGATTGAGTTTGGATTGATGAACCTTTACTGCAGAGAATTTAAAATCTTGGCCGGAATTCTGCATGGGAGTCCATGTTCCCGCCGGCAGCACACCATCTCCTCCCTGACCGTAGACTTCCCAGCGGCATGAGGCGGCTTCAATGAGAAATCTTATTGACAAGCTGCGGGCATAGAGAATCCTGCCACCAGCAAACAGCATGCTGCTGAGAAACACGCTGCTGGGGGGCCAGAGAATCCAGCCCCTTATGTTTTCAAAGTGAGTTGCCACTTTGATTGGGAAGGGGACAATATTGCTGAGATTTTGAGATTCACTGAATTATAAGAATTATAAGGGCTGGTTTAGCTCACTCGGCTAAATCGCTGGCTTTTAAAGCAGATCAAGCAGGCCAGCAGCACGGTTCGATTCCCGTACCAGCCTCCCCGGACAGGCGCCGGAATGTGGCGACTAGGGGCTTTTCACAGTAACTTCTTTGAAGCCTATTCGTGACAATAAGCGATTTTCATTTCATTTTTCATTTCTGTTTATTGTTTTAAAAATAACTCATGCTGTATCTCCCTCTGTTTTGTAAAGTTGGCTATGGTTTTGTCTCGTTGGAATGAATGCAACGAGGCTCTTAATGGTGAAAAGTGGCAAATTGGTTGAAATTCTCCAAAGGCTCAACTCTTGGTGTAATTATGGCTTTTTCAATTATATTGCTGAAGTCATTTGTTGTAATATGTGGGTATGTGGAGAGTTGTCTTGTTTGAATTTCAGGACACCCTCTTGAGAAGACAGCACATCTAGCATGAGATTGCAAACAAAAACATTAAGGGAGGAGGTGACCTTAACTGCCAAGAGCACTACGTTCCTTACATTTGTTCTTCTATCAGATAATACATATTTGCAATTGTCTCCCTGCTAACCTTCAGATTACAGAGCCATTTATTTTTGTTTGTTACAGGGCCTGGTATAAAGGCAGGTCTGGGCAATTTGTTCTGGTGCTATATTCTTTCTCATTGAACCACTTAAACCATAAAATATTGCATTTGTTATGTGCAGAACTTCTTTTGAAGTGCTCTCTTTAGTCTGTTGCAGTTCAGCTGAAATCCTGTATCTGCTTTCTTTTGGTCCATATTAAACTAGCAAACAATAGTGAACAATTTTCAGGGACATTTTTAAAAACAAGCTCACAAGAATAGAATAAAGCTTAACAAAGTTTCGGGTGGCACAGTGGTTAGCATCGCTGCCTCAAAGTGCCGGGGCCTAGGTTTAATTCCGGCCTTGGGTGACTGTGTGTAATCTGAGTCTCATGGGTTCCTCTGGTGCTCTGGTTTCCTCCAAAATGTGCAAGTTATGTTGATTGGCTGTGCTAAATTGTTCCTTACTGTCCAAAGATGTGCAGGTTAGTGGGGTTATGGGGATAAGGTGGGGAAGTGGGCCTAGATAGGATGCTTTCAAAGGATCGATGCCGACTCATTGGGCCAAATGGCTTCCTTCTGCACTATTAGGGATTCCAATCTGTTCTATTCTAAAATACAATAAAGGTATTACAAAGAAAAAAGAACCATGTGTCACATGAAACTTCTATTCTATCCATTTAAAATGTGCTTTAAAGGCATAAAAAATTCAAAATTTTGGCAAATATTCATTTAAATATGCTTGCATGCACCCTGAAGCCTGCAGACCGAAATTCTCCGACCCACCTGCGACAGGTTTTTTCACAGTGGAGAAGCGCTCCATTGGCCGGTGATGGAATCTTCCAGCCCCACTAAAGGCTACAGTGTATTTCCTGGCTTACCCAGCCCACCGCCAGGGGAGCTGCAGTGGGGTCAGAAGGACAGAAAGATTCTGCTGGCAGGAAGGGCTGGAAAATCCTGCCTACCAATATACACTATATAGTGATGCTGCTTTATTCACTTATCATCAAAGTTACAGTGCAGAAGAAGGCCATTCAGCCCATCGGTCTGCACCGGCCCTTGGAAAGAGCACCCTAGTCAAGCCACGCCCCCACCCTATCCCCGTAACCCAGTAACCCCACTTAATCTTTTTAGACACTAAGGGCAATTTAGCATGGCAAATCCACCTAACCCGCACATCTTTGGACTGTGGGAGGAAACTGGAGCACCCGGAGGAAACCCACGCAGACATGGGGAGAACGTGTCAACTCCGCACAGACAGTGAACCATGCCAGGAATCGAACCTGGGACCCTGGAGCTGTGAAGCAACTGTGATATCCACTGTGCTACCGTGCTGCACTTCTTAAATAGTTCATGGTTATGGGCAGATTCTGTAATTGAAAACTAATTTATAGTGAATGTTCAAAATACTAAAATTCTCTGATGACATGATAGAAAAATAGATTAATTGCTGTTCTCATTGCCTCCAGATAACAGCGAGATTAAATTTCTCTACATACACCTGCCACAGTTCCCCTCAGTACACATTTTAAGAAATTAGCATTATGGAACAATTGAACTTAGTTTTTATAAATTGGGCAGGCGCTGACATTTTCTGGTGTCAAATCTATTAATGGGGATAATTCCTCAGCAATATGTAAAAATAGGACTATGCTAAAATAACAATACTGCTATAAGTAGGAACCAGTGGTAATATTTGTGATTGCAGCCAGTATTACTTCAGACTTTCCCATTAACAAAAAACTTTAAATATGTTTTAATCACCAAGCCCATTGTCTAGTCCACAGATGTGTTATTTTTAAACAAAAGGACAGCACTACATATGCATAATGTTTTAATTCTCCCTACCTTAGCATCTTCCATAATGAGATGCATGTCGCTTTTTCAAATCACTGCCTGCACTGCATCAGGATGTTTGTTGGTCGACTTTCTCCTGATCAAATACCATCCATGGAAAGTGCACTGTAATACATGCATCAATGCAGTTTCCATTTGAAGCGATTATTCCCTTTCATAATTTTTCCTCCAGCACCACCGTTCAATCCATGGTGCTTGCACGTGATGTTATTACTCAAGAATTATATGGTCAGCTTGCCAATGAGGTGTAAAAACTGACAAGTAAATGTTCATCCAGCTTGTCCAATATGAAATTTGAGTCTGAGCTTCTTAGTGGTTGAACAGCAAAGGTTTATAGATTGACTCATTTTGTGAATCATTCATTATATTATAGTTTTAAAATTGGTCGAACCTCGAAGTATTCAATGTACCTTCGAGTCAACAGTTCTCCTAATATTAACTGGCAGAGCTCTTGATTTTTAGGCTCTTTGTCAATTTTCTAAAATGCAGTTCTACTGTGCAGCTGTCTCCACAGTTTATTAATGGAATCTTCATGACAGCTGATTGATTGTTAACTGAAGATATTTGAGAAATATGAACTGCTCTGCTACTGAGATTCAGCATTTCACACCTTCTAATCTCGAGTATAAGAACTTGGAAAAGCAGGGCTGGATTTTCACTGCCGTGCAAGTAGCTCAGGTGGACTTGCAAGACCCTCCTCTGTAGCCCCAAATGGCATGATCTTTTCTCCAAGTGGGGGGGGGAGAGGTTTATAAGTGTGGATGCAGGTGTAGGATGGAGTCAGGACCACTAACCCTGGAAGATTACTGAGAGGGAGCAGTTCTCTGGCACCATCCCATTTGATTAGTTACATTTTAGGCCCTCTTACCTTCACCCCTCTTACCCCATCGCCTCCCACCCCACATCTCCAAGTGCCCCCTCATTGCCAACTCATGACCCCAATCCACCTCTATGGCCCCATAGAATTTAAAGTGCAGAATAAGGCAATTTGGCCCATTGAGTCAGCACTGGCCCTTGAAAAGAGCACCCCACCTACGCCCACACTTCCACCCTATCCCCATAACCCAGTAACCCCACTTAACCTTTTGGACACTAAGGGGCAATTTAGCATGGCGAATCCACCTAACCTGCACATCTTTGGACTGTGGGAAGAAACCAGAGCACCGGGAGGAAACCTAGGCAGACACAGTGAGGAAGTGCAAATTCCACAGGGACTGTCACCCGAGGCTGGAATTGAGCACAGGTCCATGGAGCTGTGAGGCAGCAGTGCTAACCACTGTGCCACCATATAGCTCCCATGCCAGCTCAGTGCCAATTAATGTCCTCCACATATCCCATGAACTTAAATGAGTATGCCACCACCGTCACAGACTTCATCAGCAAATGTGTGGACGACTGCGTGCCAAAGAAAGCAGTATGTTCGTTCCCCGACCGGAAACCATGGCTCAATCACACGATTGACTCCCTACTGAAGGACAGATCTGAGGCGTTCAAGGCAGACGACCCTGACCTATACAAGAAATCCAGGTACGACCTCCGCAAAGCCATCCGAGATGTCAAGAGAGAATATCAAACCAAGCTAGAGTCACAGACAGATTCTCGGCGGTTATGGCAAGGACTAAACAACATAGCGGGCTACAAAGCGAAGCCGAGCAGTATCTCTGGCAGCAGCGCACCCCTCCCTGATGAACTCAATGCATTCTATGCTCGGTTCGAGCAGGTAACCAACAATCCACTGTCGAGTGCCCCAGCAGCCCATAACTCACCCATAACCAATCATCACAGCTTCCAAAGTCAGATCGGCCTTCCTGAACGTGACACCTCGGAAGGCGACGGGCCCGGATGGGATCCCTAGTCGTGCACTCAGAGCCTGCGCGGATCAGCTGGCAGAGGTATTCACAGACATCTTTAACCTGTCCCTACTCCACTCCGAGGTCCCCACCTGCTTCAAGAAGACCACCATCATACCGGTACCAAAGAAGAACCAGGCAACGTGCCTCAATGACTACCGTCCGGTGGCACTGACTTCAGTCGTAATGAAGTGCTTTGAGAGGTTGATCATGAAGCGCATCACCTCCATACTCCCAGAACGCCTTGATCCACTGCAATTCGCATACCATTGAAACCAGTCCACATCAGACGCCATTTCCCTGGCCCTACACTCATCCCTGCAGCATCTCAAAAACAAGGACTCCTACATCAGACTCCTATTTATTGACTACAGCTCCGCCTTCAACACCATAATCCCAGCCAAGCTCATATCAAAGCTCCAATACCTAGGACTTGGCTCTCCACTCTGCAACTGGATCCTCTATTTTCTGACCAACAGACCACAATCAGTAAGAATGATCAACAACACCTCCTCCACAATATTCCTCAATACCGGCGCCCCGCAAGGCTGCAAAATTAGCCTCCTACTCTACTCCCTGTACACACCCGACTGCGTGGCAAAACTCCATCTACAAGTTTACTGACGATACAACCATAGTGGGCCGGATCTCGAATAACGACGAGTCAGAATACAGGAGGGAGATAGAGAACCTAGTGGAGTGGTGTAGCGACAACAATCTCTCCCTCAATGCCAGCAAAACTAAAGAGCTGATAATTGACCTCAGGAAACAAAGTACTGTACACACCCCTGTCAGCATCAACGGGGCCGAGGTGGAGATGGTTAGCAGTTTCAAATTGCTAGGGGTACACATCTCCAAAAATCTATCCTGGTCCATCCACGTCGACGCTACCACTAAGAAAGCACAACAGCGCCTATACTTCCTCAGGAAACTAAGGAAATTCAGCATGTCCACATTAACCCTTACCAACTTTTACAGATGCACCATAGAAAGCATCCTATCGGGCTGCATCACAGCCTGGTATGGCAACTGCTCGGCCCAGGGCCGCAAGAAACTTCAGAGAGTTGTAAACACCGCCCAGTCCATCACACGAACCTGCCTCCCATCCATTGACTCCATCTACACCTCCCGCTGCCTGGGGAAAGCGGGCAGCATAATCAAAGATCCCTCCCACCCGGCTTACTCGCTCCTCCAACTTCTTCCATCGGGCAGGAGATACAGAAGTCTGAGAACACACATGAACATACTCAAAAACAGCTTCTTCCTCACTGTCACCAGACTCCTAAATGACCCTCTTATGGACTGACGTCATTAACACTACACCCTGTATGCTTCATCCCATGCCAGTGCTTATGTATCTTGTGTTGCCCTATTGTGTATTTTCTTTTATTCCCTTTTCTTCCCATGTACTTAATGATCTGTTGAGCTGCTTGCAGAAAAATACTTTTCACTGTACCTCGGTACACGTGACAATAAACAAATCCAATCCAATCCCTCATCCCTTCCATGTCTTCACATGGCCCATCACCCACTATACACTCTGTATAGAATTAATGAACCCAACAGTAACAATGGGATGGGTGGAACTGCATAGAAAAAACAAATTCATAAGTTTTTGTAAAAGAAATTATGTTCTGTCAACCATGCTCAGTATCCAACCATATAAAAGGAGTAACACTGTTTACACAGCTGGTTTTGTTTGATTGGTAGCTAGTCTATGAGGTGATAAGGAGCCATTTTCATTTACATCTTTGGGCAGTGATTCAGTGTTTATTTGCACATGATGAAGATGTTTCAAGTGCTTCAAACTTTTGGTATTGATACTTTAAAGTTCTGATCAATTGAAACTTTTATAGGGTTGAAGGAACAACAGGAACAACAATGCAGTAAGTACATTTCAAACCTTCTGAATGAGCATTTTTTAAGCCATTGTTACTATTGTGTCGATTGGTCCAGTACAGCCTGTATACTGGGTGAATAGACATGGAAAGACCATTCTCAGCTGCCCACGACAGGTCGGAGAATAGCGGGAGGGCCTTCCCGACAATTTTCACGGCCTCCCGCTATTCTCCCCCCCCCCTCCGGCTGCCCCCCGACACGAATCGCTGCTCGCCGTTTTTTACGGCGAACAGCGATTCTCCGCAGGCCGATGGGCCGAATACCGCGGAGTTTACGGCCGTTTTGACGGCCGCGATCACACCTGCTTTCAGCGTTTGTGAAAACGGCCGCAAAGTGCCCGTCCCGGACAACCATGGCACCGATTGGCACGGCCGCACCACGGCCGTGCCAAGGGTGGCATGGGCCTGCGATCGGCGGGCACCGATTGCGGCAGCGGGTCCGATACTCGCGCACTATTTGTTCTTCCGCCGCCCCGCAGGATCAGTCCGCGGGGCGGCTGAGGGGCATGACGGCCCGCGCATGCGCGGGTTTGATGCGTCTGCGTGATGACGCCATCCGCGCATGCGCGGGTTGGAGCCGTCCAACCCGCGCATGCGTGGCTGACGTCATCGTGCGCGTCAGCCACCGTGACTCTTGCCGGGCGGAGTTAGCGACGTTCGCTAACTCCGCATCGCCGTGATTCCCCCGGCCCCGATACTAGCCCTGCCCCGGGGGGGAGAATCGGGTCTCGGGACGGAGCTCCGAGGCTGGCGTGAAACACAGCCAGTTTCACGCCAGCCTTCACGGCACGCCGGATTTGCGGAGAATCGCGCCCAGTTGGTAGGAAAGGTATGAGGGGCTATTGGAGTTGGATGGCGAGGCAGGAGTTAGCATGGGAGCTATATGGAATGGGCAGGAGCATGTGTTGTCACTGAGTTAGAATGGAAAGGCCTTGGGGTAAGGAGACCTTTTGAAGTTACCTTTGAAAAGTTTCTCAAATCCCAACAATAGTTCATGACTCCACGGATGGGCTATGAGCCTTGCATCATGGAGAAGCTGGTCCAACTCCACCAAAATTGCAGTGGGGCAGGAAATATCTGCCCCTCCAATGGAGCTGGATAGGTTCGGAGTACAGGGTGCAGACTTGCTGCCTGAAACCTTATCCCATGTCAGGGAAAGTTGAGGGTACCAAGAATGAAGGCAAGGATCAGGAGTAGGGTCCACCATTTTAAAATTGCTTTGGAGTCTTTCCTGAAAATCCAGCCCTCAGCTGCAGAGACCCATAGTTTATTTCATCTAACTGGAAATAAAAACAGGCTTTGCATCTGTGCAGAATAGGAATTGTAGTATGTCATGTTGTCATATTTCATTTTGTTGATACAATATTTTGATCCAATTTTGATTTGCAGTATGTGAGGCAGGGATCCAATTAGGGCTATCAGTCCAATAAAGAAACTAAAGCTATACAATGATATGGAGTGAAATGGACATCAGAAAAGCCCAGTAATCTTTTTACCCTTTGAGCCTTTAAAGGTAGTCTCTTTAGTTCTGCCTCCACATGTCCTAAAATCAGTTTACAAATCGTTGTAGTAAATATTAATGATTGTTTTCGGGGAATAATTCAATAATGTAACAGAAAAGGTAGATAGATAACAGCAAAATAGCCATTCGTTTAATTCATATTCTCATATCTGCTGGGTATAGCTGTACTGACGTCTTTTTTCAAGTCTGTCCTTCCATAGATTTCAGAGAGAAAATGAACAGCTTCACTTTACCTCCAGAATTGGTTTCTCTTCCTCTAACTTAATTAAATCTGTAAGTACGTGGAATGTTTTCCCAAGATGCTGTCCAGCACCAGGAAGGGTAGTGTAGGCAGATTCAATATAACTTTGAAAACAAAATTGGATAAATACATGAAAAAGGAAGAAAAAAATCAAGGAGTAATGACCCGTTCAAAAAGCTGACCTGACACATGCAGATTGGGCTGAATGGCCCCCTTTCTCCCTCTGTCTATGTACCATTCCCCAAAAGGGTGTTGGTCATCGTGGATTCTGCAGTGATCCATGGTTATGCTTGGCAAAGTGCTGTAGAAATTTGCCATTGCCTTCTGCAGATAGCTGACCAAGAAACTCTCCCACTCTCAGCACCTGCCAAATGTTCATGAAAGGATTTACAAGTTGAGAATCAACCTGTTTGACCAAACTATGAATGCCCTTAAGTCCTGGGGTGAGATTCAAGCCTGGAGCTTCTGACTCAGAGGTAGGTCTGCTACCACTGTGCCACAAGACCACCTGGTCTCCTTTTATGTTGTGTAATCCCATGATTCAGTGTAATCAAAATCTCAGGGCTCATTAAGTAAGGATAGAGGCCCAGAAACAAAAACAGAAAATGCTGGACGATCTCGGCAGATCTGACAGCATCTGTGGCGAGAGATCAGAGCTAACGTTTCGAGTCTGGATGGCTCTTTGTCAAAGCTGGAGAGAAATGAAAGTAGGATGAGATTTATACTACTGTGGGGGTGCGTGGAGCAGTGAGGCTGAATAGAGGGCCAGCAATAAGTGGAGATTGACAAAGTGTGAACAAAAAGACAAAAGGAATGTAACTGGTGGTGATAATGACGAGGAAGGGTGCTGATAGTGCCACATGAAGAGATCAGAATGTGTTAATGGTAGAACAGGGGTAAGCAGTGTGTCAAAGAACAACTTGGAACAGGGAACAAATGGCCCTAGTGGGGTGGGATGGGGATAGGGAAGACAATGGTGAGTAAAGAGAGAGAATTTGAACTTCACAAAATGGAAATGAAGGAGAGGGGGTTGGAAAGGAAAAGAGAATATCAAAGTAAAGTGTTGGATTTAAAGACAGACAGTGAGGAAAGTCGAGAGCAGGGTTTCTCAAAGTGCGGGTCACGTCCCACGGATATTTGGAGCGATCGATTGCAATATTCCTGCAGTGGTCCCAATCACGGCTGCTACCAGTATATTTATTAAAACTGGCCTGAGCTGCACTGTTCAAGTCAGGCTCGATCTTCAGTTTAATCACTCTCCTGTTCCTGAGCAGAGGTTGCACTAACAAACCTTCACACCTTGAAGCAATTACTGTTCTTTCACATGCTGAATTTAGAAGATGACAGGTGTGATGGAGGCTCTATTCAGCATGGATCAGAGGAAGACAGTCTCCTGCAAGGGGCAGATGGTCCTCCGAACTGTACAACACTTTGTCAATGTAAGACACCTGACAAAGTTCTGGAGCATCAGATAGAGTTAGCCAATGGGACTATTGAAGTTTCAGAAGCTCAATCAAGTCGTGAAAGGACGAAACCTACCTGCCATTTTTCACCTGATAGAGTATAGTTTTATTTATAGTTTTATTCATATAGGTGCTGGTTGAATGCATATAGCTAAGAGGTAAAAATACTATAAGTGTCTTGACTGTGGGTACTCAGTCATTGTCTCACATAATGAATTAACCGTTGTATTCTCGTGTATTCCATGCTAAGAACATTTTGTTCTCTGTCTAATCAACTAATCAATTCTAACACTGGGCGGCATTCTCCCCTACCCGGCGGGACGGGGGGTCCGGCGTACGGGAGTGGCTTCAACCACTCCGGCGTCGGGCCTCCCCAAAGGTGCGGAATTCTCCGGAGCGGTTGGCACCACGCCGACTGGTGCCAAAACCGGCACCAGCGGCCTTTCAGGCCTGCCGCCCGGCACCGGGGATGGCCGAAAAAAGGCCTTCGCCGGTTCGTGCATGCGCCGGTGGTGATGCCAGCGGCAGCTGCCGCTGACATCACCACCGGCGCATGCGCGCTGGGGGATTCTCTTCCGCGTCCGCCATGGCGGAGGCCATGGCGGCGGGGGAGGAGAAAGAGTGCTCCCACGGCACTGGCCCGCCTCCCGATCGGGGGGCCCCGATCGCGGGCCTGACCACCGTGGGGCACCCCCCGGGGTCCGATCGCCCCGCGCCCCCCCCTGGACCCCGGGGGCCCGGTCGCGCCGCCGCCACCAGAGGTGGTTCAAACCTCGGCGGCGGGAGAGGCCTCCCAGCGGCGGGACTTCGGCCCATCGCGGGCCAGAGAATCGCCGCAGGGGCCTCGCCGATCTCTGCCACAGCGGGGGCGGGATTTTCGGCGGCCCCAGGCGATTCTCCGACCCTGCTGGGGGTCAGAGAATTTCGCCCAAGGTCTCTGCCAATCTGTTTAACATGGAAAGTGTGGGAAACATAGCTAGTGATTTTCCTAAGACTGCATGCGCAGAATCTGAAGAAATTGAGATGTATTTATTTGTATCCACTTGCAATATAAATGCAATCTTTTTGTCATCATATTTATTTTTATAGACTGTATTTGCAGACAATGATTGAAATCTGGTTATTATATGGGATTCATGCACTGGTTCCAACACTGGAGGCAGTGAAATAGAAGGAATAGGAATGTAAGTGAAAGTCATGACACAAGGTCGGCTGGCGTGGGTCCTGAAGGTCGGCCAGTTGACAAAAGTGGGTCCTGGGAAATAAGGTTTGGAAAACACTGGTCTAGAGGAAGGAGCTACTCCTCCTACTCAAAAGCCTAGTAGGACTATATTTAAATATATTCAGTTACCAAGGTTTAACGAGAAACATGTGGATGCTTGTTTTTAAATCTCATTTGAGAAAGGGCTAAGCAATTGAATTGTCCAAAAACTATGTGGTTATTATTGGTTCAAATAAAGTTGGTAGGTAGAATTAATGAAGTGATTGCATCACTATCAGAGGAAGTATCTAAGGATTATGATGAGGTGAGAAAATCTACCTTCAGTGCATATGAACTGGGGCCAAAAATCTAAGGAAAGAACCAGGTCAGACATGTATAAAATTTGAAAGAATCAACCAAAACAATTTTGATAGGTGGATAACAGCATTAAAAATAGACTAAACTTATGAAACTCTTAGGGAAATGGTTATTTTACAGGAACTTAAAATTCACTTCCCGTAGTACTGAGAACTCACGTGGAAGAACAAAGGGGTTAAGCAAAGGGTGAAGCAAAAGGTGGAATGGAGGCACAGTGGTTAGCACCTCTACCTCACAAAGCCAGGGACCCAGGTTCGATTCCAACCTTGGGTAACTGTGTTGAGTTTGCACATTCTCCACGTGTCTGCGTGGGTTTCCTCCGGGTGCTCTGATTTCCTTCCACAGTCCAAGGATGTGCAGGTGAGGTGGATTGGCCATGCTAAATTACCTCTTCATTTCAGAAGGTTAGACAGGATTATGGGGATAAGGCGGGGTGTGGGGCTGTGTTGGGGTGCTCTTTCAGAGGTTTGGTGCAGACTCATGGACCAATTGACCTCCTTTTGCATTGAGAAATCTACAGGTGGTCAAAGCAAAGGAGGTCTGGCTGGAGATATTAAGGAGAGTTTTTCTCAGGTTAAAAAGGACTTTTATGTTCATGAAATAGAGATACGAAAGGTTAAATATTTTCATTGTAATAAAGTTAGACACATAAAATGTTGGTTGCTCAAGAAAAAGTACTTGGAAGACAGACTCACTAAAACAGGATAAGGCAGTTAATTCCCCTGAAATACAGGTGAGGCAAGGGATTAGTGAGATTGAGGATCTGAAAGAAAATAGTATTAGTAGAAAAGTAGTACTGGAGCAATTAACAGGACTGAAAGTTAAAAATCCCCTGAACCTGATGACCTGATGAGTGTTGAAAGAGGGGCTGTATAGATGGTGGATGCATTGGCTAATATCTTTCAAAATTCAATAGATTCTGGAATGATGCTTGTAGAGCAAATTAGAAGGTAACAAATATAACCCTACTGCTTAAGAAAGCACTTAACTGTCTTTTATGTGGTCCATGAGCTGTCAATCATAGCAAATGTTTGTACACATTGTGGTTAGTTTAGTAGCTGACTACTTGAAATCTACTCAAGCAGGAAGGGAGATGAATTAAACAATCCAGCCAGCTGTGTGTGTGTGTAATCTGTCCATTTCACATAGATATGAATGAAAGGCTTCCTCTGCCTAAGCCAGCAGATGTAATGCACAGGCGAGATGTAAAGCAGTGTTTTTTTCACTGCCTCTGTCTAGACTGCTCTCTAGCTTCCAGGCAAGTCTCACTCTTTAGGGAGACTTCCAGGCAAGGGTCTCTTTTATGGGGGGCACCTAGGCCGGGGTTTATTATGGGGGGCTTCCAGACAGAGGTCTCACTTATTGGGGGCTTCAAGGCAGAAGTTTCTCTTATGGATTAGGGTTTGGGAGTTGCTGAAATTGAGGTTTCTGTGATAGGTGTCTCTGGTAGGGGCCTCTATTATGGGGGGCTCTCTGGTCAGGGTCTGTAATTTGGGGGTTTCTGGTGGATGGACTCTGAATTAGGGGGTTTCTGGTGGTGGTGTCTCATGGAGGATCTCTGATGGGGGTCACTGTAATTGAGGGGGTTTCTTTAGTGAGGGTCTCTGTAATTGGGGTCTC
Organism: Scyliorhinus canicula; assembly: GCF_902713615.1. Taxonomy (NCBI): domain Eukaryota; kingdom Metazoa; phylum Chordata; class Chondrichthyes; order Carcharhiniformes; family Scyliorhinidae; genus Scyliorhinus; species Scyliorhinus canicula. The sequence goes on along the minus strand of NC_052159.1, from coordinate 82,841,038 downwards.
GGGGAGGTGCGGTGGGTAGAATATGCATTGTGGCCCTCTGAACGACTTTGGGAGCAACTCCCTTGGCCCACCGCAGGTTCTACCCTGTCAGAGCCAAGCTAGTAAATACCTGCATGAATTCTCACCCATGTGAAACCCAGCCCATAGGACCGGAGATTCAGGCGGGCTTGGAGAATATGGTGTGCAGCCCGTTAATGGGATGCAAATCGATCAAAACAGCCCATTTGCATTCTCCCACTGACGCGGGCACAAAACTCGATGCCGCCGCTAGCGGGAGACCAGAGCATTTGCACTGATCCTGTTTTTTGCCTGACGCTGGATTCCCCGTTGTATCAGGAATCCTGCTACCAGCAGTGGGTGGGAGAGAATCCAGCTCACTACTATCGTTTGAGGACTGGTTAAGAGACAGAAAACAGAGAATCGTGATAAATGCTTGGGCCCCAGCTACTCACAATCTATATCAATGATTTGGATGTAGGGACATTAAATATTTCCCAAGCTTTCTGATGACGAAATACATAGTGGCAATGTGAGTTACAATAATAATAATCTTTATTGTTACAAGTAGGCTTGCATTAACACCGGAATGAAGTTCCTGTGAAAAGTCCCTAGTCGCCACATTCTGGCGCCTGTTCGGTACACAGAGGGAAAATTCAGAATGTTCAATTTACCTAACAGCATGTCTTTTGGGACTTGTGGGATGAAACCGGAGCAGACCCATGCAGACACCGGAAGAACGTGCAGGCTCTACACAGACAGTGACCCAAGCCGGGTATTGAACCTGGGACATTGGAGTTGTGAAGCAACAGTGCTAACCACTGTGCTACCATGCTGCCTTGTGGGGAGGAAGAAAAGAGCAAGGACATTTAGGCTGAGTGAGTAGGCAAGAACATGGCTGATCAAAATCACGTGGAAAAATGTGAAGTTATCCACTTTGGGTAGGAAAAACAGAAATTCAGAGTATTTATTAAGTCGGGAGAGGTCGGGAAGTGTTAATGTCCAAAAAGATATAGATGTCCCTGTTCATAAGTCACTCAAAACTAACATATTCAAAGATGTGCAGGTTAGGTGGATTGGCCATGCTAAATTGCCCCTTAGTGTCCAGAAGGTTAGGTGGGGTTACGGAGATAGGGTGGGGACGTGGAATTAAGTAGGGTGCTCTTTACAGGGGCCAGTGCAGAATCGATGGGCCGAATGGCCTCTTTCTGCACTATAAGTTCTACGATTCTGTGATTCTATGCAGGTGTAACAAGCAACTAGGAAGATTAATGGTATGTTAGCCTTTATTGCATGGGATTCGAGTACAAGAGGAAGAAAGTATTTCTGTAGTTGTATGGAGCCTTGGGAGACCACACCTAGAAGATTTGTGTGCAGTTTTGGTCTCCTTACCTACGGAAAGAATTACTGGTTCGGCTTGCAACAGCAGCTGGGATGGGATGATTGCCTCATGTGGAAAGATTGAGAATACTGGGAAATATTCTCTACAGTTTAGAAAAATCACAGGTAATCTCATTGAAGTGTACGAAATTCCTACAGCGTGAATGTAGGAAGGATGTTTCCCCTGGTTTGGGGGATCAGGAACTATGGGACACAGTATCAAAATAAGGGGTAGGCCATTTGGAAGGATTTATTCAGTCAGAAGGGGCTGAATCTGTGGAATTTTCTACTCCAAAATGTTGTGGAGGCTCGGCCATTTGAGTCTGTTCAAAGCAGAGGTCGATTTATTTATAGATACCAATGGCATCAAGGGATATGGGGACAGTGTGGGAAAATTGAGGTCGAAGATCAAGCATGATCTTATTAAATGTCAGAGTCAGAGCAGGCTCCTGGGGCCAAATGCCTACTCCTGATATAATGTTCCTCAAATGGGGGCACCAGGTGGAGAAACTAGTTAAAATAACTGACATAAATTCAACTCATGCAAGCCTGTGTTTATTACACTTAAAAGTTTGCCTGTGTTTGTCTTGCAAGGTCAGAATTGATAGTGAAAAACTTGAACGATAAATTATCCATCTCTAAGCTTGTAATGGAGCCAGGGGATCTGGAGAGGGGGCAATTGCATCTATCAGCAATATAAATTATTAATATAGGTTGCATAATCAAAGAGTAGCATGGAAGGTAAATCAATGTTTTAACATTTTTGTTTGCGGGCATCCATGAACAGGCCGTGTTCTCAAAGAGGTGTGGTGGTAGAAGTTATTTTTTAAATTTTTCTGTGCATTTGCAAGCAGTTCAGTTTGGAAACAGAAAAAGGCAGTTGCAGATTTGATCTTACGCGGGCTGCAACTCACCGAGTGGGGGGAAACCAACGGAAATGATTGTTAGTCTGACCAGCATGTTAGCAGAAAATACTGACTTTATTTTTCACTGCACAAAATATGGATGTGGGGGGGCAGAGACTCTGGAATTCATGATTTGGCTAGTTTGAAATGAGAAGAACACATTTACAGTGGTCCTCACAGAGCCTTGTGGAAGAAAGCAGTCACCTTGAATAGTTAGGTTAGCAAGAGCTGTACAGTCGCTGTGGGAATGGACTGGCAAAGAAAAGTTCCATGGATGTCCAAAGCCAGCACAATGAACTGAAGAGTCCATGATAACGAGGTCTTTAAAGAAAATTGGAGGGTCGGTGTTGGTCAATGTAGACGCCCAAATTGGGATGTTACAACGTTCATGAAGCGGTTGTTGGCAGTGATACCAGATCAAAACACCCACCAACTTATTATGGGTGGGGATATGAACTGTGTGCTAGACCCAAGCGTAGACTGCTTTAAGCCAAAGTCATTGGTGCCAGGGATTCTGGCGAAGGCGTTACTCGCATTTATGGAGGAAACGGGGGTGGAGGGCAGACCCTTGGAGGTTTGGTCATCCGGGAGAGAAAGAGTTTCAGTTTTTCTCCTCGGTACATAATGTGTTTTCTGGGATTGACTACTTTGTCGTGAATCGGGCACTGTTGGCAAGGGTGAAGAAATCTAAATACTCGGCAGTGGTTGTTTCTGATCATGCCCCACATTGGGGGGACTTGGAGTTGGAGGTAGGCCAGGAGCGTCGTAGGGGATAGCAGTTAGATGTAGGGCTGCTAGTGGACCTGGCTTTCTATGTAAGAATCTCGAGAGCTATCCAGGACTTTATTTTTCACAATGATGATAGGAGGTGCTGATGTTGTAATCAGGGAAGAAATTATGGGTGCGATTCTCAATAAGATTTCTAAGTGTGGTAGCGAGCAGGAACTGCTGCTAGCTTCCTGATGCTCGGCCTGGTGAGGCTGGCAACGCTGATTCGCCGGGTTTGCGCTCGCCATCCCCCGCTAACAAGGTCGAGCAGCACTTAAACTGCACTTGCACAGCCAACCCCACTCACCTCGCAGCCATGGCGCTGAGCCATCTGGCCCCAAGGTTTGGAGATGCAGGAGGCTCCTAGCTGCGGTCGAGGACAGGAGGGATGTCCTTTTACCGAGAGTCCCAGAGAGTGAGCCACAGGTAAACCAGTGCTGCCTGGGACAAAGTGGCAGTGGCCGTCAGCTCAGGAAGCTTGACCAGGCGAACTGGCCTCCAGTGTCGCAATAAGGTCAACGGCCTACACCGGGCCGCACACATGGGTTGACCCCCAGGACCTGTCACACGTGAGTTATTAATGCCATACAGACTGAGCCATCCCTCCCACTGACCATATGTCCATTCCCCCGCAGGTCTCCCAGCCAAGGGCGTTGATCCGTCCGGGGTGGCCACATCTCTTGCCTCCCATGAAACTACCTCGGGGCAGAGCTCAGAGGATGCCATAATTGATGCGCCATTGCTGTCATCCCCACCCTCCACCAGTGTAAAGACACACCTCTTGGTGGGCAACGTTAGTGGTCAGACTTCTGGATCACATTCTGGTGAGCGCCATACAACTGCTGATGCAAATCAGATGGAGGCAGTAACGCCCAGGCGAGACAGAAGTCGGAGGTCTGCTGGATCCCAGGAACCAGCTGAGCCCCAGCCTGATGTTGAGCCTGTGGACCAGGCATCCCAGATCTGATGGAGACGTTAGGGAGCAGCCAGGAGATTCAGAGGGAGATGTCAACGACAGTCCAGCAGGTCCACGGCCGATTGGAGTAGTCCCAGAGGTTACTGACGCAGGAGATGTCGCTGGCAATGTGTGGCACCATAGCCAACACAGCCAAAGTGGCGACCGCAGTGGAGAGCCTGAAGCACGATGTTGGCAGCATTACTGGAGGCGTCCAAGATGTGGCACAGTCAGTGATTGTCATGGCTGAGGGCCTCAGCAGAATGTGCAACTCGCTGGGGAACATGGCCCAGTACCAGGCTGATCTTGATGGGGTTATGCAGGACATATCGTGCTCTCAGATGAAAATAGCCAAGGCGCTGCGGAGTTTGTGCCAGTTGTAGATGGGCATTGCTGAGGTGCTTCAGAGCATGGCCCAATCACTGAGGAGCATCACTGAGGGCGTCAACACAATGGTGCAGTTATCAGAGTGCCACCAGGGCTGGCAGAGCCAGATGATGCAGGGACAGCCGGGACTCAAACCAGCTTCTCCCCCATCCCAAGGTGAACCCCAGGGCACTATGGGAACTAACTGGGAGCTGGGTGTCAACCCGGACCCGTCCCATGGAGCTCCACACTCCGATGAGGCCGCATCTCGCAGTCAGTATACAGGTCAGGGAGGCATGGCTGTGCATGTGCTGCCGCCAAGTACGCCGGGGCCCTCTGGTCCCTGAGGGCCCCCGCCAGGGGCACGAAGGCCGCGGGCCAAGGTTAGCAGCTGGCTGCCTCCACATGTGATGTGCATCCTAGGGATACACCTAGACTTAGTGGTAGAGCAAGGAAGGCTAAGCACGTCAAGGATCACTGAGAATTCTGGGGGAGGGGGGAGTAGGGGGGTGAATACTGGGGGTGGGGGGGGTGAGTGGGTGGATGGGAGAATGGGGCAGCAGGGGCTGTTTAGAACACGGCTAAATCGCTGGCTTTGAAAGCAAACCAAGCAGGCCAGCAGCACGGTTCGATTCCCGTAACAGCCTCCCCGAACAGGCGCCGGAATGTGGCGACTAGGGGCTTTTCACAGTAACTTCATTTGAAGCCTACTCATGACAATAAGCGATTTTCATTTCATTTTTAATTTCACCATCAGAAGAATGGGACGTTGTTGGATATCTGTGAAACATTAAAAACCCTTCACCACAATCTGTATGATGCCTCTGTCACTTTCCTTTCCAATGCGGGCAGACCTCGGAACCATTGGCCCATCTCTCCAGGTATTCCACCCCCCCGCCCCACACACACACACACACAGCACACTGCGTGCAGACTATGGCATAGATTAGCACTATTGCTTCACAGTGCCAGTTTCCCGGCTTGGGTCTGTGCGGAGACTGCATGTTCGCCCTGTGTCTGGGTGGGTTTCCTCCGCGTGCTCCGGATTCCTCCCACAAGTCCTGAAAGACATGCTGTTAGGTAACTTGGACATTCTGAATTCTCCCCCCATGTACCCGAATAGGTGCTGGAATGTGGCGACTAGGGGCTTTTCACAGTAACTTCATTACAGTGTTAATGTAAGCCTTTTTGTGACAATAAAGATTATTATTAGATTGAGGAGCATCAGTGCTCAGCTCTCTGTGGGTTATCATCATCCCCCTGCCCTCAACAGTGACCCAGTGATGGTGCCGACAGAGTTCCAGCACGCTGGAGGGATGTAAAACATGCCCTAGGAGGGTGGAAAATGATGAGAGGGGGGTGGGGAAGGTAGTGATGGTGGAACAGGCGACGCCCTATGTGAAGCCTGGGCCTCGGGGCTTGCCCGACACTCGCCGCTGCCACCTGTCCTGCAGGCTGCGGTTAGTCCTCCCGTTCCTCCCGTGCTGGACCATCGCCTCTTCATCATCCTCATCCTCGTCCACATCCTCTTCCTTGAAGGGGCCACAGGTTCCTCATTCTGCACTTCCAGCACGTCGCCTCACTGCTGTGCCAGGTTGTGGAGTTCACAGCAGACCATCACAAAGCAGATGACCCTCTGGGGGGTGTACTGCAGGGCACCACGAGAGCGGTCGAGGAATCAGAAGCACATTTTAAGCAATCCAATGTGCCACCCAATGGCAGCTCGGGTGACCATGTATGGTCATTATAAAGGGTCACCGCTTTGGTCTCCGGCCTCCATACTGGCATCATGAGCCAGGTCCTCTGTAGGTATGCCTTACCCCTCAAGAGCCAGCAGGCCATCCTCGGCTGGTCTTCGAAGAGGCCGGGGATATCTGACTGTCCCAGGATGTAGCTGTCGTGCTCCCTGCGAAGCATGCACACACGTGCATGATCTGCGTGTGGTGGTCACGCACCGCGCTGTATGTTCAGGGAGTGGAACCCTTCCTGTTGATGTAAGGCACTCCCAGATGGCCCGCTGTGTGCAAGGCGACATACATGCAGTCTATCAGCTCCTGAACCTGGGGCATCCCGGCGATGGCGGAGAATCCTGCTGCAAGGGCATCTTGTTGGGCTTGATCTATGTCAACGTTGATGTAGTTTTCCACCCAGGCAAACAGGGCGTCCATGCCATGTCGGATGCACCTGCTGGCTGTGGCCTGCGAGATTACATGTAGGTCCCCGCTTGAGCCCTGGAAGGATCCCGAGGTGTAGAAATTCATGGGTGCAGTGACCTTGACGGCCACAGACAATGGGTGTCCTCCTCCTCCATGTGGTGCCACATGGTCTGCGGAGACATAGCACAGGTGTTTCACCATCTCCTTGTTGAGGCGGAGCCTTTTGCGGCACTTGCTGTCCGTCATTTATCTGAACAACCAGCGACGCCTGTACACCCTGGGTCTTTGTGGAACTCCCCCTCTGGGTCTTACCCTGGCCTGTTGGGCAGCCGGGTCCTCGGAGTGTATGGCAGGGTCCAGCACATGGGAAGCTGCCTCAAGCTTCTGCAGACGCTGCTGCTGGCGCCATCTCCGGCGTCTGTCCACCTGGCCTAAATGCAGTATCACTAGGGTCTTTAAGAAATTGGGAGAGGATGTTAGACTGACAAACAGTGGTGGCTCCCACCCCGAGACCCTCCGTTCCCCCATTGATGCCCCCCTTTCCCGCTCCCTCTCCCCCACATCCAGCACGCCCTGCCTACGGACACTCAGCCACGGCGGATTCCCCCCCTCAATGAATCCCAGACCTTGGGCGGGATTCTCCGACCCCACGCTGGGCCAGAGAATCGGCGGAGGGCGGCGTGAATCCCGTCCCGCCGCCTCGACACTGGCTGCCGGATTCTCTGGCGCCGGTTTTTCGGCTGGGGTGGGAATCGCGTAGCGCCGGTCAGGGGCCGTTGGCAGTGGCCCCCCACCCCACCCGGCGATTCTCCGCTCCGCGATGGGCCGAGTGGCCGCCTGGCTTTGCGGGCGGCCTGCGGAGTCCTTGGGGGAGCGCGGGGAGATCTGGCCCCGGGGGGGGTCATGTTGGCCTGGCCCTCGATCGGGGCCCATTGATCTGCGGGGGGGCCTGTGCTGTGGGGGCACTCTTTCCCTCCGCGCCAGCCGCTGTAATGGTCTGCCATGGCTGGCGCGGAGAAGAACCCCCCCTGCGCATGCGCTGGGATCACGCCAGAACACACTGGCACGGCCGGTTGGGCACACTGGCCGGTTGGTGTGGTGCCAACCCCACTGGCGCCAGCCTAGCCCCTGAAGGTGCGGAGGATTCCGCACCTTCCAGGCGGCCCGACGCCGGAGTGGTTCACGCCACTCCTTGGCACCTGTATGGCTCGCCCCGCCGGATAGCGGAGAATCCCGACCCCTGTATCCCTGACACACGCACATAACTTTCTCTGGACCGGGCACTAGTCCCCTCCGCATTGCGCTGCCCCACCCTCCAGCCGTGGACATGTCCCTGGTGTTGGGGCCCATCCCCGAAGTGTTCAGATCTCGGTTGTTGTGGGTGTGGTGTTGCTTCCAGCAATGTTCAGGCACCGTGTCCATGCACTACGGTCTGATTGGGATGGTAGGCAATGGCTCCCACATGCTACATTTTCCGCCATCACACGGGAATCCACTTGGATGGATGAAGTGTGCACACAACAACAAAAGCCAATGCAGTAATAACCTTCAGCCGCATGGCCAGTGGCCTCCGCAGTCAGTGGGGTTATAGGTGGTCGGTGAGGCAGATGGGCAGGGACAAAAGTTGTCCCTGGAACGATCCAGTGTTGGCATATGGAGCCATGTGCAGTTGTGCCCCCCCCCCACCCCCTCCCCCACCACCCCACACCCCCACATGCCGACTCCACACTGAGAACTGTGGGGGTGAAGCCCACTGCCCCCGGGCTCTTAGCCTTTGAGCGAAGATGGCTACTCACCTCCTCAGCTTCCGCAGAAGCCCTTCCTCCAGGTTCATGTTTTTAAAAAGGTGTACGAATTGACGCCAGCGTGACCAGTTGCTGGGGAGCTCACTGACCATGTTGGATATGGGGTTGCTCCCGTTAATTGTATGGCAATAGGGCTTACGTGGTGATAATTGGTTTCTCGCCATGCTACCGCGGAGTGACGATTTTGCTTGCGGGGTGGGGCGGTTGCATTGCAAACTGCTTGGCGCCTGGCGAGGTTCTTATTTTTGGCCTCTTCCGCTATTCACCGGCCTTGTTGCACTCTTACTTGAGCGAAACAACGGCAGAGAATTGCACCCTATATCTTTTAAGGCACATGTTGATGCCTTTTAAGGCACAGCAAGTCATAGAATCATAGAATTTACAGTGAAGAAAGAGGCCATTTGGCCCATTGAGTCTGCACCGGCCTAGACCTCCACCCTATCCCCACACCTCCACCCTATCCCTTAACTCCACCTAACCTTTTTTTTGGACACTGAGGGCAATTTAGTACAGCCAATCCACCTAACCTGCAAATCTTTGGACTGTGGGAGGAGGAACTGTCCAGAGGAAACCTACGCAAACACGGGGAGAACGTGAGGTGAGGAGGGAGCGGAAAAGTAGAGGTGGATCACAAATATGTGAGCAGTCTATCCTCAGAATTACTAGCTATTAGGAAAAAAATTAAAATGCAGTTTGATTTGATCTCCATGGATGGGGCAGTGCATCAGTTGAGGTGAGCTAAAGGGGCAATTTGTGAGTATGGTGAGAAGACAAGTGGACTCCTTGCATATTAACTGAGGAAACGGGAGCATGAGAGGGAGATTGTCCAGATTAGAGTGCAGGATGGGGGCTGGTTTTGGTTCAGGAGAAGATGAATGGGGCATTTAGAGCCTACTACGAGGAGTTAGACAATCTGAATCACCTCTGGGTGAGAGGGGTATGGTGGAATTTCTGGGGGAGTTCGAGCTTCCCAAGGTAGGGCGGGAGGAGTGGGCGCAGCTAGATGTCCCATTGGGGTTGGAAGAGATCAAGGAGTTGCTGAAGTTGATGCAGTCGGGAAAGGCACTGGGTCCCGATGGGCTCCCAGTGGAATTCTATAAAATATTAGTAGATTGGCTGGGCCCTCTGTTGTTGGCGATGTTCAGGGATTCCCTGGAGAGAAGTGCCTTGCCACAATCACTGGGGCAGGTGTCGATTTCTCTGCTACTGAAGAAGGAGACACACCCCACAGAATGCCAGTCATATCCCCAATCTCCCTGCTAAATGTGGGCGCGAAGCTCCTTGCTAAGGTGTTGCCGTTAAGACTTGCCTCCCAGAGGTGGTGGGAATAGACTAAACAGAATTTGTAGAAGGTCGGAGGTTGACTACAAAGGTAAACGGTTGCTGTACGTGATTCTTACCCCTTCAGAGGGTTTGGTTCCAGAGATCATCGTTTCGCTTGATACGGAGATGACATTCAACCAGGTAGAGTGGGGCTACCTGTTTGCGATACTAGAGAAATTTGGGTTTGGACCATGTTTCGTAGCGTGGGTGTGATTTTTGTAAGTGGTCCAATTTGCCAGTGCTTGCACTAACAAAGTGACTTCTGAGCCCTTTCGGTTATACTGAGGTAATAGGCAGGGATGTCCGATGTCCCCTTTATTTGCATTGGCAATAGAGCCATTGGCCATTGTGCTGAGGAGTTTGAAAGCTAGGGAGGGGATTGTTAGAGGAGGGGTGGAGCGCAGGGTCTCGCTATTTGCCGATGGTTTGCTACTATATGTTAGGCACCTGGAGGTGTCAGTGGGAAACATTGTGGGGATCTTGCAGCATTTTGGAGTCTTTTCTGGCTATCAGCTAAATATATGAACAAGTGAGCACCTTGTGGTTAGGACACCGGGGCAGAGAGTGGGGCTTAGGGGTTTACCGTTCCAGTTAGCCGTGTCATGTGAGAGTGCCTTTAAGAAATGGATGTTTAAGCAATGTACCATTAAGAAATGCAGTGATGTCAGAGTGTGGGTGGAGCTGGACTTTTAGCTCAGCCATTTTGAAGTTTTTAGTTTCAGTTTGAGAGAGCAGCTGAAAAGTGCCTGGCTGGTTTGAGAGAGCTGCAGGAAGGAAAAGAGCTGGTCTGGTGATTTCTGCAAATCCAAAGACTATAAATATATTGAATGTAACCTATTGGGCTCCTATTTTTGAAGGGTTGAAGTCATTTGGAGGTTTAAAAAAACAGTTTGCAGGATTGGGTAGTGTTGTATTATTTTTGGAGTTATCTTTGAAGTAAGAGATCCAATGTATATTTTGAAAGGTTAAGTTGAGTTCATGGAAATAACATTGTTTTGTTTTACAAACCACGTGTCCATAATTGTAATACCACACCTAGGGAACAAGCCGTGTGCTTCAAAAGCAACAATCCATTAAAGGGGGTGGGGGGGTTGGTTGGACTCCATGATACATTTTGGGGTTCTGAAAACACCTCTCCCATAACAATTGGGGGCTCGAGGGAGATAAAAGTCTATCTATTGGATTGGCTTTTGTGAATTTAAAGACAGTGAAAGATTGTTGCTTTCCCAGTGTGGTATTTTAGTTTAAGTGGGGAGTGTGTTGTGGACAATGGCTCTTTCAGAGGCTCAGAAGTTTTTGGTAGTGGAATCGGTCACACGCAGTACCTTACGGACAGAGACAAAAAGCAGACTGTTAGGTTTGGCAAAAAACATTGCAGTTAACATTATCTGACAAAATGCGAAATGGTGAGGTAATTATGGTGGTGGTTAAGCATTTAAAGTTGCCTGAGATAGAGTTTGACTCATTGGAAATGGCAAAAATTCAGTTGCAAATTAAACAAATGGAACATGAGAAAGAATTAAAGCGGCTTGAATACGAGAGAGAGAGAGAGGAAAAAGGAAGAGAAAGAGAGAGAAAGGAAAACAAAAAGGAGAGAGAAGAAAGGAGAAAAGGAAGAATAGCCCTAGCAGAACAAAAAGAAAAAGAAAGGGAGATACAGATCTGGGAAAAAGATAAAGAGAGGGAGTTTGAACTTCAGAAAATGGCCATGAAACTTCATAGAAAATGAATTTTTTTCTATTCCAGTGCCTCCAGGTGTTCCTGCCAAGGCATTTTTCAGAGAGATTGACTGGCTTGTAGGTGGATTTATTTGGGTGTGTAAGGGCCTAAGGATCAGGAGGGTGGTACTGCAGAGGGAGAGACAAGCAAGGGCTTAGATTTGCTAAACTTTCAATGTTATGATTGGGCGGCTAATGCTGAAAAGGGCTGGAGTGGTGTGGGGATTCGGAGAAACTGTGGATCCGGGTGGAGGCAGTCTCTGTGGGGGGGGGGGGGGGGGGGGGGGGGGGGGTCTGCTTGGGGTCATTGGTAACTGGTTCATTCACGTTGATGCCGAAGAAACACTTGACTAACCCGGTGGTAGTAGCCACGTTAAAGGTTTGGAGGCAGCTCCGTCAACATTTCAATTTGAAGGCTGCCTCAAGGCTAGCTCCCATTTGTGCAAAACAATTATTCGACCCTGCTAGGCTGGATGCGAGGTTTAGGGACTGGAAGGAGAAGGGGTTAGAGAGGTAGGACCTTTATTTCTAGAAGGTTGGTTTGCAAGTCTGGGAGAGCTGAAGGAGAAATATGGACTTATGGACACTGATGGGTTCAGGTGTCTCCAGGTACGTAGCTGGGTCAACAAGTACTTTACTGCCTTTCCGGTGAAGCAGCCTTCTACCTTGCTTGAGAGGATTTTGGCCTGCTTGGGGTCGGAGGTGGCCGGTACGTCAAGCATAAACCCGCAGATAGTGGGGGAAAAGATGGGCTCGGTTGAGGGAGTGAAGCCAAAGTTGTTAGAAGAGCTAGGGAGGAGGAGGAGCTTTGGAGTGAGGCACTGAGGAGGGTAAATGCGACCTCGTCCTGTGAGAGGCTGAGTCTCATTCAGCTAAAAGTAGTGTTTCAACGGCACCTCTACCATTCTCGCCGGCTCAGTACTCCAGTGGTGGTGATGGTGGCTTTGAGGGTATGGGGACAGTGGCAGATGGGAGTGGAGGGAGCGTCAGTATGGACTCCAATTTGTGGTGACTATCGGTTTGTGCCGGGGAGGCTGGATGGGGGTTTCGGAGATGACAGCGAGCTGGGATTGAGCTGTTACGGGACCTGTTTATTGACGGCAGCTTTCCGTGCTTGGAGGACTTGGTGGAGGAGTTTGAACTACCAGGAGGGAATGGGTTCTGTTATCTGCAGGTGAAGCACAGAGGCAGGTCTCGACCTTTCTGCTTATACCGTCTCAGGGGATACAGGACAAGGTAGTTTTGAAAGTGGGGGAGGGGAAGGTCCCGTAAATTTATAAAGAGCTAATGGAGTGGGAGGGTACTCAGATAGGGGAGGTAAAATATAAATGGGAGGATGGGTTGGGCAAGGAAATAGAGGCGGGTCTGAGGGAGGATGCTCTGAGCAGAGTCAACACGCCCTCATCGTGTGCCAGGCTCAACCTGATACAATTTAAGGTGGTCCACCTGGCACACATGACAGTGGCCTGAATGAGCAGGTTTTTCAAAGGGGTGGAGGACAGATGTGGCGGTGTGCAGGAGGACCCGCAAATCATGTTCACATGTTTTGGCCATGTCTGAAGCTTAGGGGATTCTGGCAAGGATTTGCCAATGTCAGGTCCACGGTACAAAGACAAGGGTGGCACCGAGCCCAGAGGTGGTGATTTTTGGAGTGTCGGAAGACCCGGGAGCTGATAGAAATATAGCTTTTAATATATTATAAGTTAAAAGGAAGAAATGGTTCAGAATCAAAATGGCTTATTAAAGTGGTTCAGGATCAAAATGGTTCATTAAGGTCGCACAGTTCAACCAGGCAAACAGTGAAAACTGCTGAATAGCATGAGAATGATCAGATTAAAACTCCAGACACATTCGTTAGTATGTAAATCTGGGCAACGTTCCTCATTCAGTGTTTATGAGAACTCATAAAGTGTGGTGGGAACGGAATATACCAAAATTTAATGGACAGCCATTTCTATCGAATAAAATGAACTATAATTATTATGACCCAATCACAGACAGAAAGGGGACAGAACATTAACGATAGCAATTACCTTAAAAAAGGTGGCGGTTTGAACAATTTATTCCGGAATCATCTTACTTCCGTTTTTTTTTTAGAAAATATTTTATTGAAGCATTTGTAATTTTCACAATTTAACATGTTGACATTTCTAAAACAACCGTGGGGTCGACGCACAAAATACCCCCTAAAATAACATCAAACAATAGCCCACATACCCCACTTCTCCCGCCCTATCCCCAATTACCCGTATACTAAATTCCCTGTCCTTATTTAACATTACCATGCCTCCTATTTTCCTCCCTCCCCCCCACCTTTTTTCCTTTCCCCCCTTACTGCTGACATTCAGGTTTTGTTAAAGAAATCGATGAATGGCTGCCAACTCCGGGCGAATCCCTGTATTGATCCTCTTAGAGTGAACTTGATTTTCTGCAGACTGAGAAACCCTACCATATTGCTGACCCACACTCCTGATTTCGGGGGCTCCGAGTCCCTCCATCTCAGCGAGATCCATCTCCGGGCCACCAGGGAGGAAAAGGCCAGAATATCGGCCTCCCTCCCCCCCCCCCCCCCCCCCCCCCCCCCCCCCCCCTTTGCCCCCGGATCTTCCAACACCCCACATATTGCTAATTCTGGACTCGGAGTTACCCTACCTTCCAGGACTTCCGACATAACATCTGCAAATCCCTGCCAGCATTCCCTCAGTTTCGGACATGCCCAAAACATATGAGCATGGTTGGCTGGGCTACCCCCACACCGCCCACATCTGTCCTCCACCTCCTGGAAGAACCTACTCATCCGAGCTACCGTCATGTAGGCCCTGTGGACTACCTTGAACTGAATCAAGCTAAGTCCAGCACAGGACGAGGATGCATTTACCCTTTTCAAGGCTTTTTCCCACAGTTCAGTTTCCAGCTTCCCTCCTAGTTCCTCTTCCCACTTCCTCTTCATCTCTCCGAGAGATTAACAATTACATGTATATGTCCGAAACCTTCCCACCTCCAACCCCTGATTTTGACAGCACTTTATCCTGTAGTCCCCCCAGGGGGAGGTGAGGAAAGCCTGTGACCTGTCTCCATACAAAGTCCTGCACTTGAAGGTACTGAAACCCGTTCCCACCTGGCAAATCAAACTCCTCCTCTAATGTCTCCAAGGTCGGGAAGCCGTCCTGGATGAATAGATCCCAAACTTCTCAATTCCTGCCTGCTGCCATACCTTAAATGGCTACCATCCAGCTCCCCTGGGGACAAACCGGTGATTGTCACAGATCGGTGACCACACTGACGCCCCCTCCAGTCTCATATGCTGCCTCCATTACCCCCACACCCTCAGGGCTGCCACCACAGGACCTGTGGAGTACTGAGCCGGCAAGAACGGCAGGGACGCCATCAGAAAAGCCTCCAGACTCGTACCTTTGCAGGATGCTGCCTCCATCCGCTCCCAGACCGACCCCTCCCCCACTACCCATTTCCTGACCATCGATATGTTGGCAGCCCAATAATAGTTGATAAAGCTCGGGACAGCCAATCCCCCTTCCCTGCGGGCCCGTTCCAGGAGTGTCCTCTTTACTCTCGAGGTTTTACCCGCCTATATAAACGTCGATATCGCCACATTCATACTTCTGAAAAAAGCCTTTGGGCCAAAAATCAAGAGACACTGAAAAAAGAAAAGCAGTCTCGGAAGGACAGTCATCTTCACCGTCTGAACCCTCCCCGCCAACGTCAGTGGGAGCATGCCCATCTACAAAAATCCCTTCTTATTTGATTCATTGCTTTGCCCAAATTTAACTTATGAAGCTTCCCCCCAATCCTTGGCCACTTGAATCCCCAGATACCTAAAACTCTTCCCAAACACTTTCAAAGGTAGTTCCTTCAGCCTCCTTTCCTGCCCCCTTGCCTGAATCACGAACATCTCGCTTTTTCCCATATTTAACTTATAGCCTGAAAATCACCCAAATTCTCCTAATACCTCCATATTTTCGGTCATCCCCCCTCCCCTCTCACTATACCGCTCCAGGTATTCGCTGCTCTCAGGGCCATTGCTAAGGATTCTATGGCCATGGGAAACAGTAATGGGGAGAGCGGGCATCCCTGCCTTGTCCCCTGACAAAGACTAAAGTATTCTGACCGAACTCGGTTAGTTCTTACATTTGCCACCGGGGCCTGGTACAGTAGCCGGACTCACTCCACAAATCCCTGCCCAAACCCAAACCTGCCTAAAATATCCCATAGATGGCAACTACCGCCTCAGCCTTGCGCCCCTCCGCTGACATCATAATTACATTAAGAAGCTGTCTAATGTTGGATGTCAGGTGCCTGCCCTTTACAAATTCCGTCTGATCCTCCCCAATTATCTCCGGGACACAATCCTCTATTTGAGTGGCTAGGATCTTTGTCAATAATTTGGCATCTACATTCAAGAGGGAGATTGGCCTGTACAATCCACAGCTCTCCGGATCCTTGTCATGCTTCAGGATGAGAGAAATTGATGCCTGTGATAACAGTGGGTGGAGTACTCCCAGCTCCTTGGACTCATTGAAAGCCTTAATCAGGAGCGTCCCCAGTAACCCAGAACTTTTATAAAATTCCATTGGGAACCCATCAGGTCTTGGGGCTTTACCCAATTGCATTGTCCCCAGTCCCTCTATCACCTTCCCAAGCCCAAAGAGGCCCCCAGGGCTTCCACCAGCTCCTCATTTACCTTAGGAAACTCTAGCCTTCCAAAGAATTGATTCATGCCCTCCTCTCGAATTGGGGTTCTGACTCGTATAGCTGGCTATAAAATTCCCGGAACACTTCATTCACCGCTCTCAGGTCCGTCACCGTCTTCCCCCTCAAATCCTTTATTTTCCCTATTTCACTCACTGCCACCTGTTTCCCTCAGTTGATGTGCCAACATCCTGCTAGCTTTCTCCCCATGTTATATATTGCCCCTTTTACCCTCCTCAGCTGACCCTCCGCCTTTCCTGTGGAAAGGAGCCCAAACTCCATTTGAAGTCTCTGACACTCCTTCAGGAGCTCCTCATTTGGAGACTGAGTATCTCTTGTCCATCTGTAAGATTTCTCCTACCAACCTGTCCAGCTCCGACGGCTCAGTTTTATCCCTGTGGGCTCGAATCGAAATACATTCCCCTCTAATTACCGCTTTCAATGCCTCCCAGACGATCCCAACTGCAGTCTCTCCCGTGTCATTGATCTTTATGTACCCCCGAATGGCCTCTCTCACTCGCTCACAGATCTCCTCATTCGCTAACAGCCTGTATCTAGTCTCCACTGTGGGCGCTGGGACATTCAGATGTCTGCCTGTAGGTCTATTCAGTGTGGTGCATGATCTGAGACGACAATTGCTGAGTATTCAGTCTCCTCAACCCCTGTTAACAGTGTTTTATCTAGCACAAAGAAATCTATCCTGGAGCACGCTTTATGTACATGGGAGTAGAATGAATATTCCCTGCTCTTTGGTCTCTCAAATCTCCACGGATCCACCCCGCCCATGCGCTCCATGAACCTCCGCAGTTCCTTTGCCATTGCTGATAGCTTCCCCGACCTAACACTCAACCGGTCTAACCTCAGGTCCAGGACCATATTAAAATCACCCCCCATGATCAGCCAGTGCGCGTCAAGGTCTGGGATCTTCCCCAGCACCTTCCTGATAAACGCAACATCATCCCAGTTTGGGGCATATATATTCACCAGCACCACTGCCTTCTCTCTAGCTTCCCACTAACCATAATAAATCTGCCTCCCGGGTCTACCTCTATCCTCCCCACCTCGAATGTCACCCTTTTGTTAATCAGGATAGCCACCCTCCTTGTTTTAAAGTCGAGTCCTGAGTGAAACACTTGCCCGACCCTTCCCTTCTTTAATCTAATTTGGTCTTCCAGCTTCAAGTATGTCTCCTGTAACATAGCCATGTCTGCTTTTAACTATCTGAGGTGTGCGAACACACAAGCTCTCTTAACCAGTCCGTTCAGTCCACGAACATTCCATGTAACCAGTCTGGTCGGGGGGGGGGGGCTTTTGCCCCCCTCCCCTGTCGGTCAACCATGACCTTTCTAGGCCAGCTCCTAGCCTGTGTTCCGCACCTCACTTGATCTGCACCTCGGTGGCGACCGCCATCTGATCTCCATCTCCTGTCTCCTAACTGTCCCTTACCCGTCAGCAGTACCCCCCTCCCCCCCACTTCGTCTTTCCTCAACTCTCCCCCCACTTTGCTCCCATGAACCAGCTATCCAGCTAGCTCAGCATCTCCCATCCTGTGGCATCAAAAAGCCTGCCGACTGCCAGATTCTATCACACCTAGCAATAACAAAGGCACTCAACACAGTAACAACAGTCCCAAAAAGCAAACATACCATCCCCCAATGTGCAGGCAATGAAGCAAACCCCTCCCCCTTTAACTGATTCTTATCAGTCCTATCACCTTCAAACAGAATCCAACACAAAAGAAGAAGCTTCAAGCAGCTTAAGCGAAATTATGCATGCAAGAATCAACCATCCTTCTTGCAGAAACTAAAACTCCCCATCACATCTTAAAAGTTCTTCCCTCTATCCAGTACATAAAACAATTAATCAAAATCAAATTACACAAAAAGAGAGGAAAGAGAAAAAAAAATTAAAACACTGAAACCCTTTTCTTCCCGAACATCGCAACTTAACTCACAGAATTAAAAGACCAAAATTTTAAACAAGACTGTCCCTTTCCCCAAACTCAGACCACCACAGTTTGAGTTTAAAAGTCATTACACCAGATTGCCGGTTCTACCCCTCCCCGTTTGACCGATTCTTATCAAGTCACATCACCTTCAAAGAGAATCAAACACAATAGAAGAAGCTTGAAGCAGCTTAATCAAAATTATGCATGCAAGAATCATCCATCTGTGTTACAGAGAATAAATCAAAATCAAATTACACAAGAGGAGAAAAAAACATTTAAAAAAAAATAAAACCCCCAAACCCTTTTCTTCCCGAACATTGCAACTTAACTCACAAAATTAAAAGACTGAAATTTTAAACAAGATAAAGCAGAACACAGAACCATTTTTCTCTCCTCCCCACCGCTCCATCTCAAACTCAGCCCACCACAGTTAGAATTTAACAGTCCTTAAACCAGATTATAGTCTTTCATGAAATTAACCACCTCTTCCGGAGAATTAAAGTACAGCTCCCGGTTCTCATAGGTCACCCAAAGATGCGCCGGATATAAAAGTCCAAATGTAATGTCTTTCTCAAACAGGGCCACTTTACTTTTGTTGAAACTTGCTCTCCTTTTTGCGAGTTCTGGCCACCAGTCTTGGTACACCCGGATCTCTGATTCTTCCCACATGTACCGTTTTGTCTGCCTGGCCCACTTCATGATACGCTCCTTGTCGAGGAATCAATGTAACCTCACTACCATGGCCCTTGGGGGCTCACGATCCTGGGGCTTACGTATGAGCACCCTGTGTGCCCGGTCCACCTCCAGCGGCTTGTCAACCACATTGGCTCCGACCATCTCCTGCAACATCTTCCCCACATACGCTCCTGCATCTGATCCCTCCTTCCCCTCTGGCAGCCCGACGATTCGGATATTTTGCCTGCGAGACCGGTTCTCCAAGTCTTCCACTTTATCTCGCAATCGTTTCTGGCTCTCCTGTAGTATGCTAATTTCCTCAGTCATCTGTATTTCCTTGGACAAAACAAACTTTAAAAAACTCTGTATTTGCAAGCAAACAGACTTGATCAAGAGACATCTGAAAACTGACTGAATAAAGCTACAATTTACTTAACGTATGAAGCTCAGTTTTAAGTTCTGTCGAGTAATATATAGTGCGGCGACACATAAGATATATTGACCAAAGTACAGATCTATCAGGAGCCCAGGGCGCGAGAGAGGCTGATGTTTTGGCCTTTGCCTCCCTAGTAGCCCGGAGACAGATCTATTGGTGTGGAGGGACTCGGAGCCCCCGAAATCGGGGGTATGGGTTACTGACATGGCCGAGTTTCTCAGGCTTGAGAAGATCAAGTTTGCCCTGAGAGGATTGACGTTAGGGTTCGCCCAGAGGTGGCAGCCATTTATCGACTTCTTTGGGGAAAATTAAACTGTTAGCAGACACGATAGCGGGGCAGGGGGCAATAGTTGAGGCGGGACCAGTGAGAGGAGGAAAGGGGCCTGGGGAAGTGTTTGTGTAAGCCATGTTGGCTGAGTATGGTTGTTGGTTGGGGAGGGGGGTGTTATTTACTGTGTTATGTTTGCTTTCAAAATTGTTGTTAAAAAATCACAAATGCCTTAATAAAATGTTTCTTTACATTAAAAGTAGTGTTTTGAGCACACCTCATGAACTCTAGAATGAGTGTTTTATCAATAGGTGGAAAATAGATGCGGTCGGTGTTCGAGGGGGCCGGCACACCATGTGCATTTGTTTTGATCGTTCTCAAAGCTGGTGGGCTTCTGGAGGTCCTTTTTTGATACCATGTTGGCATTCTTGATATGGTGTGCAGCCATGCCCACTGGTTGCAATATTTGGGGTCTCGGATGTACCAGCGCTCTGGTCAATGGCAGAGGCGGATACTCTGACCTTTGCATCGCTTTTGGCAAGGAGGTGGATCCTCTTAGGCTGGTGGTCAACTACACCACCAAGCACCTTGGTGTAGCTGGGGGATCTAATGGGTTTTTACACCTCGAGAAGGTCAAGTTCACCGTGATAGGGTCGGTGGAAGAGTTTTACCATAGGTGGTGGCTGTTTATAATGTACTTTGAGGAGTTGGTTACTGTTAACTGTTTGAGGGGGTGGGATAATGGTGGGGGGGGGGTTAATTTATTTTGTTATGGGGTGGAATCTATTACAGTTTTTATATTTTATTGTTTGGTTTTGTCTAAACCTTGCATAGAAATTATTAAAATTTCAACTAAAATATTTGCAAAAAGAAAGAAAATTGGAGGGTTGCTTAGCCAAAAGCTAATGGAAGGATCCTCTTAAACCTTGTACTCTGGAGAAACCTGTAATACTTCAGATAATTAAGGTAAATTCTGGTGGATTGTGGCATACTTTCATCTTGGTCCAAGGAAAAGTGAATATAACCTTCACTATTGTATAAGATATGGGAACTCTTGGGGGAAATGTAAAAAGTAAACTGAGCTTCGCACAGAAATCCTTATAAGCTATGATGTTATGTTTGTTTGATTTGTTTGATTTTTCTTTATAATACGATAATTGAAATCTTGTGGCATTTTTGATTAACGCTGGATGTTTGGATTTTTTCTTTAAATGCCAACAGTCCCTAACAGGATTGTTAGAAAGGTCTTGGTCATTATATTAAACTTAAATATAAATTAGTAACAACAATCAAAATGTTCGCTCATATCCATCTTAGGAACATATTGGGCATGATTCAGTGACCCTGTTACGCCTGGCGCGGATCAGAGCACAATGTGTGAATCGCGCCCGAACCCCAAATCGGGCTCTGCGCCGGGCTGATTACGAGTCATCCAACTCGCTTCACCCAGCGTGATCTGGATCGCGCCCTCGCTGGGCTTCAGCTCGCCAGCAGGAAAGACCTCAAAGTGCTGCCTCTGTGGGGATGTTCCTTGATGCTGCAGACGCTGAGAACTACCCTGCAAAACGCACCCATTGGCGGACTTCCTAGGTTGAACCCCGGCCATTCTCTTCATATGTGTTAAGAATCAGCCATTTATGACAGCTCTTAAATTCTATGCGTTTTGTTTTCCATAGTCTCTGTAATATTATCTCTGGGATATTGAAATTTCCGATCTTCACATTGCAATTTCATGTAACAGAGCTTACTGAACAGTTCACTATTAGCTAACCTTGAGTTGATAGTCTATAACATTTTTGAATTCACATTTTCAATTGGAGCAATTTTGATCAACATTTTCTGTTTTTCAGCTTCTGATGCCAATACGGTCACATCTTCACCTAGGTTAATGGGCTATCTTTTGTAAAATTGTAATCTCAGGTGTAGTGTAAGTTTTTTAAAGCTATGTTTCTATTCTAACAATAACGTCAGTTTAGCAGAAATGACAGTATAGTGCAGCAGAGAGCTTAAGTGTCCATTGCTGCAAAATTAAATTCCTGTTGGATTTGTTTAAATACAATCTTGAAAGAATTAATGATCACATATGCTCATGTAAAAGTCAATCTCCTGTAAAATGTAACCTATGATTTTAGTTTAAAATTTTGTAATTTTTCATATACTTCATGTAAGTCAACCTTATTTTTTCGGGGATCAAAGCCCATCAGCCGTCTTGCTCCTTTCTCTTCCATGCTTCCCTGCCACAAAAACCCTTCACTCATTCACCAAAAGAAAATAGGTAGGTATATGTTGCTGTTCAGGAAAGCCCTGGTGCTAATCTACTTGTCCACCTGGAGCTGTTTTAACTCCACTAACATTGCACTTGCAAATAGCCCAAATCATGGCATTCTCTGGGGAGGTACAAGAACGACCGAATAACCTACCAAACTGATCCCATTGTGCTTGGGCTCGGAAACTACACAGCTCTACCTGTCTATCTAGCATAATGAATTTCACCAGGGTACACCCATACATATAGCAACAAACCAGTGGCTGGTGCCAATCAGTGGACTTATATTGATGGCTAATTCATGTACCGAATGCAATTTGGACCCAAATCAAGCAGACATGTAAACCCGTTGAAATATTACTCATGTAAAGATAAACCCTTTTTGTCTAAAAAATTGATCTCACAAACTTGACTTTTACACAAGCCCTGTGCTCATTATGAACTTCAACCTCACCCGATTCCTACATGCACACTTTCTAGTAACCTGAAGGAACCTATCTTTCCCCTTGACAAAAATGGTGTTCTAATGCCTGATTTTAGTTCTTCTACCTTTGCTTCACTTTAAGGTAGGCAAACTCAACCTAGCTCAATGTTCCAAACGAGTACTTTTTCTGGTATCTATGGGCATGTTCCACACAAACCAATGTATTTACTCAAGTCATTGGGGGGCTACATATCTAATCAAATCACTAGGTAACAGTTTTGGAATACCAATGCAATTTCAAATCTTTTTTACATTATTATGTTATTAGATATGAAAATTAGAGGGCCGGCACGTGGCGCAGTGGTTAGCACTGGGACTACGGCGGTGAGGACCCGTGGTCGAATCCTGGCCCTGGGTCACTGTCCATGTGGAGTTTGCACATTCTCCCCGTGTCTGCGTAGGTTTCACTCCCACAACACAAAGATCTGCTGGTTAGTTGGATTGGCCACACTAAATTGCCCCTTAATTTGAAAAGAAAAATAATTGGACACTCTAAATTTATTTTTTTTAAATATGAAAATTAGTTTTTTGGAGCGATTAAGTATTTTTTTGTGAAACAATGGTTCTAGAGATGTAGGAGACATTAAAACATATTTTTCTCATAAGGCTTGGAAATTATTCCAGGTTTGTA
Organism: Scyliorhinus canicula; assembly: GCF_902713615.1. NCBI lineage: Eukaryota > Metazoa > Chordata > Chondrichthyes > Carcharhiniformes > Scyliorhinidae > Scyliorhinus > Scyliorhinus canicula. The sequence continues at coordinate 82,818,250 of NC_052159.1, read as the reverse complement.
ATTGAAAATGTATTGCAGTCACAAAATCCCTTCAGCTCGCATTCAGGAGAAATAAATCTGTGTTCTAAAGTATTTGCAACATCACAACTGTTTTAAAAATGAATCTGTTAATGTTCTGTGTGGCATATATCAATGTTGAAAATGATTTAAAAAAAAGAAGAAGTAACTTTGGCACTGTGGGAGGGTGTCCCAGTTTATATGCCTACAAATTAGTCACAATCGCAAGCAGGACTGGGAGGGCTAAAACAACCAGATTTATTTGCTTCTCATTATGTTGTTATCCGAGTAGAAGTATATGCATGTAGATATTGTGAGGGTTTGATACAGTTTGATTGTTTTGATCCACGGTGTCAATAGCATGTAAACACTTATTGTCCAGGCTTAAAACTAAAGGGAGTTGCTGAGAAAAATACTAAAAGGCTGTCACCTGCAGAACTATATCACAGCCTCAGTCATTAGCCTCACAAGGGAAGTATAGAAAATTAGATGCAAAAACCTGGGGGAGAGACAAAATGGTTCAGTCCTTCTGGATGATTCAAACTGGGCTGCACTAGCTTTCTGAAATAAATCATTGCGAGTTACCACGGTAATACAAGTGACAAAAGGGAATCATTTTGAAATACTGGAACAACTTATTAAAATCAGTGAAGGAAATGATCAGTGAAATTAAAATAGCATATAATAATTTAATATTTAGTTAGAATATGTATGGTTGTGCAATCTAAATAGCAAAGATTTTAAAATCTTTATATAAATCATTTGCAATACAATAAAAGACTTAAAGGTTCACCTGAGTATGTTTAAAAAAATAAAATGTTATGTGCATTCGTTATTTATGAATCTTTGGTATTGGTTCCTTCAAACTGTAGCTTCCATTGATTGTTTTCTTTTACTAAATCAAACCCTATCTTAAATTGATATTTAGCGATCCTGCTCCATTATTTAGCTGACTTCCTGTGATTTCCTCTGGAAAGTTAAGTACCTTGCTGGAGTATTGTCTGCAGAAGATAGGCAGCAGTGTTGAGTCTTTGAGGGTTACGGTAAATTGAACTGCTACTGCATTGCAGTATCAATCCAGCTGGTGCCTACCGCAGTCCCTTGGAAAGGCATTACAGCAGGAATGTTTTTTTTTCTCACTGATGAGGTGACGAAGCAAGTCAATTAAAGCTTGCAACTCAACAGCCCATGTTAAAGAAAACCATTTATTATTTGTAATTTAATTAGATCAATTGATGGAATTTTTTAGAAGCCCATGTTGTGCATTTGGAAGCTATTTTAATTGTTGCTTCTACTCCTTACTTATCTTGACTGATTTTCTTCTCAATGGTGCCAGGCTGTATTATTAGCAACTGCGGAACAACAACTTTGTGATAAAGGAATGTGGACAAATGCATCTGGTGCCATTGGCCTCTGTTTTTATTCTTCAAAATGATTTCAGTCTGCACTGACTGTGCCTGTGATGTAAATTATTTAATTAACTCTTCAAATACCAAGATGTTATTGCCCACTTTTTGTAAAAAAAATTCACTCTTCAGATTTGCTAAATTTATTTATGTAAAATTTAACATATGTAAGATTATATTTCCGGGTTCATTTAACCCTTGAATGTATGATAGGGCAACTTTGCATTTAGTGTAATTCATAGTGTAATGATGTAATATCTGTCAGAATGATTCATATCAGGAGATATCATTTGATTGTGAGAACATCATTGCTTCATTTATCATATGACTTTTATATCTCAAGCCTCTTCCAGATTTACGCTACTCGATGTAGTACATTTTAGTATCGAAGTCGTAAATGTTCAATTGAAAAACGGTTTGCATTTTACAAATGACATGTAAGCATGATGATTTAAAGATAAATGGATGTGTACAGTCTAATTTTTCTACATTTGTCTGTTCAATAGTTAGAAAAGCTTGGCTTGTCCATCATAGGAATAAAGGTGAAATTCTCCCTTGCTTAAAGAAATAGACAGAAATGAAAGATGAACTTACTATAAAGCTGAATTCCCAGACACCATGGGCTGGATTTTCAATCAGGGGTCAAGAAGTGGATATAGGGACTCTTTCTGCACCCAGTCCTTCAAAGTATGCTTTGGGCTTGCTTGCCCACTATGAAATTCAAATCCTCAGCTAATTAAAGGCCAGAGAGCGGGCTTGCCATCGCGCAAGGATTATAAAAGGACTCTCAATGCTCAAGGGCTAATGGGATGCCCAGCAGCGCTGAGAAATCTACAGCCCCACTGACCAAGGTGGGAACTGCCCAGCTAAACATCGAGACTGAAAGATCAGCAAAGATAAGTTTATTTTTATATTTTTAAAAATCACAGCTGCTCGGCCATGACACTGGAGGGGCAATCCCTCCACGGATGGCCAGGCCCCGCAGCTGTGACTCAGTGGCCATTATGAATCCAGGAAAGGGGCAGGTCCCTAGCATGATCTGTAAGGCTCCCCTTGCATCCCGAGACCATCATGTTTGTCGAAATGGGCTGCCTACATTGACGACCAGGTGTGGATGGCACCGGTGGGACTCTGTCGTGTTGGGGCGGCCGCTCGGCCGATCCGGGCCGGAGAATCGCCGCTCGCCTTTTGCAAACGGCGAGCGGCGATTCTCCGAGCAGCCAGCCATGATTCTCGCCACGTGGTTTGGGGGGGGTTGGGAGAATTCCGCCCCTGACCTTTGCATGACTATGAGTGGGAGTCTTACCGACTGCTGTCCAGAAACTACTGGAGTGGTGGTGGTCCCCATAATCTTCAACGGTTCTCCCTTGTATGTGGCTAGTGTGGGTCTGGTGTTCCTGAAGGGTCGAATACCAGTTTGAAGATGCTGGAATGTCTGTTCCCCAGTGACAAAGACTGCAGATCCCGTATCCATCTCCAACTCTGAAGAATGATCATTGACAAGCAGGCGTATCCTTAATGGGGTCATTTTGGTAATGCTGATGCAATTTAAATGCATCATTTCACCCTGTGAGGGTTGTATACTTTGGCTTTCAGCCTGTGTGGCACGCGTATTGCTGATTCTGGCATCCTTGCCTGGGTTATGCCCTTTGATAGCACCGAGAGCAGCTCTACAGCTAACATTAGGTTTGCCGGGTACCTCTAGGGCCGTCCAGCCATTTGTTAAAATAGCAGGATGCCCTTTCGCAGTTTTTGGTTGATACTGAGCCATGCATGTGGATGCCTTCACCAGATACATTAGGTTCTCGATGTAAGGACCCTCCCCCAACTTAAGATGCCACTATTTGTCATCCCTTGAATTTCTTGCATCTTTTTCTTGGCATTCTCCAGGGACAAAGCTATTTCTATAGGATTTTTGAGGCCTAGTTTGGGCTCCACCTGTATTTTTTTCTTGGTTGAAACATTGTTAATCCCACCCTCGATGCCAATGTAATAATTCCAGGAGGCAAGGATGAAAGGCAAAGCAAATAAAGCAAATAAAGGTTTATTCTCCAAAGCAAATAAAGCTGCAACCAGAGCAGACAAAACAGAGTCTCAGCCCAGGACTACCGGGAACTGCTAGTCCTGTTCTGAGGGTTGACATTTAAGGCGCCGCTGGTGGACTCCTATTGGGTGGGCCCCTGCCCAGCACCTATTGGGTGGGCCCCTGCCCACTCATCAATGCAACTCATATTCCATGAAGCCCACAGGGAGATCAATCAGTGATTCCTGTGGTCTTCGTGTGGGTTATGACAACCTCAAAAACACATAAACAAGTAGTTGTAGACTTAACTGAACTTGTGGATAATGTAGAAACATAGACAAATAGAAGCATTAATAGTACAGAAGGTGGCCATTCAGCCCATTCTTGTGTGTACCAGCTGAAAACATGCTATCCTGTCTAATCCCACCATCTAGCTCTTGGTCTGTAGCCATGTAGGTTACATTACCTTAAATGCATGCAAGAGTTTTTAAATTGTGATTAGGGTTTCTGCCTCTATCATCCCTCAGGCTGTTCCAGACCAGACCTCTCCATCCCTGCCATCCACTGAATGAAAAAAAATATTCCTCAACTCCCCTGCAATAATTTCACCAAATAGTTTAAATCTATGCCCTTGGATATTGACCTCTCTGACAATGGAAATTGGTCCTTCCTAAATTCCGTCAAGTAAATAATTCTGTGTAAAACAAACATTTGTATTCATGACCTTATATCAAAGAAAGGAATGTCTTAATAACATCTTGGAGCTGTCAATCAAATTGTCAATTTACAGCCCCCTGCTGTGATAATGGCAGGTTGTGGAAGCAGTCAAGCAGTAATAACATTATAATGATACATCAACATGCAGATATTGAAACTGAAATTGCCGATTATTTTCAATTCAGAGACAACACAGGTTGTTTTTGGCCTCAAAGTTTGATGGTCAGGGTATTTAAATAAATTGACATCTTGGCAGTCCCACAGATCTTATCTATTTTTTTCTGAGAATTTACACCTAGTCTAAAAAAAAATCAAAAATCACACAATGCTGAATAAGGTCCCTGCTCCGGTGAAAATGGGTTCTGTTTGAACTCAACACTTGGTTTAGGACTGCAGTGAGGAGAAATGTCTTCCCAGAGTGTTGAATCTGTGGAATTCACTACCACAAATAGTAGTTGAGGTGAAAACATTGTGCAATTTCAAAAAGGAATTAGACATAGCTTTTGGGGGATCAGTATATTGAACTTGATGATCAGCCATGATCAAAATGAATGGCAGAGCATGCTCAAAGAGCCCAATGTCAATCGCCTGCTTCTATTTTCTATGTTTGTTTCTATCTATGTTTCTATTTCACCCTGTCTTCTTTCTTATCCCTCCTCCAGCCAATCTGAAGACCCTGTAACTCGGAACGTTGAGCTTCCATACCTGCCCTTCTTTCAGTCATGTTACAGAAATAGCTAAAATATCATACTAATGCTTTTCAATCCATGTCTTCAGATTATCTGCCTTATTCGCTGGACTTCTTGTACTGAATTACATACTATTAATCACTAAACAGCTCTTTAATTCCTCGATCTTCTATGCTCACTTACTAATTTTCTGCATTCTGTTTCCAGTTTTGCTTTTGTTACTTCTGAACCTATGCTCAGGTTTTTAACCCCTCCACCAAACTACTTTAAATGCACACTAATAGCACTTGCAAACCTCCCCACCATGATATTGGCTCCGTCCCTGTTACGACGCAACCTGTCTGGCTTGGAAAGGTCCCACTCCTCCCAAAACAGGTTCAGTGTCTCAGGATTCTAAACCCCACCCTCTTCACCATCTTCCTAGTCACACATTCAACTGCATATTTCTGTACTCACGAGCATGTTGCACTGTGAGTAATCTGGAAATTATTACTTTCGAGGTGCTACTTTTTAATTCCTGTGCTAGCTCTCTGAAATCTACCTCTTTCATCCTTCTTTCTAATTATTTCATTGGAACCAATATGTCTTCAGGCTGTACACCCTCCCAACTCGGGATGTTCTGCAGACACTCACTGACATCTTTGTATGAGGGAAGCAACATACCACCCTGGTGCCACTTCTGCAAATGTACAAAATGCTTGTTTTCTACCTTAATAATTGAATCCACTACCACTATTGCTTTCCTGATTTTTCATTTCCCCCTTTCCATAGCTAAGGCACCCTTGGTGTCATGACTCTGTCTATATTTCCCAGAGGAATTATCACTCTCATACATTTTCAGAACTGAATACTGGTTGGAAAGAAGGATGGACTTGAGGGAACACTGCATTACCTGCCTGTATTTCTATGGTGAGGTGAACTTGGGCTTTTAAAAATCGTGAATCAGACGCAGTGGCTGCTGAGGGAGAGAGAGAGAGGGGGGTAGGGAATGTGTCCAACATCACCATTGCTTTCTGATAGCTGTGCCGCTGGCCGGTGGCTTATGCTGGGGCCAGGGGTTGTAGCAGAGGGGGGGGGGGGGGGTTGGGCAGGAGGTGTTATGTGGGGGTCAGGGTGGGCAGGCACGGAACACCATTGCCGCAGCCTGCAAGGCAGCTATGCAGTTGCGCGCGCCACTGACTGCCCACTGTGAATTTCAGCCCACGAGGTTGTATGGGTGTCCCCCCCCAGGCCACCCCCCTCAGTGGCCTCTGGCCCCAGAAAACCCATCAGCAGTATGAGCGTGCTCCAACGCAACCAGTGCCATCTTGTTGGCTGGGATGGTGTGTGTGGGAAATTAAGTGTGTATATGCGGCTGCAGCTTATCAGCATCCTGAGTGTCAAGCACAAATCCGGTGATTCCTGTACCATTTTTCATTGGAATCAATTGTGTTCCATGTGGCACCAGTGCTAGCCCCTTAACAGTCGCTGAATCGGTCCAGGTGCGGCACCAGTTTTGCTGTCGTGAAAGTCCATGAATCCTGCCCCGGCGTCAACACTTAGCCTCAGGAATGGAGAATACAGCCAACAGTCTTTTGAACCCGGGTTCCATTATTCCCATCCAGTTATAACATCAACTGTAATCATAACAATACGTAAGCAGCACATTATGAACTAATTCTGGTTTGTGGCTGTCAGTCCAACAATATGGCATCTTTGGCATACACGGGTCGGGATTCTCTGACCCCGTGCTGGTTCGGAGAATCGCTGGGGGGAGGGGCACGGAAATTGCGCCACGCCGCCCCAACGCTGGCCCGCTGATTCTCCGGCGCCGATTCAAATGCTGGAATGGGTATTAAGGGCGCTGGTTTTATCACTGCTTGAGGTTTCCCTATCACTTGACATGTCTGACATGATCGACAAAATTTAACTACATCTTTATGTAGTCCAGGCCAATAAAAATATTTTTGGATTTTAGCTTGTGTTTTTCCTACTCCCAAATGACCTCCCACTGGTACCTCAGGAGCTACTCGCAACACTTCCTTTCTATACTCTACCGGCAATACCACTTGATGAACTTCTGCCCACATTTCATCCGCCTGCATATGTAAAGGTCTCCATTTCCTCATAAAGACATAATTTTTACGGTAATTACACTCCGGCATACACTCAGATTCCTCTTCTGTGTATGCTTTCTGATATATCCATTTTATTTCTATATATTTCTGTTGTAACTCCGCCAATTTTTCTAAACTAAAAATATCCGCCTCATCCTCCACCTGTTCTAGCGATTTTCATTTCATTTAATTTCATTTCTTGTTCTTTTTCAACCCTCTGATCAAAAATCATTTCTGATAATTGCACTTAACTTTATCTTCACTCTTTGATTTCTCCTCTTGTCTTAACCTGTGACTTTGCAACCTTGTTACTGCACAATCCGGAAACGTCCCAGGATATTCGTCCTTCAACACTTCAGTTGTCTGATTTTCCACTGGCTTATCAACCACTGTAGGCATCACTCCCACCTGCGATCCAGCTACATCATTACCCAAGATAAACTGTACTCTTGGACAAGATAGTTTCTCTATTACTCCTACTAGCACTTCACCACTCTTCGCTGGACTTTCCTACCTTACCTTATATAATGGAACACTACTCCTCTCACCATGAATTCCACATATTATCACCTTTTCTGGCAACATTCTTCCCAAACTACATAACTCCTCATCTCTTACCATTAAAGATTGACGAGCTCCCGTATCTCTTAAAATTGTGACTTCTTTACCTGCTCCTCCTGATACACATGAGTAAACTTTACTCACACAAGTAAATTCTTGAATGAGATCTGGCACCTTCTTATCAGTCACCTCTTGATCAGGCTGTGCAACCTTTTGCACCTCCTTCACTTCACGTGGGCTTTCCTTAACCACTTTAACAATCCCCACTGTCTTATTCTGTTTTACGACAACAGCCTTCCCAGTGCTTTTCTTCAATCACCAACACTGTGACTTTACATGGCCTAGTTTATTACAGTGAAAACATTTGAAATTTTTCATGTCTCTTCCACCCTCCTGGATTTCCTTTTTAATCTGAGGTACACTCCTTATTATCTCCCATTAGATCACCTTTACCTTTACCACTTGAGTATTTCTCATGTCCACAGTTTCTATCCCTCACAGGCTGAAACTGATGTCGGAATCCAAGCTTTGATTTATGAACTAATTCATAATCATCTGCCATTCCTGCTGCTAACTTCGCAGTTTTAACCCTCTGCTCTTCCACATGAGTTCTCACCACATCAGGAATTGAATTTTTAAACTCCTCCAAAGATATAATTTCACTGAGAGCTCCATCCGTTTGGTCTATTTTCAAAGCCCTTATCTACCTATCAAAATTACTCTGTTTGATCCTTTCAAACTCCATGCATGGTTGAACAGATTCTTTCCTTAAATTTCTAAACCTTTGTCTGTAAGCTTCTGCACCTAAGATGGATTTTTTCAGATCCTCATATGACCCAGATACCTCCTCCGGTATTGATGCAAACACTTCACTCGCCCTACCGAGCAGCTTTGTTTGAATCAGTAATACCCCGATGTCCTGTGGCCATTTCATTTGTTTAGCTACCTTCTCAAATAAAATGAAAAAGGCTTCTTCCTCCTTCTCATCAAACCTTGGCAATGCTTGGACATATTTAAATAGATCCCCACCAAGCCTTCGACTATGACGCTCTTTCTCACTGTCCTCATCACTAACATCCAACTGTATGTTTTCCTTTGCATCCGCCAATTTTAACTGACTGCCATGTTTCATGACCATTTTCTGAAGTTCAAACTCTCTCTCTTTATCTTTTTCCCTGATCTGTATCTCCCTTTCTCTTTCTTTTTGTTCTACTCGGGTTATTCTTTCTTTTCTCCTTTCTCCTTTCTTTTCTCCTTTCTCCTTTCTTCTTGACTTTTTCCTCTCTCTCTCTTTCTTTTTCTTTTTCCTCTCTTTCGTATTCAAGCTGCTTTATTTCTTTCTCATGTTCCATTTGTTTAGTGTAACTGAATTTTTGCCATTTCCAATGAGTCAAACTGTATCTCAGGCAACTTTAAATGCTTAACCACCACCATAATGACCTCATCTTTTCGCAATTTGTCAGGTAATGTTAACTGCAATGTTTTTGCCAAATCTAACAGTCTGCTTTTCGTCTCTGTCCGTAAGGTACTGCGTGTGACCATCTCCACCCCCAAAGCCTTCAGAGCCCCTGAAAGAGCCATTGTGCAAAACACACTCCCAACCTAAACTGAAATACCACACCTAAAAAGCACCCACAATATGCTCACCCCTCACTGTCTTTAAGTTCACTAAGCCAATCGAATAGATAGACTTTTATCACGGATGAGCCCCTACTTTGTTAAGGTCCAGGGTTTAGAGAACCCCACAGTGTATCATCAAGTTCACCAGACCCTTAACTTTGAATTTATTGTGGTTATGGGAAGCACACGGGCCAGCCTTTCAGGTGTTATTCAACAGAGTGTTACATTATTTTAAATTAAAACAGTGTTTATTTATGAAACCAGTTAACACTTTATTAACCCACAGAAAATATCTTAACAAATATCAACACCAATAAATCCCCAAAGAATACAGTACTCTATAGATAACCCTTGATAAATTCCCAAGCAACATCCAGAAGACAAAAGACCCTTTTAACACAGAGATCAGGTTTAAATTCTCTAATGAGAGCAGTTATCCCTTTGAAATCACCCAAATGAACACTCTTTAGCTTGTAGAGAGATCCATGCACATCAGCTGACTTTCACTGCAGCTCTTCTTTCTGAAAACGAAACTAAAAACTCACTCTGTAGCAGCCTGCTCAAAAACGAAAGTAAAGCAGACAGACAGCCCAGCTCCACCCACACTCTGACATCACTGGTAAACACCCATTTCTTAAAGGTACTCTCACATGACAAATGTAAGCAAAAATGCCCGAAGGAAGCCAAACTAGAGGCAGAACAGACACCAGGAGCAGAAGGGGCCAGAGGCGACCACACTCGGATGAGCCAACCAGTGCATGAGGCGACGGAGCGGAAGCTTCGCCAAAACGAAAAGAGCAGGACAGATAGGAACACATTCTCCCTATAGATAGATAGGGAAATACAGCACAGAACAGGCCCTTCGGCCCACGATGTTGCGCCAAACTTTTGTCCTAGGTTAATCAAAGAATTTTGGACAATTTTTCATGGCCAATCCACCCAACCTGCACATCTTTGGACTGTGGGAGGAAACCGGAGTACCCGGAGGAAACCCACGCAGTCACGGGGAGGATGTGCAGACTCCACACAGACAGTGACCCAAGTCAAAATCGAACTTGGGACCCTGGAGCTGTGAAGCAATTGTGCTATCCACAATGCTACCGTGCTGCCCTTAAGAAGTTAACCTACACTCCATTATTCTACCCTAATCCATGTACCTATCCAATAGCCGCTTGAAGGTCCCTAACGTTTCCGACTCAACTACTTCCACAGGCAGTGCATTCCATGACCCCACTACTCTCTGGGTAAAGAACCTACCTCTGACATCCCCTCTATATCTTCCACCATTTATCTTAAATTTATGCCCTCTTGTAATGGTGTGTTCCACCCGGGGAAAAAGTCTCTGACTGTCTACTCTATCTATTCCCCTGATCACCTTATAAACCTCTATCAAGTCGCCCCTCATCCTTCTCCGTTCTAATGAGAAAAGGCCTAGCACCCTCAACCTTTCCTCGTATGACCTACTCTCCATTCCAGGCAACATCCTGGTAAATCTCCTTTGCACCTTTTCCAAAGCTTCCACATCCTTCCTAAAATGAGGCGACCAGAACTGCACACAGTACTCCAAATGTGGCCTGACCAAGGTTTTGTACAGCAACCTATACTAGGAGGAGCTGGAAGGCATCCTTCCCCGAGGCGCTGAGGGAATACCAGCAGGTGATTAAAGGGGAGGTAAAAGCGGACATTGAGGCTGCGGTGAAGGCAGCGGTGGCCAAGACCCTGGCTCAAATACAGCTCACCCTGAGCAGAGCAGAGAAGAGACTGGAAGCCCAAGAGGCGACCATTAAAGGAAAAGGCCACAACTGACAAGAGCGATCGGATCACGGCACTGGTAAAAGAGGTGGCGAGGTTGGTCACTATGCAGGAAAGTCTGAAGGGCAAAGTGGAAGATCAAGAGAACCGCTCGAGAAGGCAAAATGTACGGATTGTGGGCCTACCGGAGGGGATCAAAGGCAGGAACCCCACAGTATACGTGGCCAAGATGCTGGGCAACTTAGTGGGGAGGAATACTTTCCCCAACCCACCAAAAATGGACAGGGTACACTGGTCGAGGTGCCCGAAACCCAAAGCCGGGAGAAACTGAGGGCAGTAATAGCCAAACTGCACCAATACCAGGACCGGGAAAGAATCCTACGCTGGGCCAGACAGGCCAAGAATCCTACGCTGGGCCAGACAGGCCAAGAACTGCCTCTGGGAAGGACATAGTATTAGGATATTCCGGGCATTGGGACGGACCTAGCCAGGTAACGGGCTGAGTTTAGCAGGTCAAAAGCAGCCCTGTACAAAAACGGCGTACACTTTGGTATGCTGTACCCAGCGAAGCTCTGGGTCACACATCAAGGCAAAGAACATTTCTTCACAGTCTCCGCCGAGGTGAACAAATTTGTCGAGGAATGCGGGTTGGAACACTGACAGCAGGGGAAGAAATAAGGGGCCCCTGGCAAGGAGCAACAGCACACCGATGGGCCGACGAGCCGACGCGGCAGGGGGCGGAGTGAGGCAACACCTCGCCTCCTGCCACCCCTCCCCCTACGAAACACAGGTGGGAAACAGAGGCCTAGTACAAAAGAACGAGTGCAGCGGAGAAGGGAAAGCGAAGTGGCAAGCGAGAGGAGTGCAGGGCAAGACTGGTAAAGAACAGGCAATAACTACAGAGAGTGGGCAAAGGAGAAGCAAGACACTAACTCCCGGGAGGGGGTCTCCGCACTAGCAGGAAAGCTAGCGCCGGGGTTATGCAGCAGAGCAGGGCCGTGGCGCACCCCCAACAGGGGTGATGGCACCAGATTGGGGGGCAACACCACACAACAAGGACGGGGGAGCAAACAGGGATAGGAGCGGATGAAAGGGGGACAAAAGAGGGGAAAACGGGAGGGAGTGATGGGGGGGGGGGGGGGGAGGGAGGGATTGTGGGGCACTGGGCACAGAGAGAGAAGGAAAAAGAATTAGAGCAGCAATAAGGCTACAAAGGGCCACAACCAGGGGCCCGGAACAAGCAAGCACTGCAAGTAACCACCCAGTACAGTCTCTGGGTGAAGAGAGATCCCGGAGTGCAGGGGCCTACCCACGTGGCAAACACACAGTGGGCGGCCATGTTGGGTGCCCTCTGGACAAAGGGAAACCCTGGAGCGCAGGGACCCGACTGCATGGGAAGAGCAGTGACAGTGGCCATCTTGGACGGCCCCCTAACAAAGGGAAACCCCAGAGTGCAGGGCGCGTCCACCATGTAAGTATAGTTAATCCCACAGGAGCGGTGGGAAAAGAAACCTCCCACCAGGATAGTCACCTGGAACATAAGGGGACTCAACGGCCCAATGAAAAGATCCAGAGTATTCACCCACCCAAGAAACATGAAAGCCAACATAGTCTTCCTCTGAGAGAGCAGGACCGATTGCGGGTAAGAAATGGCTGGGTGGGACAGACCTACCATTCCTGTTACGGGATGAGAGCCGGGGGGGAGGGGGGCAATATCGATCAGCAAGAGGACAATGTTTAAGGCAACAAAGACGGTTACAGATCCAGGGGGATGGTACGTCATGGTTAGCGGGGCCCTGGATGGGGCACCGGTAGTACTCAGTAACATGTATGCTCCCAAATGGGACGACACGAAATTCATTAAAGAGACCATGGTGGAAATCCCCAACAGAGCGACGCACCGACTGATCGGGGGGGGGGGGGGGGGGGGGGGGGGGTGGGGGGGGGGGGGGGGGGGGCTTCAATTGTGTACAGGACCCAAGGATAGACAGGTAAAACCCCAAAACAGGGAAGACCTCAAACATGGCAAAGAAACTTGGTGGTTTTATGGAGCAGATGGGGGAGGTGGACCCTTGGAGGTTCAGCTACTCGGGGGAGTTCTTTTTATCCCCAGTACACAATGTATATACCAAGATTGACTTCTTTGTGGTGGGGAAACGGTGCTTCCAGGGCTGATCAAAATGGAATACTCTGCAATTGTAATCTCCGACCACGCTCCACATTACATGGATGTGAGGTTGGTGTCAGGCAGTGCCCAACGCCCCACGTGGAGGTTGGACACTGCCCTTTTAGCCGACAAGACTTTCAGCGATAGGGTATCACTGGCCATAGCGAAGTATACGGAGAACAACCAGAATGGGGAGGTCTCACCCTCTACGTTCTGGGAGGCGCTAAAGGCCGTGATTAGAGGGGAAATTATCACCTTCAGAGCATGAAGAGACAAGAAGGAAAAGAAGGCTAGGGAGCAGGTGGTGTACTCCATACTGGAGGTAGACCGTAAATATTCGAGGCTCCGACTGTAGAGCTCTTGGTGGAGAGGAGAAAGCTGCAAATGGACTTTGACCTGCTCTCCACGAGGAAGGCAGTACACCAACTCCGCCAGGCACGGGGGACCCTATACGAACATGGACTCAAAGCTAGCCGCCTGCTGGCTCACCAGCTAAGAAAGCAGGCAGCCACTAGAGAGATCGCACAAATCCGGGACAACTGAGGCACATTAGAAACAGACCCAGAAAAAGTAAACAAAACCTTTGACGCCTTTTACCGAGGGCTGTACACCTCAGAGCTCCCAACAGGGGTCTCGGGGATGAAACGGTTCCTCGATGGACTGGATATGCTAATTGTCGGGGGAAGACAGAAAACAGGTCTTGGAAGCACCAGCAGAACTGGGAGAGATCATGGAGAGTATTACCTCCATGCAGGCGGGGAAGGTGCTGGGACTGGACCGATTCCCGGCAAACCTACAAAAAATTTGCGACATCACTGGCCCCGTACCTGTGGTAGATGTTCACAGACTCGCTGGCCAGGGGCAAACTGCCACCTACACTAGCACAAGCCTCAATCTCGCTAATACCTAAGCAAGACAAAGACCAAACGGAATGTGGGTCATCCAGACCCATCTCACTACTAAACATAGATGCCAAAATACTGGCCAAAATCCTTGCCAGGCGCTGGAGTACTGCGTACCAGAGGTGGTCGCAGAGGACCAGACGGGTTTTGTCAAAGGTAGACAGCTAACATCAAACATCAGGCGCATGCTGAACGTGATAATGACCCCAACCAGGAAGAGAACACCAGAGGTGATCATTTCCCTGGACGCAGAAAAGTCCTTTGACAGAGTCGAGTGGCAGTACCTCATAGAGGTACTGGAACGGTTCGGGCTCGGATCAGGGTTCACCTCCTGGGTAAAGCTCCTATACAAAGCTCCCATGGTGAGCGTATGGACAAACAACACCAACCCCCAGCACTTCCAGCTACACAGGGGCACCAGGCAGGGATGTCCGCTGTCCCCACTGCTGTTCTCTATACCGATTGAACCACGAGCGATTGCTCTCAGAACAGCAAAAAACTGGAGGGGGATCCAAAGGGGAGGCAGAGAGCACAGAGTCTCGCTCTATGCAGATGAGCTGCTCCTCAACGTCTCGGACCCACAAAGCAGCATGGAAGGAACCACTGCGCTCCTGAAAGAGTTTGGTGCCTTCTTGGGCTACAAACTCAACAAAAGCAAAAGTGAGATCTTCCCGGTGAACCCACAAGGTGGAGGGACAGCACTAATGGGACTGCCATTAAAACAAGCCCAACACAAATTCCACTACCTGGGGATCCAAATCGCTCATGACTGGACGGGGATCCACAAATGACTAGTCTGATAGAGGAAGTCAAAAAGGACCAGCAAAGATGGAACACACTCCCACTCTCCCTCGCGGGGAGATTGCAGACGATCAAAATGAACATACTGCCTAGGTACCTCTTCCTACTTCGATCTATCCCGATCTACATCCCCAAGGCCTTTTTCAACTCGTTGGACAAAACTAATCATGGCGTTTGCATGGTGGGGGGGGGGGGGGGGGGGGGGGGGGATGGGAAATGCTGAGATCCCAAAGAAGGTCCCACAGAAAACAAAGTCCAGGGGAGAGTAAGCCCTCCCAAACCTACAATTCTACCACTGGGCAGCGACAGCAGAACGTGTAAGGGGATGGATCAAGGAGCCAGAAGCCGAGTGGGTGCGCACGGAGGATTCCTGCAAGGGGACTTGGCTCTGGGCCCGCGCCACAGCGGCACACCCATCCCCACCCAAAAAACACTCCAGCAGCCAGTGGTGGTAGCCACCCTCGGGTCCTGGAACCAAATATGGCAGCAATTCAGCCTGACTGAAATGTCAGACAAAACCTCCATCTGCAACAACCATAGGTTCGCACCAGCGCTCACTGATGCCACCTTCAAAAAGTGGAGACAGGACGGGGCGACATTGACAGTCAGGGACCTATAACCAACAGCAGGGTCACAACACTGGATGAACTGACAGAGAGATTTCAACTAGCCAGGGGCAATGAACTAGGATACCTGCAGCTTAAAAACTTCCTACGGAAGGAGACAAGGACGTACCTACGACCACCATGACAGACACAACTAGAGGAGTTACTTGAAGCAAACATTCTAGGCAAAGGAAACTGTAGCGACATGTACGAACGACTGGTCAAGAGGGCCGACACTGTACTGAACGCAACAAGAAAGAAATGGGAAGAAGACCTGGGGATTGAAATAAGGTGGGGACTCTGGGGTAAAGCACTGCATAGGGTCAACTCCAACTCCACGTGCTTAAGACTCAACCTAACACAACTAAAGGTGGTACAGATGCGAACGGTGCCAAGGAAGCCCGGCCAACCACACCCACATGTTCTGGTCTTGCCCCAGACTTGCTGGTTACTGGACAGCCTTCTTTGAGGCAATGTCCAAAGTGGTAGGAGTGAGAGTGGAGCAGAGCCATCTTTGGGGTATCAGACAAGCTGGATCTCTTCATGGGTAGGAGGGCGGATGCCCTTGCCTTTGCCTCCCTGATCGCCCGCCGTGGAATCCTGCTCGGCTGGCAGTCAGCAGCACCACCCAAAGCTGCAGACTGGCTGTCCGACCTCTCAGAATCTTTCCAAATGGAGAAAATCAAATTCGCCATCCGAGGGTCTTGGGAGCCATTCACCCAACTGTTCCAGGACCTGTTTGTGGCCAACGAACAGACAGTTAAATAACCAAGTAGTCAAGAGCCTGGGAAAAGTAACCAAAACATGAGAAAAGAAAAGGAAGGAGGGAACGACCTATGGGCAGCATGGTAGCATAAGTGGATAGCACTGTGGCTTCACAGCGCCAGGGCCCCAGGTTCGATTCCCCGCTGGGTCACTGTCTGTGCGGAGTCTGCACGTTCTCCCCGTGTGTGCGTGGGTTTCCTCCGGGTGCTGCGGTTTCCTCCCACAGTCCAAAGACGTGCAGGTTAGGTCCATTGGCCATGATAAATTGCCCTTCGTGTCCAAAAAGGTTAGGAGGAGTTATTGGGTTATGGGGAGAGGGTGGAAGTGAGGGCTTAAACGGGTCGGTGCAGACTCGATGGGTGGAATGGTCTCCTTCTGCACTGTATATTCTAAGACCCGGGGGGGGGGGGGAGCAGTGCAGGGGGGTAGCTAAAACCAATAGTAAAGAAAGGGGCTCTGCAGGGAGAGAGAGGGAGGGGGAAGGGGGGGGAAGAAGGAAAGACAGGAGGCAAAGAACAATAGAGGGGAACCAGAGTGCGGGGAAAGATGAGGGAACACAAACGGGAAGGAGAGCACAGGAAACGACAATGACCATGACAAACACAGCAGCAGGGAGTAAGAAAGTACAGGGGGAAGAAACGGCGAACGGCCAAAGCAGAGGCAAACGCACAACTACAACAGTGATAACCGACCGGGAGAAGCAAGCAACATCATCAGGGGTGCCACCCAGGCCCCCCCCCCCCCCCCCCCCCCCCCCCCCCACCCAGATCCATTTTTGTATTACCGGTGTTGTACTCTTTGTGTTGGAAAAAAAGTATGTACATGTAAAAATCGAAGAACACACAAGACTTGTATTAAGGTATACTGTAAATGTCTCTCCAGTACCTTGATGTATATACACTTCCCCAGTTTTCTCCCCCCACACCTTGTTTTTTTTCTTTACTCATTAGTTCCGTGATTTTGCAAACTATATAGCATTGTTAGTTTTATCTTGTATGTACTATCTTCTCACTTTGTTTTTCTCCTGTATTTTTTTTCCCTTTTTTTTGTGTACACCTGTAAATATACTGGGCGGGATTCTCCAATAATGGGGCTATGTCCCCACGCCGGCGTGAAAAGCGGCGCCAACTACTCCGGTGTCAACGGTCCCCTATAATGGGGAATGCTCCCTTTCCTAGGTGGCTAGGTTGGCGCCGGAGTGGGCCCCGCAACTCCAGCCGGTGCGGAACGGCCGGTGTGATTCAGTGCATGTGCGTGGGTTCCCTTCTCCGCGCCAGCCCCCGGGCAATATGGCAGGGCCCTACAGGGGCCCGGCGCGGAGTAAAAGAAGCATCCACGAAACCAGCCCACCTGCCGATTGGTAGGCCCCGATCACGGGCCAGGCCATTGTGGGCTCCCACCCCCAGCCCCCCGCCAGGGTTGGATTCCCCCTACCCCCCTCCAGGGTAGCCCCCGCAGACTCACCTTCCAGGTCCCGCCGTGTGGGACCTGAGTAACCCACACCCACGCCGGCGGGACTCGGCCAAACATGTCAGCCACTCGGCCCATCGGGGCCTGGAGAATCGCCAGGGGGGCCGCTGTCAACAGCCCCCCCGACTGACGCAGCGGGAATCCTGCGGGCACCTGGGAATCAGCGCCGGAGAATAGGGAAGCCGGCGGCTGGCCGTGTTTCTCGCGTCCCCCCCCCACCCGGGGATTCTCCGACCCGGTTCGGACAATCCTGACCATGATGTTTGAAAACGCAATAAAAAACATTTATTAAAAAAGGGTTTTGGGGACTTTGCGCGGTGGCTGCGGACTGTGCCAGCGCCATCACAGTTTGGGGGGAGGGGGGGAGGACCGTTCCGCTGACCAGGGGGCTTCGGTGGGGGTTGGGGGGACTGGTGAGGGGGTGATCTGGGAGTGGTGAGGGGGATTACTGGCGGGCACTATTTAGCAGGCTGGGTCCGCGTGCAGCCTGCGCCATGTTGTATGGCACAGCCGCTGCAGATCACTGCCGTGTGCATGCGCAGCCACACAGACCCGCCAATTCTTCATCCAGATCTGCAGGTCAGAGCTTTATGTGGCGTGGCTGCTAGCTCCCCACCGGGCAGAGTCGACATTTTAGTCATAAGACTGGACACATGCTCCGGACATAGCTTCAAAATCGTAGAATCCGGACCCCTAAATCCCATCCTGAATGCTATTACTCTGCCTCTAGTTTCATTTGCATCCATTTCCCACCCTTAGCACTAGACTCAGAATCCTTAGTTATTAGAATCGCACCAATCGTCTCTGTATCTTTAAAAATCTTCTGAAGCTCCATCTCTGGAATAAAGCAATGTCTTTTAGTGTTTAAAGTATATTACAAGTTCAGTTTTCTCTTCATGCATTACAAATGAACCAGAAAATTCTGCCCACATTATATTTATTACTTTGGTAGTTTGACCTGAATTAATTGCTCTTGGCGGAAACAAAGTAGAAAGTTCATGCTAACAGTCCCCACAAATTAACGATCATAATCTTATAAAAACCACAGAAAGCACGCATCCACATTTATGATTGATACAGTCAGCTCGTAAAGCAATCTGCAAAATTAACCCAATTTTCCAGTATTTTACAGACCTGTTACATATTCAGTTTAAATTGTCACCTGTGTCTCAGTAGGTGGCATCCTAAGTGTCAGGGGGAACAATCGGGGGTGGGTAGGGGGACATGTGGGGGCATGGGCTGCAGTGCAAGCCAGGGCCACCGTGTATTCCTTTGGACACAGGTGGACATGGGAGTACTCACCATGCTAACATGTTCGCCCTTAACCTCCTGTAGGCAATGGATTTCTGAGTCCAGTCAGGAATAATTGACATCTGTCTGGCCCCTGCGGATACACTGAGGCTGCACGATCAGGAGCTGCCCGGGGAGGGCCCTGCAGAACAGGAGTGTGCCCCAGAGGTACAGGGACCAGCTGTTGAAGCCAGTGAGCCAGCCATCCAACAGACCATGGGGGAGGTGGAAGGAGGCGCCACATCTGACCTCATGTATATTGCAACACCTGCTGGATCAAGTGTGTCACCGACACCTGCGGCTGAGCAGGGAGACTGCAACATCTCTGCGGAATATGGCACACCTGGAACAACGGGGACATGGGGGAAGCCACCTGCTCCCAGTGGCCATCTTGGTGACAGTCACCCTGAACGTTTACCCCACATGATCATTCCAGAAGCCGAGTGGGAACCTGTCTGGGATCTGATGCGCTATCAATCATACTAAAGACTCCAATGGGTACAATAGAGGCTTTATTACAGTTAGATGTTTATCCTCCGACTGCAGCTGGTAGAACGGCTGCTCAGGAGAAGTCATGCATATTTATACGGCTCCTTGTGGGCGGAGCTAGCCGGCAGGGGCTACCGGCGAACCTGTAGTATAGGTACTGCTGTACATCCTCTAATACAGGCACACACACAATTACACAGTGGATAACCACAGGATCTCACACACATCCGTTCACTGGTGCATCTGCGATGCTGTAGATGCCTGGGCGGCACACTATATCAACTTCAATGTGGACTGAGCCCACCAGATTGCCCGGGCAGCTTCCACTTGTGCACAACTCACACAGATCGTCCTGAGGAGATTGTGCAGCTTCTTATGACACTGTTTTCTGGGCCTTGTGGTGGGGCCCAGGCCAGGTTGACATCAGCCAGTGGCAGTCTCCTTCCCACCCGGGGAACAGAGTGTCTTGCATCTCCTCCATGGCATCCAACAATATCTTGAGCTCTGTGTCTGCGAACCTCAGGGCCGCTCTCAGAGGTGCCATTTTCTTGGCTGGAATTGCAGTTTGTGGGGAGTGGACAGCTACAGCTTGTCAGGCTCTCAGGTGCCAATCCTGACCCCAGCGAATCACACGCCGGTGTGCGTTGGAGTTGCACTAGTTCCACATGACGTAAGTGTTATTAGCATGTCCTGAATTGCTCTAGCATTCGCACCCCATCAGGACTGTGGAACACCCCTGATTCAATCCCAGTGTCAGCACTTAGTCTCTTAAACAGTGAATCCCACCCAATGTCTTTATTTCTGCCAGTTCACTGTACAATTATCATTTGTGCTACCAGAAGAGGTGGCTACTGGACGACGTGGGCTATGTGCTGACCATCAGGTTCGTGACTTGTATACACAACCCACTCACAGGGCTGCATGCATATAATGAGAGCAACACTGCCCATGAATATTATCAAACAGACCAAGGTGCTTAAATAAAGCTTCCACTGTCTGGACCTTTTTGGAGGAACTCTGCAGTACTCTTCAGAGGGCAAGTCATAATTCGGGATATTCCTCTGCATCCTCCACAACTTCATGATCAGGAGTGCAGCCCTTGTCAGTATTTATATGGCAAAAAGCCAAGGAGGAAGAGAAGGAGGAGTAAGGGAGGCAGCAACCAGCACATCCCCTTTCTGATCTGCTTGGCCATGAGTGAATCATCTGACTGAGGTGCATGCAACCTCAATTTTCCCACTTTCCCTTACCTTCCGTCCCTCTGTTGTTGGCCAAAAAGCTGCATTCTATTGGTCACAATGCTGAAATAAAATACACCACAAAATAAGCATCCTAAAACAACTTTCACAGAATTGTTACAGCACAGGAGGCCATTTACCCATTATGTCTCCATCGGCTCTCCAAACAAGCATCATGGCTCAGTACTTTTTCTCTGCCTTTTCCCCATACCCTGCACGTTATTTCTATTCCAGCAATCATTTAATACCCTCTTGAATGCCCTGATTGAACCTGCCTCCATCAGTGCATTCCAGACCCAAACCACTCAGTATGAAAAAGGGTTTTCTCACATCACATTTGTTTCTTTTGCAAATCACTTTAAATTCATGCCCTCTCGTTCTTGACATTTTTACGAGCGGGTACGGTTTCTCTGTTTACTATGTCCATCCCCTTCATGATTTTGAACATCGCCATCAAATCTTCTCTTAGCCTACTTCTCTCCAAGGAGAACAGTCCTAACCTCTCTAATCTATCCTCATAGCTGAATTATCTCAACCCTGAAACCGTTCTTGTAAATCTCTTCTGCACTCTCTCCAATGCATTCACTTCCTTCCTTGGTGTGATCCCCAGAACTGTGCACGATATTCCAGCTGAGATGTAAGTCATGTCTTGTATAAGTTCAGCATAACATCCTTGCTCTTGTACTCTTATTTTATATTGTCTCTCCATGTTCTTCCGACAAGAATGCATACTTCTCCGCACTGAATTCATCTGCCACCTATCTGCCCACTCCACCAACTTGTCTAAGTTCTTTTGACGTTTTGTACTGTCCTCTTCACAGTTTACAAAATACTTCCAAGTTTTGTGTCATCTGTCAACTTTGAAATGGTCCCTTGCACACCACGATCTCGATCATTAATATTAATCAGGTAAAACAAGGGTCCCAAGACTGACCCCGAGGGAAACCACTACAAAACTTCCTCCAGCCGAAAAATATCCATTGGCCATTACTCTCTGCTTCCTATCATGCAGTCAATTTTGTAACTACATTGCTACTGTACCTTTTACCCAATAAGCTATAACTGTTCCCTTAGTCTTATATAATGTGGCATTATGTTGAATGTGATCTGAAAGTCCATGTAAGCCACATCAACAGCCCCTCATTGACCATTTTTGCGAGCTCCTTAAAAAATACCAGCCAGTTAGCTAATTGCGATTTCTCCTTTAGAAATCCATGCTGGCTTTTCCTAATCAGCCTACATTTTATGTATGACTACTAAATCTATCCCAAATAATTGTTTCTTGAATCTTTCCCACAACCGGTGTTAAACTGACTGACCTATAATTACTGGCGCTGTCCATGCAACCTTTTTTGAACAAGGGCAGAGAATTTACAGTTCTTCAGTCCCCAGGTACCTTCCCCCGAGTCTAGAGAAGTCTGGAAGATTATGGCAAGCGCCCCTGCAATTTCCATTCTCCAGTCTCACTTTCTCAATATCTTTAGATGCATCTCATTCGGTCCTGGTGCCTTGTCAACTTTCAGTACTGTTTTTTCTTTTCAATTTTGAACCCTTCTAGGAACATCATTTCTTCATCTGTCACCATGTCTTGGGTTGCATCAATCTCCTTGGTAAACACGGATTCAGAGTGTCAGTTGAATACCTCAGCTATGCCCCTGCCTCCATGTGTAAATTCCCTTTGAGTTCTCTCATCACCCGTGCTCCTCCTTTTATCACCCTTTTACTGTTTATATGCCTACAGAAGACTTTGGGATTCCTCTTCATGTTGGCTGCCAGTCTTTTCTCACAATCGCTTTTCGCTTCTCGAATACGTTTTTTCACTTCCCCTTTGAACATTCTGTGAACCTTCTTGGTTCTCAACTGCATTTGCTATCTGACACCTGTCAGAAGCACACATTTTTCTTCCTTATCGTAATTTCTCTCTCCTTTTTCATCCAGAGAACTCTGGATTTGTTTGCTCTTTCCAGGGAATATACCTTGACTGTGCCTGGACTATTTCTGTTTTTCCAACAACCATTTGTTCCAGTCGACCCAGCCCAGCTCCATTCTTTCTCCAGTCTGTTCTCCCCCAATTAATTATTTTATTCTGGATTGCTTGTTTTCCTTTTCTATCATCATCCAAAACCTTACAATACAATGATCACTGTCTCCTAAATGTTTCCCCACTGACACTTGATCTACTTAGCTCCCCTCATTTCCAAGAACCAGGTCCAACAGTATATCCTTTCTTGTTGAACTGGACACAGACTGCTATTGTAAGTTTTCCTGAACACAATCCAGAAACATTTACCCCTCTCCGCTCTTTACACCACCACTGTCCCAATCTACATTTAGGGTAATTAAAGCCCCCTATTAAAACAACTGTGTAATGTTTGCAGGACAGACCCAGCAGAGGTGGCAGTATACAATCAGGAGGGGGTTGCCCTGAGTCCTCAACATCGACTCTGGACCCCATGAAGTCTTATGGTTTCAGGTTAAACATGGGCAAGGAAACAAGTGGGTAGCATGGTGGTTAGCACAAATGCTTCACAGCTCCAGGGTCCCAGGTTCGATTCCCGGCTGGGTCACTGTCTGTGTGGAGTCTGCACGTCCTCCCCCTGTGTGCGTGGGTTTCCTCCGGGTGCTCCGGTTTCCTCCCACAGTCCAAAGATGTGCGGGTTAGGTGGATTGGCCATGCTAAATTGCCCGTAGTGTCCTAAAAAGTAAGGTTAAGGGGGGGGGGGCTGTTGGGCTATGGGTATAGGGTGGATAAGTGCGTTTGAGTAGGGTGATCATTGCTCGGCACAACATCGAGGGCCGAAGGGCCTGTTCTGTGCTGTACTGTTCTATGTTCTAAGTGCTGATTACCACATACCAGCCACCATCAGCTGATGAATCAGTACTCATACATGTTGAACACCACTTCAAAGAATTACGGAGGGTGGGAAGGATGCAGAACATGCTCTGGGTGGGGGACTTCAATGTCCATCACCAAGAGTGGCTCGGTAGAACCACCACAGACTGAACTGGCCGGATCATAAAGGATATAGCTGCTAGACTGGGACTACAGCAGGTAGTGAAGGTACCAGCAAGATGAAAAAACATACTTGACCTCATCCTCGCCAAGCTGCCTGCTGTAGATGCATCTGTCCATGACAAAATCGGTGGAAGTGACCACCGCACAGTCCCTGTGGAGACAAAGTCCGGTCTTCACATTGAGGATACCCTCCATCGTGCTGTGTTGCACTACCACTGTGCTAAATGGGATAGACGTCAAACAGATCTAGCAACACAAGACTGGGCATCCATGAGGCGCTGTTGGCCATCAGCAGCAGCAGAATTGTATTCAACCACAATTTGCAACCTCATGGCCTGGCATATCCCCCACTCTGTCCCCCACCAAGCCAGGGGATCAACCCTGGTTCACTGTAGAGTGCAGGAAAGCATGCCAGGAGCAACATGAGGTATATCGAAAAATGAGGTGTCAATCTGCTGAAGCTACAACACAGGACTACCTGTGTACCAAACAGCATAAGCAGCAAGTAATAGACAGAGCTAAGCGAGTCCACAATTACGCATAAGATCTAAGCTCTGCAGTCCTGCCATATCCAGCCGTGAATGTTGGTGGTCAATTAAACAACTCACTGGAGGAGGAGGCTCCACAAATATCTCCATCCTCAATGATGGAGGAGCCCAGCACATATGTGCAAAAGACAAGGCTGAGACATTCGCTATAATCTTCAGCCAGAATGCTGAGTAGTTGATCCATCTCGGTCTCCTCCGGAGGTCCCCGACATCACAGATGTCAGTCTTCAGCCAATACGATTCACTCCACATGAAATCAAGAAACGGCTGAAAGCACTGGATACTGCAAAGGCTATGGACGCTGACAATATTCCGGCAATAGCACTGAAGACTTGTGCTGCACCCCTAGCCAAGCTGTTCCAGTACAGCTACAACACTGGCATCTACCCGGCAATGTGGAAAATTGCCCAGGAATATCATGTACACAAGAAATAGGACAAATGCAACCTAGCCAATTACCACCTTATCAGTCTACTCTCCATCATCAGCAAAATGATGGAAGGAGTCATCAACAGTGCTATCAAGCGGACTTACTCAGCAATAACCTGCTCACGGACGCTCAGTTTGGGTTCCACCAGGGTCACTCGACCCCTCATTACATAGAATCATAAAAACAGAGAAAAAATAGGAGCAGGAGGAGGCCATTCGGCCCACTTCAAGCCCACTACGCCATTCATTATGGTTCTGGCGATTCATCCAACTCAATAACCTAATCCCACTTTCCCCCATATCCTTTGATCCCCTTCAACCTAAGTGTTATATCTAACTGCTTCTTTAACTCTCCAATGTTTTGGACTCAACTACTTCCTGTGGTAATGAATTCCACAGGCTCACAACTCTCTTGGTAAAGAAATTTCTCCTCATCTCTGCCCTAAATGGTCTACCCCGTATCCTCAGACTGTGACCCCTGGTTCTGGACACACCCACTATCGGGAACATCCTTCCTGCATCTACCTCATCCAGTCCTGTTAGAATTTTATAGGTTTCTATGAGATGCCCTCTCATTCTTCTGCACTCCAGCGAATACAATTCTAACTGATCTAATCTCTCCTCATACCTCAGTCCTGCCATTACAGCCTTGGTTCAAACATGGACAAAAGAGCTGAATGCCAGAAGTGAGATGAGAGTGACTACCTTGACATCAAGGCAGCATTTTACCAAGAATGGCGTCAAAGAGTCAAAGAGTCAAAGGAAGATGGCTGTGACCGTTGGAGGTCAATCATCTCAGCTCCAGGATATCACTGCAGAAGTTCCTCAAGGTACTGTCCTAGGCCCAACCATCTTCAGGTGGTTCATTAATGACCTCCCTTCCATCATAAGGTCAGAAGTGGAAATGTTTGCGGATGACTGCACAATGTTCAACATCATTCGTGACTCCTCAGATAATGAAGCAGTCCATGTCCAAATGCAGCAAGACCTGGACAATATCCAGGCTTGAGCTGGCAAGTTGCAAGTTACATTCGCACCACACAAGTGCCAGGCAATGACCATCTCCTACAACAGGGGATCTAACCATCGCCCCTTGACATTCAATGGCATTATCATCACTGAATCCACCACAATCAACATCCTGGGGGTTTCCATTATCAGAAACTGAACTGGAGTAACCATATTAATGCTGTGGCTACCAGGGGAGGTCAAAGGCTAGGAATTCTACGGCGAGTGCAGGACAAAGCAGCCCGCTTGATTGCTCCTCCTTCTACAAACATTCAAACCCTCCATCTCGACGAACACTGGCAGCCGCGTCTACCATCTACAAGATTCACTGCACTAACTCGCCAAGGTTCATTGGACAGCACCTTCCAAACCCACGACCACTGCCATGTAGAAGGACAAGAGCAGTATATACCTGGGAACCCCACCACCTGAAGGTTCCCTTCCAAGTCACTCACCACCCTGACTTAAAAATATATTGATGTTCCTTCACTGTCTCAGGGACAAAACCCTGGAACTCCCACCATAACGGCACAGTGGGTGTACCTATACCTCATGAACTGCAGCAGTTCAAGAGGCAACTCACCACCCCTTTCTGAAGGCAACTAGAGATGGACAGTATATGCTGGCCTCACCAACGATGCCCACATTCCATGAAGTAATTTTTAAAAATCTCTCTGTAATTTGACCTTGCATCCAAAAATCCCTTCCAAAATTCCCTCACCCTCAGATACACTCAAACGATATGCACATGATTTTCCAGCCTCCCTGTACACCGCCCTTGCCTATCCTCCACTGCTGGAAAGTACAGACTCATCCGACACACCATCATGTGGCCTTGTATGTTCCTTAAATTGGATAAGGCCTAATCTTGCATGCGACAGGGATGCATTCACGCTCCGTAGAACTTAACTCCAACCCAAATTCTCCTCCCACTTACACCAACCTCCTCCACGGGAGCCACGGGAGCACTCTCTCTTCAACAGCTTCTTATATATATCCCCAACCTTACTCTCCCTATCAGAATTGCTGAATACCCTAATCCAACCACAGCTGCCAGCAGCGTCTTATCTAAGATAAAGAAATGAATTTGGGAATACACCCGGTTGACATGCCAGAAATACGAAAACTCCATCGTCTTCAGCCTCTCAAACCACGATGGGTCCCCGCCCCCCCATACATTCCATAAACCCAAGCAGCTCCTTTGGCATGGCTGAAACCCTCCATAATCAGCCGGTGTGTGTCCAAGTCGGGAAGCTAAAATCCATCTCAGAAAATCCACATTGTCCCAATTTGGGGCATATACATTCACTGGCACCACCGGCATCCCCTCCAGCTTCCCACTCGCCATCACAAACCTACCTCCAGGGTTATTAACAATATTTCCCAGCTCAAAAGCCACCCTCATATTGATCAGCACTGTCACCTTCCTGCGTGTTCCCTGCAACAGATGAACAGGCATCAATTAATCCTGCATGCAATACTAATGCCTAGTTTCAAAGGATATTGCATTTTCCCCAAATCTGCTTTTACGATTCTGTTAGAAGAACAAGGGTAGTAAAAGGTAATTGGATTGGATTTTGTTTATTGTCACGTGTACTGAGGTACAGTGAAAAGTATAATGTGGCCCTTTGAAAAAGATACAGGTAATATTGCAAATAAAAATAAGAAAGTGGCAGACTTTTTGAAGAACAATAATCAGAAAGGTTAATGAAATGAAAAGGACTTTCAATCTAGAAGAGTTAAATATAAAGGAGAGGCTGTTTTGCTGCAACTATACAAAGCCCACCTTACTTAGATCACATCTGTTATGCTGGCCGAGATTTTCTGCCAGTATTCGTCACGGGCGAAAATGGTGGTGCGCGTGGGAAATCCTGCACACTGGTGAAATGGGAACCTCGGTGGCAAGACCTCATTCTCTGATATTTTTATGTCCTTCACCAGTGATATAACAAGCTTCCCATAATGCATTTGAATAAATTTACATCCACTTCTCTGCCATATATTCCCCTCACATTAATAATCCCCCCTAGCCAGCGTGAGATAATGTCGGCAATATTTACAACCTTTGCAACCCCCACCGGCAGCCCACAGGGAACGGAAGCACCTGGGGGGAGAAGGACATGTCCCGCTGGCAATTCCTGATGGAAGTGCCAACCAGGATGGGCAATGGCAGGGGCGGACCCTGTAGAGTTCTCCATTGGGGTGGATTTCTCTAATGTGCGTGTGGTGGTGGGGTTGCCCAGGAACTTGTGGCGGGGGGGAGACGGAGGATTGCCCGGGTGCATGCGGGGGAGGGGTTCCCCATATTCATGGGGTAGGGGTTGCCCCGGTGCTTGTGGTGGGGGACAGATTGCCCGTATCAGTGGAGGAGGGGGTTGCCCTGGTGCTTGTGTGGGCAGTGTTCCTCTTATACAGTGGGCAGGGGTTGCCCCGGTTCCTGTGTGTGGGAGGGGGGTTCCCAGTGCTTGTGGAGAGGGGTGGTTCCGTATCTGTATTTGGAAGGGGAGTTATGAAGAGTATATTTTATAGCACAGATCGGGGTTCTCTTTCAAATCAGTGCCCTGATCTCTGTGGAACTGGTGTGGTTGGCTCTCGCAGGCCCTACCCCACCAGCATGATGGCATAAACCATGCCCCAGATTTACTGTGCAGAGCGCCAGATAATCTGGAGAGAAAACCCATCTATGCAGCTGGAGAGCTGCGTGCTGGTTTTATTGCCTCAGCAGCTCTCTGTCCACAGAATGCAAAATTCTAGCCACTGTGTACAATCGGCACACCATACCTGTGGCTTTGGAAGGAGGGCAGTGTGTGGTGGTATGATTTGCATAGCTGTCTGCCATTGGTGTAGAACACCGGCTTACCATTGGCCCTGGTCGGTCATGTGCCTCTCGACCAATTGGTTGAGACCAGTCATGTGACTACTCTCCGATTGGTCGAGAGGCTGAGTTAACCACGCCGCCATACTGAGGTATAAATAGTCAGATCGCCCGGCGGTCGTACATTCTATTGTAGTCGACTGCAGGGCTAAGTTCTAGCTTATTAAAGCCTAACTTTTGTATAGCAACTTGTCTCTCGTGCAGTTGATGGCTCATCAATTTAATAAGCTAGATTTTTGAAGATGGAGTTCCGGATCAAGCCCGAATGCCTCCGCATCAGCCCGCAAACTCCGAACTCTGCAGAACTTTTTCAACATTGGCTGGCATGTCTCAAAGGATACCTGGAGTCTGCAACCAGCCCCCCCACCATGGCACAGAAGCTTCACATCCTCCACTCCAGCGTGGGTATAGCAGCCTACGCGATAATCAAGGAGGAGAAAGATTACGATGCCGCCATGCTAAGGCCGAATGGACAATTCCTTAAATCAGTCAACAGAGTATTCGCCTGACATCTGCTGGCCACCAGACAACAGCTCCCCGGTGAGTCATTAGACCAATTTTACCAGGCCCTCGCCATCCTGGGGAGGAACTGCTCCTGCCTCGCAGTTTCAGCTACGGAGCACATGGAACTGCTGATCAGAGACGCTTACGTGGCTGGGATGCAGTCCCCCGCTATCCGCCAGCGGATGCTGGAGAAAGACGACCTCAGGTTAACTGAGGCACGGACTCTCTCCACCTCCCTGGAGGTCGCCGATCTAAACGCCCGCGCCTATGTCCCCAGCCGCGCTGCACCATCCTGGGCCTCCTGGCACGCTTCCCCACCGCCATCCGCCGTTCCCGACCTCCCTCAGGCCTGCGCCACGGGACGCCCCAACAAGTCCACGGGGCCCCGCTGCTACTTTTGCAGGTTCGCGAAACACCCTCGCCCGCGCTGCCCAGCCCGCTCCGCCCTCTGTAAGAGCTGCGGGAAGAAGGGCCACTTCTCCACTGTCTGCCAGGCCAAAATGGTCGCTGCGGTTCCGCGCCTGGATGCCGCGCAACACTCTTCCCCCCCCCGGCCCCCGGGCCCCTGCGCCCGGCCTGCGCGCGTCTCTCTCTCCTCCGGGCCCTCCTGGACGCTGCGCAACTCTCTCCCCCCCCGCCCCCGGGCCCCTGCGCCCGGCCTGCGCGCCTCTCTCTCTCCTCCGGGCACTCCCGGTCCCCTCCTGGACGCCACGCAACTCTCTCCCCCCCCCGCCCCCGGGCCCCTGCGCCTGGCCTGCGCGCCTCTCTCTCTCCTCCGGGCCCTTCTGGGCCCCTCCAGTGCACCGCGCTACTCTCTACTCGCCGCCCCCGGGCCCCCGAACCTGGCCTGCGCGCCTCTCTGCCCCCGCTCCCAGCCGCTCCGATCGGCCCACCGGCACCGCTAACCCCGCCCCCAGCAACCTCGAGGGCCCCACTGGCGCCGCCATCTTGGGGCGCCGACTCCACTTGCAGGCCCTGGGCGCCGCCATCTTGGGGCGCCGACCCCACGTGCGGGTCCTGGGCGCTGCCATCTTGGGGCCCCGACTCCACGTGCGGGTCCTGGGCGCTGCAATCTTGGGTCCCTGACTCCACGTGCGAATCCTGGGCACCACCTTCTGGGACTGGCACGCAAGGTTCTTCCAGCATCTACTCGGACGACGACGACGAATACGGATTTTCTCCACGGCTCGCGGCCATTCAGCTCGACCAATCACGTCCACGCACGCTCGCCAAAACGACAACGCTGATCTACCGCAACGGCCACGAGATGGGCTGCCTGCTGGACTCCGGGAGCACGGAAAGATTCGTACACCCTGCCACGGTAAGATGATGCGCGCTCACTGTCCATCCTGTAAAACACAAAATTGGGTTAGCCTCAGGTTCGCACTCCGTCCACATCACCGGGTGCTGCATTGCGGACCTCACGGTCCAAGGGAAGGTTTTTAAAAATTATAAACTCCTTGTCCTCCCTGACCTTTGCGCACCGGCACTCCTAGGACTGGACTTCCAGTGCAACCTGCAGAGCTTGACCTTCCAATTCGGCGGCCCTATACCCCCCCCTCACTGTCTGCAGCCTCGCGTCCCTCAAAGTGGATCCCCCCTCCTTGTTTGCTAATCTCACCCCCGATTGCAAACCCATCGCGACACAGAGCAGACGGTACAGCGCCCAGGACCGGTCCTTCATCAGGTCCGAGGTCCTGAGGCTGCTGACGGAAGGGGTCATCGAGGGCAGCAACAGTCCCTGGCGAGCCCAAGTGCTGGTGGTCAGGACTGGGGAGAAAAACCGGATGGTCATCGACTATAGCCAGACCATCAACCGGTTTATGCAACTGGACACGTATCCTCTCCCCCGTATTTCCGCCATGGTAAACGATATTGCGAAATACAAGGTCTTCTCCACTGTGGACCTTAAGTCCGCTTGTCACCAGCTCCCCCTCCGCGCGAGTGACTGCAAGTACACTGCGTTTGAGGCAGATGGGCGCCTCTACCACTTCCTTAGGGTTCCATTTGGTGTCACAAATGGGGTCTCGGACTTCCAACGGGAGATGGACCGAATGGTCGACAAGTACGGATTACAGGCTACCTTCCCGTATCTTGATAATGTCACCATCTGCGGCCACGATCAGCAGGACCATGACGCCAACCTCCAGAATATCCTCCAAACCGCAAAACTCCTTAACCTCACATACAATAAGGATAAGTGCGCGTTTAGCACCGACCGTCTAGCCATCCTCGGCTACGTAGTGCGTAACGGAGTGATAGGCCCCGACCCCGAACGCATGCGCCCCCTGATGGAACTCCCTCTCCCCAATACCCTCAAATCCCTCAAACGCTGCCTAGGTTTCTTCGCTTACTACGCCCAATGGGTTCCCAACTACGCTGACAAAGCCCGTCCCATCATTCAAACCACGACCTTCCCGCCGTCGACAGAGGCCTGCCAGGCCTTTAGCTGCATCAAAGCGGACATCGCAAAGGCCACGATGCGCGCCATCGACGAGTCCCTCCCCTTCCAGGTCGAGAGCGACGCATCAGAAGTAGCTCTGGCGGCCACCCTGACCCAAGCGGGCAGACCCGTGGCCTTCTTCTCCAGAACCCTCCAGGTTTCCGAACTCCGCCACCCCTCTGTGGAAAAGGAAGCCCAGGCCATAGTCGAAGCGGTGCGACATTGGAGGCACTATTTGGCCGGCAGGAGGTTTACCCTCCTCACAGACCAACGGTCAGTAGCCTTCATGTTTGATAATGCACAAAGGGGCAAGATTAAGAATGACAAGATCTTACGGTGGTGGATCGAGTTGTCCACGTACAACTATGAGATCTTGTATCATCCTAGGAAGCTCAATGAGCCTCCTGATGCCCTGTCCCGCGGTACCTACGCCAGCGCGCAGATAGACCGCCTTCGCTCCCTCCATGCGGACCTCTGCCATCCAGAGGTCACCCGTCTCTACCATTTCATTAAGGCCCGCAACCTGCCTTTCTCCATCGTGGAAGTCAGGACAGTAACCCGTAACTGCCACATCTGCACCGAGTGCAAACCGCACTTCTGCCGCCCCGAGCGCGCACACCTGATCAAACCATCCTGCCCCTTTGAACGTCTCAGCATTGACTTCAAGGGGTCCCTTCCCTCTAACAACCGCAACATTTACTTCCTGGCGGTAATTGATGAATTCTCCCGCTTCCCCTTCACCATTCCCTGCCCCGACATGAGCACATCGACCGTCATTAAGGCCCTCCTCTCCATCTTCTCCCTGTTCAGCTACCCCGCGTATATACACAGCGATCGAGGGCCCTCCTTTATGAGCGACGATCTGCATCAATTCTTGCTCAACAGGGGCATTGCCTCTAGCAGGACGACCAGCTATAACCCCCGGGGTAACGGACAGGTCGAGCGGGAGAATGGTACCATCTGGAAGACCATACTACTGGCCCTCCGGTCCAGAGATCTCCCTATTTCCCGATGGCAAGAGGTTATCCCCGATGCCCTACATTCTATCCGCTCACTCCTCTGTACCGCAACAAATCAGACACCTCATGAACGTCTTCTTGTCTTCCCCAGGAAGTTGTCCTCCGGATCTCCTCTCCCGACGTGGCTGGCCGCCCCCGGACCCATCTTGCTCCGGAAGCATGTGCGGGTGCACAAGTCCGACCCGTTGGTGGAACAAGTCCAGTTACTCCACGCTAACCCGCAGTATGCGTATGTGGAGTACCCCGATGGTCGGCAGGACACGGTCTCCCTCCGGGACCTGGCACCCGCCGGCGTGCGGCCTTCCCCCCCTTCACCACAGACCCCCCCCTGTTTTTTTCCCCCCAGCGCCCCACCCAGGTCACCCCTTCCCCATCCATGGCGTCTCCACAGCCAGCTCGGGTGACGGAGACTATTCAAGGACCATTGCTCCCGGACTCCAGGACGTCAGCGGAACCACCAACATCGGCTGAACCGACGTCACCTACTCCACTGCGGCGGTCTGCCAGAACGTCACGGGCCACGAAAAGACTGATCGAATCGATTTAAATTTCAACAGCTCCATGGACTTTGTTGGGACTTTGTGTAATATTGCAAATTGTCTGGGCCAATGAGAAGCAAAAATGTAATAAAAGAAAAGGAGAGAAAATTTTTGTTCTCCCGGCTGCTACTCATACCACCAGTTCTCTTCCATCTTCTTGTATCGTCCTAGTTCTCTCGTTGATACCCCCCCCCCCCCCCCCCGGCTTCTTTCTCCGCAAGTGGTGAATGTGGTGGTATGATTTGCATAGCTGTCTGCCATTGGTGCAGAACACCGGCTTACCATTGGCCCTGGTCGGTCATGTGCCCCTCGACCGATTGGTTGAGACCAGTCATGTGACGGCTCTCCGATTGGTCGAGAGGCTGAGAACCACGCCTCCATACCGAGGTATAAATAGTCAGAACGCCCGGCGGTCGTCCATTTTATTGTAGTCGACCGCAAGGCTAAGTTCTAGCTTATTAAAGCCTAACTTTTGTATAGCAACTCGTCTCTCGTGCAATTGATGGCTCATCACAGTGTTCAAAGAATGTTACCAAAGATTGGTTTATGAGGAGAGATTACATATACCAGACTTTCATTCCTTGCAAAATGAAAAGTTGAAGGTGATTTAAATAAAGTTTTTAGGATTTTCGAATGAAATGATAGGGTAGATAGGGAGAAACTGTATGTGCTGGTGGATGGGTCTCGGACAAAGGGCCTTGAAATCAGAGCTAGGCCCTTCCGTAGGTACGATCAGGAAATATTTCTCCACGCATAGGGTGGTAGAAGTAAAAACAGTAGATGTTAACTCAATTCATCATTTTAAATCGGAGATTGACAGATTTTTGCTAACCACGCATATGAAGAGATATGAAGCCAAAGGGATGAATGGAGTTAGAATATAGATTAACCAGGGTCATATTGAATGATAGAATAGGCTTGGGAGGCTGAATAGTCTACTCCTGTTACTATGTCTTGAGGTCTAGCTCCAGTATGTTATACACCTGGAGATATCCTTTGTTTTTACTGAACAAGACAGGAACATTTGAATTTGCAGTGAGAAAATAGTGTCTGGCAGATAGATTAGGCCTATTGTATCAATAAGTAAAAGTAAATAAGTAATTGTCCTGTGGCATTACACATGGTATGTTGCAGGATACAAGAACAAATATTCTGCAGTTCCTCGGGTTATTTTGTACCATCTTTCCAGTGGAAGCACTAAAAACTAGTTTGGCATTCAGTTGTGCTGAGTAATTCTAGCTGATCTGATGAGGAAGGAGTCACAACCTACCTCGAATGAAGAAGATAAACATAGAAAATAGGATCAGGAGGAGGCCATTTGGCCTTTTGAGTCTGCTCCGCCACTCATTATGATCATGGCTGATCATCCAACACAGTACATCAGTACATTGTTCTCGCTTCCCCCATATCTTTTGATCCCTTTAGCTTTGAGCAAAACTAACTTCTTTAAAACATACATTGTTTTGGCCTCAACTGTATCTGTGGTAGAGAATTTCATGGCTCACCACTCTCTGGGTGAAGACATTTCTCATTTTAGATCTACATGGTTTATCTCATATCTTCAGAATGTGGCCCCTGGTTCTGGACTCTTCCCCCCCCCCCCCCCCCACCACCACCACCACCACCACCATCAGGAACATCCTTCCTCCATCTGCCCTGTCTACTGCTGTTAGAATGAGACCCCCACATTCTTTTAAACATCAACGAATAAAATCCTAACTGCTCCTCAAACATCAGTCGCAATCCCAGGGATTAGTCTGGTAAACGTCTGCTGCACTCCCTCTGGAGCAAGAACATCCTTCCTCAGATAAGGAGATCACAATTACACACAATTTTCCAGGTGTGGTCTCACCAAGGCCCTTTATGACTGCCGCAAAACATCCCTGCTTCTGTAGTCAAGTCCTCTTGGCCAACATATCATTTGTCATCTTCACCACCTGCTGAACCTGCATGCTTACAATTGGTGCGCAAAGATACCCAGATCTCGTTGCACATTCCCCTCTCCCAATCTATAGCCATTTAGATAATCTGCCTTCCTGTTATTGCTACCAAAGTGGATAACGTCAAATTTATTCACGTTATGTTGCATCTGCCAAATATTTGCCCATTCACTCAACTTATCCAAAACACACTGAAGCATCACTGCAGCCTCCTCACAGCTCACATTCCCGCCCAGCTTTGTGTCATCTGCAAATTTGGAGATATTAAGCCATCAATGTAAGGGAGCATGGAGCAAGGGTAGAGAATGCTTGTTTGAGATTCCTGCTTTCTTGACCCTCAGAAAGATCAAACGTTTAATTGGCTGCAGTCATTGATCTTGCACAGATTGTCCAAAGAGGAAACCAAGAACAAAATTTGAATGCTGCCCTGCTACGATGGTGGACACTGGAGTCAGTTTGAATTTTTTCTGGGTAATTTCCTCCCATCGTCCCCGACACAGCTAAATTTTCCAACTGCTTCCAATGGTAGCTGCCATTGAAGACCTCCCCCCGCCCTCAAACTTTGATCCAGTCAGCAGTGGAAGCCATGGGAAAAACGCAGCACTTATGCCAGTATCCTGTGGATTTTCAGAGCCATATTTGCACATAATGACAGTGATATTGTGTCATGTAATGCATATTGATTCATAATGTCTGTATAAACCTGCATCTTTAATGCATGACATTCGAGAAATTTAACCTGCCTTTTATGATCAAATACCCATTTCCCTGGAAACTGTATCATGATCTTGAATATGTGCTCCTTTCTTTATGTAGTCAATTTTTATATCTTAAAACCAAGTAAAAGGGTAAATAAAATGCTCCAGGATCTAAATAGGTTTCTGCCATTTACGATAATTATGAAGGGAAAAGTATTGGATTTAAAGAACTAGGAGTTGGTCCTGCACATTTTAACTTTTTTTTACAGGGTTAAAGCATAGCTGTTGCCCATCCCTAATTACTCTTGAGTAGATGGTGGAGAGCTGCCTTCTTGAACTGATGTATTCTATGTGGTGTAAGTACACCCACACTGCTGTTGGGAAGGGATTTTAAGGTTTTTGACTTAGTGTCTGTGAAGGAATGGCAATATTGTTTAAAGCCAGGATGATTGTAAGGTCGGCTTGGAGGGGAAACTGCAGTTGGTGGTGTTTCAATGCATCTGCCACCCTTGTCTTTCTAGATACTCCTGATGCTGCTGCTTGCATGCCTCATTGAGCCAGAATTTATCGCTGGTTTAATGATAATGCTGTAATGCCTCTCCTGCCGGCGTGAATCAAACCACCTCCTTTACCGGCGGGACTGGCGGCGAGGGCGGGCTCCGGGGTCCTGGGGGGGGGGGTGATCTGGCCCCGGGGGGGTGCCCCCACGGTGGCCTAGCCTGCGATCGGGGGCCCACCGATCCGTGGGCGGGCCTGTGTCATGGCAGCATGCTTTTCCTTCCGCGATGGCCAACGCAGAAGTGACCCCCTCCCCTGCGCATGCGCGGGGATGATGTCAGCAGCCGCTGATGCTCCCGCGCATGTGTGGACTTCTGCCGACCGGTGAAGTCCCTTCGGCCCCGGCTGGCATGGCGCCAAAGGCCTTCCATGCCGGCCGGCGGGGTGCAAACCACTCCGGCGCGGGCCTAGCCCCTCAAGTATTCCGCACCTTTGGGGCGGCCCAACGCCGGAGTGGTTCACGCCACTCCATCCCGCCAGGACCCCCCGCCCCGCCGGGTAGGGGAGAATCCAGCCCATGTTCTGGATCTATCCCATTCAGCACAGTTAAAGTAGCACATGACATGATAGAGGATGTCTTCATTGTGAAGATGGGGATTTTTTTCCAGAAGGACTATGCAGTGGTCACTCTTACCAATACTGTCATGGATAGATGCATTTGTGAGAAATAGATTTGTGAGGATGGGGTCAAGTATGTTTTTCCCTCATGTTGGTTCTCTCACAACTTGCAGCAGGACCAGTCTAAATAACAAGTTGATTAACTGACAAACATTGCATGTGGGCATCCGAATATGTTTTATATTGGGCATGATTTAACTAAATGGGAACAAAGTCCCATTGTGAGCCCATTTAGCCACGTGATTCCTGGTGCTCACAGCACTGAGAAACACAACTCAATGTATGTCACTTGGGTTAAATAGCCTTGGTGGGGAAAACACAGCTGAGGCCGCACATAGCCCCATTTTCTGCACTGAGTAGCTCCACTCACCGTAAACCCTCTGAGTAGCAAGAGATCGGGACACCATTTTTGAATCTCCCGATCTCTCGAGCCCTCAGCGTGACCCCCAATTCTCCCCCCCCCCCCCCCCCCCCCCCACAAGCCCCAACTCACTATGAGGGTGTCCCCAGGCCTCCCTGGCATTCCCCACAACATCTGCGCAGGGCACCCTCTGGCCGATCACTGTCATGTGTAAAATGCCAGCGTGGTACCTTGGCAGTACCAACCCGGCATGCTGGCAGTGCCACCTTGGCAATAACTGATTTCGTTCAATCCCTCAACCCCTTTTCAGAACTCTGGCAGGTGACAAACTGAGAAGAATACTGAAATGCTGGAGGGACAAAGATTAATTTTTCAGCTTTCAATTTCTACTCTCTCTCCATGCAGAGTCTGTCCCCCTGGTTATCAGTTGGTGTTAAGTATCAGAGAAAAATTCCTGCTGGTGGAACATCGCATGATCTGTCGTGACGTGAACAGAGTGTTTAGCGCTAGTTTCAGTTCTTCATCTTAGATTGTGAGAGCAACATCTCAAAAAAAATCTTGTCGTTTTTGTAAGAATTCAAGTGTGTAGCAGCTCCACACCTTTTCTCTTTGGAGCAGCTAGAGAATATAACAAAAGAGAAAACTGGTGATGAGGATTGAGGCAAAGGAAAAAACTGCCGAGGCAAAAATCGTTGACAAAAAAAGTGGAGACGGCAATGAGAACAGAGAAAAGAATCACAGTGCCTACTCATTATCGTGATGCACAAAGGTTTGTTCTGTTTCAGAAGACTTCCATTTGGAATTGCATTTGTTCCGATTCTTTTTCAAAGGTCCATGGATCAGATTCAGAGTGGGCTAAATGGGATGCAATGTTATCTCGCTGACATTCTCATCATCGTTTCAAATGAACAAGAGCAAACTCAAAGAATTTGGAAGCTACATTGAAAATGTCTACAAAACCATAGGGCAGGATTCTCTGATCCCCCAGCTGTGTGTTTCTTGGCTGTATGCCGTTTGCTGGCGGCGGGATTCTATTTTTCCGCCGCTTGTCAATGGGATTTCTCATCGCAACCATCCTGGTGTGGTGGGGAAGAAGTCATTGGCATGCAGTTATTTTGGGTGACCAGGAGTAGATGCTCAAATCAAAGAGAAAGTGGAGCAATGTTTAAGAAACACCCCACCATTGCAATCATTAAATCTGTGGGAATGTCTGACATAGCAATGGGAGAGCATATACGTAGACTACACTGGCGCAGTGGAGGGGCACATGTTCCTGGTGATGACACTGGATGCACATTCTAAATGGCTGTAAGTAGTTATTATGAGATCCACAACGACAGAACAAACTATTGAGAAGTTGGATGAAATATTTGCAAGATTTGGTAGACCAGAGCAGGTCGTAAGTGATAAAGAATCTCAGTTCACTTCTAATGAGTTCGAAGACTAATTAAAAGGAAATGGTATATTGCACATAAAGTCAGCTCCATACCATCCTGCAACAAATGGATTGGCTGAATGATTTGTATGAGATTTGTACGATTGTTGAACAAAAAGGTATGTATCAGAGAATACATCCCTGCTGGTGGAACGTCACGTGATCTATGGTGATGTCAGCAGAGTGTCTGCGCAGGCTTTAGTTCTCCACCTTAAATTTTATGAGCAACATAGAATCATCGAATCCCTACAATGTAGAAGGAGGCCATTCAGCCCATTGAGTGCACCAACCCTTCGTAAAACCACCCTACTTAAGCCCAATCCCCACCCTACTCCTGAAACTCCACCCTGAGATGGAATTTAGCATGGTCAATCCACCTAACCTGCATATCTTTGGACTGTGGGAGGAAACCAGAGCACCTGGTGAAAACACACGCAGACATGGGGAGAACGCACAAACTCCACACAGACCGTCACCTGAGGTCGGAATCAAACTCAGGTCCATGGCGTTTTCAGGCAAGAGTGCTAACCACTGTATCACCGTGCCACCCTTAGAAAACCTCTCATTGTGTTTGTAAGAATCCAAGTGTGTGGCACCTCAAAGAAAATAACAGCTCGATTTTTCTTTGTGAAGGAAAATGCAGTGTTTTCTCCTCTCTTGAATTCTGCTGTTTAAGATAAACAGGCACAAAATGCCATTGCTTTCCTGGGTTGCAACAGCACCACCCTGGAGCATAAACCTGAATTCTGAAGATTCCCTGAAAACCCATGAGTATTTGCAACCCTAATTGTGGACAAATTGCATTGCGGAATAATGAAAGCTAATACAAAGTGGTGCTTTAATCAAAAGTAAATAGAGCTCACAGAACTATCAGCATCAATATGAAATAGCATAAAAATCAAGGCTCTTGTATCTGCTTCTAAATCTTTTTGTATCCAGTACATTTGATTTTTGTTTGCATAATTTGAGGTGAAATGTAGGATTGGTTGAAACAATTTGGATGGGTGATGGAGCAGTGTTAGAAACAAGTGAATGGGAATAGGTTTAACATTAAACTAGATAATGTCCTCAAAGCCCTGAAGAGGTTACACACCTCCTTTTGACTTGTGGGAATCCCAGTTATATTACTGACCAAAATGGTGAAGATTCATTCAGGAAGGCACCAAACACATTGAGACATTTGAAAGAGCACATGATCCTCTCGACAACCCTTCTGCCCAACCCACCAAACACCACTCATGTGGCCGAGTCTGCAGATCATGCAACAGACTTAACCATCTCAGCCGATCTTTAAGGCACTGACAATCTTTCTCTGAGTCACAGTACTAAAGCTTCAATGCCAGGTCTCTGATGGAGAATACACAATTCTCACAGGAGTTCAGCAATTTTGGGCACAATTCAGCTACCGGGATGTGCCCGGCGCGGAGCTGGGCACAATGGGTGAATCCCACAAGAGCCCCAAATCACACTGTGCGCCAGGCCCCGGGCCAATCGCAAGTCACCCGATCCACTCTGCTTGGCGTGATCTAGATCTTGCTCTTGCTGGCCGTGATCCAGATCTTCACATTTAAATGAGCCATTAGGCTAATTCTCTATTCTCTAAGTCTCTATTAGAGGCCCCCGGATGGTTGGGAACAGGGGAGGCCTGTTCCCTGACACTCCCTCTGCCCCCGAGCCCCTTGGCATTGTCAGCCTGGCATGCTGGCACATCTGAGGTGGAGGTAGCTGGCTGCTTACCATGCCCCGTGGTCTTCGATGCCCCTGGCGGGCGAACCCTGGGGATCACAAGGCCGGAGGGCCCCGGCTCACTTGTCTCATGTACAGCCGTGCCACCCGGTCCCGTGTGCTGGCTATGAGACACGGCCTCATCAGAGGGGTGGAACTTGAGGGGGGGGGGGGGGGGGGGGCTGGTGGCCACTGTCGCCACTCCATGGGACAGGTCCAGTTTGGCACCCGGCGCCCCTCCTCCCGCTCGATGCTCCTCAGCGATTGGGCCCTGGGTTTCACATTGGACAGAGGGACAGCTGATTCAAGCCCCAGGCAACCCTGCATCATCTGGCTCTGCCAGCCCTGGTGGTTCCCCATGGTCTGCACCACCGTGTCGACGCTCTCGGTGATGCTCCTTGGTGATTGGGACAGGATCCGCAGCTCCTCGGCCATGCCCATCTGAGAGCGGGACATGTCCCGCAGAACCTCATCGTGGTCAGCCTGGTACTGGGTCACATCCCCCAGCGAGTCGAACATTCTGCCGAGACCCTCAGCCATGACCAACTGTGCGATGCCTTGGACACCTTCACTAATGGTGCCAACATCGTGCACCAGGCTCTTCACTACCCCAAGGACCCTCTGGGACTCCTCCAAGCGGCTATGGATGTGCTGGAGCGACGCTGACATCGCCCTCTGAATGTCCCAGCCATACCCTAACATCCGGGATGACTTGTTCCACAGGCTCAGCATCAGGCTGGGACTCAACTGGGTCCTGGGATCAGCTGGGTCCTGAGATCCAGCCAACTTCCAACTGGTGTCTCACCTGAGATTCCTGCCTTGAGTGACGGAGATCAGCAGCAGTGTGGCGCTCACCAGATTGTTCCGTTGAAGCCTGACCACTGACATTTCCCATCGAGGTACGTGTATCTGCACTGGTGGAGCGTGGGAATGACAGCTGTCATGTGACTATTGCAGTGTCTTCCTCTGAGATCTCCTCTGAGGTGGTCT
The DNA here is from genome assembly GCF_902713615.1 of Scyliorhinus canicula. Taxonomy (NCBI): domain Eukaryota; kingdom Metazoa; phylum Chordata; class Chondrichthyes; order Carcharhiniformes; family Scyliorhinidae; genus Scyliorhinus; species Scyliorhinus canicula. The sequence goes on along the minus strand of NC_052159.1, from coordinate 82,776,956 downwards.
CATGGGAGGCAGGACAGGGGACCACCCAGGATAGGCGGTTGGAGGACCTGAGGGAGAATGGATATGTGGTCAGTGGGAGGGATGGGTCGGTCAGTAAGGCAACTCACTTTTGACAGGTCCTCTGGATGGAACCCGGTAGTTCCTCACCTCTGCGGCATTTGCCCGCCTCCATGTTGGTGGCCTCTCTATCCTCGTCCACCCCAGTCACCTCCAGGCCTTGCTCCTCGAAGAGAATCTTATGTCCAGCACACCACCATCCGGTGGGAGAGCTTTACCCCGGAGACACAGAGAGGGCATGGTTAGCCACAAGCATGGTTCACAGTGGTGGGAGGGAGTTGTGAAGGGAGGTTTGGGGGGTCTCATGGAGAGTTGAGGGGTGGATGCTCCCATGGGGGCAGAAAGGTCTCGGTGGGAGGGGGATGTGGGGGGTGGTGCCTAATCACTCATGCTGCCTGGTGTAAGTCGTTCACCTTCTTCCTGCACTGGCGGCCAGTCCACCTGGTCACACACCTGGCGCTCACAGCTGCCGCCACCTCGTCTCAGACAGCACTGGCTGCCCTATGGCTGACCCTCCTGGACCCTCAGGGGAATAGGACATTGTTCCTGGCCCCCACAGTGTCTAGCACCGTCCCCAGATCTGCATCCACAAATCTTGGGGCCAGTCTCCTCAGCGCCATTATTGTGAGCTGGTGAGCTGGCTGGGGTTCGCTGAGCAAGTGCTGCTCGACCTTGTTAGCGGTGAGCTGATGAGCGCGGTGCTGGCGAATCAGCTGGCAAGCCTTCATTTGCAGCGAGAAGCTCATGAAACCGTGTTAAGTGGACCGATTAATGTTAAAAAGCATTGCCGGCTTCACAGCAGTTCCCGCTCACTACAGCACTCGGAAATCTTTCCGGAGAATCGCATCCCTGGTCTTCTATTCAAAATTGCGGACTAATCTGTGAGGAGCCGTTCCAGCAGTAAATCGGCGAAAGTGTGGCCTCGGCAGGGAGAAACTCACTGAGGCTAAAAACCCAGCAGAGTGCTGGTGAATAGTGGGGTGAATCTCAGCACTGCAGCCGCCGAGAAACACCCCACCTAATGTGCCCAAAAGCGGACTTTAACTTTTCTCTGCTGAATCGTGCCCTTTGTGGGTAAATTAAAATTACATTTCCATTAAAATTATAGTTACATTACAAATTGTATTTTTATTTGTATGTGTAGTTAGCTGGCCGGAAGGAAAAAAAAGGCTGTGGTTGAATAAATTGTTAAAAGGTAACTTTTGCTCCACCTTATATTTACTGAATGAATTTTGATTGGTTATAGCTGATTGTTTTTGAAAATAAACTATGCTGTAAAATAAATGTTGAAGGTTAGCAAAGCGTGTCTGAGTTTTGGAATGGATTTGTTTTGAGTCAGTTGTTCTGATGATAAGGAATGTTGCATCTTGCTTGAAGGACAGTATTTCAAAATTTGCATAAAATTTAAGTTGCTTCTATGAAATTATGAAGCAATTTAAGTACAAATACTAGATAGCACTTTGATTTTATGTATTAATAGGTGTACGTGTATATGAAAATGGTAAATACAACACGGATCTTTCTGAGCAGTTTACAGACACTCACAGTTGCCTTCAAAATGATAATTCGTAAAAGAGGAATTGTAGACAGAGATTATTTTGTTTCCACATTCTTTCAGATGCTAACTTGAAGTGTCAGCCGTTTAATCTTCTGGTACTATTTCCAATCCTTTCACACTATCTCTGGATTGAGTAAACTTTGGAAGATTACAACGAAGACATTCTCAATTTCCGACTATTCCTTTTAATACCTTAAAACCTTTTTTGAGCCTGCATATCTTTGTTACTTCAATTCCATTAGTAGCCCAAAACAATTATTCTACTTAAATTAATCTTTAAATTTAATCTCTTCACCAACCTTTGATCTGACCTGCACTTCTGCAACTGTATTTTTCTCTTTCGCTGTAAATCCCACAGCAAAATATCAATTTAGCGTTTCTGCAATGTCCTCATCTGTTGCTATTGACATAACAAATGGATCTGCCTACTCCTTTACAATTATCTTTTTCTTGATACACTTAAAAAATCTTCACTATTACCCCAGCAATTTTTTTGCAAAATCCTTCCTTGCTTTTCTTATTATTTTATTGCTGTTTCTAGAATCACCCTTCTCCTCATTCTTGTCACAGTTCTCCACCTACATATGGCTTCTTTTAAGAAAAAAATACTGTTCCTAATCATTCTTGTAGACCACAGTTACTTCACCTCAGAATAATCCCTTTTGTGAATCAAGAATATATACATGCTTTGTAATCCAGCAATTATCTTTTTTAATAGATTCCACTGTTCATCTGTCATTTTATGGGGAGGCGGTGGCATAGTGTTATTGTCGCTGGACCCAGGATAATCATCTGGGGACCCGGATTCGAATTTGAACTCAACAAAATATCTGGAATTAAAAGGTTAATGATGACCATAAAACTATTGTCAAACGTCGTAAAAACCGTTATCAATGTCCTTTAGGGAAGGAAATCCGCTGTCCTCACCTGGTCTGGCCTACGTATGACTCCACACCCACAGCAATGTGGTTGACTCTATGCCCTCTGAAATTGCCTGACAAGCCACACAGTTGTATTTAACTGCTACAAAAACACGAAAAAGGAATGAAACCGGACGGACCACCCGGCATCGAACCAGGCACTGGAAACAACAAGGGCAAACCCAGCCCCGTCGGCCCTGCAAAGTCCCCCTCCTAACATCTGGGAGCTTGTGCCAAAGTTGGTAAAGCTGTCTCACAGACTAGTCAAGCAACATCACGACATAGTCATACTCACGAAAACTTACAAACAATGTAAGGTTACGCCACTATCACTATTTCTGGGTATGTCCTGTCTCGCAGCAAGACAGATCAACAGAGGTGGCGGCACAGTGGTATACAGTCGGGAGGGAGTTGCCGGGGTGTCCTCAACATCAACCCCGGACCCAATGAAGTCTCATAGCTTCAGTTTAAATATGAGCGAGGAAACTTTGTGCTGATTATCATGTACCATCCACCATCAGCTGATGAATCAGTACTCCTCCATGTTGAACAGCATTTGGAGGAGGCACGAGAGCGGCACGGGCACAGAATATGCTCTGGGTGGGGGACTTCAATGTCCATCACCAAGAGTGGCTTGGCAGTACCACCACAGACCAGCTGGCCGGATCATGAAGGACATAGCTGCTGTACTGGGACTGCAGCAGGTGGGAAGGGAATAAACAAGAGGGAAAAACATACTTGACCTCATCCTCACCAACCTGCCTGGTGCAGATGCATCTGACCATTACTGTATCGGTAGAAGTGACCAACGCACGCACAATCCTCGTGGAGACAAAGTTTCATTTTCACATGTTTTCACATTGAGGATACCCTCCATCATGTTGTGTGTTACTGTGCTAAATGGGATAAACTTTGAACAGATCTAGCAACTCAAGTCTGGGCATCTATAAGGTGCTGTGAGCCATCAGCAGTAGCAGCATTGTCCTCAACTACATCCTGCAACCTCATGGCTCATCATATCCCCCACTTTACCATTACCACCAAGCCAGGGGATCAACCCTGGTTCAAGGAAGAGTGCAGGATGGCATGCCAGGAGCAATACCAGGCATACCTAAAAATGAAGTGTCAACCTGGTGAAGCTACAACACAGGACTACTTGTGAGCCAAACAGCACAAGCAGCATGCAATAGACAGAGCTAAGTGATTTCACAATGACTGCATCAGATCTAAGCTCTGTAGCCCTGCCACATCCATCTGTGAATGGTGGTGGACAATTGAACAACTCACTGGAAGAGGAGGTTCCACAAATATCCCCATCCTCAATGACGGAGGAGCCCAGCACATTTGTGCAAAAGACAAGGCTGAAGCATTCGCTATAATCTTCAGCCAGAAGTGCCGAGTGGATGATCAATCTCCTCCGGAGGTCCGCAGCATCAGAGATGTCAGTCTTCAGCCAACGTGATTCACTCCATGTGATATTAATAAATGGCTAAAGGCACTGGATACTGCAAAGGCTATGGGCCCTGAAAATATTCTGTCCATAGTACTGAAGACTTGTGCTCCAGAATCCATACCCCTAGCCAAGCTATTCCAGTACAGCTACAACGCTGGCATCTGCCTGGAAATGTGGGGAATTGCCCAGCTGGGTCCTGTACACCAGAAACAGGACAAATGCAACCTAGCCAATTACCACCTTATCAGTCTACTCTCCATCATCAGCAAAGTGATGGAAGGAGTCATCAACAGTGCTATCAAGCGGCATTTAATCAGCAATAACCTGCTCATGGACGTTCAGTTTGGGTTCCACCAGGGTCACTCAACCCCTGACCTCATTACATAGAATCATAAAAACAGAGAACAAATAGGAGCAGGAGGCCATTCGGCCCCCTTCAAACCTGCTACGCCATTCATTATGGTCATGGCGATTCATCCAACTCAATAACCTAATCCCACTTTCCCCCATATCCTTTGATCCCCTTCAACCTAAGTGTTATATCTAACTGCTTCTTTAACTCTCCAATGTTTTGGACTCAACTACTTCCTGTGGTAATGAATTCCACAGGCTCACAACTCTCTCGGTAAAGAAATTACTCCTCATCTCTGTCCTAAATGGTCTACCCCGTATCCTCAGACTGTGACCCCTGGTTCTGGACACACCCACTATCGGGAACATCCTTCCTGCATCTACCTCATCCAGTCCTGTTAGAATTTTATAGGTTTCTATGAGATGCCCTCTCATTCTTCTGCATTCCAGCGAATACAATCCTAACTGATTCAATCTCTCCTCATACCTCAGTCCTGCCATTACAGCCTTGGTTCAAACATGGACAAAAGAGCTGAATGCCAGAGGTGAGGTGAGAGTGACTACCTTGACATCAAGGCAGCATTTTACCAAGAATGGCATCAAAGAGTCATAGCTAAACTGGAGTCAATGGGAATCAGGGACAAATCCTGTCCTGGGGCTGGTTTAGCACAGTGGGCTAAACAGCTGACTTGTAATGCAGAACAATGCCAGCAGCGCGGGTTCAATTCCCTGTACCGGCCTCCCCGAACAGGCTCCGGAATGTGGCGACTAGGGGCTTTTCACAGTAACTTCATTGAAGCCTACTTGTTACAATAAGCAATTATTATCAGTAAATCTAGCCCAACCAATTACAGCCTACTGTAATGAGTCTACTCTCCTTCATCAGCAAAGTAATTGAAGGAGCCATCAACAGTGCTATCAGGTGGCACTTACTCAGCAATAACCTGCTCACCGACGCTCAGTTTGGGTTCCGCCAGGGCCACTCAGCTCCTGACCTCATCACAGCCTTGGTTCAAACATGGACAAAAGAGCTGAATGCCAGAGGTGAGGTGAGAGTGACTGCCCTTGACATCAAGGCAGCATTTGACCGAGTATGGCATCAAGGAGCCCCAGCTAAACTGGAGTCAATGGGAATCAGGGGGAAAACTCTGCTCATTGGAGTCATTCCTGGCACAAAGGAAGATAGTTGTGGTGGTTGGAGGTCAATCATCTCAGCTCCAGGACATCACTGCAGGAGTTTCTCATGGTAGTGCCCGAGGCCCAACCATCTTCAGTTGCTTAATCTCTCTTCCATCATAAGGTCAGAAGTGGGTATGTTCGCAAATGACTGCTCAATGTTCAGCACCATTCGCGACTTCTCAGCTAATGAAGCAGTCCAAATGCAGTAAGACCTAGACAATATCCAGGCTTGGGCTGACAAGTGGCAAGTCACATTCGCACTACACAAGTGCCAGGCAATGACCATCTCTTACAAGAGAGGATCTAAACATTGCACCTTGACATTCAGTAGCATTACCATCGCTGAATCCCCATACTCTCCATTTGTCTGGATGACTGGAACTCCAACAACACTCAAGCCATTCAACACCTTCCAGGACAAAGCAGTCCGCTTGATTGCTACTCCTTCCACAAATTTTCAATACTTCCACCACTGACGAACAGTGGCAGCCATATGTACCATCTCCAAAATGCACAGCAGGAACTCGCTAAGACTCCTTAGGCATCACCTTCCAAACCCACGACCACTACCATCTAGGACAGGAGCAGCCCCACCACCTGGAGATTCCCTTCCAAGTCACTCATCACTCCGACTTCGAAATATATCGCCATCCGTCACTGTTGCTGGGTCAAAATCCTGGAACTCCCTCTCTAACAACACTATGGGTGTACCTCCACCTCAGGGTCTACAATGGTTCATGAAGGCAACTCACCACCATCTTCTGAAGGGCAACCAGCGACGTCCACATCCTGTAAATGAATTTTTTTTAATGTATACTCTAATAATGTGTCCCATCCTCCTGGAGCCAATTTCTCTTTTTTATCCTTTTGAATTGTTAAAACTGCAAAGCTTAGTCTGTGACCCACCTTTCTCTTATTCAATCCTAATAGTAAATTAAGTCATTTTATGATGTGGAGATGCCGATGTTGGACTGGGGTGAGCACAGTAAGAAGTGTTACAATATCAGGTTAAAGTCCAACAGGTTTGTTTCGAATCACTAGCTTTCGGAGCACTGCTCCTTCATCAGGTGGATGAAGAGGTGGGTTCCAGAAACATATATATAGACAAAGTCAAAGATGCAATATGATACTTTGAATACGGGTCTTTGCAGGTAATTAAGTCTACAGGTCCAGACAGAGCAATCACAGGTTGAAGAGGTGTGAATTGTCTCAAGCCAGGACAGTTGGTAGGATTTTGCAAGCCCAGGCCAGATTGGGGGGGGGGGGGGGGGGGGGGGGGGGGTGAATGTAATGCGACATGAATCCAAGGTCCCGGTTGAGGCCATACTCATGTGTGCGGAACTTGGCTAGAAGTTTCTGCTCGGCGATTCTGCGTTGTCGCGCGTCCTGAAGGCCGCCTTGGAGAATGCTTACCCGAAGACCAGAGGCTGAATGCCCTTGACTGCTGAAGTGTTTCCTGACTGGAAGGGAACATTCCTGCCTGGATATAGTCGCGCAATGTCCTTTCATCCGTTGTCGCAGCGTCTGCATGGTCTCGCCAATGTACCACGCTTCGGGACATACTTTCCTGCAGCGTATGAGGTAGACAACGTTGGTTGAGTCGCACGAGTATGTACCACGTACTTCGTGGTTGGTGTTCTCACGTGTAATGGTGGTACCACCATTACACGTGAGAACACCACTTCAGCGGATAGCCCTTATTGTCAAGGATCTATCCCACCAATAGCAGTGCCAGAGAGAAAATTGTGGCACCTGTGCGTACCTCAGGATGTAGATGTCATGAAAACTCCCAGGATACTGCAGACAGATCTGCATGATGCTCTGCAGGTAGTCACATACAATTCATACGTTCAGGGAATGAAACCCTTGCAGTTCACAAATATTCCTGGCTGACTGGAGGGGGCTTACTGGCCACGTGTGCAGCCTATGACTCCCTGCACTTTTGATAGTCCCACTTTGCAACCAAATCCTCAGACTCTCTCAGCCTGACTACCTCATCCATTGTGTAGACGATAAAATCATCAGTTTTCCTAAAAAATGAATCCCTCACTACTGTGATGTAGTGATGTGAGGGCAGCACGGTGGCACAGTGGTTAGCACTGCTGCCTCACGGCACCGCGGCCCCGGGTTCGATCCCAGCCCTGAGTAACTGTCCGTGTGGAGTTTGCATATCCTCCCCGTGGCTGCATGGGTCTTACCCCCACAACCCAAATATGTGCAGATAGGTGTATTGACCACACTAAATTGCTCCTTAATTGGAAAAAAAAAAGAATTGGGTTCTCTAAATTTATTTTTTAGAATGATGTAGTGATGTGCTACTGCCTGTGAAATGCCACAGATCTCCCCTGCTCCTGGAAGGTACCCAAAACAAGGATATGTTCAAATTCAGAATTACAAGCATCAGGTGGCCACCTGCGCAACCAACATCTCACACAGAAACATCATTGTCTCCCAGGAGAGATATAGTCGGTGAAGACACAAGTGTTCTGACAGCTGCAGGTAGATTAGCTCCTGCCTGTAAACTTTTCCGACTGGGTAAGGTCTTCTTCTTTGATAGACTTGGTGATGGTGGTCTCTGCAGCCTCATTCCCTTTGAGCAGCACCAGCTGCCTCACACATCTGGTCAGCAGGGCAAACTGTCCCTGGTCAGCTGCCCGCCTCTCCACTCTTCTCACAGGAGGAGCCTCATTCCGACTGCACAATGCCCATGGGGACATTGACTAAGACTTCCCAGTTGGACCCTTCCCTTTCAAGGATCATACTGGGCTCCAGACCCCCGACCTAATATTCCCTTCCAGAGCCTCCTTTGTAATGGTTCACGTCTAAATATTGCCCCAAAAAGTAAAATTTTAAACTCCTCACCTCTCACAGCAAGATTAGCTGCTGCCTCTACCTTCACAAAATGGGTCCCTGTTGTACTGCCTGCATGCCATCCAGGCTTACCTGCCTAGAATCACTTCCCCCTGTTTGTCCCGTACGCAGCACGTAAAATAACACAGGTCTATAAATGCCTCTATAAGTGTTAACCACCCTTTAATTGCTCATTTTTGGAAAGTGGATAGGCTTCACACTTCAGGTCCCATTCACCTTCTGTACTATTGCAGACGGTTGCCATAATGTCGGGTTGCCCACCCAATGTCATGCCATCCAACTTTAAGGAGGCACAGACTGCCTTCATAAAATCCAGCTTTCTATATTTGTATGAATAACCTATGAAAATACTACAGTCAAAGTAAATAATTCTAAAAATTGAAAGCTCCTTGGAACCTTAATTTAAAACCAACCTGATCATTTAAATGCAGATATTTACAAAATATCTTTGAATTTCTGTAATGGTTACCACACTAAAATATTTTCAAAACGAGCGCTGATGACCTTTATAATATTGCTTCTGAAAACAACTTGATAGAAAATCAACCTGACAGAACCTCCTGGTGGCTTCACTTTCTTAGTCTATTTCCCCATGAGATCAAAGTAATTACCTGTTGTTTATGGTAAGTTCCCATTTAAGTGCTGAATGTCAAAGGCTTTTGATATTGAAATTCAATGCTCTGCAAAATACGTGGTTTAAATTTGTACTTCCTAAGGCGAGCCTATTGACATTAAGCAAATATGCTTCTTTGGACTTACTTGTGTCTAAAACCTAAAACAAGAAATGCTATTAATTTTAGAAACCCGCAACGCCCTGTTCTGAATAGAGTTTGTTTAGTTTTATATAACATATTAAAATTATCTTCATGATATATTTTTAGATTGTGATCAAACAGCCTGTGAAGAGCGAGATATTTCAGGTGACCCACTCTGAAATCAGCAACAGAAGGTTTCTATCAGGTTGATTTTCGTCCCCATGTTGTTTTCAGCAGCGATATTCAAAATGTCGTCAATGTTCATTTAAAAAATATCTTGCCTTGATAACCATTAAAGTAATACAAAGATATTTTATAAATACCTGAATTCAAAATGGCTGGCTTTGTTTTAAGTTAAAATTCCAAGTAGCTTTCTAATGAATGTTACAATTACTTAGTTGCCATTTAGGATTAACAGTTCTCAGTGCATTTATTGCTAATTTTATTAATGCAATGAGATTTAGAAGCAAATGGTGTAATTGGGACATAAGGCTGGAGTTTCTGTTCCATTATACCAGTAGAATCAATCAGCCAAACCAGTGCGAAAGGTCAGATCAATTTAAATGCATGAGTTATGGCCAAAACGATTCATATTTGAGATTCCTGTTCTTTTGCATTAATTCAAGAATTTCAACCAAGTCTCTCCCCACACTCAAAACTGGTTGAGGTCGACTTTGCAAGTTTACAACAATGGCACTGGTTTTGCAGTTTTTACATATGAGAAGTGCTTTAATAATAATAAGCGCTTATTGTCGCAAGCAGGCTTCAATGAAGTTACTGTGAAAAGCCCCTAGTCGCCACATTCCGGCGCCTGTTCGGGGAGGCCGGTACGGGTATTGAACCCGCGCTGCTGACCTTGTTCTGCATTACAAGCCAGCTGTTTGGCCCACAATGCTAAACCAGCCCCTACTGAACCAGCCCCTTAGTTACTGAAAAGATGGCCAGTGTACACCAACGAAAGTGATGAATAGTTCTGTATATAATTTTAAAATCACTTTCAGATTACTCACATGCGAACTAGAAACTTACTCAAATGTGTTTGAGATCTACATGTGGAATGAAAACTTTTTGGATTTTGAGGACAAAACATTTAAGGGCTGGATTTTAGCTGATGAGGCAGGAAGGTCGAGACGACCGTGTGGAGTTTGCACATTCTCCCCGTGTTTGCGTGGGTTTCACCCCCACAACCCAAAAGATGTGCAGGCTAGGTGGGTTGGCCACGCTAAATTGCCCCTTAATTGGAACAAATGAATTGCGTACTCAAAATTTATTTTTAAAAAAGCAAGGTTGAAACGGGAAATTTCCCAACATTGATGACATGTCTTCATATAAAGGACAAGCCGTATTTTCAATCTAGAAAAGCATATCAAAGCTGCAATGGAGGTAGACAGATAAACAGGCCATGGCTAGAACGCCCGCCTCCAATTACTCAGACACCTGTCCAGTTTTAATGATAAATGACAGGCTCTCAAATCTTCACATTGCATCCACCCCCCCTCAGCCCCACTCACTCCCCATTCTCATTCCATGCCCTCCCATATTCCCATGCCACCCCATGTGCCCCAGATCTTCATGCCACCTCCATCCTCTGTAGCTACTCACCAGGTATGGTCAGACTTCAGAATGTCTTTGAAATGGATATTTAAAAAATAAAATTATGTAATTTCATTCAAACACACCATACTGAAGACTTTTCATTTCGAAAAAGCCATTTCACAAAATGTAAATCTCCTCAAATGTTCAATCTGTTGAAAATACAAATATCTACTTCACTGACCACATCAAGGACATCTGATCCCTTAATATCCTAAACCATCAATCAAAATGCCTATGCAGCCTCACGCTAAGGTAATTGGCTGTGGTCCTTTTAAAACTCAGCCAAGCATTCACAATAGCTAGAAATATCAAAGTAAGCCACTCTAACTATCAGCCAAAGAAGTTTATTGAAATTGAAAAACTGATACCGGAGATTTTTTCAGCTACACCAGGTGGCATACCAACCAACGCACTGAGCAGCAAATGTATATTTCTTTCTGGTTGACAGCTACTGAAGGTTTATTTTTCACTTTTAAGAAGTTCTTGACTTTTAATTACTTCAGACTACTGGAGTTCCCATGTATTGTTTCCTTCAGTGAATGCGAGAGAACACTCTTCTCAATGGGAATAAGTCTCCAATGCATGTCAACACTTACATAATGTAGGCGAATATAATGGTCAACTGACCTTTGCAGAACAGATCCCTATAATCATTCGCTGCGGTAAAAACACATCTACCTAACAAAACAGCACCTAATTATAAAAACTCAAAGAATAGTTTTTTTGTATTCAAAAGCTGGTCAATGAAGGAATTCCAGGACCAAATTACTCTTTTATTCTTGTTCCCCATCTGGGACTGGAGATCCCTCAAGGTCCATACCTCTTCTAAGAGACAGAGAACCACGTTATCTTACAAAAGGGGCCTGACTCCACAAAATGTGGGGTGGGTAGGACTGCCCATCCTGTAGTGGAGGCAGCAATAATGGCAGTGCTGCTTATCGGAAGTTTACCTGCATTGGAAAAATAGCCAGACACGAGAATGGAGTGAAAGTGCCGGAATCTGGTCCCGTGTACCATTTTTAAAGGATTCCTAAACTGGCATGATTTGGCAAAAATCTGGGCCCAAATGTTGTTGTCAACTGGATTGAATATTTTGTTTTCTAATCTGCTGTTCAATCAGGGGGCGAAATTCTCCAACCCCACGCAGGGTCGGAGAATCGGCCATCGGCGCCGATATTGCCGCTCCCGACATGTTAAAGATTCACCCACCCGCCATAAAACGGCATTCTTCAAATCCTGCCGGCCGCCTCGGATAATGGCTGGCGCCGGCGGGATGCCATTATTTTTAAAATCTTTTTTATTCACCGGCCCGGATGGGCCGAAGTACCGCCGACTTGGCCACGGGTCACGTTGGCGAAAATCAAAGTAGGTTCTGCGCTGTGAATTATAAAGGCAGAACCCAGAAACTTTGCCAAATGTTTTTCCCTCTCTCCGCGCGTTTTTCCTGTTGTTGTGAAACTGACCTGAAATCGCAGAGGCTGAAGCAGAAATAGACAAATCCAGACACATCTCCCACCCCGGGATCCCAGCATTTCCCTCTGCATTCTAACCAGGCAATATTCCTGGGTTTAGGCAGATTGCAATATACTCACCAAAGCCCTGCTCTCAGCCAGAGGACGGACGGGACTCCCTCTCTCTGTCTCTCTCTCTCTGTCTGTCCCCACAATCTCCCTCTCTCTCTCTCTCTCTCAAACAAAGACAAGGCAGCTGGGAGGAAGGGGAGCCTTGAGGAAGATCTGCTGATGCCCCCATCCAATGGATGCCCGGGGCCAACGCACCGTTGCCCCCCCCCCTCTGCACGCCGCTGCCCCCTACCCCTACCCCTACCCCCCTACCCCTACCCTGACCCCCTACCCCCTCTACCCCTATCCCCCTACCTCTACCCCTACCCCGACCCCCTACCTCCTACCCCTACTCCCACCCCCCCTACCTCTACCCCCACCCCTACCCCCCCACCCCTACCCCTCCCACCCCTCCCCCCACCCCTCCCCCCCTCCCCACCCCTACCCCCCTCCCCCCCACCCCTAACCCCCTCCCCCCCACCCCTACCCCCACCCCTATCCCCCTCCCCTCCCCCCCTCCCCCCCCCACCCCTACCCCCCTCCAACGCCGGGCAGCATTGATGATGTCGCCCGACGTCAACCGACGCGCCACTTCCACAGCAGGTGAAACTGACGCGTACAGCGTCACTCTGCTGCTGGCCCTTTCGGGACAGGAGATTTAGGGCTTATAAGAGGGCCCCGATGCCGGAGTCACCAGCGCTGTTTTTGCCTGCCGGTCAAGGGCGTCACGAAGGTCTTCGGTGAATTCCGCCCGGGGTTTGCAATACCATAATATTTTAAAACTTTTTTTTTTTAAACGGGATGTCGGCATCACTGGTTAGAGAAGCATTTATTGTCAATCCCTAATTACCTTTCAGAAGGCGGTGGTGAGTCATCTTCATGAATCGCTGCAGTCTGTGTTGTATGCACACCTATAGTGCTGTTAGGAATGGAGTTCCAGGATTTTGACCCAGCGACAGTGAAGGAAAGGTGATATATTTCCAAATCAGGATTGTGAGTGACTTGGAGGAGAACGTCCAGGTGGTTGATTCATAGAATCTACAATGCAGAAGGAGGCCATTCAGCCCATCGAGTCTTCACCGGCCCTTGGAAAGAGCAACCTACCTCCAGCATATCCCCGTAACCCAGTAACCCCACCTAACCTTTTGGATACTAAGGGCAATTTATCATGGCCAATCCACTAATCTGCACATCTTTGGACTGTGGGAGAAAACTGGAGCGCCCAGAGGAAACCCATGCAGACACGGGGAGAATGTGCAGACTCCACACAGACAGTGACCCAAGCCGGGAATGAAACCTGGGACCCTGGAGCTGTGGAAAGACTGTGCTAACCACTGTGCTACCGTGTTGCCCCAGAAGGAGACCATTCAGCCCATCCAGTCTGCACTGGCCCTTGGAAAGAGCATCCTACTTAAGCCCACATCTCCACCCTATTGCAGTAACACCTAACCTTTTTGGACACTTAGGGCAATTTAGCATGGCCAATCCACCTTACCTGCACATCTTTGAAATGTGGGAAGAAACCGGAGCACCTGGAGGAAACCCACGCTGACGCGGGGGGAACGTGCAGACTCCGCACACACAGTGACCCAAGCCGGGAATTGAACCTGGGACCCTGGAGCTCTGAAGCAACAGTGCTAACCACTGTGCTACAGTGCCGCCCAATTTGTGTTCCCATCCATCTGGTGACGTTTTCCGCCTCAATGATAGAAGTCATGAATTTGGAAGGTGCTGCCGAAAGAAACTTGGTGAGTTCTGTCGTGCATCTTTTAGATGGTACGTACTGCTGCCACTGTTTGTCGGTAATGGAGGGAGTGAATGTGTGGAAGCGGTGCCAATCAAGTGGGCTTTTTTTTACTGGATGGTGCTGAGCTTCTGGAGTGTTGGTGGAGCCGAACTCATCCAAGCATGTGGAGAGTATTCCATCACATTTTCCTTCAATAAAGATAAAACCTGGCTCTTTGTGCCTTCCCCCACTCACTCTGTCAAGTGATTCTGTTGGCGAAGCACAGAGTAATTTTCATTGAAGCTGTGAACACTTACTATCTGTATTTTCTCCGGTTTAGCCTCCATCTTTAATTACTCAAGTTTAAAGGATTCAAACTTGAATATGTTTGATGGACAGCTGGTTCAATCATGCATCACCAAATCTCATAGAATCATCGAACTCTGACAGTGCAGAGCAAAGCCATTCGGCACATCAAGTCTGCATGGACCTTCTGAAAGAAGGTCTACCCAAACAGGCCCACTCCCCCGCCGTATCCCCTGCAACCTCATAATCCCATCCCTGGACACTAAAGGCAATTTAGCATGGCCAATCCACCTAGCCTGCATATCTTTGGACTGTGGGAGTAAACCGGAGCACCCGGAGGAAACCCACACAGACACGGGGAGAACGTGCAGACTCCACACAGACAATCACCCAAGTTCTGAATTTAACACGTGTCTCTGGCGCTGTGAGGCAGCAGTACTAGCCACTGTGCCACCGCGCCACCCTAAATCTGATTGGGATACCAGTCTCTTCCCATTAGACTGAGTCTGTACCTTTCCACAACAACCAAGGTCAGATTGGCCTCCTGCCCTTTGTATGCCACTGGTGTATTACTGGTCTGTTTGTAGACATTGTCATTTTCACTCTGTAGAGTATCAAAGCTGTCCATTTGATTCAGCAGCTCCATGAGGGTTCTCTGTTAAAAGTCTCCCCGGTGCACATGGAAATCTTGGCTGTAGTATTATTCAAACCTAGTGACTGAGTTCCAGCACGACGATATTGGAAAATTTGCTCTCCCAACACAGTCACCGAAGCCCCGGTGTCGACTTCCAGTTTATGGGGTTTGCTGTTTACCCTTAAATCAATTTCAATTGGGGCCTTCGCGCTGCAGAGTGCTGCTGATGTGTATTTTTTGCAATGGCGAGCTTTACCGAGTGCAGCAACGTGCTTGAATGTGCTCCCTTCAGTTGCATCAGAAACTCACAAACATGCCAGGTCTCCTGGGGTTGGTCTACCCGATAACGATATCCATCAACCTCTCATTTGGGGTGAAGACAAGTCATTTTCCCAGTTCATTGAATCCAGTCCGGTCCCGAGGACAGTGTCTGTGTCTTGTTCTCCACTGCGTCTGTTTATCCTGACATGCAGCTTGCTACTATATTACCTCATATTTGATTAACCTCCCCTTCAGCCATGCTATGGAGCTCAGTGGCGACTTTATAAGTGCACTCTGTCACCTGAGCTATCTCAATCGCTTTTTCCAACTTATGGTGGTTTCAGCCAGTAGCTTCTTCTGGATATTAGGGTCATGAATCCAAGAATCCAGCCAGTCGCGCAACATGCCATTGAGCGCAGTCCAGAATTCACAGTGCTCAATGAGCTGCCGAAGCCTGGCTATGAAAACTGAGACATACTCTTCATGGTCCGTCATTGCAGAGTTACACTTATAAGGTTGGAAAATAATTGAGAGCCTTGGGTTTAAATTGTCTTCGACCAATTTCACTATCTGCTCAAAGGTCTTTGAGTCAGTGCCTCTAGGGATGTTAGGTTCCTAATCAAATTATCCGTAGCACTGCAAATATATCTGTTCAGACAGTTACCCAATACCCTTTTGAAAGCCAAATTGAGTCTGCCTCCACCACACTCCCAGGCAGTGTGTCTCAGATTCTAACTACTCGCCGTGTAAAACATTTCTCCTTATGTTGCATTGCGTTCTTTTGCCATTCACCTAAATCCGTGTCTTCTGGGTCCTAACCTTTCTGCCAATGGAAGAAGTCCAGACTCTTCATGATTTTGACTTGGACGGGGATCTGCAGAAGGTGGCATTCCCATTGAGTCTGCTTTTCTTGTCTTTGTAGTTGGTTTGGAAAGTGCTGAAGAAGGAGGTTTAGAAGTATAGAAACAGAAGTAGAATGTTCAGCCCTCCTGCTCCCCCATTCAATTAGATCAATATTTCCCCTCAACGCCACCCAGCTGCTCTATCTCAGATCCTCTATATCTGGAAATCTGTCAATATCGGTCTTGGAAATGCGCAATCACTGAATTCCACAGCCCTCTGAGGTGGAGAATTCCACAGATTTACTACCCTCTGAGTAACGTGGTGTGGCAAGTTTCTGCATTGCATCTTGTAGATGATACAGACTTCTACCTGGTGGCAACCAGGAGGGGCTGCATTGTTCTGGATGGTGTCCATGGAGCTTCATTCATCCAGGAAAGTGGAGAATAATCCATTACACTCCTGAATTGCACTTTGTAGATGGTGTACCAGCTTTGGAGAGTCAGCAGGTCAGCTTCTCACCTCAAAATGTCCAGCCTCTGGGGCAGCACGGTGGCGCAGTGGTTATCACTCCTGCCTCACAGCACCGAGGTCCCAGGTTCGATCCCAGCCCTGGGTCACTGTCCGTGTGGAGTTTGCACATTCTCCCCGTGTTTGAATGGGTTTCGCCCCCACAACCCAAAGATGTGCAGGGTAGGTGGATTGGCCTCGCTAAATTGTCTCTTAATTGGAAAAAATGAATTGGGTACTCTAAATGTATTTATTTTTTTAAATGTCCAGACTCTGACCTTGTCCTTGTGGCCATAGTATTTATGTTGCTGTTCCAGTTCAGTTTCTGATCAGTGGTAATGCCTCGAATGTTGACAGTGGGGGAATCAGCAGTGGTAATGTCAAGAAAAGACGATTGGATTCTCTCTTGGAGCTGATGATTGCTTAGCAATTGTGTGCTGGGAATATTACTTGTCATTTACCAGCCCAAGCCTCAATGCTATCCAGGTATGTCTGTATACGGGCATGGAATATTTCAGTATTTGAGATCCTATGAACATCCCCATGTCTGATGTGATGATAGAGGGAAGGTCATTGATGAAGCAGCTGAAGATGGTGGGACTCAAGCCTGAGGAACTGCTGCAACAATGGCCTGAGGCTGAGATGATTGGCCTCTAACAACCACAACTATCTTTCCTTGTGCTAGGCAGGATCAGACCTTTTCCCTGCGTTTAATTTTATTCCACCCCTTCCACCTTCTGTGGGCAGATTGGCAGGTATAGAATTGAATTTTCCAATGGCACCATTCCTGGCATCACCCCTCAAATTTTGCCCACTGTGGATGAAGCCTCAGGACGCTATAAGACCATAAGACACAGGAGCAGAATTAGGCCACTTGGCCCATCGAGTCTGCTCTGCCATTGAATCATGACTGATATTTTTCCTCATCGTCATTTTCCTGCCTTCTCCCCATTTCCCCTGATCCCCTTATTAATCAATAACTTCTCTGCCTTAAAGATGCTTAGTGATTTGGCCTCCACAGCCTTCTGCGGTAAAGACTTCCAGATTCACCACCCTCTGGCTGAAGAAATTCCTTCACATCTCTGTTTTAAAGGATCGTCCCATTCGTCAAAGATTGTGTCCTCTGCTTTTAGTTTTTCCTACAAGTGGAAACATCCGCTCCACGTCCACCCTTGTAATAAGTCCACGGAGGCAGAAGTCCCATCACCAGAATTCCTTTTATTTACAAACCCAACAGCAGAACAACCATGACCATTCAGTCTGCTGTCTACACCGGGAGTGCAGAGGATCTGACACTCCCTGTTATATAAACAGAAAGGGGTTCCCTAATCAGGGAACGCGTGTTCTAATTGGCCAATCTCAAAGGCCTGGCCTAAGTCATTACACCCCTCCCCCACAAAGTCCGAGGAGCTCCCGTGGTCCTCGTGACTCACGGGTCTCCTGCTTCATTTTTGCACCAGGTCCAGCTCCTCCACTTCGGCCTCCGATGTGGGGGGGGGTATAACGGCTAGGCGCCCGTCTTTTCCGATGTGAGCGCTTGAGGAGCGGTCCGCCCCTTTCCTCCGGCGGCAGGAGTACAGCTGCCGCATCATCCACGGTGTCCATATCCAAGTCCGATGTCCTCACAAGTGGTGTCGGAGGGACGTGAATAGTTTGGCGGCGAGGACTCTCCACGGTCCTTGGTGTGGTGGTCTGAGTCAGCTCCGGAGGAGGAAATGAATCTGAGGCCCGCATCTAGTCCAGGTGTTTCTTTATTACATGCTTTCCCAGTCCTGACCTTGACTGTTCCTGCTATCCATGTGGGGCCATTTGCATAATTTCTGACCCATACATTTTCACCCATGTTGAACTGCCTTTCTCGGTGAGTGTTTTCATGGACCTTGCATTGGGCCTCTTAGTGTCGCTCTATTCTGCCACTTAAATTAGGGAATAGTAGATTCAGCCGGGTTTTGAGTCGTCTGCCCATGAGTATCTCCGCCGTTGCTATTCCCGTTGTGGCATGTAGGGTTGTTCCGTAGTCAAATAGCCGGTGCGACAGTTTGGTGTCCAATGATGCTGCTGACTGTTTCTTCAACCCGACTTTTAACGTCTGGACGACTCTCTCGGCCAAACCATTCGATGCCAGGTGGTATGGTGCCGTCCTGATGTGCCGAATGCCATTCGACTTCATAAATTTTGTGAAGTCCTGGCTGGTGAAAACCGATCCATTATCCGAAGCTAACATCTCTGGAATACCATGATTTGCGAACGAGGAGTTTTTCAATGGTAGTTGTTGAATTTGCAGAGTTCATTTTGTAGATGCCCAGCCATTTGGAATGGGTGGCTACTATTATAAAAAACATTGAACCCATAAACAGGCCTGCAAAATCGACATGAAGTCACGACCATGATCTACCTGGCCATTCCCATGGGTGCAGCAGGGCTGCCGATGGCAGTTGCTGCCCTTGTTGGCATTCTTGGCACCAACCTACCAATCCTGCTATGTCTGTGTCCAGGCCCGGCCACCAGACATAGCTTCTGGCCAGCACCTTCATTTTTGAGACTCCAGGGTGCCCATGATGCAGATCAGCCAGTATGGCTCGACGGCCTTGACTTGGAACTATTACTTGAGCCCCACATAGCAGGATCCCATCTTCCACTGTGATCTGCTCTCTTCTGCTCCTTATGGATGGAATGCCATCTCTCCTGTTAGCACCATGTGTTTCATTTTTGATAAAACCGGGTCCCTTTGGGTCCATAAACAAACCTCCTCTGGACCCTTTCCGAGGCCAACATATCCTTCCTTAGATACAGGGCCCAAAACTGCTCATAATACTCCAAATAGGGTCTGACCAGAGCCTTATACAGCCCCAGAAGTACATCCCCGGTCTTGTATTCTAGCACATGAGTGCTAACATTGCATTTGCCTTTCTAACTGCCAATTGAACCTGCACGTTAACCTTAAAAGAATTATGAACAAGGACTCCTAAGTCCCTTTGTGCTTCTGATTTTCTAAGCATTTCCCCATTAGAAAATAGTCTATGCCTCCATTTCTCCTTCCAAAGCGCATAATCTCACACTTTTCCACATTGTATTCCATCTGCCACTTCTTTGCCCACTCTCCTAGCCTGTCCAAGTCCTTCTGAAGCCCACTTGCTTCCTCAATACTACCTGCCCCTCTACAGATCTTTGTATCATCTGCAAACTTAGCAACAGTGTCTTCAGTTCCTTCCTCCAGATCGTTAATGTATATTGTGAAAAGTTGTGGTCCCACACCAACCCCTGAGGTACACCACTAGTCACTGGCTGCCATTCTGAAAAAGACCCCTTTAACCCCACTCTCTGCAAGTCAACCAATCCTCTATCCATGCCAGGATCTCACCCTTAACACCATGGGCTCTTAACTTATTTAACAGTCTCTAAAGCTGCACCTTGCAAAAGGTTTACTATTGTTTAAGGGGTAATTGTAAGCTATTTTCAGGTGTGAAGTTAACGATTTTAGTACTGTGTTAATAATACCATTTTGTGAGGACTTCCGGTGGCGGCCATGGTGTGAGTGGTCGTACACAGGGCATCTGCTGCTCAAAGAGTTCTTTTTACCCGAAAATGAGAGAAACTTTGATGGAAAAGTGTTGCTGAAGGTTGGAAGAAAAGCTCCCCCCCCCCAGGTGTGGCACGTCTGCTGGTTACCAAACCCGGCAGAAGAACGTGAAAGACCTGCCAAGGAGTTGGAAGAGACCTGTGGTGCAGTAGGCATTGGAAAGATGGCGGAGAGGGAAGGGCCAGTACAGGTTGGAAAGCTCCAGATGAAACAGTTGATGGCTTTCTGCAGGAAAGAGTTCCAGCAACAAAGGAAAGAGATGCTGGAGGACAGATAGAGGGCCATCAAAGGAGCTGTGGCACCCCTGAAGAATCGATGGAAAGCATCGAAAAGTATCCAGAGGTACAGGGGTCGCAGATCCAAGACATTGAGAGAGCAATCTCGGACCCCTGTGATAAGCTGGTGGCATTCGAGGCGGAGGTGGGGCTCTTAGGAGACCTTTGCAAGACGCTGAGAGCAAAGGTGGAAGAGCAAGAGAACAGGTCAAGAAGGCAGAACCTGCGCACCGTCGGCCTGCCTGAAGGAGTAGAAGGCACGAGTGCCACAGGTTAGTCTCGAAGATGTTGGAAGGGCTGATGGAGGAGGGGAGCTGTTCTAGGCCCCGGAGGTGGATAGAGTGCACAGGCCTCTGAGGCAGAAGCCAAGAGCCGGGGAGCCACCACGGGCAGTGATCGTAAGGCTCCACAAGTTTGTGGAAAAAGTGATCCTTCAGTGGGCCAGGGAGAAGCGGAATGTGAATGGGAGGGCAACAAGGACATTGGAGCTGAACTGGCAAAACAGCGTGCTAGATTCAACAGGGTCAAGGCGGTGCTCTATCAACGGCAGATCAGGTTCAGGGTGCTCTACCCGACAAAACTATGGGTGACTGATGAGGGCCGGGAATAAGACTTTGAAACCCCAGAAGAGGCCAATACCGTTATTGAGGAGCATCAACTGGGGGAGAACTGAGCTTTATAGGGAGACGGAGGTGCCGGCACTTTGGAATAACAGAGAAACGAGTAGAGTGGGGGTTGGAGGGTGGGTTCCTTTTTTCTTTTCCTCCCAGGTGGAGGGTTATTCTTCTCTTCTTGGGCCGACAATGGGTAGCAGGGATGAAAGGTTTGGAAGGGGAAGTCACGGGTGGTGGCCATCTTGATGAGCAAGAAGACGGGGTTTGTAAGTGCAGAGGAACTGAGGGATCCGGCGGGGGTGAAATATGTGATGACGAGTGGGGTATTGGAAGAAACGGCGGTGGTGTTGGTGAATGTATATGCACCGAATTGGGATGATGCAGGGTTTATGAGGGAGTTGCTGGCAGCAATCCTGGACTTGGCCACGCACCAGTTGATCATGGGAGGAGACTTTAATTGTGTTCTAGAGCCGAGGGTGGACATGTCGAGCTCCAGATCAATGGAAAGGATACAGATGGCAAAGGAGCTGGGAGGGTTCATGGAAAAGATGGGCATGGTGGACCTGTGGCATTTTACGAACCCAGAGGGAAGGGAGTACTTTGTCTCACATGTTAGTAGGGTATACACCAGAATCTATTTCTTCGTGTTGAGCCATGAAGTGTTGGTAGGGGTGGAGGGGGCACAGTACGCAGGGATAGTAATTTCGGATCATGCACCCCATCGGCTGGAGATTCGGCATAAATCGGGACAGGAGAAGAGGCCGGAATGGAGGCTTGAATCAGGGTTGTTGGCAGACAGAGGGTTTTGTGATAAGGTGCGGTCAGTGATTAAAGATGATGTCGAGTTGAACCAGAATGGGGAGGCACTAAAGGCGGTGGTCCAAGGGGAGATGATCTCGTTTTAAGGCACTTGAGGATAGGAAAAGGATGGAGGAGTATGGGCGATTAATGAACGAGATAGTCGAAGTAGACAGGGAGTATTCGAGGGCACCCACCACGGAGGGATTGGCGAGAAGGGAAAAACTACAGGGGAAATTCGATAGGTTGACGACAGGGAGGGCGGTGGGGCAGCTGCGTAGGGAAAGTACGAGGACTGCGTATGAGTACGGGGAGAAGGCAAGTTGAATATTGGCACACCAACTGCGGAGGTAGGCTGCGTCCAGGGAACTATTGAGGATACGGACAGAGGCCGGGAGGTGGTGACAGAGCCGGGGACGATAAATAAGACATTTCGGGAATACTATAAGGAACTCTGCAGGGTGGACCCAGGGGGTGAAGAAAAGGGGACATGGGGCATTTTTTGGATCGGCTGGAGTTTCTGCAGCTGGAGGAAGAGAAGAGGTTGGCTTTAGAGGAGCCTTTGGGGCTGAGGCAGGTATTGGGCAGGATAAGGAGTATGAAATCGAGAACGGCCCTGGGGCTGGATGGTTACCTGGCGGAATTTTATAAGGAGTTTGCAACGGAATTGGCACTGCATCTGTTGGGGCCGTTTAGTGAGGCGCTGCAGAAGGGGGAGCTGCCGGAGACGATGACGCAGGCGACGATTACATTTATACCAAAGGAGCGATGGATTCATTAGAATGTGGGTCGCAGGGTGGCACGTGGCACAGTGGTTAGCACTGCTGCTTACAGCGCTGATCACCTGGGTTCGAATCTCGGCCCTGGGTCACTGTCCATGTGGAGTTTGCACATTCTCCCTGTGACTGCGTGGGTTTCACCTCCACAACCCAAAGATGTTCAGGTCAGGTGATTTGGCCATGCTAAATTGCCGCTGAATTGAAAAAAAATTGAGTACTCTAAATTTATTTAAAAAAGGAATGTGGGTGGTTCAGGTCCATATCGCTGTTAAACACAGATGTAAAAGTGCTGGTCAAGTTGGTGGCGGGGAGGATGGAAGGTTGTGTCCCGGGCTGGTCGCGTAGGATCAGACAGGCTTCGTAAAGGGCAGGCAGCTCTCCAGTAATATAAGGTGGATATTAAATTAGATTATGACCCCAACAAGAGGATGGGTACTGGAAGTGGTGGTGTCCCTGGATGCAGAGAAGGCATTTGACTGGGTGGAGTGGTGATACCTGTTCGAGGTCCTGGGAAGGTTCAGGTTTGGGCCGAGGTTTGTGGCGTTGGTTGGTCTGTTATATGGGGCACCGTTGGCGAGTGTACGGACAGATGATATGTGCTCACAAAGTTTTGGGTTACACAGGGGAACAGGGAATGTGGTGCCTGCTGTCGCCGCTGCTGTTCGCACTAGCAATAGAGCCCCTGGCAATGGTACTCAGGGGGTCGGCAAAGTGGCAAGGGTTCAGGACCAGGTGTCGCTGTTTGCGGATGACCTGTTACTATACGTGTCGGACCCACTGGAGAGCACGTGGAGGATTATCGGCCTATTAGAGAGATTTG
This sequence comes from Scyliorhinus canicula, assembly GCF_902713615.1. Classification (NCBI taxonomy): domain Eukaryota; kingdom Metazoa; phylum Chordata; class Chondrichthyes; order Carcharhiniformes; family Scyliorhinidae; genus Scyliorhinus; species Scyliorhinus canicula. The sequence goes on along the minus strand of NC_052159.1, from coordinate 82,753,511 downwards.
GGACGTTCTCAGGGTATAACTTGAACATAGGGAAAAGTGAAGTGTTTCCGGTAAACGAATTGGGTCGGAAAACCAACCTGGGGGGTTGCCATTCAAAGTAGCCAGAGATAGCTTGACCTTCCTGGGGATCCAGGTAATGGGAGAGTGGGTGACGCTGCATAAGTGGAATTTAACAAAGCTGGTGGAGGAGGTTAGGGAGGAATTTAAGAGGTGGGACACGCTGCATCTGACTCTGGCAGGGAGGGTCCAAGTGATGAAGATGAATGTCCTGCAAAGGTTCCTATTCATATTCCAGACGCTTCCAATTTTTGTGCCAAACTCCTTTTTCTGGAAGCTAGATACGATCATTTCAGAATTTGTGTTGGCAAAGAAGGTACCAAGGGTAAAGAGGACCCTGTTACAGATAGCTGGGAGGGCAGGGAGGTGAGAAGGTGGTGAAGAATAAGAAGAAGTGGGAGGGCGGGCTGCGAGGGGAGATAAACTGGGGCGTGTGGAGCGAAGCACTTCGTAGGGTAAACACGACCTCTTGCGCGAGGATGAGCCTGGTCCAATTCAATTCAAGGCAGTACATAGGGTGCATATGAGTCAGTTTCTCCAGGAAGTGGCAACGAGTCCAAAAAGTGTGGGCGGGGTCCAGCAAACCACGCACATATGTTTTGGGGCTGTGAGAAGCCAGAAAGATACTGGGTGGGAGTGTTCACGATACTAACGAAGATCTTGGGGGAGGAGATTGGATCAGACCCTTCGGTAGCGATATTCAGGATATCAGAGAAGTCGGAACTGATGGAGGGAAGGAAGGCCGATGTCATGGCCTTTGCCTCGCTGGTTGCCTGGTGAAGGATCTTGTTGGTATGGTGGTCGGCAATGCCGCAGGGGATGGCAGCCTGGCTGGGAGACTTATATGACTTTCTTTGTCTGGAAAAGATTAAATACGAATTGAGGTGTTCAGCGGAGGGTTTTGAGGCAGGGTGGGGGGTTTTGGCCACCATGTTTGAGGAGTTGTTCATCATTGGGGGAGGGGGGGGTGGGAAATGGGGAAAAATCTGTACAAACTAAAATTATGTGGTGTGGTGGGGAGTATGTTCCCCAGACTGTTTATGTTTTGTAACCGTTTGAATAGGTTTGGAGTAAAATACATTAAAGAAAATAAAGTTTTGTTTTACAATACCAAATGATGCACAAACAATGGACACGAAACGTAGGTGAAGTCCAAACCGAAAGGCTTTAATCAGCAAGAAGTGAGCCCGGCAGCAGATGGACAGAAATGGTGTGGCTGCTGGGGAACACAGGTTCTTATACCCTGCCTGGTAGGCGGAGCTACCTTCCTCATAGCCAATAGGAATATGGAGATCACGATACCTGGGCCAATGGGCAGCTAGCCCTCTGCACCAATGGCAGCCCACACTCCCAGGTACCGTAATACCCCTAGTCATACTACCACATTCACCCCTCGTTGAGAAAGGAACCGGGGGGGGGGGGGGCATGTGTACGGGGGATGAGGACATGGAGGGGGGGGGGTCCCGTGCGAGCGGGTAAGAAACTGGTAGTATGACTAGTGATGTCGGATCGTACCTCTTGAACAGTGGCTGCCCACTGGCCCGCAACTATGTACAGAGTCAAGTCAGAACACAGTAACTATATACAGGTTTGAGTGAGGAAAAATAAAAACGAGAGAACAAGCAAGAACAAGGGTCCATCAACAGTTCACATAGACTCGATCAGCCGATCGGGTGTCTTGGACGTCCTGTGCGACCTGCGGGGCTTCGCTGGAGACGTTGGAGTTGCGGGCGTCCGTGACACCGGGAGCGATGATCGGGTTCTTGTGGCTGCGTCCGTACCCCTAGTCGGAGCTGGCGAGGGCCGGGGGAGAGTCGTCCAGTCCTCTAGGCAGCGCGGGTATGGGTGTAGGCGGGCCAGGGAGGAGAGCGCCTGCCGGGAGCAGTTGCGGTTGGGAGGTGGCTGGGGAGGCTGGCGCCGGGGGCGGTGGTCGGGATTAGACGGGTGCCAGGTCCCGTAAGGAGACCGTGTCCTGTCGGCCGTCGGGATACTCCACATACACGTACTGCGGGTTTGCGTGGAGCAGCTGGACCCTCTCAACCAACGGGTCCAGCTTGTGCACCCGCACGTGTTTCCGGAGCAGGATGGGCCAGCCAGGTCGGGAGCGGGGTTTCTGAGGAAGACTTCCGGGGAAAAACAAGAAGGCGTTCGTGAGGCGTTTGATTGGTAAATGTGCAAAGCAGTGACCGGATTGAGTGGAGGGCGTCTGGGAGGACTTCTTGCCAGCGGGGGACTGGGGGATTTTTGGACCACAGCGCCAGCAGGACGGTCTTCCAGACTGTACCGTTCTCACTCTTGACCTGTCCGTTAGCCCTGCGGTTGTAACTGGTCGCCCTGCTGGAGGCGATGCCCCTGCTGAGCAGGAATTGATGCAGTTCGTCACTCATAAAGGAGGACCCCCTATCGCTATGAATGTAAGCGGGGAATCCGAACAGGGTGAAAATGGTTGTAGGGCTTTAATGATGGTGGGTGTGGTCATGTCGGGGCAGGGGATGGCGAACGGGAAGCGGGAGTACTCGTCAATCACGTTGAGGAAGTACGTGTTGCGGTTGGTAGAGGGGAGGGGACCTTTGAAGTCCATGCTGAGGCGTTCAAAGGGATGGGAAGCCTTTATCAGATGCACTTTTTCGGGGCGGTAGAAGTGCGGCTTGCACTCCGCGCAGATGTGGCAGTCTCTAGTGACTGTCCTGACCTCCTCGATGGAGTAGGGCAGGTTGCGGGTCTTGATAAAGTGAAAAAAGCGGGTGACCACCAGGTGGCAGAGGTCCACGTGGAGGGTACGAAGACGGTCCACTTGTGTGCTGGTTCAGGTGCCCCGGGACAGGGCATCTGGAGGCTCGTTCAGCTTCCCAGGACGATACAAGATGTCATAGTTGTAGGTGGACAGTTCGATCCTCCACTGCAAGATCTTGTTGTTCTTTATCTTGCCCTTCTGTGCATTGTCGAACATGATGGCCACTGACCGTTGGTCTGTGAGGAGGGTGAAACTCCTGCCGGCCAGATAGTGCCTCCAATGTCGCACAGCTTCAACTATGGCCTGTGCTTCCTTCTCGACCGAGGAGTGGCGGATTTCGGAAGCTTGGAGGGTACGGGAGAAGATGGCCACAGGTCTGCCTGCTTGGTTGAGGGTGGCCGCCAGAGCTGCATTGGATGCGTCGCTCTCGACCTGGAAGGGGAGGGACTCATCGATAGCTCGCATCGTGGCCTTTACAATATCTGCTTTGATGCGGCTAAAGGCCTGGCGGGCCTCCATCGACAGGGGGAACGTGGCTGATTGGATGAGGGGACTGGCTTTGTCGGCGTAATTGGGGACCCACTGGGCATAATATGAAAAGAAGCCAAGACAGCGCTTGAGGGCTTTGGGGGAGGGGGAGCTCCATTAGGGGGCGCATGCATTCCAGGTCTCGGGGCCTATTACTCCGTTACGCACTACGTAGCCGAGGATGGCTAGACGGTCGGTGCTAAACACGCATTTGTCCTTGTTGTAGGTCTGGTTCAGGAGTTTTGCGGTTTGGAAGAATTTACGGAGGTTGGTGTCGTGGTCCTGCTGATCGTGGCCGCAGATGGTGACATTATCGAGATACGGGAAGGTTGCCCGTAAACCGTATTGATCGACCATTTGGTCCACCGAAGTGAACCATTAAAAAGTGATAGAGCTGCCCGTCCGCTTCGAACGCAGCGTACTTGCAATTACTCGTGCGGATGGGAAGCTAGTGGTAGGCGGACTTGAGGTCCACCGTGGAGAAGACCTTGTACTGCGTGATCCTGTTGACCAGGTCGGATATACGGGGGAGAGAGTACGCGTCCAGCTGCGTAAATCTGTTGATGGTCTGACTGTAGTCTATGACCATCCTATTCTTCTCCCCGGTCTTTACCACCAGCACTTGTACTCGCCAGGGGCTGTTGCTAGCCTCGATGACCCCTTCCTTCAGAAGCCGTTGGACCTCGCACCTGATGAAGGTCCGGTCCTGGGCACTGTACCGTCAACTCCTGGTGGCGACAGGTTTGCAATCCGGGGTGAGGTTTGCAAACAAGTACGGGGGATCGACCTTGTGGAACGCGAGGCTGCAGACAGTGAGGGAGGGCATAGGGCCACCGAATTTGAATGTTAGGCTCCGGAGGTTACACTGGAAGTCTAACCCCAGGAGTGCTGCCGCGCAGAGGTGAGGAAGGATGAATAGCTTGTAGCTTTTAAACTCCCTCCCCTGGACCGTGAGGTCCGCTATGCAGCACCCCGTGATCTGTACTGAGTGAGAGCCGGAAGCCAGGGCCATTTTGTGCTTAACCGGGTAGACAGGGAGAGCGCAGCGTCTTACCGTGGCGGGGTGGACAAAACTCTCTGTGCTCCCAGAGTCCAGCAGGCAGTTCGTCTCGTGGCCATTGAGCAAAATCTTTGTGGTCGCTGTGGAGAGGTTCCGGGGCCGAGACTGATCCAGCGTGACTGAAGCGAGTTGTGGCAGATAGTCGGAGTCTTCATCAGGCAGGGAGTAGTTACCTGCGGAGTCCTCGGAGCCGATCCAAGATGGCGACGCCCGTCGGCCGCACATGGTGGGGGGTGGACAAAATGGCGGCGTCCGTTCCCCGCACGTGGAGTATGGGGTCCAAAGTGTCGGCACCTGGGAGTCGCACATGGCATCGGAGGCGTAAAATGGCGGCGCCCGGGGATCACATGTGGCGTTGGGGGATGGGGCAGTGAGGTCCGCGGGCCGCACGGAGCCCCTGAGGAGAGCGAAGGGGGAGTCCCGCAGTCACTGCCTGGGACCGCAGCGACCGCCTTTGCCTGGCAAACGGCCACAAAGTGGCCCTTCTTCCCGCAGCCCTTGCAGGTTGCGGAACGGGCTGGGCAGCGCTGACGGGGGTGCTTCGCCTGGCCGCAGAAATAGCAACGGGGCCCCGAGGGTTTTTTGGGGCGCCCTGTGGCGTAGGCCTGGGGGGGGGGAGGGAGGGGTCTGAGTCCATGGGGGAGAGGGAGGCCGAGTTCCACACTGCCCAGGGGGCCGCCGCGTGGTCGGGGCAGTACGAGCGAGCGTTCCGGTTCGCGACGTTTAGGCAGGAGGCGAGGGCCCGTGCATCCGTGAGGCTTGATGTTTCTCTCTCCAACAGTCTTTGGCGGATCTGCGAGGATTGCATGCCTGCAACAAAGGCGTCTCGAATCAGGAGTTCAGTATGCTCAGCAGCAGACACCTGTGGGCAGCCGCAGTTCCTCCCAAGCACGAGGACGGCACGGTAAAAATCGTCCAGTGACTCACCAGGTATCTTCTGCCTTGTGGCTAGTAAGTGCCGAGCATAGACTTGGTTCACCAACCGTATGAAATGTCCTTTGAGCAAGTCCATAGCCACGTCGTAGTCAGTCGTGTCCTCTATGAGCGAGTACACGGCGGTGCCGACGCACGAGTGGAGGATGTGCAGTTTCTGCTCCCTCGTCGGGACGTTTTCCACCGTGCTTATGTAACTGTTGAAACAAGCCAGCCAGTGCTTAAATGCGGCTGTTGCATTCGCTGCGTGAGGCTGAGTTGAAGACACTCCGGCTTGATGTGGAGCTCCATCCTTTAAAATCTTGCTGATTAAATTGATGCACAATCAATGGACACAAAATGTAGGTGAAGTCCGAAACGAAAGACTTTAATCAGCAAGAAGTGAGCCCGGCAGCAGACGTACAGAAATGGTCTGGCTGCTGGGGCACACGGATTCTTATACCCCGCCTCATAGGCGGAGCTACCTTCATCTTAGCGAATAGGAATACAGAGAACACGATACCTGGGCCAATGGGCAGCGAGCCCTCTGCACCAATGGCAGCTCACACTCCCAGGTACCGTAATACCCCTAGTCATACTACCACACCAAATCCCTACTTATATTGTGCAATCACTCCTGGAGTGAAGTATCCTTTCCACACAGTTTTAGAAAATAAAATAAAATGTTGGGGTTTTGATCCAGTATTCTAGCCACTGTTGGGGTCTGGTCTAAGATCATGCCCAGATAATGGTGAGAATGTGGAACTTGCTACCATAAAGAGTAGTTGAAGTGAGCAGTTTAGATACATTTAAGGCCAGGCTAGATATGTAGATGAGGGAGAAGGGGCGAAGAGGGTTAAGCTGATAGAATTATCGGAGGAAAGATGGGGCGCCGGGGAGGGGGGGAGTGCGGGGTGAGGCTCGATTTGAAGCATGACCACCAGCCTGGACTAGTGGGCCAAATAACTTATTTCTATACTCTATATTTGATGTAATTCTATGTAGAACTATCATATACTCCATTAACAAAGTTTTAAGCCTCAATTTTAACTTAACCTGCAAGGTGAGAACAGAGTAACTGTGTTGGAGCTGGATTTATACCTCCACCTAAATTTTCCTCTCCATCACCATCACTTGTATGTGCAATCAACGACTGAAAATCAGGCATTTGGCCTTTGGGCAGAAACCAGTTCACAGTTGGGTGGGGGAGGGGGGGGGGGGCACTAAAATCAAGTTTGTCAAAACATTTAAACAAGGTTATCCAGTGGGGTTCACTTGATGCAACAAAATCAAAAACACTTCCACTTCATGTTAAGTCACAGAATTAAGCATGTTTCTTTCAAAGCTTCTTACTACCATCACTATTCTTTTTCAAGAATTGTTATAATGGTGCCAAAACAAGACAATACAACTTCCTCACCGGTCAATTTCAATCATGGTCAGAACTATTTTATTTTTGGAACTTTTAGAGTTCATGAAAACTAAGCCATCTGTGTTGTGCTTTTCAGACCTGTTGTGGTTGTGAGTAATGATGTTGGTGCCACTCAGTGATTAATTTCATGTAAAGTACAAGTACTCACTACATTGTCTCTCTGCAAATATGACAAAAATTCTGACAAAAACCTTTAGTTCAGCACTGGACTATGGTAGATTAGGAATATTTCCTATTTTAAAATTGTGGAATCCACTTCCTTCATATTGCTTTTCTATTTTGCGCAAACCCACCAACCACACAAAGTGGATTGATAACTTAGGTGGGTTCTTTTGTTTAAAGAGGTGAAACCATATACAACAATATCTGGGAGGCTAATTAACACATCTGGACTCTGGGATTTCTTCCATCTTCTGCTTGATGATGTACATACATTGCACCCTGCCTGGTGATGCACTGCAATTTTAAAGGTATAACACAACATCCCCATTTTGTAACCTTCAGTTTACCTTTAAATAATCAGAACGATTTACATTGCACTAAAAGAAAACTGTCAGGTGTTTAAACATACAATTATACAAAGTGATAACTTTGGAGTCCCTGAAGTATAATGGCAGTTTGCAGGTATGCCCAGATTTAGTTACTGTGAAATTGGTTTGAGGTCACTCGATGGGTTGGTTTTCTCCGATTCTGGGGCTATGTCTCCACACCAGCATGGGAATGGTGCACCACACAAAATGGCGTAAAACAGCCACCGATTTCCCTTTTGCTGGGGGCTAGCAGGAAGGCGGCATAGAGCACACGGCCGTGCATCCCAGTGGCCGCTCGCGGACCCGGCACGCAGAATAGTCCCCCACTTCGGCCGGCTTGCGTGCCCCGGACCACCCCCCACAGTGCCCCTAGCCCCTGATAAAGTCCCCTCCTGCCTGAGGATCGGCTCTCCCTTGACTGTGGTGGCGCTGGACTGAGTCCACAGCTGCTACATCGAGTTCCCGCCATTTGTGATCGACGCCATAGGGAAATCTCCGGTCAAAGGTGGGGCATCGGGGTACGGGCCTCGGGCAATGTCCTGAGGCCATTGATATGTGGCGCGGAGTACTCTGCAAGTATGCCGCTTTGGAGGGGGCGGAGCATGTCAAAAGCGGCACCACCCCCCCGATTTGGTCAGGAACTTTGATGACTGGAGAATCCAGCCCTATGTTCTTTCAATTCAAATTGTTTAGAGGAACGTTATTCTTGAATTATGTCTTAGATCGTGTTCTACTTGTGATAGGGTTACTTGGTTTTTCTTGTTACATTTTGATTTTACACTAGTTTTTTCACAGTATAATGCCATTGAGTGTTTGTGCCTGATAGAGTCATGGTTCTGGACAAATGCTAATGACTTCTGCTGGATTCCACGCTCCAAAAGTTGGGTGTTGTATTCATAGCTATTTTCCAATATTTAAGTTGCCCACATGCCAGTTACATGCATCCTTCATTTTCCCCTGTCTTTTATCATGTGCTCCTGGAAGTATGAACTAATAATGACCAGGAAGGATTGTTTGCACTTGTCGGCTGAACAATAATTCTGCTGGTAAAGAAATGGTTGCACTGAACATTGGCGCTCTGTGGTGTAGCATTGTGTCACGCAACTCTTGTTTCGTTTGTCAACCTTTTTCAGTCAGCACTTTACACTACATATTGTACACTACATATTGTATGTTCTGTCATGCCATTGGACATGAGATAATGTGGTGATAAAATGATAAAATACTGGGCGCGATCTAATGGCCGCATTGCTCCTGACTCGGAACACGACGCAGCCGGTAAATCTGGCGAGAAGCCGCTCGCAAGAATTACCCAGCCCGCCACGCCCTGCGAGATCTAACAGGAATCTCGCGAGCCATTGCGATCGGCAGTTAGGCACACTTGAATATGAATATGCACTGGTGGATCTAACCAGAGCCTGTGATCAAATCCCTTTGCTGAGGAGACCACTGCTGATCGCCGTTTAGCACTGGTATCCACAAACGGGAACCGGGCAGAACAGCACTTGGGGAGGGGGGGGTGGAATCTCCCAAGTGGCCGACCTCTGGGCAGAGCCTGGGACCCTGGCAGTGCCACCGGGGTGCCAACCTGCACTGCCAGGGTTGCCAGATGCATTGCCAGGCTGGCTGGGGCACTGCCAGGGAGCTAGGCTGGCAGCGCCATGGTAGCATTTTGCCCAAGCCAGGGATCAGGCCTGGGGTGCCATGCCCTTATGAGGTGTGGTGCAGGAGGGGGTTTGATGACCGATTTATAGATGAGTTGGGGTGTTGTGGGGGGTCCGGAGGCCACAGTGAGGTCTAGAGATTGGGTTGCCATTTTTACAAAGCACCCCAATCTCTTTCTGTGCTGTTGGGTGAAGCTCATTACTGCAGGAAATAGGACGAAGTGTGGCCTCGGTGGGGCATTTCTCACTGAGGCCCCGAAAAGAACCAGAGTGCCGTTCAATAGCAGAGTAATTCTCGGCGCTGGCAATCCCCACTTTTCACAATGGAGTATGTTGTCCGAAACAACTTATTGCGGTGTCCTAAATAGGCTCAAGATTGAACTCAATTGCCTGGATTTTCACCACGACAGACAGCCTTTCCAGAATTTGCTGGAAGAGGTCTTGCCACCCACTAATCACAGTCTTCCATAGTTGTTGCAATATGGGATGATTGGACATTTGTTGTTACAGTTGCTGGCATCTATACTGGGCTGGATTCTCCATTTGGGAGAGTAAGGGCGGGATTCCCTGACCCTGAGGCTAAGTGTTGAGGCCGTCGTAAATGACGTTGCGTTTCTCGACGGCGTCAACATTGCCTCAGGGCAGCAATTCTGACCCCGACAGCTGGAGCGGCCCACAGCTGCCGATCCCCGCATCAGATGGGAGCCGCGGGTCTGCACATGCGCAGTGGGACCGGCACCAACGCGCGCATGCGCAGTGGCTCCCTTCTTCGCGCCTACCCCAACGCAACATGGCGTAGGGCTACAGGAGCCGGCCAGAACAAAAGAGGCCCGAATCCCGAGAGGCCGGCCCGCCGATCGGTAGGCCCCAATCGCGGGCCAGGCCACAGTGGACACCCCCCCCCCCCCTCCGGGGTCGGACCCGCCTCCCCCCCGGCCAGGCCGCCCCCGGATGCATCCACGCTGAGGTCCCACCGGGTAAGAGCAGGTGTGAATGGTACTGGCGGGATTCAGCTTTTTTTGCGTGGCCGCTCGGCCCATCTCAGGCTGAGAATCACTTGGGGGGGGGGGACCCTGCAGAGCTGCCCCGGACTGGTGCTGCACCGGTGCCAATGGCGCCGATTCTCCACTCTCCGGGGCGGCGTGCCGCGATCCGCGCCGGTCCCGGCAATTCTCCGGGGGTGAGAGAATCCTGCCCTAAGGGTGCAATTCCCTTGAAAACTTTCTAAATTCACATGTGGCCAGTTTTTACCTGAGAGCCGGTGAGTTTCCCACCGCTATTCAATAACACTTACGGCAAGTCATTTTTTTGGACCCTGCGGAGTTTCTCATTGGCTTAGCCCATACTTGGGGCGGAATTCTCTGGCCGCGTCCGCCCAGGGACCGGAAATTCCCGCCCGATGTCAATGGACCATTACATGGATCCCGTCCCGTCAATGGCGATCTTGCAGTGGATGGGGTGGAGGAATCCAGCCCTTGGATTTTTTTTTTGCTCTTGGGATTGAACTCAGATCGGGCTTCCGTTTTGAAAGGGTGCCTGATCTCTATGTGAGATTATGGGCCCTCCCACACCCCCACCCCCATGCATAAGCAATATCACCCCCGACACATACGGGCACGATCCCACACCCCCCCAAGTGAGGACACCCGCTTTGGGGTCCTTGAGGGCTCCTCTCTTCAGGCCTCCTTAAGCCCACGTACAGAACCCCCTCCCTACCAGGATCCCCACCTGTCACCCCCCCCCCCCCCCCCCACCTCCACCTCCCGGAGACCCCCTACTTAGCTTCCCAAGCACGCCCCCACCCTACAACCACCCCCCCCACCCTCCTTTCATGGGCATGGCCCCCCTCAACCCATGACCCTTGACAGTATTACCCTGGACTCAGGCACCCTGGCACTGCCACACTGGCACCCAGACAGTGCTCCTGCCAGCTTGGAAGTGCCATCCAGGCACTTTAGCAATGCCAAGGTGGCAGTACCAAGGTGCCAGCTGGCAGTGCTAAGGTGCCCACATTCCAGGTCGAGGGGCAGGGGGCCACCCTGCGCAGACCTGACCACCCAAGGGTCTTCGATGGCCCAGGAGAAACCCCAGGTGCCATTTTGATCTGTGACCGGCTGCAGTTCCCCTGGGCAGGCCGGTGGATTGATGGAGGCCGGTGTAATCTGGGTGAGTAGGTCTTAAGTAGGTTTAAGACCTACTTCCAGGAACGCCATTTGGGCGGAGTTCCGACTCGCGTGCGAGGTCTCTCCCGGGATCCTCCGGCCGCGTTGTGCTCTCGCTCGAGCGTAATGTGGCCGGAGAATTATACTCTAACTGTTCCCGCCGGAACTGAATAGCGTGCAATGTGCATTTCCATTGGGAACGGTATTCATTCCGCGGTTCAGGGCATACAAAAATGACAGGCTTTTTGTTTTGTAAAATGAATGTTCCAGGGCCTTTTTGTGATGCATGAACCTCTAAAGTAGTTCTCTGACCTGGGCTGTAGAATTGAACTGTTGATGCTCCTTTGGTCAATGATTTTCTAAGCTCATCAAATGTCTGTTGGTGATCTTTCTGCCAGATAAGTGGTACTTTTTTCAAAAATGTTCAAAGAGACATGGCTTATTGTGCAAAATTTGTTATGTATGGCAAAAAACATTTGAATAAACATAAGCAATGTTGAAGATCACTTTCATCTTGCGAGTTGGGTATTGCACTAATGTATCTTAGCTTGCTAGTATCAGGACGCAAGTGTCTGAATATACTGACCTGAAAATAGTTGATCTGTTGTACATTGACGTTGCATTTTTGGCTATTGACCACAAGTCCTCCTTGATCTGCTGGTTCTATTGCGGGTTACAGATTTCAATAATGCTCCCATTTTGTTTGGCCAAAAACAGTGATACCATCTGCTATGCAGAGCAATCCTGGAATTTCATATGTGATATGGTCCATAAGTTATTGGAAAATATCTTGTTTTATGGGAAGTCCAAATGGCAATTGATGGAAACAGCAGGTCTGCTGAACAGAGTGTTGAATCTCGTTAGCTTCTGAGAGATCTTTTCCAAATGTACTGACCAGTATCCATTTTTAATATCAAGTTTGGAGACAAGATTGATGTTTACAAAGTTGAGGTTCCTTGTCTCAAATATAGGAATTCATTATTGGCAATGTTTCACAGAATCATAGAATTCCTACAGTGCAGAAGATGGCCATTCGGCCCATTGAGTCTGCACCACCCTTTCAAATGATCTCCCGTCCACCCCGCCCTATCCCATAACCTCACCTGCACATCCATGGACACTGAGGGGAAATTTAGCATGGCCAATCCACCTAACCCGCACATCTTTGGACTGTGGGAGAACACTTGAGTACTGGATGTTAGCCTCTGGCTGTTGTTAAGTAAAGAGTCAAGAGATCTGCTCCTTTTCCCAAACGCCTTTATTTTTCCTTTGAGCACACTCAAAGCTCTATCATCACATCACATGCTCCAAAAGCAACCTGCAGCCTCTTTACATATCAGTGCCAATTATTGGATCAAAGAGATACCTAATTGGAATGTTTCTTAACCCATTCCTTCACAGTCTTCCCTTCCTTGGAGAAAAAATATAATTTGGTAAAAACAAAATTTCAAGAAACTCAAAAACACACGCAATTTCCCCCCTCGTTTTTTGAGTGTAAAAAAAACAGTCACAGAAACAGGCGCTCTTCATTAACAATATCCAAAGTTTCTGTGAAGTAGCCCCTCTTTTCGTTAAACAGTCAGACAATTGATAGCTACTGTCGACCAATTTAAGTTCTGCTATCTCCCCTCTGTCCAACATCTGCTTCAAACTTGCGATGTCTAACCTTAGCCTTTTCTCATTGACACTTTTTGTAGAGTGCACATTTTTCCACAGGGATTTACTGTCAATGTGACACTCAGTGGGTATGTTACCCAAATCCCCTAATCCCAAAATGTCTGTCAACATCTGAGATATATAAAAGGCCATATCCACCGCCTCTACAAGCTTAACGTCTCAGCAGCCAAAGTGCTTTTGACAACTCTCCTTATTTACTTTGTTTCCCACACAAGAGGGCAACATTTACCATTGTTCACCAAAAGGAAAATTATAAATTCTCCTGCGCTTGAAACCCCAAAACTGGGAACCTCAAAACACACTCCTGCATTTTTAGTTTGACCAACGTTTTATTTGCTCTCATTATGTCTTCCACTTTAGGATCATTCTTTTTTGTACTCAACTCTGAGACATCAAAACTAACAGCCGGTCTAGTCGGTCTACCTAACCAATTCAGTTGCTCAATTAAACTTTGCAGTTGCTCTTTTTCCATCTTTGAAACCACTGCGTCTTTTTGTGAAACCTGACTACGACTAATTGCTATTGGGCTGATGCTCTCCAAATAAGATTGTTGATGTAAAGTTGCCCCTAACTTAGTCTGTCCGATTTCCAGTCCAATATATTTAAATGCACCGGAAGCCTAACTTCCAACCCTGAATTCTTTCCTCAACACAGAGATTACAATAGTTTCAAAATCACTAGTCCCAACCCACAAAAAATCATCGACATGCATCATAATGACGCCAGAAAGATTTCCCTTATGGTGCCAATAAAACATTGCCGGATCTGCTTTCAACTGGCAATAGCCGAACTTTGACAAAACTGACCAGATTGAAAATATCAGACTCTAGACGCATCATTTAATCCATATACACATTTGTTCAACTTCCAGAGTACCTCTTCTGTGTTAGGTGCCTCTTTAGGAGGATGGAGAAAAATGTCTCTCTGGAGCTGATGCCCCTGCAAAAAGGCAGCTTTTATGTCTATAGATTTTCATTCCCATGCCTTTGTGACTAATAGAGCCAAGAAAATCTTTAAAATAACCTTTCCTGCCATAGGTGAATCTACCCTTAAATCCTGATCTTCTAAGTTTTCTTCAAATCCCCTTGCCACAAGCCTGGCCTTTGCCTTTTCAGTTCCATCCGGAGGAACCTTTTCCATGCAAATCCATCTGTGGGATAGAGCTCTTTGTCCCCTATCCGGTACTTCTGTGTATACCCCAAATTCACTCCAACTATACAGTTCTTGCTCTTTGGCATCTTTGATAACTTTTTCATCTAATTTATTGAAGGCCACCAAAATCTCACGTGCATGTGGGCTTCCACTCCTAGTAGCATTCATAGTCTTACCCATGTTCCGAGACCTTGACAAACTACGTCCCCTATCCCTCCTGATATCTCGTTCTGTACTGCTACTGCTTGATCTTTCCCTTCTGCTGTGGGATGTCCTTTCAGTAGTTCTCAACCTTTTCCTGTGAACCTGTTCACTATCTGATGTACCATCTGAACTGACACTACGTTTCTGTGCCCTCCATTTTTGAACTTCATTTTCGCAATCCATTGTCTTGACACCCTCCCCTGTATGCTGTACATTCAACCAATGTTTATACTTTCCAGTGGCCTTCCCTGCTCTACTAATAACAGTTGCATCCTTCCATTGACTAGACCCTTCAGGCAAGTATGTCACTTTTGTACCGACTTTTGGCAATTGTCCTGTCGGAAAAATGGCCTGTTCTAATTCATCAGAAGTGTTCCTCGACAGAAACCCTGTCTATATCAGTTAACTAGTCCTCATAGTTCTGTAACACGTGCATACCAGATGACCCTGGTTCCTCATCCTGTCTGTCTCTCTGTCTAAACTTGAAAATTTGTAATCTGAACCCATTATCCTTGATGAATGTACCCTAATGGTCTGATTGCCATGTTGCAAAATAATTGTTTTGCCATCCAGGCTTATGATCTTCCCTGGGCCTTTCCATTCATTAAAATTATCTCTTCTTATAGTATACTATGTCTCCTTGCTGAAAAACGGTATTTGATGGCCGTACCTTATGCCTTACAGCTCTGTGAATTCTTTCAGAGACTTCTGATTCCAAAAACACTTTTCTACTGCTCTGTAATGCATTTAAATGCTCAGCAAAGGCAGGGCTAATTGTAGTCCCTTCCTAAACTGGAGGCTGGTCATCCAAAATGGATGGAATTTTAGGATTTCTACCAAACAGTAATTGATAGGGACTACAGCCCCCAACCATCTGCAACAAATTCTTTGCATGTACCTCCCATGCTAAGGCTGAATTTAACTTGCAATTTGGTTTATGTGCCAAAATTTTCCGGAGCATGTCATCTATTACAGCATGGTTTCTTTCACACACACACCATTCATTACTAAATGGGCTTTCGGCAGCCGTATTCATAACTGTGATATTTAAGTTTTCACACATATCCCTAAACTCATCATTAGCAAACTCTCCCCAGTTGTCTGTGAGGAATTTTGCCGGTGGGCCCATTCTTGTCCTTATTCATTTTTCCACGTTCTGATCCAGGATTACTCTTTTCTTTACTTCATACAATGGTTGATTGACTAAATCTGGTTGTTCAATCTACAAAATGCAAAATAAATATATTGTCAGCTTTATCCCAGATCTTAAGGTCCATGGCCACAATGTCATTAAAATCCCTGGTGAAAGGTAGGGTTACTATCGGTGTCCTTCTGTACTTCCCACAAACCTCACAGCGATCACTAACCTGTTCTATCAGCAGAGTATAGTCTTCATCCCTTACCCCTGCATCCTTTAATAAATGTTTCAGCCTCCGAGGAGACGGATGCGCAAATTGCCTATGAAGTTTTAATACAAAAAGCTTTTTATCAGCTAAAGTCCCATTTCATAGTCTGCTTTATTGCTGACTGACCCATTTGTGACTTAAGAGCCATAGGAATTGAATCTTCTTTCAGGCCTCTATCATCTGTTCGAATAACGTATCATTATCTGCAAACTTAACTCCTCTCAAAACCAGGAGCCTATCCATGTTGCTCATTCTAGCACAGTCCAGTAACTTAAATGCCAACACAGATTGTGGAAATTCCAGGCGGTGTTTGTGAAGCCTTCTGTAAAGTCTGCTAAATTCCATTATATAGTCCTCAATAGAGATATCCTCTGTTTTCCGGAATATATCGAATTCTGACCAGGTTTCAAACGCACTTAACAAGTCATCTTTTTGATAAATCTTATCCATAAAATATAATAGAGTCTCCAGACCTTCTTCTGAGGCAAATTGTTCCAATTCCAGTTCAGAAAACACTTTGCTTCGGATTTTACTCTCATAAGGTAGAGAAAGAGCCAATGCCATATCTTGCTTCCTCTTTCCCTTAGACCACATAACTACTGCACTTCTCCATTGGTCGTACGATCCCCTTTCAGAAAATAACGGTGGATAGTCATATCCAGCCATCTTTATCCTAGGTTCAGCCATATTTATTTTTTCTTTCTCATTCACTCCTTGGCTGAAGAAGATTTTTTTTTCTGCTACCACTGTTAGCCTCTGGCTGCTGTTGAGTAAAGACTCACGAGATCTGCTCCTTTTCCCAAACACCTTTATTTTTCCTTTGAACACACTCTGCACCAAACTCTATCATCACATCACATGCTCCAAAAGCCACCTGTAGCCTCTTTACATATCAGTGCCAATTATTGGATCAATAAGACATCTAATTGGAATGTTTCTTAACACATTCCTTAATACTGGAGGAAACCCAAGCAGACAGAAGGATAACATACAAACTCCACGCAGACAGTGACCCAAGGCCGAAATTGAACCCAGGTCGCTGGCACTGTGAGGCAGTGGTGCTAACCACTGTGCCACCGTGCTGCCTATTTCAGTGCCACATTCAGATATTTTGGGTCTAAAAAACTCTTCCCTGTATTGAGCCATCTTTTTTGACGACATAGTGAGGAAGCTACAACAATCGGTGTGGTTCTGCCTGGACCCTGTCATCTGTTTTTGCATGCACCTCTGACTAAGTGGCATAGGCACCTGTCTGAAACCAGCTGCAGTCTTCATTACACATGCAGACCAATGATATCCATAGGGGTACAGGCAGAAGATAAGTCTCCTCAACATGTCAGAACACAAGTGTTTCAGGGGATTAGGGTGCTGCTTCAGGTCATGGCAGACATTTACAGCTTGCTGGAAAACTCCTGATGCTAATTGGATCTGGATGCCATGTTTTACCAGTGAATGTCAAGGTCACCATCCTAAACTTATTTGCCTATGGATCTTTCCTGGACTGTGTCTTTTGTGTGCTTAGCTCCCCCATCATTTTGGATGGGATATCTATGTAGCGTCTCCTTCCAGTTGGTTCAGTTGTCTGCCACCATACATGACTGTTTAGGGGCAGCACACTTTCTTCACAGCTACAGGGTCCCAGCTTCAATTCCTGACTCGGGTCACCGTCTGTGCAGAGATTGCACGTTCTACCTGTATCTGCATGGGTTTCCTCTGGGTGCTCCGGTTTCCTCCCACAATCCAAAGATGTGCAGGCCAGGTGGATTGGCCATATTAAATTGCCCTTAGTGTCCAAAAAGGTTCGGTGGGGTTACTGGGTTCGGGAGATAGGGTGGAAGTGTGGACTTAGGTAGGGTGAACATAGAGCATACAGTGCAGAAGGAGGCCATTCGGCCCATCGAGTCTGCACCGACCCACATCCACCCTATCCCCATAACCTAATAACCCCTCCTAACCATTTTGGTCAATAAGGGCAATTTAGCATGGCCAATCCACTTAACCTGCACGTCTTTGGACAGTGGGAGGAAACCGGAGCACCCAGAGGAAACCCACGCAGACACGGGGAGAACGTGCAAACTCCACACAGACAGTGGCCCAGCAGGGAATCGAACCTGGGACCCTGGCGCTGTGATGCCACCATGCTATCCACTTGTGCTACCGTGCTGCCCATAGGGCCAAGCAGACATGATGGGCCGAGTGGCCTCCTTCTGCCCTGTAAATTCTATGAATCTGTGACTGGATGTGGCAAGACTGAAGAGTTTAGATATGATCCATTGTTTGTGGAATCGCTTAGGTCTGTCAATTGCATCCTGCTTCTATTGTTTGGCATACAAATAGTTCTGTGTTGTAGCTTCACTCGGTTGATACTTAATTTTTTTGTTTTAGGCATGCCTGGGGTGCTCCTGGCATGTCCTCCTGCACTCTTCATTGAACGGGCTTGCTGATAATGGTACAGTAGGGAATATGCCAGGCCATGAAGTTACAGATTGTGGTTATACAAAATTCTGCTGTTGCTAGTCCACAGCACGTCATGGATGCCCAGATTTGAGTTGCTAGATCTGTTCAAATTCTATCCTACAACACGATGGAGGGTATCCACAATGTGAAGATGGGACTTCATCGCTACAAGGACTGTGCGATGGCCACTCCTACAAATGCTGTCATGGACAGATGCATCTGGGGCAGATATGTTGGTGAGGGGGCATTCAAGTAATTTTTCCCTTTTAATGGTTCCCACCCTCCCTGCCGCAAACACAATCTAGCAGCTATGTCCTGTAGGACTGGGCCAGTGTGTGTCCTGCTCCCCCCCCCCCCCCCCCCCCCCCCCCATGGGTATGCCTATGTCAGGCTGTTCCTTGACTCATCCGTATGATAGCTCTCCAAATTCTGCTCCCAGGTGTTTCTGAAGAAGACTTTGCAGGGTCGATGCAGTCTGGTGGGTTTATTTCCTGTGCCTGGGCTGATGCCAGCTTGTCTGTCTGGTCTCATTCCTTTTAGAATTTGTGGTGGTTTTACACAACTGAGTGGCTTGCTAGGCCATTTCAGAGGGCAATTAAAAGTCAACCACGTTGCCGTGGGTCTGAATTCACATGTAGGCCAGACCAAGTTGGATGGCAGATTTCCTTCCCTAGGACAGCACGGTAGTATTGTGGTTAGCACAATCGCTTCACAGCTCCAGGGTCCCAGGTTCGATTCCGGCTTGGGTCACTGTCTGTGCGGAGTCTGCACATCCTCCCCGTGTGTCCGTGGGTTTCCTCCGGGTGCTCCGGTTTCCTCCCACAGTCCAAAGATGTGCAGGTTAGGTGGATTGGCCATGTTAAATTGCCCTTAGTGTCCAAACTCTGCCCTTAGTGTTGGGTGGGGTTGCTGGGTTATGGGGATAGGGTGGAGGTGTTAACCTTGGGTAGGGTGCTCTTTCCAAGAGCTGGTGCAGAGTCGATGGGCCGAATGGCCTCCTTCTGCACTGTAAAATATATAAAATCTATGATGAAATAAAGCATATTAGTGAACCAGCTGGGTTTTTAAGACAATCAACAATTAGCTTTTGGTTTCTTTAACCGAAACTAGGGCGAAATTCTCCGACCCCACACAGGGTTGGAGAATCGCCCGGGGCCGCCGAAAATCCCGCCCCCGCCGTGGCAGAAATTCTCCGCCACCCGGGAATTGGCAGGGGCGGGAATCACGCCATGTCAAGTGGCGAGCCCCCTGCGGCGATTCTCCAGTCCGCGATGGGCCGAAGTCCCGCCGCTGGGAGGCCTCTCCAGCCACCGAGTTTTGAACCACCTCTGGTGGCGGCGGGACCGGCGGCGCGAGCGGGCCCCCGGGGTCCTGGGGGGGCGCGGGGCGATCGGACAGGGGTGCCCCCACGGTGGCCAGGCCCGCGATCGGGGCCCACCAATCGGTGGGCAGGCCAGTGCCATGGGGGCACTCTTTCTCTTCCACCGCCGCCACGGCCTCTGCCAGAAGAGAATCCCCCAGCGCGCATGCGCCGGTGGTGACGTCACCACTGGCGCATGCGCGAACCGGCGAAGGCCTTTCGGCCAACCCTGGTGCCGGTTTTCGCGCCAGTTGACGTGGTGCCAACCGCTTCGGCATGGGCCTAGCCCCCAAAGGTGTGGAGAATTCCGCACCTTTGGGGAGGTCCGACGCCGGAGTGGTTGGCACCACTCCCCTACGCCGGGAGCCCCCGCCCCGCCGGGTAAAGGAGAATGCCGCCCCTAGTTTCTAAATGAAAAATCCTGATTTTTATTAATTCAATTTAAATTCCACCAGCTGATCTGGTACGTTTGGAACCTGTGCCCCAGAGCATTAGCTCCCAGAGCACTATCCTGGATTGTTAGTTCGGTGAAAGCACCATTATGCCACTTCTGTTCTACACCCAAATCCAGAATCCATCAAATTTTATGTTTGCAACATTCCTTTAAACACTAGACTTGTAATTGACTCATGCAAGATGTCATCACATCTGGTCAACCTAATTGACCAGGAAATCTGGAAATAACATGACGACTTTCACAATACTGATATTTAATAATGTGACAAAGACAATGAAAATTTAAATTCCTTAAAACAAACGGACAACAGCTTTAATTAATTTTTCAACATCTTCATAATAACAGGAAACAATTAAATATTTTTTCAATGGCAGTTTCAAATGCATTGTAACACACAACTTGCATTATGTCACACTCATCTCATGGTATCCTCCAGTCCCCCATTGTATGCCTTACAAGCATACAAATAATCAATTTTTCTAAAACCACTCGATCCTAATCGAATGTTCTTTGGAGCTGTAGCATGAATTGTGTCATCAAATTTTTCCTCAACACATCTCATTATGTTAAAAGAACACATAAAAATGAAAAAAGTGACACACATTATTCCTGTAATGGAGACATTTAGGGCGGAATTTCCCAAAAAATGGCAAAGGGCGCGATCCTCAGGCCTCATTGCGTTCTCGCGCAAGTGAAACGAGGTCGGTGAATAGTGGGAAAGGCAGAAAACGAGAACCACACCAGGTGCCAAACAGTTTGCGATGCAACCGGCTCGCTCCCACAGGCAAAATCGGGATCTCACCGTGCATGGCGAGAAACCAATTACACTATTTAAGCCTAATTTCCATGGAATTAATCAGAGCCACCCCATGTCAAACAGCCTCCTGTCATTCTGCAGCCTACCCAGCAAGTGGTCAAGAGGCACTGCGGGAGCAACCAGGTGGGAGAAACCCATTGCGGGGGCAACCCTTGACCCTGATGTCTGCCCCACTGACCACCCATAACCCCCACCGACTGCTGCGGCCTCTGGTTGTGCGACTGAAGGCTATCATTAATAGGGAATTGGCAATCGTGGTTAAGCGAGTACTTCACACATCCCAAATAGATTCCCGTGGGGGGGCATGTAGCATGTGGGGGTCGTTGTCTAGCATCCCAATCACATCTTGATGCCTGGACATTGTGCTTGAACACTGTGCTGACACCGCTCCAGGGATATGTCCATGGCAGGAGGGTGGCTGCATGCCCAACAGGGAGGGGGAGGTGTCTGGATTGATGGGCCAAGGGTTCGGAGGTCAGCCTACAAAGGTATTTAATGTGTAATACATGTCCCCACTCTCCCGATGGTACTTCCCTCCACCTCCACCTCTACCTACACTCCCGCCTTGGACACCTTCACTCATGGTGTCGACGTTGTGCACCAGGTTGCCACCAGGTCGCCAACCTCGGTGCCACGCATTGCCGGCGACATCTCCTGTTCCCATAGCCTCTGGGAGTCCTCCAAGTGCCTATGGATCTGTTGGAGTGATGCTTACATTCCCCCTCTGAATGTCTCGGGTGCTTCCTACAGCTCTGGGTTACTCTGTTCCACACGAGCACGAGCTGGGATCTCCGATTGCTGTCTCGCCTGGGGATTCCTGCTTCCACCTGATGTGCATCAGCAGTAGTGTAGTGCTCACCAGATTGTGCCCCAGAAGTCTGTCCACTAACCTATCCCACCAAGGTATGTGTATCTGTGTTGGTAGAGAGTAGGGATGACAGCCATGCCGCGACTATAATGGTGGCATCCTCGGAGCTCTCCTTCGGGGTGGTCTCCAGGGAAGCAGGAGAGGATGCTGCCCGGGATGAACCGGCGCTGTTGGCTAGAGGACCTGTGGGAGAAAGGACATTTGGTCAGTGGGAGGGATGGGTCAGTTAGTAAGGCAATAACTCACATTTGACAGGTCCCTCGGGTGGTGCCCGGTGGCTCCTCTGTACTGTGGTGTCTGCGTGGGTGACTGTGCTGTCCACGTCCACCCCAGACACCTCCAGGGCCCGCTCCTTGAAAGAGGTGAGGTTTCCTAAGTCTGACACCCTTCTGCCAGTCTGGGCCCTCTCCTGACGATTATGGGAGAGCTTTTCCTGAGGAGACACAGAGGGGACATCGTTAGCCACAAGCGGTTCACAGTGGTGGGAAGGGGGTGTGGAGGGAGCGTTGGGGGGGGAGGGGGGGGGTGATTGAAGCAGGAGGGGTTGAGGGAGTTTTGGGGGTTGAAGAGGAGCGATGGTTGGTGGTCGCATGGGGGTTGGGGGTGGATGTTCCCTTGGGGAGGGGTGTCTACTCACCTGTGCTGCCCGGTATAGGTCATTGACCTTCATTTGGCACTGGAGGCCAGTCCTCCTGGTCACACTCCCCAATCTCACAGTTGCCGCCACCTCGTCCCAGGCAGCACTGACTGCCCTATGGCTTACCCTCCAGGACCCTGGGGGGGAACAGGACATCCCTTCTGGCCTCCACTGTCTCCAGCAGCCTCTCCAGGTCAACATCCATGAATCTTGGGGCTGGTCTCCTTGGCGCCATTATTGCGAGCCGGCTGGTGTTGACTGAGCCAGTGCAGCTTAAGTGCTGTTCCATCTTGTTAGTGGGGGGCTGACGAGCGCTGTCCCAGCAAATCAGCTGCCAAGCTTTCATTTGCGGCGAGAAGCACGTGAGGCCTCGTTAAGTGGACCAATTAACATTGAATTGCATTGCTGGTCTCGCTGGGCCGGGCGCTGGGAAGCTCGCGGCAATTACCGCTTGCTACTCCACTTAGAAATGTTTCCGGAGATTCGCGCCCAAAGTGTCAGGTTCTGATTGAAAACTGCCATTTTTTTCTCCAGAAACACAGGCAGGTTTTCTGACCAGATCTTCTGATACTCTGTCGAAAAAAGTCAGGGGCATGGCTTGCACGCAGGGCAGGCCTGATTGACCAGCAAGCCCGGCAAGAAAAATTACCTCCCTCCCACCCCCTACGGTCATGGAGAACCCCCCACAAAAACTTCAGGGTGACCACACCCCACCACAAAAATATTGGGGGGCATTCTCCCCCATCTTCCCCACCAACCTCAAGTGCATTTGCTGACACGCAACCTTCTTCCCCACCAGCCACACACAAAGGGATGCCCCCTTTCCCCAATGGCGAAAGGTTTCCCCCTGGCAGTGCCCCCAGTGCCAGGGGGCCCAGCCTTGACCCTCAACCCCGGGGCTCCAGGCATGGTTATCACAATTTGTGCTAGCGTGATATCACTCCGCCGGAGGAAGGGGCGGTGGCATTCCATGGGACCAGACGCTATGGCATAAAACCATTTAATTATATTGAAATCAATGTAAATTCATGGGAATCAGTTTTACGCCTAGATCTCCCTGGCGCAAATCCCATTATCGCACTCTCGAGAGATTTAGAGCCCATAACGGAATTTGCACATCTGGCTACCAGATCTGAAGAATAGCGCCCCTGAATATCTACCTATTTTGTGGTTATTAGTTGGGAATCATTATATTTTACTTTTCAAATAGCTATCTATCTTTGGGATTTCTTAAAGATCAACATGACCACCTCTTAAAATATCATCAAATCCAAACATCAACTTGTAGAGGTTACACTCATCACGGAACAGTTTGTGACATTTCAGGAAAACATGCAAAATATATGAAATGAGATAAATTTTAATCTTATCCCATAGTAATCATCTGAATGGAAATACTATCAAAAGGTTGACACTTGAAAAGGGAAAAAAACAGGAACAGTCATAAATTCACTTTCACTTCTAGCTGATCCTGATGAAGGTCATTACATTCTTGGACACCGACGCTACGACAATGACCATGATTTTGCTGGTCTTGTATCTTGCCAGTACTTGGTGACACATCCATATCTTTTTCTGAGGGTTACTGATACTCTCTGATCACATTGTTTTCCTATCAGATTGTTGTTTCCATTGCTTTCTAATCAATTATCTTAATTAAAGTTCACTTTTAAATGTCACATAGAGCGTAATCGAATCAGCACAAAGAGAATATTGCTTTGATGTGCACAATGTTGTCTCAGTTATATCTATCATATATATTCTATCAAATGGTAAAATAATTCTAATGTCCTTTACTCTGACATTAATTTCAGGTCAATTTTAAGCGTCACCACTAAAATCTCTCCAATATTGAAAGAAATACTCATAAGCTAATGCAGTGACTGTGTTAAAAGGCCACAGATAGACAATAACTGCTGCACTTACTTCTGCATATATATTGGTGGTGGTTCCCCCATTTCTGCTTCCAGAACATTGCAAAGTTAAAATCCAGCTCTTTATTTGTAAGATTTACGGTGGCACAGGGATCAGCTCTGCTGCCTCACAGCTCCAGGGTCCCGGGTTCAATTCCAGGTTCGGGTTTACACTTTATCCCCGTGTCTGCTTGTCTGTATGGGTTTCCTCCCACAGTCCAAAGATGTGCAGGTTAGGTGGATTGGCCATGCTAAATTCCCCCTTCGTGTCCAAAAGGTTAGGTGGGGTTACTGGGTTATGGGGATAGGATGGAGGCGTGGACTTAAGTCGGGTGCTCTTTCCAAGGGCTGGTGCAGACTCGAAGGGCTGAAAGGCCTCCTTCTGCCCTGTAAATTCTACGATTCTTTGATTCTATGAAAACCACACGCAAGATCAATATGGATTTGTAGAAAAACAGACACTCCAAAGTTAAAATTGATTAACTACAAATCCAAAATTATTTTTCAGAACATATTGACAGGCTGCTTTATCACCACTGTACCCAACGTGAAAACAACAATTGGCCTCTTAAATAAACAAGAGAAAGACAAAGTCAGGGGGCGGGGGGGTGCCATTCCCCTGGCCGGGGTGGCTTTGGCAGGGGCTGGGGGGACTGGTGGGGGATGGTCCAGGGGTGTCTTAGGGGATTACAGTGGGGCACTATCTGGCACCGGCGGCCACCGCCGTACGCATGCCCAGCCATGGACCCAGCCATTCTGCGTCCGTATCTGCAGGTAAAGTCGGAAGGGCTTTACGTGGCACGGCTGTTAGCCTCCCCTCAGCAGGCGGAGCGGTGCCGACTTTTTGGTTGTAAGACCAGAGACTTCCTCTGAACATATCCGCAAAATCGGAGAATCCATCCCAGTTTTTATGGTGTAACCAAAGCTGCCCTGTGAAGGGATTGTAGGATTGAAAGCATAGCAATCTGAGATCCTGGCTGGAATTCTCCGCCTGTTGAGATTCTGTTTTCCCGCTGGGAGCACACCCCCACTCCCGGATTTCCTGGCAGCATGGGGTGGCTTCACTGGGAAATCCCACTGACAAGCGGCAGGAAAGAAAATTCCGACACCAGAAAATGACGCACTGTCGGGAAACATGGGGCTGGAGTAAAATAGAATCCCTACCCCTGTGTATGTGGCACCTTTATAATTGGATGATGATGTTTTAGTTCTAAGTCAGTGATTGGCCAATGGGTTTGATTGTTTTCGATCTGCAGTAAAGGTATATGAAAGGTGACTGTGTGTGCGATTTGCAGTTGTTTAGTTTATGTCTATGCCTATACATGCTATGTATACTTCATACTCTGATGAAATTCAGACCGGTACCTGTAAAGAGAAACATTGTGCTTGTGGCTATTTCAACAGCATCTGAAAGAGTTATTTACAAATAACATTTACCACAGAACTTTATTGCCGGAATCAGTGGATAGATATTATTCCTCTGCCATCCAGAGTCAATGATTTATGTCAAATAAAGTGCCTTTGATTGCCTCACCCAAAATCAGCAAAATTAGCCCAGACTATTAATCCTATCTAGGCACTTCTCACCATCATAAGGTCAGGAGGGGGTTGTTCATGGGCATTTTTACAATGTTCATGCAGCTCCATTTACCACTCTTTCGATAAACAGGTTGTCTATTCCAACCAATGGCAGCACGTATTTAAGAAAGGAAGACTTGCATTCATATGGCGCCTTTCATGACCACAGGCTCTCCCAGAGTGCTTTACAGCCAATGAAGTACTTTTGAATGTTAATGTAAGACTGTGGTAATGTAGGAAACACAGTCATCAATTTGTGCACATCAAGGTCCCACAAAGAGTAAGCTGATAATGACCCAGTCATTTGTTTCTTATGCTGTTGACTGAGAGATCAATATTGACCAGGACACCAGGGATAATCTTCTTCTTTGAAACAGCACCATGGGATGTTCTACTTGAGAGGGCAGACAATGCCTTGGATTAACATTTCATCCCAAAGACAGCTCATCTGGCATGACTGCAGTCCTCAGTACTGCATTGCAGTAAGCCTTTATTTTTTTGCTCTAGTCCTTTAAACCCGCAACTTTCTAACTCAGAAGTGAGATTGCAACCAACTGAGCTACAGCGGAAAACAAATCAAAACCAGGCTTTAGCTGACAAATTGCTACTAAAACTTAACCTAAATGCCAGGCAATGACTACCTCTAACATGTAAAAATATAGTCACCTCCCTTGATCTTCAAAACCATCGCTTCTGCCAACTACCCATGTCAGCGTTTTGCAGATCATCATTGACTTAAAGTTTAATTCAACCAGCAGTATCATTATGCAGCACCATGTTACGACAGTCGGACAGAGGCTAGTTACTCTGTGATGGACGGCTCAACTCCGAATTCCTTAAACATATTCTAATACCTACAAGGCTCAAATTCAGAATATGATGAAATTCTCATCTGGAGAATAGAGCTGCAACACTGCAAAGAGCTCAACATTATCTATAACAAAATAATCCACTTGATTATGCCATTGCACTTAATATCCCCCTTCTACCACTATTGCTGCAGAGAATGTTATCGGCACGTTGTAATTCACCATGCCTGCCTGAACAGCACTATCCAACCCATCATCCCTTCTACCAAGAAGAATAAAAGCAGCAATATCACAGAAACACATCACCTCGATGTACCCCTCCAAGTCACACACTGCGACTTGGGCAGATATCACGCACCATTCCTTCATCATCACGAGATTGGAATCCTGAAGTACTTCACCATCCCAGGACAACTAGGGATAGGAAATAATAAACCCTTTCCAGTGTCACTGATTCCCATGAACAAACAAAAAAAACTTCCTAATCTGCGTGGCTATGCCCAAATTGAGCAGTACTAACTATACTAATGTCATTAACTAAACCATTGAGAAAGTCCACTTTTCAGACCCCATAGTATTACTAGTAAGCATTTTGTAATGATACAGGAAATGCACTGCAATAGAGTGTTCAAATATTATTTTAATCTGGGACAAAAATGTAGGTATGCTGGTTTAATACTGATTTAAAATTACAGATTTGTACAATCCAGGCCTGATTTTGTGAGTACTGTCAGTAACCATGCTTGCACATACTTTTTCATTTTTTTTCTGTGCCATTTTTGTGCAAGGCTGCATATTTTGCACACCTCTGCCAACCTCAAAGGAATTCAGCCTCCATCAATTATAAGGGTACATCCGAGGTAATTCAGAAGGCATTTATATGTAGCACATTCGTTCCTCTCGCAGTTTAGAACTTATCCATTGTGCCTAATTCCATAAACATCAAACTCTTTTTGTATTCATGCATCCGGATCTTGTCTGGGATTCTCTGTCCCATCAGTTGCCCAATGGGGTTTCACATTGTGGGCACTCCCACACCATCAGGAAATCCGCGGGCGTGAGTAGGTGGCCGGCGAAAAGGAGTATCACGCCGACAGAGAATCTAGCCCCTTATTTCCCATGATTAGCAAAACTGAATTCCAGGTACAAATTAATCCAAGTAGCATTGTCTCTTCACTCTATGCCATAATAGAAGTTTATCTTTTACTCTAATGAACTGCTATAAATTGAGTATTTTGTACTACCGAGAAAACATGGGGATGCATGTCTCTATTAACATTGCTGTTAGCCACGTAGATATTTCTCGAAACTATGAACACAGATGTACGAAAGTAATAACTAAAATTAATCTTAGCCATAGAAGCCATACTGATTGCATATGAACTACGTTTCCCACTTCTGAATGACAGTACTCTGATTATTATTGCAAATGCCTTAAATTCTGCTGAAAGCTATCATTGAGTTAGATAAATGGATGTAACATCAGTGACAAAATATGATTTACACCTAATGTATTGAACTCAGATGAGGTGTTTGAACATTCATGCCGATGAGGACAGATATAATTTACTGGTAAATGGTTGTGAAAATAACAATTTTCTTTTCCCATTAAAAAGGTTTGGAATATAGGTACATGCTGATAAACAAAGTACGGACACCTCACACATTCTTTAGTTAGTGGAAATACAGTTCTGCTGTCAAAGGACAGGCCCTTTGGCACTCCAAGCCTGCCTAAACTAAAACCGTCTGTACTTACGGAGTCTGTATACTTCCATTCCTACCCTATTCATATATTTGTCTAGATGTCCCTTAAGTACCACTATCATAACTGCTCCGACCACCTCCCCAGGCAGCGTGTTCCATATATCTACCACCGTCTGTGCAAAAACATTTGCGTCGCACATCTGTTCTAAATTTTTCCCAATTGAGACACCAGGCGGAAAGGGCAGTTCAGTGTTTGGTAAGGACATATACTTGGCACAGCATAAGTGGCAGGGTTAGTGGGCAATCAGTGCCCACACATTGAACAAGGTCATCACACCCCTGGTATTGGAGGTGCAAAAGAGCCGGAGGAAAAGCTTCCAATCATAATTAGGCAGCCACTATCCAAAAGGAAGGTGCAGCTGACAATGGGGGGTCACGACTGTCAGATTTTAGGCCAGTGACAAAGAGAGCCCTCAGCAGAAAGGGTGAAGCCCCAAGCAGCAGGAGGCCACATGAGAGCAGAGCAGAGCAGGAAGGCAACAGAAGGTCTACTCGCAACACAGGTTCTACTGCTGAATATAGAGCTATCTGGAGATGGCCAAGAGCCAGTGTCATGGGAGATTGCAACTCTTCAGGCAGGCAGTTACAGACATTTGTACCCCCGTTGCCAAAGGCCTCTCAGCTCTCATTACTGAATCATAGAATCATGGAATTTACAGTGCAGAAGGAGGCCATTCAGCTCATCAAATCTGCACCGGCCCTTGGAAATAGCACTCTACTTAAGCCCACGCCTCCACCCTATCCCTGTAATCCGGTAACTTTGTCTAACCTTTTGGACACTAAGGGGCAATTTAGCATGGCCAATCCACCTAATCACACATCTTTTGGACTGTGGGAGGAAACCGGAGCACCCGGAGGAAATACACGCTGACACGGGAGAAAATGCAAACTCCACACACACAGTCACCCATGGCCTGAATTGAACTGGGGACCCTGCATCTGTGAAGAAGCAGTGCTAACCACTGTGCCACCAAGCCACCCACTGGTCACCATACCAGATATTATCCTTACCCCGCACAGCTGCACCATTCCCCCCGCATTATCAACTTATGGGAAACAAGAGCAGAAAATGCTGACTATTTCAAGGTTAACATCACTGTGATGGAACCTGTCATTGAGACCAAACATTCGCTCTCGAGAGATTTGAGCAAGAAGACTCTGAATGTACAAAAGCCGCTGGAAGTCCAATAAACGGCTAAGTGGTGCACCAATTACGACTGATGAACTCTGCCAGACTATCCAGATGTCCTTTGACATGGGGAAATGTCAAAAAGGATCAAAAAGGCAACATGTCCATCAGCAAAGAAAACGGGGCGGAATTCTCCGACCCCCTGGGGGGTCGGAGAATCGCCCGGGGCAGGCGTCAATCCCACCCCCGCCATGTCCCGAATTCTCCACCCCGCGAGATTCGGCGGGGGCAGGAATCGCGCCGCGCTGGTCAACGGGCCCCCAGCGGCGATTCTCCGGCACACGATGGGGCGAAGTCCCGCCGCTGACAGGCCTCTCCCGCCGACGGGAATCAAAACACCTACCTGACCGGCGGGACTGGCAGCGCGGGCGGGCTCCGGGTTCCTGGGGGGGGGGGGGGGGCGTGGGGCGATCTGACCCCGGGGGGTGCTCCCACCGTGGCCTGGCCCGCGATCGGGGCCCACCGATCGGTGGGTGGGCCTGCGCTGTGGGGGCACTCTTTTTCTTCCGCCCTGCCATGGCCTTCACCGGCTGACGCACCGGCACATGCGCGGACTTCCGCCGGCCGGCAAAGGCCTTTCGGCCCCGGTTGGCGGGGCGCCAAAGGCCGTTCGCGCCGGTCGGTGGAGCGGGAGCCACCCTGGCGCAGGCCTAGCCCCTCAATGTGAGGACTTGGCCCTTAAAGTTGCGGAGAATTCTGCACCTTTGGGGAGGCCCGACGCCGGAGTGGTTCATGTCACCCCGTCCCACCGGGACCCCCGCCCCGCCGGGTAGGGGAGAATCCCGGCCAGGGTTCAGTTGAAAACACAGGCAGAGGAGATCATCACTGACTGCAATAAACAGTTTGAGAGATAGGTGAAACACTACTTTAATTTGTACTTTCAGGGAGGAAGCTCGAGAAGCCATAGAAAGCCTGCCGTCTTGGCAGTGCTGGATATCAAACCGAAATGGAGAAACATAGCAAAGCTTTTAGCAAAATTCCAGGTGCTGATGCTATACCATTTGAAGTCATCGAGCACAGAAAAATCAGCATCTGCACAAACTTCTCTGTCTCTGCTAGTTGAGGGGACAGTGCCCCAGGGTATGCATGATGCAAAGATTGTGATCCTAGACAAGAACAAGATTTTTGACAGACAAGAGAGTCAAGAATTATGGGGCAGATGGCAAAGTGGACCTGGGACCAACCAAATCATCCATGATCTTATTGAATAGCAGAGCAGGCTCAAAGGGCTGAATGGCCTACTCCTGTTTCAGTTATGACAGCAATAAAAGGAATTCCAGGAAAAGTGTCTTAATTTATACAGAGTAAAGAGAGGAAAACAATGCACAGACAAAGTAATAATATACCCTTGTGCTCTTTGTTGTGATAGCCACTCTTTAGTGCTGCTCTGTGGCCTTGGAGAAGCTGGAGCGAGCCTGCTCACTTGTCTCTGCTGGCTATTGAGATGCCTGTGGTGGTCAGTCTCATCATGGATGTGACCATGGGGTCCAACCAGTTTCTCCATTTTGGTTTGATATCCAGCACTGCCAAGACGGTGGGCTTTCTATGGCTTCTAGAGCTTGCAGCTGATGCCCTTCCCTGCCCTCTCTTACAACCCCCAACCTCTAACAGTCTAGATTATCATTTCAATACAGTACTGAAGGACTGCTAACCAGTTCGAAGTGCTGCCATTTGAGTGAGACATTAAACTGAAGCCCTGTCTGTGTTTTCGGGTGAGCATGGAAAATCCCATTGCTTTACTGTCACATTTATCCAAAACCACCAAACAGATTATTCCGGTGACTTTTGCTTATGAAATATTGTAGTGTGCAAATTAGATTTATATGTTTGCCTACATCAGAACAGTGATAACAATTTAAACGTACTTCAGTGAAGCGCTTTGGGATATCCTGAGGACAGGAAAAGTGCTTTTTAAATTCAAGTTCTTCCATTCTTTACTCATAATCAAATCATTAAATCAGGGCTTTAAGATCATTTGCGGATCATGCAACGTAATTTGTACCAGACATTTATGTCATTTTAATCGAGTGACTAATTAAAAATCATCTATTTCAATGCTAATGTTAAAAATTGTCACAGAAATTAAAAACGTTAAATAGAAAATTGATACATGAGGCATTGTTATTATGTTCAGCAGTTAACTCAAATTGTTTTAGCATCATGATAAGTGTAGTTGTAAGATCTATTTAATGTTATGACTAACTGAAGTAGACTAAGTTTACAATAATCCAGAGAGAAGCAATGACAGAAATCCCAATTCATCTGCATTAAAGACCACTCAGACATTTGGATATACTGTTTGACGATACAATGAGTTTTTAATATTCTATTTACTTTGCATTTCTCCTGCACGACTTATCATACTTTGGCAAATTATGCTTCTTGACTACGCATAAGGCTGCTCTGAAAAGCTCTCCACTGGAGGAACACAAAATTCTCTGGACTCTTAGGCAAGTGCATTCAAGGATTTGCTGCTTCTGAAACATCCTCTCCACCCTAGACTTCATCCTAAACTGTAAGGTTAGACTGAAATTTAGCATGGGGAGCTATTTTTCATCCCAAAATGTCCGAGCTGGTGCATTGGTTTCCTATCATTTAATTCATATATTAAAGATCTTAGAAGACTGGGATACAGATGTAATTGATGCACCAAGATTTTGGGCGCAATCTACCAGCCACATTGCACCCAAAAAGCAGGGCGCCAGGGCAAAATGTGGCGATAAATGACTGGAGACCCCACTCCTGGGATCTACCCAGCTCATCACACCTCACGGGATCTAACGTGATGTCGTGATGTGAAGCCTGCCCATTGTGGGCGGGATCGTTTTATGGCAAATCTGCATATTAGAGCGAGACAACCAGTCTCATTCTAATATGTAGCTCCCTGAGGTAACCAAGGCATTGGGATCTATATCCTTGACTTTGCAGACCTCAGGCAAGTGCTGTTCAGTGCTGGTCTCCACAAACTGGGACTAGATGGAACGGCACTCGTGGGAGTCTTCCAGGGGATTGGAAGTCCCCAGGTGCTTGCCCTCTTGGGAGGGTGGCACCCTGGCATTGCTGATGACAGCCTGGAACCCTGACTCTGCCAGCCTAGCACCCTGGTGCTGCAAGCCTCGCACCTTGGCAGTACCACCTGAGTGCCAAACTGGCACAGCCAAGGTGCCGAGGTGGCAATACCAGCTGGCAGGGGCACTGCAAGCATGACAGGCTGCCAAGCTGGCATTTTTCACTTGGCAGTGATCGGGCCGGTAGGTTGCACTGCGTGGGTGTGGTGGGTGCAGGGATGCCCAGAGACCCCTTACAATGGGTTGGAGTTTGGTGGAGGGTTCAGGGATTGCATCGGGAGCTCAAGGGATCGGGACACTATTTTTAAATAGCGCCCCAATCTCTCGCTGCACTGAGGAGTTCAGGCGAGCAGAGCTCCCCAATGCAGAAAACGGGGCTGTGTGTGGCCTGAGGCGCGCATTCCCGGATGAAGTCCCATATCGAATCGGATGGGTGTTAGATAGCGGGATATTTCTCGCTGCTGAGTGCTGGGAAACACATGGCTAAACGCGCTCGCTATGGGACTCTGTTCCCATTTAGTTAGATCGGGCCCATTATTTTTAAAAAATCACAGTGAGGACACCAATTTATAGTGATCGACAAAAGAAGTAACATTGCCTTGAGGGAAACATTTTTATGCAGCAAGTGATTAGGATCCGGAATGCACTACCTGAGAGTGCGTGGAAGCAGATTCAATCAAGTTCTTCAAGGAGAATTTGATAATTATTTGAAAAGAAAAAAAAATGTAGGGCTACAGGGAAAAGAC
Source organism: Scyliorhinus canicula (assembly GCF_902713615.1). Classification (NCBI taxonomy): domain Eukaryota; kingdom Metazoa; phylum Chordata; class Chondrichthyes; order Carcharhiniformes; family Scyliorhinidae; genus Scyliorhinus; species Scyliorhinus canicula. The sequence continues at coordinate 82,720,330 of NC_052159.1, read as the reverse complement.
AAGAATGCCATTAGGTGAGCACTCTTGCAGAAAGCCACATCTAACTTCAATGTTTCTATTAAAATCTATAAAATGTAATGTCATTTTCAAAGATGGAAATGGAAACATTTCTCAGACCTACTTTAGTTTTTCCTTCTGTTAAAAAGTCTTTATTTTCTTCTTTCCTTCCTATTGTATAATTATCCAGGCTAAATTTAGCTTACGGGAAACTGAGGAGGTTTGGGATTAATACTATTGCAAATCTGTCATAATTGTTCTTGCTGGGAAATGTGGTAGTTTATGGCATGGTATTTCCGAGTTCATAATCCAAATATTTGTGGTAGGTGGTTGTAATTGCTGTAGCAGAGAGACAATAACTAAGTCAATGAGTCAGCACAAAAAGACTATAATGACAACAACTTCAATTTCTGTAGTTCTCATTAAAATAAAAACAACTGTTTTTACATGGCGGAGAAAAAGATGTTCTCTGATCAACAAAAAAAGTGCGAAAGTAACTGTAAAAGAAAGAGAAGCTTTTGGAAATATTGTGAGGTGGAAAGGCATGGAAATTTCAACAAGATCACCAAATTGAATTAATTTGAGCTCTCTCTGTAAATAGAGACAGACTAAAACTGTAGTTGTTGGATTCGGTGGTGTACGTATGTAACTCTGTAAACAAGTATAAAACTGTGTAAAGATCGCCTCCAGTTCTATCAACTGCTTTTCTGAAATAAAAGAATGGGTAGCATTTCAGATGAGCTTACACTTCGGGAGAGTGCACGATAAGAGGTCAGCAGAAAAGCATTGAAATAGCTGAGTCTGAAGAACAGCAGTTGCACTGAGGTGGGATGGATGCTGTGAGTATTATGAAGGTTGTTTTTTATTCTTTCAAGGGACGTGGGCATCATTGGCTGAGCCAGCATTTATTGTCCAGCCCAAATTTAATAATCAATCACATTGCTGTAGGTCTGGAGTCACATGGAGGCCAGACCAAGTAAGTGTCTCAGTATGTGGATATTGTAGAGTACATAAAGGGTTCATGTAATGTTACTACTCTAGACACTAGATGGTGCTAAAGAGAAACAATATAAATATCACATGCCTCCTTGACTTCTGGTAGAGAGTGGGAGACAGCAAGAGAAGCAGAGACAGAGTAGGTGTAAGATAGCTTACCTGATAGCATAGTTTCGTATTGTAGATGTGTAGTGTAATCTTTACTTAACTAATTCCTTAGTAATATGTTCAAATCTAATTCAGTGGCATGTAATAAATTAGCTTTGTTTGTTAAACACTGCTTGCTGTTCTTTGTTAACACTACAACCTTCACCATCCTGTATGAACTAAAACAAAGAACACAACATGGTACCAGGTGTGATCGCTACAGGTTTTTAGTTACATTTAGTTAGAGCAATGTCGGGAAAAAAAAATTTCTAAAAAAAAAACATTGCACTCTACAAGCCAGTCGCAACTAGAAGCACAGTGTGAAACAAGAAGAGATGAAATATCTGCAGAATCCCAAACACTTCAAAACCTCTGGTAAACTAGATGTAAACCTGAGGGGCGCAATTCTCTGCACTCACGACGGTGCGGAGAATAGCGGGGTTCGTAAATTTTTATGGCCACGCTAGTCTGACGCCCTCCCGCTATTCTCCCCCCCCCCCCCACGCCCGACTCCTGACACGAATCGCTGCCGCCGTTTTTTTACGGCCAGCAGCGATTCTCAGCTGGCCGATGGGCCGAAGTCCAAGCCCTGTACGGCTGTTTTTACGAACTCAAACACACCTGGTCTGGCCGTTCGTAAAAACGGCCGTAAAGTTCCGATTTTGAAAACCATGGCACTGATTGGCACGGCAGTACCACGGCCGTGCCAAGGGTGCCATGGGCCCGCGATCGGTGGGCACCGATCGCGGGCAGCGGGTCCGATTCCCGCGCACTCTTTGTTCTTCCGCCGCCCCGCTGTATCACTTCGTGGGGCGGCTGAGGGGCATCCCGGTCCGCGCATGCGCGGGTTTCGCGCAAATGCGCGATGACGTCATCCGCGCATGCGCGGGTTGGAGTCTCCCAATCTGCGCATGCGCGGCTGACGTCATGTGACGCGTCAGCCGGCGCAAACTCTGGCAAGCGGGCTTAACGAAATTCGTTAAGCCCGCAATGCCGGAGTTCACGGCCGCGACATACTAGCCCCGACCGGGGACCAGAATCGGTTCCCGGTCGGGGTGGGGGAGGCTGGCGTCAAACCCGCCCAGTTTTGACGCCAGCCTTACGATTTCTCCCTGTCTGGGAGAATCGCGCCCGAGAAGTTTTAAGCAACAATTTCAGTTGTTTCTCTCTGCTTCAGCTCTCGAGTCAGGCAGTGACCAGTGGAAAATTGCGTTGTTTCTCACTGTGGCTGGACCACAATGCGTTTAGCTTTGAAAACAGTGACAACAAGAAAAACTTGAATGCAGTAATGGAACGATTTGATCTGCATTGTAAGGCTCAAATTAATGAAACATATGAAAGATATATGTTTAAAAAATGGGTACAAAAAGCAGTCGAATCGGTATATTCTTTAGTCATGAGTCTCCGTTTAGGATCACAGACTAGCAACTTTTCTCCGCTGACAGATTTCCTCCTCCGTGACCAAATCACGTTTGGTATTAAAAATGAAAAACTTTGTGAGCGTTTGCTTAGGCAGAACAATTTACCATTAGAAGATGCAATAAGTTTATGTTGAGAGAGTGAGCTTGCTGCGAGTCAGTATGCAGAAATACAATCCAGGGAAAAAGGCACAAAAGTCAATGTGGCCGCCATTAATGCTGTGACGGAGTTAAAAAAAAGGTGGGCTGCAGCTGGCAGCCATTTTGCTAATGACGCAAGCAGCATGCGCACATTGCAATGACATGTGCACATTGTAGCCGCGCCCACCAGAGACAAAAATGCCCAGCCATCGGGAAAGTATGCGTGAGCTGTGGCAACTAAATCATTACACTTCACGGTGCCGTTCAATTACAAAACATCCCCAAATTAAAACAAAAAGCTCTTTTAACAAGGCCATGAAGTTTGGACGTGTGCAAAACGGATCAAATGAAGAAAACATTTCACATTCCGATGTTAAAGCACATCAATATGATTTAGAAGACACATTCTTTGTTGATGCATGTTTAAAGCAGATATCATCTGTTCAGATGAAGAAAGATTGGAATGTACCATTCAGAGTAAATGGGTCCAAAATTGTTTTCAAGTTGGCTCATGCAAATTTGATCACTGAATCAGCCCTCTCTAAAGTACAGTGTCCTCCTCGAATTAACTAAATGCCAATTGAGGGACTGTAATGGCAGCATCACTATCACAAGAGGATTGTGTTGTCTAACAGTAAGCAACAATGATATCCACCTGCCAATGCTCGATGTTAATGTTTGTTTAATGCTAAATATTGTGAAAAAGATTCATAGCGCTAATCGATGTGTTGGTACAAAGCAAGATGACATGGAAGACATCCTGGCTAGGCTTCCAAATGTTTTCACTGGTATGGGAATGTTATCGTTTACCTATAACATACAGCGTAAAGAAAATGCTGTACCAGTAATACATCCTCCGAGAAGAGTACCAAGCCCCTCTCAAATAACGTCTCAAGCAGGAACTTGATCATATGCAGCAACTGAACATCGCATCCAAGATAGCTGAACCTACGGATTGGGTTAGTTCCATGGTATGTGCATGCAAGCCGAATGGTAATCTCCGAATATGTAAAGACCCAAAGGATATGAACACGAATATCAGGAGAGAGTACTATCCAATTCCTAAGCACGAAGAGATTAAGGGAGAGATGGCACATGCACAAATGTTCTCAGTTAGATGCCTCAAAAGGATTTTCGCAGCTACAACTTGATAAGTGCAGCAGAAAGCTCTGTACATTTAATGCGCCTTATGGAAGATATTGTTTCAATCACCTGCTCTTTGGAATCATCTCTGCCTCAGAGATTTTCCAGAGAGTACTGGAAACCATTACAGAAGGTATTGATGGGGTACGGGTGTATGTCGATGATATTATCATCTGGTCTGCAACACCATAAGAGCACAATTCCAGACTACTGCAAGTGCTAAGAGTTATTGATTTATATGGAGCTCAACAAATCCAAGAGTCAATTTGGGATTTCCAAACTGAAGTTTTTGGGAGATATCGGGAGGGATTCTCTGGTATCCGGCGGGCAGGCCGTACCGGTGCTAAAGAGTGGTGTGAACTACTCCAGCGTCGGGCTGCCCGGAAGGTGCGGAATTCTCCACACCCTCGGGGACTAGGCCGGCAATAGAGTGATTGGCGCCACGCCAACCGGCCTCCATCGCATGCGCAGGAGCACCAGAGTGTTCCCAGAACCGTTGCTGTGATTCCTGCGCATGCGCAGTGGGTTTCTTCTCCACGCCGGCCATGGCGAAGCTTTACAGCAGCTGGCGCAGAGGGCAAGTGTGCCCCCACGGTACAGGCCCACCCGCAGATCGGTGGGCTCCGATCGCAGGCCAGGCCACCGTGGAGGCCCCCCTCGGGGCCAGATCCCCCCCCCCCCCCCGAGGACTCAGCAGGCCACCCACAGAGCCAGGTCCCGCTGGTACAAACCTTGTGTAATTTACACCGGCGGGACTGGCCGAAAACGGGCAGCTGCTCGGCCCCGGACCGGCGCGCTGCGATTCCTGCCCCTGCCAAAAAAATGGCACCGGAGAATTGAGCAGTCAGCGTCGGGGCGTTGGGCAGGATTCACGCCACCCGCCCCCCCCCCCCCCCCCCGGCGATTCTCCGGCCAGGCGGGGGATCGGAGAATCCCGCCCCTCATATCTAAGGATGGTATACAACTGGACAGTGATAAGGTTAAAGCTATACACAAAATGCCTGTTCCAACAGACAAGAAAGGAATCTTGAGAATGCTTGGAGTTGTCAACTTTCTTGGCAAATTTATTCCGAATCTTTCATCTAGGATGACAGCTCTTCGTCAATTGATCAAGACAAAATGTCTTTTTCTTGGACTTCACAACCTGATATTCTCATTCTCATATTTTTCGATCCAAACAAAGGAGACAAAGATCTTGACGGGCACGAGCCAAGATGGGATAGGAGCTGTTCTGAAGACTTCAAATGATCTGTGGAGACCGATAGTATATGCTTCTCGAGCCATGCGCCCACAGAACAACACTACCCAAAGATTGAAAAATAATGTCTTGGTCTGGTGACAGGTGTTGAAAAATTTCACTATTATGTTTATGGTCTACCCACATTAGTGATTGTGTACTCTCAATCACGACACAGGAGAGAAGATAGATGATTCAAAGGCTTCACGAAGCGTTTCGTGAGTATCTTGACTGCAGCTTCGTAATTTGCAGCATTCTCGATCACGGAGGAGAGTCAGTGGCCCACCCGGGCATGTAGTAAACGCAGCTTGCGAGCGCCGTTGACATCAGTCGCTGAGGAGGCAATATAGTATCAAAACACCGCAGCCAATATTTAAAAATTTCCGGGACTTACGGAGACCAAGCAACCAAGTTGAGTTTCTCCGGCTTTAGAGCGCTGTCCATCTTGATGTGTCAGATTAAATTGTGATACCCTCAATCACGACACAGGAGAGAAGATAGATGATTCAAAGGCTTCACGAAGCGTTTCATGAGTATCTAGACCGCAGCTTCGTAATTTGCAGCAGTGATTGAGACTGATCATAGGCCGCTTCTGCATATTATTCACAATAGTCTAAATAACATGTCGCCCAGTTTGCAAAGAATCCTAATGAGACTAAGAAGATGTGATTTTTGTCTTGTATATACGCCAGGAAAAGATCTGGGGCGGGATTCTGCCGTAATCGGCGGGGCGGGCAACTCCGGCATGGCGGAGTGGGGTGAACCACTCCGCCATCGGGTCGCCCCAAAGGTGCGGAATCCTCCGAACCTTCAGGGGCTAGGCCCACCCCAGAGTGGTTTGCGCCCCGTCGGCCGGCGGGAAAGGGGCTTGGCGCCACGTCAACTGGTGCCGAAGGGCCTCCGGCGGCAGAGGCGAGTTGGCGCATGCGCGGGAGTGCCAGCATGTGCTGGCATCATCCCTGCGTATGCGCAGAGGGCTTCATTTCAGCACCGGTAACAGCGGACTGCTACAGCCGAAGGGGCGGAACAATAGAATGCCCCCATGGCACAGGCCCGCCTGCGGATCGGTGGGCCCCGATCGCGGGCCAGGCCAAAGTGGGATCACCTCCTGGGGCCAGATCCCCCCGCGCCCCCCCCCCCCCCCCCCCCCCCCAAGAACCCTGGAGGCCGCCCGCGCCACCAGGTCCCTCCGGTAAGGACCTGCTCAATTTACGCCGGTGAGACTGGCAAAATACAGGCAGGACTTCGGCCCATCGCGGGCCGGAGAATTCGGGCAGCCCCGGGGCCCATTGAGTTGTGCCGGTCCCCGCCATTCTCCGAGCGGGCGGCGCAACTCACACTGGGCCGGATTTTGGGGGGCCGGAGAATTTGGAGGATGGCGGGGGCGGGATTCACGCCGACCCCCGGCGATTCTCCGACCCGGCGGGGGGCGGAGAATCCCGCCCCTGATCCTTGCAGATACTGAACATGAAATTAAGATTCCAGATCTTGTACAGGTGTCAAGTTCAAGCTGACATGCTAGCTCGCACACTACCTGTTTCTCATGTCAAATTAAGACTAATTAAAGAAGAAAGTACAAAGGATCAAGTTTTGCAGCGAGTGATTCATCACATGACTGATGGATGGTCAGTGCAAGCTGTTCCAGCTTCAGAAGTGTTAAAGATGGCCTCTCTGTGGTAAATGGATTTTTACTCAAACTGGATAGAATAGTCATTCCTACAAAGTTGAGAAGACAGATTCTTACCCAGATCCATGAAGGACACCAGGGTATTGAGAAATGCAAGCGACGCGCGAGGCAATGCGTGTTTTGGCCTGGCACCAATTCAGACATTGAAAATTATGTTTCTGAATGTAACATTTGTCAAATAAACCAGTCTGCTCAACAGAAAGAGAAATTCACAATGATGGATATTGTTACAATTCCATGGTCTAAAGTGGAAATAGATGTTTTCTACTTTCAAGACAAAGACGACCTCATCATTATTGACTATTACTCTAATTATCCAGAAGTTATTAAACATACAAACTCGAGTTTGCAGTCAGTCATCAAGGCAACTAAAGATGTTTTTTTCAGACATGGGATACCATTGACGGTCATAATGAAAAATGGACCTTGTTTCAACAGTTGGGAATGGACTGAGTTTTCTCAGTGCTACAATTTTTATCGTGTCCCGTCAAGCCCTCTATATCCCCAGTCCAATGGGAAGGCTGAGCAAGGCCTGGGTATCATGAAGAAATTGTTGAAGAAAGCATATGAGACGAGGCAAGACTTTTTTCTAGCTTTATTAAGTTATCGGGCTACTCCTTTATCGCCAGGTCTCTCGCGAGTGTAACGTTTTATGAACAGACAGCTGCGTACCACATTGCCAAGCCTAGCTGAACTGAATCTTGATGATAAACCAATTGTAAACAAGATGAGACAGCAACAGCAAACTCAAAGCTTGTAATATAACAATTCAGCTAAACTGCTGATTCCGCTAGTTCCAGGAGATTGTGTACATGTACAAGATCCAACAGGTGGATGGTCCTGCACTGCTCGTGTTTTAAGTCAGGCAGCTCCAAATTCCTATCTTGTAAAAACATCTGAAGGTTCAATATTTAGGAGACATCATCATGCATTGCTGAAGGTGAAGCAACCTCCAGCTCCAATTCAACCTCCAATTAAGCCTCAGCAGTTGTTTTCCAACAGGAGGTTTCCTGGACGTTTGTTGAAACTGAGGGCCCGATTCTCCGCTCCCCACGCCGGGTGGGAGAATCGCGGGAGGGCCGGGCGACTCACGTCACGCCGCCCTGGCACCCCCTGCGATTCTCCCACCCCCCGCTCGGAGAATCGCTGCTCGCCGTTTTTCACGACGACCGGCGATTCTCCGGCCCGAATGGGCCGAGCAGCCTGACGTTCCCAACCTGTTCACGCCAGCGGCAACCACACCTGGTCGCTGCCGTCGTGAACATGGCACCAAAGCTTCGTTTGTGGCTTGTGGTGGGCGGAGAGGGGAGTGAGCACCACAGCCGTGCTCGGGAGGGGACTGGCCCGCGATCAGTGCCCACCGATCGTCGGGCCGGCGTCTCCAAGGGACGCACTTTTTCCCCTCCGCCGCCCCGCAAGATCAAGCCGCCACGTCTTGCGGGGCAGCGGAGGGGAAGACGGCAACCGCGCATGTGCGGGTTGGAGCCGGCCAACCTGCGCATGCGCAGCTGACGTCACTTAGGCGCCGCTGCCGCGTCATTCTCGGCGCGCCGCCTGGAAGCAAGCGTCAAGGCCCGGCGGCCGAGATTTACGGAACGCCGCTCCTAGCACCCTGGGGGGGGGGGGGGGGGGGGGGGGGGGTGAATAGGGTGCGAGGAGCAGCCTCCGAGGCCGTCGTGAAACTCGGCTGATTTCACGACGGCCTTCCCGATGCAGCGCGGGAGCGGAGAATTCCGCCCTGAGTACTTCATCATCTGATACTCAACTTCCTGATACAAATACCAATCAGTAGTCGGAAAATTCAGATTCACTGAAAGTTGGATTGAGAAGATCAATGAGATCAAGAAAGAAACCTGATTGACTCAATTTATGAACTGTAACACACTGATTTAACTCCTGTGTAACTTTTAATGATGTTCATTATTGCACATTTCCCATCCAATACTTGTATGTATATTTGAATGCAAGTTCAAGCTTTTCAAAGGAATGGGATGTCACATATGTGGATATTGTAGAGTACACAAAGGGTTAATGTAATGTTGCTACTCAAGTCATTAGATGATGATATAGTGCGACCATATAAATATCACATGCCGCCTTGACTTCTGGGACAGAGTGGGAGAGAGCAGGAGAGCAACAGAAGTAGAGACAGAATAGGTGTGAGATAGCTTAACTGAGAGCATAGTTTAGTATTGTAGACGTGTAGTGTAATCTTTACTTAACTCCTTAGTAATATGTTCAAATATAATTCATTGTAGTGTAATAAATTAGCTTTGTTTGTTGAACACTGCTTGCTGTTCTTTGTTAACACCATCCTGAAAGAACAAAAACAAAAAGGACGGCAGATTTCTTCCCCTGAAGAACATTAGTGAACCAGATGGGATTTTACAACAATCGACAATGGTTTCATGGTTATCATTAGACTTTCAATTCCAGATTTTTGTTGAATTCAAATTTCATGCCTTGGTGGGATTCAAACCTGGGTCACAGAGTATTATCCTGAATCTCTAGATTACTAGTCCAGTGGCAATACCACTATGCCATTGCCTCTCCTGGAGTAGATTCAGATTTAGATTTATTGTCACGTGTACCGAGGTACAGTGAAAAGTATTATTCTGCATACAAACCAGGCAGATCGTTACATACATGAAAAACAGAGGACATACATTAAAGACACAAGGTAAATACATAGATACAGACATCAGGTGAAGCATACAGAGTGTATGGAGTGGGAATATGCAGTCTTTGTGATGGAGAAACTATGGATTAGAAGTTCACCTCAAGTTCGAATTGAATGCAGAAGATGCAAATGACAATGATTGGAGAGAGGGGAGGAAAAGGTACAGAGTTGTGCCAGAGGCCTAAGATGATGGCTTTCACCTTCCCAGTGTTTAATTGAAGGAAATTGTACCTATCCAAGAATGAATGTTCAGGTAAACAGCCTGACAACACAGAGGCAGTGAAAGGGTTGAGAGAAGTCGTGGAGTTGAGTAGAGAAGTGCACATGTGGAAGCTGAGCAAATGGCTAGAATCTTTCCGATCTCGCCAAGGTGGATTTGACAACAGGATGGAGAGGAAGGGAGGGTGCTGGGTTGGCAGGCTGTTGTGTTCCCACTTCCAGCTGATCTTGTCTGGTGACAAGTTGCCAATTGACATATTTAAGGGTCCACTTAAGAAAAGATTGGGAATGCTGTTGGGCCACTTGGTGAGGCCAAAACCTGGAGGGAGCTTAGAAATGACATGCCAGCAGGAGGCTTATGGGTCCACAAGACCTATTTTGAGTCCTCCCCATGGCCCCGCTCCCCACACCCACATCAGAGATTCAGGGATCAATGGTTTCCCCCTTCACCAGGGTGACTTGGCCTAATGGCATCATGAGAGATGCCTCATGATCCTCATCCTCCAGCTGCAGTGTCCACCGCTGCTGCTCAAACCGATTGGTCCTTCAGCCTCAAGATCCCACCTGCCATCCTTATTTTTGAATATTTTTAAAGGAGACAAGGTCTCACCCACTGATTTTGTCATTAATTGATTGATTGATTGATATTTATTGTCACATGTACCAAAATACAGTGAAAATTATTTTTCTGTGGCCAAGGGAACATATACAGTACATACATAGTAGGCAAAAGAATAATTGACAGAGTACATTGACAAATGGTACATCAGCAAATAGATTGGCTACAGTGTGGAACAAGGGCCAAACAAGCAATACATGAGCAAGAGCAACAGAGGGCTGTTCTTGCAGGGAACAGATCAGTCCGAAGGAGAGTCATTGAGGAGTCTAGTAGCTGTGGGTAAGAAGCCATTCCTATGTCTGGATGTCTTCAGACTTCTGTATCATCTGCCTGATGGAAGCGTCTGGAAGGGGGCAAAGCCTGGGTGTGAGGGGTCTCTGACAATGCTGTCTGCCTTCCTGAGGCAGAGGGAGGTAAAGACAGAATTAATGTTGGGGTGGCAAGCTTGTGTGATGCATTGGGCTGAGTTCACTACAGTTTCTGCAGTTTCTTGTGATCTTGGGCCGAGTAGTTGCCTTACCAAGCTGTGATGCAGCTGGATAGGATGCTCTCTATGGCACATCTGTAGAGCTTTGTGAGAGTCGATGTAGACATGCCGAATTTCTTTAGCTTCCGTAGGAAGTAGAGACGTTGTTGGGCTTTCTTGACTGTTGCATCAACTTAATTGGACCAGGACAGACTGTTGTTGATGGTGACTCCAGAAACTTAACGCTCGACCAGCTCCACTTCACAACCATTGATGTAGGGGGGGGGATGTCGTGCTACATGTTGATGAAGAAGAGGTGGCCAAAATTTAGGGGCCTCCTTAGGTAATGTCACAGAGTGAGAAGGGAAGCCGTTGTATTTCAAAACTAGTGCTTCGACTATAAATCATGGGCGCATGTTCTATTGATAATATGATTAAGTGCACATGCAATCCAGGCATACGCATGCAAGTTCCTTCTCTTTTCATTTTCATTTGTAGACTTAAATATAACTAATGGTAGTTGCAAAGTTACATCACCCTAACAGAAACTTAAATTTTAGCTCACCCACAGTCATAATTTTGGGTTAATAATGTCTCACTGAGCTTTTGAAATAAATGCTCAATCTCTATCATATATGATTTTCCAACTATTAGATAATCATTAGTTGAAAATGTACTGTTATATTCATTGGTATCCAAGCAGAATAGTTTAGCTTGTTTTATTTTCGCTGTGCTACTCATAGCTTTCAGCTTTTTTTAAGCCAGTCTCCGATCACATTGTAACCAATTTAATTTGGTTACTGTATGCTCAGAGAGATTCTCCAGTAAGTAGGTGACTGCCTTATGAACAAAATCAAAGGGCAAAATTCTCCCATGCCATCACCAGAGGGTTTAATGGCAGGTAGAGGAAGGGGGGGTTGTGCGTGTAAAAATCAATTTTTTAATAACTGGTGTTATTTTCCAGCGGGATCTTACATTGGAGCCTGCCATGCCAGATCGGGAAACCAGCTGGAGGCTGGGGTAAAACTCATTTTCATCTCCATAATGGCATCCAGATGAAGGCCTGACCACCCACACACGATTCTCCGCAAAAAAACACTCCGATATAAAATGTGTCCACAACAACGTGGCAGGCAGATGTCAGGAATTTCCTGAATAATATCTGGTGCTGCCTCCGGAATTCAGGATTCAAGCTGCTGGCAACCCTGGACCCTGGAACACCATAGCAGTGGGTGGGAGAAGCATCGGCCTGTGGATCTGACACATTCGGTGCCCTGGAGGGGCTCCATCTTCCAGCCTCAGAATGTTCCTGGAGTTTCATCTTCTTTCTCAGGATGTTCATCCTCGAACCTCAGAGTGCTCCCAGAGATCCATCTTCATTTTCACAAGATCCACCTTTCTTCCATAATGGGTCAGTGATGTTGGGCTCATATTCAATATGGCACCCAGATAGGACAACAGACTAAGTGCTATCCTGCTCTGCCACGGAATACTTAGCAAAAATCCCGTTTGCATAATTAACAAGGTCAGGGCGGGAAGATTTGGTGTGTTTTCCCACCAGTCTCCACAGCAGTAAACTCTCCGGGCGGGATTCGCCCCTACCCAGCGGGGGTGGGGGGTCCTGGCGCCGAGGAGTGGCATGAACCACTCCGGCGTTAGGCTGCCTCAAAGGTGCGGAATCTGTCGCACCTTCAGGGGCTATGCCGGCCCCGGAGCGGTTTCTGCCGCGCCGGCCATTGGGGAAGGGGCTTGGCGCCGCACCAACCAGCGCCGAAGGGCGTCGGCCAGTTGGCGCGAGTTGGCGCATGCATGGGAGCGGCGGCGTGTGCTGGCGTCATCTCAGCGCATGCGCAGATGGGTTCATCTCCGCACCGGCCATGGCGGACCGCTACTGCCGCCGGTGTGGAAGAATAGAGTGCCAACCATGGCACAGGCCCGCCTGCGGATCGGTGGGCCACGATTGTGGGCCAGGCCACCATGGGGGCACCTCCCTGGCCAGACCCTTTCCCCCCCCCCCCCGAGGAACCCGGAGGCCGCCCGGAGGCCGCCCGCGCAGCCAGGCCAGCCGGAAAATACCTGGTGTAACATATGCCAGCGGGACTGGCCAAAAACAGGCGGCCACTCAGCCCATCGCGGACCGGAGAATTGCCGGGGGGCCGCTGTTAGCGGCTGCCAACCGGCACGGTGCGATTCCCGCCCCCGTCAAATCTCCGGCACTGGAGAATTCGGCTGCCGGCGGGGGCGGGATTGACTGCCAGGCAGTTTCAGCAGTCCTACACACCGGACTTTTAATTAGAGACGCTTATGTCATGGGCATGAAGTCTACTTACATCCGCCAGCGGCTATTGGAAGGGGGTACGCTCGATCTTGCAGGGACTAGGCAGCTAATTCATTAGAAATGGCCTCCCGTAACGTGCAGTCCTACGCCCACGACCACGCGGCACCCTCGTGGGTATCGTGGGCCCCACCAGCTGCCGACTCCAACTCACCACAAGCTTGCGCCGCGTGGCAGCCAGCCAACTCTGGGGAGCCCAAGTGTTATTTTTGTGGACAAAACAAACACCCCAGGCAGCGCTGCTTGGCATGGAGCGCGACCTGCAACGGGTGTGAGAAGAAAGGGCACTTTGTTTCCATTTGCCAGGCCTGGTCGGTTGCCCCAGTCGGGTTTCCAGGCCCGGCATTTCTACACCCCCCACGTGCGACCCAGGGGCGCCGCCATCTTCCCCTCCGCAAGCCACATGCGGCCCGTGGGTGGCGCCATCTTTGATGCCACCCGCCATGGGCGCCGCCATATTCGGCACAATTTTGGACCGCGTCTCAGGACCCCTGCTCGTCTGGCCGTTCGCCGCCTACTGCTACCTCTGTCACTGCTGATCAGCCCGGGACCTCCAAGCATCTTCCGCAGCTCGCCTCCATCAGCCTGGGTCAGTCTCGGCCCTGCAACCTCGCAACCGCTACGACGACGGTGAAGATCAATGGGCACGAGACAATCTGCCTCTTTGACTCCGGGAACACAGAGAGTATCATCCATCCCACTACAGTGAGGCGCTGCTCCCTCCCGGTACACCCCATCACTCAGAAAATCTCCCGGGCCTCCGGATCCCATTCCGTTGAAATCTGGGGGTACTTTATCGCGACCCTCACCGTCCAGGGCGTAGAGTTCAGCAACTTCCAGCTCTACGTCCTCCCCCACCTCTGCGCTGCCCTGTTGCTCGGCCTGGATTTTCAGTGCTATCTCCAAAGCCTGACTTTGAAATTCGGCGGACCCCTGCCCCCACTCACCTTCTGCAGCCTCACGACCCTTCCCTGTTTGCGAACCTCACCAGCAAACCCGTCGCCACTAGGAGCAGATGGTACAGTGCCCAGGACAGGACCTTCATTAGGTCAGAGGTCCAACGGCTTCTGCGGGAGAGGGTCATTGAGGGAAGCAACAGCCTCTGAAGAGCTCAAGTAGTGGTAGTGAAGACGGGAGAAGCACAAGATGGTCATTGACGACAGTCAGACCATCAATCGGTACACGCAGCTCGACGCATACCCCCTCCCACGCATATCTGACATGGTCAATCAGATTGCGCAGTATCGAGTCTTTTCTACAGTAGACTTGAAGTCCACCTACCACCAGCTCCCCATCCACCCTGAGGACTACCAATACACTGCGTTCGAAGCAGATGGCCGCCTCTATCACTTCCTTAGGATTCCCTTCGGTGTCACTAATGGGGTCTCGGTCTTCCAGCGAGAGATGTGAAGTGTTGGCTAGTGTAGACGTGAGAGACGAACAGACACTTCCAACACTGATGAATGTTCAACTCAATTTTATTAACTGTATCTAACTAACACACGATGACTGTGGGTCTAAATGATGCTAACTTAAACTAGAGACCTAAGCCTTGTCCTAACCAGTTGATTCTCTCAGCACGTGTTGTGAGTCTGTGCTGTGCTGGGCTGGATGAGTTCTTGTTACACTCAGAGGCAGCACCCAGAATGAACGGGAACCGTGGTGCCCTCTGCCTTTATAGTGTGTGTATTCTAACTGGTGATTGGCTGTGGTGTTTGTGCATGTTGATTGATCCCTGTGTGTGTCCATCAGTGTGTGTCTGCACCATGATATACTGGTGTATATTATGACAAGATGCACTGAATGGGTGACCGGTGCGGACTGTGGGCCACCTTCCTGTGCCTAGATAACGTCACCATCTGCGGCCATGATCAGCAGAACCATGATGCGACCCTCCAAAAATTCCTCCATACCGCTAAACTCCTTAACTTCACATACAATAAGGAGAAATGCGTATTCCGCACCAACCACTTAGCCATCCTTGGCTAAGTAGTGGAAAATGGAGTCCGAGGGCCCGACCCCGACCGCATGCGCTCCCTCATGGAACTCCCTCTCCCCCACTGCCCAAGGCCCTGAAACGATGCCAGGGGTTCTTCTCCTATTACGCCCAGTGGGTCCCTAATTATGCAGACAAGGCCCACCCACTCATTAAGTCCACAGTTTCTCCCCTGACGGCTGAGGCCCGTTGGGCCTTCAACCACATCAAGGCCGACATCGCCAAGGCCACGATGCACATGGTCGACGAGTCCCTCCCCTTTCAGGTGGAGAGCGATGCATCGGACATAGCTCTGGCCGCCACCCTCAACCAGGCGAGCAGACCAGTGGCCTTCTTTTCCTGCACCCTCCATGCCTCTGAAATTCGGCACACCTCTGTCAAAAAGGAGCCCCAAGCCATTGTGGAAGCTGTGCGACATTGGAGGCATTACCTGGCCTGCAGGAGATTCACTCTCCTCACTGATCAACGGTCGGTTGCCTTCATGTTTAATAATACACAACGGGGCAAGATCAAAAATGACAAGATCTTGAGGTGGAGGATCGAGTTCTCCACCTATAATTATGAGATCTTGTATTGCCCAGGAAAGCTCAGCAAGCCCCCTGATGCCCTATCCTGCAGTACATGTGCCAGCGCACAAGTGGACCGACTCCGGGCTCTCCACGATGACCTCTTCCACCCGGGGGGTCACCCGGTTCTTCCATTTTGTCAAGGCCCGCAACCTGCCCTACTCCATTGAGTAGGTCAGGACCGTCACCAGAGACTGCCAAGTCTGCGCAGAGTGCAAGCCTCACTTCTACCGGCCAGATAGAGCGCACCTGGTGAAGGCCTCCCACCCCTTTGAGAGCTTCAGCATGGACTTCAAAGGGCCCCTCCCCTCCACCGACTGCAACATCCAGTTCCTCAACGTAATTGATGAGTACTCCATGTTCCCTTTCGCCATGTCATGCCCCGACATGACTTCTGCCACAGTACTCAAAGCCCTGCACAGCATCTTCACTCTGTTCAGTTTCCCCATCTTCATCCACAGCGATCGGGGATCCTCTTTCATGAGCGATGAGTTGCATCAGTTCCTGCTCAGCAAGGGCATCGCATCAAGCAGGACGACCAGCTGGGAGAACGGGACAGTCTGGAAGGCTGTCCTGCTGTCCCTGGGTCTAAAAATCTCCCAGTCTCCCGCTGGCAGGATGTCCTCCCCGACACGCTCCACTCCATCCGGTCGCTCCTCTACACCGCCACTAATGAGACACCTCACAAACATGTGTTTGCCTTCCCCAGGAAGTCCACCTCTGGGGTCTCGCTCCCAACATGGCTGACAGTTCCTGGGCCCGTCCTCCTCCGGAAACATGTGCGGAGCCATAAATCGGACCCGTTGGTCAAAAATCCCGCAGTACGCCTACGTGGCACCCCCCCCCCCCCCCCCCCCCCACCCCCCCAACCATGGGCACCAAGACACAGTCTCACTCCGGGACCTGGCACCCACTGGGCCCCCTCCCCCCCCGGTTGCCGCATTCACCCCTGCGCCACTCACCCTCCCTCCAGCGAACCTCACCGTAGCCGCCACCCCAGCAGGATCCGTCTTCCCACTGGATCCACTCAGGGGTGACAAAGACGAGGACAACACACTCCCGGAGTCGCAGGTGACCAGGTCGGCACCCAGATCACCACCAGGACTGAGGCGATCGCGGCGGAGGGCCAAAGCCCCCGACAGAGTTCATTTGTAATGTTTCCGTCACCCCCGGCGGACTCTTTTTTTTAACAGGGTGTGAATGTGGTAAATACCACTGGTGGTATGTTATATATGTTACAGCACTGCCCGTATATTATAGATACAACGGTAAATTCCTGCCTGCTGGCTCCGCCCAGCAGGCGGCGTATAAAAGTGTGTGCTCTCCTGCGCTGCAGCCATTCTGGTTCCAGCTACAGGAGACACAACATCTTGTTCAATAAAGCCTCGATTGTTCCACCATTCTCACTTTATGGTAATTGACGGTACATCAGGTACCAATGACATTGGTAGATAGAAGGATAAGGTTGGAGTTCAGAAGAATGAGGGGCTAATCTCATAGAAACCTGTAAAATTCTAACAGAAATCTATAAAATTCTAACAGAACTGGACAGGGTAGATGCCAGAAAGATGTTCCCAATGGTGGGTGTGTCCAGAACCAGGCGGCACAGTTTGAGGATATGGGGTAGACCATTTAGAACAGAGATAAGGAGAAATTTCTTTACCTGGAGAGTGGTGAGCCTGTGGAATTTGTTACCACAGGAAGTAGTTGAGTCAAAAACATTGTATGGTTTCAAGAAGCAGTTAGATTTGGCACTTAGGGCAAAGGGATCAAGGAAAATGGTGGGAAAGCGGGATTAGGCTATTGAGTTGGATGATCAGCCATGATCATTATCAATGGCGGAGCAGGCTTGCCGGGCTGAATGGCTTCCTCCTGCTCCTATTTTTTCTAAGTTTCTTTCTATGTTTCTATGTACTTTATATGGATTTCAGCAAAGCCTTTGACAAGATCCCACATGGGAGACTTACAAAGAAGGCAAATGCACATGGGTTACAGGGTAATTTGATAAGGTGTTTAGTAGCTCAGAGGAGTCCAAAACAAGAGACGTAAGAAACGTATTTGATTGTGAAGTAAACTATGTACACAGTGCACGAAAGGGAAAATGCTGGAAAATCTCAGCAAGTCTGGCAGCATCTGGAGGGAGAGAAAAGAGCTAACGTTTCGAGTCCGATGACTCTTTGTCAAAGCTAAGAGACGGAGAAAGTGGGAAATATTTATACTGTGGAGTGAGAATAAAAGTGAGATGAGTCATAGCCACAGAAACCCAGGGAAACGGGCGCTAATGGCCAAGGGGAAAGAGTGTTAATGGCAGTCTCCAAGGAGGACAAAAGATGTGAAAGGTCAAACAGCAGGGAAACTAACATCAGAGGATGAACTGTAGGTGTGGGGGGAGGGGAAGGGGGAAGCAAAGAGGAGAAAGGTGCAGGAAAGGTGGATAAGATTGGGGGGGGGTAATTAAATGTATATTAAGAAAGAAAGAAATGGTAAAAGACAGTTAAAATGAAATGAAAACAAATGGGTCAAGTTGGGGCTGATCATCTGAAGTTGCTGAATTCGATATTCAGGCCGGAAGATGAGATGTTGTTCCCCCAGTTTGTGTGCGCTTCACTGGAACATTGCAGCAGGCCAAGACCAGACATGTGGGCATGGGAGCAGGGTATTGTGTTAAAATGGCAAGCAACAGGAAGGTCAGGATCCTGAATGCGCACAGACCGAAGATGCTCAGCAAAGCGATCACCCAGTCTGCGTTTAGTCTCTCCGATATAGAGGAGACCACATTGGGAGCAGCGAATGCAGTAGATCAAATTGGAAGAGATGTAAGTGAAACGCTGCTTAACCTGGAATGAGTGTTTTGGGCCTGGAATGTTAAACATGGAAGAGGTAAAGGGGCAGGTGTTACACCTTCTGCGATTGCATGGGAAGGTGCCATGTGTGATGGGAGGGGTACTGGGTGTGGTAGTATGACTAGGTGTATTACGGTACCTGGAAGTGTAAGCTGCCATTGGTGCAGAGGACTCGCTGCCCATTGGCCCGGGTAAGTCATGTGCCTCTTAGCTGATTGGCTGAGAGGTAGGTAGCTCCGCCTACAAGGTGGGATATAAGAACATGTGCTTCCCGGCAGTCGGCCTTTCTTCTGTACGTCTGCTGCCGGGTACACTTCTTGTGTATTAAAGCCTATCGTTCGGACTTCAGCTACATTTCGTGTCCATTGATTGTGCATCAATTTAATCAGCAAGATTTAAAGGATGGAGCTTCGCATCAAGCCGGAGTGTCTTCGACTCAGCCCGCACGCAGCAAATGCAACAGCAGCATTTAAACACTGGCTGGCTTGCTTCAATAGCTACTTGAGTACAGCCGAAAACGTCCCGACGAGGGAACAGAAATTGCACATCCTCCACTCGTGCGCGGCACCGCTGTGCACACGCTCATAGAGGACACGACAGACTAAAACGTGGCCATAGATTTGCTTAAAGAACATTTCATACGGCCGGTGAACCAGGTCTACGCTCGGCACTTACTGGCCACGAGGCAACAACTTCCTGGTGAGTCTCTAGACGAATTTTACTGGGCCCTCCTCGTTCTGGGGAAGAACTGCAGCTGCCCACAAGTTTCTGTGGCCGAGCACAGCGAACGTTTAATCAGAGACGCTTTCGTTGCAGGTATGCAATCTTCGCTGATCCGCCAAAGACTTTTAGAGAAAGAGACTTTAAGCCTCACTGAGGCATGGGCCCTCACCTCCTCCCTAGACGTTGCCAATTGTAACACCCGCGCGTACGCTCCCGACCACACGGCGGCCCCCTGGGCAGCGTGGAACGCGACCCCCCTCACCTCCGTAGACTCGGAACCCCCCAGGCCTGCGCTGCAGGGTGCCCCGATAAACCCACGGGGCCCCGCTGCTACTTTTGCGGCCAGGCAAAGCACCCAGGCCAACGCTGCCCGGCCCGCTCCGCAACCTGTAAAAGCTGCGGCAAGAAGGGCCACTTTGCGGCCGTCTTCCAATCAAAAGCAGTCGCTGCGGTTCCGAGCAGTGACCGCGGGTCCCCCCCCCTTGCTCTCCTCAGGGGCCCCGTGCAGCCCGCGGACCTCGCTACCCCCACCCCCACCCCCACCGTCATGAGCGACCCCCGGGCACCAGCATTTTGGGCCACCGACTCCACGTGTGATCCCCGGGTGCCGCCATTTTGTCCACCCCCCACCACGTGCGGCTGACGGGCGGCGTCATCTTGGATCGGCACCGAGGACCCCGCAGGTGACTGCTCTCTGCCAGATGACGACTCGGAGTTCCTACCATGACTCGCCTCAGTCACATTGGACCAGTCGCGGCCTCGCACACTATCCACGGCGACCACGAAGATCCTTCTCAACGGCCACAAGACAAGCTACCTGCTGGACTTCGGGAGCACAGAGAGTTTCGTCCAAACCACCACGGTAAGACGCTGCGTTCTTCCTGTTTTCCCGGTCAAACAAAAAATCGCTCTGGCCTCCGGTTCGTACTCGATCCAGATGACAGGGTGCTGCATAGCAGACCTCACGGCCCAGGGGAGGGAGTTTAAAAACTACAAGCTCTTCGTCCTTCCCCATCTCTGCGCGGCATCACTCCTGGGGTTAGATTTCCAGTGCAAACTCCAGAGCTTAACGTTCAAATTCGGCGGCCCTATGCCCCCCCTTACTGTCTGCAGCCTCGCGTCCCTCAAGGTCGATCCCTAGTCCTTGTTTGCAAACCTGACCCCAGATTGCAAACCCGTCGCCACCAGGAGCAAACGGTATCAGGTCCGAAGTCCAAAGGCTTCTGAAGGAAGGGGTTATCGAGGCTAGCAACAGCCCCTGGCGAGCACAAGTGCTGGTGGTCAAGACCGGGGAGAAAAATCGGATGGTCATAGACTACAGTCAGACCATCAACAGGTTTATGCAGCTGGATGCGTATCCTCTCCCACGTATCTCCGACCTGGTAAACAGGATCGCGCAGTACAAGGTCTTTTCCAAGGTGGACCTCAAGTCCGCCTACCATCAGCTCCCCATCCACACGAGTGACCGAAAGTACACTGCGTTCGACGCGGATGGGCGACTCTCCTACTTTTTAAGGGTTCCCTTCGGTGTCACAAACGGGGTCTCGATCGTCCAACGGAAGATGGACCGAATGGTCAACCAATACGGTTTACGAGCAACCTTCCCGTATCTCGACAATGTCACCATCTGCGGCCACGATCAGCAGGACCATGACACCAACCTCCGTAAATTCCTCCGTACCGCAAAACACCTTAATCTGACCTATAACAAGGATAAATGCGTGTTTAGCACCGACCGTCTAGCCATCCTCGGCTACGTGGTGCGTAACGGAGTGATAGGCCCCGACCCCGAACGCATGCGCCCCCTAATGGAGCTTCCCCTCCCCAACTCCCTCAAAGCCCTCAAGCGCTGTTTGGGCTTCTTTTCATATTACGCCCAGTGGGTCCCCAATTACGCCGACAAAGCCCGTCCCCTCATCCAATTAGCCACATTCCCCCTGTCGATGGAGGCCCACCAGGCCTTTAGCCGCATCAAAGCAGACATTGCAAAGGCTACGATGCGCGCTATCGACGGGTCCCTCCCCTTCCAAGTCAAGAGCGACGAGTCCGATGTAGTTCTGGTGGCCACCCTCAATCAAGCGGGCAGACCTGTGGCTTTCTTCTCCCATACCCTCCACACTTCCGAAATCTGCCATTCCTCGGTCAAGAAGGAAGCACAGGCCATAGTCGAAGCTGTGCGACATTGGAGGCACAATCTGGCCGGCAGGAGGTTTACCCTCCTCACAGACCAACGGTCAGTGGCCTTCATGTTCGACAACGCACAGAGGGGCAAGATAAAGAACGACAAGATCCTGCGGTGGAGGATAGAACGGTCTACCTACAACTACGACATCTTGTATTGTCCTGGGAAGCTAAACGAACTCCCGATGCCCTGTCCCGCGGCACCTGTGCCAACGCACAAGTGGACCGTCTCCGAACCCTCCACGTGGACCTCTACCACCCATTTCATAAAGACCCGCAACCTGCCCTTCTCCATCGAGGAGGTCAGGAGTGCAAGCCGCACTTCTACCGCCCCTGAACAAGCGCATCTGATAAAGGCTTCCCGCCCCTTTGAACATCTCAGCATGGACTTCAAAGGTCCCCTCCCCTCCAACAACCGCAACACGTACTTCCTCAACGAGATTGACGAGTACTCCCCCTTCCCCTTCGCCATCCCCTGCCCGGACATGATCACAACCACCATTATTAAAGCCCTACACACTATCCTCTCCCTGTTCGGTTTCCCCGCTTACATCCACAGCGATAGGGGTCCTCCTTTATGAGTGACGAGCTGCGTCAATTCCTGCTCAGCAGGGGCATCGCCTCCAGCAGGACGACCAGTTACAATCCCCGGGCTAACGGACAGGTCGAGAGGGAAAACGGTACGGTCTGGAAGACCGTCCTGCTGGCCCTACGGTCCAGAAATCTCCCAGTCTCCCACTGGCAAGAGGTCCTCCCAGATGCCCTCCATTCTATCTGGTCACTTCTCTGTACCTCCACTAACCAAACGTCTCATGAACGCCTTCTTGTTTTTCCCAGGAAGTCTTCCTCAGGGACCCCGCTCCCGACCTGGCTGGCTACCCACCATCCTGCTCCGGAAGCACGTGCGGGTGCACAAGTCGGACCCGTTGGTCGAAAGAGTCCAGCTACTCACGCAAACCCGCAATCCGCGTATGTGGTGTATCCTGACTGCCGACAGGACATGGTCTCCCTTCGGGACCTGGCACCCGCCGGATCCCGGCCACACCCCCCAACCCCAACTGCCCCCAGCAAGCCCCCCCCCGGCCCCACCGACACCCACACACCCACGGCCCAGCGGACAGGACGCCCCTCCCCCGGCCTGGCCCCCGCCAGCTCCGACCAGGGGTACGGACACAGGAACAGGATCATCGCTCCCGGAGTCACGGACGACCACCGCTCGAACATCGCTGGCACAGCTACGCAGGTCAAGCAGGACGTCCAAGGCGCCCAACGTGGGGTGAATGTGGTAGTATGACTAGGGGTATTACGTACCTGCAAGTGTAAGCTGCCATTGGTGCAGAGGACTCATTGCCCATTGGCCCGGGTAAGTTATGTGCCACTCAGCCGATTAGCTGAGAGGTAGGTAGCTCCGCCTATGAGGTGGGGTATAAGAACCCGTGCTTCCTGGCAGTCGCCTTTCTTCTGTACGTCCGCTGCCGGGTACACTTCTTGTGTATTAAAGCCTATCGTTCGGACTTCATCTACATTTCGTGTCCATTGATTGTGCATCACTGGGTATGGTGGAGTGAGAGATTTTCCAGCATTTTCCCTTTCGTTTCAGATTCCAGCATCCGCAGTAATTTGCTTTTCTCCAGTATGTACACAGCGCACGTCAGGTCCCAGCCGGGACTACCCATACTCGGCTCCCATCTGGGCCGGCCTTTATGCTAGAGTCTGTTTACTCCCCTGATGGGCCACTGCCCCACAGCGGGGAAGCTCATATTCTAAGAGGCTCACGGGGAGGCTAATTGGTATGTCTCCATAGGTTTCATGAGGGTTATAACAAGGTGGATTCAAAATTGGCTTAGTTATAGGAGACAGAGGGTGTTGACAGACGGCAGCTTTAGTGACTGAAAGCCAGTGTCCAGTGGCGTACCACCGAGGTCTGTGCTGGGTCCCCTATTATTTGTCATTTACATAAATGACATAGATGACTGTGTGGGCAGTAGGATTAGTGTGTTTGCAGCTGACTCAAAGATTGGCCAGGTGTTAACAGTGAGGTTGAATGTCTTGGGTTACAGGGACATAGAGACGGGATGGTCAAATGGGCAGATAAGTGACAGATGGAATTTAACCCTGAAAAACTTGAGGTGATGCACTTTGGAAGGAGAAATTTGACAATGAACAGTGTGACACAAGGCAGTTCTGAGGACCAAAGGGACACTTGGCGTGTTTGACGATAAATCTTTGAAGACGGGAAGGCAGGTTAATAGGATGGTGAAAAAGGCATATGGGACACTTGCCTTTATCAATTGAGGCATAGATTACAAAAGCTGGCAGGCCATGTTGGAGTTGTATAGAACTTTGGTGAGGCCACAGCTGGAGTAATGTGTGCAATTCCGGTCGCCACATTATAGGAAGGATGTGATTGCACTGGAGGAGCTGCAGAGGAGATTCACCAGGATGTTGTCTGGGATGGAACATTTAAGTTATGAAAAGATGTTGGATAGGCTTGGGTTGTTTTCGTTGGAGCAGAGAAGGCTGAGGGGTGACCTGATTGAGGTGTACAAGATTATGAGGGGCATGGGCAAGATGGATAGGGAACAGCTGTTCCCTTTAGTTGAAGGGTCAGTCACAAGGGGACACAAGTTCAGGTGAGGGGCAGGAGGTTTTGGGGGGATGTGAGGAAAAACACTGGTGACATTCTGGAATGCACTGCCTGGGAGGGTGATAGAGGCAGGTTGCTTCACATCCTTTAAAAAGTACTTGGATGAGCACTTGGCACACCATAACATTATAGTCATTTTCAAGGATATGGACCAGGTGCTGGCAAATGGGATTAGGTATAAATCAGGTGTTTTTCATGTGTCGGTGCAGACTCGATGGGCCGAAGGGCCTTTCTACACTGTATGTTCTGTGATTCTGTGATTGGTAAAATATAAACAATGAAAATGACTATGAATGCAGGTTGTATTGTAATTCACTTTTATAAAGTTTACCATTCCTTTGAGGTTTCTATATAACTTCAATTTAACTCTACAGAATTCATTAAATGTTCCTTAGGCGCCTTGCTGAACATAAATACGAAATACAGATTTATGCATGATAATACTTAATAACAAAATTAAACTTGTTTCTGAATTTCACTTAAATATTTATTATTCAAAAGTTAAAACCTTAAATTATCATGTGTCCAGGAGATAACTTTGTCAGCAAGAAAATGAAAAAGAAATTAAAGTATGCCATGAGCTGCAATTTGTTTTGTTTATATACTTCTGTGGTTCAAATGTATCCTTAACATTTCGAGTGTGAAAGAAAAGAGTTGGGATGAAAATTCTATTTTGTTTTGGCTGGCAAGGTGAATAGGATCATAAATAAATTGCCACTTCATTTGGTGATTGTTTGGTGTTCTGTTTATTAACTTGATACTGTTAACTTTACAAATTCTTATGGGTCACTTCAGGGCACATATTGAACAGATTCTTCACAGCTGTGCTATGCAAAATTAATTGATGTGATTTTAAGCTATTCTGAATCCACGATACATTCTGATTACTTAGTGCATAAGTCACCTTAAGCAGATTCAACACTATTAATGAGACCAAATCCTGCTGCAGTGGCACACCTAATGGCATCTGACATTAGATAGGCAGACCCTTGCACATTTAGGCTTCAAGAATTTGCATAGCAAGATACTTAAAGTGCAAACCGATAATGGCACAGTGAAGGAGAAAGGTCATCTGGGAGCTGAATGAATAGGGCAAGTTTCTTATTCAATCTACTTATTTAATCAGCTGGAATGAGTTTGAAATAAGCAACACCTGAATTCAATACCAAAACAGATACAGAAAGTGAAATAAAGAGGCAAAGATAACATGCCGCAATTCAGCGGACAAATGTTCAAGTCTGCTTTAGGGCACATTTAGCAGGGTGTTTCCTCATGACAGCAGTGCCCCACCCCTGCTTTATCGACCCCCTTCAACCTTGTTGAGGTCGTTGGAGAACCACTCTTCGTTCTTCACCCCTCTCCAGTTGGAAAGACCCCTTGAGCTGGACCCCTGGCAGTGCCAACCTGACACATGGGAACCCTGGCACTGGGATCCCTCACCATGCCACCTGGACACTCTGACCGTGCCAGGCTGATTCTCCGCACCCCGACGCCAAAATCGCGGCTGGCGGCATTGTGGAGAATCCATTTCCTCGCATGAAATCGGGACCAGCGCCAGTTCCCCGATTCTCCGGGTCCCGAAAAGCGGCGTACCGAGTACGCCATGCCGCATGTCACCATCCTGCGGCCATTCCTGGTGGTCCGCCCTGACATTCTCCACCCCCAATCGGCCGAAGACCCGACGGCGTGGATCTAACATGGTTGTGCCGGTCGGGATACTAGCATGGCGGCTGCAGACTCAGTCCACGACTCCCTGGTCGGGGGCAGGCCGATCGGAGGGCGGGGGGGGGGGGTACTTATATGCGGCTGGGAAATTTTGGGTGGGTGGTCCGGGTCGGGCATGTGGCTGATCAGTGGCACTATGTTTAAGGTCCAGCTCCACGGTCTGAGCCCGCCATGGAGCAGAGCGCAGCCGCTTGAAGCCACCGCCATGTGCATGTGTGACCTCTGACCCGGAAGTGCGGAGGCCCATATCTGCAGCAAAAGCTGCTAGTTTCATGCCGGGTCCCTGCTAGCCCCCTGCAGGGCTAGGAATATGTGGCCCTTTCACACCCGTTTTTCTGGCATGAAAGTCCACAGTTTTTACGACGGCGTGGGACATAGTCCCTGATGCGCTAACAGTTGCACACAATGACTCGAATCGGTACAAGAGAGGCTTTATTACCGTGAGATGTTTATCCTCCGACTGCAGCTGGTAGAATGGCAGCTCAGGAGAACTCATGAATATTTATACTGCTCCCTGTGGGCGGAGCTAGCCGGCAGGGGCTACCGACCAACCTGTATTACAGGTACTGCTGTACATCCCCTAATACAGGCACACACATATTTACACAGTGGTGGATCACCACATTCACCCCCTGTTAAGAATGAGTCCGGCGGGGGTGACGTGGAACTATATACATAATCCGTGATTTATTTACAGAGGGGAGGTAAAAACATAAGTGTCCATCTTGCAACCCGGTGCCGGTCATAGGTTGAGTCTGACCGGTGGTCTGACGGTTCGTTGAGAGCGACGCAGCAGTGGTGGCGACATCTGCACAGGCGGTGTCGGCGTCGACGGCATCGGTGGTGGCAGTGTTGGTGCTGGCCAGTGGCTGGACACTGGACTCTGGCTGGACTCCGGGAGGGTGCGGAAATCTTCCATGTCCTCTAGTGTGGGCAGGTGAACGAGGGATGGACCTGGTGGGGCTGATGCTGGGAGCGCCGGAGGAGGGGAGAATGGCGCCTGGGTGGGGAGGTGTGTGGGAGCGGGATCGGCATCCGAGAGGGCCAGGTCCCTGAGTGAGACTGTATCCTGGCGGCCGTCGGGATCTCTACGTAGGCATACTGGGGGTTTGCGTGGAGTACCTTGTCCACCAGAGGGTCCGTCTTGTGGAGCCTGACATGCCTACGCAGTAGGACCGGCACTGGATGTATACTTCCTAGAGAAGGTAAAAACATGTTCATGGGGTGTGTTGTTAGTAGCGGTGCACAGCAGTGACCGAATGGAGTGGAGTGCATCCGGGAGGACCTGCTGCCAGCGAGCAGCTGGGAGGTTTATGGACCATAGGGCCAGCTGGACGGCCCTCCATACCGTCCCGTTCTCCCTCTCTACCTGCCCGGTTCCCCGGGGGTTGTAGCTGGTCGTCCTGCTGGAGGCGATACCCCTGCTGAGCAGGAACTGACACAGCTCATCGCTCATAAATGAGGATCCCCTGTCACTGTGGATATAGTCGGGGAAACCGAACAGAGCGAATATGGAATCAAGGGCCTTGATGACGGTGGCAGACGTCATATCTGGGCATGGGATGGCGAATGGGAACCTAGAGAATTCTTCGACCACATTAAGGATATACGTGTTGCGGTCGGTGGTGGGGAGGGGCCCTTTGAAATCCACGCTGAGGCGTTCAAAGGGGCGGGAAGCCTTCACCAGGCACGCGCGCTCTGGCCGGTAGAAGTGCGGCTTGCACAGACCTGGCAGTCTCTGGTCACTGTCCGTACTTCCTCAATGGAGTAGGGCAGATTGCGGGCTTTGACTAGGTGGTACAGCCGAGTGACCCCCGGATGGCAAAGGCTGTCGTGCAGGGCACGGAGCTGGTCCACTTGTGCGCTGGCACATGTACCTCGGGAGAGGGTGTCTGGGGGCTCGTTGAGCTTGCCGGGGCGATACAAGATCTCGTAATTATAGGTGGAGAGCCCATTTCTCCACCGCAAGAATTTATCGTTTTTGATCTTGCCCCGCTGCGTGTTGTTAAACATGAAGGCTACCGACCGTTGGTCAGTGAGGAGAGTGAATCTCCTGCCGGCCAGGTAATGCATCCAGTGCCGCACCGCCTCAACGATTGCCTGGGCCTCCTTTTCAACAGACGTATGTCGAATTTCGGAGGCATGGAGGGTGCGGGAAAAGAATGCCACGGGTCTGTCTGCCTGGTTTAGAGTGGCGGCAAGGGCGACATCTGAAACGTCGCTCTCTACTTGAAAGGGCAGTGTCTCATCTACTGCATGCATCCCGGCCTTGGCTATGTCTGAGCGAATACGGGCGAAGGCATGTTGTGCCTCGGCCGTGAGGGGAAATTGCGTGGACTCGATCAGTGGTCGGGCCTTGTCCGCGTATTGTGGGACCCACTGGGCGTAGTAAGAAAAGAACCCCAGGCATCGTTTGAGAGCCTTGGGGCAGTGGGGGAGTGGAAGCTCCATGACGGGGCGCATGCGGTCGGGATCAGACCCCAGGCGTCCATTTTGGACTACGTAGCCGAGGATGGCTAAGCGTTCTGTGCTGAATACGCACTTCTTCTTGTTATAAGTGAGGTTGAGGAGAGATGCGGTGTGGAGAAATTTGGCAAGGTTGGCGTCATGGTCCTGCTGGTTGTGGCCGCAGATGGTGACATTGTCTAAGTACGGAAACGTGGCCCGCAGTCTGTACCGGTCAACAATTCGGTCCATTTCTCTTTGAAATACCGAGACCCCGTTAGTAACGCCGAAGGGAACCCTAAGAAATTGATAGAGGCGACCGTCCGCCTCGAAGGCAGTGTAGGGACGGTCCAATTTACGGATGGGGAGCTGGTGGTAGGTGGATTTCAGGTCAATCGTTGAGAAGACCCGGTAATGTGCAATCGGACTGACCATATCAGATATGCGAGGGAGGGGGTACGCGTCGAGCTGCGTGTACCGATTGATGGTCTGACTGTAGTCCACGACCATCCTGTGTTTCTCCCCAGTTTTAACCACCACCACTTGGGCTCTCCAAGGGCTGTTGCTGGCCTTGATAATACCCTCCCGAAGCAGCCGCTGGACTTCGGACCCGATGACGGTCTTGTCCTGGGTGCTTTACCGTCTGCTCCTGGTGGCGACGGGCTTGCAATCTGCAGTCAGATTGGCAAAGAGGGAGGGAGGGTCTACCTTGAGGGTTGTGAGGCCGCAAACGGTGAGTGGGGGTAGGGTCCGCCGAATTTGAGGGTGAGGCTCTGGAGGTTACATTGGAAATCCAGGCCCAGTAATAGTGTAGCACAGAGGTTGGGGAGAACGTACAGGCGGAAACCGCTGAATTCAACGCCTTGTACAGTGAGGTTGACCAGACAGAAACCCCGGATCGAGACAGAGTGGGATCCGGAAGCCAGGGAGATCCGCTGGTGGGCGGGATGGACCGCAAGGGAGCAGTGTCTTACCGTGTCCGGGTGGATGAAGCTATCGGTGCTCCCGGAGTCTAGTAGGCAGTAGGTCGCGTGGCCGTTGATGAGCACCGTCGTTGAAGCGGTAGCCAGGTTGTGAGGACGGGATTGGTTGAGCGTCATTGAGGTGAGTAGCGGGCGATCGTCCGAAGAGTCCGACGAGGAGCGGCAGTGACCCGGGTCCCGTGGTCCAGTCCCGAAGGGAGGACAAAATGGCGGCGTCTGAAGTACCTGCGGGGAAGAAGATGGTAGCGACCAGGGAGCGCACGTTGCGGGGACGGGGCAAGATGGCGGCACCCACTGGCCGCACGTGGACCTGGGGAAGGAAAGATGGCGGCGCCTATGGTGCGCACATTGCGGGGGCGGCGCAAGATGGCAGCGCCTACTGGCCGCACGTGTACCTGGGGGGAGAAGATGGCAGCACCCACTGGTCGCACGTGGCCCCGGGAGCAGCGGACGGCGGCGCCCATTGTGTGATCGGCTGAGGAAAGGGGGAGAGGTCGGGCGCGATAGCGGCAACTGCGCGGGCCTGACACACCGCTGCAAAGTGGCCTTTCTTGCCACAGGATTTACAGGTCGCAGCACGGGCCGGGCAGTGCTGGCGGGGGTGCTTCTGCTGGCCGCAGAAGTAGCAGCGGGGACCCCCAGGGTGCGCGGTGTGGCGAGCAGTGCAAGCATATTGCGCGGAAGTGGCCCCAGTCGGTTGCGGGGTCCACGAGGGGTAGGATGGGTGGGCCGCGCGGCTGGTGGGGTAGGATTGCACCTTACGTGAAGCGACCATCATGGAGAGCGCTAAAGTCTTTGTCGCCGCTAGATCGAGCTCTTGCAGCAGTCATTGCCGGATGGGGTCTGATGCAATCCCCGTCACAAATGCATCTCGCATGAGGAGATTGGAATGTTCTGTGGCCGTGACGGCCTGGCACTCGCAGTCCCGTACTAGAGGGATAACGGCCTGCCAGAAGTCCTCGATCGACTCACCCGGTAGCTGGACGCGAGTGGCGAGTACATGCCTCGCAAACAGAGTTTTCGTCGACTGGACGTAATTTTCTTTGAGAAGTTCCATGGCGCGTGCGTAGTTCGACGTTTCCTGTATCAGCGGGAACACGCTGGAGCACAACCTTGAGTAGAGGAATTGAATTTTCTGAGCTTCCGACGGTGCAAGGTCCGCTGAGGTGATATAGGCCTCGAAGCAAGCCAGCCAGTGATTAAACTCTTTTCTGACGTTTGGCGATTGCGGATCCAGCTGCAAGCGATCGGGTTTTATTCTGATGTCCATGATATGGAAAATCTTACGGTAATAAATTGATGCGCTAACAATTGCACACAAAGACTCGAATCGGTACAAGAGAGGCTTTATTACCGTGAGATGTTTATCCTCCGACCGCAGCTGGTAGAATGGCAGCTCAGGAGAACTCATGAATATTTATACTGCTCCCTGTGGGCAGAGCTAGCCGGCAGGGGCTACCGACCAACCTGTTATACAGGTACTGCTGTACATCCCCTAATACAGGCACACACATATTTACACAGTGGTGGATCACCACAGTCCCAAAATCAGAGAATCCAGCCCCCTATGTCCAGCTCACTCCTAACTCTGTGTTCACACATTCTCTCATACTCACGTTTGCACTCACTCATGTTCACACACTCACTCGTACTCTCACTATGACACACCAAGAGACAGGAGGTCTTATTTTTGCATTTGGTTTTATTTTATTTTGAAGTAGTGTGGATATAGTCAATTCAAATGAAAAAGGAACTTCGAAAGGAGTTAGCAAATTGTAATGGAAACATAGGCCAGAAAATTCCGGCCCATCCTGCCGGTGGGAACTTCGGGTCATCCTGAAGTCAATGGATATTTGAGTGGCCCTCCCCATCCTCTGGGGGGGAAACCTGCCATGGTAGGGCCAAAAATCCCAGGCAGCTATATTTGCTACATGTATCACACGTATAGAACAATGGCATTTAACTTTAATATTCAAAACAGAGAAAATGATTTTATAAATTATGTAAAAAGCTAGTAATTATGAATTAAAAAGATCTAATGAAGAAATTTAGTTCAGGGATTTTTTTTTAATAAACATTTTATTGAGGTATTTTTGGGGTAGCGACAACAACAAAATAAACAATATACATGAAACCATAAACATAGTGCAAAAGCCATTTACCTCGTACGTTCAGGGATTATTAACATGACTTATGGCAGTAATTAAGATAGCCAATAAGCAATTAATCAAAGAAATAAAGTGAGAGCAGGAGAGAAATAAAAGGGTAATAGTCAAATAGTAATGGTCCATTAGTTATGTAACCTGTCATACACGAATAAAACAACCAGAACAGTGCTAAAACCATTGTATTAAATCAGAGGAAATTGTTCAGGAGGGAAGTAAGAAACTTAGAAACTCACAAGACTTTCCTGCATCTTCACTTCACCAAGCTCAGTTCAATTGGCCATACTCTGAAAGTAATACATGGAGTCCTTTGGGGGGCCGGTACCTGCATGGGAGGGTGAGAGCAAAATCAAGGGCAGATTACATCATACAAAATGCACCCTGGTTGTCAAAACAAATGGTTGTATTGACGAAGGATCTTGCTCCAGGACAACAGGATCCCAAGTACTGGAACTTTGTCCCAGAGTGGAGTGTCCATTGCATGCTTCTTTACAAGCATGTTGAGATGTGAGGCCATTTGGGAAATATATGGTGCTGCCCAAGCCTGCCACCAACCCCCAAAGGCACAGACCTGCTGGCCAGCAAAGTCTGCATCCCCTCTCTGGGCCCTGATGTCAGCTATTTCATGTGATAAGCTTCCCAAATTCATATTCATAAGATATACGTGTGATACATGTAGCAAATATAGCTGCCTTGGATTTTTGGCCCTGCCATGGCGGGTTTCCACCCAGAGGATGGGGAGGGCTACTCAAATATCCATATTACTTTATCATATCACATTCCTGTGACCATAAGAACATAAGAAATAGGAGCAGGAGCAGGCCATATTGCTCCTCAAACCTGCTCTGACATTTAATAAGATCATGACTGTGCTCAACCGCAATTCTATTTTTTTGCCCTTACCTTCTATACCACTTCTCTACCCCTTAATTTCCTTCAAGTCCAAGTATCTACCAGTCGAAGCCTTGAATACACTGAACAACTGAGCATCAATAGCACTCGAACAGAGAGAATTCCAAAGATTCACAATGCTCTGAGGGAAAAACCTTCTCTTCGTCTTGGATCAAAATTGCCATTCCGCAGTACTGATTACAGTGCCCCATAAATCAAAGCCCCTGTCTCCCTCACCACTCATCGAGCTTTACATTTAATTCTCAGTTCCATTTTACCCGCTGCCAATTTGTGCATCGCTCGGCAAGTATTATTGCTGATGAGATTCTGCTTATTCATTTGTACCCAAGCTCTTCAAACTCCCTCAGCAGAACTTTATTCCTCATTCTAATTATTTTGTTGGGTTTTGCATGGACCTCAACAAGTGGATTTTCCCCCACCTACTCCAGGTTCCTTACCAGTTATGAAATATTTCTTTAGTCTGGGACAAGGTCGTCAACACAAACTCCAAAATTCTCGGTTGCAGCTGCAAATAACGATATGTATTTCCCTGACTATGCCAACCCCTCCCATTACTTTTTTTTTCTACATTCCTTTTCACTTCCCCATTTTGTACCACAGTGCCATGGTTAGTTTGCATATCCACGTTGTAGATCTTGCCTGGGTCCACGCATGCAGCAAAACCCTCCAATCTGCTGGGCAAACACTGAGGATCTTCAGGTACTGCACCTATGGTCCACTTACTTGCCTGACTCACACCACACCTTCCGGTCCATGATCACAAATCAAATTTGTACCACTTCCTAACCAAAGGGATACAATGACCTCCTTATCACAGTAACCAGGTAAATCAACCCCACCCTGCAATGTTTGCAACTGGGCTCCAGCTCGATAATTATCAGCTGAAGTTTCTTGAAATGCATCCAACTACTGTAGATAGATGTGATTTCTTGGAACCCAACTCACCTCAAATTCACACATGCTGAAAGGGCACCATAACACCTGCTATATTCTATATTCTTCTATATTCACTATTCGATTTATTAGAGACTATTATATATTCATGACCTCCAGTTTTGACCTCATCCACAATTGGGAAATGTATCTTTATGTTTATCCAATAAAATCCCTTCATAATCTTACATACCTCGATCGAGTCACTCCTCAGTGACATTTCCGTCTCTTTTTCAAGGAAAATGACCCCAGGATATCTAGAATTTCGTGATTTCATAGTATTATCCTTGTGATTTTTTTTTTTTTTGCAGCTTCTCCATTGTTTCCGAATCTTTGTCATAATGTGGAGAGCAGAGCTGTGCACAGTACTCCATACGTGGCCGAACAAAGATTCAACATAACCTAATATACCTTCATTGATTTTAAATTCTAAGGGACAAGTTTACAAACATTAGAGTGTACCAGGAAATATGGTCAGAGTAGGGAAAAATGGCTTTTAACTAAAAGATGTGGAAGAGGGTTCAGGTGAGGGAGATTTCGAAATCCAAAGATAAAAGTTGAGGCGATATGAAAGTACATTGATGTGAGTAACAACAGGTTGGATGGGACAGGAAGAGATATAGGGCGCGATTCTCCGCCCCCCACGACGGGTCGGAGAATAGCGGGAGGGCCTTCCCGACATTTTTCCCGCCCTCCCGCTATTCTCCCCCCCCCCCCCCCCGCCCAACTCCCGACACGAATCGCTGCCGCCGTTTTTTTACGGCCGGCAGCGATTCACAGCTGCTAGATGGGCCGAAGTCCCAGCCCTTTACGCTGATTTTACGAACGGCAAACACACCTGGTCTGGCCGTTCGTAAAAACGGCGGGAACAACTCGCTTTTTATAACCATGGCACCGATTGGCACGGCAGTACCACGGCCGTGCCAAGGGTGCCATGGGCCCGCGATCGGTGCCCACCGATCGCGGGCAGCGGGCCCGATGCCCGTGCACTATTTCTCCTTCCGCCGCCCCGCAGTATCCATTCGCGAGGCGGCTGAGGGGCATCCCGGCCCGCGCATGCGCGGGTTTCGCGCAAATACGCGATGACGTCATCCGCGCATGCGCGGGTTGGAGTCTTCCAATCCGCGCATGCGCGGCTGACGTCATATGACGCGTCAGCCGGCGCTAACTCCGGCAAGCGGGCTTAACGAAATTCGTTAAGCCCGTGATGCCGGAGCTTACGGCGTCGGGCTGCTAGCCCCGACCGGGGACCAGAATCGGTTCCCGGTCGGGAAGGGGCGCGCTGGCGTCAAACCCGCCCGGGTTTGACGCCAGCCTTACGATTTCTCCCGTTTTGGGAGAATCGCGCCCATAAAGTTTTACAGTTTCATCTGAGAGAACATCCATAATAAGATAGATAAACGAGTGGCACAAATAGACATAAATGGTTCAGATCAAACCGGCATTACAGAGAGGTGGTTACAAGGTGACCAAGGTTTGGAAATCAATATTCCAAGATACAGAACATTTTGAAAAG
Organism: Scyliorhinus canicula; assembly: GCF_902713615.1. Lineage (NCBI taxonomy): Eukaryota > Metazoa > Chordata > Chondrichthyes > Carcharhiniformes > Scyliorhinidae > Scyliorhinus > Scyliorhinus canicula. The sequence goes on along the minus strand of NC_052159.1, from coordinate 82,685,610 downwards.
ATAGGAAGAATGGTGAAGGAGGGAAAGCCTTGATAATAAAGGATGACATAAGGATACTAGTGAGAAAAGATTTTGGTTCAGAAAACAGTAAATGGAATCAGTGTGGTGAAGACTAGGAATAGGAAGAGTTAGAAAACATTGTTGTGTTAGTTTATAACAGTTGAAAAACGCATCAAACAAAATCTTATTGGAGCTTGTAATTAGCTCAAAATAATAATTGTGGGGGACTTTAATCTTCATATAGACTGGACCAATCAAATTAACAAAGGTAGTCGAGAGGATGAGTTTGTAGAATTAATTCATGGCTGTTCCCTGGAGTAGTATGTTGTGGAACTAATTAGGGATAAAGCTATTTTAAATCTAATATGTACAGTGAGATAGGGTTAATTAGTAATATCATAGTAAAATAACAATCATAATAGAATTGAATTTTACATTAAGTTTGAAAACAACATGCTCCAATTATCAACTAGACTCTTAAACAAAGCCAATTAGTTAGGTATGAGGGGAGAGCTCTCTTAAGGTTGATTAGGAAAATAGACTAAAAGATACGTCTGTGAAATATTTAGATACATGCAGGTTCGAGACATTTGCCAGAAAAGAGATACAGAGCTTCCCGGTAGAGCCGGCTTCCATATTGCTGGACGAGGTGCTGACGAAAGGGGGACTGGAGAAGGGGGTAATGTCGGCAGTTTACGGGGCTATTTTGGAAGAGGAGAAGGCACCACTGGAAGGGATCAAGGCAAAGTTGGAAGAAGAGTTGGGAGAGAGTATGGAGGAGAGGTTCTGGTGTGAGGTGCTCCGGAGGGTGAACGCCTCCACCTCGTGCACAAGGTTGGGGCTGATACAGCTGAAGGTGTATATAGAGCACACCTCACAAGGGTGAGGATGAGCCGGCTCTTTGAGGAGGTTGAAGATGTGTGTGAACATTGCAGGGAGGGGGGCCCGCAAACATTCATATGTTTTGGTCCTGTCCAAAGCTGGACGATTACTGGAAGGAGGTTTTTAGGGAAACCTCTAAAGTGGTGCACGTGAAACTGAACCCGGGTCCTTTGAAGGCCATATTTGGGGTGTCAGACCAGGCAGGGTTGGAAACGGGTACAGAGGCAGATGTTGCAGCCTTTGCCTCATTGATCGCCCGAAGGCGGATCCTGTTAGGATGGAGATCAACCTCTCCACCCTGTGCCCTGGTTTGGGGGGGGGGGGGGGGGGGGGGGACCTGCTGGAATTCTTGACTCTTGAGAAGGTCAAATTTGAACTGAGGGGAAGGATTGAGAGGTTCGACAATTCATGGGCGTGATTCATTGTGCACTTTTGAGAATTGGATTACGTCGAACATTAGGGGTGTTGGGAGAGTTGGGGGGGGGAATTGTATGTGTTAATGGTGACTATGGGTGATTGCTGATTCCTTTTTATTATTTTTTTATGTTAACAAGCGAGCTAATGTTTGGGGGTTTAGTGGGAGGATGGTATTGTTACGGTGATTGACATTGCATGCAATACTGATTATTGTTTATTGTTGGGTGTAAATCTGGGAGAAAATATGAAAAAGGAGGAAAATAAAAATATTTTTTTAAAAAAAGGTACGTCTGCAAAAATATATTTAAGGAAACAATACAACATTTTCAACAAAAAATAAATTCCATTGATAAAAACTCAGTAGAAAGATCCGTCCATAATTTAGTAAGGGGATTATGAATAGTATTAGATTAAGAAAAGAAGTTTATAAAGTTTCCAAGAATAGTCGTAAATCTGAGGATCGGGGGTAATTTAGGAAGTAGCAAAGGGCCATCAAAATGCTGATAGAAAGTGAACAAATAGAATATGAGAGCAAACTAAGCAGGAATGTGAAAACAGGTTGTAAGTATATTGTTAAGGCCAGGTGAGAAAGAGTGAATTGGCTCCCCTCTATTCAGCTTTCTCGGTTGATCACAACAAAGGTTTAGGTTTTTTGTTCACGAGGACATAACTTTTCCAAATCAGAATGTATTTAACTATTTATGCAGTGAGCAATAAAGAGCTAATCAAACAAAGTAACTGTATTCACCATTAAACCCAAAGAAAAATAATAAAAATGTGATATCATGCATTCGGCTCTCATTGGGGCCACACACACATGGACACACACACATATCATGCACACACATTCACAAGTAGAAGAGATAAGGGAAGTTAGCATCCAGTAAAAAAAAATGCAGTTAAGTATCTTTAATTGTCTTTGAGGTGTAGATTTTTAAACATTTTGGTTTCTTGATGCAGCCAGGTGTAGAATATGTTGCAATTATTACGAGATCCTGATTTGTTGGTAAATTTTTAGTGACGTTGCTTTATGAACCCGTTCCAAATAAGGGAAAAGGAGATAGCGAGAGCTCTCAATCTGCCTTTTCTGCTGAAGTCTCTCTGGAGTGGCTGTAGCCTGGCCTATTGTACTTCACTCGTATGTTTCCAAGGGGTTTTGCGTGAGTCTGTATGGATTCAATATCCATCACTTTGCTTTTTAACGTCTCTTCCTTCGACAATGACAAGTTTTGATGGGTCTATGAATTATAGGAAATGACTCAGTCTTCACATTCTCCTGAGGGTGTCTTGTTTGCTTTTTCACCTAAACCTTGGAAGGTACCCTGCATTTTTAAGTAATTTGTTCTGTTTCATTTCAAATTGCAAAATTTCCAGTCAGTTGAAAGTTGAGAAATAATTTTGGCAAGATTAAAGAGGCATAGCCTTCTGATAATATAAAAAGGAAGAGAGTAGCTAAAGTAAATGTTGATCCCTTAGATGCAGAGCCAGGATAAATTATCTTAGGGAATGGGGAAATGGCAGAGATATTGAACAAATATGGTACATCTGTCTTCACAGAAATCACAAATTACATACCTGAAATGGAGAGTGACCAAGGGGCTAATGAGAGTGAGAAAGTTAAGATAATTAATATCAGTATGAAAAAATTACTTGGAAAGCTCAAGGGAGAATAGAGAATCTGGTGAACTGGTGCGACGACAATAATCTTTCCCTCAATGTCAACAAAGCAAAGGAGATTGTCATCGACTTCAGGAAGCGTAGAGGAGAACGTGCCCCTGTCTACATCAATGGGAATGAAGTAGAAAGGGTTGAGAGCTTCAGGTTTTTAGGTGTCCGCCAACAACCTGTCCTGGTCCCCCCATGCCGACACTATGGTTAAGAAAGCCCACCAACGACTACTTTCTCAGAAGACGATGGAAATTTGGCATGTCAGCTACGACTCTCACCAACTTTTACAGATGCACCATTGAAAGAATTATTTCTGGTTGTATCACAGCTTGGTATGGTTCCTGCTCTGCCCAAGACTGCAGGAAACTACAATGCGTTGTGAATGTAGCCCAATCCACCACGCAAACCAGCCTCCCAATCTCCCATCCATTGACTCTGTCTATAATTCCCGCTGCCTCGGAAAGGCAACCAGCATAATTAAGGACCCCACGCACCCCAGACATACTCTCTTCCAACTTCTTCCATCAGGAAAAGATACAAAAGTTTGAGTTCACGTACCAACCGACTCAAGAACACCTTCTTTCCTGCTGCCATCAGACTTTTGAATGGACCTACCTCGTATTAAGTTGATCTCTTCTCTACAACCTAGTTATGACTGTAACGTTACATTCTCTAGTCTCTCCTTCCTTCCCTGTGTACGGTATGCGTTCTCTGTATAGCATGCAAGAAACAATACTTTTCACTGTATACTATTCATCTGACAATAATAAATCAAATAATAAATAAATAAATAAAGACGGGAATAATACGCCTTCGGAGTGAGATTCATAACAGGTGAGAAATTGTTTTTTAAGTGCAAGCTTGTTTGAGCAGGCTTTTAAACTGCAGCTGAGATCAGAGTCCCAGTCTTGCAGATGAATTTGCCTGCAGAGCATGCTTATTTGAATGTGCAGTGTGATGTTTTGGATATTTTAAAATTAGGAGGAATTTGCTCTCATTCAGAAGAGTCTTTTGATTGTTCATTGAATATTCTCCTGTCCATAGCCCAGATTGTGGTCTCCTATGGGAAGGAGAGAAGGATTGGAGGAGGTGGAGAAGAAGGGAAAGCAGGGATGCTCAGGATGCTGTGGTTCCTCAGGAAGGGGACAGAGCAATGCCAGGCCCGATGGTCAGCAAGTGCCCAGAAATGCTTATCGGAGACGCAGTCGATCTTATGCTTGCCCAAGCATCTCCAGGCAGTGATTCAGCTGTGTGTGAAACTCAGCACAGAGAAGACTCAGGCTTTCAAAGACGACTGTGACATCACTTTGTGAGATGCTCGCAGGGAGATCTCACCCAATTGCCTTAAGAACCACCTGGTGACTGTCACATCGAAGATAACAGTAGCGCTTTACTTCTTTGCAACAGGCTCATTCCAGGTAGCCTGTGGAGATCTCCGTGGGATAACACAACCTGCTGCACACCATTGCATAAAGGTGTTCAGAGGTACAATGTTTTGAAGGGCTGGGAGTTAGATTTCCTTCGTGCAGGTTCTAAAGTCAAATGGATAGAGCCCGAGGATTGGCAGAAACTGCAGGTTCCGCAGGATGCAGAGAACCATTGACTGCATGTACATAGCTCCTGCTGGAAAAGCATGCATCTTCATCAACAGAAGGGCTTCCTATTTATCAATGTGCAGCTGGTGTGCAACCATAATTGACTGGTCATGCATGTTTGTGCCAAGTACCCGGACAGTAGTCACGACTCATACATCCTTTGGAACTCACAATTTCCAGAGCTTTTCACCGGCCTGGATTCCTTGCAGGGATGGCTACTAGATGATGGGGCGTTCCACTGAATAGATGGCTAATGATGCTTGTAAGGGCGTCCATGCCTGACACAGAGATGAGTTACAATGAGAGTGCGCACAGTGACACAGTGGTTAGCACTGTTGCCTCACTGCGCCAAGGACCCGGGTTCAATTCTGACCTTGGGTGACCGTCTGTGTGGAGTTTTCACTTTCTCCCCATGTTCGTGTTGGTTTCCTCTGGATGCCTGTTTTCTCCCACAGTCTAAAGATGTGCACGTTAGGTGGATTGGCCATGCTAAATTGCCCCTTAGTGTCCAAAGATGTGGATGTTAGGTGGGCTATGGGGTTAAGGGGATAGGGTGGGCCTCGGTAAGGTGCTCTTTCAGAGAGTTGGTGCAGACCCAATGGTCAAATAGCCTCCTTATGCACTGTAGGAATTCTATGTTTTTATGAGAGCTGTGCCAGCACCAGGATCATAGTGGAGCAGACCATTGGCCTCCTAAAGATGCAATTACTATGTGATCTGGAAGTGAATTACATTAATCTATCTCACATATGTCCCTGATGGTGGTGGTTTGCTTTGCAGTCCATAACATTGGCATCCAAAATCCAAAGAGGGGCTGCCCTGGAGAATGAAGATGCACAAGATGGCAGTCAATCCTCTGAAGTCAACAGTGATGATGAGTTGAGAGACCACGGTATTGCTGCTGCTAATGGCTCTTGAGATGATCAGGTAGATGGCTGTGACACTAGAGATGCCTTGATATAGCAAACCGTTCTGTAGCACGTCTTGCCACTGCTACAGGAGGGTTTTAATGAAATCCTGGCCTTACTTTACCCAGCATTCGGCATGAGCTGGTCACATCGATCTTATGCCTCATGCAGGAGGGCACCAAGGGTGACCTCGCTGAAATGGGGGGGGGGGGGGGGGGGGAACTTTGCCCCTTATAGAACATCCCTTCCTATCATTCCAATGGTGCAGACTTCTTTGCATAGAAATATGAAATAAATGTACAACTCCTCAATGCCAAAATGTGAGAGGCTTGCTAATGTTCAAACTTTCTGCCACCTATGAACGCTGCTATGGTTGACAGAGAGTAGCTAAAATTTAAATTGACTTCCCTGGCCTGACTGAAAAATGAGCAATCATCACTATGTATAGTAGATGTACTCGATTGATCATCTGATGGGTTACCTAACACTGTACTGTTAAAGTGCTGGCTGCTAACTTATTCCAGGCCACAGCCTGCAACCTTAGAGACTGAACATCCTGCCCTCCAGCAATCATTGGACAGGTCTGTAACCTGCCCTTGCCACGAATTTGTTGTTCCGTCTCTTTGATATCCCACTCTGTGGATTCGACTATCTACATCTCTTAAATTTCTTGCCTTTCAAAGTTATTATTTGTATAGCCCCGCTGACCTCAGGTAAACAATGGGAAGGGTTCTCTGATTCCCCAGCTACATGTTTCTTGATGGCGCGCCGTTTGCTGGTAGAGGGAGTTTCTAATCCCGCCTCTTGTCAATGGGATTTCCTTTGAGGTCACCCCACACCACCGGAAAACCCACAGGTGGAGTGTACTGCCAGTGGAAGTAGAGAATTCCAACAGTTGGAGAATTCCGGCCAATGTTTCTCATATGGCCATTCACACCTCAATGTCTCTAGACACCTGCTAATCTTGTTACTGGACAAATCACATCTCATTATTCCTCTAAATGCATGCTAGTCTTGTTACTTGTCTGTTCACTGTTAACCTCGTTAATTTATCAGTTTCCAAATAAATTAGAAGAAATGTCTTCATTCAAAGGGATGTGAATCTTTAGAATTCCTTACCCCAGAGAGTTGTGGATGTGCCAACATTGAATCCATTTGAGATTTATAAGGTATACAGATTTTTGGTCTCTCAGGGAATCAAGGGATATGGAGAGTGGACATGAAATAGGAGTTAAAGTCCAAGATTAGCCATAATCTTATTGAACGGAAGAGCAGGCTCGAAGGCCGTGTGGCCTTTTCCTGCTTCTATTTCTCATGTTCTTATAAGAAATCCAGTGCCTAATCAAAATACATTTCAGTATTTCATCTGAAATCAATATTAAGGGAGAGATTGTTTGGCAGTCTTAAAAGGTTTAATTATTTTAGTTCACTGAATTTAATCTCTTCAGTGCATATTTATTCCTTGATATTTAATCCAGCTCTCTTTATGTCAATTTTTTTAGCACTGGTCAAAATCACACTTACAATTTGATAAGATGTTATGAAGAGGCAATTTTACCGAATACTTACAAAAATTCAGTGTTACACCAGCTGTGGAGTTTCTGTATCCTTATTTCTCCCTAAAACCATGGAATCCCCATAGTGCAGAAGGAGGCAATTTGGCCCATCGAGTCTGCACTGACCCCCTTGAAAGACCACTCTATCTAGGCCAACTCCTCGCCCTATCTCTGTAACCCCACCTAACCGTTGGGCACTAAGGGACAATTTAGCGTGGCCAATCTACCTTAACTGCACATGTTTGGACTGTGGGAGGAAGCCAAGCAGACACGGTGAAAATGTGCAAACTCCACATTGACAGTCATCCAAGGCCAGAATTGAACCTGGGTCCCTGGCACGTGAAGCAGCAGTGCTAACCACTGTACCACCGAGATGGATCAATTTCAGATTTAAGTATTTGAGAAGCTCATTTGCTGACTACAAATTCAACAATATCTCCACCACCAAATAACATTGTGATTAAATTGCCCTTCGTGTCCAAAATGGTTAGGTGGGGTTACTGGGTTAAGGGGATAGGGTGGAGGCATGGGCTTGGGCAGGGTGCTGTTTCCAAGGGTCAGTGCAGACTCGATGGGCCAAATGGCCTACTTCTGCACTGTAAATTCTATGATTCTATGATAACATTCTACATTTTTGTCTAAGACTCAGCTTGTTATAAGAATATAGAAGGAATTTATTTGCAGAGATTGGCCAAAATGCAAAAGGAGTCTGAAACACAGAACCTAAACCAGAGTAAATTGGGAAAAATATAAAAAAATTGTCATTTCTTTACTCAGGTTAATGGTTTAATTTATGGAAGAACCAAAATCGAAGTCCAGAATAACTTCTTCCCAAGTTTATTCTGGACCAGTCATTATTTCATGGATTCAAATATACTAATGAGATATTAAATCTAGTTCTTTACACTTCTGCTACGTCAAGCTCTTGACTAAATAGATAAACTATTTGTAGAAAAAAAAATGTACTGTTCAAATGTCTCTCAGGACTTGGAAGGGATGGGTTAGTCAGTTATCTGCCTGGACAGCTTTGAGGAGTGTAATAGCATGGGACAGATTCCCAGGTACCTGCACCTTCTACTCATTTAACATCTTGATAGTTCCTTTGGTCTTTATTTGGTAGTTGGTTAATTAAAGCCACAGACAGGAGCTCAATGCTAAAAGCTGTGAAAATCTCCTTTACTTCCCTTTCCCTCTGTGGAAGGACAGTCCATCCTGACTTAAACTACTTTCCTCCTCAAACCATCAAGGTGAGGATAGAAATAACCAATTTACATGCTGACCACCACAAAACTCACTAAGTATTGGAAATCACTTTATAAAGTTTAATCAGAGCATCATACTTTCTTATATTGATGGAGTCTATCAAGACACATGTTTTAATTATTCCATACATTATTCCATACCCTGCCTTGACTTAATGCTTGTTACGCTTTGTACCTTAGCTATCAAAAATCCATTTAAGAGTACAGGAAATAAAGCAGAGCCGAACGAAGGGGAGGTCACAGTAAAGCAGAAGATGGTAGATGAACTGCTTAGGATAAAAATAGATTGAAAGGAAGCATTTTAAAAGGTTGCTGGTGCTGAAGGTAGAAAGGTTGCCTCGTCCAGATGCAATGCATCCAACATTGTTGAGGAAGTAAGGTTAGAAATAGCAGAGGCTTTGACCACAAATTTCAATTGCCCTTGAATTTGGGATTGGTGCCAGAGTACTGAATGCCTTTAAACATTACTCCCCTGTTCGTAAAGAAGAAAATCAGAACAAATCTCATAACTGTAAACCATTACTATAATTATGGTGGGGAAACTGAGAAAGATCATTATCTGGGACAAAATCCATGATTGCTTAGAAGAATCTGAGTTATTAAATGACAGCCAATATGGATTTATTAAAGTTAACTTATACCTTGCAAACTTAAATGAATTATTTGATGAAATAATGAAAGGGTTGATGAGGGTAATGTAGTTGACGTTGTGACTTTAAAAAAAGTGTCCAGTAAAGTGCTACATTATAGATTTGTTGGCAAAATCAAAGCCAGTTAAAGGGACAATGGCAACATGGTTATGAAATTGAATCTAAATATGAATGAGAAAGAAAGCAGAGAATATTGGTGTATGATCTTTTAAAGATTAAAGGAAGGTATTCCGTAGGGGTTGGTATTAGGGCAACAGCTCTTTTCCATATATGTTACTGACCTGGACATGGGTATAGAATGCAATATTTCAAAGTTTTTCGATAACTCAAATCTTGGAAATGTGATCAACGCTGAGGGGGATAATAACAAACTTCAGAAGGATGTAAGCAGATTGCTAAAATGGGCAGACACATGACAGATAAAATTTAATGCCGTAAAGTGTGAAATAATGCATTTTGAAAGATGGACTTGGAAAGGGAATATAAATTACATAGTACAATTTTATAGCGAGTATTGGAGCAGAAGGAGGGGGCATTCAAATGTATAAATCTTTGAAGGTGGCAGGACAAATTAACAGGCTATTAAAAAAGCAGAGAGCATCCTTTACTTTTTAATTAGTGGCATGAAGTACAAAAGCAAGAAAGTTATGTTTCACCTTTAGAGAGCACTTAAGAAGCCTTGTAGCCAATTCTGTTTACTGCATTATAAAGTGGATCTAAAGCCTTTGGGAAGTACATAGGAGATCCATTCATACGGTACCAGATATTACTTTGGTCATGTGGAGAGACTGGAGATGTTGGGATTGTGTTCCTTAGGAAGAGAATATGAATGGGGAGATTTAATACCATTGTTCAAAATTATATAGGGCATCATCGAATCAAATAGAAACTATGTCCCATAGTGAGCACATTTAGCCACGTGTTTCCCAGTGCCGCAGCGCTAAGAAGCACAACGTTATCTAACGTGGCTCCGATTAGATACGGGGCCTTAGCGAGGAACGCATGGCCGAGGCCACACTTAGTCCAGGTTCATGAACTGAGGAGCCCTGTTCGCCAAAACTCCTCAGTGCAGGGAGAGATCGGGACCCCATTTGGGGCACCCCGATCTCTCGGGCCCCTGACGTTCCCCTGAACCCCCCAAGCCCCAACTCACGATAAGGGGACCCAGGGCCCCTCCACAATCGTCCCCCACAGCCATGCACGGCACTCACCGGCCTGATCACCGGTGCATAGAAAATGCCTGAGAACTTGACAGTGCCCCTACCAGCTGACAGTGCCACCTTGGTACCTTGGCAATGCCAGGCTGGATCCAGGTGGCACTTCCAGGGTGACAGGCTGGCACTGCTAGGGTGCCTGTGCCAGGGTACCACCCTGCCTAAAGGGCATGCACCTGGCAGTTTCCAATCCCCTGGGAGGCCCCGTCTGGTCCCCATTTGTGGAGATAAATACTGAAAGGAGCTTGCCTGAGGTCTCCAAGGTGAAGGGGATAGATTCCAAATTCTTGGTTACCTCAGGGAACTGCATATTAGAGTGAGATGAGCAGTCTCACTCTAATATGCATATTTGCCAAAATGTGATCTGCCCACAATGGACGGACTTCACATCGTAACGTCTCATGAGGTGTGGTGAGCCATGAGCTCCCGAAAGCGGGGTCTCCTGGCAGTTACCAGCCGCGTTGCACCGCGGAGCGCTGCTGTCACCCAGAGAGATGACAGTAGGTTTGTGCACCATGGTGCCACAACCCTGCCACAGGGCAATAGCTTGGCAATGTTAGTTATGTGCTGAAGGGTGGATTTCTGGAGACCCATGTGAGCTTGGCTGCCCCCTTGAGCATTGCGAATGGCAGTCATGGTGGCAACAGTCTGAGCCAGATTTCACCATGCTCTTTAACGATGATAATAGGCTGTCTTGCAGGTCTGTCAACGCACAAAGAATCTCAGTGTATATGTTCATCAGCATTTTCCTGTATGCTGACCCATCAAATCATGGCACAATCTAATTTTTAGCACACCATACTTCTAATTGGATGTCTTTTCCAGTAAATATGTTTAATAAATCCAATAGTATCCCTTAATGTTATCAACAAATATATGTATGTGAAGACATTAATGGGCAAGATTCTCCATTTGGGAGGCTATAGGCAGGATTCTTTGATTGCTGACACTGGAATCTCATTCAGCGATTGACCGGAGAATCCGTTTTGACGCCAAAATCGGGGGAGGCGCTGCTTTTCGGATGCTCCGCACCCTCAAAAATGGCATCATCGCTGAGTATGCCACACGTTATCCGGACACGGATTCAGGACGTCACCTGAGGCCTCCCCTGATGCTCCACCCCTAATGGGCCGACTTCCTGAATGCGTGGGGCACGTGTGCTCATAGTTTTCGGGGACCTCCCATGGCAGCTGCGGGCTGTTCTGCTGGCCGGCAGGGCTTTGGCAGGGGCTGGGGGTCTGGTGGGTGGTGGTCCGGGGGTAGCGAGGGGGGTTATAGGGGGGATACTCTCTAGCAGGCCGGGTCCGCGCGCGGCTGGTGCCATGTTGTACAGCACGACCATTACAGGTCGCCACCATGCGGCTGCGCGGCCTTGGACCCGGCAGTTCTCCGTCCGTATCTGTAGGTAAAGCCTCATGGCATGGCTGCTAGCCCTCCACTGGGCATACCATCAGTGTGGGGGCGACGCCGACTTTCTGGTCATAAGTCTAGACACGTGCTCCAGACATAGCCTCAAATCTAAGAATCACAGCCGCAGGTGAAGTGGAGCGTCAGCCACGAATTAATTCAATAGACCTCGGAATGCAAATTTAGGTATGGTGGGATGTATGAAGGATTCCAAAGGGAATCACGCTCTCGGACCGCCATTTTGAGTGGGCAGCCCAATAGCGAGATCCCTCGGCTGGCTCCATGTCTCCCCCCTCCGTGGCCCCCTCCCCCCGGCACCACAAAGCAGCCCCTCACCACCACTCTACATCGCGGAACAACCCCCCCCTCCCCCCCCCCCCCCACAACGCGATTCAGCCCTCCACCCCCGGATTTTCTACGTTTCCCCCCAAATATGGGGGTGACCCAACCTAGTGACCCCCTGGATAGAGGAACACCCCAGAGACCCCTGAATTGGGGGACCCCTGAAACCACCTTAATGAAGGGACCCCATAGACCCCCTAATTAAAGGACCCCCTGAGACCCCCTAACGGTTGGGACTCCCTCGAGTCTCCCTAACTAAAGGGACACCCCGAGACTTCCTGATTGAAAGGACCGCCCCCCTCCCAGTCTCCCCAGAAAATTGACCCCTGTCTGGAAGCTAGAGTGCAGTCCAGACAGAGGCAGTGAGAAAACTACTGCTGTGACACTAACATGGGCATGCACCTACTGGCTCAGACAGAGGAAGCATCATGTGACAATTCCTGGAACGAGAAAAACATCAACCTGTGTTTAAACCCCTTCAGATCCTGGGGTAGTATGGTGGCACAGTTATTAGCACTGCTGCCTCACAGCACCAACGACCTGAGTTTGAGTCCAGTCTTGGTGACTGTGCGGAGTCTGCGCGTTCTCCCCGTGTCTGTGTCGGTTTCCTCCGGGTGCTCCGGCTTCCTCCCACGGTCGAAAGATGTGCAAATGAGGTGGAATGGCCATACTAAACTGCCCCTTAGTGTCTGGGAATGTGCATGTTAGGTGGGGTGCAGGGTAGGGCTGGGGAGTGGGCCTGGATAAGACGCTCTTCAGAGGGTCGGTGCAGACTCAATGGGTCGAATGGCGTCCTGTAGGAATCCTAGTCCTAATCCTTTCGCTGCAAGCTATTCTTTCATTTTGCCTCGTGGGCTGTGATTGACAACTTCCATAAACACAGATTGCAGCGTGCTTCATTCATCTCTATCTTCCAAACTTGGTGGGTGTGTCTTCCTTTAGTTAGGGGGTCTCTGGCGGGGATCCCTTTAGTTGGGGAAATCGGAGAAGTCCCTTTAGTTAGCGGGTCTCTGAGGATCCCTTTGGTGAGGGGTTTCTGTGAGGGGTCCCCGTATTCAAGGAATATCTGGGGGCCCCCTACTTTGAGGTCACTCTGGGGGGTCTCCCTGAGACGTCACCCTACTTAGTCTGTCTCTTATTTCGGGGGACTCTGGGGGAGTCTCCTTAAATAGAGGGGGGTGTTGGGGGAGGGGTCCGGAGGTGGTGGGGTGGCATTGTGGGGGAGAGAGGCCCACGGGTGGACTTTGGGGGGAAACCCCTGAAGGGATATCCCCTTAGCCCATGGCGAGGTCCACCATATCAGGGCCTGCTTTATCCATACTTGTTTTAATCTGTGCCCACGTGATTGACAGCCCGGAGGACTGGAGAATCACGCGGGCCCAGAGAATCTGGTGCCTGGCCTGCTAAGTGGATGCAAATAGGTCTTAATGACCATCTGGCATGCAGGCAAGAACCTCAATTCCACCGTCAGCGGAATGTTGGAGCATCGCATAGGGTGCCAGTCAGATTTTTGCCCCTGACGCTCGATTACCGACTGCATCGGGAACCTCGCTCCCAGAGGCAGGCGGAGGAGAATCCAGGCCATTGGCTTACTATTTGATGCATAAGAGCCTAGATCTGATGACAGCACAAGTATAGGCAGTCCACAAGAACACTGTTTCTCAAAGCAATATGACATTCATGGCATAATTTCTATTTCCCTCATCATTTACTAAATATCAGGCATCTTGTAATAACTTTTAGATACATCAAGGAGATTAAAAGGGACAGTTATCTAATATTTAATCTATGGTACAGATACTTACCTTTCAAACACTTTTTCACCCAACCTAACCCACTGACACCTGCCTGGGCATCCAATTTTGGCAAGAAAGATTTGAGTTTGCATCATATGAATCTGAATTGTCTTCTTTGAAAGCATAGGTATATTGGTAGCACTGTTGCTTCACAGCTCCAGAGTCCCAGGTTCAATCCCCGGCTTGGGTCACTGTCTGTGTGAAGTCTGCACGTTCTCCCTGTGTCTGCGTGGGTTTCTTCCGGGTGCTCTGGTTTCCTCCCACAAGTCACGAAAGACGTGGGGCGCGATTCCCCGGGCGACTCATTGCACGCCTCCCTGGCGCCCCCTGTGATTCTCCCACCCCACGCTCGGAAGAATCGCCGCTCGCTGTTTTTCACGCCGACTGCCGATTCTCCGGCCCGAATGGGCCGAGCAGCCTGTCGTTGGCGACTGGTTCACGACGGCGGCAACCACACCTGGTCGCTGCCGTCATGAACATGGGCGCCAAAGGCCCGTTTGAAGCTTGTGGGGGGGCGGAGAGGGGAGTGAGCACCACGGCTGTGCTCGGGAGGCGTCTCAAAGGGATGCACTCCTTCCCCTCCGCCGCCCCGCAAGATCAAGCCACCACGTCTTGCGGGGCAGCGGAGGGGAAGACGGCAACCGCGCTTGCGCGGTTTTGAGCCGTCAGACGTTGTGACGTCAGCCGCGCAAGCGCGGGTTGGAGCCGGCCAACCTGCGCATGCGCAGCTGACGTCACATAGGCGCCGCCGTCGTGTTATGGCACGGCTCTCCTAGCCCCCCGGGGGCGGGGGGGGGGTGGAGAATAGGGGGCAAGGAGAGGCCTCCGAGGCCGTCGTGAAACTCAGCCGAGTTCACGACGGCCTTCTCGATTTTCCACGGGAGCGGAGAATTCCGCCCATGCTGTTATGTGAATTGGACATTCTGAATTCTCCCTCTGTGTACCTGAACAGGCACCGGAATGTGGCGATGAGGGGATTTTCACAGTAACTTCATTGCAGTGTTAATGTAAGCCTACTTGTGACAATAAAGATTATTATTATTAATTGTATTTTTCATAGCTGTATTTTGTGAGAGTGGCAGAGAAAAGATGATTTAAAGCACATGTGTTTCAGCTTAACACCAGGTTAGTATTAATAATGTGAGATTCACTTGGGAGAATAAAATTGAATTGTGTATTCGTAATTACATTTTCTGCTTAAGTCTACTTGTTTTATTATTGAAGCACATGTATATTTAGTAAAATTAAATTACCATATCAGTAAATGGAGAAAGATCATTGTTTGTATTTTAATTTATATGAAGACATAACCTCTGCTTCAGAACAGTGAGTGTGAAATATCAAAAGCACTTTCATGTGTATACATGTAAAGTGTTAAAATGAAATTAACTGTAATAACATTTTGCATAACTCTGGTGATTCTAGACTCGGAAAGTGCTCTTTGTCAGATACCCGAGTCTGGTTTCCATGACAAACTGTTTCTCTTCCTGCAGAAAATACAGCTTACATTCAGAAGCGTTTGTGAAGCCCCGACGACATTTTCAGTATGATTCATAAGCCGTGTAAGATCAAACTGATAATGTTATCATAAATCCTACCTAATGGAAGGAGAGTCAAAGCTTTATGTTAATGGCCTTATCAAGATGACTACAGTGCAATCATGAGGAAATGATTGCACGCATGATTAGTGCAATTTAGAGTTGTGTGCATCAGTGGTTTATGTGATGAATCTTTATATGTTTTGCTTTTGATTTATTGTCAATGTTGTTTATTATTTTGAAAACATCAGTAAAAGGTTGAAAATAGAATATAGAGCAACCGAAGTAAATTTCGGGACATATCTGTGAGCAGAATTACATCGAAGTTACATGCCAAAGAGCTAAATATTACAAATGCCCTGCAATTGGCATTCTGCATAAGCCTTAGCCATCTTCTCCTTGAATGAGATGGTACCTTTATTGAACCCCTTACTGTAATGTACTGTGTTGTGTTTCTTCCATCTGCATCAAGTCCAAAAATACAAATTAAAATTCAAATAAGCCAAGTAGCAGTAAGAATCTGATATTCTTCTGTGAGGTACATGTTCACAGAAGTAAGATGCAATTTATTTTGTGGCAAATATTTTTATTTGTGAAGTAATGATAAACCATGTTGAAGGTGCAGGGAGGTACTGGCTAAGAGAAAGATGTTTACTTGTTTAAAAGAATAAACCAATATTAAGATCAGCAAAATAACAGCAGTCTGAGTTCCCCATACAGTTGGAGATTACAAATTATGTTTTGGGTTTGGCTATACTGATTCACAAGCATTCTGGAATCAATTTGTCTTTCTTCAGCAAACTGCAAAGTTTTTAATGGCTCTTTTCTGTTCAACACTGTGAGAAATAAATTGTTGCTAAGTCTAGAAGTATGTGGATTTATATGTTAATTCGCAAAATTTCCTTTTCAAATTAAATCTTCTGGATATAGTTTGAAGGTCAAGAAGCAGCAGCTAAAGTTTAAATCGTGAAGGATGTGTTTGTTTATTGTGTCTTCCAGTAAATTTCTCCAATTCTCTAACAGATATATCTTTTAATTAGTCCCATTGGATATGATTTGTTTTACGTTATAGTACTCTTCGTTTCCCTCTGCTTTTCAGAGGCAATGATTCTAATATTTTAGAAATAGTATAACTTGCTTTCCAGTGTAATTTGTTCTTGCATATTGCAGTTTGTTTATCATTCTCTCTTGATTGTATAATATGTTCCTATAATTAATTTGGTAAATGTAACTAATTTTCAACGCTTACATACATGCAAGCAAAACAGATTAGAGTTCAGGGCGAGAGGAAGGTGTTGTGGACTTGAATATCAACTCGGGTGTTTGTAAGTTTCACATGTTTGTGTGTGTGTGTTAACAGTATTTTTTATCGATTTGCTTTGTTGTCGGGTGTTTTCAGATAGCTGCGGCTAAAAACATAGAGATAGTTAGAATGATGGAATCCCTATGGTGCAGAAGGACCCCATTCAGCCCATCAAGTCTTCCCTTCGAAAGACCACCCTGCCTCGGCCCAATCCCCAGACCTATTCCTGAAACCCCAACCAAAGTGGCAATTTACCGTAACCAATCCACCTAACCTGCACATCTTTGAACCGTGGGAGGAAACTGGAGCACCCGGAGAAAACCCACACAAACACAGGGAGAATGTGCAAACTCCACACAGTCGCCCGAGGTCGGAATCAAACTCAGGTCCCTGGTGCTGTGCGACAGCAGTGCTGACCACTGTGCCACCTTGCCGGCCCAGAAAGTACAGTTACTGAAAGTATGTTTCAATGGATGAAATATCGTATATGAGTCAGTGGGAGGAATGAAAAATGTGCGAGGAAGACACTTGTCTAAAACCAGTTGTTCTTTATTATCACAACACAGCCAAAATGTACTAAAATATTATGTTAATAGCAAAATTTTCGGCTCAATCAAAACCTCCTTAATAGTACCTGAAATACCGAACCGGGATCAATCTGCTTTGGGCCAGTTCAGATTTGATCTGCATAGGGAACCTGAAACTTGACTTGGTTTGGATTGTTTGGGCACAACTGATGATTTGTGGTTTATTTATTTTTCTTCTCAATTCATCATTTTCTGGATTTCTATTTCTTGTCCTGTTTTACTTTCATTATTGCAAAGCAATGTTTTGCATCTCTGGCTCTGGCAATTAAAAAAAATGACTGTCAAATTGATCATTTTGTTTTATTTCTCATGGTATTTTATACAATTTGTCTATGGCCATGGAAATAAATCAGCGCTGCAGTTGGATTGTGTGTTTCCATTAACACCAAGCAAGGGGATAATGGTCTAAGCCATCGGTTGTTCTCATGATTAAGTCAGATGATTCCTTCCAATCAATCTTATTTAAAATAGTAAACCATTTCGCCCACCAGAAATAGAAACTAGAGCAATCAGATTATGAGTGCGGTCAATTGATTTGAACCCCCTTCCTTTAATGCCCAAAATGAGTTGTTAAATCTATCAAATTTCTCATTGTATAATGAAATGAAAGTTGAAATGAAAGTCGACATAGTCCCCGAGGACCATAGGTTGCTCTCCCCTTTTGAAAAAGAGCTGACACATGGTGATTTAACCAGAGGGTCACCACACTTCAGGCGAGAGGCAAGGTTGAGAAGGTTGAATAACATGAATAAGAATCATTGTATAATAGGCGATGCTCTAATGGCAAGAATGTAGACATGTTGCGCAGACCACAGAAAATTTATAGGGATGTTGCTGAAAGTGAAACAAGATAACTTTGATTAAAAATGTCTTTGGGCAGAAAATGGGATAAATGACATACATACACAAAACATGGCTTCCAAGGTGATGTGAATCGCAGGCCAGCTAGAGCTTTGTAAACCATCTGAGTGGATATACCTTGCTTAAGTAGGATCAATAAAGTCCATTACTAGAGTCTATGAGGAAACCAGCTGATAACTCTGGGACAGGATTCTCCATTTAGGAGACTATGGGCTCGGGGGAGGGCCTTCAAGTGACGTCCTGAAGCCGCCTCAGCGTTGTGCGGTTTACTCGCCGATGATGCTGTTTTGGAGGGGGCGGAGCATCCGAAAACAGGCGCTGCCCCCGATTTCGGCATCAAAAGGGAATCTCCGCCCGATCACCGAATATGATTTTGCCGTCGCGCAACAGAGAATCCCTTCCTATGTTCTCCCGCCAGAGTAGAATTGCTCCAGGTCTGCGCTGGCACGAGGAGCAGCAGCCAGGAGTGATTATTCTCTCTTATGCAAACTTATGCATGGCAGGTAGCTCACGGGATACTGTTCTGGGATTCTTTTGAGTGGGCGGCTCGTTATCAAGGTCCAGCAACTGACCCCATTCCACCCCCCCCACCCCCCACAGTGCAAATCCTGCCCCCCTTCCTCGTAGACAAATAGGGGCAAACTCCAACCCCTCCCCCACCACCATCACAGGAATTGCTGGGCCACCCCCCCACATGGCACTGCAAGCATGAGGGTGACCCGACCCCGCCACCATCCCTGACCAGACCCCATCAGAGACATCTCCCATCAGACTGCCATATGAGAGATTCCCCCATATCAGAGATCCCACAATGTTTATAAACATCTAGGAGCTAAGTCCTTTCACTTCCTCTTTTTCTCATCAGAAAACACTTAACTGCTTTGGATGTGGTGATGACCTGTCAATCATAGCCAGATGTTTGTAACCATTGTGGTTCGGTTCACGGCAGAGTATTTGAGATGCAATCAAGTGTGAGGGGAGGTGAAAATAAACAATCCAGACACCTAACTGTCTGGTAGCTAATACCCTGTCAATACCAGCCTATTTGGCTTTTTTCTTTGAAAGTGAATAGAATCCTCCCAGATCAAAAGATCAGAGGGGGTTTCAAGCCTCGTGATGTGTTTTGGCTTTCAACAAAATAACAGCTGCTGCTTTCTACACCTCTCTCAGGCCGCAGGTGAAAGGGATTAGCAAGTGAAAAAGCAGTGAGTTTTCACTGTTTCTGCCTGGACCACTCTTTAGCTTCCAGGCAGGGTAACTGTTGGGGTTTGGGGGGGGGGGGGGGGGGGGGGTTTGGTCTCTGATGGGGGTGTCACTTATGGGACTCTCTGTTATGGAGGTCTCTGATATGGTAAGTTTCTATTAGGAGGTGTCTGATATCGGGAGTATCTGATATGGGCGAGTCTCTCTGTTATATAGGGTCTCCACTGAGGGATCTTGGATATAGGAGAGTCACTGATATGGGGGGGTCTTTGATATGAGGGACTTATGGGGGATCCAATGGGGGCCTAATGGGGGACCTGGTGGGTAGACTAGGTAGGATTTGCATTGTGGGGGAAAGGGGCCCCTCCAACGAACTTTGGGGGCACCAACATTACACACGTACCCTCTTGACCCAATGCAAGGGGCAATGCGTCAGGGCCACGCTTAAAAATACTTGCACCAATCCACGGCCACATGGCTTTTGGCCAAGAGGGCCAGAGAATCATAGAAGTATGGAGAATTGGGCGGCCAGCCTGTTACTCAGATGCAAACGAGTTCAAATCATCTTTGCCGGAGCGGGGCATTTAGCTTGTTGCTGCCACTGGCAGGGGCCTGGAGTATCAGGCGCCAATCCCATTTTTTGCCTGACATACAATCCTCTGTTCGGGAACTCTGCTACCGGCAGGGAATCCACCCCCTGATTAGTTTTGTAGAACTTTAAAATACATAGCAATAAATATTTAAAATAAGAGCTCCATTGATGTCTGTGGCTATGCAAGAAAAGAATATTTCAGTCTCTGTCATTCCAGGCTTTGGTCTGTGTAATTGGTCTTTGAGAGGTGATTATAAATTGGTGGCTTATTTAACATTCCCCTCTTGTAATTTAATTTTCTATCAACATCACAAAAATAAGGATGAACAAGAAGATGAAGGGATTGAAGCACAATTCTGAGAATGTTAAGTTGCTGGGGACCGATTTAGGTCAGCATGGACTATGGTGATTGGGAGAAGGTCCAGTCCCAGGTTAGGATATTAGCAACAGATCTGAAGTTGACTATGTTTGGGTGATAGAAGGTTTGGCCAAGAGAGCATTGGAGCCAATGGTGCAAATCTACCGATCATCATCAGAACTACTGCATTTCTGGTCAGACAGACAACTGCCAAATACATGGTAAAAGTATTTTTTTTAAAGGAAAACGTCTGATGCAGCATCCAGAAGAACTTCCATCAGCAGAGGAATCCATAGAAAGACCTGTGAGGAGGATTAGTGCCAAGAACATGCAGCAGGATAGCACAGTGGTTAGCACAGTTGCTTCACAGCACCAGGGTTCCAAGTCCGATTCCCAGCTTGGGGCAATGTCTTTGCAGAGTCTGCACGTTATCCCTGTGTCTGCGTGGGTTTCTGCCGCATGCTCCGGTTTTCTCCCACAGTCCAAAGATGTGCAGGTTAGGTGGATTGGCCATGTTAAATTGCCTTTCATGTCCAAAAAGGTTAGGTGGGGTTACTGGGTTACAGGGTAGGGTGGAGGTGTGGGCTTAAATTCTTTCCAAGGACTGGCCCAGGCTCGATGGGCCGAATGGCCTCCTTCTGCACTATAAATTCTATGATTCTACGAACACTCTCCCTTTTCATGGCACTAGCAGTCATATTCTGGGAAGTATTAAAGGGCCAATCTTTCAATGAATAAATGTGGGTTAGTGAAGACATAAGTGAATGGGTGAGTGAATGAATTGGTAGGTGAGTGAGTGGGTGAAGGGGATAGCTTGGTGAAGAGGGTAGGTGGGCTGGTGTGCAGGTGGATGAGATAGATAGTAGATGGGTAATGTGGGTGGTTTGGTAGTTTGGTGATCAGGGAAAATGGGGAGATGGGGGGGGGGGGGGTTAGTGGGGTCTGATGGGGGGCTAGTTGTGTTGTGTCAGGAGTGGTAGTCGGACCTGGTCAGTGGGGCAGGTGTGTTTAGCTTGGTGAATAGGGTATAGTCCGATGGTTGGGGGGAGGTGTAATTGTGTCAGGTTGGAGGGAGTAGTCGTATTGATGTGCAAGTTAGTCTAGTGGTCAGGTGTAGTAGGGTGTTTTAGGGGGTAGTTCTGTAGCCAGGTATTTGGGGGGAGTTAGTTGTGTGGCCGAGGGACAGTGAGGTCGTCATTTAAAAAAAAGATTTGTTCACGGGATGTTGGCATCGCTGGTTAGGTCAGCATTTATTGCCCAGTCCCTAGTTGCCCTTCAGAAGGTAGTGGTGAGTTGTCTTCTTGAACCACCGCCTTGAGGTATAGGCACATCCATTGTGCAGTTAGACAGGGTGTTCCAAGATGTTGCCCAGTGACAGTGAAGGAACGACGATATATTTCCAAGTCAGGGTAGTGAGTGACTTGGAGGGGATGTTCGGGTCTGCTGAGGGGTTGGTGCTGCTGGGTTTGGTCAGGAATGGTAGTCAGGCCTGGTCGGTGGGTGCGGATGCGTTTAGTCTAGTTGTGGGGAGCAGTTAGATGGGTGGTTGGAAGGGATGTTGAATCAGGTTGTTGGGAATAGTCATATTGAAGGGGAAATTAGTCGGGTGGTTGGTAGGTACTTGGGTGGTTAGAGGGCAAATCACGTGTTTGGGGGGTGATTTGGGTTATCATAGAATCATAGAATTTACAGTGCAGAAGGAGGCCATTCAGCCCATCGAGTCTGCACCGGCTCTTGGAAAGAGCACCCTACCCAAGATTACCACCTCCACCCTATCCCCATAACCCAGTAACCCCACCCAACACTAATGGCAATTTTGGACACTAATGGCAATTTTGGACACTTAAGGGCAATTTATCATGGCCAATCCACCTAACCCGCACATCTTTTGACTGTGGGAGGAAACCGGAGCACCCGGAGGAAACCCACGCACGCACGGGGAGGATGTGCAGACTCCGCACAGACAGTGACCCAAGCCGGAATCGAACCTGGGACCCTGGAGCTGTGAAGCCATTGTGCTATCCACAATGCTACCGTGCTGTCAAGGGAGTAGTCGGGTCATGCGGAGAGGTAATCGGGTTGGGTCAGGAGGATGGTTTGGGAGCCAGTCGGGTCAGGTCGAGGTGAGCATTGAGTCGATGGCTTTGTTATTCATGTGGTCAGGTGGGGTAGCCGGGTGGTTGGATGGGTAATCAAGTGGTTGGAGTGTTTGGAGGTGATGGTCAGGTGGTTGTGGTGGGATAATCAGGTGGTTAGGATGGGATGATTGGGAGGGTTCACGTCAATTATGGAGTCACCCAAGTGTTAGACCAGGTTTTAAACTATCACATTTCCTGGATAACTATCAAAGTAGGTTATGTGGATCTGTCCGAAGTCTTCAACTCCAGCTCAGAATTTGAAGACATTTTCTCAGGATCCCAGGCAGAGGGCAAATACCCATTGAAAGTCTGCTGGACATTTCCCATGTTGGTCCACTCGGCAGGAGTTCTGAAGGGTCCTGAAGCATATCTTCCACTGCACGTCTGTGCTCAGATGATCCGGAGACAGGAGGATTTGGGCCATTGTGTCTGGAGGAGTTTAGAGTACTGAACAGCGTTGGGCAATAAATGAGCTGATGCAGGTGTAAAAGTGGGTAATGTTACTGAGCTGAAAACAGATATCTCTTTGTAATGGAAAGCATATTGAGTTAGAAGCAGAGCTGAGGATCAAATAGGACACCAAAAGTGCAAACAATCTGAGTCAACCAGAAACAAGGAAGTGGTGATTAAAATTAGTTGCTAGGGTACAGAGTACGTGGTAAGGACTCAAGTGATGCCTTTCGTCATCCTAATATTTAACTGGAGGGAATTGTAGCTCCTTCATGGCAGAATATCTGACAAATATATACACCTCTCGCTGCCTCAGGAAGGCAGACAGCATTATCAGAGACCCCTCCCACCCAGGCTTTGCCTTCTTCCAGACCCTTCCATCAGGCAGAAGGTACAAAAGTCTGAAGACTCGCACATCCAGATATAGGAACAGATTCTTCCCCACAGCTACAAGATTCCTCAATGACTCCCCCTCGGACTGATCTATTCCCTGTAAGAACACTATTCACGACGCCCTATGCTGCTCTTGCTCATGTATTTGCTTTGTTTGCTTTGTTTGGCCCCTTGTTCCACACTGTAATCAATCACTATTTGTCGATGTACGATTTGTCAATGTTCCCTGTTGATTATTCTTGTCTACTATGTACATACTGTGTACGTTCCACGGCCGCAGAAAAATACTTTTCACTGTACTTTGGTACATGTGACAATAAATCAAATTAAATCAAATCAATCAAATAGAAGAGGTGATGGAGAGGGAAAGCTGAGTGTAATTACCCTGCACGTGGAATAACCCCATTTCTAAGAAATATATTGCCAGGCAGGAAAGGTAACAAGGCAAGGATGAGAAAATACTTTTACTTACCTGGCTATAACCAAAATAGAATCACTGCTCAGACTTTTAAATGGGTAATGAGTCGGGTTAGGATTGGAGGCAGACAGTTGTGGAATTTGGCGTTACTGACATCCGTGCTGATTTGCAGCCATGATCCGACCTCATGAATTAGGGTGGCTTGGGGGCAGGCAGCCAACTCAGGCCAATTAATGTCAAATAAAGGGCCTATTGCAGCTCTATTTCCTCACTGACTGGAATTTTTAGTCAGCTGGTGAGGTTTACAAGCAGATCATTGTATATTGATTGAGACTAGTCCAGACCAACCTGATAGGCTCAGGGCAAGCTGGAGGAGTAGGCATGAAAGATTAAGCAAGGGAGCCCCACCCCTAGACCCACCGGGCCGCAGCTGCTGCTGCTGGCCATCCGCTGGAAGGGTTGCTCCCCTAGGATTATGGCCAGGCAGCTGTAACTTTTTAAAAAGTAAAAATCAGCTTTGCTTCACTTCTCCTTTGCAGCCACCATGCTCAGACTGTTGTTGCGCAGCACTCATCCAGGCAAATAGAGAATGCTCCATCACACTCCTGATCTGTGCTTTGGGGAGTCAGCAGGTGAGTTTCTCGGAGCAGAATTCCAAGCCTCTGACTTGCTGTTGTAGCCACACTTTATATGGATAGTCCAGTTAAGTATCATCTAGTCAATGGTAACCCCAGGGTGTTGCTAGTGTGGTTTCAGTGAAAGAGCTAACGTTTCGAGTCCAATAACTCTTTGTCAAAGCTAACAGTCAGAGAATGTGGGGAATATTTATACTGTGGAGTGAGAATGAAAGAGGAGTCAGAGCCACAGAAACCCAGGGAAACCGGATGCTAATGGCCACAGAAACCAAGGGAAAAGAATGCTAATGGCAGTCCCCAGAGAGGACAAAAGGTGTGAGAGACCAAACAGCAGAGAAACTAACATCAGAGGCTAAACTGTGACAAATGGAGAAGTGGGTGGAGGGGAAGGGGGAAGCAAAGGGGAAAAAGGATAAGGAAAGGTAGATAAGATGGGGGGGGCTAAATATATTAAGAAAAACAAGAAAGAAAGAAATAGTAAGAGACAACTGAAATGAAATGGGATGAAAACAAATGGGGCTAGGTGGGGTAGAGCTAATCATCTGAAGTTGAGTTTATGTTGAGACCGAAAGGCTGTGGCGTGTCTAACCGGAAGATGAGATGTTGTTCCTCCAGTTTGCGTTGAGCTTTACTGGAACATTGCAGCAGGCCAAGAACAGACATGTGGGCATGGGAGCAGGGTCTTTTGGAAAATGGCAAGCAACGGGAAGGTCAGTGTCCTGATTGCGCACAGACCGAAAAGCGATCAAAGTGATCACGCAGTCTGCGTTTGGTCTCTCCGATGTAGAGGAGATCGTATTGGGAGCAGCAAATACAATTGGAAGAGATGCAAGTGAAACGCCGCTTAACCTGGAATGAGTGTTTTGGGCCTGGGATGTTAAGCATGGAAGAGGTAAAGGGGCAGGTGTTACACCTTCTGCGATTGCATGGGAAGATGCCATGGGTGATGGGAGAGGCACTGGGTATGATGGAGGAGTGGACTAGATTGTCTCGGAGGGAACGGTCTCTGCGGAATGCTGACAGAGGGAGTGAAGGGAAGATATGTTTGGCGGTGGCATCACTGTGAAGTTGGCGAAAGTGGCGGAGGATTATGCTTTGCATACGGAGGCTGGTGGGATGAAATATGAGGACGAGGGGGCCTCTATACTTGTTCTGAGAGGGAGGGAAGGGGGCGAGGGTAGTGGCGCGGGAGATGGACCGCACACTGTTGAGGACCCTGTCAACAATTGTAGGTGGGAAATCACGGTTGACAAAGAAGGAACACATTTTCGAAGCACCATTTTTGAAAGTGGCATCATCGGAACAAATGCGACGGAGGGGAAGGGGTTGAGAGTAAGGGATGGAGTCCTTACAGGGTGTAGTGCATGAAGAGCTGTAGTCCAGATAGCTGTGGGAGTCAGTGGGCTTGTAGTGGATATTAGTAGATAGTCTATTGCTGGAAATGGAGACAGAAAGATCGAGGAAGGGGAGGGAAGTGTCTGACATGGACCAGGTGAAAGTGATGGAGGGGTTGAACCTGGAAGCGAAGTTGATTAATTTTTCCAGGTCCGGACGAGAGCATGAAGCACACCAAAATAGTCATCAATGTATCCGTAAAGGAATTGTGGGAGGGGACCAGGGTAGGCCTGGAGCAAGGAATGTTCCACATACCCCATAAAAAGACAAGCGTGGCTAGGACCCATGCGGGTACCCATTGCTACACCTTTGATTTGGAGAAAATGAGATGAGTTAAAGGAGAAGTTGTTGAGAGATAGAATGAGTTCAGCCAGCTGGAGGAGAGTGATGGTGGATGGGACTTGTCCGGGCCTTTTTTCGAGAAAGAAGTGAAGAGCTCTCAGGCCATCCTGGTGTGGGACGGAGATGTAAAGAGATTGCACATCCATGGTGAATAGAATGTGGTTAGGGCCCGTGAACTGGAAGCTGTCAATATGACATCAGAGGAATCCTGGATGTAGGTGGGGAGGAAATGGACCAGAGGAGTGAGGATGGAGTCAAGAAAGGAGGAAATAAGTTTGGTGGGGCAGGAGCATGCTGACACAATGGGTCTACCAGGACAGTCCGTTTGTGGATTTTGGGAAGTTGATAAAAGCGGGCTCTCCGGGGTTGGGAGACAATGAGGTTGGAAGCTGTGGGGGGAAGGCATGCAGAGGAAAAGAGGTCACTAACGGTGTTGGAGATAATAGCTTGATGTTCAGTGGTCTGGTCATGGTCCAGGGGGAGGTAAGAGGAAGTACCTGAGAGTTGGCGCTCAGCCTCTGCGAGGTAGAGGTCAGTGCGCCAGATGACAACAGCACTCCCTTTGTCGGCATGTTTGATGACAAAGTCGGGGTTAGACCTGACGGAGTGAAGAGCAGAAAGTTCGGAAGGAGAGAGGTTGGAATGGGTGAGGGGGCCAATGTCCCATTGACAGTTCTCAATTAAAAGATCAAGGGCAGATAATTGTCCCGGAGGTGGGGGGGGGGGGGGGGGGGGGGGGGGGGTCCACTTGGAGGCAGAATGTTGGAGGCACATGAAAGGATCACTGGAACGGGGGGAGGATTCTTGCACGAAGATGACGAAAGAAGAGTTCAGCATCATGTTGAGCCTGGAATTCATTGAAGTGGGGACGTAAGGGTACAAAGCTGAGTCCTTTGCTGAGAACAGCAGGCTCATCCTCCGAGATGGGAAGGTCAGAGGGTATGGTGAACACGCAGCAAGGGCTGGGGTTGGGAGAAATGGGCTATGAGGGATTGGGACTGGTGGAGGGTCGAGGATGGGCAATGGTGTTGATACTGGGAGAAATGGGGTACGAGGGATTGGGACTGGTGGAGGGTCGAGAATGGGCAATGGTTTGATACTGGGAGAAATAGGGTTTGAGGGATTGGGACTGGTGGAGGGTCTGGGATGGGCTGTGGTGTTGATGAGTTGTTGAAGCTTGCGTTCCTTAACATCTGTAAGAAACAGGAAAAGATTCTTGTTAAGGCATCGAATGATGCGAAGGATGAAATGAAACTGAGGACAGGGACAGCTTTGAGAGAGAGTAAGACAGTGCTTCTGGAGAGAGATGTTGAGTGTCTTCATGTGGCGGCGCATGGCACTGAGTGTGGCTTTCAGGATGCGGTGAGAGCAGCAATTGGAAGAATGTTGTGTATCCTGGAGGTACCTGTAAACCTGGAGGTTACATGCAGGGTGGAATTTAAGTTGAAATCCCCGTGGGATAAGTTGGAGACGAAGACAGTCCCTGAGAAAGGAAATATTGCAGTGGAAGTCAGTCTTAGTAAACACCTTGTTCAACACTAAGAGAGAAATGGAAAGCAGTGAAGGTGGATAGTGGGTGAGGGACATACGAAAATCTTGTCGGAGAGAAGAGCAGTACTTCTTCAGGGTAGGCATTCCTGGAAGAGAAGTGGCAGTGAGTTAAGCACTGGATAAAAGCAAATTACTGCAGATGCAGTGGCTATTAGCACCCCGTTTCACTTGGCTTAGCCCCACGCCAACTGGCGCCGAAGGGCCTCCGCCGGCCGGCGCGAGTTGGCGCATGCACGGGAGTGCCAGCGTGTGCTGGCGTCATCCCAGCGCATGCACAGGGGGGTTCTTCTCCGCACCGGCCATGACGGAGGTTGACAGCGGCTGGTGCGGAGGGGAAGAGTGGCCCATGGCACAGGCTCGCCTGCGGATCGGTGGGCCCTGATCGTGGGCCAGACCACCGTGGGGGCACCCCCGAGGCCAGGTCTTCCTGCGCCCCTCTGAGGACTCTGCAGACCACCCGTGGAGCCAGGACCCGCCGGTAAGGATCTGTTGTGATTCACGCCGGCGGGTCTCGCCGAAAATGGACAGCCACTTGGCCCATCGCGGGCCGGAGATAGCCGGGGGGGGGCCGCTGCCAGCAGCCGCCGACAGGTGCGCCGCGATTCCCGCTCCCGCCAAATCCCCGGCGCCGGAAAATCCGGCAGCCGGCGGGGGCGGGATTCACACCGCCCCCCCAGCGATTCTCCAGGGGGGGGTCAGAGAATCCGCTCCATATATCTAACTGCTTCTTGAAAACAAACGAGTTTGGATTCTCCGCTGATGGGATTCTCCATTGCGCCACCAACACACACGACAGCATGGGGATGTCCATAATGGGAGAAACCCCATTGGCCGGCTGGTGGGACCGAAAATCCTGCTGCCGACGGTGACGTGCCACACCAGAAAACTGGTGCGGCGGACGGAGAATCCCACCAGCCTCAACTACTTCCTGTGGTAAGGAATTCCACAGGCCGATCACTCTGGGTGAAGATATTTCTCCTCACCTCTGTCCTAAATGATATACCCCGTATCTTCAGACTGTGACCCCTGGTTCTGGATAACCCCACCATCAGAAACATCCTTCTTGCATCGAGAGATCCCCTACATTCTCCTAAACTCCAGCAACTTAAGGGTTTTCAGGATGGTCAGCACAGATGCTGGCCTTGCCATTTGCGCCCATATACCATGCAAGATTCAGAAAAATGGTGAGGTGATCTTCGCGAACAAAAGGTTCACTTACCTTGGTGACGAAGAGTAAATCATCAATCCGTTTCCTGCACAGCAGGGTGGCCCTCCTCTGTTATACTCTGGCACTGTGCACCATGGTGGCCTGCTCCCAGGCTGGTGTGGGAAAGAGGACATCCCACAAGTCCTTCATGGTCCAGAGGAGAGTCTGCAGCAAGGCATTGCTGAAGTGTGAGGTCAGTGCTTGGTGCCTGCTCCAGGCCATCTCAGTGCTTTGAAGTTCTGGCATACTGATTCACTGGCTATCCGGGTGCCTTTTAAATATGGTACCCGGACATAACGTGGGGGTGCTTGACTTCCTACCTACCTCGCCAGAAGGTGCATCATGAACCATAAGCATGCATCATTAAATTGTCAGGGAGTTGTGTGTAATGGTCTGCCCGCTCTTTGGCAGGGATCATTCCAGGTTCCCGCTCCCATTAGGAAACTTACGGCAGGATGGGCAAATTATGGCCCAAATTTCGAGCTCTCATTTTAAGTTGATACCCTCCAGTGCAAGAACCTCTGCCAGTAGAGTTTCTCCGTATCTAACCTGTCAAGTCTTTTCAAAATCCTAAAAACCTCAGTCAAATCACCCCTTAATCTTACATCTTCCAGGGAATACAAACATTGGCCGGGATCTTCCACCTCTGCTGGGCTGGAGAATCCAACTTGACTCCCCAAATGTTTTTTATGCCAGCGATTTCCCCCCTCCCCTGCCATTGATGTGATAGGATTCCTGCCGTGAAAGGTCGTGAACCCTATTACTATGTATTTAAATATCATTAGCTTTCTTGCCCACTGTATCGTCCCCCCCACATTAGAATTTCCCCTGTCAGTGTCAGGAGAATGCATAGGTAAGTACAGTCAAGGGGAGGGGAGGGGGGGGGGGGGGGGACTCATGTGCCTGAGCACTGCCCACTGGTAATGGTGCCAGGGGGCACTGCCAGGGAGGAGGGTGTCCGTTGGGGAGGTTTCCCAGTCCGTTGGGGGAGGGGTGTGGTTTTCTGGGGTGGAGATCTGTGTGTGTGGGGGGCGGTTTGACCCGTGTTCATGGGGGGGGATTCCTGGGGTGCTAGGTCTCTATGTCTATTGTGGGGGGTCCTTTTAAAAAATCTTTTAGCTTTGGGCGCAATTTAAAAATACCACTACAATCTCCTGAAAGTAGGGCAGCCTCATTCAGAGTCCACCAATGTGACAACGTGGGATCCCCCTCCAGAATATCTTTGTTGAACATAGAACATAGAACATAGAACGATACAGCGCAGTACAGGCCCTTCGGCCCTCGATGTTGCACCGACATGGAAAAAAACTAAAGGCCATCTAACCTACACTATGCCCTTATCATCCATATGCTTATCCAATAAACTTTTAAATGCCCTCAATGTTGGCGAGTTCACTACTGTTGCAGGTAGGGCATTCCACGGCCTCACCACTCTTTGCGTAAAAAACCCACCTCTGACCTCTGTCCTATATCTATTACTTGAAGTGTCAGAAAATATGATGGGAAAAGCCAGCAGTGGAGCCAGTGGGCTACACACCACTTTTCCCGCTGAGTTGACACTTATTCAAAAAGTGATAAAATTCCACTCATTGTTTATGTAATCTGTCCTCATAATTTAACACTTGGATTTCTGATATCCTTCAGGTGAAATTGCACTGGACTCAATTTATCCTTTGTAAGGTGCAGTGCCCAGAACTTTACACAGTACTCCAGATGTGGTCTGACCTGGGCTTTGTACGGATAAGTGCCCAGTTAACTGCATTGCAATCCAGCTACCCCTGGTTGCCCAATCATTTAGTTTATCAATGTATCTTTGTAATTTTATTCTCTCATTTATATTTCTTACTTTGCCACCAATCTTTGTGTTATCATCAAACTTGGATATAAGCTCTCTATTATGTTATCTAAAGCATTGATACATAAAGTGAAAAATTAAGCTTCCAGTACAGATCTTTGTGGGACACCACTAGCCATTTTCTTCCAATTTGAGTACATACCTACCATCCCTACTCTGTCTTCTACCACCTAACCAGGTAAAATATTTGCCTTTAGTTCCGTGAATTTTGATTTTATCTCGCAGTCTCTTATGTGGAAGCTGAGAAAATTCCTTCTGAAAGTTCAAATGAACAATCTCTTGTCTACTACTTTAGGTGCTTTCTCAAAGACTTCAATTAGGTGCACTTGACTAGGCCTACCATTTATAAATCCATGTTGGCTCTCTCTAATCGGCTCAGATTTCTCCTAACGCTCAGTCACTCTGTCCTGAAATATAGATTCCAATAACTTCCCCACAACAGATGGTCTATAACTTCCTAGTTTCTCACCTTCACCTTTCCTAAATGATAAAGGATGCATAGGCAGCATGGAGAATGTAGTGGGTCATGGGAGATATGAGGGGGCATGGGAGGTACAAGGGGAAATGGAGGGGGCATGAGGAATGTGAGGAGAATGGAGAGGGAATGGAGGAATGGAGAAGATATGGGGTGTGAGGGTTAGAGGACTTAACAAACATGAATGCAACTGGGCCCATCAAACACAACGGAGGCAATCCCATTAAAGAAACCTTTACTCCTGCCAATAAACACGCATGCATTGAAAAACCATTTCAACAAAAGATCAATGTATTACAACATAATAAAATTGTCAATCAAAAAATGTCAGCAGCCCCCTTCATAACTGTGTAAAGGGCATTCCACAGCATTAGTCATTCTTGTAGCTCAGCTAACCACAATGAGCCCATCTGGCAACTGTATCGACTGAAGCAGGTTTAACAGATGGCTAGACATCCCTGCATTTTTGCTCAATACATCTATTTATGCAGCCCATGAACTCATCACCTCCAATGATCTGTGCTCATGAAGTCCTAGGTCCTTCTACCCTGCACACTTGCCAGTAAGTTTACATTATCTCTCCCTATCCTTTGTGCCAAAATGCATCACCTCACAATTTTAATATTAAATTCCTTCTGCCACCCTTCTGTCCATTCTGTGAGCCTACCCATATCCTGTTTCAGTCAATTGGCATCATCCTTATTATGTGCCACACTTCTACGTTTGGTATCATTGACAAGTTTTAAAATTTTACTCTGTATTCCAATTATTTTTCCATGCAAGCTATCATCAACTCATCTATTCTTTTTGCTACAATTTTGTTAATGAACC
Source organism: Scyliorhinus canicula (assembly GCF_902713615.1). NCBI lineage: Eukaryota > Metazoa > Chordata > Chondrichthyes > Carcharhiniformes > Scyliorhinidae > Scyliorhinus > Scyliorhinus canicula. Next base: position 82,653,781 of record NC_052159.1, on the reverse strand, counting down.
TTTCATGTGGCAGTTTGTCAAACACGCTCTTAAAATTCATACAGACAACATTCCCTTCATTCAAAAAGGTTAATTAGATTTGTCAAACACAATGGATGCGATTCAACCATAAGAAAACAGAGTCAGGATTTGGGTGCTGAGCACAGTTCCCAGGTGCCAGGGTACCACCCTGCCCAGAGCCCGACCACACAGGAGTCTCTAATGGCCTGGGAGACCCCCAAGGTGCTGTTATGCCTGATCCATTTGTGGAAATCAGTGCTAAACGGTGCCTTGGCGAGGTCTCCCTGGCACAGCTGTTATGTCCCGGGTGCTGGGAAAATCCGGTGCAGACATATTTAACTGAGCTGCAGGGCGAGATCCAGATCTCGAAACCTGCGAGGTTCAGTTGAATCTCGAGAGATGTCTCGAATATGACGAATCTCTCGGGAAGTCTCTCACAAGATTCAATGGCCTCAGTGCGTCACCAAGTTATGCTCCCAATATGTTTTTACAAATCTGTCCTGGCTCACCTTAATTAACTCAAACCTCTCCAAGTGTCTGTTCATTTTTTCCTGATTATTGTTTCTAAAACCTTACTCACCAATGATATTAAACTTACTAATCTGTCATTCCTAGGAATGTCTTTGGTGGTCATTAATTAGCTCCTTAAGGGCCTCAAAAGATCCTAGTGCAGATGGCCTGCTCAATGCCTCTCTCACTCCATTGGATTCCAAACAGATTGGGGATTTTTCGAGCTCCCTGTCTTCAAATCACCAGTGAGAGAGCGTAAAATCCAGCCCGTAGCATTTAGCCTGGTTGTTACTTGGAAATCTCACCGGGTATGTATGGTACACCATCATTTTTTTGTTTAATTCTATTCTTAATGTTCTTTATCATCCAAGGAGCCTTGGCTTTTATTCCCCTACTTGTAACTCTTCTTGGAATATACCGAGCCTGTATCTGAAATATCTCTTCCATAATGATCACCCATTGTTGCAGTTTTTCCAAACTTTGGTTAAATTTTATGCTGAATGGATCCCCTTTCATTATTGAACTTACCTCTTTCCAATGTTTAAATCCTACTTTAGGGCACGTTCTACGTTGTGACAAAATCCCTCTTCTGGGATCTACACGGCTCACTATGACTCGTGAGATCTAACGTGATCTCGCGAGATGTCACAATCTGAATCCCATCCACTGTGGATGGGATAACTGTTTTGCAAATCTGCACATAAAGTGACACAGCTAGTACCACTCTGACATACGTTCCCCAATCTACCTGAGGAACTGGGATCTAACCTCTTTGCCTCAGAGACTATGGGCGAACGTCATTCAGTGTTGGTCCCCACAAACAGGGATCAGACGGAATGGCACTCATGGGGGTCTCCCAGGGGATCGGAGGCCCCAAGGTACTTGCCCTCTGGGCAGAATGGCATCATGGCACTGCTGGTGCCACCTAGGTGCCAACCTGGCACTGCCAAGTTGCCCATGGGACACCGCTAGGGTGTCCTGCGCATGTGCGGTGGGGTGTGGGAGGCCTTACGAACTCCCTTACAGGTTAATTGGGACTAATGGAGGTGTTGCATCAGGAGGTTGAGAGATCAGGCATCATTTAAAAATGGAATCCCTATCTCTTCCTACACTGAGGAGTTCTGGGGAGCGTGAGCTCCTCAGTTCAGGAAACAAACTAAGTTCCCCGCTGAGGCACCGAATTGAACCAGAGTCCCGATAGATAGTGTTGTGTTTCTTGGCGCTGCGAGTGCCGGGAAACACCCGGCTAAATGCGGTCCTCAGGGCACTCTGTTCTAATTTGGTTAGATCGCACCATAAGTGTGGCTAGATAGCGGTGGTGAACTCACCGACAAAGCCGGGGAGGAACACTCAGCCAATCCCATCTAAAATGACACTTGAAACCTTTCCATTAGATCACATCCTAGGTTATTCTTTGCTCTTCTCTATTGCTAATATAAATCTTATGATACGATGATCACTCTTACTCAAGTGTTCTGACCAGACATTTGATCCACCTCATGCACCTCATTCCCCAACACCAGGTAAAGCAATTTATCTCTCCTGTTTGGACCAAGAAATTCTCTGAATTCAAAATATTGCAGGCTGGCATTCTGCTACCCTGATGATAATGCTACCCTGATGACAATGTGTGTGCAGATCATGATGCCTTCATCGTGAGGGAAGTCAGGAAGTGGTGTGAAGCTCTGGGTTCTCTCATGTTGACTGTTGGGGTCAATGGGGTTGGCAATTTACTTGGAGCCCTGGCAAACACTGCAAACTCGGACATACAAGAGATGATCCCAACTGGAAGGAGCTGGTGGCAAAGAAGTTAAAGGTGACTTTGAGAGCCCCTGAAAAAATATTTGACGGGGTTCTCCGGATTCCCAGCCTCGTGTTTCTTGATGGTCCACCATTCGTTGGCGGCTGGATTCTCTGTTCCCACCGCTTGCCAATGGGATTCCCCATTAAAGCGACTCCACACCGCCGGGAAACCCTCTGGCAGGGGTGTGCTTCCAGCAGGAAAAGAGAATTGCAAAACTGTAGAGTTCCGGCCCTGGCCTCTGATCAATTAGGCAGCATGACTTGTTGCAGTAGCCTGTAAAGGTCTCCAACAAACTGCTCAGAAAGTATAGCCTCTTTCTGCACTGCTCTTCAGGTAGATCCAAAAAAATGTATCTTGGTCTCTACACCCTCTGCCCTGGGTAGCTCCTATAAACTGTCTCCCTGATCTGCAGCCTGCTGATGTAGCGACCCCTACTCTTCTTGATCCAACGTTTCCTCAATCCAAATGAAATTGATTAGCAGATAAACCTTCCTAAACGGACATAAAGCAAAATATAAATCAAGAGGATGTGATCTGGTTTCTGGAAACTCTCCTGGTAATCCAACTAGCAAAATAGCACACTGATCCTATGATCTAATTACCTGCAGATAGATGTCCCTTTTCAATACTGCCTTGGTCGTTCTGAGAGATTTTACCAGCAGCTTGGTTGCTAGATGATTCTTTCATGGTTTCACGTTAAAATGGAATTGAGGTACTAATTGCATCATAGAATTCTGATTCACACACATTCACAACACCAGTATCTTCCACTGGCAACTGCCTCAGTTTATCGAAAAGAGAATGTGTTGTTGAGAGGGTGGTTGACAGAAGTGAAGCAGTAATTCTTTTGTACTAGTTGTAACCACCCACCCATTCTGTTTCTAATGGATCAACGGGTTTAAAATCACCCTTTATAATAATGCAGAGAGAAGAAATAATGTATAGTTGGAATCTATTTATGTGCATTTTATTTTTATTCAACATCTTTTATGTTGTAAGGTCTTCTTGTACATTGTAGCCTGATCAGCAGACATTCAGTTTTAGCTTAATTTTCAATTGATAAATTGAGGGTAGAATGGTCCCTGCTTTTCATAATTATTGCTCCTCAGTATTTTCTAACCCACTTGTGGAAGAGGGACGAGGAGCATTTGTCACCTTCCTCCCTCCTTTACACCCAGCTCTAGTACTGCAGTATGATGAAATCTGGTGTTGGTGTGAAAATAGCTGCCTAGCACTCAGATGCAAGTTGTATGAGATTGCATTTAAATTTATGGTTACGCCCAGCAGTGACATGAACAAATATTTCTCTTTAGTGTGAAATACTTCAAAATCAAATATTAAGGGCTGGATTCTCCGATAGCTGATGCCGAAATCACATTCAGTGATTGGCCGGAGAATCTGTTTTGACGGTGAAATCGGAGCGGTGTGTTTTTTGGATGCTCCGCCCCCTCCGAATTGGCATCATCGCTAAGTATGCCGCACACCGTTGGGACGGCCTCAGGACGTCACCTGAAGGCCCTCCCCTAAAGATGCTACACCCCTGATGTCCAGTGCCACCACAGTCGGGGAGAGGGGGGCATTCCGCTAGCCGGGGTGGCGGGGGCTGGGGGGACTGGGGTGGCAAGGGGTTTAAAGGGGTCACTATCTGACAAGCCCCTTGACATGTCCCCTTCAGGTGTCCACTTGGAACAGGCCACTTGGCAATGCCAGGTTGCAAGGGGACCATGCCATTGGCTCTCAACCTCCAGGCACCTCCACTTCTCCAAAATGGTCATCAAGACTGGTTATCACTTTTAAAAGCAGTGTAATTAGTGATTTGCGCTGGCGTGACATCACGCCGCCGGCCGGGGAATGGTGGAAGGGAGTAGATACATTGTGGATACACGCTATGGCATTAAGCCATTTAGTTATATTGCAATTTTTATTCAAATTTATGGAAACCTCGTCATCGGTGGGGTCAGGTAGATCTCAAACCGAGAGCTCGCCGGCGCAAATCCCATTTTGGCCCTCTTGCAAGATTTAGCGCCATAATGGGATTTACGCCTGCGATGAACAGGACCACTAGATCTCGTCCCAATCTATATTAAAAAAAAATATAGGGCCAATTTTGCTTTTAAATGCTGATGAAGTACTTGAATTATTCTGTCCTGAAAGTGAACAGTACTCATAAAACAAACGTGTTTCAAAATCCCCTTAATTATTATTTTCAGAAAGTGAAAAGTGTTTGCCAAAGAGGTAATGGGCTGGATTCTCCCGATTCCCAGCTGCGTGTTTCTCAGCAGCGCGCTGGCGTTGGGCGGTGTTCTCCCTTCATATAATCACGGAATTCCTACAGTGCAGGAGACCATCCTAACCATTGAGTCTGCACCAACCCTCCAAAAGAGAACCCTAGCCATGTCCACTCACCCCGTCCACCCTGCTCTACCCCCGTAACCTAAGCTGCAAATCCCTGGACACAGAGGTAATTTAGCATGGCCAACCCACCTAACCTGCACATTTCTGATTGTGAAGGAAACTGCAGCACCCGGAGGAAATCCACGCAGACACGGGGAGAAAGTGCAAACTCCACACAGGCAGTCATTCAACGTCGGTATTGAACCTGGGTTCCTGGAGCTGTGAGGCAGCAGTGCTAACCACTGTGCCTTGTGCTGTCCTGCTGTTTGTCAATGGGATTTCCCATTGAAGCCACCCCACACCACTGGGAAACCCATGAGTAGGGGTATGCTGCAAGTGGGGAATGAGAGTCTGAGTGGCTGGAGAATCCTGGCCAATGTTTAAGGAAATAAACTTGAAAGCTTTTCTTTGAATTAATAATGTGTTCAAGAAATCTTAAATAATTATTTGACAGAAAGAGTAAGATTATTCAAATGATGATGACTCTCTGGACCCTCACCCACTTAATTCAGAAACCCACCAGGGTATTTGATGGGCGCATCGCAGCTGAACCCAATTCTGCTCATATGCACACTTTCCTGCAGGGATGACTGGGTAATGGTAAAGATTGGAAACCCTAATTTATTTTTCCCTATGCCAGGACGGTATAATAAATTATAATACGTTTACTGCCATCCTGGATACTATAAGGAATTGGGAATACAGAGAGATACTTGAAGTTAAGAATCCCTTGTCAGTATGGTGCATTGCATGTTTGTGTTCTTAAGATTATTGCAAAACCCTCCTATTTTAACGCAGCATTCCTGTTACTTCGAATACACAGATACTGTAAAAAACACAGAATAGGTGAAGCATATGACGGCAATTATTTTTCTTCTTTTGGAAATGTAACAATAGAGTTGGAAATTTGATTGCATAATTGTTTCACAAAACTGTATAGTGTATCTCTCCCTTGGCACTGAGGCTAATTTCCTTTTTATTAAACACTTTTCCCATTTTGGCTAATTTTCTCAAGACTGACTTTAAAATATTTTGCCATTTCCTATTTAAAATTAACCTGTATTTTGTGCCGGATGAAGCCAAAAATAGCAAATATGTTGGCAACAGTGGAAAGCAATGTGGCGTATTTTTTTTGATTTGCACATAATTCACCTGTTCAGTTAATAAGCATTTTAAAAAAATTGTATCCCCCAGTACAGTCAGTGCCAAGTTTATTCCTAACATACAAAAATTAAAATAATTGTTGTTTCAAACACATTTGCAAATGAATATTTTTAAAAATTCCTTATTCACTTCTTCTTCTGATCTTAGAACCTTAGAAACCTGTAAACAAATGAATTAAAATGGAGCATGCTAACTATCGAGCAGATGCAGGGGAGACTAGTGTTAAATGTTAGTGGAAAACAATTAATAGCTTTGGTTGTCTGAATGTATATATAAAACTGCAAGCACACAGGTGAAATATAGGAAATAAAGTCAAATAATGATTACTAACTCCACTGAAAAAGCTGCAGTCAGCATTTAGAAGCTTTTGTTGTTTTATGTTATGAGCTATTAAGCCCATTCCATCATGTGCCACCATGGACTACAGTGATAGGATGATGAGTTGAAATAACAGAAAACACTGATGCTTCAGCTTGGTCAAATGACACGAGATTTGACTGCACATTTTTAATGGGTCATTCCTTCTTGAGCTGTGCTGCTGCTGCTGCTGTGACAGGATAGCCCTGGAACCTGGTTATTCCTGGGAAGATTTGAACATAATTGGGAAGGTAGGCTTGCTTTTAGGAGAGAAGTAAATTATTTTTTAAAGACATATCCAGGGAACAATAACAGCATGCTGATTTCAGGTGTCAGTTTAAAACGTTTGTACTGAAATTAACTGGAATGGAGGTTGATAGAAATCCATTTCAATGTGTTTGGTTTCCCTGGTGATTTCTCTCAGTTGGTTGTCGAGGTTATCCTGCTGTTGTAAACGTGTGCGTGGTTTGCAATATAATTCTCTAATTGTGTTTTGTCTGTGTTTTTCTTGTTTCCTTCTGTTTTCTTAACTATTTTCTTGATAAGTGATCATATCATTATTTTTCTTAATTTTAGACTTTGAAATTCCCTTTTGTGGACCAAACATTGGATTGAGATAATGACAGGGATGTCTTTAAGTGCACAGAGCTATATGATTAAACTATCACCGTTATTAAGGAGAAATAATGTCCATTTGTAATGTAGTATTGAATTATTCTGGAGCAGAATACAAGTGTTGTGCTGGCTGATAGACAGAACCATTAGGCAGATCTGTTGGACTCTGACTGCATTCATCTTGTTTTTCTTCCTGTATCCGAATAAAATGTAAAAATTGTTTTAAAATATAATGTCTATATGTTTCGGGAAATCGGTAGATACCGTCATGTATTTCTATCCTGTATTGCGATACAATTTCTACTTAAATCATTAGTGTAAACAAAATGGATTTTGCATGGTATTATACCATATAAATTTTAGCAAGAACATAAATGTCACTTGTAAACCTGTTTGAGGTATTTGATTCTGGGCAATATAAAAGCTAGATGGGAATTTTCTGCGTAATTCTTGAGTGTATATGCATATGTACATCTTATATTTTAATTTGAAATGCTTAACAGTTTTAGAAATGAAAGCGAACATGCATTGTTGAATGCAATCAGAAATAGTGTCAGTGATGCATATAGTTGATTACAGTATTAAGGTTATAATGTTGTAGATCATTATAGCGCTGTTGACTTTAGAACCAATTAAAATAAGGTTTCTTGGAAAATGCAATTTTTCACCCAGAAAATGAATTTAATTTATTCCTATGAACAGTGCAGCTTTCCCAGCTTTGTTTTGAGTTTTCTGGCATGGGGTGTGAATGTATTTGGTGGGGCAGAGTGTGCTGGGGAGAAGTAGTGGAAGTTTCAATTAATGTTATGATTTCATATTTGATGAACCCAACATCGAATATATTACTGGAAAATCAAAGCTAAAACGTTATTTATTTTTCTTTTCCCTGTCTCCACCTTACCCACTCAGAGTACAGCCGGTTTGAGGCAAGAATCCATGACTTGCGGGAACAGATGATGAATCACAGCATGAGTTCTGGGTCTGGTTCCCTGAGAACTAACCAGAAACGCTCATTGTATGTAAGGTAAATGCATTCATATTCTACTAATTTAACTTATTTGCTTATAACAGTAATTATCCTGTTACATAAAGCATAATGTCCATGGATACATAAGTCTACATAGGAATTGAATTGCAACTGAATCGGGGACACAAAGTTAACATAAAACTGCCAAATGAGTCCAGTCGTAGGGTCACTATAATGTCAGGCCTATGTGCTTATTACCTGCAAGTTTCAGGCACCAGTCTCAGAACTCATGTCAGCTTGCCTGTCCTGGCACAAATGAGAGTGTGAAGGTGTTTGGAGGCAATCAGAGTTCATGGAGATTTATTAAAATTCATTAACAGGATGTGGGCTGGTTAGGCCAGCATTTATTGCCCATCCCTAGTTACCCTTTGGAACACGGTGGTGAATTGCCTTTTTCAACCGCTGGAGTCCCTGAGGTGTATGTACAACCGCAGTGCTGTTGGGGAGGGAGTTCCAGGATTTTGACCCAATGACAGTGAAGGAACTGGGATATATTTCCAAATGCGGTTGGTGAGTGAGGTGGGGGGGAAGCTCCAGGTGTTGGGGTTCCCAGGTATCTGCGGCTCTTGTTCTTCTAGATGGTAGTGGTCATGGGTTTGGTAGGTGGTGCCTAGGAACCTTGGTATGTTATTGCAGTACATCTTGTAGATGGTACACAGCTGCCACTGTTAGTCGAAGGTGGAGGAATTGAATGTTTGTGGAAGGGGTAGCAATCAAATGGGCTGCTTTGTCCTGGATGGTGTCGAGCTTCTTGAGTGTTGCTGGGAGCTGTACTCATCCAGGGAAATGGAGAGTATTCCATTACACCCTTGCCACATCCCTTGTAGATAGTGGACAGGCTTTGGAGGGTCAGGAGGTGAGTTACTTGCCATAGAATTCCTAGCCTTTGACCTGCTCTAGTAGCCACAGTATTAATATATCCTGTCCAGTCCACTTCTGATCAATGGTAGCCCCCAGGATGTTCATTGTGGATTCAGCGATGGTAATGCCATTGAATGTCAAGGGGAAATGGTTAGATTATCTCTTGTAGCAGATGGTCATTGCCTGGTACTTGTAACTTAACACTTGTCAGTCCAAGCCTGGATATTGCCCAGGTCTTGCCGCATTTGGACATGGACTGTTTCATTATCTGAGGAGTCTCAAATGGTGCTGAATATTATGCAGTCATCGACGAACATCCCCACTTCTGACCTTATGATGGAAGGGAGGTCATTGATAAAGCAGCTGAAGATGGTTGGGCCTGAGAAACGCCTGCAGTGATATCCTGGAGCTGAAATGATTGACCTCTAACCACCACAACCATCTTCCTTTGAGCCAGGTATGATTCTAACCAGTGAAGAGTTTTCACCCTGATTCCCATTGACTGCGAGGGATGCTTGATGCCATACTCAGTAAAATGCTGCCTTGATGTCGAGGACAGTCGCTCTCACCTCACCTTTGGCATTCAACTCTTTTGTCCATGTTTGAACCAAAACTGTAATGAGGTCAGGAGCTGAGTGAACCTGGCGGAATCCAAGCTGAGCATCCGTGAACAGGTTGTTGCTGAGTAAATAATGGCACTGTTGATGACAGAGACAAACAGTTGCCCAAGAATGTAATGAGGAGTCTGCTTCTCCTGTCTAAACAATAAAAGAAGTAAAATAACATGGCAACCTTCTTAAGCTTCACTGCTTTAGCTGCTTAGCTCCTGAAGAACCTTTAGCGATAAAGCAGGTGGTGAACTAATGACCTACTGTATTGGGCATTAATGCATGCATTTTATGCCAGGAACATGGGCATATTACTGCCCAATTTCTAGACCACCATATTTTAAAAGGATTTTTAAGTCCTGTTTAATCAGTAAATGGCACACCATGGGCGGAATTTTCCCATAATTTGTCAGTATCAGGCTCTGATTGAAAACCAGTGTGTGTCTTTCCAGATGCACAGGCTGAGTTTTCAGACCAGATCTTGGACCACTCTGACAAAAAGAAAATCGGGGGGGGGGGGGGGGGGGGGAATGCCGGCTCCATAGCCATCATTAAAGAAAGCCCCTATCAGCAGTGAGGTTCAAGTTCCCCCAGCAACTCCCCCCGACCTCAAAGGTATCAGGGGCTCTTCCCCCCACCTCCACCACTCCCCAACCATAGAGGCAATATCAAGGAAGGGGGTTTCCCCCCTCACTGCCTGGTCCCTCCCCTCACTGCCTGGTCCCTCCCCTCTCTACCAATTCCCCCTCCCCCCTCCCTGCCCACTCTATCCGTCACTACGAAGCTTCCTCCCTTCAAAGGTCTCAGCCCTCTTCCCCCCACATCACACGTAATGGGAACCCCTCCCAATTGAGCTCGCCAGATGGCCCGCCATTGACACTGCCGCCCGGCGCAGGTTGTCACTTCCAGGTTGGCGGTGCCAACTTGGCAGTGTCAACCTGTCCGGGGCATGTTCCTTCCACTCCTCCAGATGATCTACTTATCTTGGGACCACCTGCGGTATCTCTTCGACTGTTTCCTGTTTTCATACAAATGTTGTGAACCTCGCCAACACAATGTCACATCGTCGAGGTTTGAATATTCAGTGAGGGGTGATTACGTGGCAGGTAGGCCCTTTAATAATATGTAAGTTCATTAAAATGAGGTTCCTGCCTTTACATCGCTGGGAAACACGTTGTCACCGGAAAGAATGTCAGTTCCCGACTCCCATGAGATTTTGCGGATGCGTCACTGTTTACACCCATGGCAAACGCAGGAGCCAAATCGCCCTGCATGTGTTAGAATTATATTGTGGCTGTTGAAATAATAATCCTTTAATGTGACATGGAGCTATATATGCGGCATTGAAGATTTGAACCAGTACAGGATTGTTTTAAGATATTGAGTGGTGGCAATCAAAACCCTTGGGCTGGATTCTCCGATTTGAAGACTAAATGCTGCCACCGGCATGGGAACAGTGGCGTTTTACGCCCAGAAAAACGGCGCAAAAGCTGCACTGATCCTCCGTGTGGTGAGATACGGCCAGAGAATTGCCGGGTCCGTGGCCGCGCATGCGCACGGAGCGGCCGTGCCATGCAACATGACGCCAGCTGCCTATGGACCCAGTCTGCCAAAAACTGCCCCCCCCCTTAATCAGCCTCGCAACCCCGGAACAACCCCAGCCCTCGCCAAAGCCCTCCTGCCCGCAAAACGACTCGCGCCCCCTCCCTGTGGTGTGGTGGCGCTGGGCTCAGACCGGAGCCACCATGCCGGGTTCATGAAAATAAAAAGAACAAGTGTTCCACACCATTGGGGACTCGGCCCATTGGGGCGGAGCATCAAAGGAGGGCCTCGGGTGACGTTCTGAGTCCATTCCAACGGTGTGTGGTGTGTTTTTGAGAGGGCAGAGCATCGCAAAAGCGGCACCGCCCCGATTTCGGCGCAAACAGGGATTCTCCGGCCGATCACCAAACGTGATTTTGCCGTTGGTAATCGGAGAATCCCGCCCCTTACCTTTACTATTAAATGCAATATAATCCAACTGTTGTGGATGATACAACTTTATAATCACTGATAGCTCAAAGTTTACATCAATGAGGCTTTTCATTTTATATCATTCGACAAGAATGTAAACATCTGCACATTCAGCAATGTTAATGAATTGTTTAAATTGAGTCCCTTTATTTACTGTGTTACTTTTATTGAACTATTAGTATGGCTGTAGATTATCTATAATTAGCTCCGCCACTGGGTGGTGTTGTGAGAGGTGCCGTAGATCTTGTTACTCACTTCACTCTGTTGGCTGTGAAGCCTGTGAAAGTGTAGTCAACCTGTACTTCCTGGCAGTTTTCAATGTGCCAGTTACTCTTGATTTCAAATGTCTCAGGAAAAATAAATCTCTTTCTAAATTGCTGAAGGAAGAATTCTTTAAGGCTGTCTATTCATCCCTTCAGTGATGGTGGTTCCCAACCTGGCTTTTTATCTTTGTGTGTGTTTCAGTAAATCGTACTCTAACTTGATTTTAAATGTGGTACGCACAAAAATAATAGCCAGGTGTTTAGAGCATCACAAGTTGCACTATAAATCCATTACACCACAGAGTATTCAGCTTCTAAATTATAGTTAAGTTCCACATGCCAACCAGACAATGAAGGATATGCTAAGTAGAAGGTAATGCCTCCTGAAGGAAAGGAGACAGGTCAAAGAATGAGTGAGCCATGCCATTGTAATGGATCTTGACTAGCTAGTTAAAAACTGAATGTTGACAGAAGTCTGGACGTAAACAGTTTGTAACATAATTTGACTCTTCCTATTGCCTCAACTCATTGGTTGCTGAAGCACTGGCAAGTTTTCCGGTGGCTGGGGTGCATGCAATGCAAAACCCTGTTGACAGTAGCAGGACCAGAAGATTCCACCGCCAGCCAGTGGCAGGCCACCTATGCTGCTGTGAAATATGCCAAGGGGGGGGGGGGGGGAAATCCCACCCCTGAACCATGCTTTTATTATCTCTATACTTGACTATCCCAAAGCATACCTGGTCAGCCTCCATAAACCTCAGCTCAACCGAACCTCTGCTGCCTGTGTCCCAACTTGCAGCAAGTCCTGCTCACCCATTACCCATGTGTTTGCTAACCTACTGTGGCTCTCAGCGCTGCAAGCCTTAATTTTGAACTTTCAAAATCCTTGACCTTCTTCATCTTGTAATCTTATTCAGCTCAATAACCATCAAAGCTATCTGAACTGCTTTTATTCTGGCACCTGAGCTTTTCGGATTTTAATTGTTCAGCCACTGGTGGCTTTCCATTAGTTGCCTTGGCCTTAAGCATTAAAAAACCATTCCCAAAACCCTCTGGCTCTCTGTTTGATTTGCTCATTAAAACCTATCTCTTTGACCAAATTATTGAGTATCTGCCCTATGTTCTCTTTACCTGGGTCACTTGTCAAATTTTGCTTCCTAAACGGTCCAGTGAAACACCTTGAGATATTTTATTACATTAAAGATGCTGTATAAATCCAAGTCGTTGCCCCCTAATTCATTGACAAATATCAAGTGGGAAAATGCCAAGGAGTGGGAAAAATAATCAATTTTGAAAGAAAAGGTTATAAATGATAAACTAGCGCTACTCTCCTTCAAGTTTCTCGTTGCCATCAATCTGATGATAATTGATTTGGGTATAGTCTCCAGTTTATTCTTTCTCACCCCTTTATTTTCTGTAAAATGTAGAGAATTTGGTGTGTTAGTTACTTTGCCATGGCCATGTTTCTTTCTGGAACTTGAAAGAATGGAAGAATGGAATAATTGTATGAGAGTGTTTACATATGGTGCAGGAAAAGGAGAGATAGTATCAAACTTTATGATGTCTTTTCCTGTTGCTTCATATATGTCAACTGCCAGTTTATATGACAGTGGTTGCTGGCAAAAAATCATTACAGATCAGACTTTTCTGCTCAATGGTACTCCAAATTGAATCTGTCTGCAAATGGGAGTTATTTCTGATGCTGTTTACTACAGGAGTATTCTTGTAAGAACAACAGTTCACCTACCATAGTGTGACGTGACCAGAATCACTTCCATTAATTATATCATAACAGAGAGGAGAGACCCTGAGAGTGAAGGGAATGGAGGCAATGGATAAAATAATGGGAAGAGGGAAAGTGAACCTGGATGACAAACAAAAAAGGGAACTGGAAGTGTGCATTTAGAAAGGAGAGGAAAGCAGAATGATGAGTGGAAGGGAAAGTGGAAATGAATGGACATGAGGATGAGAGAGATGGGAAGTGATGACAAGGAAGGTGAGACGAAAGTCAAAAATAGGTTACAATGAAGGGGAAAAAGTGGCAGAAGATGAGAGCAATTATTGGGGAAGTAGATGGAATGAAACCGTGGTATTTTTGAATGTCAGAGAAAGGGAATAGCTAATATTAACTGAGACAGAGGGGGAATAGTGTTTCTTTGAACTCTGTTGAGAAGGGGTCGATGGCCTCTGATGTGGGAGCTGAATATGAGGCAGTACTGCTGAGGTAACATTTCTGGGAGTGGTTTGTTTGTTGAAAATCCGAATTTCATTTTGCGCTTACTTATTTTTAAAGTTAAATACCATTTGTGATGTATAAAAGTGCATAAAATTAATATTTTTTCAGGTAAAGTGCAAACTTCAAGGGAGACATACCTTGGGCCCCTTGAAATGCAAGACAACCTGATTTGAGGCATATAAGGTTCTTAGGGGGCTTGACAGGATAGATGCTGAGCGATTGTTTTCCCTTGTGGGAGAGTTGAGAACCAGAGGACATAATCTCAGAGTAAGGGGTCACCCATTAAGACAGAAATAGGGAGCAATTATTTATCTGAGAGGGTAGCGAACCTGTGGAATTCTATACCACAGAGGGCTGTAGAGGCTGGGTCGTTAAGTATGTTCAAGGCTGAGATAGACTGGTTTTTAATCAGTAAATGAATCAAGGGTAATGGGGATAAACTGGGAAAATAAAGTTGGGGATTATCATCGCATCAGTCATGATCTCATTGAATGGCAGAGCAGACTTAATGGGCCGAATTGCCAACTTCTGAAATGAAATGAAAATGAAATGAAAATCGCTTATTGTCACAAGTAAACTTCAAATGAAGTTACTGTGAAAAGCCCCTAGTCGCCATATTCCGGCGCCTGTTCGGGGAGTCTGGTACGGGAATTGAACCGTGCTGCTGGCCTGCCTTGGTCTGTTTTAAAAGCCAGCGATTTAGCCCAGTGTCCTAAACCAGCCCCATTCTGCTCCTACATCTTATGGTCTTACAGAATCATAGAATTTCTGCAGTGCAGAAGGAGGCCATTCAACCCATTGAGTCTGCACCGGTCTTCTGAAAGAGCACCCTACCCAGGGGCACTCCTCCACCCTATCCCTGTAACCCCACCTAACCTTTGGACACTAATGGGCAATTTAGCATTGCCAATCTACCTCATCTGCACATTTTTGGGCAGTTGGAGGAAAACGGAGTACCAGAAGGAAACCCATGCAGTCACGGGGAGGAAGTGCAAACTCCACACAGTCACCCAAGGTCAGAGTCGAAACCGGATCCCTGGATATGTGAGGCAGCAGTGCTAAACACTGTGTACTACCAATGTTTTTGTTTCAGTTTTTGCATTTCCTCCATGAGCCTTTTATGAATGTTTTCCTTCTAGTTTGACTGAAAGAAGGATGGGCACAGCAACAAAAACTAATTTAACTACCATGTTACAAAAACTAATGTAACAATTTGTTGTGACATTTAATTGGCTCATAATCAATCCTATTTTGGAGTTTCAGCTTGTTAAACCTGCCAACTGTTTTGAAGTTGAGCTCTGCTTCGTAGATCTCTACATTAGCATGTAGATGGCTTTATCTGGTTACTGTTAATATTTAAATCCTTCAATTCCAAGAATATTAATTATTAACAAACAGAAGCACAGGGTGCGATCGAATGGCCTCGTTGCTCCTGACTCAGTGACGCAGAGAGGCTGTTAAATCTCACAAAAGGCCTCTCGTGAGATTTTCGACGCTCTGAACGCCCCCGCGAGATGTCGCGATCTGGATCCTGCCCTCGCTGGGCGAGATCCAGATTAAAATATTTAAGTGAGCCATTAGGCTCATGTAAATATGTCGGTGCCAGATTCTCCCGAGGCCCAGGAACGATGCCTGAGGACACTCGCCATGGCGCTGTTTATCACTGGTCCACACAAACGTGGACTCGGCGTAAAGGCACTTGGGAGGGGTTTCCAGGCTGTCTGAGGCCCCCGGGTGATCGGGCTATGGGTAGGGAGGACCCTCGTACACCCGCTGCTGCCTAGGCACCTTGGCACTGCCAACTCTGTGCCATGGCAGTGCCAAGGTGCCCAAATGTCAGCAACTGGGTCTTAAGAGGGGGGCTGGAGGACCCCCTAAAAGATAGGTTGGGGCAGTGGGGGGGGGGGGGGGGGGGGGGGTCCAGAGGCCACGGTGCGGTGTCTGAGGGGGTCGAGAGATCTGGGTAGCATTTAAAAATGCCGCCCTGATCTCTCAGTCAGTGAGGAAAGTGTGTTTCCGAATGCGGGCAGAAAAATGCCAAGTCCCATTAGCACCGAGAAAGATCCCGCTATTTGCGCACAAAACGGGACTCTGTTTTTTGAGTGTTAAATTGCACCCCTAATCTTATGCATGTAGTGAAAGGAACGTAGACTGCTTTAAGGTTATCAATCTACCTGTTAACAAACACTCCCCTCCAATTAAACTGGAAATAATGAGCAAAATCATCAGGTCCTGCCGACAAAGCATCCCCGCCGCAGATTTCCCACCAGCGTGGGTGGATTAAATGGGAAATCCTATTGACAGAGGGGAGACTGGCCAACAGCAGGTCACCTCTCACTGCCGTGAAATATGCTGTAGGGAGGCCAGAGATTCTCCAGACAAGCTTCATGCTGACTATTCGTCTTTCTGATAAGTGGAAAAATGATACAGACGGGGCGGGATACTCTGATCCCGGGGCTGGGTTGGAGAATCGCCGGGCTGGGCGCGATTCACATGACGCCACCCCAATGCCAGTCCGCTGGTTCTCTGATCATCGGAGAAGCGCCGCCATTAGCACTAGCAAGGCGCCGGCACACCGATTCTCCGCTCAGATGGGTCGAGTGACCACCAAGAAAACCCGAGTCCCGCCGGCGCCGTTCACATGTGGTGTTACCCGGCGGGACCTTGCGTCAATACTGCGGGGGGCAAACTGGTGGGAGGGAGGGGTATCCAACCCCGGGGGGGGGGGGGGTCGTCCACCGTGCCCCGTGATCAGGGTGTACTGATCGGCGTGCTGGTCTCTCCTGGTGGGGGCCTCTTTTACTCCACGCCGACCCCTGTAGCTCTCCGCCATGTTGCATCAGGGCCGACGCGGAGAAGGAAGCTAATGCGCATATGCGAGTTTGCGGCGGTCACAGCATGAATGCGCAGACCCGCGGCGCCCTTTTGACGCTGGCATTGGCGGCTGGAGCTGTGTGAGTCACTCCAGTGCCGTGCTGGCCCCCTGTAGGGCTCAAGATCGCTGCTCCTGGGGGCCTATTGACGCCATCATAAAACGCGACGGCATTTACGATGGCGTCAACACTTAGCCTCAGGATCGGAGAATCCCACCCAGGAAGTTTAGATTGAACTAGCAATTTGAATCTGTTAAAGATATAAATTTATACGCAACGAAAAATAAACCACTTGGTAAAATACAACACCATTGGTTGGATTTTCCGCAGCACCGCGCCAAAATCATGTTTGGTGCAGGGGTGGAGAATCCACTTTTACGACCTAATCGGGCCCGTGGCCGCTCCCGCGATTCTCCGGTCCCCACTCGCGAGTTACGCGGCATGGTTGGGGGGCCATTGCCAGAGGCCCTTCCAGCGATGCTCTGGTCCTGACCGGCTAACTTCCTAATAGCGTGGTTCTAACCATGTCTGGCCGGTCGGGACTCTCATGTGGTGACTCAGTCTGCGGCTGCACTGGTGGGGGGATCAAGTACCGGGGGCGCCCTTATTTTGGTCCAGGTCCGCCGGCTGAATCCGCCATTGTGTTCGGCATGGCCGCTACCGGCCACCGCGGTGCGCATGGAACTGGGAGTGCGGGGGCCCGTTTGCGTAGCGTAAGCGGCGAGAAGCACTCCGGGGCCCTGCCAGCCCCCTGCAGGTAGATAAATAGGTCTTCATTTTTGTCAGGAAAATCTGGCGTGAAATGCCAGCGTTTTTACGCCGGCGAGGGGACATAGCCCCATTTTTGGAGAATCCAGCCCCATATTTCTTCTCTGATCTTTAAATGACTTTTTGAGGCCCTCATAACAACACAATTCAGAATGTTTAAAGTTCTCGATGTCAGAAATTTAACTGAGGTTTGGATGGATGTAAACATAAGGCGGGATTCTCCGGCCGTGTTTGCCCAGCGACCGGAGAATCCCGCCCAAGGTCATTGCATTTTTCCATTGTCGGTGTGTAGCATGTGACGTTCTTGCAGCCCTTGGATGTTAAATACTGTGAAGCTGCATTTCACCATTAAATGATACAATGAGCCAATTGAAGTGTGTGAACCACAGAACGAAACAACTGTCTTGTATTTGTCACAGCTCCAACAGCTGTCAATGGAACAATTTTCAAAATGAGTGAAATAAAAGGAAAATCGCTTATTGTCACAAGTAGGCTTCAATGAAGTTACTGTGAAAAGCCCCTAGTTGCCACATTCTGGCGCCTGTTCGGGGAGGCTGGTACGGGAATTGAACCGTGCTGCTGGCCTGCCTTGGTCTGCTTTAAAAGCCAGCGATTTAGCCCAGTGTGCTAAACCAGCCCCTAAAGTACATTGAATATGGCAAAATATTGAATATGACATAAAGGCCTAGAACTTCCATTCTACCAGGGTTTGTACTCCAGAAATTGATCTGGGGGACCTACCAGATTGCCCATGCAAGAACTGCACAGGAATTGCCTGCTTGTTCAAACTTTCAGTGGGCAATTGCCCTGCACCTGGAACCATCCTATACTCTTATTTAAATTAGAAACTTCAGATCATTCGACTCTCTTAGCAGAATAGTTACACAGAAAAGATTAGAACCACTTGTAACTTCTGGAACCCCTGAACTCGCCCAGGTCTAGCATATCCCAAACTATTAGCTCCTGCAGAGAAAGCATTATCTTTCGCTTGACGGACCAATTAGCAGACTAAACAACGTGGTCAGATTTATTTCCATTTTAACCCTAGTTAATGCAAAACTATTATTATTTTTATTCATTCATGGGCTTTGGCCTCACTCGTTAGGCCTTCATTTATTGCCCATCCCTAATTGCCCTTGAACTGGCTTTTTAGGCCATTTCATAGGACATTTCAGGTGTCAACCATATTGCTGTGGATCTGCAGTCATATGTAGGCCAGACCAGGTCAGGATGACAGATTTCCTGTCCTAAAGGACATTAATGAGCCGGATGGGTTTTTACGACAGTCGGCAGTGATTTCACAGCCACCATTAGAATTTTAATTCGGGATGTCTGATTTGATTTATTGTCACATGTACCGAAGTACAGTGTAAACTATTTTTCTGCGGCCAAGGGAATGTATACAGTACGTACATAGCAGACAAAAATGAATAATCGTCAGAGTACATTGACAAATGGTACATCAACAAACAGTGATTGGTTATAGTGTGGAACAAGGGGCCAAACAAAGCAAATACATGAGTATTTATATATGAAGTGGAAAAGAATTTTAGTAAGTCAGAACAGTGATAAGAGATAAAAGAAAAGGGTCTGGGGGAGAGAGCTCGCAGAGAGTTGCCATGCCACGGCGCAATTTGTGCCTGCTTGGGCCTTGGGCATGAAGGGAGGCACTTCCTTGAAGGGAGCCCTTTCTTCATCTGCCCACCTCGCCCCCAAAGTATTTCCACCAAGGGTCCCCCACCCCGGCCTGTCCATCTAGTCCTCCAACTCCTCTTGCTATCTCCCTCAGGCTTCACCTCTTCTCTCTGCTGTATGGTCCCCCCACACACCTAATCCTGGACTCTAGAACTAACTCTAGTCCGAATGGCCTCCTTCTGCAGTGTAAATTCTATGACAACTAAAATCTGAGGACTGCTTGTATATCCCAGTCCAGGCCAATGCTGCCACTGATGCTGTTGGAACTACAGAGTGCCGCCAATCAGATTGGTTGGCAGTTCTCTGAGGTGGGACTTCCACACACGTGAGGTGCAGAAGTTCGGCTTTCAGGCAATTAAATGGTGTGAGGCTGCCTTGGTTGGCTGGTATGTGTCCCTTGCTGACTCTTCAGATGGCGGGACAGGAAACCCTACCATCTTAAAAATCCTGCCTAATTTGGGTAAGTGTTGGGCAATAATTTCAGAATGTTTAAATTCACTAGAAGTTCAAGTCAGACAATTACGTCTGTAGCACTCAGAAAATGTAACTTTTATAGGTTGGAGAGAATGGAGGAGTAAATAGCACTGATGCATTTAATAGAAAGCTAGATAAGCACACAAAGGAATTGGAATAGGTTATTCTGTTTGGGTTAGAAGAAGAGGGGTGGGAAGAGGCTTGGGGGGAGCATGATCATTGGCATAGACTAGTTGGACAGAGTGGCCTGTTTCTGCACTGTAAATTTGAAGTGATTTGATGCACTTAATGTGAAAAAGAAAATTGATGTTAAAAAAAAGAACAGAACAGGTTGTATGGAAGAGATCAACCTTAATTAATAATTCAGTAATGGCTTTGCACTGGTAAATGGTTAAGTGGCTTGTGCCAGATTCTGTCAAAGGTTTTGAAGATTTCCAAGGAATTGAAAGATTAACTATTCCAAGAGCAAAAATTCCATAACTAAGTAATATATGCAAAAAGCTCATTGTTGATTACATTGCTGAAAAACATGCTGACAAGTATTCATAATTTGAGAGTAAACAACAGTCTCCATAACTTTAGAAATTCCCACCTGAGGCATTAAGGTGGCAGTTTACAGTTTTTCTCAGGGTTACTGTGAACATCGGTAAATTTCAATGATAAAGAAGGACGAACTGTCAGAAATATTAATGAGTATAGAATGAAATGAGAAGTAGATGTGACAGATGCAACAGGTTGTGATGTCACTGAAGAAAATGCACCAGGAAAGGACTGTCACCCTATTGCCCCTAATGATAGGGTGGTGGAATTTTGGTCACTAAGTACTGCAAATATTTTCTTTCCAAAATACATTTATAAATGTCACTGTACATAGCGATTAGCACATAACATCCACCCATGGTGGCTGGTTACAGAGTTGTGTTTTATCGCTGGTAACTTCCAAATAGTAGCAGTAGCGATCACACCTCAAGGAGTGATGAAGAATCAGGACAGGAGCTGAAAATTGAATGAAGACCTGAGAAAGGGAAAAGTGAAGTTAAAAATAAATTCCAAGATTAAAGCCCATTCAAGACTAATTTGTTAAGCCCAAATAGATTTTTTAAACCATCTTACCCTTCCAAGAAAGTCGCAGAAGAAATTGGCAATTTCCTAATTTAGCGTGAAAGTATCTCCAGTCAAGCATCAGTGTTTAGTCAGAGCTCGTTTTTTAAGAAGCTAAATGCTCTCATGTTACCTTAGCCTTTGGAAAGATTGTGCAGTGTTTAATGACACAGTGAAGTAATTCAGGCAGGAAATGATAACTGGCCCATTTGGGCCGGCTATCTAGTTATCTTTATTACACTGTCTGCTATTCTAACTCATTCTTTCCCAGGACTTATTGCCCTCAATCTTTGCTTCCTCTTATAATCAGCAGGTTTTTAGAACCCAAGAAGAGCATCACTTAATTGTCACTTTCTGATGCCTCCTCTTCTGTTTTATTATTTTCAGACTTGGTATTTCCAGACGATGGATCTTGATCCTTCATATTTGTCTAGTATTTTAAAATAAGACAAAAGGTTACTTCAGTAGATCAACACATCAGTTAAATCCAATAATTTCCTTCCTTTTGAAGTAAACAAAAATTGTTTTGAACTATTAATGCTCTTGTGATGAATCTGTTATATATATTGGCTGCAGTGTCCCGCATTCATTTTAAACGTTACTGTGAATAGAGAATGAGGCAGTTGAACAGATCTTATGGAATACATAATTGAAACCTTGGACTCAACCAATGTTATAGAAACTGGCTACATGTATGGGTGTTAAATAAGAGTTTGAAAAGGGTATTGATAAATTAAACCCCCAAAATATATCAGTTATTTCAAACTCTATAAAAAGGCTGTAAAAATTCTAGCTTGGGAGAGAAAGTGAAAAGAAGGTTTAGGGGCTGAAATTTCAGAGGTCAGAATCAGCATTCGTGGGCAGTTTGCACTTCAGAGTGTAAACAGAACCCACATAGACCATAAGACCAGACATGATAGGAGCAGAAGTAGGCCATCTGGCCCATTGAGTCTGCTCCGCCACTCAATCATGGCTGACCTGATACAATCCTCAACTCAGCTCTCCCGCTTTATCCCAACCCTCGGCTCGACAACTGATTTAGAAGAATCTGTCTAACACAGCTTTGAGCATACTGGGCTTCTGATTACGTCATGGTCTGAGTCAAATTCCAGTTGGAAGTGGACCAGTCTACCCCTCCCCACAACTGGACCAGCCCCTCTCCGCACCTCATGGCAGAGGAGGGATCAGTTACTTTTCTAAGAGTTGTTATTATTTGCATTGGAGCATTTGACATGTTTTGGAGCCTTTTTACTTCGACCCTTTGTGGGCCTCAGTCTCTACTTTTGCCCTTAGTGGACGTCATTCTCCACTATTACAACTATAGGGCCCTGCTCTGAATTTCCTGGTAGATGCCAAGATGAGCTCCACTAAAATAACTGTAATACTCTTTATTAGTGTCTCAAGTAGTCTAGTTGCCACACTCCAGCGCCTGTTCGGGTACACAGAGGGAGAATTCTGAATGTCCAATTCACCTAACAAGCACGTCTTTCGGGACTTGTGGGTGGAAACCCACGCAGACACGGGGAGAACGTGCAGATTCCACACAGACAGTGAGCCAAGCCGGGAATCGAACCCAGGTCCCTAGTGCTGTGAAGCAGCCGTGCCGCCCACTGAAGTATAAATGGCCTATCCCTATTTATGGTATTGATATTGCTCCTTTAGTTTATGACAGATTCTGTGTTATTGCCATGGACATAAGGGAATCCCAGTCCACCACCAGCAGAGTGAGGTCCCGGGAATTCTGGGTTCAGAGGTTGGTGAGTATACAACATAAATGGGCCAGGTCAACCTGCTCCAAAGGCTGGGGCATTAAGTGTTACTGAATGGCTTTGGTCTTTCTGATGTTGAGTCTGTGGAAACAGCAGATTAGATGTTGCGTAAGCAATATTGACAATGCAGAGGCCGTGGAAGAGTTGAGAGAAATGGTGAAGGGATGGAGCACCGAAGGGGAAAATAGTATCATAAATGTAAAAGGGAGGTGGATAGATATTGAAGAGGGAAATGATTTATGGCTGCAAGCGATAGAATAATATGTGATATTTTGAACCATGAGGATGGCCAAAATGGACTGTAGTTTTCTGTTCTAGTCTTGTATATGCCCATATTTAGAATGCAGTATAGCACATTGATAAATAAAACATTGCTTTTGAGGAATGGCCCATTTGTTCTTGGAAGATGAGATTTTTTTTGATCTTGTCTTTCTTTTATGTAGAATCCATGGAGCTAGAAGTAAGCTGTTGGTGTTGAAGTATGCTTCTTGTAGGTAATGGGCTAGTACCTGCAGAGGTGCCTTTTCTGGTCCAGTTCACATGGAAAATACTCCTGATCTTCCACAAAGCAGCATCTTTGAATTGCTGCTCAGACGGTCCTTTCTGTGTCCTGCCACAGCTCTATATTTCTGGCTGTGTCTTCTGAGCCTGGCTTCTCCAGAAATGCAGAGCATTTGGTCAATTGGAGGACTCCCATCAGAGCAGATGTGCATCAAGGATGACTGGAGAAACCCCTTCTTTTTTTTTTGCAGCACCTGGTGCTGCAAGGTAAGCTTAATTGCCCAATGTGAATGTTAATAAATGGGTAAATGGATGAATGTTAATGCATGACTGTATGAGTGACTGGATGAATGTGTGAATGGACAGGGTGCTACAGTGGATCGATGGGTGAGGTAAGTGGCTCAGGTGGTAGTTGGGTGAGGTGATAGGTGGGCAAGGTGGTAGGTGGATGAGGTGGGGAAGTTGATGAGTGAGTGGATCAAGGATAATCGGGTCGGATCATGAGGGGTAGTCAAGGTCATGTTCCAGTCAGGTCAGGTTGGCCGGTAGGTGGGCAGTAGTCACATCTGGTTGGAGTATTGTCAGGGTCAGGTCAGTGGAGTAGTCAGGTCAGGTCATGAGACAGTTGTGTAGTGGAGGATAGTTAGGTCTGGTTGGGCAATAGTCAGGTTGGGCCCGGAGAAGTATTCGGGTGGTTGGTGTGGTCAGGCGGGATAGTCAGGTGGCGGGGGGTAGTTGGGGAGTCAGTGTGAGTGCTTAGTGCAGGCAGTATGAGTGAGGGCGGGTCTGCAGTTATCCAGGAGTTAGGCTAAAGTTTTGTTTGTCTAGCTTTCCCTGGGTACTATTGTTGTGGCAAAAAATTGAAATCATTCAAGTTGCAATAACTGAGACTTTATTGAGAAACATATTTGAGAGACATGGCTCTGCTTCTACAAAATGTCTGACTGGTACCAAGACTGTGTAACGTATTTATATAATTTGGTTATCGTCCTTTACACTATATGGGCGGAATTTACCGAACACCCCACCGCGTATATTTTGGCGGGTGAGGCAGCTAGCCAGCGGGATCCATCGGTCCCGCCGTTGTCAACAGGATATCCTGTTGACAGCACCCCTCGTCGTTGGGAAACCCATGTGCCGGCATGCGACCAGAATTTCCCGCCGTTGTGAACAGCCGGTAACAGCAGCATTATACTGGCAGCATTATACTGGCAACAGCTGTAATTTAACTAACTGAAGCTGAAGTCTGTGCTTCACACTTTTTCTTCCCCATTCTATGAAGGTCATTAAGTTTGTGATTGTTAAACAGTTTCCCACACCAGCATGCTGAGAGAGAGCTCTAATAATTCTTCTTTTAAAACTATTAATGTTCATTACTACATTCGCCTATTTCAAAGATATTAATATCAAATTATTTTTATTTCTCCACTTCACTATCCTGGTAAGTACACCAGAACTGTCCATACTGTCTGACCCTGAGTTAGAGTCAGAGACTTCTGCAGAGGAACCTGGGAAACAGTGGAATTGCTTGTCAGAAGTTCAAATGTCCCAGATAATTCCCTTGGAGGTCTGCACTCTGGGACTTAAGCAGGCTCCTGAAACACATCTTGGATTGTTCGTCCGCTCTCTGCCTATCCAGAGACTGGAAGATCTGGGACAATATTTACTTGAGCGAGCTTGTAGAGGGCAAATGGAATGTGAGAAACCATGTCCCACCAAGGAATCAACACCTTTTTGAAGAAGGTGGGATAGAAAATTAGCAAAATTAGCAAAAGGGTTACTAACCTGGCATTTACCAGCAATATGGAGGAGTCATTTCACAAGAGGGGGTGAATAAAGTGGACAGAAATGTACGGTAAATATAAATTCACAAACATTTTTTATTGAACTATTTGATCTCTTAAATAATCCTGACCTTTGTTGTCTTGGTTATTAAACTTTACATGATTTTTAATTAACATTGGATTTTAAAGTTTAGTTTTCAACAACTTTGGACTTAGCGATTTTAATGTTTACTTATCAAATTCCACTGGTATTTTGGGAAATTATCATTAATAACTTCATCAATAAGCAACTATGACTTGCAATTAGTTTTTATTTTACATGTGGAAATGATATGTGCAGAATTGAACTTAGAGTAAAATTTCAATATTTGCAAATGCTACTGTTGGCAATTTAATGAAATACTATCCCACCAGAGTCGCCAATAATGTTGCTCTTTAGTGTCGCCAATATGATACTGAGGCTCTTTTTATGATATGATGTTATGTCCCAACACTCTCGCCAATACTGTGGGTGTTTCTATTTCTCTTACTGAAACACAAAGCTTTCCCGTATATCGGTCAAATGACCACACAACCAGTTAGTCAGTTCAAGTTCAAAGATGGTTTATTTACACACAAGGGTTACTTCAACATGCAGGCACAATATGCTATAAATTAAACTACACCTATCAACTACAATAACTTATACTTGACTTCAGGCGACCGGCACTGTGCAAAGTTTGGTATTGTAGCCAGATAAGGCCTTTATCTTGATCTCACGTGGCTGGTTTGAAGAAGTGGCTCTGTCTCTGCTGGGCTCATCCGTCAGATAGCGATTGTTGGGCTTGAACTTGGCTGTCTGGTCGTTATAGAACATAGAACATAGAACGATACAGCGCAGTACAGGCCCTTCGGCCCTCGATGTTGCACCGACATGGAAAAAAACTAAAGGCCATCTAACCTACACTATGCCCTTATCATCCATATGCTTATCCAATAAACTTTTAAATGCCCTCAATGTTGGCGAGTTCACGACTGTTGCAGGTAGGGCATTCCACGGCCTCACCACTCTTTGCGTAAAAAACCCACCTCTGACCTCTGTCCTATATCTATTACCCCTCAATTTAAGGCTATGTCCCCTCGTGCTTGCCACCTCCATCCGCGGGAGAAGGCTCTCACTGTCCACCCTATCTAACCCTCTGATCATTTTGTATGCCTCTATTAAGTCACCTCTTAACCTTCTTCTCTCTAACGAAAACAACCTCAAGTCCATCAGCCTTTCCTCATAAGATTTTCCCTCCATACCAGGCAACATCCTGGTAAATCTCCTCTGCACCCGTTCCAAAGCTTCCACGTCCTTCCTATAATGAGGCGACCAGAACTGTACGCAATACTCCAAATGCGGCCGTACTAGAGTTTTGTACAACTGCAACATGACCTCATGGCCCCGGAACTCAATCCCTCTACCAATAAAGGCCAACACACCATAGGCCTCCTTCACAACCCTATCAACCTGGGTGGCAACTTTCAGGGATCTATGTACATGGACACCGAGATCCCTCTGCTCATCCACACTACCAAGAATTTTACCATTAGCCAAATATTCCGCATTCCTGTTATTCTTTCCAAAGTGAATCACCTCGCACTTCTCCACATTAAACTCCATTTGCCACCTCTCAGCCCAGCTCTGCAGCTTATCTATGTCACTCTGTAACCTGCAACATCCTTCCGCACTGTCTACAACTCCACCGACTTTAGTGTCGTCTGCAAATTTACTCACCCATCCTTCTGCGCCCTCCTCTAGGTCATTTATAAAAATGACAAACAGCAACGGCCCCAGAACAGATCCTTGTGGTACGCCACTCGTAACTGAACTCCATTCTGAACATTTCCCATCAACTACCACTCTCTGTCTTCTTTCAACTAGCCAATTTCTGATCCACATCTCTAAATCACCCTCAATCCCCAGCCTCCGTATTTTCTGCAATAGCCGACCGTGGGGAACCTTATCAAATGCTTTACTGAAATCCATATACACCACATCAACTGCTCTACCCTCGTCTACCTGTTCAGTCACCTTCTCAAAGAACTCGATAAGGTTTGTGAGGCATGACCTACCCTTCACAAAACCATGCTGACTATCCCTAATCATATTATTCCTATCTAGATGATTATAAATCGTATCTTTTATAATCCTCTCCAAGACCTTACCCACCACAGACGTTAGGCTCACCGGCCTATAGTTACCGGGGTTATCTCTACTCCCCTTCTTGAACAAAGGGACCACATTTGCTATCCTCCAGTCCTCTGGCACTATTCCTGTAGCCAACGATGACCTAAAAATCAAAGCCAAAGGCTCAGCAATCTCTTCCCTGGCTTCCCAGAGAATCCTAGGATAAATCCCATCAGGCCCCGGGGACTTATCTATTTTCACCTTGTCCAGAATTGCCAACACTTCTTCCCTACGCACCTCAATGCCATCTATTCTAATAGCCTGGGTCTCAGCATTCTCCTCCACAATATTATCTTTTTCTTGAGTGAATACTGACGAAAAGTATTCATTTAGTATCTCGCTTATCTCCTCAGCCTCCACACACAACTTCCCACCACTGTCCTTGACTGGCCCTACTCTTACCCTAGTCATTCTTTTATTCCTGACATACCTATAGAAAGCTTTTGGGTTTCCTTGATCCTACCTGCCAAAGACTTCTCATGTCCCCTCCTTGCTCGTCTCAGCTCTCTCTTTAGATCCTTCCTTGCTTCCTTGTAACTATCAGACGCCCCAACTGAAACTTCATGCCTCATCTTCACATAGGCCTCCTTCTTCCTCTTAACAAGAGATTCCACTTCTTTGGTAAACCACGGTTCCCTCGCTCGACCCCTTCCTCCCTGCCTGACTGGTACGTACTTATCAAGAACATGCAATAGCTGTTCCTTGAACAAGCTCCACATATCCAGTGTGCCCAACCCTTGCAGCCTACTTCTCCAACCAACACATCCTAAGTCATGTCTAATGGCATCATAATTGCCCTTCCCCCAGCTATAACTCTTGCCCTGCGGGGTATACTTATCCCTTTCCATCACTAACGTAAAGGTCACCGAATTGTGGTCACTGTTTCCAAAGTGCTCACCTACCTCCAGATCTAACACCTGGCCTGGTTCATTACCCAAAACCAAATCCAATGTGGCCTCGCCTCTTGTTGGCCTGTCAACATATTGTGTCAGGAAACCCTCCTGCACACATTGTACAAAGAATGACCCATCTAATGTACTCGAACTATATCTTTTCCAGTCAATATTTGGAAAGTTAAAGTCTCCCATAACTTGTTACTTTCGCTCTTTTCCAGAATCATCTTCGCCATCCTTTCCTCTACATCCCTAGAACTATTAGGTGGCCTATAGAAAACTCCCAACAGGGTGACCTCTCCTTTCCTGTTTCTAACCTCAGCCCATACTACCTCAGAAGAAGAGTCCCCATCTAGCATCCTTTCCGCCACCGTAATACTGTCCTTGACTAGCAGCGCCACACCTCCCCCTCTTTTGCCCCCTTCTCTGAGCTTACTAAAACACCTAAACCCCGGAACCTGCAACAACCATTCCTGTCCCTGCTCTATCCATGTCTCTGAAATGGCCACAACATCGAAGTCCCAGGTACCAACCCATGCTGCCAGTTCCCCTACCTTATTTCGTATACTCCTGGCATTGAAGTAGACACACTTCAAACCACCTACCTGAACACTGGCACCCTCTTGCGAAGTCAAATCTGTGCTCCTGACCTCTATACTCTCAATCTCCCGTACCCCAAAACTACAATCCAGGTTCCCATGCCCCTGCTGAATTAGTTTAAACCCCCCCAAAGAGCACTAACAAATCTCCCCCCCAGGATATTGGTGCCGCTCAGGTTCAGATGTAGACCATCCTGTCTATAGAGGTCCCACCTTCCCCAGAAAGAGCCCCAGTTATCCAGAAATCTGAATCCCTCCCGCCTGCACCATCCCTGTAGCCACGTGTTTAATTGCTCTCTCTCCCTATTCCTCATCTCACTATCACGTGGCACGGGCAACAACCCAGAGATAACAACTCTGTTTGTTCTCAAGTTATGCTGCAGTTGGGCTGACACAGGCTGGATTTAAAGGAGGCTGGCACAGGCTGGGTCCAAAAGAAGCAGAACACATGGCTGTGTCCTCTTTTATCCCTCTGGGAATTTGCACTCTTTGGGGAGGTCCTTGATCTTGGACCTAATAGTTCGACAGGGCTCTGATCACTGCCTTCGATTTCAGCCTATAAAGGGGGAGGTGCCTTGGTGGCTGGGTGGGTCCTTAGCGGTCATTGACCTTGGCAGTTGGGCTCTCTGAGTAAAGGGAGTGGCGCCGATCAGTCTGTGGCTGTATCGGTTTCTTGAGTGCAGTCCTATTGTTCTGGGGAAATGGGCCATTAGAATGCAAACGAGCGGGGGTTTCGATCAGGTCTAGCTACCTGCGTTTCAAATACACAGAAGCTCTGTATCTGTCTGAGTCCTGGGTTGGCCAAAATTCCCATGGTGCTTTTCAGGTGGCCATCTCAGATGGCTACAATACCAAACTTTGAGATGTGGCAATAGTGAAGATGATACGGATCGACTGCAGCAGGACATATTTTGGCTAGCAGGATGGGCAGATCGAGAAGTGATGCATTTTGGCAGAAAAAGTAGGGAAAGATAATATACATTTAATGGCACAGTTCCCAAGAGCTTGCTGGGACAAAAGGAACTGAAGTGTCATGTGCATAGATATTTGATGCTGTGCACAATGAGAGCGTAGTTAGCAAATCACATGTGATCTTGGGATTCTTAAATTGAGCTATTAGGCCCGATCTAACCAACTGGGAAATGAGTCCCATAGCAATCTCATTTAGTCGCGTGTTTCCCGGCGCTCGCAGCACTGAGAAGTACCCTGTTATCTAACGCTCATCCAGTTAGATAAGGAGCCTTAGTGGGGAACGGATGGCTAAGGCTGCACTCAGCACAGTTTATTGCATTGAGGAGCTCCGCCTACCGGAAGTCCTCAGTGCAGTGAGAGATCGGAACGCCATTTTTAAATGACGTCCTGATCTCTTGAGCTCCCAATGTGACCCCCAAATCCCCCCAAGCTCCAAACCCCAGGCCTCCTCGCACTGCCCCACACTCCCGCAGTGCCCAGGTGCTATTCTACCCAGAAGGCAAGCACCTGGAGGCCTCTGATCCTCTGGGAGACCCCCATGAGTGCCGTTCCATCTAGTGCCTATTTGTGGAGGCCAGCACTGAACGGCGCTCACCTGAGATCTCCGAGGCAAAAGGGATAGATCCCAACGCCTTGGTTACCTCAGGGAACTGCATGTTAGAGTGAGACTAGCTGTCTCGCTCTAATATGTAGATTTGCCAAAAAATTATCCCGCCCACTATGGACGGCTTCGCATCGCAACGTCTCCCGAGATCACGTTTGATCTTCCATGGCATAGCGAGCTGGGCAGATCTCGTTAGCGGGGTCTCTCGTAATTTACCGGCCATGTTATGCTGCAACGCACTGCTTTTCAATGCCTAACCCATTGAGGACAAAAGTAGGGAAGTTATGCTGAAACTTTATAAAGCTCTGAGTAGACCATAGTAGACCACAACGAGTGTATTTGCATAGAGATGTGAAGATTCTTGATAATATGCAAAGGAGATTTATCAGATCAGTTCCAGGAATGAGGAATTTTATCCACACAGCTAGGTTGGACAACCTGGAGTTGTTCTCATTGGAACAAAGGAGATTGAGGGGAGATTTCATAGATGCATATAAGACAATATGACAGATATAGTAAAGCAAACAAAGAAACATTTCCTATTAGCTGATAGTACAAGGACTAGATGACACAGATTTAAGGATGTGGGCATGAGATTTGGGTTGTGAAGAACATTTTCCAGAGACCATATTCTAGAACTCGCTGCCTCTTAAGTGTGGGGAAAGTGGTGACGATGAATGATTTAAAAAGGAAATTGGATGGACATTTGAGGGAAACTTGCAGGGCTATGAAGATAAGGATGTGGAATGTTCAATACAAAATGCATTTGTGTATCAGTTGTGCTGTAAACGGGCACAAACAGAACAAATTGTAAAATGAGGCAAAAGTCAGTTCTGCCTAATTACTGCCCAATGCCTGCAGTTGGATTAAGTTACGTTATTCAAACCTGTTTCTGTTCTCATGTTGAATCCAGTGTATTCCCCTCTAAGTTCTGCCGGGTGGATACTGGCCCACTCTTTGCCAGGATAAAAATGATTGATGGTGCTTCACAGCTCCAGGGTCCCAGGTTCGATTCCCAGTTTGGGTCACTGTCTGTGTGAAGTTTGCACATTCTCCCCGTGTCCGCGTGGGTTTCCTCCGGGTGCTCCGGTTTCCTCCCACAGTCCAAAGATGTGCAGGTTTGGTGGATTGGAAATGATAAATTACCCTTGGTGTCCAAAATATGTTAATCGCCTGGGGCCGCCGAATATCCCGCCCCCGCCGTGGCAGAGATTCTCCGTCACCCGGGAAGTGGCGGTGGCGGGAATCTCGCCACTCCGATCGGCGAGGCCCCTGCGGTGATTCTCCGGCCCGGATGGGCCAAAGTCCCGCCGCTGGGAGGCCTCCCCCGCCGCCGAGGTTTGAACAACCTCTGTAATGGCGGGATCAGCGGCGCGAGTGGGCCCCGGGGTCCTGAGGGGGGCGGGGGTGATCGAACCCCGGGGGGTGCCCCCACGGTGGCCTGGCCCGCGATCGGGGCCACCCGCTCAGACTCCGGGCCAGTGCCCTGGGTGCACTCTTTCTCCTTCCGCGGCCACCATGGCCTCCGCCATGGCGGAAGCGGAAGAGAAACCCACATCGCGCATGCGCCGGCCGCGAAAGCCTTTCGGCCAGCCCCGCTGCCGGGGGCGCCGGTTTTCTGCACCAGTCTTCTGGTGCCAACCGCTCTGGCGCGGGGCTAGCCCCCAAAGGTGGGGAGAATTCCCCACCTTTTGGGGGGCCCGACCCCGGAGTGGTTGGCGCCACTCCCCTACGCCGGGACCCCCCGTCACACCGGGTAGAGGAGAATCCCGCCCCTGAAAGTTGTTTTAACTTGACTTATGTGGTGGAAATGAGGAAGGAGCAGTGCTCCGAAAGCTAGTGTTTGAAACAAACCTGTTGGACTTTAACCTGGTGTTGTAAGACTTTTTACTATATTTAAATGATTCTAACGACTCACTTAAATGTGTTCATCTAGATCTCGCCCAGTAAGGGCACGATCCAGATCATGACGATCCTTGGGATCTTGTTACATCTCGCAAGGTATTTGAAGCGTTGTGAATCCTGTGAATCTTGCAAGATTTAACAGCCTCATCATGTTACCGAGTCAGGTGCGATGAGATGGTTTGTTTGTGCCTTTAATGAGGCATTCACCTGCAATCTTTGGGTCATTAAGATCTCTGCGCTTTTGTGATTTGTGGATTACCAAAGTTTTTAAGAACTTGGAATACTCCTCTTTTTGACTTCTTTACCTTTCTCTCTGACTAAATGTGCAGAGCTTATCATAGGTCCCATAATTTTGCACCTTTTATTCTGGATGGAATTGCAGTCAGAGGAAGAGCAGGATCAGCTTTAGCAACCAATGCGAACAGAAGCTGGACCTGTTGGAGGGCACTATTTGAGGGTGGCAACAAGAGAGGCTATGGATCAGGTGATCAGTTGATACAAAACCCCATCATTGATTTCCTCAATCCATTCACCTAGAGAGTGACATAGCCTCTGTATCAACAGGCCTTGGTAACCCATTCACCACTCCCTTCATTCTTCACCAGGAAATGGTGAAATCATTCAGCCGATCTTTACCACTGATATTTCAACAATGTAGACTAACTAGCTGAAATGAAAAGCTACCATACTCTAAACACCTGTTGAGGCTCAGGTGATTTTTTATTTGACAAAAGTTTTCCTGACTCTTCTCACCATATAATATTTTTTTTCCAGTGGCTTTGATGGAGCTGCTTGGAGGCTACTATTTATGTGAGGTCCCTTGAGACAGCCACGGCTTGTAACATCGGGCGTGTTCAAGCCAGAGACGGTCTGGTTCCATACTGCATCATTTTGACTACTGCCAGGGTATTCTAACCCGGCTGGATTTCTGAGAATGAAAGGTGGTGCAACATATTAGTGATATGTTAATTGTATTATTGCGAGTAAGGATATTCAGGCGAAGGGCATTGATTGATTCCGTACCTTGAATACATATAAAGATTTCTGGAACACTGCATGTTGGAAGGCGGACATATGCAATGTTGGATGCTGTAAATAAATGTCGTATAAAGTAAAGAGATTGGTGCCTGTATTTCCACTTGGGTTGCCCCAGGGTGAAGGTTGCAAATTAAAAAAATCTTATCAGACAGAAGATTTTCATCCAAGTCACTTTTGTGAAGAATGGCTGAAAACAAATGTAAGTTTTCAGAGTATAATTACAGATGTTTTCTGAATCCTTATGACTAATGGAAATATGAAGTGGGTATGTGGACATGGGTTACGACCTTGAAGTTAAAACTCACCACTATTCTTAGAATTCCCCCTATACCAAAAAGGTCGATATTCTAAATGGTGAACAGGGATTCTCACTCCCTGACCGGATCCGATGCAGGCTTCGGTGGGTGCTATTCAGGTCAAACTATATTTTCAAGTTATCCCCCGGTATAACCCATAACTTCACCGAAGAATTTTACCTACTTACCCCTTAGTAGCATCGATGTCCTGGGTCCTGCGTTATTAAGTGAGTAAAGTAGGCTAATAACCACTGTTTCAGGTTAAAACTTTTAAGTTATTTTATTATTATTTTTTTTTTTTAAAGCTGCAAACACTTTCTTTACAGAAAGGTAAAAAGATCTTGCTTCTGGATCCTTCCTGTTTGTTGAAGGGACCTTCAGGCCCACCTTGACAATCAATATTCTTTAAATTCTGGTCTCCTTGAGATGTATTCGCTGGTGAACTCGGTTGTCATGTCCTATCCTTCCCATGTACCGAGCTGTGAGAGCTGGCTCTGCTGGCTGTCCCCTTTCTTCGGGTTTATATTCTCTTTCGAAGAGTTATTAAGTTTTAACGACTTTATTGTAAATGAGCTTGTTTCACTTTGATAGTTAAAAAGTATCTTTGATGTAAACATTTTAATACAACTAATTATTCATTTTGGGCATAACGTCACCTCTCAGATCTGATTAAAACTGCTTTGGTTTCAATAGGTGTTACTTTTATTTCTGTGATTTCGAATCGTTTAATTTTCCAATTGTCCCCAGCTCATAACTTTGCCTTTGATTTTGACTTTAAATTATGTTTCTTGTAGACAGGTTGTCTCCAATTTTCTTTTAATTGACTTGATGTTCGTAGAATTTTACACTTAGAATTGACACCAAATTCGACTGAGCATCATCCATCCTTTCCAGCTGTTTACTAAGAGAGTTAATTTCAGTGAAGGTGTGAAACCTTGCTTTTAGCTGTATGCTAAAATTTAACTTGGTTATGACTTGAAAGACCTGCCTGTTTTAAACATTCATCACTTAATTCAATTGAAACTCTCATCCATGCCTTTCCAGATGCTTCCTGAGATAGTTACTTTCAATGAAGGTGTGAGCCATTGTTTTAGCTTGCCACAAGGATCCTGTGTGTTTGATAAGCCTGCTTGTGAGAATGAATCTGCATTTTATAATCCTGCTCTTTGCAGCTGCTATTAACCTTTTGTGGGATCTTTCCCTGTATCCTCTCAGACCAGATATTGCCAGACTTCCATGTTTCAAATGACACATTTTTCTGTATTTTCAATTACAACCTCATTGAAGAGAAAACAAGGTATGGCCTAGACATTGCCACATTTTTGTGTGAGTTGAATATCCATCACTTGGACGCTATTGAATGTTTGGACCTTCCATTAAGCACCGTGGATGAAATTTACAAGAACAATGATAAATCCGATGCCTTCGAGGCATGGTTAGACTCTGATAGATTTTGAAAGATGGATGGTCGAAGAATAAATCATGGACTTTAAAAATTGCAGAAATTCAATATGAAAATTCCTTAGTCAGTGATTACATTTAAATTGCTAGATTATGCGTGTGTTGCGTATGGATTGGCAGCTGGTCCTTACTGGCATTCAGTTTTCAGAAAAAGACACCCTTTTAGACCAAATGACAACTGCTTTAACAAAAAGGCTCCTGGGGAAGCAGTAATTTCCTTAATGGTGCAACTGGAACATCCTGTGATGTCACAAAGAATGGAAGGCCCAATGACATCAATCTTTCAAGAACTCCAGTTGAAAGGATTGAGGAGGAAAGCACTTTTAGCAGATCTGGCAGACGTCACGATTGGAGTAGTCATAATAGAAAATGACCGGTGAACTGTTAACACGTGTGACTCAAAATATAATTCTACAATGAACTACCCAAAGCAAGACAGCAGAGTTTTCAGAACCATGCAGGACACACAGAATTTGGATTTGTGACTAGTTAATTCTCTCCATCTGAGGGAATTGTACTAGTCACAAGAAACTTTAGTCTGTTATTGAATGTGTAAGTAGCAGATCCATTGAATTGTGCTGATTTAGATAGTGGATGCATCTTGACAGTGTGTGGAACAGATTAGGTAAATGTTATTTAGATTCATTCAGTCATAAGATGTGATCTAACGGCCGGGCCCTGCGCGAATCCGAGCGAGCTGGTTAGATTGCGGGAGTTTCTGAAATCGGGAACTGTGCCAGGCACCGATCAGTTTCCAATCTAACCGGCCTGCTCCCGTTGGTGAGATCGGGATACCATTGCGAGAAACCAATAATCACCAATTAAGGCCAATCTCCATCCCAAAACGGGAAGGAACCCTAGCTAACGGCCTCCCGTGTCCTAACTGCCTCCTAGCGAATGGTCACGTGGGCGCCCTTTAGCATACCTATTTAAAAATGTGAAGCTAGCGAAATGGCTGATGTAGGGACCTGAGGTGGTCAGTAGCCATCTTCAGCCCGGGGGCATTGGGACTGCTGCCCCAGTGCTCGGGGGTGAAGCTTCTGTACCACAGGGCAGGCAACCAACAATTGAACACCCAAGTGCTGGGCCGCACTGGGGATAGCCCCACGATCAGAGGGTGGGTGTGTGGGGTGGGGAGGGGGGGTGCTGGTGCGAGGCGGGGGGTGCTGGTTCGAGGCCGATCCCGATCCCAGTGCTGTTCCCGGCGGGTCTGGAGTCCAGGGTTTGCCGTCAAATCTCTAGGGGCCCATGCCATGGCTGGGATGGATGTGCAGGGCAGGGTCCCCCAACACAACCGGCTTGTTGGATGGCATGCTGAGAAATGGCAGGGAATGTAAGGGTGGAGGAGGCTTGGGGAATTAGAGGGTACTAGGGTGGAAGCCATAGCCTATTGTTGGTCTCTCACCCTCTCCGATTCCTGACATATGACATTAAGGATGATATTGTGGACCCCGCAGCAACTGCCATCATGGTGGCGTTGGCAGTCCAGGCGGCTAAACACCGGAGAGGGCAGCACCAGCATCGGCAGATGCTCGAGGTGGCAGCACATGTGCAGGGGCCCGCCGCACACCGAGTACCCAGCCTCCTATCAGGCCAGGGAGGGACCCAGAGGGGGAGGCCAGAGACAGCCAAGGTGGGTGTACAGGTTTTGCTGGTCATTTGAAGAGATGCCGGACACCATGTGCCACAGGAGGCTCTGCCTCAACAAGGGGACAGTGCGGCACCTGAGGATACGCATTCCTGGTGGCCGTCAAGGTTTTATGTCTCACCTTTTATGTCTCGGGTTCATTCCAGGGCTTAAATGGCGACTTGTGCGGCATTTAATAACTGGTGTGACATTCCTCCATTAGGTCATGGATGCTCTGTTTACCTCGGCAACTGACTTCATGAACTTTGACCTGGACTAAGCCAATCAAGATGCCCAGGCAGCAGTATTCTCTGGCATCTATGGGATGCCACAGGCCCAGGGGGTAATTGATGGCATGCATGTAGCCTTGCACACACCTGGCAGTACGGGAGCACACCCATCACCTGGGTGGGGGAGGCGTGCCCATATCTAGGACCACCATGCCCGGGGGGATGGGCAGTGGAGGGAGGAGGGCAAGCAGGAGAGGGGGTTGCAGGGCAGCCTGCAGTGCAGAATAACATGATAAATACTTCACATGTCTCAGGTATTGTGTGTTTTAATGGTGTACAATCGTGACCCTAACTGTACCTAGCTACCATTGGTGCCATCTCCCCTCCCCTGAGTGACCTCTCAGTGATCCTCAATCATCTTAGCCTTCCATACTCTGCCACTACGTGTAGTTATGTCCTCAAGATGTACATCAGAGGTGGAAGCAGCCTGCTGCTTACCATGCCCTGTGGCCTTTGAAGCCCCTGGCGGCCGTCCTTGCTGGTGGCACATGTCTCTGTGCCGCCCTGTTCTGCCTGCTGACCCCAAGACAGGTGGAGACTCGGGAGAGCTGGTGACTGCCCTTGTCTCCTTGTAGGTTGGCTCCAGGTCAGCCTCTAGCGCTCTCTCCTCCCGATTGGTTTCCATAAGGCCCTGGGGTCCACCTTGGGATGGGGGGGGCAGTTGGAGTAAGCTTCAGAGGCCCCTGCATCATCTGACTCTGCCAGCCCTGGCGGCTCCCCATTGTCTGCACCAAGATGCATCGAGCCTTCAGTGATGCCCCCCTGTGAACGGGTCGTGCTCTGCAGTGCCTTCCCAATGTCCACTTGCATCTGGACATGTTCCCACTTGAGACATGGACATGCTTCACGGTGCCCCAGCAAGCTCCACCTGTGACTGGGACCTGCTTCACAGTGCCCCAGCAAGCTCCACCTGAGATAGGGACATGCTTCACAGTGCCCCAGCAAGTTCCACCTGAGATAGGGACATGCTTCACAGTGCCCCAGCAAGTTCCACCTGAGATAGGGACATGCTTCACAGTGCCCCAGCAAGCTCCACCTGAGATAGGGACATGCTTCACAGTGCCCCAGCAAGTTCCACCGGTGGCTAGGACATGGCCCCCAGCGACTGGAAAATGCTCTGGAGCGCCTCGACAATGTCCACGTGAGATTGGGACATGCAATGCAGCACCTCATGTGCTCTGCAAGACCCACATGCCCACACCCCCAGCGGTCAGGACATGCAGTTGAAGTACTCCGTCACAGATTGAGCCATGCCTTGGACACCAGCACTCATGGTGCTGATGTTGTGCTCCAGGCCTTCCACTGCAGTCGCCACTCTAGCAGTGTTGGCCTCAGTGCCAGTGATGGACAGCGCCATCTCCTGTGTTTGTAGCCTTTGGGAATCCTCTATGGACCCGCTGGAGTTTCGCTGACATCTCCCTCTGAATATCCCAGCCACACCTTGGGGTCTGTAATCAGCTCCAGGATAACCTGGTCCAGAAGCCCAATATCTGGCTGGGATCTAGCAGGATCCTGGGATTCAGCAGATCTCCGACTGCTGCACCCCAGATATTCCTGCCTCCAACTGATGTCCTCAGCAACTGTGTGGTGCTCACCAGATTGTGCCCTGAAGCCTTCCACTACTTTCACCAAAGTGTGTGTCTCTGTGCTGGTGGAGGGTGGGGATGACAGCTGAGAAACGGTGGCATCTACACTGTTCTCCTCTGAGGTGTTCTCTTGGATAACAGAGAGGAGGCAAGGGTGGGATGAGCGAGCACCATCAGTCAGAGATTCTGCTGGAGAATAGAGCTGCATACTTCATGCATCACGGGACAAGGGGGAACTATGGCAGGGGTCAGGCATGGACACAACCACTGGGCATGGGTGGGGTGGGCAAGTGGGTGCCACGGTGTTCTAGGGCACAGGCACAGTATTGTGCTGGCGGGGGGTGCCAACCGCAGGGCTGGGGGAGAGTGGCATGTGGGACTTGTGCCAGGAGGCAAATGCCAACCCACTCGGACTTGGTGCAAGTCACTGAGCCTCTTTCGGCACTGGGTGGCGATCCTCCTGGTGACACTTCTCGTGCTGACGGCTCCTGCCACTGCCTCACAGGCAGCACTGGCTGTCTTGGGGCTGACCCTCTGACCACCTCAAGGGATCAGCATGCTTCACAGCGCCAGAGTCCCAGGTGCGATTCCGCTTGGGTCACTGTCTGTGCAGAGTCTGCACGTTCTCCCCGTGCCCGCGTGAGTTTCCTCCGGGTGCTACAGTTTCATCCCACAGTCCAAAGATCTGCAGGTTAGGTGAATTGGACATTCTGAATTCTCCCTCTTGTGTACCCGAACAGGGCAGGAATGTGGCGACTATGGGATTTTCACAGTAATTTCATTGCAGTGTTAATGTAAACCTACTTGTGACAATAAAGATTATTATTATTATGTCCCATCTGGACTCCACCGCGTCCAACAGTCGGTCCAGGTCGACATCTCTGAATTGTAGGGCTCCTTGGTGGCATAGCTGCGTGCTGTCTGAGGTTTGCTCTGTGGGATCAGTTTAAGAGCTGCTCCTCTTTGCCATGAAGCTGCGAGCACTGTCCAGCTAAATCAGCTGGCTGGACAGTCTTTTCCAGTGTGAAGCCCGTGGGGTGTCATTAAGTGCCCTAATTAATGTTCGATACAGGTGACGGTCTCGCCAGGTCAACTGTCAGGAAACACCCGGCTGTTCCTGCTCGCTACCACACTTCGAGTCCATAGAAAGAGGCCCTTTGGCCCATCATGTCTATGCCGGGCATCAAGCAGTTATGTATTTTAATCCCATTTTCCAGCACTTGGCCAGTAACCTTGTGTGCTATGGCTTTCCAAGTACGCATCTAAATACTTCTTAAATGTTGTTAGGGTGCCTCTACCATCCTTTCAGGCAGTGAGTTCCAGATTCCAAACAGCCGATGGGTGAAAAGCTTTTCCTCACATCCCTTCTTAATCTCCTGCACCTTACCTTAAATCTACGCCCTCTGGTTGTTAACCCCTCGCTGAAGAGGAAATGTTCCTTCCTATCTACCCTATCTATGCCCCTCATAATTTTATACACTTCAATCAGGTCCCCCCTCAGCCTTCTCTGCTCCAAGGAAAACAACCCCCAGCCTATCCAGTCTCTCTTAATAGTTGAAACAATCCGGCCCAGGTAACAGCCTGGTGAATCTCTTCTGCACCTTCTCTGGTGCAATCACTTCCTTCCTATAGTGTAGCAACCAGAACTGTACACAGTACTCCAGCTGTGGCCTAACCAGCGTTTTGTACAGTTCTATCATAACCTCCCTGCTCTTATATTCTATGCCTCGGCTAATAAAGGCAAGTATCCCATATGCCTTCTTAACCACCTTATCGAAGCAAGGTCAGTGATATGAAACTTCTATTTGCTTCAGGCATTGGTATAACAACACACTGAGGTCATTGAAAATTGTGATAATTCGATGCAACAGAGCTGGATGGAGTAAGATATTTTATTTGTACTGATGTGAGATAAACTTGCTGCCGAGCAAGCCTTCCATGAATAAGGCGCAAATGAAACTGGACACGGAACATGATAAAATAATTGTTTTTGGAAAGTGAGTATCTCTGCAGTTTGGCCAATCAGGGCATCATTGTTTCCCCTTAACAAAACATGATGGGTTGGATTCTCCGTTCCTGAGATTAAGTGTTGACACCGGGGCAGGATTCATGGACTTTCACGACAACAAAACTGGCGTTGAACCTGGACCGATTCAGCAATTGTGAAGGGGCTAGTACTGGCGCCACGTGGAACACAATTGATTCCAATGAAAAATGGTATGGGATTCGTCGGGTCCGTGATTGACACTTGGGAGGCTGACAAGCTGCAGCCACACATACACATTTCACTCCCCAGACACACCATCCCAACCAACAAGATGACACTGGTTGAGCTGGAGCATGCCCATCCCGCTGATGGGTCGGCTGGGGCCAGACATTACATCGGGGAGTGCCCTGGGGGGGGACCCATACAACCTGTGGCTCAAAGTTCACAGCGAGCAGCCTGCGGCATGCGCAGGTGCATTGCTGCCTTGCGGTAATGGTGTGCCGTGCCCGTCCATCCTCACCCCACAGCCCACCTCCTGGCCACACCCCCCCTCCACCGCCCGCCCTGGCCGAACCCCCGACCAGCGGCACAACTATCAGAAAACTATGGCGATTTTGGGCACATTCTGTACCCCCTCCCTCTCCCTCAGCAGCCAAGATGGCAGTTTCATGATTTTTAAAAGCACAAGTGAACCGCGCCATCAGGAATTCGGACCATCAGGAACTCGGCACATCGGAGGTGGAGAATCGCGGAGAACCCAGAGAATAACGGGTCAGGGCCGCTAATGATATGCAAATGGTGTTTACTGTACATGCATTCCGGACCGCATTAATGCCGCTGTCGAGGTGAGGGGGAATTGCGATTTGCCACCAAATCGGACCCGCTGCGATTTTGGTGTGGCACCGATTCTCCGCCCAATCGCGTTTCTCGATTTCAGCATCAGCCAATGGAGAATCCCACCCAATATTTGTAATTGAACCACCACACTCAGGTCACCAGCACTATAACGTTTAATGCTTGAACCATTATAATCTCGCAGAGATATTTTGTGATTTCTTCCAATCGGGTGAACTTTTAGACTTTTTAAATCAGTCATACTGATTAAATTGGCTTTGGCACCATTGTCTAACTTCAGTTGGACCACTGTGCCGTTCACTTCAAGTGGTAGCAGCCATTTGTCCTCATCAACCTCATTTATTTTAAATTGATTATTAGTTTGCATTTTTTGAGTATAGGATGTCTCCAACAAATTCTTCGTCTCTGTTATTACTCCAACAAACAATGACATTTCAGCGCTGGAGAGTGTCTCCCACTGTGCTGACTGATGTGGGGTTGAGCTTAAATTAACAGTTCTGAACAAAGTGATTTTTTTCTTTTGCATCTGGAGCAAAACTTGCCAAATGCTGGACACTGCCTTAATTTGTGCCTTTAACCACATCTTTTACACAGAAATACTTTGTACTGATCTTTAACCTTTGTTGGTGTGTGAGGAGTTTCAGGAAGTTTCCCGTCTTTTATTGGACGATTCCCGCCTTTTTGGAAACTGCAACCTGAGTGCTTTTCTCCAAGATGTCGCTATTACTGAGAAACATTTTAGAATGCTGTGCTGCTAGCTCGTTAGGCTGACAAATCTTAATTGTTTGTTCCAAAGACAGCTCCGATTCCCTCAGCAACCGTCCCCTCAGTTTATTTTCATTCACACCAAACACAATTTGGTCCTGAATCATGGAAGATTCCACCACAGACACATTACAGATTTTAGCTTTTAACTTTAAATATGTGATGAATAATCTATCGACTCTTCTGTCTCTTGTAAACGTGATCTAAACGCATAACATTCGTATGTTTCAATCTTTCTGAGGATGCAATGTTCATCAAATGTTCAAATTACTTGTTAAAATTTTACTATCTTCATCGTTTGCAAATTTAAACTTATTAAACTCAGCAATTGCTTCAGGCCCAGCTGCTGTTAGGAGCATCGCAACCTTATGCAAATCTGATTGATCTCCTAAATTTACTGCAGTAAGAAACAGTTTAAATTGTTGTTTGAACACACAGCAATTGCTGTCCCACATTACCATGAAATCTGAGACTCATTGGTGGCATCAACGACTCCATGTAGTTCAGTCTGCCGAATCTTCAAATCTCTGTGGATCTCGTGGTAGGCTGATATTTATTTCCCAGTATTTAATACCAAAAACACTGGTACCATGTAATGTTATTGTCTGATGGTCTCATTTATACGACAAGAATATTTGTAGCTAAAGCTATTAACATTAACTGTGGGTCAAATATATATAAAATAACAGATGAATAACAGTATGAATATGCACAAGCAACCCCTCTCTCAGCTCCCTAGTCAGTCTGAGGTCACTTGACTCTACCATTCACTTATGCACTTATGTACTAATGCGACTCCTAGTGGTCAGTCGGCGAATTACAACACAACCATGATATCACTACACTCAGCAGGTACCCGTTATTCCCCAAGAGTCAAACGGC
Source organism: Scyliorhinus canicula (assembly GCF_902713615.1). Classification (NCBI taxonomy): domain Eukaryota; kingdom Metazoa; phylum Chordata; class Chondrichthyes; order Carcharhiniformes; family Scyliorhinidae; genus Scyliorhinus; species Scyliorhinus canicula. The sequence goes on along the minus strand of NC_052159.1, from coordinate 82,610,992 downwards.
CATCCTGGGGTGGTTCTCAAAGAGGCCGGGGATGTCCTACTGGCCCAGAATGTAGCTGTCGTGCACATTCCCTGGAGAAGCATGCACGCATGTGCATGATCTTCATGTGGTGGTCGGACACGAGCTGAACATTCAGGGAGTGGAACCTCTTCTGTCGATGTAGGGCACTCCCTAATGGCCTGGTGTGCAAAAAGCGACAAGTGTGCCACTTATTACCCCCTGAACTTGGGGCATCCCATCGATGGCGGAGAGTCCCTCTGCCAGGGCACCTTGTTGGACCTGGTCCATGTCAAGGCAATCACCGGCTTCCCCCTCTGCGTCCCTCCCTGGCCTGATAGCTGTCAGGTCCTCCGGGTGTGGGTCAGCGCCTTAAACCTCTGTTGATGCTGATGCCCTTGCCTTCTCCGGCATCTGGCCTACCAGGAGCACCGTGAGGGCAGCCTCCACGGGGTCCAAGATATTATCCATCTCGTGTAATATCAGTAAGAGAATAAAGAGGGTGCTGAGACTGGTGACCAGAGATGTCTTTGACCCCCGAACCCTCCAGTCCCCATTGCTTCCCCTGCGCCCCCCACATCCCCTGCCAAAGCACCCTCGGCTGCAGTGAGGGACCCTGGTCACCAGACCCCAGACTCTGTCCCCAAGCACCCGCATGTGGCATTATCTGGATCGGGCGCTGGTCTCCTTCCCGGTGCACGTACCCACCCTTTGTCCCTTTGTTCAAGGAAATGTGCCCAGTGCTGGGGCCCAGCCCCTGGGTGTGCCGATGTTGGCTGTTGCATCCATGGTGTTGCTTCCTGCAGTGCTCAGGCACAGTGTCCAGACATAACGGTCTGATTGGGATGCTAGGCTCTAACCCCATGCTACACGCCACACCTACCCACGGGAATCCACTTTGGAAGTGAAGTGCTCACTTAACAATTACAGCCAATCTGCTATTAGCAGAGGCCTCCACAGTCCACAGGAGTTATGGGTGGTTGGTGGGACAGATAGGCAGGGGTTGTGCTTTCCCCCAATTTGGGTACACCCGATCCAGGGGGTGGCATGGTGGATCCCCGGGTGCTGAGCCACCCACTTCCCTCACCAACTCAGGGGCAAACACCCCCACCCACCTCACCGATGGCGGCTCACCCACCCCTCCCCGAACAAGGGGGCAGCAGCCCCAGTGCCCCTGGGTTCATTGCCCGGGAGCAAAGATGGCTGCTCTCCACAGCAGTCATTCCGCCAGCTTCACGTTTTTAAAAAGTGCACCAACCGCCGCACACGTGACCACTCGCTGGGGAGGCAGTTAGATCACGTTATATAGGGGCCGTTCCTGTTAATTGTATGGAGATTGGCTTTCAGTGGTGATTATTGGTTTTCTGCCATGCTACAGTGAGATCCTAATTTTGTCAATGGGAATGGGCCAATTACATCGCAAACCAATCAGTGCCTGGCACGGTTCCCGATTTTGGCCTCTCCCTCAATTTTAGGCCATGTCACACTCTCGCTGAAGTGTGACGTGGCCGTTAAATGGTGTTTGTGCTCAATTTCTGAAGTGGAGGCTGTAAGTGAATGTCTAGTTCATGGGTTAAAAAAAATACAGAAAAGTTCATCTTGCTGCGTCAACTAGGACCAGGCCACCAGCTTTCTCACTCCTGCTTAAGCTCTATCATTCCTGCCGTGAATTGTTGGACTGTTTCTTCAGAGAAAGACGAGAGCCAGCAGTTTGGAAGAAGCCTTCTCTTGGGTTGTTTCTTTGTCTGTGTTGTGACCATACGTCTCTTGCAAAAAGTGAAGAATTAAATGATGAAACTTAGCTAAAGAGTATTTCAGTATTTCACATGAATTAGCAATAGTGCCTACAGTGTATACAGTGGCAGGTACACCATTGGCTGGGATTTTCTGCCTCCCCATGGCGAGTTTACCGGAAGTGAAGTGTGGAGGCAGGTTGCCATTGGCTAGCGGATTCCCCGGTGGCATGTCTGGCGAGCCATGCAAAATGCCACTGCCAACAGCCAATGGCGTGCTGCTTCTGCCACTGGAAAATCCGCTGTGTGGGGGAGAGGATCTTAAGAATCCCAGCCATTGTCTTTTATAATCAGCGGAAAGAGTTGTCAAGGAAATATCCTTTTGAGAAAGAAAAGCACAAAGGTGATGTGGCAACATTTTACCTAATAGCAAACATGGGAAGCTTCCAAAGATCTGATATGGCAGAGATAAATGTGCGGACCATACCTTGCACTGTTGAAACAATGAAATGGATTTTCATCTGCACTATAACTAGATCCTGGAATAAAAGGTTTTTGTTTTAACATGGTCAGCGACTTCCTGCCCAGCCTTTTCCCCAACTTACTGTGGAAACAGAAATTCACCTGAATCCATTTGCTGGTCCAAGCTTGTTGCTGTGAGAATAACTCTTGCCCCAATTGAGAAGCCTAAATTAAGCTCAGATTGGGCCTCCAGCCTCATGCACAAGACACAAACGTTGAGCAAAGTACTTTGCCAACAGTGGTCCCAAGGTACATTTTAGGGTGGAAAAGGTCTATGGAAGTGTTGATGCAGGTAATAGTGGGAATGTACAATCACAATGACTCTGACATCAGGTGAGGATTCAGTATCCTCCTGGTTCCAATGGAAGATATTTGTAAAAGCTGATATTTTAATTTTGGCTGACGCAGCAGAATCCTGAGTGGGGCAGGCCTGATGCATCTCCATTCGGTACTGTCTACTTTTATAGAGGGCCGAAAACATGCATCAGGCCTTTATTTGAGTATGTTTGGAGCATAACACCTGGTTAGGTAGCTATCAGAGACATTTAAAAAATAAACTGATCCAATTTCAGATTTGTCCTTGAGGTGCAAGACCTTGGTGGCCGAAATTAGGATTATTTGCACCTGTTTTAAATCTGTAGAATGGGCACAATTAGGTACAATTTCTACCCTTTGAGTCCATGCACTCTTCTTTGGATGGAGAAGATTGATTTTCCTTTTGGTTGCTAAAAGTCTTGTGGACCTGCGACTACATGTGATTTTGTGCACAAAATGGTTGAGCTGCCAATCCCAAGTACAGCTTGAACATACAGCGCATCCAATATGCAAGTGATGCTGAACTTGGATTGGATTTAGCACTGCAAGACACAAGCTAAAGCAGACCCTTTTGCACCATCTATATGCTCCTCCCTAGTACCACAGTCAAGGATGTCACTCAGTGACTGCAGAACACTCTTGAGGAGGACAAAGTCTGTGGTCATGGTCCACATTGGTACCTATGACTTAGGTAGGAAAAAGATGTTGACCTGCAAGCAAATTTTAGGGAGCTCCAGAAGAAATTAGCATGTAGGACATCAAAGGTAGTAATTTTGGAATAATACTTGCAATGCCATGTGCTATGAATATTGAAATGGGACACAGCAGATGTGCTAGAGATTTGGTGCAGAAGGCTTTTGTTTCCTGGGACATTGGGAACTGTACCAGCAAGATCGATTGCACTCAAACAGAACAGAGATTGATTGCCTTATCTGAAGATTTACTAGAGTTATTGAGAAGGATTTAAATAATCTTGGCAGGGGATGAAAACCAAGGATTATATTAGATTGTATAACAAAATGCAAAAATAATTGGGAGAGATAGATCGCACAAGTGTAAGAAATAGTAACTTATTAGATGGGATCAGAGTACAAGCGAACACAGGGTGTCAATTTGCTTGACTGTGCCCTCATGGAGTGTGGTAAGTAAGGCTGGTGCAGTTAGTCACATAGTGTTGTGGTGATAAAGGACCTGGTTTGAAAAAAATTCCTGAGTGCATGTTAAATATTCCGGGTTATGAGATCAGGAAAGAAAACTGGGTGGCAGTATTAATTAACGATGACATCGAGAAAGAGAATGTCCAGGAGAGGTCACGGTTCAAATTTATTTGGTTAGAGTTAAGAGATGGCATTACTTTACTGGATGTATTCTACAAGCCACTAACTAATGCACAAATATAGAAGAATAAATTTGCAAGTAAAGTACAGAGAGATGCAAAGCCGAAAGAGTAGTAAGAATGAGGGACTTTAATTATTCACATAGGCTGCGGTCTAGCCTGACGCTGTACCATAGACTACGATAGAAATAGTGTAAAGGGTAAAGGGGAGAATTTAAGCACTGGCCATAATCTTGCAGTCCACCTAGGGATGGTGTCAGAGGACTGAAAATTGCAAACATTACACTCTTTTTTAAAAAAGGCATAACAATAAGCATGAATTTGTTAAGAGCAAATTAAATATAACTATCTTGTTTGAGTTTTTGATGAGTAATTAGAGAAGGTTGATGAAGGTAAAATGGCTGACGCGGTGTACATGTACCTCCAAAAAGCTTTTGCTAAAATGTCTCATAGTGGCCATTCAACAAAGTTAAAGCTGATGGAGTAAAAGCAGCAGTGGCAACATGGTGTAAAGTTGGCTGAGTGACAGAAAACAGTGTAAAATCATAATAAATTTGGTCCCTTGACCCCACTCCACCTTCCAATAAGGGGCTGGTTTAACACAGGGCTAAATAGCTGGCTTTTAAAGCAGACCAAGGCAGACCAGCAGCACAGTTCAATTCCTGTACCAGCCTCCCCGAACAGGTGCCGGAATTTGGCAACTAGGGGCTTTTCACAGTAACTTCATTTGAAGCCTGCTTGTGACATAAAATTATTTTCATTTCATTTCAATTAGAGCATGGCTAATCTAATTGTGGCCTGAACTCCACTTTACTGCATACCTCTCAACTTGTGACTCTCCTGCAGGTTAAAAATCAAACTCGGCCTTGAACATATTCAGTATCCCAGCCTCACTGCTCTCTGGGGAAGAGAATTCCAAAGATTAATTGGAATTATAAAAATAAATTTGAAATCCCAATTATTTACTGACTAAATGAAGCCACAAAATTCCATGGTTTAAAGTAAGAGAACTTTCACTCTCCAAGAGTCAAATGAAGCAAACACTAAATGCTATCTTGGGTAACCACCTATACTCTAAAACCCAGGATCAACATGAGTTAACAGGCAAATTGCAGCTGAATATCAACTATAAATTATACATTAAATGGCAGAAACAAGTGAGATAGATTTTACAAAATAGCCTGGCAGTCCATTCAGCATATATAATCTCAGTCACAATGCCCTTCAGAACTCTGTCTTTCTCACAAAGAATTTCAGCTCCTTGTCTTTTAGGATTTATCTTGATCCTCACCTAACAGCAGTATGGAATAATGGGCACAGTATTCATCAAAAATGACACACGCCTATAGAACCTCCTCAACAGGAAGACGTAGATACACCAACATTATCTTCACATCACAGAAACAGCTGCAGCAAACATATCTTACTCATTTTTGTCTTCTGGATTTAGCTTGTGGATTTGGCCTCAGACAACTTCAAGAGGCCTGTACTGCACTGCTGGACTCATCATCCACTAAACTCTGATGGCTCAGTCTCCTTTAATATGAGTTCAAAGTGGTTAGCATTGCTGCCTCACGGCGCCGAAGTCCCAGGTTCGATACCAGCTCTGTGTCGCTGTCCGTGTGGAGTTTGCACATTCTCCCCATGTTTGCGTGGGTTTTGCCCCCACAACCCAAAGATGTGCATGTTAGGTGGATTGACCACGCTAAATTGCCCCTTAATTGGAAAAATGAATTGGGTACTTTAAATTTATAATTTAAAAAAATAATGAGTTCAACCTTGGAAATCCTACAGTGCATAAGGAGGCCATTTGGCCCATTGTGTCTGCACCGACCCTTCGAAAGAGCACCCCACTCCAGCCCATTTTCCTGCCCTATCCTGCACCCCACTTAACCTGCACATCTTTGGACTGAGAGAGGAAACCGGAACTCCCAATGGCAATGCAGACATGGGGAGAATGTGCAAACTCCACACAGACCAAAGGCCAGAATCAAACCCGGGTCCCTGGCTCTCTGAGGCCGCAGTGCTAATCAATGTACCGCCATGCTGTCCTTTCAATCTCCCCAGAGGTTTTAATTTCCAATCTCAGTTTCAGTCTTAGCTTCCTTAGAATGGCCAGTTTCCTTTCTCAATTTCCCATTTCAGTTTCCATTTTCAATTAGGTGTGTCTTAAAAAATACAAGCTTTGGATCCACAAATTCTATGACATAGCCCTCGAGAAAAGAAATTCCTTCTAATTTCTATCTTAAATTGGAGATCCTTTCTATTTAAACTGTGCCATCAGTGGGACTTTAGCTTCCCCCAAGAGAGGAAACGATGGGTGTGATTCTCCCAGCCGCCCGCGGGGCCGATGAATCGCCGCAACTGTGCCACACCGCCCCGACCCCGGCGCAGGATTCACTGAGGTGCAGAGAATCGGCGACATTTGTGCCGGCGTGTTTGGTGCGGTGCTGGTTGTGGGCCGCTGTACGAGGCCGGGGCCACCGATTCTCCGGTCTATTTGGGCCGAGCGGCTGCGCGGAAAAAGCACACTCCCGCCGGCGCGTCCACACCTGATCGCTGCCGGGGGGAACTTTGCGTGAAGGGTCAGGGGGCGGTCTGTGAAGGGGGGAGGGGAGCTCAGTCCCCGGGGGAGGGCCTCCAAGGGATCTGGCCCACGATCGGGGCTCACCTATCGGCGGGCCCGCCTGTACCCCCCCCCCCCCCCCCCCCACCTCCGGGCCTACGTTGTTGCGCGTCCGGCCCCAGAACCCCGTGCCATGTTGCGTCGGGGCCGGCGCGTTCTGTAAAGCCACCGCGCATGCGAGCGTTGGCGCGTCGCCACTGCGCATGCGCTGGTTGGTGCTGCCCCCTATGGGGGCCAGAATCGCTAGCGTCCGCACCTGTTTCGCGCCGTCGTGAAACACAATGGCGTTCACGGCGGCGCGGACACTCTGTCGCTCGATCAGAGAATCGCGCCCGACGTCTCAGCATCTACTCTGTTACATCCTCTCAGATCTTAATGTATTTCAATAAGATTACCTTTCACTCTTCAAACTCCACTTATCATAGGCCCAACCAGCTCAACCTTTCTTCATAAAACAGCAAACAGCTCAATGAACCTGCTGACAATGTAAGTATCTACCTCCTTCAGAAAGGAGACTAAAACTGCACAGCACTCTGGGTGCGCTCTCACCAATGCCCTATGCAGTGGGCGCAAAACTTCCTTATCTTTATCTTCCATCTTCTCTGCCATAAAGACCAGCATTCCACTTGTCTTCCTAATTACTTCCGGTACCTGCAGGCGAACTTTGTAATTCTAGGGCAAGGATCCCTCTGTATAGCAGCATTCTGTGGTTTTTCTATATAAAAAATATTCTGCTTTTCTATTTTTCCTACCAAAGTGGACAACCTCACATGTTTCCACATTGTACTCCATCGAACAAATTTCTGTCCGCTCACTTAATTAATCCGCCTCCTTTGAAAACTTTTTGTAACTTGATCACAACTTTCTTTCCAACTTATCTTTGTATCTTCATCAAATTTGGCTACAATACAGTGTGTCCCTTCATCCAAGTTATTACTATAGATTATAAACTGTTGAGGTTCTAGCACTGATCCATGTGGCACTCCAGTAGTTACTGTTTGCCAACCTGAAAATCACCTGGTTATCCAGGTTCCCTGTTTTCCATTAATTAGCCCATCTTCCATCCGTGAAACATAGTAAGCTCAACGGCATGAGTTGTTGTTGTATAGTAACCTTTTAGTTGGCACATTAACAAATTCCTTTTGAAAATGCAAATATACTAAATCTACGGTTCCCCTTCACCCATCCTGCTTGTTATATTTTGAAAGATCCCTAAATAGTTGTCAAACATGATTTCTCTTTCACAAAATCACTTTGACTCTGCCTGATTATTTTATGATTTCCTAAATATGCTTCTACTACCTCTTTAATAAAAACAGATGTTCGGCAAACGGACCTATAGTTTCCTGTTTTCTGTCTTCCTCCTTTCTTGAATAGATGTGATAGGTTTGTGACTTTCTAATCTGCTGGGATCGTACCAGAATCTAGGGAATTTTGGAAGTTTACAACCAATGCGTGCAATATTTCTGCAGCCACTTCCTTTAAGACCCTATGAAGCAGGCCACCAGGCTCAGGGGGCTTGTTAGCATTCATGTCAAGAGGGTTAGAATACAAGACGAGGGATGTACCTCTGAGGCTATATAAGGCTCTGGTCAGATCCCATTTGGAGTATTGTGAGCAGCTTTGGACCCCGTATCTAAGGAAGGATGTGCTGGCCTTGGAAAGGGTCCAGAGGAGGTTCACAAGAATGATCCCTGGAATGAAGAACTTGTCGTATGAGGAATGTTTGTGGACTCTGCGTCTGTACTCTGGAGTTTAGAAGGATGAGAAGTGATCTTATTGAAACTTACAAGATACTGCGAGGCCTGGATAGAGTGGGCATGGAGAGGATACTTGTAGGAAAAGCTAGAACTAGAGGACACCATCTCAGACTAATAAAATAGAGATGAGGAGGAATTTCTTCAGCCAGAGGGTGGTGAATCTGTGGAACTCTATGCCACAGTAGGCTGTTGAGGCCAATTCACTGAGTGTCTTTAAGACAGAGATAGATAGGTTATTGATTAAAAAGGGGATCGGGGTTATGGGGAGAAGGCAGGAGAATGGGGATGAGAAAGTATCAGCCATGATTGAATGGTGGAGCAGACTCGATGGGCCTAGTGGCCTAATTCTGCTCCAGTGTGTTATGGTCTTATGGTCCGCCTTTAGACCCATTTGTTTTCTCAGTATATTTTCTCTCGTGATTGTGATTATTTTGCTGCTATTCTTGGGATGCTTTTCATGTCTTCTACTGTTTCAACAGGTATAAAATGCTGTTCAAACACTCCATTTCCTTAATTCCCATTATTAATTCCCTAGTCTCACTTTCTAAAGGACCAATGCTTTCTTTAGTTACTCCTTTCCTTTTTATATACTTGCAAAAACTTTTACCATCTGTTTTCATATTTCTTGCTAATTTTCTCAGGCACTTATTTCTCATTCTTTATTGTTTTAATCATCCTTTGATTGTTTCTGAAATTTTCCCAATCTTCTGGCTTAACACTCATCTTCACAGCCTTGTATTATGATTGTTTGCAACACAAAAGGAAGACATTTGGTGCATTCGGCGGAATTTTCCGCTCCCGTGAAAAATCGGGAAGGCCGTCGTGAACTCGGCCGAGTTTCACGACTGCCTCGGAGGCCGCTCCTCTCACCTTATTCACCCCCACCCGGGGGGCTAGGAACGGCGCTCCATAACTCTCGGCCGCGTCAAGGCGGCACGCCGAGAATGACGCGACGGCGGCGCCTAAGTGACGTCAGCTGCGCATGCGCATGTTGGCCGGCTCCAACCCGCGCATGCGCGGCTGATGTCACGACGGCTGATGGCTCAACCCCGCGCATGCGTGGTTGCCGTCTTCCCCTCCGCTGCCCCGCAAGACGTGGCGGCTTGATCTTGCGGGGTGGCGGAGGGGAAAGAGTGCGTCCCTTTGAGTCCGTCCCTTCCCGAGCACGGCCGTGGTGCTCACTCCCTTCTCCGCCCCTCACAAGCTTCAAACCCGCTTTTGGTGCTATGTTCACGACGGCAGCGACCAGGTGTGGTTGCCACCGTCGTCAACTGGTCGCAAACGGCAGGCCGCTCGGCCCATCTGGGTCGGAGAATCGCCGGTCGCCGTGAATAACGGCGAGCGGCGATTCTTCCGAGCGGCGGATTGGAGAATCGCGGGGGGGCACCAGGGGGGCGTGTCGTGAGTCGCCCGGCCCTCCCGCGATTCTCCCACCTGGTGTGGGGAGCGGAGAATCACGCCCATTGTGTCTGCCAGCTTCTTGCAAGAGTAACTCGATGCAGAAGGTTGAGAAAAGATTTGGTAGAGGTATTCAAAGTAATGAGAGGTTTAGATAGAGTCCACAAGGAAATGTTGCTCGTTCTGGGTGAGTGTGCTTAACACTCAATTTGGCTCTGTTTCGTTACTTAGCTTTAGAGTCGCCAGGTATCGTTAAGATACCACCACAAGTTTCAAGTTCAAAGCAATAAATTCATACACCAATTAGTATGTTCAAACAAGACACGTTTATTATATTACAGTAATCTACTAATCGTGCATATAAAACTATAAGACTAGGCTAATCCTACCACTAATAGGCCAAATACTTAACTGGATAAGGGGACTGCCGGATCAGGGAACAACGGCTTCTAGCTTTGTCCTGAGTCTGCAAGTTGTGACTTACTTGTTGGCGGCTGCTGTCCAGACCTCTCCTCCTCAAGGTTCTTCTGCTGCAACGGCGTTCTGCTGGGATGGCTGGCTGGTCAAGGAGAGGCTGGCAGAGAGAGAGAGCTAGGGTCGCGGTCTCTGTCTTATACTCCTCTCAGGGTCTTGCGTCCACCTGGGCGGACCCTCTATACACTCACAATTGATTGGGTCTCTTCCCAATCGATTGATTTGAATTCCCCAATAACGGGGCAGTATCTCGATCACTGGGGCGGTTCTTGGGACTTATTGTTTTGGGCTTCTTTGGCGCCGAAAAGTCTGGCCTTCCATTGAATGTATCGATTAGTGTTAACTTGTTTCTATTGTGCCTGGGTATCGCCCGGTATCGCCTCATTAATATGTTAACTTGTTTCTTTTCATAGTGTTGTCTGGTTTCGGCAACAGCCAAAACTGGTTTCTGCAGCAGTCCAAATATACAAGCGCTTTGCAAGCTGCTTGCTTTTTACAACATGTCCATTTTCCCTGCATTCCTTGCAATCTTCCATTTTTGGGCAGTGGTCACCCCAGGTGGCTACAGAGAAACTTCCTATTTGTGGAAGCGTTGAAAACCAGAGTAATTCTTCAGGTGAATGACAAAGAGCCAGCGACAAGAGGAACGAAGAACAATTATGCAGCGAATGGTTAGAATCCAGAATGCAGTGCCTGAGAGTGTGGTGGAGGCCAACTCAATAGTGGCTTTCAAAAATGAAGTGGATAATTATCTAAGGGGAGAAAGGTTTTCAGGGCTATGAAGCAAAGGCAATAAAATGGGAAAGCTGGGCAGCAAGGTGACGCAGTGGGTTAGCACTGTGGCTTCACGGCACCAAGATCCCAGGTTAGATCCCGGCTCTGGGTCACTGTCCGTGTGGCGTTTGCACATTCTCCCCATGTTTGTGTGGGTTTCACCCCCACAACCCAAAAATGTGCAGGGTAGGTGGATTGGCCATGCTAAATTGCCCCTTAATTGGAAAAGATGACTTGGGTACTCTAAATTTAAGAAAAGAAAGAAAAAAAATGGACTAGCTAAGTTGCTCTTGCAGTGTGTTGTCACAAATGTAATGGGCCAAATTACCTCCTTTTGTACTGCAACTGTTCTATGATGCTGAGAATTTTAAATTTTCAAGGCCATAAAAACAGGCGTGAAGCTGTGACTGATGTTTTTTTTATTTTCAGCAATCTGTGAAGAAACCTCAGCCCTTCCTCATACAGCACTAGAGAATATCATACCATCAGATTTTCTTTCTGTTGACTGTAGAATCTGCAGAATTCTGTAGAATCTAAAAAAAGCTTCTGTTCATCACTGGTTCAGTTATTACCAACTAATTTACCAAAACCAAACTTCCCTAATTCAAACAAATGCTGGATTAAAATGAGAAGCAGAAGTTTGAAATCTTTCAAATCATTTGAACCTTTGTTGCTTTTGTTAAATTTACAATTAGCTTCCCATGGTTTCAATTGACTGTTCTACTGGAGTCAGCAATTGAATCTCAGATTTGTTTTTTGCGGTTGAAGCTATATTTATCCTGTGGAGCAGTTTGTACAAAAACTGCATGTCATAATAACATTTAAGTGTTCAGGTGCAAAGTCTTAAATTGCTCAATAAACTAGGGACCTTTAAGTTGTTTTTATACGATTTGGCCACAAGTTTATTGCATGGGTAATAAATACCCTGTGGCCAAGCACACATTCACTTTAAACATTTGCTTATTATTAGGTTCTCACTGCAGTGGCGCAGATATAATGCCCGTGTTTTCTAATCACTGATAAATCAACTGTTTACTAATAGGCCTCTGTAGTCTTCCTCCTCATTGGTATACAGTACTAATGAAGCAAACAGAACATTACAAAACATCTGCCACATTCAACTTCACACATCTGCTTCGCCTGGCAACATTTAACCATTTCATCAACCTCAATCTCAGATTGTATGGAAGATTTCCTGCAACTAATTTATTTTTAATCATTCTTGGGAGTAAACATTGCTGGCAAGGCCAATATTTATATTTATCCCCAGTTGCCCTTGAGAAGGTAAAGATGGGCTACTTTCTTGAACTGCTGCAGATTTATGGGGCGGGATTCTCCGTGCCCGCGCAGAGTCGGACAATCGCCGGGGACACGGGAAATACCCGCCACGCTGCTCCGACGCCAGGACGCGATTCTCTGGCGACTGGAGAATTGGCGCCAATTGCGCCTGCGCGGTCACCGCAACGCCGGTCGGGGGCCGCTGAAAGAAGACCCCGCGGCGATTCTCCACGGTCGACCGGCCAAACCCCCGCTGAGTCCCACCGCCGTGCTTCCAACCTGGTACCACCCAGCGGGGGCTCAGACCCGCGGTCGCGGTTGACGGCCTGATGGGGGGGGCAGGGGGATCTGACTCCGGGGGGACCTCCACGGGGTCCAGGTCCGCGATCGCGACTTCCAATCGGTGGGTGCCCGTGATCTGGAGGGGGCCTAACTCCTTCCGCGCAGGTCAACTGTAGGGTTCCGCCATGTTGCGCAGCGCCAGTGCAGAGACGGCAACCATGCGCATGCGCCGGTGCGGAGACGGCTGTCGCGGGCATGCGCCAGCGCCGAGATCGTCACCCTGCGGCGGCCATGCAGGGCCGCCTTTCGGCGCCGGAGCAGGGCGCAGCACTCCGGCACCGTGGAGGCCCCCTGAGGACCACTGAATCACTGGGCCAGGAGGCCTGTTGACACCGGCGTACACCACTCCGGTGTTTACGCCGACGTCAACACTTGGCCGGGATGTCGGAGAAACTCGACCATGGTGCAGGTCCACCCAAAGTGCTGGTGGAGAAAGAGTTCTTAGATTTTGATCCAATTCCAGTGAAGGAAAGGTAATATAGTACCAAGTCAAATTGGTGAGTGACCTGGAGAGGTACTTGTAAGATGATTGTATTCCCATGTGTCTGCTGCCCTTGTTCTTGTAGGTGGTAGAGGACAACAGTTTGGAAAGAGCTGTTGAAGGAGCCTTGGTGAGTTTCTGCAGTACTGCTTGTAGGTAATACATGTACTGTCACTGTGCACTGGAGATGAAGGGAGTGAATGCTTAAGGTGGTGGATAGGTGTCAATCAAGCAGGGATACTGGGTAGTTTCTTGAGTGTTGTTGGAGCTGCACTCATGCAGGCAAGTGGTGAATACTCTGTCACATTCCTGACTTATGCCTTGTAGATGGTGCATAGACTTTGGGCGCATCAAGAGGTGAGTTACTCAGGTCAGAATTCCCAGCCTCAACCTGGTCTTGTAGCCAATGTATGTGTATGGCTGGCCTAAAGTTTCTGTTCAATGGTAACCCCCAGGATATTAATGGTAGAGTTCAGTGCTGGTAATTCCATTGAATGTCATGGGGAGATGGTCAACTGCTGGCATTTTGGGGTTTGGATATTACTTGCCACATATCAGCCCATACCTAAATATTGTGCAGCTCTTGCTGCATGAGGGCACCGCCTGCTTCAGTGTCTGAGCAGTCATTAATGGTACTGAATGATCGTCATTGAACATTCCAATTTCTGACTGAATTGTTCTACAGAGATAAGGCATTGACCTGATGGATCAAATTTCTCCTTCTAGGGGTGGCACGGCGGCACAGTGATTAGACTAGGTTCGCTTCTGACCTCGGACGACTGTCTGTGTGAAATTTACACATTCTTCCTGTGTCTGCATGGGTTTCTTCCGGGTGCTCCAGTTTCCTCCCACAGTCCAAAGATGTGCAAGTTAGGTGGATTGGACATGCTAAATTGTCTATCGGTGGGGTTACAGGGATAGGGTGGGGAATTGGGCCTTGATTAGGGTGCTTGGAAGGTTGGATGTAGATATGATGGGCCGAATAGCCTCCTTCTGCACTGTGATTCTATGATTCTGTGCTCTTGTGACTCTGATTTCTGACCTTAGGACCGAAGGAAGATCTTTTTTTTGTAATCTTTATTGTCACATAAAGTCTTACATTAACACTGCAATTAAGTTACTGTGAAAAGCCCCTAGTCGCCACATTCCGGCACCTGTTTGGGTATACAGAGGGAGAATTTAGAATGTCCAATTCACTTAACAGCACAATTTTTAGGACTTGTGGGAGGAAACCGGAGCACCCGGAAGAAACCCACGCAGACACTGGAGGAACGTGCAGACTCCGGACAGGCAGTGACCCAAGCCGGAATTGAACCTGGGACACTGGAGCTGTGAAGCAACAGTGCTACCCACTGAAGCAGCTAAAGCTAGTTATGCCCAGTATACCACGCTGAGGAATCCCTAAGGATAATTGCCTCTAACAACCGTAACCATATTCCTTTGTGTGAGGTATGATTCCAACCGGTGGTGAATTTTCCCTGATTCCCATTTACAAGGTCTCCTTGATGCCACATTTAGTCAAATACTGATTTGATGCCAAGGACAGATGCTCACACCTCACCTCTGGAATTCATCTCTTTTGTCCATCACAGCATTGATCTGATCCTTCTGGCTACGGGATCACTTAGCACTATCTAAAACATGTTACTTCCCTAGTTTCGCGCGCACATAGTCCTGTGCTGTAGCTTGACCAGGTTGACTTCTCATTTTTAAGAATGCATGTTGCTGCTCCTGGTACACTCTTTTGCACACCTCATTGCAGCATGGTTGATCCTCTAGCTTGTCATAGTGGAGATTGTGGTTGAATACTATTTTGCTGCAAGTGATGGCCCAATGCCCCAAGGATGCCCAATTTTCAACTGCTAGATCTGTTGTCAGTCTATCTCACATTTGACAATGATAGTACTGCACCCGCAAGATGGAGGCTGTCCTCAATGTTAAGATGGACTTGGCATAATGTGGTCACTCTTACGAATACTGCCAGGGGCATGATTCTGCAACATGTAGATCAATGAGAATGGGGTTCGGTAGATTTTTCCCTCTTTTTGAATCTCTCACTTCCTGCTACAGAGATTGCAATACAGTCAGTGGTGAACAGTGAGGAGGGAGTGGCCCTGGAAAATCTCAATTTGTCTGCAACGTTTTACATTTTTGACCACGCTATCCTCCTCCAATGCCTCTCCAATTTTGATTAGCTGTGTGAAATTGTTTTTAAATGGTTCCATTCCTATCTAATCAATTTTAGCAGAGTATGACCATGGCTTCTCAACCCGCAGTCTGGAAACCACAGCTGAAATCCCCCCAAGGATCCTTGGCCCCCTGCTATTTCTCATCTAAATGCTGCCCCTTGGCAACAACATCAGAGAACACATCAATTTTCACACGTTTTCTTATATCGCAACACCTATCTATGCCTGACCATAATCTCTCTAATCACAGATTATTTACAGTGCCGAAGGAGGCCATTTGGCCCATTGAGTCTGCACTGACTTTCTTCAAGATAATTCTGCCTAACCCCAAACCCCTGCGTTAACCCCGTAAACTTGCACATTCTTTCTTTTTCGATGGCAATCCAATTCTCTTTTAAATATCTCAATCGACCTACCTCGACTACCCTCCTCAGGAAGTTCGTTCCAGACTCCAACAACCCTCCATGTGAAAAATATGTTCCTCTCATCACTTTTACTCCTTTTGTCAATTATTTTGTACCAGTGCCCTCTTGTTCTTGATGCTCTCTTGAGTGGGAGCAGTTTCTCAGAATTTACCCTGTCCTCACCCCTCAGGGTCTTTAATATCTTGAATACGTCTATTAAATCTCCTCTCAGCTTTCTTTTCTCCAAGGAAAACAATCCCAACTCTCTAATCTATCCTCATAGTTACAGTTCTTTTATCCTTGGAATCATTCTTGTCAATCTCCTCCATACTCTCTCCAATGTCTTCACATCCTTCCTAATGTATGGCGCACAGAACTGGATGCAGTACTCCAGATGAGGCCTAACTAGTGTCTTATACAAGTTCAAATGACCTCCTTAGTCTTGTACTCAATGCACCTATTAATAAACCCAAAGACGCTATATGCTTTATTAACTGCTAAATAACCTGATTTGTGTACATATTCACGGAGGTCCCTCTGTTCCTTTAGAGTTTCTCTCTTTATTTTATATTGGCTCTCCATATTCGGCTTGTCAAAATCAATCATATCACATTTCTCTGCATTGAACTTCATTTGCCACTTTTCTGTCCAATCAACCAATATGTCTATCTCCTTATGAAGTCCAATACTATCCTCATTGTAGTTGGCAACATTTCTAATCTTCATATCATCTGAAAATTTTGAAATTATGCCCTGAACACCATAGTCTAGGTCATTAATACATATCAGGAAGAACAAAGTCCGAACACTGATCCTGGGGAACTCCACTGCAAACCCAGTTGTGTTTCTGTGTCCAGGGAGAGGAACAATCATCTTGATTGTCTGCACTATCAAGCTAGGGAGAGCGGGAGTGTGTTCCATCTCTGTAGATCCTTTTTTACTTCCTCCGCCAAACTGGTCAGGTTCCAGTTGTGTATCCGTGTCTAGTCATGGATAATCTGGATCCCCAGGCAGCGGAATTTGTTTTGAGCTAGTTTGATTGGTATTCCCTCCAGTTCTGCCCCTCCCCCTTCCAGGTTCACAGGGAAAACTTCACTCTTGCTCAGGTTGAGCTTGTTGCCCGAGAAGGCTCCAAACTCTCTCAGGAGCTTTGTGATCCCTTCCATGCCATTTTGCGTGTCCGGGATGTCAAGGAGTAGGTCATCTGCGTAGAGTGAGACTCTGTGCTCTCTGTCTCCACTTTGTTGCCTTTTTTTACCTGCTATAAATATGGCAGTCAATAAGGTTGCCCTTCTTTCTTTAGATATTGATATTATATTGCTCAGAGTTGCCAGATACCAAATGATACCACCACAAGGTTCAACCGGATATCAATCAAAGAGCCAAACACCAGTGAGTTAGTTCAAGATCAAGGGTACTTTATTTACACATACAATTAATCATGCAACATAGACACTACTAGTTAAACTACACCTATCAACAATGACAACCGGTACTTAACTTCAGGCACCTGGCTTAGGTCAGAGGAACAGTGGCCGTTGTTTGGATCTGTATCTATCGGGTCTGCAGCAGTAACTGCTGCTCAGCCGGGCTCATCCGTCTGGTAGCGGACGTTGAACTTGAACTTGCTTCTGGTGGTTCTGTACTTGGAAGTGGACGCTGCCGGAGCACCAGGTCCAAGAGAGGCCGAACACATGGTGGTCTCTCTCTTTATCCTTGGGGGTTTTCGCGCTCTTTTGGGAGGTCCTTCGATTGGACCTCACTAATTGGGTAATTCTTGATCACTATTTGATTTAAGCCAATAAAGCGGCGGGTGCCTTGATGGCTGGGCGTGTCCTGAGTGGTCATTGACCCTGTTGTTTATGCTTCCTGAGTACAGGGAGTGGCGCCGAAATGTCCTTTAAGATCTGTGGCTCGTCTGCCCCCCCCTTCCCCCTTCCTCTCCGATCTACTGGTTGCTGGAGACAAACAGGTCTTGGAACAAGTTAGTCAACGGCTTCCACGTCTTCTGACCCATGGATGGCGAATTTTATCTTCTCCAGTTGGAGGAATTCCGAAAGGTCAGACAGCCAGTCTGCAGCTTTGGATGGTGCTGCCGACCGCTAGCTTAGCAGGAATCTTAGGCGGGCGATTCGGGAGGCAAAGTCTAGCATGTTGGCCCCCCTCCCCATAAAGAGTCCTGGCTGATCAGAAACCACTTTTGGGCATGGCTCCACCCTCCATCTTGGCTATTGCCTCAAAGAAGATCGTCCAGAACCCGACAAGTCTGGGCAGGCCCAGAACATGCGGGCATGATTGGCCAGGCCTCCCTGGCACCATTCACACTTGTCCTCCACCTCCGGGAAGGCCCTGGTCATTCGGGTTCTGGTTAGGTGCGCTCTGTGCACCACCTTTAGCTGCATTAGGCTTAGCGGTGCGCATATGGAGGTGGAGTTCACCCTGTGCAGTGCTTTGATGCAGAGTCCCCTCTGCCTACTTCTGTGCCCAGTTCTTCCTCCCATTTTTCTCTTGTCTCATCCAGGGGAGAGTGTACCTCTTCCAACAGTTGTCCGCACAGGTCGTCACAGTTCCCCTTCCCTAGGTCGCCCGTGTCCAACAGTTCCTCAACTAGTGAGTGTCCTGGTGTCTGGGGGTACATCATTGTTTCCCTACAGAGGAAGTTCTTGACCTATATATGCCCCATTTTGTTCCCTTTAGGTAGTTGGCACCTCTCTGAGTTCTTCCAGGGTCGCTAATCTGCCTCTGTATACATGTCGTTAACTGTAAGTGTCCCTTCGTCCTGCCTCCACCTTTTGAAGGTGGCATCCATTGTTGCGGGCGTGAACCTATGGTTGTTACAGATGGGGGGCCATAGTGGACATTTTGGTCAGGCCGAAGTGTTGTATCATTTAATACCATGTTTGGAACGTTGCTACCACCACTGGGTTTCTGAGGTGCTTGGCCAGGATGGGGGGGGGGGGGGGGGGGGATGGGAATGCAGCTGTGACTAGGGCTTGGAGTAATGTCCCTATGCAGCAAATCTCCTCCATCCTCACCCATTCCACTCCCATTTCCTTCACCTATCCCCTCACTCTTTCTGCTGTGGCCACCCAGTGATAGAACTGTAGGTTTAGGAAGGCCAGGCATCCCATACATCATTACTTATTTTCCTTTGTAGGACCCTTTATTTGGATCCTCGGGTTCTTAACCCCCCCCCCCCTCCCCCGCCCACAAACACCATGATTGATTTGTCCACAGTGTTGAAAAAGGCCTTGGGGATGTAGATCGGGAATGATCTGAACAGGAACAGAAACCTTGGCAGCAAATTCATTTTGATCATCTGCACTCTCCCTGTCAGCGAGAGTGGGAGTGTGCCTCACCTCTGCAGGTCTTTTTTTGGATCTGGAACCTCAGGTAGTGGAATTTGTTTTGGGATTGTTTGAACGGTAGCCCCTCCAGCTCTGTCCCTCTCCCTTGTGGGTTCACTGGGAAGACTTCACTGTTGCACTTTTGCAAAACTCAGGTTGCATTGGTATCCCAAAAAGGCTCCAAACTCCTTTAAGAGCTTCATGATCCCTTCTTGGCTTGGGGGGCGAGATGTAGGAGAGCAGGTCATCCGCATAGAGTGAAGCACTGCTTTCTGTCCCTCCCCACCCCAGATACCTCTCTAGCTTTTTGCCATTCTAAGGGCAATTGCCAGTGGCTCGATAGCCAGGGCAAACAGCAGCGAGGACAGCAGGTATTCCTGCCTCATGTCTCGCCACGGAAGTGCTGTACAATGGTTTCACCCAGGCGGTGAACCCTACTCCAAGCCCAAACAATTCCAGTACCTCGATGAGATATTTTCACTCGACTCTGTCAAAGGCCTTTTCTGCATTCAGGGAGATAATCACTTCTGGTGTTCTCTCCCCGGATGGGGATTGTTATCACGTTCAGCAGGCGCCTGATGTTCGCTGTTAGCTGCCTGCTATTGACAAAGCCTGTCTAGTCTTCCACAACTATCTCTGGTACGCAGCTCTCCAGCTGCCTAGCCAGGACTTTTGCACCTACATTGAGCAGTGAGATGCGTCTATAGAACCAACACTCAATAAGGTCCTTTTCCTTTTTGGGTATCAGCGATATAAAGTCTTGTGCCAGTTGGCGACAGGATGCCCCTTACCAGCCAGTCGGCGAACATCTCCTGCAGGTGTGGCGCCAGTGTTGGCGCAAATCTTTTGTAGAATCCATCTGGCCCCAGCACCTTCCCCGCCTGCATGGAGTTGATACTCTCCATGACTTCTTCCAGTTCTAATAATGATTCCAGGCTCTGTGTTTTATCTTCCCCCATGACTGGCATGTCCAGTTTGTCAAGGAATTGCTTCATCCCCGAGTCCTCCATAGGGGGTTCGGAGGTGTTCAGACCCTTAGAAGGCCTCAAGGCCTCATTGACCCTTTTTGGCATGGCAACTAGCGTGCTGTTATCCCTAACCTGGGCTATTTCCCTCGTGGCTGCCTGTTTTCTCAGCTGGTGAGGCAGCAGGTGGCTGCTTTGTCTCCATGCTCGTAAAAGGCGAAGTTGGTACATTGCTTTCCTCGTGGAGAGCAGATCAAAGTCCATTTGTAGCTTTTTCCTCTCCGCCAGGAGCTCTACAGTTGGGGGCTGTGGAGTACCACTGGTCCACCTCCAGTTGCTCCTGGCTGCCCACTTCTTCCTATCTCTGTGTGCTTTGTAAGCAATAATTCATCCTCTAATCACTGCCTTCAGAGCCTCCCAGAACGTGGGAACCATTCTGGTTGTTGGTAACATGCCCGTCAATGGCCTGTGATATCGTTTCGCAAAATGCCTTATTGACAAAGAGAGCCGTGTCCAACCTCCATGGGGACCTCTATGGGGAGTGTTGGGCCTGGCCCTTCTCCAATCTCACATCCATTTAGTGTGAAACATGCTCAGAGATTACGATTGCAGCGTATTCCTCTCCCACTATCCCAGGAAGCACCGAGTTCCCCACTACAAAGAAGTCGATCCTGCGTAGATCCTGTGTTTCTGGGAGAAGAGGCGAACTCCTTCTCCCCTGGGTATGTGAACCTCCATGGATCCATTGTCCCATCTGTTCCATGTTTGTTCATTCACCATGTTAGATTTTGTTTTCCTGATTTGGGGTTTGCTCTTTCTGTCCGTGGGTCCTGTACACAGTTAAAGCCCCCCAACCCCCCTACCCGCCGAGTCATTGTGTGTCCATGTCAGGGATTTCCACCCTGGTATTTTTCACGAATTCTGCGTCATCCCAGTTGGGAGCATACACGTTTACAAGGACCACTGGTGCCCCTTCCAGGACACCACTAACCATGACATACCGTTCCCCCTTGGTCCATAGCCGTTCTCATCGCTGTAAATGCTCTTCTCCAATTGACCAGTATGGTCACTCCCCCAGCTCTCATCCCATAGCACGAATGGTACGTCTGTCCCACCCAGCCCTTTCTTACCTGCAGTTGGTTCTTGTCCCTCAGGTGTGTCTCTTGCAGGAAGACAATGTTGGCATTCATACTTTCCAGTTGGGAGAAGCTTCTGGATCTTTTCACTGGGCCATTGAGTCCCCTAACATTCCAGGTGACTATCTTGATGGGGAATTTTTGTCCCCCGCCTTCCTGGAGGATCAACAATAATTACTTTGTGGATGCTCTCTGGGGTTTCCCTTTGTTAGGTGGCCATCTAAAATGGCTATGGTTACCGTAGTCACCATGAGGCCGAGTGCCTGCGCTCTGGGGTTTAGCTTTGTCAAGGGGCCACCCAAGATATACACCAACAATGTGCACACCAAGTGGGTGCGCCCTGCAGTCCAGGATTCCCCTTTGTTTGGGGACCCTCTATAAATGGCTGTTTGTGGTGCCTTTGTGTTCCTTGCTGCCATATGCGATCTGTTATAGCCAGCCTAGCGCCCTTTCCCCCCTTGTCCCTCTGCTATCCCTCTGAGCCAGCCTCCCTCTCCCCTTCCCCCCTCCAACCCCTGAGAATATCCCCCTCTAGTCCTCCCCATTACCCCCATTTTGTAATGTTCTCCCTCATGCCACCAGACACCTACTACCCGACAGGAGATGTGTCACAGCTCCCCTTCGCTCATATCTCCTGGTGCCAGCCTACCTGCTAGTGTGGTGGCCCTCCTCCTGGGGTCGATCTGTACCTCCCCCGCCAACCGCTGCATTTCTGATTCTTCTTCCTGAGCCCTGCTGCTCACGTCCCCTCTGTTCTGAGATTTTGCTCCCGCTTTCCAAATGAGGCTGTACAGTCCCCTGCAAACAGTTTCTCATTGTCCCGATATGTTGGGGTATCTGGATCAGCATTGGTTCTGTTGCTGTCTTCCCAGCCCATGTTTGTGGACGGACTTGTCCACATCCACCGGTGCGATAAAGTAATATTTCCTGCCCTGGAAGGTCACCCAGAGCTTGGCTGGATACAGCTTACAAAACTTCACTTTGTTCTTATAAAGGGTTGCCTGGGCTCTGTTAAATTTTGCCTAGTGCTTGGCCAGGTCTGCCCCAATGTCCTGATACACACAATCAAGTCACCCTCCCAGTTGCAGGACCTTTTCTGCCTTGCCCAGTTCAGGTTTCTTTCCTGGTCCTGCTACCGATACAGTTTCTTGATGATGGCCCTCGGTTGTTCGACGGCCTTGGGCTTTGGCTGGAGTGACCTGTGGGCTCTGTCTACTTCTAGCACTTTAGGAAGTTGTCTCTTCCAGCCAGGTTACCCAGCATTAGGGCCACATATTTGGTGGGGTTCCTGCCCTCGGTTCCCTCCGGTAGGCCCACTATGCGGAGGTTCTGGCATCCTCTTTTCTTGTTCCTTGACCGTCCCCCTGAATGTCCCTTGCTTTGCCACCATCCTTGCCATTTCCATATCGAATATGGCAATTCTGTCGTTCTGGTCTGTCAAGTACTTCTCTAGGTCCCTGACTGTTGCGTCCTGAGTGTCCAGCTGCCTTTCCGCCTTCTCCTAAGCCGCCGCCACATTGACCGTTGCCTTCATCTCCGTCTTAATGGCCACCTTGAGCTCCTGAGGTTCCTGTGTAAGGAGCTCCCTCCATCCGTTTATAATGGGTGGGGAGCTCTGTGTGCGGCCTGTTGGTTCATCTCGCCCATGTGTGGTCGGGGCATCACCGCACCTCATGTTTGCCATCTCCTCATTTCTTCTTTCCAGGCTTTTGCTGCCTTTGCCATCTTTTCGACCCCTGGAGTTGCTGCTGCTAGCATGTCTTGTCCTGATGATGTTGGAAAAGGGTGAGAGAGGTGTTACCTCATGGTTTTAGCAGACTATTTTGGGATTTAAGTGCCTAGTTCCAAGTTTACAGGAGGAGAGCCACTTTTTGTGCATCCCGTCAGCACATCCACGTCACCAAACTTCTTATAATTTATATAAATGACTTGGATGAAGGGTTCAAAGGTATGGCTCCTAAATTTGTTTCCATTGTTGCGGAGGATCGATGGGTGTGCCGCCATCTTGGATTTGGAGATAAAGTTTAAGTATTGAAGATCTCCCTTTTAAGACGGAGTTGAAGAGAATTCTTTTCTCTTAAAAAGATCTTTAATATTTGAAATTCTCTTCCCACGAAAGCAGTGGAGGCTGGGCCATTTATTTTATTGGAGGCAGAGTTAAACAGATTTCTGATAGAGAGGGAGTTGAGGGTTATGGAGGCAAGACAGGAAAGCAATGTTGTGACCACAACTATGCCAGCGTGATCGCATTGATTGGTGATGCAAGTTTGAAGGGCTGAGTGGTTTATTCCTGTTCCTATGTTCCTATATCTAATTTTAATTTCTTTCTTATTATTGACCATGCCTTCAACTGCCTAGGTTTTAAGGTGTAGAATTCCCTTGCTAAGCATTTCTATATCGCTCTCATCCTTTAACATACTCCTTCTTTATCAACTGCCTTAATATTTTCTGTGACTCAGTGTTTGATAATAAAAGTGTGAAGTGCCTTGGAACACTTGACTATATTAAGACACTACATAAATGCACGCTGTTGTTGTTTCAACTTCAAATGTCTAATTAATTTACAACAGCAGCATAGCATATCAAACAAAATGCTGTAATTGGAATCATGTACCAAGTAAATTGCTACCACACTGTAGCAGGGTGCTGCAGTTGGTCCTATGACCTTGAGTAAAATAAGCCCTGACTTTAACTCAACCCAGAAATCGGATGTGAGGTCTGTGATGGATGTAGGAATGTTTTACATAGATTTTATAATTTATATATCTCACAGGAATTTTATTCAAAGCCTGAGTTAAGATATCTGTTGTGATAACATTTTTAAAAAATCCTTGTTTAACCTACAGGCAGGTGGTGGAGGTTACAATATGTGTAATTAAGATGTTGTAAAAGTGTGATTATCATTCATTCCAACCATTTCTTTTTACAAAGAGATATTGTTACAATTGCTGAAGATTCCCTGGAGAGTAGATAATTTGACACATTGGGTGGGAATTCTCCGGTCGCCAACGCCGAAATCGCTTTGGCATTTCCGACCAAATCGGGGGTGGCGCTGCCTTCATGATGCTCCACCCCCTCCAACACGGTGTATCCATGGCCTTAGGACATTGCCTGAAGTCCACCCCCCGATGCTCTGCCCCCAACTGGCCGAGTTCCCGACAGCTTCGGAGACGTGTGCTTCATCCGTCGGGAACTTGGCGTGGTGGCTGTGGACTCAGTCCAGCGCGGCCACAGCAGGGGAAGGGGCAATCAATGGGCAGGGGGAACTTTGTCAGGGGATGGGGGCACTTTTGGGATTTAGTACAGGGCTCACGAGCCTGGCCAAAGGGGGGATACTATTTCGCAGGCCGGGTCTGCCGTGGCCTAGCCATGTTGCACGACGCTGCCGCTGCAGGTCGCTGCCGTGCACATGCGCGGCCACGGACCCGGCAATTCTCTGGGCTGTAATGGCAGCAACAGCCAGGTGCTCTACACTGCTCAGATGATAGCCCCCATCCAAATGGAGGATCGTTGGCCGTTTTTCGCCGAATGTTCGGGAGTAAAACGCCACCGTTCCCATGCCGGCGTGAGGACATAGCCTCACAATCGCAGAATCCAGCACATTGTGTTTAGACTTAGGTAAGCAGGTTAGGGGATCTGAGTGGGGTAAAGATGATGTAATTAATGGAAGGAGCCAGGTCTGTAGCAGCTTGTAATCTGTTAACGGGTTTTAAGATGAGCAGCAACCTTTGCCAAAGATTGTCAGGTTTAGCAGTAGTCTGACACAGACAGAAAGATCGACAGGCTGTTTCCTGAAAGGTTCTCTCTCTCTCTAAGCAGCCTTTCCAATAAAGGTCGATACAAGTATCTCTGTTTTTGCTAACTTTATTTATAAGTGGCTTTAAACCTGTGATGGGCTTTGCTTAATGGAAGATAGAGAACGTATCAGTTAGTAATAAAATGGATTTCCTTTTATTTTAAGAATTGTTTAACTGTTAATTGGAAAGCTATTTTCTGTAATGTTAGTGTGTTTTATCCTATGCTAAGAATAAAGTTTGTTTGGTCAGTGGAATCACTCCTGGAGCGAAGTATCCTTTCCTCACAGTTTTAAAACATGTAAAAAGAGTTTGGGGTCTTTGCCGGGTACCCTAACAAGTGTTCGGGTCTGGATTGGGCTGAAGTGTTAGGTCCAATAAATTTAACATTTTAACATTTGCATTTCCTCACACCAACTCCCATTGACATTGAAGCTATGAGGTCAGAGTGGAAAATTGTGAATTTGCAGCACACTGTCAGCACCAAAGGTCCCCATCAACTTCAGTGATCAAGGGGGATGTCTGAGGGCAGCACGGTGGCACACTGGGTTAGCACTGCGGCCTCACGGCTCTGAGGTCCCAGGTTCGATCCCGGTTCTGGGTCACTGTCCGTATGGAGTTTGCGCTTTCTCCCCATGTTTGCGTAGGTTTCACCCCCACAACCCAAGAAAATGTGCAATCTAGGTGGATTGGCCACTCTAAATTGGACTGGATTGGATTGGATTTATTTATTGTCACGTGTGCCGAGGTACAGTGAAAAGTATTTTTCTGCAAGCAACTCAACAGATCATTAAGTACATGGGAAGAAAAGGGAAGAAAAGAAAATACATAATAGGGCAACACAAGATATACAATGTAACTACATAAGCACTGGCATCGTATGAAGCATACAGGGTGTAGTGTTAATGAGGTCAGTTCTTAAGAGGGTCATTTAGGAGTCTGGTGACAGTGGGGAAGAAGCTGTTTTCCCCAGGCAGCAGGAGGTGTAGATGGAGTCAATGTATGGGAGGCAGGTTTGTGTGATGGACTGGGCGGTGTTCACGACTCTCTGAAGTTTCTTGCAGTCCTGGGCCGAGCAGCTGCCATACCAGGCTGTGATGCAGCCCGATAGGATGCTTTCTATGGTGCATCTGTAAAAGTTGGGAGGTGACTACTCTCTGTCTGATGAAGATTCCGACTATCTGCCACGACTGGATCACGCTGGATCAGTCTCGATCCCGCATCCTCTCTACAGCAACAACGAAGATTTTACTCAACGGCCACGAGACGAACTGCCTGCTGGACTCCAGGAGCACAGAGAGTTTCGTCCATCCCACCATGGTAAGCCGCTGTGCTCTCCCTGTCTACCCAGTGTGGTGAATGTAATTCACACGTATTGTATGGTATTGTGTCCTTGTGGGCTCTGTCTGTGAGCCGTTGCGCGGCTCTGCCCATAGGGGGAGATGAGGAGCTTGTCCAGGGCTCCATATTCGGCTCTGCCCATGGCCCCCCCCACTACTGGAAGTATAATGTGCTGCAGCCGTGTGAGCCTGCCCTCAGTTCTTCTGGTCGCAGGCAGGTTCAGTTGTAAGACTATTAAAACTACAGTTTACTTCCAATCGTGTTCCGAGTGAATTGATGGTCACATCAATTTAATAGTCTTAGAAAACTTGAAGAAAACTACTATGGAATCAGCCCTCAAACCTGATCGACTAGAACTCGACCCGCAGGCTGCAGAGGCGAAGGAAATCTTCCTACACTGGCTTCGATGTTTCAAGGCCTACCTGGCTGAATCGATCACCTCCGAGACTACAGAGGAGCAGAAACTCAGCCTACTGCACACACGGGTGAGCCATCGCACATCTCTACGCAACTCAA
Source organism: Scyliorhinus canicula (assembly GCF_902713615.1). NCBI lineage: Eukaryota > Metazoa > Chordata > Chondrichthyes > Carcharhiniformes > Scyliorhinidae > Scyliorhinus > Scyliorhinus canicula. The sequence continues at coordinate 82,584,264 of NC_052159.1, read as the reverse complement.
TTGTACCGACTCCTATACCAAGGCCCTCGCTATACTCGACCAATTGTACATGCGGCCGGTAAACGAGGTCTACGCGCGGCTCATTTTCACTGCCCGCCACCAGAGCCCCGCAGAGTCGCTAGAGTACTTCCTGCGTGACTTAAAAGCCCTTGCTCGGGACTGTAACTTTCAGGCTGTAACGGCCTCCCACCATATGGAACTCGCTGTCCGTGATGTGTACGTTGCGGGGCTCCGGTCTAACTATGTGCGCCAGCGACTACTCGAGAAAGGGGCCCAGAACTTGGAGGACACAGTAGAGCAAACAGCTACTATGGAGGTCGCGTTCAGAAGTCAAAACTCATTCCCCGCGGACTAAGCGACCCCATCGTGGACCCCCGACCAGTGACTGCCCCAGGCCTGCGCCGTGTGGCCACCCACTCACTATGGAGCGCCAGCGTGCCATTTTTGTGGCCAGTCCCAACACCCATGGCAGCACTGCCTGGCCCGCAACGCGACCTGCAGCAGCTGCGGTCGAAAAGGATATTATGCCAGAGTATGCCTGGCGAAATCGAAACCCTCTAACTCCCCCACAGTCCAGAACAATCGCTCCCCCAACTCGCAGGCCCCGCAACGTTGCAGCGTGTCTGCTGACTCCGCCTCCGTCCGACAAATGCAACTCCTGGGGGCCGGCATCTTGGTAATCCTCCCCCACGCGGCCGGCCATGTGCGGATCATGGGGGCCGCCATCTTGGACGCCATCTTCCTCGCCGCCAGCCACGTGCGATCCACGGGGCGACCATCTTGGACGCCACCTTCTTCATCAACCGATGTTCATCTCGACAACTACGACCTCTGCGGACAGTCATCACGGGGCCACTCCAGCACAGCTGATCGAGCCGCCGACTGCCCGCAACTCAACGCAGTCACGTTTGACCAGTCGCGTCCAAAGCACCTCCAGAGCTCGATGATGTCCGTTCAAATCAACGGATACAAGACACCATGCCTCTTCGACTCCGGGAGCACCAAGAGCTTCGTACATCCTGAACTGGTAAGACGCTGTTTGCTCCCTATCTTCCCTGCACGGCATACTATCTCCCTCGCCTCGGGCTCGCACTCGGTCCAAATACAAGGGTGCACCGTCACAAGGGCGCACCATCGCGACCCTAACGATTCAGGGCGCCAGCTACTCTAATTTGCAGCTGTACGCACTCCCCGACCTCTGCGCCCCACTCTTACTCGGGCTCGATTTCCAATGCAACCTCAAGAGCCTCATACTCGGCTTCGGCGGACCCCTACCTCCAATCACTATATGCAGCTTAGCGACTCTAAAAATCGACCCCCCTCCACTCTTCGCTAACCTAACAGCTAACTGTAAACCAGTAGCCACTCACAGCAGGCGGTACAGCCTGCAGGATAGAGTATTCATCAGAGCCAAAGTCCAGCGGCTCCTACGTGAGGGAGTCAGAGGCCAGTAACAGCCCCCGGAGAGCTCAGGTGGTGGTCGGCGAGACCGGGGAAAAGTTCCGGATGGTGGTTGATTATAGCCAAACCATTAACCGGTTCACGTACCTCGATGCGTACCCCCTCCCCAGAATTGCAGACATGGTCAACCAGATCGCCCAGTACCGCATATTCTCCACGGTGGATCTGAAGTCTGCATACCACCAGCTCCTGATCCGCCCGGAGGACCGCCACTACACACCGTTCGAGGCAGATGGCCGCCTCTTCCATTTCCTCCGGGTTCCCTTTGGCGTCACGAATGGGGTCTCGGTGTTCCAACGAACAATGGACCGAATGGTGGACCAGTACGGACTGCGGGCCACGTTTCCGTACTTGAACAATGTCACCATCTGCGGCCATGACCAGCAGGACCACGACGCCAACCTCCACCGATTTCTCCAAACCGCCCAGAAACTCAATCTCACCTACAATAAGGAGAAATGCGTTTTCCGCACTACCAGACTAGCCATCCTCGGCTATGTCGTGGAAAACGGAGTCCTGGGCCGCGACCCGGACCGTATGCGGCCCCTCTTACAACTCCCTCTCCCTCATTGTCCCAGGGCCCTCAAAGAGTTGCCTGGGATTTTTCTCTTATTACGCCCAGTGGGTCCCCCAGTATGCGGACAAAGCCTGCCCACTATTTAAGACCACACTCTTCCCACTGTCAGCTGAGGCCCACCAGGCCTTCAACTGCATCAAGAAGGACATCGCCAAAGCCGCCATGCGGGCGATGGATGAATCCGTCCCCTTACAGGTGGAGAGCGACGCCTCAGAGGTCGCTCTCGCCGCCACTCTGAACCAGGCAGGTAGGCCAGTAGTCGCCAGTACCCTCTCCGCTTCGGAACTTCGACACTTCTCAGTCGAAAAAGAAGCTCAAGCCATTGTGGAAGCCGTACGGCACTGGAGGCACTACCTCGCAGGTAGGAGGTTTACCCACATCACCGACCAAAGATTGGTTGCCTTCATGTTCGACAACTCGCAAAGGGGCAAAATAAAAAACGATAAACTCTTGCGGTGGAGGATCGAACTCTCCACCTATAATTATGAAATCATATATCGACCGGGGAAGCTCAACGAGCCCCCAGATGCCCTGTCCCACGGCACATGCGCCAGCGCGCAAGACGACCGCCTGAAGGCTATCCACAATGACCTCTGCCACCCGGGGGTCACCCAGCTCACCCACCACGTCAAAGCTCGCAATATGCCTTTCTCCACCGAGGAAATAAAAGCCATCACCAGGGATTGCCCGATCTGCGCGGAGTGCAAACCGTACTTCTACAGACCAGACAAGGCCCACCTGGTAAAGGCTTCCCGGCCCTTTGAACGCCTGAGCATCGATTTCAAAGGGCCATTCTCCTCGACCAATCGAAATGTGTACTTCCTCAAAGTCATAGACGAATTCTCCCGCTTCCCCTTTGCCATCCCGTGCCCCGATATGACCTCCCACACAGTCATCAGAGCCTTCCACAGTGTCTTCACCCTGTTCGGTTTCCCCAGCTACGTACACAGCGACAGGAGTTCGTCCTTCAAGAGCGACGAGCTGCGTCAGTACCTGCTCGAGAAGGACATCGCCTCGAGCAGGACTACCAGCTACAACCCCAGGCAGAACAGGCAGTGGAGAGGGAGAACGCGACGGTCTGGAAGACCGTCCTACTGACCCTACGGTCCAGGAATCTCCAGACCTCCCACTGGCAGGAGGTCCTCCCCGACGTGCTCCACGCAATTAGGTCCCTCCTGTGCACCGCCACCAACCAGACCCCTCATGAGCGATTATTTGTTTTCCCTAGGGGCTCTACCACGGGGGTTCGCTCCCATCTTGGTTGAGAACACCGGGCCCGGTTCTCCTCCGGAAGCACTTCCAGACACACAAAACGGACCCACTAGTAGAGAGGGTACTGCTGCTACATTCAAACCCATACTACGTCTTTATTGAATACCCCGACGGCCGTCAGGACAGTTTCCCTCCGGGACCTGGTGCCTGCAGGATCCACCACTACCACCACCGCCGCTGAGGTACCCCTCACACTACACCCCACCCAACCCCCCAAGCCCTGCGCCCCCGCGCCTATAGGTTCCCTGCCCATGCTCGGTGCCCCCGCGCCTATAGGTTTCCTGCGCCCCCCCCCCCTTCGCCCGTCGCACCGGTCAGGAACGGAGCTCGGACCGAAACACCCCTGAAGCCAACCCCCATACCCACGCCGACCGTCACCACCCAGCCACCCCAAGAGGCTACAACCCCGGTGCTCCGCCGATCCCAAAGGACGACTCGGCCACCGGACCGGCTCAACCTGTAGACCCGTCACCCCCGCCGGACTTGATTTTTTTACAGGGGGTGAATCTGGTGAATGTAATTCACACTATTGTATTGTATTGCGTCCTTGTGGGCTCTGTCTGTGAGCCATTGCGCAGCTCTGCCCTTAAGGGGAGATGAGGAGCTTGTATAGGGCTCCACCCTTTGCTACGCCCATGGCTCCGCCCATGGCCCCTCCCACTACCGGAAGTAGAAAGTGCTGCAGCCGTGTGAGTCTGCCCTCAGTTCTTCTGGTTGCAGGCAGGTTCAGTTGTAAGACTATTAAAACCACAGTTTACCTCAAATCGTGTTCCGAGTGAATTGATGGTCACATCGCCAGGTTAAGCAAAAAATCGCCCTGGCCTCCGGGTCTCGCTCAGTACAGATCACGGGGTGTTGCATAGCGGACCTCATGGTCACTACAGGCTATACGTCGTCCCTCACCTCTGTGCAGCAGGACTCCTGGGGTTAGACTTCTAGTGTAACCTCCAGAGACTAACATTTAAATTCGGCGGCCCCATGCCTCCCCTCACTGTCTGCAGCCTTGCGACCCTCAAGGTCGATCCCCCGTCCTTGTTTGCAAACCTCACCCCGGATTGCAAACCTGTCGCCACCAGGGGTTGACGGTAAAATGCCCAGGACCGAACTTACATCAGGTCCGAGGTCCAACGGCTTCTGAAGGAAGGGGTCATTGAGGCTAGCAACTGCCCCTGGCAAGCACAAGAAGAATAGCATGGTCATAGACTACAGTCAGACCATCAACAGGTTTACGCAGCTGGACGCGTACCCTCTCCCCCGTATATCTGACCTGGTCAACAGGATCGCGCAGTACAAGGTCTTCTCCACGGTGGACCTCAAGTCCGCCTACCACCAGCTCCCCCATCCACGCGAGTGATCGCAAGCACACTGCGTTGTCGAAGTGAATGGGTGGCTCTACCACTTTTTAAGGGTTCCCCTCGGTGTCACAAATGGGGTCTCGGTCTTCCAAAGGGTGATGGACCGACTGGTCGACTAATACGGTTTACGGGCAACCTTCCCGTATCTCGATAATGTCACCATCTGCGGCCACGACCAGCAGGACCACGACATCAACCTCCGCAAATTCCTCTGAACCGTAAAACTCCTGAACCTGACCTCCTACAAGGACAAATGCGTGTTTAGCACCGACCGTCTAGCCATCCTCGGCTACGTAGTGCGTAATGGAGTGATGGGCCCTGACCCGGAACGTATGCGCCCCCTGATGGAGCTCCTCCTTCACCACTGCCCCAAAGCCCTCAAGCGCTGCTTTGGTTTTTTCTCATATTACGCCCAGTGGTCCCCAATTACGCCGACAAAACCCGTCCCCTCATCCAATCAGCCATGTTCCCACTGTCGATGGAAACCCGCCAGGCCTTCAGCCGCATCAAAGCAGATATTGCAACGGCCACGATGCGAGCTATCGACGAGTCCTCCCCCTTCCAGGTCGAGAGCGACGCATCCGATGTAGCTCTGGCAGCCACTCACAACCAAGCGGGCAGACCCGTGGCGTTCTTCTCCCGTACCCTCCAAGCTTCCGAAATCCGCCACTCCTTGGTCGAGAAGGAAGCACAAGCCATAGTAGAAGCTGTGCGACACTGGAGGCACTATCTGGCCGGCAGGAGGTTTACCCTCCTCACAGACCAACGGTCGGTGGCTTTCATGTTCGACAACGCACAGAGGGGCAAGATAAAGAACGACAAGATCTTGCGGCGGAGAATCGAATTGTCCACCTACAATTACAACATCTTGTATCGTCCTGGGAAGCTGAACGTGCCTCCCGATGCCCTGTCCCGCGGCACCTGTGCCAACGCACAAGTGGACTGCCTTCAAACCCTCCACGCGGACCTCTGCCACCCAGGGGTCACCCGCTTCTTTCACTTTGTAAAGACCCGCAACCTGCCCTACTCCATCGAGAAGGTCAGGACAGTCACTAGGGAATGCCACATCTGCGCGGAGTGCAAGCTGCACTTCTACCGCCCCGAAAAAGTGCATCTGATAAAGGCTTCCCATCCCTTTGAACGCCTCAGCATGGACTTCAAAGGTCCCCTCCCCTCTACCAACCGCAACAGGTACTTCCTCAACGTGATTGACGAGTACTCCCGCTTCCAGTTCGCCATCCCCTGCCCCGACATGACCACACCCACCATCATTAAAGCCCTCCACATCATTTTCTCCCTGTTCGGATTCCCCGCTTACTCACACAGCGATAGGGGCTCCTCCTTTATGAGTGACGAACTGCGTCAATTCCTGCTCAGCAGGGGCATTGTCTCAAGCAGGACGACCAGTTACAACCCCCGGGGTAACGGACAGGTCGCGAGGGAGAGCAGTACAGTTTGGAAGACCGGCCTGCTGGCCCTACGGTCCAGAAATCTCCCAGTCTCCCGCTGGCAAGAAGTCCTCCCAGACGCACTCCACTCAATTCGGTCACTACTTTGCACATCCACTAATCAAACGCCTTCTTGTTTTCCCCAGGAAGTCTTTCTCAGGGACCCCGCTCCCGACCTGGCTGGCTACCCCGGGCCCATCCTGCTCCGGAAACACGTGCGGGTGCACAAGTCGGACCCATTGGTTGAGAGGGTCCAGCTGCTCCGCGCAAACCCGCAGTACGCGTATGTGGAGTATCCTGACCGCCGTCAGGACACGGTCTCCCTACGGGATCTGGCACCCACCGGATCCCCGCCATCGCCCCCAGCGCAGTCCCCCCCAACTCCTCTCCAGCCGCAACTGCTTCCGGCAGGCGCACCCCCCCCCCCCCCAACACCCTTACCCGTGCCGCCTAGAGGACCGGACGCCCCTTGCCCGGCCCTCTCCAGCTCTGCCTCGGGGTACGGATGCAGCCACAAGGACCGGACCATCGCTCCCAGAGTCACGGACGCCCACAACTCCAACGTCTCCAGCGAAGCTCCGCAGGTCGCAGAGGACGTCCAAGGCCCCTGATTGGCTGATCGTGTCTATGTGAACTGTTAATGGACCTTGTTGCTTGTTCTCTCGGTTTTTTTTTCCCCTCAAATCTGTATATAGTTACCGTGTTCTGACACGTCCCTGTACATAGTTTTGGGCCAGTGGGCAGCCACCGTTGGAGAGGTTTGATCCAACATCACTAGTCATACTACCAGTCTCTTACCCACTCGCATGGGACCCCCCCTCCACGTCCTCATTCCCCGCACACACGCGCCCCTGGTAGTATGACTAGAGGTACTACGGTACCTGGGAGTGTGAACTGCCATTGGTGCTGAGGGCTCACTGCCCATTGGCCCAAGTATCATGTTCTCCGTATTCTCATTGGTCGAGAGGAATGTAGCTCCGCCTACGAGGCGGGGTATAAGAACCCGTGTTCCCCAGCAGCCAGGCCATTTCTGTACTCCTGCTGCTGGGCTCTCTTCTTGCTGATTAAAGCCTTTCGATTCGGACTGCACCTACGTTTCATGTCTATTGATTGTGCATCACTAATCATCTCCACCTCGGCCCGTTGATTCTGACAGGGGTGTGTAAACTACTTTGCTTCCTGAAGTCAATGACCAGCTCTTTAGTTTTTCTGGCATTGAGGGAGAGATTGTTGTCACTACACCACTCCACTAAGTTCGTTATCTCCCTCCTGTATTCTGACTCATTGTTATTCGAGATCCGGCCCACTATGGTCGTATCATCAGCAAACTTGTAGATGGAGTTGGAACCAAATTTTGCCACGCAGTCGTTTGTGTACAGGGAGTAGAGTAGGGGGCTAAGTACGCAGCCTTGCGGGGTTCCGGTATTGAGGACTATTGTGGAGGAAGTGTTGGTGTTCATTCTTACTGATTGTAGTCTGTTGGTCATGAAATCGAGGATCCAGTTGCAGTGTAGGGAGCCAAGTCCTAGGTTTTGGAGCTTTGATATGAGCTTGGCTGGGATTATTGTGTTGAAGGCAGAGCTGTAGTGAATACCACATGATACCACATGATTGACTTGTTAACAGTATTAAGGCCTATGGGATTAAAAAGGTAGTGTGTATTTCAATATGGAGCTGGCTAACAGAAATAAATCGTCAAGTTCTGGTGAACTGTTATTTTTCAGAATGATGAATATACAGTGGTGTCCCTCAAAGGCCAGGTTGGGACTGCTATTCCATTAAAGGTCTGGACTTGGGTATATAAGACAAAGCTTGCAGATGAGGCAAAACTAGGAAATGTAGTGAGGGAATTAGTAACAACATTCAGGTAATACTGAGAAGTGTGATGTGATGAATTTTGGGAAGAAGAATGAGGAGAGGCAATGTAAATTAAGTGATGCCATTTGAAAGGGAGTGTTGGAACAGAGTGACCTGTACATATGCTTTCACAAGTATTTTAAAGTGACTGGATGAGTTGAGAAGGCTATGAAGATATCACACAGGTTCCTGTAGACAGAGATCTGGGATTGAATATTTACTGACCTGACCTGCCAGGAGCAGAGAAGTACAAAGTTTGCAGGGAACCCAGATATTAAGGTCGCCCCCACATACACAAAGTGCATGAAGTTCAATCAGTTCTCTACCTGGAGACCAAGCCAGACTGACAGGCTTGGTTCCCACATGAATCAAATGTCAGTCTGTGAAGGTCACAGGACCAAGCAAGTGCATGCTGACAGATGATTTCAGAGTTCTTTGAGGTCAATTGTATTGGTTTGAATTTCAGGGGAGGGGAGGGGTGCCATTCATTTTGGGGACAGGCGAGCAGTGAGTCAGTCTTGTGGTTAGAGAGGGAGATCATTTGGAGGGGGAAGGGGGTTAATACAATGGACTGCTTATCCTGGGTTCTGTGGAGCTGTGGAAGGACATTGGGAGGGTATAAGAGGTCTGAGATAAAGGATCAGAAGCCTGAGGAGTAAGTTGCAAGAGTCTGCAGTGGGGTGAGCAGCCTGGCAGGAGGTGAGGGAGGTTTGGGGCTTGGGCGGGGAATCAGAGGCCTAGACAAAGCAACAGGGACCATGGGAAGGAATGGAGACCTGGTGAAGATCGATTGGAGGCCTGCAGACCTGGGAAGTGATGGGATAAGAGGTCTGTGGAAAGGGAGGGTGAGATCAAAGCGCTCATGGGAAGGGTTGAGTGTCGGTGATGGTGCCTGAGTTTATGGTTCCATTGCTGATACACCAGATCCTGTAGATAGGCATCACCTTCTGGATCCACTAAGCTTTCCAAAGGCTCCAGAAACTCAACCATCCATCGTTAAAACTGAAAAGCTAAATGGCAATAAGATTCACAGTCTCATGTACCAGCCTGCCTTCTTGGAGGAGGTTAGCTGCCCATCCACCTTGTGGCCTCAATTCAAGATGCAAGTGTATGGATTAGAAGTAAGATTGATTGGGAATCTGTTTTTAAGACTTTAACCCTGCTTCCAATCCAAACTAGCCTTTTTTTGCTTAGGTTAAAATTACTCCCAAAAGTAAGTAAGGAATACTAACTCTTTATAAAACCCTGCTTATGTCCTGGCTGGAGCATTATATCCAATTCTAGACACCATACTTTTGGAAGGATGTCAAAACCTTGGAGAGGTGACAGAAAATATTTCTAGAATTGCCTAAGGGATGAAGAACTTTGGTTATGTGAGTAAACAGCAGAAACAGGGATTGTTTTTCTTTGAACAGAAAAGATTAAGAGATTTCATAGAGATGTTCAAAATTAGGATATGTTTTGATAGAGTAGAATGGGTGAGATTATTTTTACTAGCAGCCAGTGGATAACCAAAGGATACAGACTTACAATAATTGGTAAAGAACCACGTAGCCAATAAGGCAAGTATTTTTTAATCAGTGGCATGTTATGATCGGGAATGCACTGTCTAGAATGATGCTGGAAACAGATTGAAAAACAACATTCAAAAGGGAATAAATATTTGAAAAGAAAGATGTACCGGGCTGTGAGGAAAGCAGGGGTGGGATTAATAGGATCAAAGAGCTAGCACAGGCATGAAGAACAAAATGACATCCTTCAATTCCATGATTCCATGATAATTGCCAGGATTGTGGCCAGAACACTTCAAAGGCCTATTTTGTTTATATCTTGCCATGTTTTTACCTTCTCAGTAGGCACAGAGGTAATGGATGCACTTTGTCACAATAGAGATGGGATGTGAGATTTGTTATTTTAATTGAGGAATTAAGCTGATTAATATAGCTTCTCTTAAAGGAGAAGATAAATACATTTTAGACAAAAGTGTTAACTATTTAATATTAGCATCTAACAGCATAATTTCACAGCCAGTATGATTTACATATAACGTTTTGTGTTTATGGACCAAAACAATTGCCATTGCTCTGTCAGAAAGGTGGTGCATCTTTAACTCTTTCTTAGCTATTAGTGGTGATTTTGAACCCACATTTCAGATAGGCATAAATGGTGACGTGGGCTCAAAATATCGCGAGATTCTGAAAACAAGAATATCGCCAGCGAGATCTCATTTTCCGATTCTCCCCATGTAGTATTTTTAAAGGATAGGCTTGCAGACCACAAAGGTACAAACAAGAGCTTTATTGCAAAGGTGTCTTCTCACAGGCTGCAGGAATAGGCTGACTGTTATCCTGCCCAAGCTGCTGATGACAACATCACAATGTCACATGATCAAACTCTTCAAGTGACCTTGTTCAAACGAGGAACTAACATGAGTACAAAACACTCTCCTTACCCTTTACATTTTTTTATTATTCATTGTTATGGGATGTGGGCTTTGCTGGCTAAGCCAGCATTTTTGCCCATCCTTAACAACCATTGAGAAGGTGGTGGTGAGTTACCAGGATTTTGACCCAGTGACAGTGCAGGAACAATTATATATTTCTAAGTCAGGATGGTGAATGACTTGGAAGGGAACTTATAGGTGGTGGTGTTGCCACGTATCTGTTCCATTGTCCTTCTGGATGTTTTTTTAAATTCATTTACAGGATGTGGGCGTCACTTGTTAGGTCAGCATTTATTGCCGATCCCAAGTTGCCCTTCAGAAGATGGTGGTGAGCTGTGTTCTTGAACCCCTGCAGTCTCTGAAGTGTATGTATACCCACGGTGCTGATAGGGAGAGAGTTCCAGGATTTTGCCTCAGTGACAATGAAGGATCGGCAATATATTTCCAAGCCGGGTGGTAATGGTCATGAATTTGGAATATGCTGCCTGAGGAGACTTGGTGAGTCCTTGCAGTGCATCTTGTAGTTGGTGTACATTGCTGCTGCTGTGCATCAGTTGTGGAGGGAGTGAATGTTTGTGGAAGGGGTGGCAATTATCCCGGCTGCTTTGTCCTGGATGGTGACAGGCGTCTTAAGTGTTGTTGGAGTAGCATTTATCCAGGCAAGTGGAGAATATTCCATTACACTCCTGACTTGTGCCTTGTAGATGGTGGACAGGCTTTGGGGAGTCAGGAGGTGAGTTACTCACTGCAGGAATCCTAGCCTCTGACCTTGCTCTTGCAGCCACAGTATTTATATGACTAGTCCAGTTCAGTTTCTGGTCAATGGTAAACCCCAGGATTTTGATAGTGGGGGATTCAGTGATGATAATGCCATAGAATGTCAAGGGTTGGTGGTTTGATCCTCTCTTCTTGGTGATAATCATTGCTTCGCAGTTGTGTGACATAAATGTTACTTGCCACTTGTCAGCCTAAGCCTGGAAATTGTCCAGGTCTTGCTGCATTTGCACATGGACTGCTTCAGTGACTGAGGAGTCGCGAATGGTGCTGACCTTTGTACAATCATCTGCAAGTATTCCCACATCTGACCTTATGTTGGAAGGAAGGTATTAATGAGGTAGCTGAGGCTGGTTGGGCCCAGGACACTGCCCTGAGGAATTCCTGCAGTGATGTCCCAGGACTGAGTGGACTGACCTCCAACAATTACAATCGTCTTCCTTTGTGCTGGAATTACTTCAACCAGTGGAGAATTTCCCCCCTGATTCCCATTGACTCCAGTTTAGCTAGGGCTCTTTGATGCCATACTCGGTCAAATGCTGTCTTGATGTCAAGGGCAGTCACTCTCACCACACTCTTTTGTCGAAGTTTGAACCAAGGCTGGAATGAGGTCAGGAGCTGAGTGACCTAGCAGAACCCAAACTGAGCTTCAGTGAGCAGGTTATTACTAAGTAAGTACTGCTGATAACACTGTTGATGACCCCTTCCATCACTTTTGCCAATGATAGAGAGTAGACTGATAGGGCAGTAATTAGCAGGTTGGATTTGCCCTGCTTTTTGTGTACAGGACATAGAATCATAGAATACCTACAGCGCAGTAGGAGGCTCATCGAGTCTCCACTGACTCTATGAAACAGCACCCTTGTCCACTCTCCCGTCTAGCCCACCTATCACCATAACCCCGCAACCTAACCTGCACATCCCTGGACTGTGGGAGAAAACCCGAGCACCCGGAGGAAACCCATGCATACACGGGGAGAATGTACAAACTCCACATAGCCACCCAAGACCGGAATTGAACCTGGGTCCCTGGCACTGTGAGGCAGCTGTGCTAACTGCCGTGCCACCATGGGCATACCTGGGCAATTTTCCACATTACTAGGTAGATATGAGTGTTGTAGCTGTACTGGAACAGCTTGGCTAAGGTTGCGTCAAGTTCTGGAACACAAGTCTTCAGTACTATTGCCAAAGTATAATATTTTGGTCTGCCTGGTGCTTCTCCTGGCATGCCCTCCTGCACTCTTCATTGAACCAGGGTTGATCCGTTGGCTTGGTGGTAATGGTAGATTGGGGGATATGCCAGGCCTTGAGGTTACAGATTGAGGCGGAGTACAATTCTGCTACTGGTGATGGCCCCCAGTGCCTTGTGGATGTCCAGTCTTTAGTTGGTAGATCTGTTCTGAATCTATCCCATTTAGCATGATGGTAATGCTGAACAACATGATGGAGGGTATCCCTCAATATAAAGATAGGACTTAATCTCCACAAGGAGTGTGCATGAGTCACTCTTACCGATATTGTCATGGACAGATTCAGCTGCAGCAGGCAAGTTGGTTGGTGAGCATGAAGTCAAGTATGTGTTTACCTCTTGTTGGTTCCCTCACCACCTGTCGCAGACTCAGTCTAGCAGTTATGTCCTTTAGGACCTCGGCCAGCTTGATCAGTAGTGGTGTACCAAGTTACTCTTGCTGATAGACATTGAAGTCTCCCACACAGAGTACATTCTGTTCCCTTACAATCCTCACCTCAGTGCTTCTTCCAAGGGGTGTTCAACATGGTGGGTTACTGGTTCTTCAGTTCATGTTGGATGGTACGTGGTATTCCGAAAGAAGTTTCCTTGTCCATGTTTGACCTGAAGCTATGAGACTTCATGGGGTCCGGAGTTGATGTTGAGGGCTTCCAGGGAAACTGTCTCTCAACTACTATGCTGCCACCTCTGCTGTGATAGGGTGGTGATAGTAATGTCTGGGAAATTATCTGTAAGGCAGTGTTTTTCAAACTTTTTTTCCCTGGACCCACTTTTACAAACAGGCCGACCTTTGTGACCCATGCCGGAAGACCTTCGTGACCCACACCAGCCGCCCTTTGTGGCCCATGCCGGACGACCTTACAGCTGACCTTCACGACCCATGCTGGTTGACATTCACGACCCATGCTGGCTGAACTTTGTAAGCTATGCCCGCTGGCCTTCGCAACACACCACTTTCACTTATCTTTAATGTGACAGTCAAGCTTGCTTGGTCCTCACGATCTCATTTGCTTTGTTATTCAATGCTACATTTCTGCTCAGGACTTCAGCTGATGATTTACGGTCTCGCTGCATCCTTTGAAAAAATCCTTGAAAAAATCAAGAGGTTTATCCTTGAATTTGCCATGTCTTCAAATGCTTTTGAAGTTTTGAGGGTTTTAAATGTTCATTTGCCAGTACTTCACTGCATATAACACACATGGGCTTTGCATCCTGATTTGCATTTACAAAATTAACATCTTTTATACTCTTCGTTCCTGATTTCAGTTTCTTCTTAATGAATTGTTCACCGGAGGCTTTGGAGCTCTGGAGCTTTGTCCTGCCATGGACTCTCCTGCGAAGTTCTCTTCAGCAGATTCAATTGTGAGATCCTGACCTGTTTGTGTTTCTGGCCCTCTCTTCCTTATTACAAAATGATTCATCTTCAGTTCTTCACACAGTCCTGTTGCTTGCTTACTGGCATCTACAAAATGGAGGAATCTCTCCTCCTTGATTTCATGCCCAAAGTATGGACCTACAGGCATGACATCAGTATACATGCCGGGCGCGCGACTCTGCCGGAAGACTCCTGCGTTTGCATTTAAAGGCCGGTTACGGCTTGCCTTCTAAAAAGACAGTCGCAGCATTCGGTGCTTCTCCCATGATCCAGAACGCTGCAATTGATCGCTCCGCAACCCTCCCAACACCCGGGACCCTCCCATGACCCACCCACAGCTCTCTACCCTGAGTTTGAAAAACCCTGCTGTAAGGTAGGATTCCGTGAGTATGGCTGTTCATTGATTAGTCTGTGGGACAGGTCTCCCAATTTTGGCACAAGCATCCAAATATTAGTAAGAAGGATTGTGCAGGGTTGCTAGGGCTGGGTTTGCTGTTGTCCTTTCCAGTGTCTAGGTCGATGCTGGCTGGTCCACCTAGCTTTTTTTCTTTTCATTAATTTTGTAGCGGTTTGGTACAACTTTAATGGATCGCTAGACCATTTCAAAGAACATTTAAGCGTTAACTACTTTGTTGTGAATCTGAAGACCAGGTGAGGTCTGCACATTTTCTTCCCTGAAGGACCCCAGTGAACCACTGGGATGTTTACAACAATTGACAATGGTTTCATGGTCATCATTGGACTTTTAATTCCAGATATTTATTGGATTCAATTTCCACCATCTGCCGTGGCAGGATTCGAACCTGAGTCCCGAGAGTATTACCCTGGGTCTCCAGATCACCTGTCCAGTGACAATGCCATTATACCAGCACCTCCCCATGACATTTCTGCAATGAAACACAGTATAATGTAAACAATCAAAAATTAAAATATGAACAATTAAGCACAACATTCAATAAGTTAGATGTTTCGGAGGATGTCGACTTCTGTGTGATTATCAGCAAACCTCAGGCATCTGCTTTTTTGTGTTGAGTGTAACCTCTGATGTTTTTGATGTAGTTTGAACTTGTCTGTTGTTGCCTCAACTAGAATTGGCGTTGGATTTGGAGGTTGACTCGGTAATGAAATGTCCTCAACTGAGGTACTGTCTTCCACAGTTGTTTCTGGTATTGTCAGATTCTCAGATACATACAAGCCTTCACTTGGCACAGTTTGTTGCGGACTCCCAGTTGACTCTGTCTCTGGCAACCTTGTTCTAGCTGCTAAAAGTTAGATCTTCTCCACACAACATTGTCCTGTGTAGGAGATCGATCCAGCAGCTTTTACTTTCTGTTCCCTTCGGCTTGTGGTTTTCCTTGCCTCGGTATCTGATATGAGAATTACCTCAGCCCAGTTTAGCTTGATTCTCTGCAGTCAGCTTCGCCCCATTAGGGCTTGATTACCTTTAACAACGTACAGGGACAAGTCATTGGTCTGTCCATTTTGAAATTGGAAATACCTGCACCAATCGAAACCCGTGTGAATTCCAGCTGAGAGGCCTGGAGCATCACAGAAACGTGAAAAATCGTACTTCCAGCTTGTTAATCCTCCCGCCAGCGTGGGCATGTAGCTCTCTGCATGCATGAGTGCGGCCTCAACCGGGATCTTGGATTTATGTCGCATTACATCCACCCCCCCCCACCATCTGGCCTGGACTTGCAAAATCCTACCAACTGTTCTGGCTTGAGACAATTCACACCTCTTTAACCTGTGATTATCCCTCTCCCTGGATCTGTAATTATTTGATTACCTGCAAATGCTCGCATTCCAAGCATTGTCCAGCATCTCTGACTTTGTCTATATAAATGTTTCTGGAACATACCTCTCCATTCACCTGAGGAAGGAGCTGCGCTCGGAAAGCTCATGTTTGAAACAAACCTGTTGGACTTTAACCTGGTGTTGTAAGACTTCTTACTGTGCCCATCCCAGTCCAAAGCCGGCATCTCCACATCACCATTGATGAGGGACTGGAGGATCAGAATGGGATCAGCATCCCTTAGCCCAACACTCAATTCTCCACCAAGTGAGGGACACACTACTGGCGGCTGGAGCAGCGGATCCACCCATTAATCTAAATACTATAGCCTGAAAATATCATTTTAATTTGTGATTTTAATCTAGATTCATAAACACTTATTACCTGAATATACTAACTTCACATTTGATTGAACTGTCATAACCTGTATCCGAACGGGACTTACGGGGTGGGGACAATGTATTCCCAGAGTGCTTTGCTGAATACGAGCTTGCCTGCTAAGGGGGCAGGGAAGTTTAATTACTCTTGTGTATAAAGCCGGCCAGTCGGGGAATGGCTGAACGCTCACCCAGTTTGGTATCACGGGAGCTGTTCACCTTGAGACTTGCAAGTAAACCTTTGTTTTGTTCAACTCAGTGTGGAATCCCTGTGTCTTCATAAAAACAACCATATAGTCCGCAAAAATTCTCTCATTAATGTAATTCTATAAACGAATCCTGTGGTAACTTAACATTTGTTTACTATGTATTTTGGGAACTGAGGATTCAAGGCGCCTAATGAGACATTGTTTGTCATCCATTTCTAAGCTTTCAATAGCTTTAAGTGGAAAGGAAGAAGAAATCTATTTGTGAGTCATATGTTACACATTGTCTTTTTACCAGACGACGAAGTTACTAAAGACTGAATATTAAATATTGTAAGAGCAATAAATATTAAGAGGTTATTTTACTGTTTATCTGGATTTTGCATATTGAATTCAGATTAAAAACCTTACATGTTGCTGAAAGGCCACAAGAAATGAAAGAAAAAGCTTCACAGGGAGTAACTGACATTTGATGCAGTCAATAAAACTGCCATTTTATTACCATTGTATTATACTTATTAAAATAATTTGCGACAAATAAAATGTTAAAATATTCTTCAAATACCCAAGGAACAAAACTATGGGGTAGTTAGAGTACTTCCAATGGCCTCTTTCTACCTTCTGAGAAACCATTTTAGCACAAATCAGAAGCATTTCCTATTTATAGCTGAAGGTTATAAGCAAATATTTATTTTACAATTAACATTTCTGCAAAGAAAGCTATGCACTTCTCACTCAGACAGACTGAGGAGGGTGCAGTCAGGCAGCGTCATCAGGCTATTGAGGCAGGATCAGGCTGTTGAGTTGGATGATCTGCCATGATCATAATGAATGGCGGAGCAGCCTCTAAGGGCCAAATGGCCTTCTCCGACTCTTGCTTCTATGTTTCTATAAGCTGGCGTCGGATATTATAAACTGGTACTGACATTTGCTGTCAACTTAATCACTTGGTTTATGTATCATTGCCCATAGTACATAGAGCAGTCGGCAAGGTCGTGAATCCCTCCAGGCTAAAGGAGATTTTTTTTTTTCAAAATTCCGCACTATATAAATGCATCAGTTGCCACATCCTTCCAAAATGTAAACAATAATTGCAGTGGTTTGATTTGTCTAACTAAATGGCTATTTTGTTTACGTTCCTACTTCTCATTTCCAAAAGTTACATTGATTTGCATATTGGTGCATGTATACATTTTAAAGCATGCCATTTGGAGGGGGTACATGAATACAATGGTCTGGATTCTTTGCACCCTGACGCTGAAATCGCGGCCGGCACCGGGGCCGCATGGAATCGGGACCGGCGCCGATTCCCCAATTCTCTGGGCCCTGAAAAGTGGCGTACTTGGGAGAGTACGGCATGCAGCATATCACCTACCTGCGGCCATTGCTGGAGACCTGCCCCACCATTCTTCACCCCCGACCGGCCGAAGTCCCGACGGCGTGGATCTAACTTTGTCCTGCTGGTCGGGATACTAGCGTGAGTTTGCAGCTGCCCCGGTCGGGGGCGGGCCGATTGGAGTGCAGGGGGGGGGGGGGGGGGCGTTATACGCTGCAGGGTCATTTTTGGGCGGGCCGTCCAGGTCGTGCACGCGGCCGAAAGGGTCACTATGTTTAAGGTCCAGCCCCACGCGTGGTCTGAGTCCGCCATGGAGCACGGCCTCTGACCCAAAGGTGTGGGGCCTGTATTTGCAGTAAAAGCTGCTAGATTCACGCTGGTTCACTGCTAGGCCCCTGCAGGGCTAGGAAAGTCCACGGTTTTTACGACAGTGTGGGGACATAGCCCCAAATACAGAGAATCCAGCCCCATGTTTGCCATAATTATCCATATCATAGAATCAGCACACTTTTCCATATATGGACCAAGGTTGTAATGTGGTCTGGAGCTGAGTGGACCTTATGGGATCCAAACTGAGTATCAGTGAGAATTGGTGCACAGCACATCCAACGTCACCTTCTATCACTTTGCTAACGATCGAAAATCAGGCAAATTTGTGATTTTTATTTGTGAATAGGACATGTGTGGACAATTTTCGACTTTGTCAGGGGGATAGCAACATTGTTTCTGTCCTGGGTAGAGGTGCAGTTAGTTCTACAGCACTAGTGTTCAGCAGAACAGCTAACATTCCTTTGGGGCATTTAGCCTTTACCCTATTCAGTGCCATTTCTTAACATCACATGGAATTAATCCAATTGACTGAAAAGCGACTTCTATGATACAGGTACCTGACTCATTCCTACCAATATGTGCAAAACAGTATTGGGGTTATGTTACTGGACTAACGGGCAGCACGGTGGCGCAGTGGTTAGCATTGCTGCCTACGGCGCTGAGGACCCAGGTTCGAATCCCGGCCCTGGGTCACTGTCCGTGTGGAGTTTGCACATTCTCCCCGTGTCTGCATGGGTTTCACCCCCACAACCCAAAGATGTGCAGGATAGGTGATTGGCCGCTCTAAATTGCCCCTTAATTGGAAAAAATAATTGGGTACTCTAAATTTATTTTTTAAAAAGATGTTAGTGGACTAGCCTTCCAGAAGCCTGGAGTACTGATATTAGTTCCAAACCTACCCCAACTGATGGTGATTTCAAATTCAGTTAATTAAATAGATCTAGGGCTGGATTCTACGCACCCCAACACCGAAATCGTGGCCGGCGCCGGGACGGAGAATCAATTTCCCTGCACAGAATCGGGACTGGCGCAAGTTCCCCAATTCTGCGGGCCCCGGAAAACGGCGGACTCGGAGAGTACAGCGCGTCACCTACCACCTACCTGGGGCCATTGCTGGAGGCCCTCTCCTCCATTCTCCGCCCCCGACCAGCCCGATGTCCCGTCGGCGTGGATCGAATGTGGTCCTGCCGGTCAGGAAACTAGCATGGCAGCTGCAGACTCAGTCCATAGCTACCCTCGTCGGAGGCGGGCCAATCGGAGGGCAGGATGGGGCCTTCTACGCGGTCGGGCAATGTTTGTGCGCGCGGTCAGGGTCGGGCGTGCTGCCGATTGGTGGTCTATTTTCAGTGCCCAGCTCCGCGGTCCGAGTGCGCCATGGAGCACGGCATGGCCGCTGGAGGCCGGTACCATGCGCAAGCGCGGCCTGCGACCCAGAAGTGCAGGGGCCCGATCCTGAAGCAAAAGCTGCTAGATTTACGCCAGGACACTGCTAGGCCCCTGCAGGGCTAGGAATATGTGGCCCTTACACGCCAGTTTTTCTGGCGTGAAAGTCCACAGTTTTGATGCCGGTGTGGGGACATAGTCGAAAAAACAGAGAACCCAACCCTGGAATAAAGATCTGCTGCCGCACGCCATTGGGATTCTCTGTTTCGCTGGCAATCGGGTTTCTCATTGTACGGCAGTCCCACGCCATCGGGAAACCCCCATTGCAAAATGGGCAATCCCGACAGTGGAGCATTCAGCCCCGGTATCAATAATGGTGACCAAGAAATTATCAGCTTGTCACAAAACCCACCAGATTCACTTTTGCCCTCATTCGGTCTAGCCGATATTTTACTCGGCCCAACAAAGTGGTTTTCCTCTGAAAATGTCCTAGCAAGCCGCATCGAACTGTTACAAAGCGAAGAAAAATGAAACGGGACGGGTCACACAGCATCAACCCAGGAGCCATATGGCCAGAGCACACTCAGCCCGATCAATCCCACAAAATTCTCATCTGTGTCACCTGGGGATTGGGTCACATTGGATGAACTGTTCCACAGATTAGCCACATTTTCATATATTCCAGCTTCCATCAGTGGGTATGTTCTGTCTCACTAGCATGGCACCAGAGGTAGCATGGCAGCACAATGATACAGTAATTGTTATTTTTAATTCACAGGACATAGACATCACTGACATAGCCAGTATTTGCTGCCCATCCCTAATTGCCCTTGGGCTGAGTGGCTTACTCGACCATTTCAAAAAGTAGTAAAGAGTCAACCACATTGCTGTGGGTCTGGAGTTATTTGTAAGCCAGACAATGTAACAATAGCAGATTTCCTTCCCTGAAGGACTTTAGTGAAACAGACAGGTTTTTACGACAATCAATGAATGTTTCACGGTCACCATTACTGGGACTAGCTTTCAATTCCAAATATAATAAAAATAACATCCGGTTCCAATGCCGCTGTCAGGACCTGCAAACCTGCCACTAAATTGAGCCCCATTCCTGGCTTAGTGATGGCTGCAGTCCTTTTTCTTCCAGTGCCATACCCTAAAGGAATGTTGGGGACCAAGGACTTTCATTGGATTGGTCCATGATTATGCTTGCAAAGTAATGTTTGAAGAGCTGAGTGGCCCTTTCCTGCTCCTAGTTTGTATGTTTGTATGGCCAGTGGAGACCAAAAGAATGAAAAAGCCACTGGCAAAATTTCACTCTATTACTTTAATAAACAAACCAAAATCAATGTAAATTGAACATAAATCAACAGCCAAATATTAGCAAATATAAACCATATATGATACAATAAATAGCAGATACATCAAAATAGATCTCTCAGATTTACTAGCGAGTCCTTCTCGGCATACATGACACTAATTTCAGCACAAAATTATTCAAAGCTCTGGACATCCTGAGGTAGAATTCCAGCTTCTTTTCCTTGAGAGTCTTGTCTCCAATCCTTAGCCAACAGCAGTACCCAACCAACCTGAATTCCACTGGCTTGGTCTTCACCATAGTAACAGATGTCTGCAGAACCTCCTAGGCTCTGCTCATGAGAGTCTTGATGATGTGGATCTTCCAGAAACACCTTTATCCAAACCCTAAGTAACAGCCTTCCATGGTACGGCCAGATCTAACCAGCCAGTTTCTTTAAAAATAACTGAAGCAGCAGTAACCTCATTTTCCTTTTATCTCTACACCCAGATCCAGCCTACATGTTCACATTTTTAAAACTGGGTGAACTGAGCTCATATAGCTCTGTGCCTTTCAACTGGTCTCAACCAGCCTCAGCTTACCTAGAAACGTGAAGATTCCAACTCAGTTTCAGACTTGGTCTCAGTTCCCTAGATACCCGAGGGTTCAGTTTCCAATTCAGTTAGGGTCTGACTCAGGAAAAGAATACAAACTTCAAAATCATAAATTCCATGCATTGTCAAATTTGCGACCATCATCAAACTCTGCCTCTGGATCTTTCCAGTGGAAGACATCTGCAACATCTCTGTCAATGGCCCCAAAATATTAAAAGGCGGGTGAAAGATGACCTGTTTGCCAGGACTGTTAATTGTATCTGTTAGAGTAAGCATGTGGCAGGTTTAGGGCTCTGGTTGCTTCACACAGGTGCAAGCTGTCATTAATTGCATGCATGTGGCAATTACGGACCCCAGATCATCCAGAAGTGCTCATCAACTGCAAGGGCTCCACAATTAATGTGCAGCTGGTTGCATCCACAGAAAGATATTCACGGATTCCTGGGCAGCTGCTATAATGTTTTTGTCATGCAGCAGTCTACCTTCCCTGCTGCTTCACACCTTAACCAAACCTCTCTTTTACAGACCCACATAGTCGGCATTAACTCATGTATTCCCATTCCTCACAAGTGAAAGGCCAGTGGTGAACCAGGAACCAAAAATTGCCAAGACAGCAAAGTGATTATTAGAAATAATATGTATGTGACTCAAAAGTAAAACGCGTACTTAATACTGTCGCATTGTACAAACACACGCATGTGTATACAAATTAGAAGGTACAAATCTTTACCATTCCTCTTCCGACTGTTTCTACATAATGTAACCCCTATGGCTTCAGCAAAGTTCAAGGCTGGAAGCACAGATCTCTGCTCTGACTGCTGTGATGCTTTTGCCTGATTTCCTCTAGTGTTTTGGAGCCCGTTAGTGCCCTAGTAAAGACTACTCTGCGTATCCTGTACGGGGAAGTTAGGTCAAGTGCAACAGGGGTAAGGGATGAGAGGTGAAAGCGACCACACCTCCCTGCTGGCATTGAGTTGGAGAATACTTTGCTCCATATCAATGCAGTGGTGACCAGCTGAGACCAGGATTTCATGAATGCTATTTAAAGTAGCATCAATAATGTGCAAACCATTGCTGAGGAGGGCCTGCATGCTCTTGATTGCCGCATTTAATGCTGCATGTCAGTAGCTACTCTGAGTGTAGGCATCTTCACAAAGGCCTGTGACATCATGTCATTCATACTGGAGACAGCCTCCTCTGATTTCTCTGCAAACATGCTGATATTTCCTTGCTGATCATGCTTTGACCCTAGCCCTCGACGTTGTCCAAAATGTGAGACACTTTTTAGAAAAAGAAGAGCAGAAATGAGTTGGAGGCGAAAGGAAATAAGTGCAGCAATCATCTACTGAATTAGTAGCCATGTTTCTTACATCTACAGCACTTCGGGTGGACAGAAATCTTTCAAAGAACCTCACGTTAAGGAATGGAGAGAGTTACGACACCTTGGGCTAGTGCGCAGTCAATTCCAGCCCCATTTGGCCCGCAGCCACAACACAAGTGAATTAACCAATAATTCTTTTTAAAATACCCAAAATCTAGGGCCCTTGGCTGCCCGATAATTACAGGTTAACACAATAATTGCACGTAAACACAATTACAGTTTATTTACAACAAGAACTAGAATAAAAAATGCAGTGAATACAACTGGTTAACTGTTACCTAATTCCCACTTTAACTTGCTCCTACCCTCTTATACACATACACAAGACAGGCAAACACAGAGGGGTCGAAAGGGAATAAACAGGAAGGATCCTTACAAGAGGATTAGGGGATTAAAGGCAATGGATGAAGAAAGGGTGACAGAAAAGCACAAAAGGATGGATGAAAAGTAACATTTTTAAAACAGGAAAATGGAGGGAACTGCAGGGAATTACAGGGGGCAGGTGCATATCACTCATATTAAATGGCCACCAATGATGGAACTGAGGTAAAGGAAGACAAGAGGATCCAATGTCAGATTGATGAATGTAGATGGATTAAACAATACGGGCAACATCAACTTATCTTTATTTAGCAACGTTAACATTGTAAAGATGTCCCAGGGCACTTCGCAAGAGTGTTCTAGGACACAATTTGATGCTGAACCATATTTTGTTTGCTATCCGCTAATGAAATTTGAGCACTGCCACCTCAACCAGCTTTATGGGGCAGGATTTTACAGCCCCTCCGACTGCTGGGATTTTCCAGTCCTGCTGAAATCGAAGCACTTTTGAACAGCTCGTGGCATTTTCTGGACTTGCCCCCACTCCGATTGAGCTGTACAATTTCTCCTTTAAAGATATTTTGAGGGTGGCACCCCCACAACCCAAAGGTATGCAGGGTAGGTGGGTTGGCCATGCTAAATTGCCCCTTAATTGGACAAAAATAATTGGGTACTCTTAAATTTATTTTTAAAATATATATATATATATATATATATATATATATATATATAAATACATATAAATAAAGATATTTTTGGGACAGGTGAAGCTTGGCTGAAGGGGTAGATTTTAAGGAGTGACTGAAAGGAGAGAGAGGCCGAGATGGCACAGCCACCAATAGTGGAGCTATTAAAATTGGGCATGTTGAAGAAATCAGAATTGGAGCAGCACAGACATCTTGGAGGGTAAGAGGTTGCAATAGGTTACAGAGAAAAGAGGGATGGGACAAGAATTGCTGGAATTTTTCCACTGAGCTTGGAGGTCGGAATGATTCCCGAAAATGCTGTTTCCTGTAATACTTTAAAATTAATTTTATCAGCATTATCCTGGATATTCAAAAATGTCAGCAGGGACTAGCAAAATAATTTGTTTTCATAATCTCCCTGCACTGTATGCCCTTTCATAATGCTGATTCCAATTTAATAAGAAATACATTTCAAGTTGGCAGTGCCAGTCTATTCTCTTCCTAAAACAGCTGAGACAACAGAGTATGCAGATATCTTGTTTAGACCATTTTTAGGTATGCATTCAGTTTGTAGCCACCACTGATTGAAGTGAGAAAATGAAAGAAGTGAGATAAAGGAGTAAAGAAATACTTCCTGGAGACCAAGAGCAGAGCAGTAAAATAAAGTGACAGCAACATCAATGATACATTAAAAACCTCAAAGCTGTGTGCAGTTTGTTTTATTCGTCAAACCTTACTTCTTCAAAAGCAAAATACTGTGGATATTGGAAATCTGGGGGTGTGGAGCCATAAGAGTTTGAGGCTGATTCCTCCACATAATAGGCCATCATCAGCCACAGCCACATACACAACCCAAATGCTGCTGCCAGAGTGGTTCACCCTCCAATCAAAGGAGCCTACCCTCTTAGTTTGTCTAAAAGATGTAATCATTTTCACCCCTCCAAGGTCATCTCAATTTTTAGACATCCTTGCTTTTCCCTACCTGACATAGCAGCACCCACCTCTGTGTGGCTGCCAAGGCTCACCAGTAGCTAGCTCTGTGATTAAGCCAGCAGCAATGCGACCCCACCCATCATTCTTCAATTGGGCAGCAATCTCAAAGGCAGTAGCACAGTGGTTAGCCCTGCTGCCTCACAGCTCCAGTGACCCGGGTTTGATTCCCGGCTTGGGTCACTGTTCGGAGTCTGCACGTTCTCCCCGTGTCTGTGTGGGTTTCCTCCCGATGCTCCGGTTTCCTCCCCCAAGTCCCAAAAGACATGCTTGTTAGGTGAATTGGACAATCTTTTTTTTTTAATTTAGAGTACCCAATTATTTTTTTTTCTAATTAAGGGGTTAAGGGGCAATTTAGCATGGCCAATCCACCTAACCTGCACATCTTTGTGTTGTGGGCGTGAAACCCACGCAGACATGCGGAGAATGTGCAAACTTCACATGGACAGTGACCCAGGGCCAGGATTCGAACCTGGGTCCTCAGCGCCACAGTCCCACTGCTAACCACTGTGCCACGTGCCGCCCCAGGTGAATTGGACGAACTGAATTTTCTCTGTGTACCTGAACAGGGGCCAGAATGTGGCGACTAGGGGCTTTTCACAGTAACTTCATTGCAGCGTTAATGTAAGACTACTTGGGACACTAATAAAGATTATTATTATTAATGAATGGGAGGCAAAATAACTCCTTCAGTTTGGCTCCCAGAAAGTGTGACCGTGACCTCAGGATTCCCATTTAGTTCTGTCATTGGGGTCTTACATGGAAAAAGTGATTGGGGTCTATCAGTTTATTATCAGAATCAGGGAAAGTTAGAAATGGAACAGATTGGGAGCAAGTGGAAATGGCCAGGGTGAAAGGAAGAACAAAAGGATAGATCTGTCTGTGCGCATTCAGGATCCTGACCTCCCCTTTGCTGCCATTTTAACAAAAGACTCTGCTCCCATGCCCACATGTCTGTTCTTGGCCTGTTGCAATGTTCCAGTGAAGCTCAATGCAAACTGGTGGAACAACATCTCGTCATCCGGTTAGGCACGCTACAGCTTTCCAGCCTGAACATCGAATTCGACAACTTCAGATGATCAGCTCTACCCCACCTCGACCCATTTGTTTTCATCCCGTTTCATTTTAACTGTCTTATACTATTTATTTCTTAATATATATTACCTCCCCCCCAATCTTATCCACCTTTCCTTAACCTTTCTCCTCTTTGCTTCCCCCTTCCCTCCCCCCCCCCCCCCCCCCACATCTACAGTTCATCCTCAGATGTTAGTCTCCCTGCTGTTTGACCTTTCACATCTTTTGTTCTCTCTGGGGACCGCCATTAGCACTCTTTCCCCTTGGTTTCTGTGGTTATGACTCCTCTTTCATTCTCACTCCACAGTATAAATATTTCCCACTTTCTCTGTCTGTTAGCTTTGACAAAGAGTCATCGGACTCAAAACGTTAGCTCTTTTCTCTCCCTACAGATGCTGCCAGACCTGCTGAGATTTTCCAGCATTTTCTCTTTTGTTTCCGATTCCAGGATCTGCAGTAATTTTCTTTTATTTAGGATAGATCTATGATGGGTATGAGGGCAGGAAAGATGAAATGACGAAAGGTTTCATGGTTCAAAGCCAAAGGAATTGGGAATGCGGCAAGTGAAGAAATAAAAGGAGTTGTAAATGGAAGGCTTCTGAATAGACATGGCTGAAAGCAAACCAAAGGGAATAAGAAAGAAACATAAGATCATAAGAAATGGGAGCAGAAGTAGGTCATTAGGCTCATCGAGCCTCCTCTACCCTTTAATAAGATAATCACTGATATGTCTTTAACAGTATTTTCTTTCCTGTCCTCGGTTTTACTCCCTTGTCAATTAAAATTCTGTCCAATTCAACCTTGAATATATTCGATGACCCAGCCTCCACTGCTCTCTGTGGAAGGGAATTCCAAAGACTAACAACTCTTTGAGAGAAAGAACTCCTCACCTCAATCTTAAATGGGAGACATCCTGGGCGGATTCTCCTGTCCGCTAGCCACATTTTCCGGCACGGCGTGCTCCACCGGCAGTGGGATTTAACAAACAATGTTTATTGCAATAGAATTCCAATACACCTCTACTGCCCTAAAGTCTGCTTCCCGAACTTGCACCCATGCTGGGGCTTTTATATAGCTGGGGCTCCCCTTGTTAAGGGGAAGCCCTGCTCTTTTAAAGGGGAAGTTCATATTCCGGGTAGGTCATGGGAAACTGTACGGTCTTGGTCCCGGGGGTTATAACCTCTATTGGGGTTATAACACACCCAGATCCCTCTGTACAGCAGCAATGTGCAATCCCTCTCTATCTAAATAATACCCTGCTTTTCTGTTCTTCTTGCGAAAGTGGTTAACCTCACATTTTGCACTTTATCCATTATCTGCCGATTTCTTTTACCCAATCACTAAACCTACCTACATCTCTTTGTGTCCTGCTGAGAACTTTCTTTCCTACCTTTTTGTATAATTAACAAGTTTGTCTACAATACAGTGCTTAAGATATAGGAGCAGAATTAGGCCATTCAGCCCATCAAGTCTGCTCCGCCATTCTATCATGGCTGATGTGTTCCTCATCTGCTACCTACAATGTTACAGGCCAAGAGCTGGATTGCAAAATCAGCCAGAGCATCTTCTCCCTCGAACACATGACCTAGGAATGGGAGTAGGCAATTTAGCCTCCCGAGCCTAACACCCTCAATGTGATCATGGCAGATCAGTTGGTCCTTACATTCAAGTAATTAATATAGTTGAGGCCACAGCACCCTGTGGGACCCTAATAGTTACAGTTTGCCAACCTGAAATGACCCATCTGTTCGCTTCTCTGTTTCCTATTAGTTAACCAATCAATCCTCTATCCATGCGAGTATATCAGCCTAACAACATGAATTCTTATATTGTGCAGTAACCTTTTATGTAGCATCTTATTGAATGCCTTTTGGAAATTCAAATACACTGCACCCTGCTTGTTACATCCTCAAAGAACTCTGAATACATTTGTCAAACACGATTTCCCTTTCTCATAATCATGTTGGCTCAGCCTGATTTTATTAGAATTTTAACAAGAGAGGGCGGCATGCGGCACAGTGGTTAGCACTGGGTTCGAATCCCGGCCCTGGGTCACTGTCCGTGTGGAGTTTGCATGTTCTCCCCATGTCTGCGTGTGTTTCACTCCCACAACCCAAGATATGCAGGTTAGGTGGATTGGCCACGCCCAATTGCCCCTTCGTTGGAAAAAAAATAATTGGGTCCTCTAAATTGATAAAATAAAGAATTTTAACAAGAGAAAGCAACCAAACCAAAAAGACAAATGAAACCAAACAGGAGTTGAGGTTATGATCTAAAATTATTGAATTCAGTGTTGAGTCCAGAGGCTGCAAAGTGCCCATTGAAGAATCAGTATTAGTAGAGAATTGGTGTTGGGGAAATTGATAGAATTAAAGGCCAATAAATCCACAGGGCCTGATAATCTACATCCCAGAGTGCTTAACAAAGTGGCCTGAGAAATATTGGATGCATTGAGCTTGCAGTGAGATTCATTGGAATACTGCAGTAGGTCAAGTTCAGAAAGGTCAGAGTGGAAGCAAAATGGAGAATTAAAATGACAGGTATCTGGAAGTTCACTCTTTGGCCTCCCACCATGAAACCCTATACCATTTAATCTTTCCTGCCTTTCACCCTATCATACACCTTCCCTTTTATTCTTCTGACTGTAAACTCTTCTTCCTTCACCTTTGCCTCCGTACTTACCTCTTTGACCAGGAGTCCTCCCCTGCATAACAAAGCCTTTTACCCTAGCCAGTATTCTCCTTCCACCTGGACCCCTCCCATTGGCCTCTTAACCACTCGTGGTATTTTCAACAAGATGGAAAGTGACTTGGTTGTTTCTGAGACTAGGATCCTGAACCTTAGTAAAGGAAACTCTGACAAAATGAGGTTATGATAGATTGAGAAATGTTACTTAAAGGGATGACGTTGATAGGCAATGGCAAATATTCAAGAAGCGCATGGCTGAATTGCACCAATTGTTTATTCCTATCTGGCACACAAGTAAAATGGGAAAAGTGGCCAAACCATGGCTTACAAGGGAAATAAGAGACAGTATTAGCTCCAAGGAAGAAGCATACAAATTGACCAAGAAAAACACCAGACCTGAGGATTGGGAGCAGTTTAGAATTCAGCAAAGGAGGACCAAGGAATAGATTAAGAAAGGGGAAATAAAGTACGAAATTAAGCTTGCGGAGAACATAAAAACTGACGGTAAATGTTTCTATAGGTATATGAAGAGAAAAGGATTGGTGAAGACAAATGTAGGTCCCTTACAGTCAGAAATAGCTGAATTTATAATGGTAAACAAAGAAAGAGCTGACCAACTAAATGCACACTTTGGTTCTGTCTTAGAGTGGTACCATGGCACAGTGTTTATCACTGATTCCTCACAGCGCCAGAGACCCTGGTTCAATTCTAACCTTGGGTGACTGTATTCAGCTTGCATGTTCCCCATGTGTCAGCATGGGTTTCCTTCAGGTGCATTGGTTTCCTCCCACAGTCCAAAGATGTGCAGGTTAGTTGGATTGGTCCTGCTCAATTGCCCCTTAGTGTCCAAAGGTTAGGTGATATTCAGGGATAGGACGGGGGAGTGGGCCTAGGTAGGGTCATCTTCTGAAGGTCGATGCAGACTCGATGGGGCGAATGGCTTCTTTCTGCACTGGAGGGATTCTATGATTCACAAAGAAGGACACAAATAATATGCCAGAAATATTGGATGACCTAGGGTTTAGTGAGACGGAAGCATTGAAGGAAATCAGTGTTAGTAGAGAATTGGTGTTGGGGAAATTGATAGAATTAAAGGCCAATAAATCCCCAGGGCCTGATAATCTACATCCCAGAGTGCTTAACAAAGTGGCCTGAGAAATATTGGATGCATTGGTGGGCATCTTCCAAGATTCTATAGACTCTGGAACAGCTTCTGTGGATTGGAGGGTAGCTAATGTGACCCCACTATTTAAAAAGGGAGGTAGAGAGAAAACAGGGAATTATAGACCAGTAAACCTGACGTTGGTAGTGAGAAAGATTCTAGAATTCATTGTCAAAGATTTTATAACAGAGCACTTGGAAAACAATGGCAGGATCAGACAGAGTGAGTATGGATGTACGAAAGGGAAATGATGCTTGAAAAATCTACTGGAATTATTCAAGGATGTAACTAGTAGTGTTTCTGAGGGGAACCAGTGAATGTGTATTTTTTGGGCTTCCAGAAGGCTTTTGACAAAGTCCCACATAAAAGTTTAGAATGCTATATTAAAGGGCATGGCATTAGGGTTAGTGTATTGAGATGGATAAAAAACTGGTTGGCAGACAGGAAACAAAGTGTAGGAATAAATGGGTATTTTTCCAAATGGCAGGCAATGAATCATGAGGTATGGCAGGGATCGTGGTGGGACCCCAGCTATTCACGATATATATTAATGATTTAGATGAAGGAATAAAATTTAATATTTCCAAGTTTGCAGATGACACAAAGTTGGATGGGATGGTGAGCTCTGAGGACCATGCAGAGATCCTTCAGTGTGATTTGGACAAGTTGAGCGAGTGGGCAAATGAATGGCAGATGCAGTATAATTTGGATAAATGTGAAATTATCCACTTTGGTAGCAAAATCGGGAAGGCAGATTATTATCTGAATGGCCATAAATTTGGAGAGAGGAATGTGCAATGAGACCTGGGTATCCTTGTAAACCATGAAATGAAAATCGCTTATTGTCACAAGTAGGCTTCAAATGAAGTTACTATGAAAAGCCCCTACTCGCCACATTCTGGCACCTGTTCGGGGAGGCTGGTGCAGGAAGTCGCTGAAGGTAAACACGCAGGTACAGCAGACATAAAGAAGGCAACTGGTATGTTGGCCTTCATAGCCAACATACGCCAGCATCTCCACGTCATGGCTACCATCGACACCGCAAACTGCCGGCTCAAAGTGAAGAGGATTTCCAAGACCGACCTCTTCACTCACCCGATGAAGGAGCTGCGCTCCAAAAGCCAGCGATTCCAAATAAAACTGTTGGACTTTAACCTGATTTTGTAAGACTTCTTACTGTCCCCACCCCAGTCCAACGATGGCATCTCCACATCATGGCCTTCATAGCGACAGGATTCAAGTGCAGGAGCAGGGATACCTTGCTGCAATTATACAGGGCCTTGGTGAGGCCACACCTCGAATATTGTGTGCAGTTTTAGTCTCCTTATCTGAGGTAGGATGGGTGGAATTCTCTGATAATGGGGCTATGCCCCTACGCCAGCAAGAAAACGGGCGCTAATCACTCTGGACTTTCGTGGACTGTGGCGGTGGCCCCCTGCAACATGGAGGACCGGCCCTGACAATATAGGTCTCCCCTCCAGATCGCGCGGGCCTGCCACAACCGGGTCCACAGCCGCCACTCCAAGCTCCCGCCGGGTGGAACCATGGGTGAACCATGCCAACGGGAACTCGGCCTGTTGTCGGTAGAGAATCGCCACGGGGGCTTCTTTCAATGGCCCCCGGCCGGCGCCGCGTTGACCGCGCGTTCACAACTGGCGCCAATTCTCCGGTCCATGGAGAATCGCGGGAAGGCGTCGGACCCAATCACGGGTCTGACGCCCCATTCTCAACCCCCACGCTGAGCGCGATTTCGGTGCAGAGGCTCGGAGACTCCCGCCCAATATTCTTGCTCTAGAGGGAGTACAGTGAAAGTTTTCAGACTGATTCCTGGAAAGGTTAGGATTGTATTTGCTGGAGTTCAGAAGAATGAGGGGGGATCACATAATAGAACCATATAAAATTCTAACAGGACTAGCAAGGATAGATGCAAGAAGGATGGTCCCGATGGTTGGGGTGTCCAAGGGTCACAGTCTGAGGATACAGGTAGACCGTTTACAACAAGGATGAGGAGAAATTTCTTCACCCAGAGGGTGGTCAGCCTGTGGAGTTCACTACCACAGAAGGCAGTTGGGCTAAAACATTTTATGTTTCAAGAACCAGTTAGATATAGCTCATGGGGCAAAGAGGATCAAAGGATAGGGGGAAAGGCAGGATTAGGCTATTGAGTTGGATGATAAGCCATGATCATAATGAATGGCACAGCAAGTTCGTAGAACCAAATGACCTCCTTCTGCTCCTAGTTTCTATTTCACATAATTTGACTTTCATCCTTTTTCCTCCCTCCCTGAACTATGATAGGGAGCTCTTTGCCCCCACCTTTCACCCCGTCACCCTCCTGAATCAATAAAATATCCTTTGCCAGTTGTGCCACCTCCAGTGTGATGCCACCACCAAACAAAACATCCCTTCCCATTCAGCATTCTGAAGTAATCTTTTCTTTTTAGTGACTTGGATTCTACCCTAAACTCTAGAGTAAAAAACATTCTTGTTGAGGAATAACCTTCTTCACAAAAAAGACAATCACTAATTCAGAATGCACTCGATTGATTGGATTTCACTCAGTCCTTGCAATGCACTTACATCTCTTTGATGTGGTATTTGTTTACAACATTGAGGTTTCACCACTTAGGCCACTGAATTGAAGAGATGTGAATGGATTAAAGCTGCAGATGGTTTGCACAAGCTGTCAATCACTGACCACTACTGGAAAGCTATGAATGGCTTGCAGCTGATGGATCTTTGGGAACCAGCCGCAGGCTGCTCTCCAAGATTGGACAAGTGGAGCTGCAAGGTAAGTATTATAGCTATAATGCTTCTCACTGCCACTATCGAGGCAGCGGGCGGGCGGGGGGGGGGGGGGGGGAGGTCTGTGGAGGAGATTCCTTTGGCAGGGTGTTGTCTTTGGGAGGTCCCCCTATTACAAGGATCCCTGTGGGGCTCCCTATTACAGGGGTCCCTGTGGGGAGTCCCTCTATTATAGAGGTTGCTGGGAGGGGTCCCCTATTACAGGGGTCTCAGGGGGCCGTGTTTGGTCACCTCCATACTTGGGGGGGGGGGGCACCCAGGCAATCTGGGGGTGGAGGTGCAGCCTGTAGAGTGGGGATCGGTGATGATTTAGGGTGGGGGTGTTGGGGCCGATTTGCGGTGCGGGAGGGTTTTGAGACCGATTTTCGGTGGGGGGTCAGGGCTGATTTGCGGTGCACAGGGGGTTGCCGACCGTGGTAGCTCGCTATCAGGTCGCCCGCTCAAGATGGCAGCTCAATATCGGGATTCCCTGGGAATCTCTCATAACATGGCATGGAACACTGAAATGCATCCCACTTTGCGTTCGCAAGGGGATCGTAAAATTGGTGCAATTCAGCTCCAGTGGAGAACATAATCAACCAGACGAAGAATCCAGCCCTGTGTTCTTTGGGCAACTCCTCAACCTATGACAAATACCTGTTGAGTGGCAATGATGTATGCAAATGCTAACTTCCCAACAAGTGCACACTCCGAATTCTCTCTCCCAACTGCAACCCAGCAAGTGTCCTGTAACAAGCTCTAACCCTTGGCAAGCGCATAGTGCTCAGCGAGGCACGCCTATTTTTATACCCTTCATTCAGCTAACCTTGCAACAAAAGCTGGCATCTCTTTAACTGCCAACTATTGTGTGTGGTGAATCACATTCCGCGTAATTCACATTTGTTATATGATGTGCTGTATTCATGTTAGCTTGGTATACGAGCAGTTGCGCGGCTCTGCCCATAGGGGGAGATGTGGAGTTTGTACTGGGCTCCACCCTTGGCTCCGCCCATGGCTCCTCCCACTAACCGGAAGTACAAAGCTTTGCAGTCGTGAGCCTGCCTGCCAGTTCATCATGTCGCAGGCAGGCTCTGTTGTAAGACTATTAAAACCACTGTTCACTTCCAACCACGTGTCTTGTGAATTGATGGTCACATCAATTTAATAGTCTTAGGAAACTAGAAGAAAACGACTAAGGAAACGACTATGGAATCAGCCCTCAAACCTGACCGACTAGAACTCGACCCGCAGGCTGCAGAGGCAAGAGAAATCTTTCAACACTGGCTTAGATGTTTTAAGGCCTACCTGGCTGAATCAAGTACTACAGAAACTACAGAGGAGCAGAAACTCAGTCTACTGCACGCAAGGGTGAGCCACTGTATATCTACTCAACTCAATAGTACTAATTCGTATACGGGGGCCCTAGCCATGCTAGATCGAATGTACATGAGGTCCATCAATGAGGTCTACGCGCCAGTACCCCGCGGAGTCGTTGGAAGAATTCCTGCGAGACTTAAAGACTTTAGCTCGGGACTGTAATTACCAGGCTGTATCAGCCAAACAGCACATGGAGCTCGCCGTCAGGGATGTGTACGTGGCAGGCCTCAGATCAAACTATGTACGCCAGCGGTTGCTCGAAAAAGGGGCCCAGAATCTAGAGGACACGGTAGAATTGGCTACCACCATGGAGGTCTCGTTTCGCAGCCTCACCTCGTTCCCCGCAGACCAAGAGACCCCATCCTGGCCCCCCGACCAGCGACTTCCCCAGTCCTGCGCCACGCAGCCACCCAGCCACCACGCAACTCCAGGGTGCCATTTTTGCGAGCAGCCCCATCACCCACTGCAGTATTGCCCGGCCCGTAACGCGACCTGCGGTCGCAAGGGACACTATGCCCGGGTTTGCCTGGCAAAGCAGGTCCCATCTCCTAACTCTCCCGCAGCCTCCCAGAGCACTCGTTTTCAAACTCCACAGGCCCGCAGGCCCCGAAGTGCTGTGGCCTGAACTCCGACTCTGCCCCCAAACGACACGTGCGACTCATGGGGGCCGCCATCTTGGCAACCCCCCTCCATGCGACAGGCCTCGTGCGACTCATGGGGGCCGCCATCTTCCTCGCTGCCCGCCACGTGCGATCCATGGGGACGGCCATTTGGGATCCTTCCTCTTCTCACTCAGAAAATCGCCTCGAAGGCTACGAATTCAGAGGGCAGTCATCACGGGGCCACTCCAGCACAGCTGATCGAGCCGCCGACTACCTGCAACTCAGCGCGGTGACGCTGAACCAGTCGCGTCCGAAACATCTCCGCAACTCCATGATGACCATTGAAATCAATGGGTACAGGACACCGTGCCTCTTCGACTCCGGGAGCACCGAGAGCTTCGTACACCCAGATCTGGTAAGACGCTGTTCGCTCACTATCTTCCCTGCACGGCAAACTATCTCCCTCACTTCGGGCTCTCACTCTGTTCACCTGCAAGGGCGCACGGTCGCGACCCTAACGATCCAGGGCACTAGCTACTCGAACTTCCAGCTGTACATGCTCCCTGAACTCTGCGCCCCACTCCTACTGGGACTCGACTTCCAGTGTAACCTGAAAAGCCTCACACTCAGCTTCGGCGGGCCCTTGCCCCCGCTCACTATTTGCAGCCTCGAAACGCTAAAAATCGACCCCCCCCCCCCCCTCCACTCTTTGCCAATCTCACGCCGGACTGCAAACCCGTAGCCACTCGCAGCAGGTGGTACAGCCTGCAGGACAGGGTGTTTATCAGAACCGAGGTCCATAGGCTCCTACGTGAGGGGATCATAGAGGCCAGTAATAGCCCCTGGAGAGTTCAGGTGGTCGTCGTCAAGTCCTTGGAAAAATTCCGAATGGTAGTGAACTATAGCCAAACCATTAATCGGTTCACGCTCCTCGATGCGTACCCCCTCCCCAGGATTGCAGACATGGTGAATCAGATCGGCCACTATCGCATCTTCTCCATGGTGGATCTGAAGTCTGCATACCACCAGCTCCCAATCCGCCAGAGGACCGCCACTTCACGGCGTTTTAGGCTGACGGCCGCCTCTTCCACTTCCTCCGGGTTCCCTTTGGCGTCACGAATGGGGTCTTGGTGTTCCAACGAGCAATGGACCGAATGGTGGACCAGAACGGGCTGCGGGCCACGTTTCCGTACTTGGACAACGTCACCATCTGCGGCCTTGATCAGCAGGACCATGACGCTAACCTCCATCGAATTCTCCAAACTGCCCAGAAACTGAATCTTACTTACAACATGGAGAAATGCGTTTTCCGCACGACCAGGCTAGCCATCCTCGGCTATGTCATGGAAAACGGAGTCCTGGGCCCCGACCCGGACCATATGCGGACAAAGCCCGCCCACTATTAAAGGCCACACTCTTCCCTCTATCGGATGAGGCTCGTCAGGCCTTCCCTCGTATCAAGGAGGACATCGCCAAAGTGGCCATGCGGGCGGTGGATGAATCCATCCCTTTCCAGGTAGAGAGCGATGCCACACTAAATCAGGCAGGGAGACCAGTCGCCTTTTTCTCCCGAACCCTCTCCGCTTCGGAACTTCGACACTCTCGGTCGAAAAGGAAGCACAAGCCATCATGGAAGCTATACGTCATTGGAGGCACTACCTCGCAGGTAGGAGGTTCACCCTCATCACCGACCAAAGATCAGTTGCCTTTATGTTTGACAACTCACAAAGGGGCAAAATTAAAAACGATACGATCCTACGGTGGAGGATCGAACTCTCCACCTACAAGTACGATATCATGTACCGACCGGGGAAGCTCAACGAGCCCCCAGATGCCCTGTCCCGCGGCACGTGCGTAGCACGCAAGACGACCGCCTCAAAGCTATCCACAATGACCTCTGCCACCCGGGGGTCACCCGGCTCGCCCACTACATCAAAGCCCGAAACCGGCTTTTCTCCACCGAGGAGGTAAAAGCCATCACCAGGGATTGCCCGATCTGTGCGGAGTGCAAACCGCACTTCTATAGACCAGACAGGGCCCACCTGGTCAAGGCCTCCTGGCCCTTTGAAAGCCTAAGTATCGATTTCAAAGGACCACTCCCCTCGACCAATAGGAATGTGTACTTCCTGAACTTAATAGACGAGTTCGCCCGCTTCCCCTTTGCTATCCCGTACCCTGAAATGACCTCCCACACAGTCATTAGGGCCCTGCATAGTGTCTTCACCCTGTTTGGTTTCCCCAGCTATGTACACAGCGACAGGGTTTCTTCCTTTCTGAGTGACGAGCTGCATCAGTACCTGCTCGAAAAGGTCATCGCCTCGAGCTGGACTACCAGCTATAACGCCAGGGGGAACAGGCAGGTGGAGAGGGAGAATGCGACGGTCTGGAAGACCGTCCTACTGACCCTCCGATCCAGGAATCTCCTAACCTCCCATTGGCAGGAGGTCCTCCCCGACGCGCCCCATGCTATTAGGTCCCTCCTATGTATGGCCACCAACCAGACCCCTCATGAGCGGCTATTTGTTTTTTCCAGGGGCACTACCACGGGGGTTTCGCTCCCAGCATGGTTGAGGACACCGGGCCCGGTTCTCCTCCGGAAGCACATCCGGACCCACAAAACTGACACACTCATTGAGAGAGTGCTCCTACTCCACTCGAACCCCCAATATGCGTTCATCGAATACCCTGACGGCCATCAGGGCACTGTTTCCCTCCGGGACCTGGCGCCTGCAGGATCCTACTTTGACACTACTTCTGCCGAGGTACCCCTCCCACTATACCCCTCCCAACCTCCCGCGCCCGGCGCTCCCACGCCTGTAGGTCCGCTGCCCGTCCTCCGCGCCCCCGCACCCTTGGGTTTCCGGTGCTCCCCGTCACCAGTCGAACCAGTCGGATACGAAGCTCTGACAGAATCACCCCCGGAGTCTGCCATCATACCCTCGTCGACCGCCACCAGAAGAGGCTGCAACCCCGGTGTTTCGTCAATCCCAGAGGACGACTCGGCCGCCGGATCGACTCAATTTGTAATCTGTAATTTGTCATTTGTAGACACATCACCCCCGCTGGACTTAATTTTTTTTACAGGGGGTGAATGTGGTGAATCACATTCCGCGTAATTCACATTGTTGTTATATGATGTGCTTTATTCATATTAGCTCGGTGTGCGAGCAGTTGCGCGGCTCTGCCCATAGGGGCAGATGAGGAGTTTGTACTGGGCTCCACCCTTGGCTCCTCCCACTAACCGGAAACATAAACTTTGCAGCCTGCCTGCCAGTTCATCACGTCGCAGGCAGGCTCTGTTGTAAGACTATTAAAACCACTGTTCACTTCCAACCACGTGTCTTGTGAATTGATGGTCACATCATTGTGATTTCAACATTTAGCCCAAATACGTATGCCAGTGTCAACACAACAAACAACGTCTAACCAGTATTTGCAATACGTGACCAATGAAAGAGTGCTCTCAGCTTCTCCACAATAATCAAGTCTTAACTTGTATCTCTTAACGCACTTGGCCAATTTTGTGAGGGCCACGAAGAATCCAGCACGAGTTGAAGGATGAAAGAAATATCATTTATTTACAATAACATATATGTGCAACAGCAACTCCCTTGCTGCTCACTCCTCTCCAGCTGGTTCCAAACTGGCCAGCTTTATTTATGCAGGGAATCTGCAAATGATTTCGCCGCCCCCTCATTGGGCAAGCTCATACTCCCTAAGGATTGTGGGATTGCCATTAGTCCCCATTAGTGGTAAGCAGGCAGGTTTCATATCCCTCCCCCCCACAAAGTCCAAGGAATCCACCTTGTGAAGGAAGGCGTCGGACTCGTTTTGCCGTAGGCCGGACACCATTTGCATGAGGCGCTGGATCAGGTGGCGTGT
Source organism: Scyliorhinus canicula (assembly GCF_902713615.1). NCBI lineage: Eukaryota > Metazoa > Chordata > Chondrichthyes > Carcharhiniformes > Scyliorhinidae > Scyliorhinus > Scyliorhinus canicula. The sequence goes on along the minus strand of NC_052159.1, from coordinate 82,546,171 downwards.
AACAAGATGGAGAAAGGCGCTTCCATGATGAATGGCGTAACGGTTGTATATCCAAGGCCGGGGCCTGAGGTCTCCTCCTCTGAGGCGTCCTGTGTCTCCCTCTTCGAGTCGGAGTCTACTGCTTCCGTCATCTCGGCGTCCCTATCTCCACGCGGTTCTGCAACGACCTGCACAGGCTTTGAGTGCGGCACCAGAGGAAGATTGTGAGGAATACTCTCCACAGTGTCTGGTCTCTGTGGCTGTAGAAATGAGCACCGGGGGCGGGAAATCTTTGGAAGAGATGGTCTTCTGGACCAAACGTAGTCCACATGCTTGCGCTGGAGACGACCCTGGGCTTGCACCTGGTAAGAGATAGGGCGAAAGATAACTCCAAGTACCCACTGGGCACCACCAGCACAATTTCGAACAAACACTGGGTCACCGGGCGCAAACTGCTGAATCGGCCGATGCCAAGAAAGGCAATGTCCCTGCCGTTCTTGAGTGCGGCGTACTTTTGCGCCAATGTCCGGGGAAACCATGCTAAGGGGCAGCAGGGTAGCATGGTGGTTAGCATAAATGCTTCACAGCTCCAGGGTCCCAGGTTCGATTCCCGGCTGGGTCACTGTCTGTGTGGAGTCTGCACGTCCTCCCCCTGTGTGCGTGGGTTTCCTCCGGGTGCTCCGGTTTCCTCCCACAGTCCAAAGATGTGCGGGTTAGGTGGATTGGCCATGCTAAATTGCCCGTAGTGTCCTAATAAAAGTAAGGTTAAGGGGGGGGGGGGGTTGTTGGGTTACGGGTATAGGGTGGATACGTGGGTTTGAGTAGGGTGATCATGGCTCGGCACAACATTGAGGGCCGAAGGGCCTGTTCTGTGCTGTACTGTTCTATGTTCTATGTTCTAAGGTGGGTGCGAAGTCTCCGGCCCTTTAGGAGTTCCGCGGGAGCTACCCCAGTCACCGCATGTGGAGTGGTCCAATATGAAAACAAAAAAACGAGTCAGTCTCGTGTCCATAGAGCCGGAAGACTGCTTCTTTAGGCCTCGTTTGAATGTCTGCACTGTGCGCACCACCAACCCATTGGAAGCCAGGTGGAATGGAGTGGTGCGGATATGGCGTATGCCGTTCATCTTCATGAACCTCGCAAACTCCTCACTTGTGAACGGAGTGCCATTGTCTGTGACGAGTACCTCCGGGAGGCAATGCGTACTGAAAGACAAACGCATCTTCTTGATTGTTGCGCAGGACGTTGTGCCTACCATCTTATCTACCTCCAACCATTTAGACTGGGCATTGATTAATAGAAAGAACATGGATCCTTGAAAAGGGCCGGTGAAATCCTCATGCAAGCACGCCCAAGGCCGCCCTGGCCATTCCCAGTGATGTAGGGGCACGGCCGACGGAAAATTCTGATGCTCCTGGCAAATGGACCAGTTTTGGGCCACCTTCTCAATATCGGTGTCGAGGCCTGGCCACCAGACATAATTCAGGGCCAACATTTTCATTTTGCTCACACCCGGATGCCCATTGTGCAAGTCCCTTAGTATCAGCTCGTGTCCTTCTCCTGGGACAATCACACGCGTCCCCCACAAAAGGATACCGTCTTCCATATTAAATTCTGACAGCTTGGAAACTAGAGCTGTCTATTCTGCCCACCATACAGGACTATATGCCGAAACTTTGACAGGACTGGCTCCAGGCAAGGAGTCCATAATATTTAGGGTTGCAACCACCTCACCGGTCGTGGGGGTCAACATGGGGCCGTTCGATAAAGGCAATCGGCTCAGTGCATCGGCATTCGCTATCTGGGTTCCTGGTTTGTGCTCCAGAGAATAGTCGCAGGCAGCGAGCAACAAAGCCCAGCGCTGGATCCGTGCGGGAGCAATGGGCGGTATTGGCTTATCTTCTCGGAAAAGTCCCGCAGAGGCTTATGATCAGTCACGATAGTGAAATGGCGGCCATACACATACTGGTGGTAGTGTTTCACCACAAAGACCACCGCCAGGCCCTCCTTCTCGATCTGCGCGTACATCTTTTCCGCTGCAGTCAATGTGCGGGAGGCGAAAGCTATCAGCCGCTCGGCCCCGTTCTTCATCTTGTGGGACAGGACGGCCCCAATACCATACGAGGATGCATCACACGTGATGAGCAAAGGCTTTCCAGGATCATAGTGGGTTAGTAACCCAGACTACGACAATTGTTGTTTCACCCACCGGAAAGCGGTTTCTTGCGGCTGACCCCAAACCCAGGTGTGATTCATCTTTAGCAGAAGGTGCAACGGGGCCAGCGTAGTCGCCAGATTGGGGAGGAACTTCCTGTCATAATTTACGAGGCTGAGAAAAGAACGAAGATGCAGAAGTGTCAGTCAGGGCAGGGGCCTGTTGAATTGCGCGCACCTTCTCTGCGATGGGGTGCAAACCTTTGCGGTCCACCCGATTAACCCTGGACAATTTTGTTCGCTTGAAGGATGCACTTTGCGCGATGTAAACGGACTCCAGCCTCTGAAAAGCATCTAAGGACAGCCTCCAAATTTGCCAAATGTTCCTGCTCCGACGTCCCTGTAATTAAATTGTTGTCTAAGTAGACAGTGACACTCGGTAAACCTCTCAAGGTGCCGTCCATGAAGCGTTGAAAAATAGCGCAGGCAGAGGATACCACAAAGAGCAACTGTGTATATTCATACAGGCCCCGGTGTGTATTAATAGTTGCATATGGCCGGGAGGCAGGGTCCAGCGCCAACTTGTAGGTAGGCGTGACTCATATCTAATTTCGTGAACGAGAGTCCGCCTGCAAGCTTCGCACAGAGATCCTCTATGCGAGGCATTGGATATTGGTAGAGCCGGGAAGCCGTATTCACTGTAAGTTTATAGTCGCCGCACTAGTGAACTGTTGCATCTGGGTTCATTACAGGTACAATTGGTGCTGCCCAGTCAACGAAACAGACGGGCCTAATAATACCCAAGGTCTCCAAACGAGTGAGCTCCCCTTCTACCTTCGAGCAAGGCGTAAGGCACCAGGCGTGCCTGAAAATAGCACGGCATGGCTCCTAGTTCGACTTGGATATGGGCTACGGCCCCTTTTATTTTCCCCAAACCGGGCTGGAATACATCTGGGTACCGGTACCATTCTAGCACCTCAGCCAACCATCGAGAACCTGTTTGGAGGATGTCCTGCCACTGCAGCCACAAATGGCACAACCAGTCCTGACCCAACAGGCTGGGCCCATGGCCGCGCACCACGGTAAGTGGGAAACGCCCCTCCATAAGCAACAGGGGTCATCGCGTTCCTGGAATGTCCAATGGTTCCCCCGTATAGGTGGCCAACCTGGCCTGTGTGTTGGTTAATGTAAGGGTCTGTATACCCTGCTTGATGCAGTTGAATGTCCTCTGGGCGATCACTCCATCTGCATCTGACTCCAACTCCATCTGAAGCGGGTGACCATTGACCCATACTGTCACCTTAATGGGGGCCACACGGGGAGCTGCCACACAATGCAGCTACAGGCAGTCATCCTCCATCCCCACATCCTCGGGAGTAGTCGTCGCAGGTTCATCCAAATGGAAGGTACGGCCCCTGGGCTGGCCCCAGTTTCTGTCGGAACGACAGCGCCTCTGGCGTCCCCAGAACCGGCGTCCGTGATGGGGTCTGCTCCCACAAGTCCGACCTGGACATGGCTCCTTCTCCATTTGTTCTGGAGAAGGCTCCCTTTGGGGAGGAACGTCCGATGTCAACCTTTAAGCCTTTCTTAACAACATAGCCCCAAATCCACAGATTATACCAATAATACATACAAATTAAGGGTTTTCATGACTTAAGCTTTATTAATGATACAAATGTGCCAATGTGATGATGTCCATTAGTTAGTTCCCTCTGCGACACCCTAGTCAACTCTTCAGCCACTCTTCCTATGACGCCTTTCCATGTAAGCACAAGAGATGCAACATCTGCCACGTTTACAGCCCCCTTCTCAGTGTTCAAGGCCCCAAACATTCTTTCCATTGAGTATATTTAGTATATTATTGCGGCTTACTCTATCTCCTCTACACTGGGGAGACCAAATGCAGATTGGTGTTCAATCTGCAAGCATGACTCCATGCTTCCAGTTCCCTGAAACTTTAATCCCTTTTGCTCTTTCTGGACTTTCTGTCCTTGGCATACTGCAGTTTGCCAATGAAACTCAATTTTAAGGAACACCATTCATAAAAGTAAAAGTGTCATTATAACACATAAAGAGACCACTCAAGCCATTGAGTTCATGCCGCCTCCTTGTAGTGCAATCCAGTCAGTCCCATTCATCTATTCTATTCCCTTAACCCTGCAGATTTCTTTCTTTCAAGTATCCATCCAAATTACTTTTCAATCGTTGATTGTCTTTGCATCCATCCTAATCATACGCAATGTATTCCAGGTCGGTAACGCTCACCATGTAAAAAATGTTCTTTCTCACATTCCCCCTCTGCATTTCTTGCCCAAAATATTAAATCTGTGCATTGTATTCCTTGTACCATGGAAACAACTAATGGAAACAGCTTTCTTTTGATACTTCATCTGCACCTGTCATAATATTGTACACCTCTATCTCTGAAGACAGATACAAAAGAATTGTCTGATATTTCTTCCATCTCCTGCTCTACATTATAATTTCACCTGTCTGCCTTTAATAGGCCAATGTTTACGGTCACTTTTGGTGTTTCGACCTATGCTAAAGTTTAATAATTTTAAAGATGAAAATCTGGATTAGGTCACCCCTTCCTCCTTTTACTTTCACGAGAAAAGAGACCCAACCTGTTTATCATTTATTGGTAGCCATATTCGCCTCATTCCATTATCTTCCTGGAGTACCAAATTCAATTTTGGGCAGTGTACCTTAGGAAATATATATTGACCTTGATGGGGAATAGTGCAAATTCATCAGAATTATACTCTCTCTAAAGTTTTAAATTATGAGGGCAGATTTAATAAACTTGCATTCCTTTTAGGTAAGGATGTTGAGTGATGATCTATCTAATCAATGTGTTTACATCGATAAAGGGATTCAAAGAACAAAGAAAAGTACAGCACAGGAACAGGCCCTTCGGCTCTCCAAGCCTGCGCCGACCATGCTGCCCTTCTTAACTAAATCTACACTTCCTGGGTCCGTATCCCTCTATTCCCATCCTATTCATGTATTTGTCAAGGTGCCCCTTAAATGTCACTATCGTCCCTGCTTCCACCACCTCCTCCGGCCACGAGTTCCAGGCACCTATTACCCTCTGTAAAAAAAACCTTGCCTCGTACATCTCCTCTAAACTTTGCCCCTTGCACCTTAAACCTATGCCCCCTAGTAATTGACCCCTCTACCCTGGAAAAAGCCTCTGACAATCCACTCTGTCTATGCCCCTCACAATTTTGTAGACCTCTATCAGGTCACCCCTCAACCTCCATCGTTCCAGTGAGAACAAACCAGGTTTGTTCAACCGCTCCTCATAGCTATTGCCCTCCATACCAGGCGACATCCTGGTAAATCTCTTCTGCACCCTCCCTAAAGCCTCCACATCCTTCTGGTACTGAGGTGACCAGAATTGAACACTATACTCTAAGTGTGGCCTAACTAAGATTCTATACAGCTGCAACATGACTTGCCAATTCTTATACTCAATGCCCCGGCCAATGAAGGCAAGCATGCCGTATGCCTTCTTGACTACCTTCTCCACCTGTGTTGCCCCTTTCAGTAACCTGTGGAACTGTACACCTAGATCTCTCTGACTTTCAATACTCTTGAGGGTTCTACCATTCACTGTATATTCCCTACCTGCATTAGACCTTCTAAAATGCATTACCTCACATTTGTCCGGATTAAACTCCATCTGCCATCTCTCCACTCAAGTCTCCAAACGATCTAAATCCTGCTGTATCCTCTGACAGTCCTCATTGCTATCTGCAATTCCACCAACCTTTGTGTCATCTGCAAACTTAATAATCAGACCAGTTACATTTTCCTCCAAATCATTTGTACGAACAGCAAAGGTCCCAGCACTGATCCCTGCAGAACACCACTAGTCACAGCCCTCCAATTAGAAAAGCACCCTTCCATTGCTATTTTCTGCCTTCAGTGACCTAGCCAGTTCTGTATCCATCTTGCCAGCTCACCCCTAATCCCGTGTCACTTCACCTTTTGTACCAGTCTACCATGAGGGACCTTGTCAAAGGCCTTACTGAAGTCCATAAAGACAACATCCACTGTGCTACCTGCATCAATCATCTTTGTGACCTCTTCGAAAAACTCTATCAAGTTAGTGAGACACGACCTCCCATTCACAAAACCATGCTGCCTCTCGCTTATACGTCCATTTGCTTCCAAATGGGAATAGATCCTGTCTCGAAGAATTCTCTCCAGTAATTTCCCTACCACTGATGTAAAGCTCACCGGCCTGTAGTTCCCTGGATTATCCTTGCTACCCTTCTTAAACAAAGGAACAACATTGGCTATTCTCCAGTCCTCCGGGACATCATCTGAAGACAGTAAGAAGCCAAAGATTTCTGTCAAGGCCTTAGCAATTTCCTCTCTAGCCTCCTTTAGTATTCTGGGGTAGATCCTCTCAGGCCCTGGGGACTTATCAACCTTAATATTTTTCAAGATGACCAACACCTCGTCTTTTTGGAGCTCAATGTGACCCAGGCTATCTACACATCCTTCTCCATACTCAACATCCACCAATGCATTCTCTTTGGTGAATATTGATGCAAAGTATTCATTTAATACCTCGCCCACTTCCTCTGGCTCCACACATAAATTCCTTGCCTATCCTTCAGTGGGCCAACCCTTTCCCTGGCTACCCTTTTGCTTTTTATGTCCGTGTGGAAAGCCTTGGGATTTTCCTTACCCTTATTTGCCAATGACTTTTCGTGATCTCCTTCTAGCCCTCCTGACTCCTTGCTTAAATTCCTTCCTACTTTCCTTATATTCCACACAGGCTTCATCTGTTCCCAGCATTCTAACCCTGACACATGCTTCCTTTTTCTTTTTAACGAGGCCTACAATACCTCTCGTTATCCAAGGTTCCCGAAATTTGTATTTATCCTTCTTCTGCACAGGAACATGCCGGTCCTGAATTCCTTCAACTGACATTTGAAAGCCTCCCACATGTCAGATATTGATATACCCTCAAACATCCGCCCCCAATCTAGGTTCTTCAGTTCCCACCTAATATTGTTATAATTAGCCTTCCCCCAATTTAGCACATTCACCCTAGGACCACTCTTATCCTTGTCCACCAGGCACTTTTTAAAACTTACTGAATTGTGGTCACTGTTCCCAAAATGCTCCCCTACTGAAACTTCTACCACCTGGCTGGGCTCATTCCCCAATACCAGGTCCAGTACTGCCCCGTCCCTAGTTGCACTATCTACATATTGTTTTCAGAAGCCCTACTGGATGCTCCTTACAAACTCTGCCCCGTCTAAGCCCCTTGCACTAAGTGACTCCCAGTCAATATTGGGGAACTTGAAGTCTCCCATCACAACAAGTCTGTTGTTTTTACTTATTTCCAAAATCTGTCTATCTATCTGCTCCTCTATCTCACGCTGGCTATTGGGAGACCTGTAGGAAACCCCCAACATTGTGACTGCACCCTTCTTATTCCTGATATCTACCCATATAGTCTCGTTGCCCTCTGAGGTGTCCTCCCATAGTACAACTGTGATATTCTCCCTAACCAGTAGCGCAACTCCACCACCCCTTTTACATCCCCCTCTGTCCCGCCTGAAACATCTAAATCCTGGAACGTTTAGCTGCCAATCCTGTCCTTCCCTCAACCAGGTCTCTGTAATGACAACATCATAGTTCCAAGTACTAATCCAAGCTCCAGGTTCTAAGATTCAATAGGCCACAGCAAAATTATTTTCTGTCTCGGAAGAATCTGACACAGGAGCTAGGTGGTTTAGAAATGAAAGCTTTTTATATGGAGGGTAGTGGAAATCTAGAACTCGCTTTCCTAAAAGGCTGTGAAATCTCATCCAAATTAAATTTTTAAGACTGCAACAGATAGATTTTTGTTGGATAAGGAAAACAGGTAAATTGGGCTGCAACGACCCATAAGGAAAGTTTTGTACTTCCCTGGTCGCACCCTTTACTCTGCATTTACTTAGTTACCGGCAGCCATTTCCTGCCCACGTTCTACCTGGAGCAAGTGAAGATAGCTCAAGCCTGATTTCTGCAGCAGCTGGTGAGTTTCTCAATCACTTCACCAGCCACCCACCCAAACATGTCTGGAGTTAAAATTAGGGCTCAAGTGTTACATCAAGGATTTTTAAGTAAGGTTCGGATTAAAAGCTTTTTTCCATTTTACTCCACTTCATAAATATCACCTCCCAAACTTGCAACTCCTACCAGCTAGAAAGACCACTCCCACCAATCATCCTGACTTGGAAATAAATCGCCATTCCTTCATCATTGCTGAGTCAAACCTGAAGATTGTGGGCATACCTTCACCACACACATTGCAATGTTTCAAGAAGGTACTTCGCCCTACCATCACCTTCCCAAAGGCCATTAGAGATGGGCAATAAATGCTGGATTTACCAACACCCACGTCCCATGAATGAATACAATATTCTTCAAACAAATGCCTACTCTACAGTTGCACCCAGATTTTGTTGAATTCTGTGGCAAAGTTGGCAATAAGCCGCAATTACACTGTTTATTTGGTTCAAATTTACAAGACGTTCCATGGTTTTGTGACAAATTGGGGAGCAGCTTTATAATATAGCACTACAACCATTGTACAATGATCTGCAAGTATGGGTCATGTAGCGCAGGGCACTGAGGAGGTGTTGATGGCCCAGGAGAAATGGGAGGGAATTTTTCAAATGCAGAGGCAGGAATCAGGTGGGGGGGGGGGTTAGAAATGTTTAGTGTTTGGTGCAGCTAGTGCCTCTCTGAAGCACCAAATCCCCCTAAACCACAGTGCACCCATCACCACTACTAAACCACTGTTCAGCCCTTCAAGCCCCTACATGCTGAAATATTTTGATTCCTCCCTCCTCCAAGCCACTTTATTGCCTATCATTCCACTTGTATTCTTCCAGCCATCACCAACCCAAGCTGTAAGGCTTTATCATTCAATTTCTTTTCCCTTTTTCATATTCCCTGTACCCAAATTCTCTCCTTCTTCTCATCTCCTCCTCATTCCTTCCTTCATTTCCTCACTCTTAACCACTGACAATCTCCACCCATGCCATCTGCTCGAATCTCTACCGTCTACTGTAACCTCTTCCCATCTGATCTCTCCCTTTTTTTGCTCTTCACATGCGCCTCCATACTCTGCTCTGCCACAATTCTCACCTTCCTTTCCCACTTCTTGCTCCCTGCCTTGGTCTAATTGTCCTTCTGCTTCTAATCTTGCTCGACCTAAATATCACATGGATTCGATTCCCCATATGCAACTTAACAGCAGATGAACCAGTATATTTATATAATTTATATCTATTGCGACCTTGAAATAGATTGTTCAATTATCGTTTGGTTTCTTTTCGCAAAGCTGTAATGGCTCACATCTGGATGTCAGAATTTTGAAATTTATTTAGATCATGAAGATCTATTTGAAACACAGTTAGTTAGGAACATAATCATTTTACAATGAAGCTAAAGATATTGAAGCAGGTGTTATTGTTTAGAGGCTGCCCTGCAATATAAATTGCTGTCTTGTACCATAGAGTAGGGGCCAATAGTATGAGCAAGCAAATGCACAGCTCCGAATCTCCACTTTAACAGTCAAACATAGTAATGGCTCAGCAAATAAAAGGTTTTTACTGGATTTGTTGCAAAAAAGGAAAGCATTTATAAATTGTGAATGCTCCATGCATTGTATTTCAAATATGGTTTTAACTGGTTAATGTAAAATAATATACTAGACACCACAAGTATAATGTGCTTTATTTTTTTTTATAAATTTAGATTACCCAATTATTTTTTCCAATTAAGGGGCAATTTAGCGTGGCCAATCCACCTACACTGCACATTTTTGGGTTGTGGGGGCGAAACCCACGCAGACACGGGGAGAATGTGCAAACTCCACACGGACAGTGACCCAGAGCCGGGATCGAACCTGGGACCTCAGCGCCGTGAGGCGGTTGTGCTAACCACTAGGCCACCGTGCTGCCCTTAATGTGCTTTATTTGAGATCAAGTGCAAATTGTCATAAGAAGCGGAGTGTGTTCAGTCTTTATATTTACTGCCTGTGTTATGATCTCCGCAGAGACCAATAACTTTTAAAAAGAGATTCAAACTTTGAGTTATTTGATGAAGGAATGACCTGACAAGGTTTCATGTATCAACACTTTTACTATAACAAATGACTAAAACATGATTGACTAAACACTCTGGCCAAAATTTTCTGGCCTTGCCATGGAGGAATCATTCAAATGTCCATTGACTGTGGCGGGACCAGATGATCCCAACGGAAAATTCTGGCCTATTTTCTTTTTGCAGGTAGCCTGTACTTTAACCTCAGAAAATGGCATTTGCCTCGTATACCTATCACCCATCATATTCTCCACATAATTGCACTACTTTTAGAAATGATTCTTCTCACTGCTGGCCATGCTAGAACAAATCTACCAGAAACCATTGTGTTAGGAAAACAATTGTGGTTTTAAGGGATTTACATTTATAATGGTTAGAATGAACTATGAAACTTCAGAGAGAAGAAGTAATGGACATGACTCAAACAGAATTGAAAAAAACATATTTGAAATGGAACTGGGAGAAACAACAAGATCATAAAAAGGTTCAAAGAACAATCAAAGCAAGAATAAAAAAACTATTTTGAATGACCATAAGGAACATCATAACAACATTCTTGAGACAGCTAAAAGATTCTGACAAGTGAAGAAATGTTGATGCGCAAAAATGAACTATGATAAATTGAAATTAAAATTTACCATGTGAATTTGGAAAGTGGGCTTGAGAGTGGAACAATGTCACCAAGTGATGAAAAGAGCAATTACACTGTGGATCTAAATGAAACATCTGGGCTGGATTCTCCACCACCAGTTGTAAACTTGCCGAGAATCCAGGGTGGAAGAGAATCGATTCAGCTCAGGCGAGAGAACATTGGGCAGGATTCTCCGAATGTCGACACCGAAATCGCATTGGGCGATTGGCCGGAGAATACGTTTTTACGCCAAAATCGGGGGGGGGGGGCAGCCGTTCCGCTGGCCGGGGGGCTTCGGCGGGAGCAGGGGGGACTGGTGGGGGGCGGCGGGCGGGGAGGGGGTTACAGGAGGGCACTATCTGGCAGACAGGGTCTGCGTGGGGCTGGCACCCCCCCCCCCCCCCCCCCCCCCCCCAGGCAGAGCATCTTCATTTTCATTGTAAAACTAGTCGCTTTCTCCGGACATAGCCTCACAATCGGAGAATCCAGCCTCAGCGGAATTCTCCGTCGGCGGGATCCTCCACTCCACCGGCAGCATACCCACCCCGTAGGTTTCCCGACGGCGTCAGGCGGTCACAATGGGAAACTCATTGTCTGGCTGCGGGAACGAAAAATCCCGCTGCCAGTGGGGGTGCGCCGTGCCGGAAAACAAGGTTGGCGGACTGGAGAAACCCACCCATTGTCTTTGTTTTAGTTAAATTATTGTAATTATATATTATGACATGTGACTGTGGACTAAGAAAACTGGACTTGTATGATGTAATAAGTTATGTGGTTCAGTATTTGTCATCGTTACGCTTGTGTAAAGTGGATGTAACACCAGTGTGAAAGTGCAAACTCCACACAGTTACCCAAAGCCAGAATTGAACCCGGGTCCCTGGAGCTGTCAGGCAACAGTGCTAATCACTGTGCCACCGTGTCCCCACAGTCTTCCCAAAGAACCAGTTACTTTTTAAACATTTTTTAAAAAACGGACTTCATTACTTGTATCAAAGCAGGTTACAGCAAGTAAACACCCCAGGAAACATACTTCCCAACAATCAACTAAAGAGTCTATACAGATTTTCTCGCCTTTTTCAGCCCCCTCTCCCCATCACCCACCACCCCCTCACCCCCCTGCTCCTCAACACAGTCACAAACGTCCCCCAACTTTTCTCAAACTCCCCTTCTAAGCCCCTTAACTCATACTTTATCTTCTCTAACCGCAGCAAGTCATACAGGTCACCCAACCGTGCTGCTACCCTCGGTGGCGATGCCGACCGTCACTCCAGCAAAATTTGCCGCCGTGCAATCGGAGAGGCGAAGGCCATGACATTGGCCTTCCTCCTCTTCATGAGCTCCGGCTTCTCTGAAACCCCAAATATCGCCACCAATGGGTCCGGGTCCACTCCCTTCTCCACTATCCTGGCTAAGACCGCGAACACTCCCGCCCAGTATCTTCCCAATTTTTCACAACCCCAAAACATGTGCGCGTTATTCGCTGGCCACCGTCCACACCTCTCATACCTATCTGCTACCCCTTGAAAGAACCCAATCATTCTCGCCCGAGTCATATGCACCCTGTGCACCACCTTAAACTGTATCAGGCTCATCCTTGCACAAGAGGAGGTCCCGTTTACCCTTTGCAGTGCCTCACTCCATACTCCCCAATCGATCTCCATTCCTAACTCTGCTTCCCATTTCTCCTTGATCTTCACCACCCGCCCACCTCCCTGCTCCCCCAGCCACTTCTATCCATCCCCAATTTTTCCCTCCCTTTCCACATCTGGAAGCATCAGTCGCTCCAGCAGGGTGTTATCCGGCGACCTAGGGAAACCTGTCCAGACCTTTCGTACAAAGTCCCTAACCTGCAGATACCTGAACTTACTACCCCTCGGCAGCTCTACCCTCTCCCTTAGCTCCTCCAGACTGGCGAACCCTTCCCAAGAACCAGTTACTGTCTATATATAAAGGAAATTGGGACAGAAAGAATAGCTAAAAATGACTGAAGTTAAGGGACAGAACCTAGGTATTGTTCATAAGAATTCAAGGAAGAGTAAACAATGGTGCGATTCTCCGGCTTTGTTATGCTTTCGTTCAAGCGAAACGAGGCCGGTGAATAGCAGGAGAAGCTAAAACGCGAATCGCGCCAGACTCCAAACAGTTTGCGATGCAACTGACCCGCTCTCCCAGGCGAAATCGGGGCCTCACTGTAGTGTGGTGAAAAACCAATTATCACCACTTAAGCTCTATTTCCAAATAATTGACGGGAGCTACCCCATATCCAACGGCCTCCCATCATTTATCGGCCTCCCCAGCAAGTGGTCACATTGGCGCCGATTAGTACTCCTTTTTAAAAACGTGAACCTGGCAGAAGGGCTTATGTAGGGAGCTGAGGAGGTGAGTAGCTATCTTTGCTCACAGGCAAAGAGCCCGGGGTTGCCAAGCTTGCTGCCCCTGTGCTCGACAGGAGGTGGAGGATCCTCGGCTGTGGGTGGGGGATCCTCCACAAGGGTGGGCCGCCTTGGGGGGTGGGGGGGGGGGAGTTGCTGGGGGGGCACCGGGGAGCAACCGCTCGTGACACCACCATGCCAACCGCTGGATAGTGTGTACCGTTCCGCGGACAATTATTGTCCCTGCCTGTCCGCCCCAATTACCAGCCATAACCTACACCGATTGCCGAGGTCTCTGGCCATGTGATTGAAGGCTATTGCTAATAGGGAATTGGCAATCGTGGTTAAGTGAGCACTTTACACAATCCAAGGGGAGCCCCTTGGGTGAGCGGGCCATGTAGCTTATGGGAGACATTGCCAGCATCCCAATCAGACCACGCTGCCTGAACACTGTGACTGAACAGTGCGGGAGGCAACACCACACACACAGCAACCAACAACCGAAAACCCAGGGGATGGAACATAGCTCCGGGGACATGTCCACGTCTGGAGGGTCCAGGTTACATTACAATCGGTTATCTGTGGTACAGGGTCTGGGGTCTGATGACGGGGGCCCGCTATGATTGGGTGTGTGTGGGAAGGGTGTTCCAGGTTGTGGGGGGGGGGGGGGGGGGGGGGGGTGGAGATCAATGGGGGAATGGAGCCACAGCTGTTTGTCAGTTTAACATCCTCTCCCAATGCCTTACAGATATTGAATGCTATGGCAGGGATATTGGATGCAGAAGTTGTCCTTGTGGTGCTGCTGCTAGGCTAGGCAGCCAGACACCGGAGACAGCGGCAGCTGCAGCGTATGCAGATGCTCAAGGTGGCGGCCCATGTGCCGGACCCCACCCGGCCGCCAATCAGGCCAGGGAGGGACTCGGAGTGGGAGTCAGGCGATGGCCCACGGTGTACAGGCGCCTTTGGTCATTCGAACAGATGATGGACAGCCGTGCTGAAGGAGGCTCGGTCTCAACAAGGAGACAGTGCGACATTTGTGCCATGTCCTCACGACTTGGCACCACATGGAAGAGGACGACACCCGTTCCAAGCCCTGAACATTTGCTCCTCGGGATCATTCCAGGGCTCCAGCGGGGTCCTGTGTGGCACCTCGCAGGCCACAGCCCAAAGGCAAGTCCGACAGCTCATGAATGTCCTGTATGCCAAGGTGGAAAACGACATCATCTTTGACATGGTCCAAGCCCAATAGGAGGCCCAGGCAGCAGGTTTCTCCGCCATCGCTGGAATGCCTCAGGTCCAGGAGGTGATAGATGCCATGCATATTGCCCTGTGCTCACCGGGCCATCTGGGGGTGCGCTCTGTTAACCTGAACACACAGCTCGTGTGCGACCACCAGATGGAGATAATGCAAGTGTGTGTGCACGCTTCCTGGGGGGTGGGGGGGAGTGTGCACGATAGCTAGCTACATCCTGAGACAGTCGGTCATCCCTGGCCTCTTCGAGAAGCACCCCAGGATGGGTGGCTGGCTCTTGAGGAATCCGCTGAGGGCCTGATTAATGACGCTAGTATGGAGGCCGGTGACCGAAGCGGAGACCCGGTACAACAAGGCCCATGTGGCCACCCAGGCTGTGATCGAGCAGTCCATCAGTCTCCTCAAGACATGTTTCCGATGCCTCGACCGCTCCAGTGGTGCACTGCAGTATACCGCCCGGAAAGTCGCCCGCTTTCTGGTGGTCTGCTGTGCCCTCCACAACCTTGCACAGCAGTTTGGCAACGTGCTGGAGGTTGGTGATAAGGAGGAAGGTTGGCCACCTCCAAGGAGGAAGAGGCTGAAGAGGAGGATGGGGATGTTGAGGCAGAGCCAGACGAGTAGGGGCTGAAGGACGAGAACCAACCGGAGGCTGCAGGACAGGCAACAGCGGCGAGGATTTGGCAAGCCCGGAGGGCTAGGGAGGCCTTCATACTGCCCGATTCGCTTAGGATGTCACTGGTCCATCACCTCCCCTACTCCCATTTCCCACCCTCCCAGGGTCTGTGTCACACCACCCCAAGGTGGTGCCCAGGGACAGGGGAACGCCTGGAGAGATGGGCCAAGGGTTCGGAGGCCGATCCGCATTGCCAAGAAAGTGACAGAGGCGTCATACTGCTTGTGTGTTACAATTCCCCACTCTCCTGATGGTGTCCCCCCACCCTCACACCCCAACAACCCCTACTTACCCCCCAACCCCAGTGCCCTCAGCGATCCTGGATGTGCTTTGCCTTCCTGGCTCTACCACTACGTCAAGGTGTCTCCCCAGGATGCACATCAGAGGTGGCGGCAGCCAGCTGCTTACCTCGTCCCGTCAGTTGTCGGCAGCACATGCACAGTCATGCCGCCTTGTCCTGTGTGCTGACTGAGAGACGCAGCCTCATCAGAGGGGTGGAACTCAAGGGAGCTGATAGCCACTGTCGCCCTCCATTGAACGAGTCCGGGTTGGCACTCAGCGCCCCCTCCTGCCGGTCGGTGCACATTGGACCCTGGAGTTTACCTTGGGACAGAGGGGCAGCTGGTTCGAGCCCTGGCCGCCCCTGCATTATCTGGCTCTGCCAGCCCTGGCAGCTCCCCAGTGACTGCACCATCGTGTCGACGCCCTCAGCGATGCTTCTCAGTGACTGGAACATGTTCTACAGTGCCTCAACCATGCCAATCTGAGAGCGGGATATTCATCCCGCAGAACCTCATCAAAGTTAGCCTGGTACTGGGTGGCATCCCCCAGCAAGGCAGACATTCTGTTGAGACCCTCAGCCATGGCCGTCACCGACTGCGTGGCACCTTGGACACCTTCACTGATGGTGCCAAAGCCGTGCACCAGGCTATCCACTGCGTTCGCCACCCTAGCAGTATTGGTCTCTGTGCCATGCATTGCTGGTGACATCTCCTGTGCCCATGGCCTCTAGGACTCCTCCAAGCAGCTATGGATCTGCTGAAGTGATGTTGGCATTACCTCCTGAATGTCCTGGCTGCTCCCCAACGTCTCCATCAGCTCCTGGTAACCCGGTTCTGCAGGCTCAGCATCAGCCTAGGACCCTGCTGGGTCCTGGGATCCAGCAGCCCTCCAACTGCTGCCTCACCTGGAAGTTCCTGCCTCCACTTGATGTACATCAGCAGCAGTGTGGTGTTCATCAGATTGTGCCCCTGAAGTAGGGGCAGCAGGGTAGCATGGTGGTTAGCATAAATGCTTCACAGCTCCAGGGTCCCAGGTTCGATTCCCGGCTGGGTCACTGTCTGTGTGGAGTCTGCACGTCCTCCCCATGTGTGCGTGGGTTTCCTCCGGGTGCTCCGGTTTCCTCCCACAGTCCAAAGATGTGCGGGTTAGGTAGATTGGCCATGATAAATTGCCCGTAGTGTCCTAATAAAAAAAAATTTAGGTTAAGGGGGGGGTTGTTGGGTTACGGGTATAGGGTGGATACGTGGGTTTGAGTAGGGTGATCATGGCTCGGCACAACATTGAGGGCCGAAGGGCCTGTTCTGTGCTGTACTGTTCTATGTTCTAAGTCTGACGACCGAGGTGTGTGTATCTTGGCTGATGGAGGGTGGAGATGAGAGCTGTGCTGCGACTGTTACGGTAGCATTCTCAGAGCTCTCCTCGAGGTGGCCTCCTGGAAGTCAGGAGAGGGTGCTGCCCGGGATGGGGCGACGTCGTCGGCTGGAGAACCTATGGGAGAATGGACATGGGGTCAGTGGGAGGGTTTGGTCAGTCAGTCAGGAAGGCAATAACAACTCACGTTTGGCAGGACGCCCGGGTGGAATCTGGTGGTTCCTCACCTCAGCGGTGTTTGCCAACCTCCGTGTGGGTGACCACTCACCCACCCCAGTCACCCCCAGAGCACGCTCCTCGAAGGAGGTGAGGATTCTTAAGTCTGGCACACCACCGCCAGTCTGGGCCCTCTCCTGGCAATTATGGAAGAGCTTTTCCTGAGGAGACAGAGAGAGGGCATCGTTAGAAACATGCGTGGTTCACAGTGGTGGGAGGGTTGGGGGGGTTGAAGTCGAAGCCGGTGGAGGGAGAGTTGGGGGGTCACAAGGAGAGTTGGGGGCAGATGCACCCATGAAGGTGAACAGAGCTCGTTGGGGGGGGGGGGGGGGGGGCGGGGGGGGCGGGATGGGGGGGGGGGGGCGGGGGGGGGGCGGGGGGGGGTGATGGGGGGGGCGGCGTTGGTGTCTAATCACTCATGCTGCCCGGTTTTGGTCATTGATCTTCCTCCTGCACTGTAGGCCAGTCCTCCTGGTCACACTCCTGGTGTTCACAGCTTCCGCCACCTTGTCCCAGGCAGCACTGGCTGCCCTATGGCTAACCCTCCGGGACCCCTGGGGAACTGGACATCCCTCCTGGCCTCCACAGCATATAGCAGCGTCCCCAGGTCAGTGTCCCTGAATCTTGGGGCTGGTCTCCTCTGCGCCATTGTTGCGACCTGGCTGGGGTTGGTTGAACAAGTGCTGCTTGACTTTGTTAGCGGGGTGCTGGCGAATCGGCTGGTGAACCTTCATTTCCCAACACTTTGAAAGCTTTCTGGAGAATTGCGCCCAAAATATTCTGATTTAAAGAGAGAATTGCAATAACCAGATTTCAAGTGGAAAAGCAGTCTTCAGAGGTTAATCAAAGGTTTGATGCCATTTTAATAGAGTCTGGGAATGGAAAGTTAAAGCAATTGTGACCAGTATGTTCAGGAATCAAGCCAAGTAAACCCTAAAAGGGGTTATGTAAAACCTGGATACTGGATCCACTGTTAAAAGTGGAAGCTTTGTTTAAAGGGTTATTTAGAAAATCTGACTGGATTTTGGAATGCAAACTACAAATGGAAACCATTATTGTGAAATAAAATGTTAAAGTCTGTTTTGGGAGTGGAGTTTGGAAACACTCGTGACAATTACTTTGCGGAATTCTGTGAAGAAAGCTAGGGACACGAAATTGTGTTCAGAGTGGAGAGTAATTTTGACCACAGCCAAAGGGACTTTGTGTTGCTGGAACCATGGGCGGGGTTCTCCGACCCCCCACCGGGCCGGAGAATCGCTGGGGGGCGGCGTGAATCCCGCCCCGATGCCAGCTGCCGGGTTCTCCGGCGCTGGTTTTTCGGCGGTGGCTGGAATCGCATCGTGCCGGTTGGGGCCGTTGGCAGTGACCCCCCCCGCCCCCCGGCGATTCTCCGCTCCGCGATGGGCCGAGAGGCTGTCCGTTTGCGGCCAGTCCTGCCGGTGTAAATCAAACAATGTCCTTACCGGCGGGATCTGGCTCTGTGGGCGGCCCGCGGAGTCCTCAGGGGGGCCCCCACGGTGACCTAGCCCGCGATCGGGGCACATCGATCTGCGGGCAGGCCTTTGCCCTGGGGGCATTCTTTCTCTCTGCGCCTGCCGCTGTAACGGTCCGCCACGGCCGGCGTGGAGAAGAACCCCCCCGCGCATGCGCCAACTCTGCCGACTGGCGGAGGCCCTTCACCGCCGGTTGGCGCGGCGCTGGCCTAGCCCCTGAAGGTGCAGAGGATTCTGCACCTTCCGGGAAGCCCGATGCCAGAGTGGTTCACGCCACTCCTCGGAGCTGGTACGGCCCACACCGCCGGATAGCGGAGAATCCCGGCCCCTGTACCTCAAGGTGTACTTCATGTTAGTCTTAAAATCTGTGTGTATTTGTTAAGCCAAGGTGTGAATAAAGAAGCATTGTACTGTAGCCAGTTTTTCTTGTTGTTAAAACTAAGTCCTGAGACCCCGTTCCTTCACAGTTTATAAAAAAAATTAAAAATCTTTTGTACCAAGGTTCCAGATGGGCACTTCCCATCCATCTATAACACCAACTGGGATTGTAAGAAAAGATGGCTACAGAATGCATCTCTTCAAAGAGAGACCATCTCCATTCCACATCCAGCCATGGTAGTTCACAACGTTAAGCAATCCTTTCTCCCTGCAGACCACTCAGGAGCTCTGTTTCTCTCCCCCCCCCCCCCCCCCCCCCCCCCCATCCCACCTGTCTCTCCTTTGTTCTATTCAAAATGCCTGGAGCCTGACAAATCTACTCTCTCCTCGCAAAGCTGTTCTTGCCCTTTGCCTCAAGTGTGAGAATTCCTTGACTTGAGCCTCTTGTCCCCATAGTAACTAATCAGCTTTGTTCTCAAGCAACATTTGGAACAGGTCATATCTCCCCCTTTTTTTGATCCACTTTACCTAAAATTTTCTATGTAAGTTAAAGCAATCTTATAAATCTCAATATTGCAACATCCGGTGTACATTTTTGACACTGCAGAGCACACCATCATCACAGAATAATTTCCACTGTTCCTCTGGAGACACTTGTGCTCCCCAGTAACCTTTGACTTTATAGTCAATGAAAAAGCTGAGAGCAAACTAAATCTTTCCAGGTTTAGCCACTTTCTTTCTGGAAAGGTCAGCTTTTAATTGTCAGATAAATCAATATGTGGTTGACAGGCTTAATCCAGATTCTTAAAGATAGCTACTTTAATAAATTTACACTTATGATTTGGGTATGCATTTACATGAACATAATCAAAGTGTGAACCTTTTTTCAAAATGCTAGTCTGGTAGGGAGAGGATACCTTTTGCAAGAGCATCAGTGTTATTATCCCTTTCACAAGTCAATCAGGAAACCTATTCACAAAACCACTGGAGTGCAGGAGGGTTGGGAAATTAAATCCATAAGCTGAGCAGGGAATCCACTGGTTGACTAGGATCCTGTTGACAAAACACATTTTTTACCCTCCAGACTCCAGAATATGATGATGCATTGAAATCTGTGGTGCAAAATCAAAACATTTACTGAAAGCAAATTACATTGCAAAATCTCTGAATTTGTAAATCAGAACATTAATCAGATCAGTATGGATTGCATTTAGATTCAGAAAGCAATCCATTGCTCAGCATTTGATTTTTTGTTCTTGAATGGAAGTTGTGTACTTGTGCCCTTTCCTCTGCAATTACGTTCTTTAAATATTAATCATAAGCAATGTTACAATTGAATAACTGATGCAAGAAATTAATTGTCAGCAGGTCACTTGATAGGAAGTCTTACATTTATTTCATCTGTACATATCCTTTATTCAAAATATGTTCCAAATATACACCACACATGCCTTAAGGGCATATATATTTCAAACAATCCTATAAAGGTATGACCAAAAATATTTCTAATTTAGAATAGAAATTGCTGATAAATCAGTTGTTTTTTTTTCCTATATTGTAATTGCAACACCCACAAACATATTACCATGCCATTCTACTCCCCGACTGCTTCGTAATAGTGATCGATATTTGTTCACTTCTACTTTTGTTCTGTTGATAATGGGCTGGATTTTCCGTTCAGGAAATTGTGGGCAGGATTCCTTGATTCTGCGGCTATGTCCACACGATTCGTCTGGTCTTATTACCAAAAAGTCGGCGCCACCCCCCGCACTGATCCTCCGCCCGGTAGGGGGCTAGCAGTCGCGCCGTGTAAAGCCCCCAGCTTTACTTGTGGATAAGGAGCCAGAATGGCCGGGTCCGTGGCCATTCATTCGCACGGTGGCGACCTGCGGCGACCAGGCCATACATAAATGGCGCCGGCCGCACGCAGACCCAGCCTGCCAAAAACTGCCCCCCTGTAATCCCCCTCGCCACCCCCGGACCACCCCAACCTGTCCCCCAGCCCCACAGAAGCACTACCCTGCCAGCAGAACAGCTCCCCCTGCCGTCCCCCCGACTGTGGCGGTGCTGGGCACAGTCCACAGCCACCCACACGAGGTCCCCGAAGGTTGTGAGGACACGAACCCCACGCCGTCAGGGACTTGGCCCATCGGGGTCAGAGCATTGGGGGAGGGCCTCAGGTGACATCCTCAGGCTGTCTTGATGATTTGAGGGGGTGGAGCATTGGAAAAACGGCGCCAATCCCGATTCCAGCGTAAAAACGCATTCTCCGGCTGATCGCCGAATGCAATTTCAGCGTCGGCAATCAAGGAATCCAGCCTTGTGTTCTCTTGCCAGAGCTGAATTGCTTCTGGTTTGCACTGGCACTGGGAGCGGCGCCCAGAAGACATTCACTCTCCCCAACCATGCAAATTTGTGCATGGCGGAGAGTGCAATGGATTCTGTCATGAATCACACTATCGGGCCACCATTTTGAGCAAGCGGCCCCTCTCCCCCGCATTGAAATCCTGCTCTCACTCCTTTCCCTGGTCACAAGTCCTTCCCCTCTCCTCCGCACAGTGGGAATTACTGGGTCCCCCTCCCCACATAGAACCTCAGCATGAGGGTGACCCAATGCCCCCCACTTCAAACCGCAATGCCCCCCCCTACTTCAAACCATATCAAAAGTAGTTCAGTGCTTCTGCTGAGAAAAAGAGGGAGTGAAGGTACTTAACTCCTAGATGTTTATAAACATTGTGGTTAGGTTCAAAGTAGGCTACTTGAGATGCATTCAATGTGAAGGGAGATGAAAATATACAATCCAGACATCTGGCTGTCTGAAAGTTGTTAATTACAGCCTACTAAAACTATTTCTCTTTTAAGCGAATAGAAGCCTTACAGATCAAAGGATTTAAGGGAGTTTAAAGTCTTGCGATTTGGTTTTGGCTTTCCATTAAGTTACAGTTGCTTTCTGGACATCTGTCTGAGGCAGCAGGTTTAAGGCATAGGTAAGTGAAAAAGCAGTGGCTTTTTATTGTTTCTCACTGGACTGCACTTCAGCTTCAGAGAAGGTGTGACTAATGGGGTAAGGGGGCTGGTGGTGGGAGGGTGCATTTGCTGCTATTGGTGGTTTCTCTGTTATGGAGTTTCTCTGTTTGGGGGGGTGTTCCTGTTATGAAGCATTCCCGGTTAAGTGGGGTTCCCTGTTATGGGGGGGGGGGTTCCTTGCCATGGGGGGAGGTCTCTGCTATAGGGGGTCTCTGGTGGAGGGTTCTCGGGGGGCGGGGGCGGGGAGTCTCTGGTGGGGGGCTGTGGGTGTTGGGGCATGATTTGCATTGTGGAGGTGAGCAGGCCTTCCAATGGACTTTGGGGGAACCTACCTTAAATATTCACCCCACCATTTGGTCCACCATGTCCCGGACACACTGGCAAATACTTGCACCAATCCACACCCAGGTGAATCCCGGCCAGAGGGCCGGAGCACCACGGAGGCATGGAGAATTCAGTGCTCAGCCCATTAACAGACCCATTTATATTCACCCGCTAATGCAGTGCCTGAACCTTGTTGACGCCAGCAGCGGGGGACCAGAGCATTTAAAACAGATCAGCACCCACCCTAATCTCTTTAGCCCCCACCCCATCCATCCTCCCCACACGGGATTTTCCACCACACCGGGAACTCTGCTACCGGCAGCAGGTGGCTAAAACCCCAGCCCAATGTTTCTTGACAATCCGACACACATTAATCCGTTGCTTTAGATATTCTAAAATATTCTTAACTACAAGCATCTTAGATAAAACTTTGTACGAATAGCAAAATTTATAGTCTAATCCTAACTCTGATGAGAGATGAATCTAATTTGACTGTAAACTATTAATCAACAAAGCAAATGCTCCCTGCAAACATTGTATGCCAAGTAGATAATACCTACAGTTTTAATTGTGTGATCCAAAAATTCACATGGAGTACTTTTCACTCTTTACTTCAACCTCTCTGTTCTTTTTCTAAATGCGGAAACACACGATTAAGAAATCTTCAACAGCTTCAGAGGGTTGAACCTTCCAAATACAAAGTAATTTTAAACAAAGGTGTTTCTGGAAGTGTGATTGTGCTCCACCTAAAAACAGATAGTTATTTAGAGTTCAAAATAATCTCTGTAATCTACTCAGTAGTAATAACGGAAAAGCCTGATAAATAAATTGAAAGAACCATAATACTCTTCAGTACACTTCGACACTTGGCTAAATCAGAAATTTATAACCACTTAAAACTCCAAATGGTAAAAATAGTAACAGAGCAAAATTCCAAAAACAATCCTCAGAAGTCATAGGATATTAATTATCATGCAGTCATTGTATTATGTTTGTAATATCTGAATCTATCAATTAGATTGCAGCATTGTAACCCCCTGGGGTATCTATTATTCTTTTTCTGAATAAAATTTAGTTTCCTTCTTTGTAAATGTTAACAACCACTTTATAGTGTTAGTAATAGGTGCAACGTTGACCAAGTTTTGTATTTTTATATTATTGCTTTAATTCAATAAGTAATAGTACAAGTAGATCATCGATCTTGAATTTGCAATGCAGGTGGGTGTGTATAATATGTACACAGTTCTAGTGATTTGACTGTATGATATTAGTGTGGAAACAGTACTTGTGTTGGCGTGAAAGTGCATAGTCTACAATGGGCAAATAAATGCCCCATGGGTCATGACATAGTTGACCTGATGTATACGGACCACAATTCTCCATTTGGAAGACTATGGCTGGATTCTCCGATTTTGAGGCTATGTCCAGAGGAAGTGTCTATTTTATGATGTAAAAATCAGTGAGGCTCCATCACTGACCCTCGGACCAGTGAGGGGCTAGCAGCCACACCACGCAAAACACACGGCCTACACAAAACAAACAGCAGGAGAATTGCCGGGTCCATGGCCGCGCATACGCATGGCGACGACCTGCAGAGGTCAGGGCGTACAACATGGCACCGGCCGCTCGCAGACCCGACCTGCCAGATAGTCCCCCCCCCCCCCCCGGATACTCCCTTGCCACCCTCAGGCCACCCCCCACTAGTCCCCCAGCCCTCGCCGAAGCCCCCCGGCTGCGCCGGGTTCACAAAATCTGAGAGCACAAATGAACCACGCCATCGAGAAGTCGGCCCATCGGGGGCAGAGCATTGGTGGAGGGCCTTCAGGTAACGTCCTGAGGCTGTCCTAACGGCATGCAGTACACTCATCGATGACGCCATTTTGTAGGGGGCGGAGCATCCAAAAACAGGCGCCGCCTGATTCGGTCGGAAACAGGGATTCTCCGCCCGATCAACGATTACGATATCGGCACTGGGCAATGGAGAATCACACCCTACGTTCTCCCACAGAGCTGAATTGCACTTGATTTGCGATCAAGCTTGGAGTGCAAATCTGGAAGCAATTCACAATCCTTAGCCATGCAAATTTCTACATGGCGGAGATTGAAAGGGCCATTTTGGCCATTTTGAGCAAGTGACACAAGGGCGAGGTCTGGCGGCTGCCCCCCCCCCCCCCCCCCCCCACCCCGCCTCAATGCAATTCAGTACCCCCAGCCTGGGACTCTGGGTCACCCCCCAACAGTATGAGGGCGACCCAACCCCCCTACCAGACACCACCATGAGAGACCCCCACCAGAGACACCACAGTTACAGAAACCTCCACCAGGGACTCTCTCTTTAAAGAGACTGCCGCCAGAGATCCCCTGTCTGAAAGCCCCCATAAAGGAAACCCCTGCCTGGAGGCCCCCGATAAGAGAGACCTCTACCTGGAAGCTGGACAGCAGTCCAGACTGAGGCAATGCAAAAGGTTACTGCTTTAAAACTCACCCTGTGCAACACACCTACTGGCTCAGGCAGAGGAAGCAACACCAGTCGGCTGGGTTTAAACCCCCTCAAATCTTTGATATGCAAGACTTTCATTCATATCTCTTCAGCTAGACTGTGATTGACAGCTTCCATACACCCAGCTGTCTGCATTGTTTCATTCATCTCCTTTCATGCTTGAGTGCCTTTCAAGTACCTAGTTGTGAAACTCAAACAATGTTTCTAAATGTTTGGGTATGATTGACAGCTCCTGGACCACATCAAAGTTAAATGCTTTTTGCAGAGAAAAAGAGAAAGTTAGTTAGTTTCACAGCTGACTACTTGAAAGTCACTCAAGCTTGAAAGGAGATGTATGAAACAATGCAGACAGCTGGATGAGATGGGATAAAAATGACTCCCCTATTATACCACTCCAAGTCTGACTGTAACAGAATTCTTTGTGAATTTATCAAGGATGTGCTTTGACAATACTGCAGGAGCACCACTATGTACACTTCCAAATTAGCCTGACATGTTTTCTGAGTTCAAATACAAAACAAGGTACGTTTATTGACACTATTAACAGTATTAAAATTACTAGGGAAATCACAACCATCATTCTTATGTCACACGTTCCCTGGACCCAGACACACCCAAGTAAATATGGTAGAACAAGAGGATAGGCTTAAAGATGTCTTACAATTTATGAAGAAGATAAGGAATCAAATTGTGGTAAACCACTGAACATACATTACATGTATTGTGGTACACTGCCATTGTACTCCAGTTAGTACGGTAAATCCCAGCCTGCTGGCTCCATGCAGCAGGCTCTGTATAAAAGTGTACGCTCTCCTGCACTGCCTCCATTTCCGGTCCAGCTGCAGGAGACTTTACATCTAGCACAATAAAGCCACAATAGTTCCCCATTCGCACGTGGTCATTGATGGCACATCAATTTATTGTGCTAGAATTTTGAAGATGAACGTCTTACTCAAGCCGGATTGCCTGGAGCTGAACCCACACGCAGCCGAGGCCACAGCGACTTTCGAGCACTGGCTAGCCTGCTTTGAAGGATATCTCAGAGCATCCACCGAAGTCATCTCAGACCCACAGAAGCTCCAACTACTCTATGTACGGATGAGCCCACAAGTCTTCCTCCTCATTCGGGATGCTCCCACAGAGGTGACAGAACAACTGAAAGGACAGTATATCAGGGCTGTAAATCAGGTGTTCACCAGGCACCTCCTGGCCACGAGATGGCAACTCCCGGGGGAGTCTTAAGACAATTTCCTGCGTACCTTGCAGCTACTTGACAGAAACTGTAGTTGCTAGGCAGTGTTGGCAGTCCATCACATGGAGCTGCTGATCAGGGATCCCTATGCCACGGGCATTACGTCCAACTACATCCGCCAGCGCCTATTAGAAGGGGGTACACTCGGCCTCACAGAGACAGTGCAGCTCACAAACTCCTTGGAAGTGGCCACCCGCAACCTAACGTCCTACACCTCCGACGGCGCGGCACCCTCGTGGGCGCATGGGCCCCGCCATCATCAAACCCGGGTGCACCGCACGAAACCAGCTAACTTCAGAGGCCCCAAATGCTACTTTTGTGGCCAGAACAAGCACCCCAGACAACGCTGCCCAGCATGGAGCGTGACCTGCAATGGGTGTGGCAAGAAGGGCCACTTCGTCACCATTTGCCAGGCCTGATCGGTCGCTGCCGTTTCTAGGCCCAGCATCGCTACAGTAACACCCCCATGTGCAATCCAGGGGCGCCGCCATCTTCGTCGCCGCCCGCCACGTGCAGCCCATGGGCGCCACCATCTTGGACGTCGCCCGCCATGTGCGCCCCGTGGATGCCACCATCTTTAGTGCCATCTTGGAATGCACTCCAAGACCCCTGCTCGCCTGGCCGTACGCTGGCCGCCGATACCTCGGCCACTGCCGACCGGCCCTCCCACTACCTTCTGCAGCTCACCTCCATCAGTCTCGGCCTCGCAACCTCTCGACCGCTACAACGACCGTATGGATCAACGGGCCCGAGACGACCTGCCTGTTGGGTTCCGGGAGCATGGAGAGTTTCATACACCCTGCTACAGTAAGGCGATGCTCCCTCGCGGTACTCCTCGTGACCCAGAAAATCTCCCTGGCCTCCCGATCCCATTCCGTACAGATCCGCGGATACTGCATCGCGACCCTCTCGGTACAGGGCATAGAGTACAGTAACTTCAGACTCTACATCCTCCCCCATCTCTGCGCTGCCCTGTTACTGGGTCTCGACTCCCAGTGCCACCTCCAGAGCCTCGCCCGAAAGTTCGGCGGACCCCTGCCCCCCCCTCACCGTCTGTGGCCTCACGATCCTTAAGGTCGATCCACCCTCGCTCTTCGCGAATCTCACCCCGGACTGTAAGCCCGTCACCACGAGGAGCAGACGGTACAGTGCCCAGGACTGGACCTTTCTCAGGTAGGAGGTCCAACGACTTCTGCGAGAGGGGATCATTGAGGCCAGTAACAGCCCCTGGAGAACTCAAGTGGTGGTAGTTAAAACTGGGGAGAAGCACCAGATGGTAATCGACTACAGTCAGACGATCAACCGGTACACGCAGCTCGATGCATACCCCCTTCCGCGCATATCTGACATGGTCAACCAGATTGCACAGTATCGAGTCTTCTCCACCGTTAACTTGAAATCCGCGTACCACCAGCTCCCCAACCGCCCGGAGGACTGTCAATACACTGCATTCGAAGCAGATGGCTGCCTGTACCATTTCCTTAGTGTTCCCTTCGGCGTCACCAATGGGGTCTCGGTCTTCCAGTGAGAGATGGACCGAATGGTTGACCAATACGGGCTGCGGGCCACGTTCCTGTATCTGGATAACTTCACCATCTGCGGCCACGACCAGCAGGACCATGACGCAAATCTCCAGAAATTCCTCCATACCGCTAAACTCCTTAACCTTACCTATAATAAGGAGAAATGCGTTTTCCGCACAACCCGTGTAGCCATTCTTGGCTACGTTGTGGAAAATGGAGTCCTAGGGCCTGACTCCGACTGCATGCGCCCCCTCCTTGAACTCCCCCTCCCTCACTGTCCCAAGGCTCTGAAACGATGCCTGGGATTCTTCTCATATTATGCCCAGTGTGTCCCTACTTTTGCGGACAAGGCCTGCCCACTCATCAAGTCCACCATTTTCCCCCGACTGCTGAGGCCCGCCGGGCCTTCAACCACATCAAGGCGGACATTGCCAAAGCCATGATGCACGCAGTCGACGAGTCCCTCCCATTTCAGGTGGATAGCGACGCATCGGACATAGCTCTGGCCGCCACCCTCAACCAGGCGGACAAACCCGTGGCTTTCTTCTCCCGTACCCTCCATGCCTCTGAAATTCGGCACTCCTCTGTAGAAAAGGAAGCTGTGCGATATTGGAGCCATTACCTGGCCAGCAGGCGATTCACTCTCCTTACTGACCAACGGTCGTTTGCCTTCATGTTTAGTAACACACAGCAGGGCAAGATTAAGAACAACAAGATCTTGAGGTAGAGGATCGAACTCTCCACCTATAACTACGTGATCTTGTATCGCGCTGGGAAGCTCAATGAGTCCCCAGATGCCCTATCCCGTGCTACATGTTCCAGGCACAAGTAGACCGACTTCGGACTCTCAACAACAACCTCTGTCACCCGGGGGTCACTCAGTTCTTCCACTTTATCAAGGCCCGCAACCGGCCTTACTCCATTGAGGAGGTCAGGACCATGGCCAGGGACTGCCAGGTCTGTGCGGAGTGCAAACCACATTTCTACTGGCCAAACAGAGCGCATCTGGTGAAGGCCTCCCGCCCCTTTGAGCACCTCAGCATTGATTTCAAAGGGCCCCTCCCCTCCACTGACCGCAACGTGTACATCCTCAACATCATTGATGAGTACTCCCGTTCCCCTTTCGCCATCCCATGCCCTGACATGATTTCTGCCACTGTCATCAAGGCCCCACACAGTCTCTTCACTTTGTTTGGTTTCCCCACCTACATCCACAGTGATCGGGCTCCTCGGTCATTAGGGCTGAGCTGCGTCAGTTCCTGCTCAGCAAAGGTATCGCCTCGAGCAGGACGACCAGCTACAACCCCCGGGGAAACGGACAGGTGGAGAGGGAGAATGCGACGGTCCAGGAGTCTCCCAGTCTCCCGCTGGCAGGAGGTCCTCCCCGATGCGCTCCACCCCATCCGGTCGCTCCTGTGCACTGCTACCAATGAGACCCGTCATGAACGTGTGCCTTCCCCAGGATGTCCACCTCCGGGGTCTCGTTCCCGACCTGGCTGACAGTTCCTGGGCCCGTCCTCCTCCGGAAGCATGCGAGGACCCATAAATCATACCCCCTCGTCGAAAAAGTCCTCCTCCCCCATGCAAACCCACAGTTCGCCTACGTGGCACACTATGACGGGCGGCAAGACACAGTCTCCCTCCGGGACCTGGCACCCGCTGGTTCACCATCCACCATCACCGCCACCCCCACCCCGGCGGCGCCCATCCTCCCACCGGCTCAACTACTAGGTGAAGAGGGAGAGGACAACACGCTCTCATCATGCCCACACCACAGCCGGGGCTGAGGTGATCGCGGCGGAAGGTCAAAGCCTCCGACAGACTCAACCTGTAACTTTGTTTCACCCCGCTGCACTCTTTTTTTTAAACAGGGGGTGAATGTGGTAAACCACTGAACATACATTACATGTATTATGGTACACTGCCATTGTATTCCAGTTAGTACGGTAAATCCCGGCCTGCTGGCTTCACCCAGCAGGCTCTGTATAAAAGTGTACACTCTCCTGCACTGCCCCCGTTCTTGGGTCCAGCTGCAGGTTGTTTTACATCTAGCACAGTAAAGCCACAATAGTTCCCCATTCGTCACGTAGTCATTGATGGTACATCACAAATTTACAGTTAACTGCCCTTCGGCTGGTCTTAATGCGGTGATTCCACATTTCAGCCATTTTGTTCAGTTGTCTT
Source organism: Scyliorhinus canicula (assembly GCF_902713615.1). Classification (NCBI taxonomy): domain Eukaryota; kingdom Metazoa; phylum Chordata; class Chondrichthyes; order Carcharhiniformes; family Scyliorhinidae; genus Scyliorhinus; species Scyliorhinus canicula. The sequence goes on along the minus strand of NC_052159.1, from coordinate 82,516,436 downwards.
CCTCGATGTAGTTGTATGGAGCCGATTTCCACATTTTCTTCCCAAAAGTTGTTGGTTTGCAGTAGAATTCTATTCTCAGGAACATTCCCAACAAATCCAATGCAATATTTGAGAGAAAGAAACAGCTGCCTTTCAGCTTTCAGTACAGCAATCTCATTTCTCCTTGTGTTCACTTTGGCGTGGTAAAAGAGTTCTTAAAATCCCTCCCGGCTGTACATTCTTGTGGAATTTGATTACCATGTCTGCTGTAGTCACTGTTTTGTAGAACATACTTTACATGTTCTACAAAATATGTAGAGCATATTTTACAAACCTTATACCAGTGGTAGGCAACTCAGGCTAGAGAGTGGGCCGTATGAATGACCCTCCTTCACCTCACTGGGCTGCAAGATTGAAATTGGGCATATTCTTTAACCATGATCGCATGAATAAGATTGAATATATTTAATACACAAAATATTTTAGTTAATAAAAAGTTATGGAAAATCCTCAATTGGTTAATCCAACTGTGGTTAGCATAGTTGCTTCACAGCGCCAGGGACCCAGGTTCAATTCCCAGCTTGGTTCACTGTCTGTGCGGAGTCTGCACGTTCACCCCGTGTCTGCGTGGATTTCCTCCAGGTGCTCCGGTTTCCTCCCTCAGTCCAAAGATGTGCAGGTTAGGTGGAGGGCAGCATGGTAGCACAGTGGTTAGCACAGTTGATTCACAGCACCAGTGTCCAAGGTTCCTTTTCCAATTTGGGTCACTGTGCGGAGTTTGCACGTTCTCCCCGTGACTGCGTGGGTTTCTTCCGGGTGCTCCGGTTTCCTCCCACAGTCCAAAGATGTGCAGGTTAGGTGGATTGGCCGTGCTAATTTCCCTTAGTGTCCAAAAAGGTGAGGTGGGTTTACTGGCTTATGGGGATAGGCTGGAGGTGTGGGCTTGGGAAGAGTGCTTTTTCCAAGGGCCGGTGCAGACTCGATGGGCCAAATGGCCTCCTTCTGCACTGTAAATTCTATGATTTTATGATTCTATGATTCAAATCTTAACAGAACTATCAACTTCAAATAAACAAAATAAGTACTTTCGTTTTGATTGGATGCAGAGGGAGCACATGGCGCTCAGTCAATGTTGTATGCAATTAGCATGAACCTCACTTCACTTATCCTTTCTTTATGTGTGTAATACTTTAATCATATGGTAGAAAAAAAGCTACGCATGGATAATGATCAATAAAGTGTCTCATGGAGTGCACTCAGAAGCCTGGGTCGCAGGTTGCTCATCACTGCCTGATTCTGTAAAGCTGATGCATCCAGTAGGTGACAAGGGCTGTTTTGTGCAGAAGATGCACAGGAATTTAGGACACACTCAGTCAGAGCATACTGTTAATGACATGGAAATGATGAACAGAAATAGATCCTCCAGCAAAAAGAATGAAGTTTGTGGCGCTAACAATTACAGTCAAAGACGAGAGACAAGTTCAATCGAGGCTTTAGTACTGTGTGATGCTATTCCTCCAGCTGCAACTGAAGACTAGAGTCTGAGTGACTCACACGCATATTTATACACAAGCTCCCTGTGGGCGGAGCTAGCCAGCAGGGGCTTACCGGAGGAACCTGTATTACAGGTACGGCCATACATCCCCGACTGCAAGTGTGCATATCTACAGTGGTTATCACCACATTCCCCCCGTGTTAAAATGAGTCCGGCGGGGGTGACGTATAACTATGATACAAAGGATGAAATATTTACAACAGGGTCCAAACAAAGAAAACCAAGAGTCCATCCGGTCAGCAGGTTACAGGTTGAGCCGAACCGGCGGGCGAATGTTCCGCTGTGGTCGGTGTAGCTGTGGTGGCGACGTCGGTGCAGGTGCTGGCGGTGTTCGTGCTGGCTGCTGGCGGGATGACTCCGAGAGCGAGCTGAAATCTTCCGTGTCCTCCAGTGTGGGCAGGCGCCAGGGAAAATGAGGGTGGCGCGGGGGGAAAAAGGGACCTGGGCATGGGATCGACACCTGAGGGAGCCAGGTCCCGGAGTGAGACTGTGTCGTGGCGGCCGTCGGGGAACTCCACGTAGGCATACTGAGGGTTGGCGTGGAGAAGGCGTAATTTGTCCACCAGGGGTTCCGCCTTGTGGTGCCGGACATGCCTACGGAGAAAGACTGGGCCCGGAGTCGTGAGCCACGTCGGGAGCGACACCCCGGATGTATACTTCCTAGGGAAGGCAAAAACACGTTCATGGGGTGTACTGTTAGTTGCGATGCACAGTAGTGACCGAATGGAACGGAGCGCGTCAGGGAGGACGTGCTGCCAGCGAGCGGCTGGGAGGCTCCTGGACCATAGGGCCAGCTGGACGGCCCTCCATACCGTCCCGTTCTCCCTCTCTACCTGCCCGTTTCCCCGGGGGTTGTAGCTGGTCGTCCTGCTGGAGGCGATACCCCTGCTGAGCAGGAAATGACGCAGCTCATCACTCATGAACGAGGATCCCCTTGTCATTGTGGATGTAGTCGGGGAAACCGAACAGGGCGAAAATGGAATCCAGGGGCTTGATGACGGTATCAGACGTCATATCCGGGCATGGGGTGGCGAAGGGGAACCTAGAAAATTCATCGACCACACTAAGGATGTAGGTGTTGCGGTCGGTGGAGGGGAGGGGCCCTTTGAAGTCCACGCTGAGGCGTTCAAAGGGGCGGGACGCTTTAACCAGGCGCGCGCGATCTGGCCGGTAGAAGTGCGGCCTGCACTCGGCACAGATCTGGCAGTCTCTGGTGACTGTCCGTACTTCCTCAATGGAGTAGGGCAGATTGCGGGCTTTGATTAGATGGTACAAGCGAGTGACCCCCGGATTGCAAAAACTCTCGTGCAAGGCACGGAGCTGGTTCACTTGTGCGCTGGCACATGTAACTCGGGAGAGGGCGTCTGGGGGCTCTTTGAGCTTGCCGGGGCGATACAAGATCTCGTAGTTAAAGGTGGAGAACTCGATTCTCCACCGCAAGATTTTGTCATTCTTGATCTTGCCCCGCTGCGTGTTGTTGAACATGAAGGCTACCGACATTTGGTCAGTGAGGAGAGTGAATCTCCTGCCGGCCAGGTAATGCCTCCAGTGATGCACCGCTTCAACGATTGCCTGGGCCTCCTTTTCAACAGAGGAATGTCGAATTTCGGAGGTGTGGAGGGTGCGTGAAAAGAATGCCACGGGTCTGCCTGCCTGATTCAGCGTGGCGGCAAGTGCGACATCTGAAGCGTCTCTTTCTACTTGGAAAGGCAGTGTCTCGTTTACTGCGTGCATCCCGGCCTTGGCTGTTGTGCCTCGGCCGAGAGGGGAAAATGTGTGGACTGGATAAGTGGGCGGGCCTTGTCCGCGTATTGTGGGACCCACTGGGCGTAATAAGAAAAGAACCCAAGGCAGCATTTGAGGGCCTTGGTGCAGTGGGGGAGTGGAAGCTCCATGAGGGGGCGCATGCGGTCGGGGTCGGGCCCCAGTAGTCCGTTTTGGACTACGTAGCCGAGGATGGCTAAGCGGTCTGTGCGGAACACGCACTTCTCCTTGTTGTATGTGAGATTAAGGAGAGATGCTGTGTGGAGGAATTTAGAAAGGTTGACGTCATGGTCCTGCTGGTCATGGCCGCAGATGGTGACATTGTCGAGGTACGGGAAGGTGGCCTACAGTCCGTACCGGTCAACCATTCGGTCCATTTCTCGTTGAAATACCGACATTCGTGACGCCGAAGGGGACCCTAAGAAATTGGTACAGACGACCGTCTGCCTCGAAGGCAGTGTAGGGACGGTCCGATTTACGGATGGGGAGCTGGTGGTAGGCGGATTTCAGGTCAATAGTAGAGAAGACCCGGTACTATGCAATCTGATTGACCATATCAGAAATGCAGGGGAGGGGGTACGCGTCGAGCTGCATGTACCGGTTGATGGTCTGGCTGTAGTCCACGACCATCCTGTGCTTCTCCCCGGTCTTAACCACTACCACCTGGGCTCTCCAAGGGCTGTTGCTGGCCTAGATGATACCTTCCCGAAGCAGCTGCTTGACTTCGGACCTGATGAAGGCCTTGTCCTGGACAAGCACCGATGTGGAAGAGGGTGCCAGGTTGCGAGGACGCAACTGGTCGAGCGTAACAGAGGCGAGTAGCGGGCGATCAGCAGTCGAATCAGATGAGTCCAACAAGGAACGGTAGCGACCCGTGTCCTGTGGCCCCGTCCCAGGGAGGACAAAATGGCGGCGTCTGAAGTACCTGTGTGGGAGAAGATGGCGGCGGACAAAATGGCGGCGCCCATGGAGCGCACGTTGTGGGGTCGGGACAAAATGGCGGCGCCCATGGAACGCACATGGCGGTGGGGGGATGAAGATGGCGGCGCCCACTGATCGCACGTGGGGTCGGGAGGGCCCATTGTGTGATCGGCTGAGACGAGGGGGGGAACGGGGCGCGATAGCGGAAACCGTCCAGGACTGACACATCGCTGCAAAGTGGCCTTTCTTGCCACAAACTTTGCAGGTCGTGGTGCGGGCCGAGCAGCGTTGGCGGGGGTGCTTCTGCTGACCACAGAAGTAACAGCGGGGACCCCCAGGGAGTGCGGTGTGGCGAGCAGCGCAGGCGTAGTGCGCGGGGGCGTCTGCTGGGGGGGCCGTTTGCGGGGTCCACGAGGGGTAGGACGGGTGGGCCGAGCGGCAAGCGGAGTAAGTTTGCGCACTACGGGAGGCGGACGTCATGGAAAGCGCCAGAGTCTTTGTGGCCGCGACGTCGAGGGCAGCCCCTTCCAGCAGTCGTTGCCGGATGGGGTCCGATGCAATGCCTGTAACAAAGGCATCGCGCATGAGTAAGTCAGAGTGTTCCGTGGCTGTGAGGGCTCGGCAATCGCAGTCTCGTACCAGAGGTATAAGGGCCCTCCAGAAGTCCTCAATCGACTCACCCGGCTGCTGGACGCGAGTAGAGAGTTGATGCCTCTCAAACAGGATGTTCGTCGACTGTGCATAGTTCTCCTTGAGCAGTTCCATAGCTCTGGTGTAGTCAGTCGCATCTCGAATTATCGGAAAGACACTGGAGCTAAGTTTCGAGTACAGGAGTTGATTTTTTTGAGCCTCCATTGGGGGAGGGTCCGCTGAAGAGATGTAGGCCTCGAAAACTGCAAGCCAATGAACGAAGTCTTTCCTGGCGTGAGGCAACTGCGGATCCAGCTGCAGACGGTCAGGCTTGATTCTGATGTCCATGGTGTACGGAAAATCACACAGCAATACATTGTGGCGTTAACAATTACAGTCAAAACGAGAGACAAGTTCAATCGAGGCTTTATTGCTGTGTGATGCTATTCCTCCGGCTGCAACTGAAGACTAGAGTCTGAGTGACTCACACGCATATTTATACACAAGCTCCCTGTGGGCGGAGCTAGCCGGCAGGGGCTTACCGGAGGAACCTGTATTACAGGTACAGCCATACATCCCCCTACTGCAAGTACACATATCTACAGTGGTTATCACCACAAAGTATAAAGCTGCTTTCAAGCTAATAGTCATAACATCGGCTAACTAATCATACAATTGCTACAGGGAATTCTGTGTTATTGAAAACTGGTGCGAAAATGGAAGAAATCCTCCCTGAAGAAGATGCCCAAAACTATATGGGGTATCAGAACAGGCACTGGCCTGATCTGGAGAAGCATATATCAAAATAGGTCATCGGAAATTGTCAGAATGGTTTCATTGTCATCAGAAATGCAATATGTATTTATGCACTTAAGTGGGCCAAATCAAATCCTAAATCCAGCAAAGATTTCAGCTGTATAACTAGGTGCAGCAGCTTTATGGAACAAAACAATCTGGTATTGTGCAGAAGAACAAAATTGCTCAGGCACTGCCAAGAGACTTCAATGCCGAAATGGCCAGTTTCCAGTGGTCCATCATCAGACAGTGATGGGTATCCATTAAGTCACATCGGCAACATGGATGGGCATCTGTACATGAGGAGGAGGAGGATGGGAGGGGGGGGGGGCACAGACGCGACATGGGGGCTGGATATGGCCAGGAGGCTGCATGACGGCACTGGCTTGGCAAGCAAGCACGCGAGGTGTTGATCGCCGCACGTTTCACCAACTAGGGGAGCAAGGCACTTGCACCACCGTTCCGTCCAAACACACCACCCTGCACCCCCCACGTCCCACACCATCCGGCTATCCTCGCTCCCACATCACCACTTTCACAGCACCTTACACCTGCAGCACAACGGGATGGTCTCACACAATTGCTTGTGTAAGCGGGTGTGATCAGTGCCATGTTAAATGATGGAAACCCGCTCTGCGATGAACTGTGAGCTCCGGATTGTTAGATAATTTCTGACTCATGGCCCAAACTACACCCTCCACCTGGGTGGTCCCTGTATGCCTCACGGTCACTGTCCAGAGTCCCTGTCCTCTGTCCATCACTGTCCTGGCTCTCCGTCCTCTGTGCATCACTGTCCAGAGGCCCCGTCTTCTGTCCGTCACTGTTCAGAGTCCCCGTCCTCTGTCCATCACTGTCCTGGCTCTCCATCCTCTGTGCGTCACAGTCCTGGCTCTCCATCCTCCGTGCGTCACTGTCCAGAGTCCCCATCCTCTGTCCGTCACTGTCCTGGCTCTCTGTCCTCTGTGCATCACTGTCCAGAGTCCCCGTCCTCTGTCCGTCACTGTCCTGGCTATCCATCCTCTCTTCGTCCGTCTCATGGCTGTCAGTGTCCTGACTGTCTGTCCTGTGTTCGTCAGTGTCGGTCCTCTGTGCGTCCGTCTCTTGTGGCCCGGCTTCGGAAGAGGGCCCTCCTGTCCGTCTTCCTTCCCCTCCCTGGCGTGCGTCCCTGTGGGCGGATGGACGTGGATCTGGATGGCGGTGGCTTGTCTGAGACACTCCGGGACGATCAGCTGCTGGCTCTGGAATATACAATAAAGCATGTATCATTAGATACGCGGAGTCGGGGTGGAGGGGGCAGTGCGAGGGGGTGGAGTGTGAGGGAGGGAGGGGGGGGCTGAGGGAGGGTACTGCGCCTCCGATCTGGCATGGCGCTCCCTCCCGGGTGGCGGCTCCCCCAGTGAAGTACAGAGCCCTCTGCTCATGGACGGTGAGGGGATGCAGAACAGGTGATCCCCCTCCGGTTCTTGCACACTGACAATGGGTGTGGGCTGGCTTATCCTGTGGGGGTGGGGGGGAAGCATCAGAGTTAGGCCGTCAGCAGCAAAACACGCAGATGTTGGCAACATTATGACTGGGGGGGGGGGGGGCACTAGGCTCCATGCCATGGCAGCTCGCAAAGGCAGTGTTGTGCCCATGTGGGTCATGTGGTACATGGTGCTCCCTCTCCTGCGTGGGCAGGGATGGTGCGCGGCACATGGAGGGGGGGGTGGGGTTGGGTGTGGCCCGGGGGAACTCTCAGGGTACTTACCCTGGCTGCCCTCGTGAGGTCGTGGAGCTTCTTGCGGCACTGCTTTCCCGAACGTGGCGTGTGCCCCACAGCGCCAACGGCGATGCCCACATCACGCAGCTGCGCCTGACTGTGCTGGCCGCGTGCCAGTGGCCACGTCTTGGGCACAGGATCGCCCTCCGCTCTTCCACTGTGTCCAGCAGTGTCTCTAGGTCATTGTCCCGGAACCCGGGAGCGGCACGGCGGGGCGCAGCCATCTCTCTGTGTCGGGGCCTGTGCGCGGACTCTGGCGCCACGCTCACCACGTTTCTCGCAGCCCCGCTGCTGGCCCCTTTTCAGGACCTGAATCGATGCTGCCGGAGGCCCGTTAGCGCCGTCGTGAAACGCCACTCTGACACGCCATCACAGAATCCCACCCCTTATATCTAAAGTGGCTCGGAATGAGCTCAATGAACTCTTTGCATTGGATGTCATGGACGATTAATTTGACAGTTTCAAAATGCTTTAATTGTGGTTAAAGGCAAATTGTCCAACGAATTCATTCAACAAGTCATGCCATATTAATTTAATATGAATTACTGGTGTTATGTTTGTTTTCACATTACAAAATGGCAACCAGCAATGCCCAAACTGGCAGTTCACATTTTATACTCAGAAAACAAGTTAATCCCATGTTTTTGGAAGGGTTTTTGGAGGCTTCAAAGGTCAACTTGTATATTGCGATCTCTTGTAGGTTGACACCTTTGTTAAAATCGCAGGAATATATTATCATTATGTTCACAGTAAATGTTCATTTACAAATAATCCCTTCACTTTAGCTGGACCCCCACCCTTTCCCTCTCAGCTTTTGACATTTTCCACCTCCTAATGAACTGGGAATAGGATATCAGGTCCCTTTCCCATTGCTATACACAATAATCTTATGTGACACCTCCACTTCGGACATGCCCATATCCCTGATGTGTCTGATACAGCACTGTAATGAACCCCATACTGATGTCTCCAACCCTAGATCTTTTAATAGAAGGCCATAGCCATTCAAACATCCCTTTGATGATTTGAGGCCTGTGATAACAATATCAGAGGCAAACATGTCACTTTTCATTTATAACTGTACATTACTGATGCAGATGATCATTGTAATTGAACTGAGGCTGTGCTAAACCTTTATTATTGACTGTTGCTAAATATCTGGAAGTGAGCTTCAGAGCAGTTTTTTAAAGAATAGGTAGCTCCTATTGTTCTTGTGCATGCTCTGAATGTCCACCCACCTTACCAAGGCATTTCCTTCATCTCTCCTATCACATTGCAGCATTCTCCTGTTCTTCTCTCTTCCAACACTGAAATATTTTTCAGCCTCTCTGCATGAACTTGAAGCTTCCACCCCCACTTCCTCCCTCATCTTCTTTCCTCCTTCATTCTCTCCCACTTTTTCCCCCTCCCACTGCTTCTCTCCTCCCCACTTTCCTACTTCTTCCCTTCCTTTTATCCTTTCATTTCACCCTCCTCGTCCTATTCCCTTCTTCCTCCCTCACCCCAAACTTCCACCTTCCATTTCCTTCTATCCTCACCTTCATGAATGGTGTCTGGAACTTTTCACATTGAGTGCTCTCAACACTTAGAATGGACTATTGGTTTCGGTAGTGGAAGCCAAAATATTGAAATTATATAAGAAATGTTGTTGAATGCTATGGTGTGATTGAGAATTATTTTATGGATAATGAACAAAGTTGAACTGAACTGTCTTTTCAGTAGGATTAATATTATGATAAAGTTGTGGTGAAGAAAACCATTGCATTGAGCACATACTGGGCACAGTCTACCAGCCACATTGCACCCGAACAGCGGTGTGGCATGGCTGGTAGATGCTGGGAGATCCCTCTTCCGGGATCTACCTGGCTCACCAGGCCTCGTGAGATCTAACATGATCTTACAAGATGTCCAATCTGAATCCTGCCAATTATGTACGGGATCACTATATGGCAAATCTGCATATAAGGGTGAGACAGCTAGTCTCACTCTAATATGCGCTTGCCTGACCTACCGATATAAGGTCCTGACATGTCACCCTGGCAGTGCCGTAAATCTCCTCAGGGAGTTCCTGCCCGTATTTTTCCAACGGCGAGAATCGGGCCTGGGAATGCCCTGCCCATGTGAGATGGAGGTGGGGGCAAGAACCCCATTATAGGTGAGTTGGGGCTTTGTTTGGGGGGGGGGGGGGAGTTCAGGGGTCACAAGGGAGTGCGAACAACAATGACGCCATTAACAATGACGTCCCGATCTCTTCCTGCACTGAGGAGTTCCGGTGAGCGGAGTTCCTCGATGCCGTTCTCCACTGAGACCCCGAATTGCAACAAAGTCCCAATAGATAGTACGGTGTTTCTCAGTATAGCGAGTGCCAGGAAACACCCGGCTTAATGTACTCGGCACGGGACTCTGTCGCAATTTGGTTAGATCGCATCCACTATATCAGCAGATTCAGGACTTACATTGACATTTATGTATAATTTTCAATGGCTTATAGATCATCTATCAACAGTTTCTACAGCAGAGATGTGGCTTTTTATAAGTATTTGATCATATTCCTGATTCACAGTTAAAATCTAACTAATCTTTCAAAAAGTGCACTATCACATTAAAAATAAACTTGGTTAAAGCTTCAATATGCAATTCCTTGGTATAAGTCAGGACCTTATATTGCAAAATTGCACATTCAACCTTCAATTTTCCATCTATTTAAGTCAATGGACAAAAAGTAAGAGCAGTATTGAGCATATTTTTATATCAAATGAGGTGGGGTGGCAATTTTTACCACTTGATTATTTTTAATTTTAAAATTATTAAGGCACTTTAATGTGGGCTGTAGCACAATGTGTTGTCGGCCTATAGCCAGCACTGCAATGGCCAGAGATGCAGATTTAATTTCAGTTATGCTATAGAATTCCTGATCTCAGTTGCTGAGTATTGGAATGTACAAAGAAAAGAGTCATGTCTCCAAATTAGAGCAAAGGTAAAGATCAAATGATGAGCAACGACCAAACCATTGTCATACAAATTTAATTGTATCACTGTCCAATTAAGCTGTTAATTTCTCATTGTGCAAACTAGAAGGTAGACTTTGTACAAATTTTAAGTAATAACATGATACAGAATGCATAGTTTGTCCACACATTCTCTTTCATTCATCTTTTCATTTAGAGATTTTGTTCTGAAACTTAAAAAAAAATCATCATAAATCTCCTCACCTTTTCTTTCAGGCCAATTACCTTAATATTCCTACAATCCCCCAATACAATTATAAACGGGGATTCCACTCAGATTGCTGCGACCGATCGGGGAAACCCTGAGGAGATTGCTGACATTTGTTATTAATTATTTGCAACTGTTACACGGTAGCACAAGTGGCTAGGACTGTGGCTTCACAGCACCAGGGTCCCAGGTTCGATTCCTCACTGGTCACTGTCTGTGTGGAGTCTGCACGTTCTCCCTGTGTGTGCATGGGTTTCATCCGGGTGCTCCGGTTTCCTCCTACAGTCCAAAGACATGCAGGTTAGGTGGATTGGCCTATGCTAAACTGCCCTTAGTGACCAAAATGGCGAGGAGAGGTTATTGGGTTATGGGGATAGGGTGGAAGTGAGGGCTTAAGTAGGTGGCGGCAGACTCAATGGGCCGAAAGGCCTCCTGCATTGTATGTTCTATGTTGTTCTCAATTAATCTATTTTTGAGGTCTTATTTTCTTGGTGCTCTCTTGAACGGTTCATCTTGTCTGCTGTCATTTTACTTCTTCCAGAAACTCATTAATCATCTGCAGATGCTGTCAACAGCATATTTAATGGTCAATTAAGTAAATTAATAGATGAAAAGCTGTTTCCTTCCTGTGCTAAGATTGGTTGTTTAACTGTTATTTCAGCATCTCTTTTAACCCTTACAATTTTAATAAGAAAATAAGAAAGTATGAGGGTCACATAATGTCCATAACTATAATTGCGCAGTGGGCTCTGTATTTTTTAAGAAAGGGCACTGTGCATTCTCAAAATGGTTTCTGGAAAACTGGGTCAAAATTTCTATTTGTGGTTTCTGGACAGACAATGGATGGAATTTTCTCATCTTTGTGCAGGATAGCACAGTGGGCAGGAAAAGCGGGGTGGAATCCAGCAACCCTAAGGACAGTTTCCTCTGTCGTATTTTTAGCCTCAAAAAAGGTTAAGGGACGGGTTCCATGATGCCATCAGCAACTTAGGTTTTAAAAAAATAAATAAAATAGACAAGGGCTGTCACTGCTTCTGACTGTTGTGAAATCACGTCTGTGAGGTGTCACCCAGAATGTGACCCCTAGCCTAACCTAGATCCATGTCCTACCGGGATGTGTGTCTCTGAATTGATAGGAGGTGCAGGTGAATACGGTGATGGTCTTCACCTGATGCATCCTCAGCGTCTTCCTCTCAGGTAACCTGGGGGCTGGGGCATATGGTTTGTCTGGTGTTCTGTCTGAACCTGTAGGAGAGAGGACAGATTTGGGTCATAAGCAGGCAGAATACAACATTGCAAGTCACTCATTATGATTATCAGGATGTAATCAACTCATGGAGGGCTCAAAAAAAGCAAATTACTGTGGATGCTGGAATCTGAAACGAAAGAGAAAATGCTGGAAAGTCTCAGAAAGTCTGGCAGCATCTGTAGGGAGAGAAAAGCGCTAACATTTCGAGTCCGATGACTCGATGAGTCCAGCTTTGACAAAGAGTCATTGGACTCGAAACATTAGCTCTTTTCTCTCCCTACAGATGCTGCCAGACTGGCTGAGATTTTACAGCATTTTCTCTTTCGTCATGGAGGGCTCATTTGTAGTGGCTTGCTGGGAGAGACCTATTTCTCCCACCCCACAGGAACAATCGTTGTTTCCATTTGTCAGCTCGACTGCATCCTCTTCAAACTGGGACAGCTTCGAGACCTCCACCGTCCCTGCTCCATTCTGGGATATCATCCTCTGATTGTGGGCGAGCTTGGCCTGCGTGAAGAAAAATGGGTGGAATGTGATGAGAAGAGGTGGAGGAGAGGTTGGAAAGCCTGCATGTTTGCTGTTTGTGTTGAGTTCTCCCCGGCAAGGGCTGAGGATGGAGTGTGTACAGCATGATAGATGAGATGCTGGTGATGTTAAAGTATCTGTGAGACAATCAGTGCTGATCTCTTCCCCCACTAATATTGTGTAAGATGCATGAGCAGCGTGACCCTTTGAGTGTATGATGCCAATATGAGAGCGTGAGATTAGAGTGAGCTAAAGGCTGTCTTACCCTGGAAGATTGGATGATATCATTCATCCTCTTCCTACACTGGGTGGCATTTCTCAGGTGGCTCCCCAACCTCCTCCCAGGCCAGCGTGGTGAGGCTGGTGAGCCTCTTGGGTGAAGGGCATCCCTTTAGTGGCAGACTTCACGGATGAGGGCCTCAAGGGAGTCATTGCTGAATCTGGGATCAGCTTTTTCATTCGGTGGAGACATATCAAGAGATTTCATGCACACAGGTGGACTGTTGTGAGGAACATGTGTGTTTGGGTGATGTTTAAATATGGTGCCCAGACTTTCGACCCCCATTAGGTATTGGTGGGGTGGACAAATCAGTGCTTGCCCCACACCATGTCATTCGTAAAGCTACTCGCCAATGCATAACTAATGTGGTTCCATGCGAAAAATATGGTGCGATTTGCCACCTCGCCTCCCAGTGGGAAATGCATTGCAAAACACATCCACCACCTCATTTAGTTTCCAGAATGGAAAATTCCACCCATTGGTTTCAACTTCACAACATATTAGATTGAACCTTGAATAGCATATAGTTAAATAAGCAAACATAGAACTTACTTTCAACAAGAAAGCCAAAGACTATTGTCATATAGTTTTATGCTCACTTAAATTTGTATATAAGGCAAGGCTGACCAGGGGTTTCTCGCCAATCTTACAGCCGCCATTGGCATGTTCGAAGGATTTTGCAGGTCGATATGCAACTTGTTGATGTTGTTCTTAACACACCTTCTTTGAACATCAAGTCCTGGGGTGGGACTTAAATCCGGAGCTTCTGGCTCTCAGGCAGAGACACCCTCCACTACACTACAGTACCCCTTTCTTTGGTTGTGACAGCACATTTAAAAAAGCATTGCAAAAATTGCAAGCTGAACCTTCAAAGGTTGGAATGGTCAACTTTTTAACTGTATATTAAGTCTTCACTGAAAGCATACCCTGACAATTGTGACATTAATTTAAACAACTTTTTGTGAATAAAAGTAGATTATTGCGGATACTGGAATCTGAAAAAATACAGAAGATGCTGGACAATCTCAATGCTTCTTAGAAAGTGAAAGGCCGGCCCCCACAGCTGTTCTTTCCTCGAGAACAAAGGGGTAGACTTATAAAAAATTATAGTTAGCAAAACAGCTGTTACCCTGACTTAATGGATCTCTGCAGAGCTATAAACATAAAGGGCGGTATTCTCCGCTAAAGCCAAAAATCGCAGAGGCCGTCGTGAACTCGGCCGTGGTTCACGACGGCCTCGGGGCCCGCTCCCTGCACCTAATTCACCCCCACCCGTCGTTCCCGGCCGCGACCTCGGCCGCCAGAAATGACGCGCGAACGGCGCTTTTCATGATGTCATCCGCGCATGCGCGGGTTACCGGTTTGAACCCGCGCATGCGCAGCTGACATCACCGCGCAGACGGCACGAACCCGCGCATGCGCAGTGCCGTCTTTCTCCACCGCCGCCCGGCAAGACGTGGCGGCTTGATCTTGCCGGCCGGCGGAGGGGAAAGAGTGCGTCTGTTTTGGATGCTGGCCCAACGATTTGTGGGCACCGATCACGGGCCTGTCCCCTCCGGAGCACAGTCGCGGTGCTCCCATCCAAATCGGTCCCCTAGATGCCCCAAACGGGCATCTGCCGCCCGTTTCATGAATGCAGCGACCAGGTGTGGTTGCTGCCGTGGTGAAAGGGGCGTGAAGGGCCGGCCGCTCGGCCCATCGGGCTCTGAGAATCGGCGATCGCCGTAAAAAAAGGCGAGCCGCGATTTTTCCAAGCGGGGGGGGGGGGGGGGGGGAGAGAATCGCTGGGGTCGCCAGTAGGGCGTAAAAAATTCGGGAGGCCCTCCCGCGATTCTCCCAGGCTGCGTGGGGAGCAGAGAATTCCGCCCAAATAATCTGATTCTACCCGTTGAATGTCCCGCGAGCTGTCAATCATGATGCTTTTAGTAGGCAATGGAGTGTGAAATTCAATGTAAACAATCCAGTGCAAAGCATTCAGCCTCTTACTTTTACACACTGACTCCAATACTTCAAAAGGCAATGAAATTGACTGTGTGCAAACCACTTCAAAAGCTTCCACCACTTTAAAGGGATTACTTTTACCTTCATCTCACAGACCTTTAAAATTGGCATACCGAAGACCTTTGAAGGGTTTAAGGGTACAGATAAGAACAGTTTCCCTTTATTATTATGAATCTGTATTTATGAGATAATGAGGGACTATATAAGGATACAGATGAGGACATTTTCAGTTTATTATGAGAAAACGTCAACTTTTACACACTGACTGTTTAAATGCTTTATGGCTACCGATAAGAACACTTTCATTCGATGATGGGCAACATTATTTTTTACATACTGAGTGACTTTAATGGGTTTAAAGACTGCAGATGGGGAGAGCAGCCAAAGGAACCCCAGCCCATGGACGTCCCCCGACCTGAGCCCCTCCAGCCCAGCACAAGCCCACCTGCCACCCATCTCACAGGAAGGACCCGTCTCGGCAAGCTGATGGCAATTGTTGGGAGGGTACTTACCACCTTGCACCCCATGGAATTTAAGCTGCTAGGTTGTGTTGGAACCAACAATTCTACGGACACATGCTTGTAGGATTAGAATAGCGGTTTTAATATACTCACAACAGAGCCAGCCTATTAGCCATTGAACTTTCGGTGAACTGGCCGGCTGACCATGTGGCACTGATCTTTTATACAGCAGCTTCCGGGGGAGGAGTCCTGGGCAGCGCCAAGGGAGAAGCCCCGTACAACTCGAGCATTCCCAGAGCTACTCCCCCTGGAGGACAGGTAGTGCAACTGCATTTACAATACAGACACATGTATATACAGATTATAATCCGGTGTGAATCACATTCACCACAGGTTGGCACTGCCAAGGGGTGGGGCCTGAAGGGGCAACATGGGGTGGGCTGAAGGGGGAGACGGGGGCGTATGAGGGAGGGCTGAAGAGGGGGTCTGGAGTGGTGAGTTGGGGGAATGAGGGGGGTCTGAATGGGGGGTCTGAAGGGCAGTCCTGAGGGTGGATTTGCCAGCGATTATGATGTGGTGGTACCCTGCCTGTGATCTGAGGGGTGGGGAGGTTCTGCAGTATCTAATTGAGACTGAATGCCCTTTAAAAATGACACTGCAATCTCAGAGGTGCGGGACCTGCCCGAGAGATTAGGTCCCACCCCTCGTAGTTGCAGCTCGGACCCGGCATGCCATGGGAATGACACAAAGAAGCCGATTTACAACAAACATTTTCTAAGAGCCATGGAATGACATGTCAGGGTTTCTCCTAGTGCCAGCGGAAACCACTCTGGTTTCTCCGCTGGCGGGAACACCTATACTCCGAAACAGAATCCCACCCTTTGAGTCTTGATGACTTTTCTTCAAAGCACCTTCGATAAGGGTCATCCAGACTCGAAACGTTAGCTCGGTTCCCTGTCCACAGATGCTGTCAGACCTGCTGACATTTTGCAGCATTTTCTGTGAACTTCACGTGAATCATAGTTCCCATTGAAATCAATATTAAAGCTGGAATTAGGTTGCTTCAGACAGCTCTTGTACAGAAAACAGTTGCCCCTAAGTAGAAGCTGGGGGGTTGTGGAAGACCCTGGATGAGGGGCCTCCCAATTCTTCCCCATTGCTGATTATTCACAGTTCATCACCCGAACAGTGGCTGGCAGCTTTCCGTTTCTATTCTGTGCTTCTACTCCCGTGATTTCAGGCCTCTCTCTTTGTCCGCAATCTGGGACTTTGGTGATGCTGATAGTTTTGGCATCAAATCATGGCAGTGGTTGGCCCAACATAGGTGGGTGGGGCCAGAGTGCAGATGACGTGAAATTGAAAATGGTGACGTGAATAACAAAAGTTCATAAAGTGTAAATGATGTTTAAGTGGAGCAACTCATATTGAGGACTTACTATAAATATAGTGGCTTTAAAAAGATGAAATTCTTTGTGACATGGACCGCATAGTCCACAATATATTGGCTAAAAGAATGCACTGAAAAACCTCAGATATTTCTACTGCAATGATGGAATGTCCATTAAAAAAAGCCCTAAAATCTCAGCCTTCAGGAATAAAGCAAATTACTGCGGATGCTGGAATCTGAAACCAAAAAGAAAATGCTCGAAAATTTCAGCAGGTCTGGTAGCATCTGTAGGGAGAGAAAAGAGCTAACGTTTCGAGTCCGATGACTCTTTGGCAAAGCTAACAGACAGAGAAAGTGGGAAATATTGTGCTGGTTGGGCACGCTACAGCCTTCTGGTCTCAACATCGAATTCAACAACTTCAGACGATTAGCTTCACCCCACCTCAACCCATTTGTTTTCATCCCATTTCATTTGAACTGTCTTTTTTACCATTTCTTTCTTTTTTAATATATATTAACGTCCACCCCCCCACCATCTTATCCACCTTTCCTTACCCTTTCTCCACTTTGCTTCCCCCTTTCCCTAACCCCACATCTACATCTGTCAGAGCTTACCCTCTGATGTCAGTTTCTCTGCTGTTTGACCTTTCACATATTTTGTTCTCTCTGGGGCTGCCATTAGCACTCTTTCCCCTTGGTTTCTGTGGCCATTAGCACCCGGTTTCCCTGGGTTTCTGTGGCTATGGCTCATCTTTCATTCTCACTCCACAGTATAAATATTTCCTTATTTTCCACTAAATGTTGACGCCGTCGTGTTTCTCGACGGCGTCAACATGCCTTCAGGATCAGCGATTCTGACCCCTACAGGGGGCCAGCATGGCACTGGAGCGACCCACGCCGCTCCAGCTGCTGATCCCGGTGTCAGATGGGCGCCGTGGGTCTGCGCATGCACAGTGGAACCTGCACCAATGCACACATGCGCAGTGGGACAGGCGCGATTGCATGCATGCGCAGTGGATCCCTTATCCGCGTAGGCCCGACGCAACATCGCATAGGGCTACAGGGGCTGCCACGGAACAAAAGAGGCCCCCAGCCCGAGAGGCCAGCCCGCCGTTCGGTAGGCCCCGATCGCAGGCCAGGCCATAGCAGAGGCTCCCCGGGGTCGGACCACCCCCCCACCAGGCCGCTCCCGATGCATGCACGCTGTGACCCCGCCAGATAAAGACCACACATGGACGGCACCGGCACGACTCAGATTTTTTGAGCGGCTGGAGAATCCGGGGGGGGGCTCCACGCCAGCGCCAATTCGCCGCTCTCCAGAGAATCGGCGAACTGGCATTGGTGCGCCGTCACATGATTCGTGCCCGGCCCGGCGATTCTCCAGCCCAGCCTGGGCGAAAAGAATTCTGCCCCATATTTATGGTTAAAGTGATTAAGTAATAAAATTTATTCCTTTTCCAGTGAAATTAGATATAACAATTGCACTTTGTTTAAGGTGGGCACAATCTACCAGCCATGTTGCACCCAAAAGGCGGCGCAGTGTGACCAGTAGATGCCGGAGGACCCCTCCTCCAGGATCTACCTGGCTCACCACACTTTACAAGGTCCAACGCCCATTGTGGGCAGGATCACTATTTTCAAAATCTGCATATTAGAGCAGGATAGCTAATCTTACTCTAATATGCACTCCCCCAATCTACCCGAGGCTTGGGATCTAACCCCTTCGCCTCAGAGACCTCAAGCGAGCGCCATTCAATGGTGGTCCCCACAAAGGGGGACCAGATGGAATAGCACTAGGGCTGGTCTCCCAGGGGATTGAAGGCCCCCAGGTGGTTGGCCTCTGGGCAGGGTGGCACCCTAGCACTGCCAGCCTGGAAATGGAACCTGGATGTCACTGCCAGAGTGCCAGGCTGGCAGCGTCAATGTGTCAGGTTGGCATTCTTCCCATGGCGGGGATCGGGCCTGAGAAGCCCCGAGGGCCCCCATATAGGTGAGTTGAGGAAATGAGGGGGGGGGGGGGGGTTCAGGGGTTGCAACATGAGATCGAGAGATTGGGATGCCATGTAAAAATGGCGTCCTGATCTCTTCCTGCACTGAAGAGTTCCAGCGAGCAGAGCTCCTCCAATGTAGGAAACATTTTTTTTTAATTTAGGATACCCAATTTTTTTTTACCCAATTAAAGGCAATTTAGCCTGTCCAATCCACCTAACTGCACATCCTTGGGTTGTGGGGGTGAAACCCATGCAGACACGGGGAGAATATGCAAACTCTGCACGGACAGTGACCCAGGGCTGGGATTCAAACCTGGGTCCTAAGCTCCGTAGGCAGCAATGCTAACCACTGTGTCACGTGCGGCCCCCAATGTAGGAAACTCGGCAGCGAGTTCCCCACTGTGGGGAAACTTTTGTGAGGGCCATGAAGAATCCAGCAGGAGTTTTAAGGATACAAAGAAATAACATTTATTTACAATAAGATATATACAACAGCAGCAGCAACTTCCCTTGCTGCTCACTCCTCTCTCTGCTGGTTCCAAACTGGCCAGCTATATTTATGCAGGGAGTCTGCTAACGATTTCTCCGCCCCCCTCATTGGGGAAGCTCATACTCCCATTGGATTGTGGGATTGTCATTAGTCCCCAGCCAATGGTAAGCAGGCAGGTTATAACATCCCTCCTCCCCAAAGTCCAAGGAATCCACCGAAAACCCTGGCGAAGGAGGGCGGCAGACTCGTTTTGTCGCAGGCCGGACACCATTTGCACGAGGCGCTGGATCGGGCGGCGTGTAACGAGACGGAGACCGGCGCTTCCGTGATGAACGGCATCCATGGCCTGTGGACCTGAGGATTCTGCCTCTGAGGCGTCCTGTGTCTCCATCTCAGAGTCGAAGTCTGCTGCCTCCGTCATCTCGGTGTCTCTATCTCCACGCGGTTCTGTCACGACCTGCGCAGGCTTTGAGTGAGGCACCAGAGGAAGAGTGTGAGGAATACTTTCCATTGTGTCTGGTTTCTGGCTGTAGAAATGAGTTCCGGGGGCGGGGAATCTTTGGAAGGGATAGTCTTCTGGACCGAACATGGTCTACATGTTTGCGTTGGAGACGACCCTGGGCTTGCACCTGGTAAGAGATAGGGCCCGTTTGGCGAAAGATTATGCCAGGGACCCACTGGGCACCACCAGCAAAATTCCGAACGAACACTGGGACACCGGGCGCAAGCTGCCGAATTGGCCGATGCCGAGAAAAACCATGTTCCTGCCATTCTTGTGTGCGGCGTACTTTTGCGCCAATGTCCGGGGAAACCATGCTAAGGCAGGTGCGAAGTCTCCGGCCCATTAGGAGTTCTGCGGGAGCTACCCCAGTCACCGCACGGGGGATGGTCCGATACGAAAACAAAAAACGAGCCAGTCTCGTGTCCATCAACCCGGAAGACTGCTTCTTTAGGCCTCGTTTGAATGTCTGCACTGCGCGCTCTGCCAACCCACTTGAAGCCGGGTGGTAAGAGGCAGTGCGGATATGGCGTATGCCGTTCATCTTCATGAACCTCGCAAACTCCTCACTTGTGAACGGAGTACCATTGTCCGTGACCAGCACCTCGGGGAGGCCATGCGTACTGAAAGACAAATGCATCTTCTCGATTGTTGTGCAGGATGTTGTGCCTCCCATCTTATGCACCTCTAGCCATTTAGACTGGGCATCGATTAATAGAAGGAACATGGATCCTTGAAAAGGGCCGGCGAAATCCGCATGCAAGCGCGCCCAAGGCCGCCCCTGGCCATTCCCAGTGATGTAGGGCCGCGGCGGGCGGAAGCTTCTGAGGCTCCTGGCAAATGGAGCAGTTTTGGGCCACCTTCTCAATGTCAGTGTCGAAGCCTGGCCACCAGACATAACTCCGGGCCAACATTTTCATTTTGGTCACACCATGATGCCCATTGTGCAAGTCTCTCAGTATCGGCTCCTGTCCTTTTTCCGGGTCAATCACACACGTCCCCCACAAGAGGATGCCGTCTTCCACACTGAATTCTGACAGCTTGGAGGAAAATGCCCTCAACTCGCCTGGGAGCTGTCTATGCTGCCCACCATACAGGACTATGTGCCGAACCTTTGACAGGACTGGCTCCGTCTGGGTCCACTCACAGATCTGTGATGCCGTGACAGGCAAGGTGTCCATAAAACTTAGGGTTGCAACCGCCTTACCGGTCGTGGGGCGTCGACATGGGGCCGGTCGATAAAGGCAATCGGCTCAGTGCGTCGGCATTCCCTATCTGGGTTCCTGGTTTGTGCTCCATATGGCGGCCATACACGTACTGGTGGAAAAGTTTCACCGCAAAGACCACTGCCAGGCCCTCCTCGATCTGCGTGTACTTTTTGTCCGCTGCAGTCAATGTGCGGGAGGCGAAAGCTATCGGCCGCTCGACCCCGTTCTTCATCTTGTGGGATAGGACGGCCCCAATACCATACAGGGATGCATCACATTTGACAAGCAAAGGCTTTCCAGGATCATAGTGGGTTAGTAACCCAGACAACGACAATTGTTGTTTTACCTGCCGGAAAGCGGTTTGTTGCAGCTAACCCCAAACCCAGGTGTGATTCTTCTTTAACAGAAGGTGCTATGGGCCCAGCGTAGTCGCCAGATTGGGGAGGAACTTTCCGTAATAGTTTACAAGGCCGAGAAACGAACGAAGATGCGAAGTGTCAATCGGGGCGGGGGCCTGTTGAATCGCGTGCACCTTCTCTGTGATAGAACATAGAACAGTACAGCACAGAACAGGCCCTTCAGCCCTCGATGTTGTGCCGAGCAATGATCACCCTACTTAAACCCACATAACCCGTATACCCGTAACCCAACAATCCCCCCATTAACCTTACACTACGGGCAATTTAGCATGGCCAATCCACCTAACCCGCACATCTTTGGACTGTGGGAGGAAACCGGAGCACCCGGAGGAAACCCACGCACACACAGGGAGGACGTGCAGACTCCACACAGACAGTGACCCAGCCGGGAATCGAACCTGGGACCCTGGAGCTGTGAAGCATTGATGCTAACCACCATGCTACCGTGATGAGGTGCAAACCTTCGCAGTCCACCAGATAACCCGGGTAGGCTACTTCCTTCGCCTGAAAGACGCACTTTGTGCGACGTAAACAGACTCCAGCCTCTGAAAAGCGACTAAGGACAGCCTCCAAATTTTCCAAATGTTCCTGCTCCGACGTCCCTGTGATCAAAACGTCATCTAAGTAGACAGCAACATGCGGTAAACCTCTCAAAATGCCCTCCATAACGCGTTGCAAAATAGCGCAGGCAGAGGATACTCCAAAGGGCAAACGTATATATTCATACCGGCCCCGGTGTGTATTAATCGTTACATATGGCCGGGAGGCAGGGTCCAGCTCCAACTGTAGGTAGGCGTGACTCGTATCTAATTTTGTGAATGAGAGTCCGCCTGCAAGCTTCGCGTAGAGATCCTCTATGCAATGCATTGGGTATCGGTCGAGTCGGGAAGCCGTATTCACTAAGTTTATAGTCGCCGCACAAGCGAACTGTGGCATCTGGCTTCATTACAGGTACAATTGGTGCTGCTCAGTCAGCGAAACAGACGGGCCTGATAATACCCAAAGTTTCCAAACGTGTGAGCTCACCTTCTACCTTCTCGAGCAAAGCGTAAGGCACTGGGTGCGCCCGGAAATAGCGCGGCGTGGCTCCTGGTTCGACTTGGATACAGGCTACGGCCCCTTTTATTTTCCCCAAACCGGGCTGGAATACATCTGGGTATCGTCCTAGCACCTCAGTCAACCCTCCAGAAACTGTTTGGAGGATGTGCTGCCACTGCAACCGCAAATGGCGCAACCAGTCCCAGCCCAACAGGCTGGGCCCATGGCCGCGCACCACGATAAGTGGGAAACGCCCCTCCTGGTGTCCATAAACAACAGGGGTCATCGTAGTTCCTGCAATGTCCAATGGTTCCCCCGTGTATGTGGCCAACCTGGCCTGTGTGTCAGTTAATGTAAGGGTCTGTATACCCTGCTTGATGCGGTTGAATGTCCTCTGGGCGATCACGGAGACCGCTGCGCCAGTGTCCAACTCCATCTCAAGCAGGTGACCATTGACCCGTACTGTCACTTTAATGGGGGCCACATGGGGAGCTGCCACACAATGCAGCTGCAGGCAGTCGTCCTCCGTCTCCACGTCCTCGGGAGTAGTCGCCGCAGGTTCATCCAAATGGAAGGTACGGCCCCTGGGCTGGCCCCAGTTTCGGTCGGAACGACGGCGCCTCTGGCGCCCCCAGGACCAGCGTCCACGACGGGGTCTGCGCCTACAAGTCTGACAAGGACATGACTCCTTATCCATTGGTTCTGGAGAAGGCTCCCTTCGGGGAGGAATGTCCGACTGCCACTGGCGTCGATCTGGATATCGCCTCGCCCAAGGTACAGCAGGGGTGCAGGGGGACGCTTTCGGACGGAAGGGGTTGCGCCCCAAGGCATTCTCCATTCCCTGTAGCTCCTGCACTCCTTGTTCTGTGCTCTCTCGGGTCAATACTATTTGAATGGCCTGTTGAAAAGTCAATGTTGGCTCAGCTAACAATTTCTCTGGGTGGCCGCATTGTTAATACCGCAAACCAAACGGTCGCGTAACATTTCTGACAAGGTCTCACCATAGTCACAGTACTCCCCAATCCTGCGGAGCCTGGATAGAAAGTCGGCAAGGGATTCTCCTGGGGTCCTCCCAGCGGTATTAAACCGGTAACGTTGGACTATCGTGGATGGGATTGGGTTAAAATGTTGCCCCACTAAGTTCACAAGTTCATCAAACGTTTTGGTGTCTGGCGCAGCTGGGTACGTAAGGCTCCTAATCACCCCAAACGTATGCGGGCCGCAGGCGTGAGCAATATGACCACCTGGCGCTCGTTTTCAGTGTTGTTGTTTGCCCAGAAATAGTAACGCATCCATTGTGCGTACTGGTTCCAGCTTTCCAGCACAGCATCAAAAACATCCAAACGTCCATACAGAGGCATGGTGTAATAGAAAACAACTTCCAACCTGTATCCAACAAAAATCTAGGGAGGTCTAGCAGTGTAGACAGCTATTCACTTTAACCCTCGTCGCCAGTTTTGTGAGGACCACGAAGAATCCAGCATGAGTTTTAAGGATACAAAGAAATAACATTTATTTCCTATAACATATATATACAACAGCAGCAGTAACTTCCCTTGCTGCTCACTCCTCTCTCTGCTGGTTCTAAACTGGCCAGCTCTATTTATGCAGGGAGTCTGCTAATGATTTCTCCGCCCCCCTCATTGGCGAAGCTCATATTCCCACGGGATTGTGGGATTGTCATTAGTCCCCAGCCAGTGGTAAGCAGGCAGGTTATAACTGAAACAGAATCCCAATAGTGTGGTCTTTCTCGGCCCTGTGAGCTCTTGGAAACACCCAGCTAAACGCTCGTCAGGGGTCTCTGTTCCAATTTTGTTGGGTCACGCCCAGCATGTTTTCGCTTGAAACCTTCTATGATGGGAATACTCTAATAAGTAAATTTATTGGGGTTATTTATTCTCTATTTTTATAAACGCTAAATAATGACATTTCTTTCATGAAAGTATTTTCTTCTGACTAAACATCATAAGGGCAGCACGGTAGCATAGTGGTTAGCAAGTTGCATCACAGCTCCAGGGTCCCAGGTTCGATTCCCAGCTTGGGTCACTGTCTGTGCGGAGTATGCACGTTCTCCCCGTGTCTGTGTGGGTTTCTTCAGGGTGCCCTGGATTCCTCCCACAGTCCAAAGATGTGCGGGTTAGGTGAATTGGCTATGGTAAATTGCCCTTAGTGTCCAAAAAAGTTAGTTGTGGCTACGGGTAAAGGGTGGAGGTGGAAGTATAGGGATAGAGTGGAGGTATGGGCTTAGGTAGGTGCTCTTTTGAAAGGCCAGTGCAGACTCGATGGGCTGAATGGCCTCCTTCTGCACTGTAAATTCTATGATTCTATGATAAGCATGCAGCTTTCCTGGTACAGAGATTATAGCTGATTTATAGCCATTTGGTTTACCACTTTCTATTTTTAGTTCAGGGAAATAATATTTGGCATCCTTCATCCTTAATAGTACAATTCATGACATCAAAGATCACACAAAATGAGATGAGTACCTCTGATATTGAATCTGCTGGCATTATGATATAGACCTAATGAGTTAATAACTTTTTGAAAAATTAACCCTTTTAATAGCTTTCTTTTCATATTTTCATACCTTCATGTTCTTAAAGCCATCTAAGATGGCTACCTGCAAAGGACCATGGGAATTATGGCCAACCCAGGACTCAGACAGATACACAGCCTATGTGTATCTAAAACACAGATAACCAGATCTGATCGAAACCCCCACTCGTTTGCATTTTAATGGCCCATTTACCCACGACAATAGAACTCCAATCAAGCAACCGGTACAGCCACAGACTGATCCCTTACTCAGAAAGTACAACTGCCAAGGTCTATGACTGCCAATGTCAATGACCGCTAAGGACCTGCCCAGCTACCAAGGCACCCGCCCCTTTATTGGCCAAAATCGAAGAGAGTGATCAGAGCCCTGTTGAATTATTGGGTCCAAGGTTAAGGACCGCCCCAAAGAACGTGAAATCCTAGAGGGATAAAAGAGAGCACAGCCATGTGTTCTGTCTCTTTTGGATCCTGCCTGTGCCAGCCCAATTGCAGCAGGAACAGCCAGCTAAGTTCAAGACCAATGATCGCTACCTGATGGATGAGCCCAGCAGAGACAGAGCCGCTTTCTTTGAACCAGCCAAGTGAAATCCAGATAAAGGCCTTATCCATTTGCACAGTGCCGGTCGCCCTGAAGTTATGTATAGGTTATTGTAGCTGATAGGTGTAGTTTAACACATAGTAGATATTGTGTTTGCATGTTGAGATAACTCTTGTGAATGTAAATAAACCATCTTTTGAACTAACTAACTGGTTGTGTGGTCAGTTGATCGATATAAGGGAAGGCTTATTCCCGTAATTCGTATTTAAACCTTCCCTGTAAATAATGCAGATTAATTTTAATGTGAAATGTGTAAGATGAATAGAAGGATTAATTTGCAATTTCTGTGCTGTTGGTTTTCCTACTGAGTATTAGCAATGTACATTTACAACCAGCGTGTACAATTCTGCAGTAAGGTGCCAGATCTAATAAATTCTGTGTTTATAACTTTTGATGTGACACTTTTGGATTAGCTGAGGATATCTTGATTGTTGAAACCAGTAAGCATCATCTGTGACTTCTACATATTGGCCCAAAGAATTCACACACCTTTTTAAAAACTGAGGACTAGTTTTGATGCAACAGCATTTTCATTGAAAATAGATCTCAACTGGGTGGCATGGTGGCACAATGCTGCACACTGCGCTGAGAACCCGGGTTCGATCCTGGCCTCGAGTCACTGTCCGTGTGGTGTTTACATATTCTCCCCATGTCTGCATGGGTTTCACTCCCACAACCCAAAGATGTGCAAATTACGTGGATTAGCCACGCTAAATTGCCCCTTAATTGGAAAACAATTATTGGGTACTCTAAATTTTTTTTTAAATTGATCTCAATTGTTGGGTTTGAAATGCAATCAGTTCTACATGTCCTATCTGGCTTTCTGTAGTCATATGGGGTGCAATTCTCCGCGCTCCCCCCGCCCCAGGCCGGGTTGGAGAATCGCCGGTGGGGCGGGTAAATCGCACCACGCTGCCCCAATGCCAGGATGCGATTCTCCGCAGAGCGGAGAATCAGCGCCACTGGGGCTGGTGTGGTCGGCACGGCGGCGGTTGGGGAATGTGCCGATTCCCCGGCACGGGCCAGCGCGCCGATGCTCCGGCCCGGATGGGCTGAGTGGCTGTCACCAAAAAGACGGGTCCCGCCATCACGGTTCTAACATTCTCTGAGCCGGCGGGACCTTCGGCGTTGAAGGGTCCAGGGGCGGCCTGTTGGGGGGGGGGGGGGGGGGGGGGGGGGGAGGTTCCAACCCCGGGGGGGGGGGGTGTCCTCCGTAGTGGCCTGGCCCGCGATCGGGGCCCACCAATCGGCGGGCCGGCCTCTCTGTCGGGGGGCTTCCTTTCCTCTGTGCCGGCTCCTGTAGCCTTCTGCCATTTGTCGTCGGGGCCGGCGCTTGGAAGAAGGCCACTGCGAATGCGCTATTTGGCGCGGCCCAACTGGCACGGCGCTGGGTTCATGCCGGGATCGGCAGCTGCTACCCCAATGTGGCCCGGAGAACTGGGTCTCGGAACGGGTGCCGAACACTCCCGTTTTTACGCCGGCGTCGGCACTTAGCCACCCAATGGAAGAATCGCACCTATGACCTCTCTGCCATGAGGCAGTTCTCTGGAAGAGGCCAGCTAAGATCAGTTCAATAAAGACTCACAGTGAGAAAGCACTGAGAAAATCTACAGACTTTAAACACAAAACATCCACAGTCATGACATTTTTCCTTTGTGGCTGCTTTTTAATGCAACCTAGATCCATTGGATTAGCAGGTGAGAAAATGTTAGACTTTATCATTAAATTGATGGAAGAGCTGTCCTGTTATTTATCTTTGGGAGATATCATGAAGGTATGCGGGAAACAAGGGAATGGTGCATTTCCTTTTAACCTCCAATGCCCAGCAATGCTCCCCACATTTAAATGAGTAACCCCATAAATGTGATCAGCACATCAATTATGAAATAAGTATGTGTCCTGAGGTTGTAGGGCACCTATCATTGTATGTTACTAATTATCAAATATGGGGAGAAAAAACTCTAACACTATTGAATTTAAATAATGATACATGCTTAAAACAACAGCAAATAACTTTTGTGCAGAAGCAAATGCAAAACTTAAAACCCTTTCAAATATGTTTTTCAGAGCACTGTTTGACTATGATAAAACCAAGGACAGTGGTCTTCCAAGTCAAGGTCTCAGCTTCAAATATGGAGACATTCTGCATGTTATCAATGCCTCTGATGATGAATGGTGGCAGGCACGAATGGTTACACCTGAAGGAGACAGCGAAGAGATGGGTGTTATACCAAGCAAAAGAAGGTTCATAAATCTATAATTTTGTCTCTTATTTTCTGTACAATTGAATTCTGAAAAGACTAGTATATTGCGATAAATATTCCATCTTCTAATTTTTCATAACCAAGTTTCTGAAAGTTATATATAATGGGATGGATCTAATGTATATCAATGTGTCCACCCTAATGAAAAACATTTATGCATTTAGTTTTTCAAATCCAATCCTAATCTGTACTATTTTTCAATGTTCACTGTTATGCTTTCATTTAAACACATCCATCTGCTGTTCCGAAGCCATTTCTTAGACAATATTAACAACCTATAATTCCTGCAATGTGTGAAATCAAAAGAGAGGAAAGAACAGCCTACTTTGTATTCCATTTGGAAACACAACTTTATGTGATGTGCCTTATTGGTTGATTTAACAATGTATTGGTACAACTGGATGTATCATAACAATACAGTTGACAATTGGCAAAAACCCTACTCAGCTTGTTTTTACAGTGTTCAGTTGTGCATTTTCCTGTGTTGAAAGTGAAAGGACATTTTTTTGTCTGTTGATTAGTTTATGTAAAATCAACAAAGGGTGGTAACATAGCTCTATTCGTCACTTCTGTAGAATTGAGTCCTAGATTTTAACTGCCAGCATAATTTCAGCAGAAAATCATATTAGTGAGTTTATTTCCCACCTCTGACAGAAATGAGACTCATCTAAACCTGATTTCAATCTTGCCAGCTGGCCTCTCACTGCCTTCCAGTAAGAAGTGTGCAATTGGCGACCAGGACACCCCCAGATATAATGTTAAGGGTGTGGGTAGAGAAAGATCACAGCGGGGAGGCTGAGTAAATGGAGTTAAGGTGCACAACAGCCCTAATTTGATTGAATGATAAGAATGTGCTCAAGCAGTTGAATAGGAAAAATAAAATCTGAACACTGGCCGACTTTTAAAAAAGAGATGTTCCCTTAAAAGGGAAAGGTAGGACAAACAAAGTCAGAGTTTCTTGGATGACAAAATAGATAGATATCTAGATAAAGAAGAAAAAGTGTGTTTATCACACGTGTGAGGTAGAAAATGCAAATGAGAACCTGGTTGGAGGTAGAAGGTTGAGAGGGGAGGAAAAAAGCCAATAGAGAATATGAAAAGAGACAGGCAGCCAACAGAAAAAGGAATCTCAAAGTCTCCTATAGGCACATATAAATAGGGTGGTCAAATGAGGAGGAGGACTGATTAAGGTTGAAAATTGATATGGAGGAGGTATTGGGATGTACTTCAGTGTTGTTTAAGGCACCAGAACCTGATGAGATGCATCCAAGGATATTGAAGGAAGTGAAAGTGGAAATTGTGGAGGCACTGCCCATGATTTTTCAGTCTTCCTCAGACTCAGCGGTGTTGTCAGAGGAGGAGTGGAGTATTGCAAGCATTATTCAATTGTTCAATAAAAGGGTGTCAATCTAAGCATAGCAATTACAGGCCAGTCAGTTTCCTTTTGGTGGTGGAGAAACTTTTAGAAACAATAATCCGTGGCAAAATTAATAGTCACATGGTTAACTAGGGGAAACCAGCATGGATACTTAAAGGACAATAGCGTTTAACTAACTTGCTGGAGTTGTTTTGAAGAGGTAACCAAGATAATTGATGAGGGCAATGCTGTAGATATGGTGCACATGGACTTCCAAAAGGTATTTGATACAGTGTCACACAACAGACTTGTGAACAAAGTTATAGCTCATGGAATAAAAGGGACATTAGCAGCATGGATACAAATTGGCTGTGTGGCAGGAAACAGAGGAGTGGTTACTGCATGATTGTCTGGCTGGTGGAATGTTTGTAGTGGAGTTCAGTGTTGGGACCCTTGCTTTTCCTGATATATATTAATGACCTCTGCCTTGGTATACAGAGCATATTTTCTGGTTTTCTGATCATACGAGACTTGGAAGCATTAAGAACTGTGAAGAGGATGATGTAGAACTTCAAGAGGACTTGTGTTCAAAAGGTTAGTGGAACAGGCAGACAGGTGACTGACACAATTCAGTGGGGAGAAATGTGAAAGGAGTAATTGTAGTAAGAAGAACATGGAGAAATAATACATAATGAATGGTACAAGTCTAAAGGGTGTTGGAAGAGCAGAGGGACCTGGGAGTATATGTGCATAAGTTATTGAAACTGGCAGGATTGGTTGAAAGGGTATTTTAATAAAACATACAATATCCTGAGTTTTATTAATAGAGGCATAGAGTACACGAGGAAGGCGGTTATAATGAACTTGCCAAAGATAATAATTTAACCTCAGCTAGAATCTTGTGTCCAGTTCAGGGCATGCACTTGAGGAAGAATGCGAAGGCAATGGAGAGGGTGCAGAAGAGATTCGCAAAAATGGTTTCAGGAATGAGAAATTTCAGTTAGGAAGATAGAGTGGAAAAGTTAGGACTGTTTTCCTTGTAGAAAAGAAGACTGAGAGGAGATTTGATAGAAGTATTCAAAATCCTGAGCGGTCTGGACAGAGTAAATAGGGAGAAACTGTTCCCACTTGTGAAAGGATCGAGAGCAAGAGCGCACAAATTTCAAGTAGCTGGCAAAAGAAGCAATGAGAGTGTGATGAAGATAGATTCAGTCAAAGTATTCAAAAGGGAATTAGTCAGTTATCTGCAAAGGAAGAATGTGCAGGGTCACAGGGAGTACTTACCATGGGAATGGCTCATATAAGGGAATGGGCGAATGGTCTCCTTCTGCTTTTTAACAATTCTGTGATTCTGAAATCAGTGAGCGAACCTGCCCTGCAATAAACTCAGCCCTGAAAGGAGTTACCAAGCTGTTATGGAGGACTCATTTTAAATTACCTTTATTTCGTAGCTATTTATAAATCTTCATACAATTGCACTTTATGATTTGGCAGTGCTGCAAATGCAGGAAATGGATACACTGTGGAATTAAATTCCTTGGTGTGAAACAGTTATGGATTTAGTTCATGCAAAGACATCACCTGCCATTGAAATGCAAAGAGTAGAAATTACTGTCAGTAATGTTGTAGGAACACTTCAGATTGAAAATCATGGGGATAATTATCAGGCCACGCAGATGGATGTCCTGTTATAACTCTGCCTACTTTTCCTTAGTATTGGTACAATCTTGTTAAGGGATCATAAAATAATGCCACTGACGATATTTTCTACCCCATTTTAGTAAGTAAACAGTAAGATTGCACGGAGTTCCTTTAACCGGGCATAAACAAGGCTGTTCAAGAATCCTATTTGTCCCTGAGCTGAACGTCCAACCACATTTCCTCTTCATCACCAAGATTATCTACTTCCCCTTTGTCACATTTGCTACTGAAAACATGTCTATGATTTTGTTACCTCCACATTCAATTTTCCTAATACTCTCCAGGCCAGTCATGATCTCATTGAATGACAGAGCAGACACGATGGGCTTGAATAGCCTACTTTTGCCCCTATGTCTTATTGGCTTTTACACCCTTAAACCTGCCCAATTATTTGTGGAAGGCATCGTCGTACCTCCTTATGACACATTGGAGGACACTGTCAGATATTTTGAAGATTTCCAACAAGTTGAACCCTATCTTCTATAACCAGTCTCTTCCCAGCAGACTGGTCTATGTCCTTCCATGACAACCAAAAGCAGAATGGCCTCCTGTCCTCTGTAGGCCACTGGGATCTTGGCTTTTCCAAGGATCTTCAAAATTCCCCAGTGTATGTTGAAAGCTTGGCTGACGTTCTCTTCAAGCTTAAGACTGTGTTCCTGCACGCACGTATTGGAAACCTGCTCATCCACTACGGTCACCGATTCCTTTGTGGCGACTTCCATTTTAAAGGATCTACCATTTACCCTTAAGCCAATTTCAATCTGAGCCATCTGATTCAATTGGACTGCATTCAACTGATACATTGCATGCTCTTCTTCAGAGCTCGTCTCAACTATGTCCAGTGGCACTGTGGACTGCTACTACTGTTTTTCTTTGCATTGGCGTGCTTTGCCTCACAGGGAAACATGTTTGAATGTGCCCCCTTCGGTTGAAACAGAAGCACACAAACTCCCAAACATGTTTGGTCTCACAGAGAATGGTCCACAGAGAATGATGGAGTCCAAAGAGAAAATGCTGGAAAATCTCAGCAGGTCTGGCAACATCTGTCATCTGGACTCGAAACAGTAGCTCTTTTCTCTCCCTACTGATGCTGCCAGACCTGCTGAGATTTTCCAGCATTTTCTCTTTGGTTGCAGATTCCAACATCCGCAGTAATTTGCTTTTATGATAGAGCTCACATCTGACTTGGGTTAGTGTCCCGATTCCTTCCCACGCCTTGAGTTCCGGTCCTGTTCAAGGACTGTGTCTGGCTCTGAGCTGTGTCTGTTGATCCCACCGCAGATCGCATGGCCATAATGCCCCCTATTTAGTTAACCTCCTTTTCAGCCATGCTGTGAAGATCAGTGGCACCTTTTTCAATGCACTCCATTGCCTGAACTCTCTCAATCGCATTTTCCAATATAATTATGGTCTCTGCCAGTAAGATTCTTCTAGATATTAAGGTTATGGATCCCACAAACCAGCCAGTTGGGCAACATAACACTGAGCATGTACCCAAACTCGGTGCTGGTGAAGCCTGGCTGTTAATGCTGAGCAGACATTTCATGATCCCTCACTGCAGAGTTAAACTTATAACGTTGGAGGATAATTGAGGGCCTTGGGTTGAAATGTTCTTTAACCAATTTCACTATCTGATCAACAGTCTTTGAGTCGGGTGCCTCCGGGTACACGAGGTTCTGAGTCAAATCGTATGTTT
Source organism: Scyliorhinus canicula (assembly GCF_902713615.1). Lineage (NCBI taxonomy): Eukaryota > Metazoa > Chordata > Chondrichthyes > Carcharhiniformes > Scyliorhinidae > Scyliorhinus > Scyliorhinus canicula. The sequence goes on along the minus strand of NC_052159.1, from coordinate 82,484,097 downwards.
GGGGCCCGCAAACTGTCAGAAGTATCGCCTTCTGCTTGTCCTCGCCTGTGATCTTATTCGCGGTAAAAAGTAAACAGAACCGTTTGATTTACTGACTCCACACCTCAACCCAAATGGATCAGGTTTCCCAACGATTGGCATTTCCACTCATTGTTTAAATTATTGCAACTCTTGCAGGAGCTTCCCTACTTTCTCCTTCCTTCCTTCCCTCCTCAATCCAATTTTTTTTAAATTTAGAGTACCCAATTCATTTTTTCCAATTCAAGGGGCAATTTACCATGTTCAATCCACCTACCCTGCACATTCTTGGGTTGTGGGGACGAAACCCACGCAAACACGGGGAGAATGTGAAAACTCTACACAGTAAACTCTGGACAGTGGCCCAGAACCAGGATCGAACCTGGGACCTCGGTGCCGTGAGACTGCAAGGCTAACCCACTGCGCCACCGTGCTGCCCTCTCAATGCAATTTTTGACAAGTTTCCTTCGACTGGATTGATTCATTCTCATCGCCATTGTTGTATTGCGAGGCAAGCAACAAGACAGTTGTCATGTGAGTGTACCTTTAAGAAACGGGTGTTTATAAATGGGTGTGTATATACATATCTGCAGTGAGAGTACCTTTAAGAAATGGGTGTTTATTACTGCAGTGATGTCAGAGAGTGGGTGGAGCTGGGCTGTCTGTCAGCTTTTTACTTTCATTTTAGGCTGTTTGCTGCAGGGTGTATTAGTTTCGTTTTCAGTGTTGGAGCTGAAGCCAGACAGAGCAGGTGTACTGTTGCTCTCTCTGCCATCAAAAGACTATCTCTTGATCATTTGGTGAATTCAGAATTATAGATGTTTTCAGTAGTGAATTTATCTTGATGTTAAAGGTTTTGTTTTTGTTTTTAAGTTGTATGGATGTTAAAAGGAAAGCTTAAAGGATTACTTAGTGCTGTAGTCTTTGGGGGTTGTATTTGAATTAATGGTTGCTAAGATGTTCACTGTTTGAAAAAGGTTAACTTGAGTTCATAGAATGAACATTGTTTTGCATTACAAATTATGTTTCCATTTCTGCTGTACCACACCTGTGGGGGTAGGCCATGTGCTCCCCATTCCACAATCTTTTAAAAGTTGTGGGTCAGGTGAACTCCATGATACACTTTGGGGTTCTCGGAACCCTGGCCCATAATACAATGTTAAATCGCAACAGTGATTTATTTAACTTAAGAACTTTATATGCAGAACAGTACAACTACTACACAGCTCTAGTCCCCTAAACCCCCAAATATACACTGACCAAACCCCAATGGGCAGTCTGTGCTGAAACACCTGATAGGCAAACGTTCGCAAGTTCCTTCCTCATAGACTCCGGGCCGGTCATGTGGCCCACGAAGGATCGCCCCTTAAAAGGGCCAGATTACCACAGTATGACTCCAGCCAGTGTAGTTTTCCCGCTGATTCCCATTGACTCCAGTTTAGCTGGGGCTTCTTATTGCCACACTCGGGTCAAATACTAACTTGATGTCAAAGGCAGTCACTCTCATCTCACCTCTTGAGTTTAGCTCTTTTGTCCATGTTTGAGCCAAGGCTGTTATGAGGTCAGAAGCAGAGTGGTCCCAGCGGAACCCAAGCTGAGCATCAGTGAGCAGTTTATGGCGAAAAACGTACTGCTTGATAGTACTGTTGATGATCCCTTTCATCACTTTTCTGATGATCGAGAGTAGACGGATAAGGAAGTAATTGGCCAGGTTGGATTTGTCCTGCTTTTTATTTACAGATTATAGCTGGGCAACTTTCCACATTGCTGAATAGATGCGAGGATTGTCAGTATTGTCACTGTACTGGAACAGCTTGGTTAGGGGCGTGGCAAGTTCAGGAGTACAAATTTTCAGCACTTTTATTGCCAAGATAGTGTCAAGGCCCATTGCTTTTGCAGTATCCAGTGCCTTTGGCCATTTCTTCATATCATGTGGAGTGAATTGAATTGGCTGAAGACTGGCATCTGTGACACTGGGGATCTCAGGAGGACACCGAGTTGGATCATCTACTCAGCATTTCTGGCTGAAGATTATAGCATATGCTTCAGTTTGATCTTTTGCACTGATGTGCTGGGTTACCGCATCATTGAGGGTGGAGATATCTGTAAAGCCCGCTCCTTCAGTGAGTTGTTAAATTGTCCACCACCGTTCATAGTTGGATGCTTCGGAACAGCAGAGCTTAGATTTGATCCATTGGTTGTGGGATCACCTGGCTCTGTCTATCACTTGCTGCTTATGCTGTTTGACATGCAGGTAGCTCTGTGTTGTAGCTTCACCAGGTTGACACCTCATCTTTTGATATGCCTGCTTTTGCTCCTGGCATGGCCCCTGCATTCTTCATTGGATCAGACCCCTGGCTTGGTGGTAAACGTAGAGTGGTGAATGTGCTGGCCCAGATTGTGGTTGAGTACAAGTCTGCTGCTGTTGATGGCCACAGCGCCTCATGGATGTCCAAGCTTGAGTTGCTAGATCTGTTCAAAGTATATCTCATTTAGCACGATGGTAGCGCCTCACACCAAGATGAAGAGTATCCTCAATGTGAAGACGGAACTTTGTCTCCACAAGGACTGTGCGGTGGTCACCACTATTTTTGAACAGTACAGCACAGAACAGGCCCTTCGGCCCTCAATGTTGTGCCGAGCAATGATCACCCTACTTAAACCCACGTAACCCGTATACCTGTAACCCAACAATCCCCCTATTAACCTTACACTATGGGCAATTTAGCATGGCCAATCCACCTAACCCGCACATCTTTGGACTGTGGGAGGAAACCGGAGCACCCGGAGGAAACCCACGCACACACGGGGAGGACGTGCAGACTCCACACAGACAGTGACCCAGCCGGGAATCGAACCTGGGACCCTGGAGCTGTGAAGCATTGATGCTAACCACCATGCTACCGTGAGGCCTCCAGTATTTCTACTGTCATGAACAGATGCATCTGCAGCAGGCAAGTTGGTGAGGATGAGATCAAGTATTCTTTGCACTCTTCTTGGTTTCCACTCTACCTGTCACAGACACAGTCCAGCAACTATGTCCTTTAGGACTTGACCAGCTCGTCAATTAGCGGTGCTACAAAGCCACCCTTGGTGATGGACATTAAGTCCCCAGACAGAGTATATTCTGTCTTTTCCACCCTTTGTATTTCCTTCAAGTGGTGTAGAACATGGAGGAGTAGTTATTCATCAGCTGAGATGGGATGCAGTCCCTCAGGGATGAGGATGGCTTGCTTCCACTTCAGGGTGGTGGGTTCTGTGGTGGTTGAATAATCCATTCTGGATCTGTAGGCTCTGTCACAAGTTTGGCAAGTGCTGTTTGATTAGGTGGGTGGCATGCTCTGAATTCTGCTGTTTACGTGGAGCCTCCACGTGCTCCACCCTATGACGCTCAATGTGATTGGTAACTTCTTCTCCAGTTTTGCGTTCTAAAACAATCGAGTCCCACGTGTTCATAGGGATATTACATTTATTTAGGCAGGCATTCATCGTGTCTTTGTAGCGTTTACTCTGCCCTCCTATTGACTGCTTGCCATTGCAGAACTCGGAGTAGGGGGCTTGTTTCGGGAATCTTGTGACGGGCATTCAGGCAATGTGGCCGGGCCATCGTAGCTAGTCGAGGATGACCAGTGCCCCGATACTGGGGGATGTCAACTTGGGAGAGCACACTCACAGTAGTATGCCTATCTTACCAGTGGATTTTCAAGATTTTACAGAGGCAATGTAGGTGATCTCTCTCCAGGGATTTGAGGCCGGGATTCTCCCCTACCCGGCGGGGCGGGGGGCCCCGGCGGGACGGAGTGGCGTGAACCACTCCGGCATCAGGCCTCCCCAAAGGTGTGGAATTCTCCGCACCTTTAGGGGCTAGGCCCGCGCCGGAGTGGCTCCCACTCCGCCGGCCGGCGCGAACGGCCTTTGGCGCCCTGCCAGGCGGGGCTGAAAGGCCTTCGCCGGCCGGCGGAAGTCTGCGCATGCACCAGTGCGTCAGCGGCTGCTGACGTCATACCGGCGCATGCGCAGCGGAGGGGGTCTCTACTGCGTCCACCATGGTGAAGGCCATGGGGGGCGGAAGAAAAAGAGTGCCCCCACAGTGCAGGCCCGCCCGCCGATCGGTGGGCCCCGATCGCGGGCCAGGCCACCGTGGCGGCATCCCCCGGCGCCAGATCGCCCCGCGCCCCCCCCCCCTCCAGGACCCCGGCGTCTACCCGCGTCGCCAATCCCGCCGGCACCAGATGTGCTTTGATTCCTGCCGGGGGGAATGGCCTGTCAGCGGCGGGACTTCGCGGGCCGGAGAATCGCCACGGAGGGCCCGCCGACCGGCGCGGCGTGATTCCCGCCCCCGCCGATTCCCGGGTGGCGGTGAATTCGGGCCACGGCGGGACAGGATTGACGCCGGCTCCGGGCGAATTCCGCCCGAGGTGTCTGTTGTACATTGCCCATGTTCCTGATGCATACTGGAAGGTAGGGACAATGGCTGGTCTGTAGACCATGAGCTTGGTGCTGGGTTTGAGGTCTCGGTCTTCAAACACTCTGTTCCTCAGATACCCGAAGTCTGTACTGATGCATTGGAGTCATACTGGATTTCATCGTCAATGTCTACTCACACAGGGAGGAGGCTCTCGAGATATGAGAAATTATCCACTTTGTCCTGGGGCTCACGTGGATCTTGATGGTCGGGGACAGTTTTGCGGGCTGGTAGAGGACCTTTTCTTTTCATAGAATCATAGAATCCCTACAGTGCAAAGGAGGCCATTTGGCCCATCGAGTCTGCAGGGACCCTCTGAAAGAGCACCCTACCTAGGTTCAGGCCCCCACCCAATCCCTGTAACTCAACCCAACATTTTGGACATGAAGGAGCAATTTAACATGGCCAATCCACCTAACCTGCACATATTTAGACTGTGGGAGAGAACCAGAGCACCCGGAGGAAATCCACCCCGACACGGGGAGAAAGTGAAAACTCCACACAGTCACCCAAGGCTGGAATTGAACCTAGGTCCCCGGTGTTGTGAGGCAGAAGTGCTAGCCACCGTGCCAGTTTTCGGGATGTTTATCCCAGTACACTGAGTAAGACTGTATTTTCAAAACTCAAACATCCCCCCTTTCATATTGCACAAAAACACAAACATCCCATTTTTCCTAGTGAAAAAAATACATTTGTCTGCTCGATCCTGTGTGACAGTGCGTTGCGCACATTACCCACTGATTTTGCATTGTCGTGCGTCCTGAAGGCCACCTTGGAGAACGGTTACCCGGAGATCAGAGGCTGAATGCCCTTGACTGCTGAAGTGTTCCCCAACTGGAAGGGAACATTCCTGCCTGGCAATTGTTGCGCAATGTCTGTTCATCCATTGTCGCAGCTTCTGCATGGTCTCACCAGTGTACCACGCTTCGGGACATCCTTTCCTGCAGCGTATGAGGTAGACATAGTTGGCCGAGTCGCACGAGTATGTACCGCGTACCTGGTGGGTGGTGTTCTCACGTGTAATGGTGGTATCCATGTTGATGATCTGGCATGTCTTGCAGAGATTGCCAGGGCAGGGTTGTGTGGTGTTGTGGTCGCTATTCTAAAGGCTGGGTAGTTTGCTGCAAACAATGGTTGTTTAAGGTTGCGCAGTTGTTTGAAGGCAAGTAGTGGGGGTGTGGGGATGACCTTGGCAGGATGTTCATCTTCATCGATGATGTATTGAAGGCTGCGAAGAAGATGTTGTAGTTTCTCCGCTCCGGGGAAGTACTGGACGACGATGGGTACTCTGTCGGTTGTGTCCCGTGTTTGTCTTCGGAGGAGGTCAGTGCGTTTTTTTTGCTGTGGTGCGTTGGAACTGTCGATCGATGAGTCGAGCGCCATATCCCGTTCGTACGAGAGCATCTTTTAGCATCTGTAGACGTCTGTTACGCTCCTTCTCATCTGAGCAGATCCTGTGTATACGGAGGGCTTTTCCAAATGGGATGGTTTCTTTAATGTGTTGAGGTGACCATCCTTGATGGAGATGAGTGTGTCCAAGAATGCAACCGATTTTGGTCAGTCGTCCATGGTGAGTCTGATGGTGAGATGGAACTTATTGATATCATCGTGTCGTCGTTTCAGTAATTCTTCGCTGTGGGTCCAAAGGAAAAAAAATGTAATTGATGTATCTGGTGTAAAACATCGGTTGAAGGTTCTGTGTGGTGAAGAGGTCGTGTTCAAACTTGTGCATGAAGATGTTGGCATATTGAGGTGGGAATTTGTTCCCCATGGCTGTTCCGTGCGTCTGGATGAAGAATTTGTTGTCGAAGGTGAAGATGTTGTGATCCAGAATGAAGTGGATGTGTTGCAGAATTGCGTCTGGCGATTGGCAGTTGTCGGTGTTGAGAACTGAGGCTGTTGCAGCAATGCTGTCATCATGGGGGATGCTGATGTAGAGTGCCAAGACGTCCATTGTGACGAGGAATGTTCCCGGTTCAACTGGTTCATGGGTGCTGAGTTTCTGTAAGAAGTCTGTCGTGTTGCGACAGAAGCTGGGCGTTCTTTGTACGATGGGTTTCAAGATGCCCTCGATGTTACCAGAGAGGTTCTCACACAGGGTCCAATTGCCTGATACAATAGGCCAGCCTGGTGTGTTGGCCTTGTGTATTTTCGGGAGGCAGAAGAGATCTCCAGCGCGGGAAGTGCGATGAGAGCACGTAGGGTGCGCTGAAGGTCTGAATCGAAGGTCTTGATCAGTCTGTTGATTTGGCGGGTGTGTTCTTTGGTCGGATCTGCGGGTAACTGTTTGTAGTGATCCTGGTTGTTGAGTTGTCGGTACACTTCTTTGCAGTAGTCCGTTCTGTTCAGTATGACGGTGACCCTTCCTTTGTCTGCTGGCTTGATGACGATGTTGCGGTTGGTCTTGAGGATGTGGATGGCGTTGCGTTGTGCTTGGGTGACGTTCAGGGCTGTCTTGTGAATGCGACTGATGAATCTGGCATTGACGGGACTCCTGACGGCTTCAGCATACATGTCGCGTCCAGGGCAGCAGCCTTCCGGAGGGGTCCAATTCGACTCTGTGCCTCATTTACAGCCTCTAGTTTGTTTTCTTTTGTTCTTTTTCGCAACTTTTTTGAAGATCTGAAACTTTATGTTCCAGGTTTCTTAAGTGTCTTCTCAGCACCTTTTCCAGGGTTCAAAAATCTGTTTTCTCTTATCATTGTAACAGTCACAGGCCAATTGCCTCCCATCGACTTGACTGAACCAGCCAGTTATTTTGTGTATACTTTTTCATCAGACTCATTTGCTGATATCTCTCAGGTGGTCATCTGTACAAGCCTGTTTGATTATTTTGAGTGAAATGATTAAACTTCTTGCAGTTAAAACACTGCTCTCCCCATATTAGACAATCTTTCTTTTACTGCACATGCTGTCCTCCATAGTATTTACTCCTGCCTTTGTCTGCGATTCCCCAGCTCTTTAGACCTGGAATATCTCTGAGCATAATATATCTTCTGGTTTTCTCTGCCATACATGTGCTCTTGATGATGTTTGACAACACAATTTTGAGATACATCGATTGCTTTCTTTAGAATCAGTGTCTTTCATTTTTCAGTGGACTTGCTCTGACCGAGGGGTGGCACAGTGGACCAATCTAACTTTATTCAGGTCATTTTTATCTGTCTGACTTCACGTGATGCTGCCAGCTGTGTTATTGCTGTCACATACTGTTCAATGGTCTCATTTTCATTCTGAACTCTAATGTTGAATGCATGACATTCATATGTAACATTCACTCAGGGTTCAAACTGTGCTTTCAAGGCTATCAAAATCTCTGTCTTTTTTTCTTTGTTAATTTATTAGATTTAGAGTGGTATTCACGTCGTAGCAGTCCTTCCCCAACTGTGTTAAAAGTGTGGCTACTCTTATTGGTTCAGGCTTGTTCATTACGCCTGTTGCAATCTCATAATTTTGCCATTGTAAGTGGAAAGAAACTGCCAATTCTGACACATTTGTTTTGACTGGAGATGGAATTGGAAAGTTTACAAAGTTTGCCATGTTTAATCGCAAAGCATTCTTAGAAGCTGTCTGCAGATTTGTACACGCCTGTATGCCTTTCTGAGCTGTGCCTCATTTGCAGCCTCTGGTTTGTTTTCATTTGTTCTTTTTAGCAACTTTTTTGAAGATCTGAAACTTGGTGTTCCAGGTTTCTTAAGTGTTTTCTCTGCACCTTTTCCAGGGTTCAAAAATCTGTTTTCTTTCACAGAAGAACACTATATTTCATGTGTTATTGCAGTAATCTTCATCAATATGTGCTCAGTGAGTCTTTACTGAACTGATCAGAAATGACAGCCTACACTCGACTGCCTCATGGCAGAATCGCATGACTATGGCAAGCTATGTAGTACACCCAAAACGATTGCAGTTTCAAAATCCAAATACCCAGTATTGAGATCCCTTTCCCCCAATGGGAATTGTTCATTCTCAAGGAAGCTCCTCCTTCAATCAGGTAGAGAGAAGGAGGGCAGCTGAGCAAGGCCAGGTACACCCTATCCAGGGAGTTGTGGAACCTGTTGCTGTGACAAGGCCTGCAATGAGAGACATAAGCAGGAGGTAGATGAATGAACTATCTTGCCAACAGAGTATCCTGCACAGGATGACATACCTCTAAGTGTCAGAATACTTGAGAAGACTTTGTCTCTCCAGGGAGACAGTCATATCATTCTATGACATGTTGGCTGGAGAGATTGCCTTAAGTAAGTTAAAAGTCCATGGTGTTAAGGGGAAGATCCTAGCATGGATAGAGGATTGGCTGACTGGCAAAAGGCAGAGAGTGGGGATCATAGAATCTACAGTGCAGAAGGAGGCCATTCGGCCCATCGAGTCTGCACCGGCCCCTGGAAAGAGCACCCTACCCAAGGTCAACACCTCCACCCTATCCCCATAACCCAGTAACCCCACCCAACATTAAGGGCAATTTTGGACACTAAGGGCGATTTAGCATGGCCAATCCACCTAACCTGCACATCTGTGCGACTGTGGGAGGAAACCGGAGCATCCGGAGGAAACCCACGCACACACGGGGAGGACGTGCAGACTCCGCACAGACAGTGACCCAAGCTGGAATCGAACCTGGGACCCTGGAGCTGTGAAGCGATTGTGCTATCCACAATGCTACCGTGCTGCCTATAAAGGATTCTTTTTCAGGATGGCAGCTGGTGACTAGTGGTGTGCCTCAGGGGTCTGTGCTGGGACCACAACTTTTTATGATATACATTAATGATCTGGAAGAAGGTGCTGAAGTAACTGTTGCTAAGTTTGCAGATGATACAAAGGTCTGTAGAGGGACAGGTAGTATTGAGAAAGCAAGGGGGCTGCAGCCTGCAGAAGGATTTGGACCGGCTAGGAGAGTGGGCAATGAAGTGGCAAATTAAATACAATGCGGAAAGGTGCGAGGTTATGCACTTTGGAAGGAGAAATTTAGGCATAGAATATTTTCTAAATGGGGAAATGCTTAGGAAATCAAAAGCACAAAGGGTACTTGGGAGTCCTTGTTCACGATTTTGTTATGTTTAACGTGCAAGTTCAGTTGGCAGTTAAGAAGGCAAATGCAATGTTAGTATTCATGTTAAGAGGGCGAGAATACAAGACCAGGGAGGTACTTCTGGTCAGACCCCATTTGGAGTATTGCGAGCAGTTTTGGGCCCTGTATCTAAGCAAGGATGTGCTGGCCTTGGAAAGGGTCCAGAGGAGGTTCACAAGAATGATCCCTGGAATGAAGAGCTTGTCGTATGACGAAAGGTTGAGGACTCTGGGTCTGTACTCGTTGGAGTTTAGAAGTATGACAGGGGATCTTATTGAAGCTTACAGGATACTGCGAGGCCTGGATAGCGTGGACGTGGAGAGGATGTTTCCATTTGTAGGAAAAACTAGAACTAGAGGACACCATCTCAGACTAAAGGGACGATCCTTTAAAACAGAGAAGAGGAGGAATTTCTTCTGCTAGAGGGTGGTGGATCTGTGGAACCCTTTGCCAAATCACTGAGTGTCTTTAAGACAGAGATAGACAGGTTCATGATTAATAAGGGGATCAAGGGTTTTGGGGAGAAGGCAGGAGGATGGGGATGAGAAATATCAGGCATGATTGAATGGCAGAGCAGACTCGATGGGCTGAGTGGCCTAATTCTGCTCCTCTGTCTTATGGTCTTTTGGCCTCAAAATTATGCCAGTTGACACCCTATATCTGTGACATTGAAGATAACGGTGGTTAAGAAAGTTTTGCCTCTGGTTCCTTCGAGGCATCATCTGGAGATTATTTAAAGTATAAGGACGGAAGTCTTCACAGTATCTGTTTCCATGAGAGGTTTTTATTGAACTGCCTCCAGAGGCTACCTCATGGCATAGTCACAGGACTGGAAAGCCAGAGCTGTTAATCAGGCTGGTTACATTTCAACCCAACAGAGACCTTTGCAGCCAGCGGCCCATCATTACATAAAGATTTCAGGCATGCCCATGCATTCATTTCATTTTGCAAATACAACATAAGTCAAGCAGACAGAGCCAGAGGATTTGCTAACATTTCAGGATTCATAAAAGTGCAAGAGGTAACAATTGCACACATGCCTGAATTAAAGCACTATTGGCACAGTCAGAGACATTCATGAACAGAAGGGTCTCCCATTCTATCAATATGCAGCCTGTATGTGACCATAGACAAAGGATAATGCAGGTGTTTGTGCACTATCATGGTAGCTGCCATGATGTGTATGTACTTAGACACTCCCAGTTGTCACAGTTGTTTTGTGCACTGCAACCTTTTGAATGATTGGCTTCTGGGATATAAGGGATGCCCCCTCATGAGATGGCACACGACCCCAGTCCGAAATCTGTGCAAAGAGCCTCAGTAGAGGTGCAAGGAGTGCCTTACCAAGGCCATCATTGAGCAGACCATTTGAATTGTTCAGGTGGCATTCTGCAATATGCTAACGCTTGTGTATCACTGATGTTCAAGCTCCAGATTGGGGAAGCTCTGGCAGAAGAGGGAGGATTAAATAGAGCAGGTCCCATCCGATGAGGAACCTGAGGATGAATGTGATGATGAGAAGGTTGAGCCATGTCTGCCAGCTGTGCAAGTCAGTGCACAGGATGGTTTGGATGCCAGAGAAATACAAGGTTCGCTAATAATGTGAAAATGTAACTGGCAGTATGTAATTTAATCTACAAGGCCATCTTGGCCAGCTTCACCTTGTTTTGATATCTCCTATATGTTAACAACAGGGCAGCCTGTGCATGTGCGATATGGAGGTACCAAACAGGTCAATCAGAGGAGCCCATATAAACACAAACTCCCTTAAGAGCATGCGATCAATCCAAATTAAAACCAGCACAACACATTAAATACCAATGCAGCTGCTGCCAGAAGTACAAAGAAAAATTACAATTAAGCAATCACCCATGTGAGCCCATGCATGACTAATGTGTTTTCTTGAATAATATCTGGGTGCTGTGGCGTGGTGCTCCCCCCTCAAAGGATATTGAACCTACAGGATTCTCGGCAACAAAAGGCACTGAATGTATTCAAGAAATAGATTTTCTTTCAATTTTAATGGCATCAAGAGGCATGGGGGAAAGTGGGAATACGCATTGAGGTAAAGGACCAGCCATGATCATATTGAATTGCGAAGCAGCTCGAAGGGCCCATCTTTTCTCCTAGTTTCTATGTCATTGAGCCCCGATGGCACTGCAGCCATGTCCTTCAGCTGCTGACTACCTCTAAACCTCCGTGCAGGCTGCTTTAATCTGGTTGTGAGGTGGTCTCATCAGCAGGCATGAAGACCTCCTGCCTATCACTCTGAGCCTGGAGAAGGACTCGCAGGGAATTATTGTCAAACCATGGGGCCGCCGATGGACTGGGCCCCTCCACTGCTCATCACTACATTCTTCCAGCCATTTGGTGCTCCTACAGCCTCCAGATAGAAACGTACAAAATAGGAGCAGAACAAGGCCAATCAGCCCTGCGAGCATGCTCTGCCAGCCAATAAGATCTTGGCTGATCTGTTTGTTATTTAAATTTCACATTCCCACCTACCCCTGATAACCTTTGATTCCCTTGCCAACAATAATCAATCTCCCTCCACCTGAAAAATGTTCAGTGATCGCACCTCCACTGCTCCCTATGGCAGAGTTCACAAGCTGCACAACCCTCCAAGAGAAAGAAATTCTCCTAATCTCTGTCCTGACAGTGCTCCCTAGTTTTGAACACACCCACAAAGGAAACATCCACCTTGTCAAGACCATTCAGGATATTATATTGTTAAATCAAGTCACACCTCACTCTTCTAAACTCCAATGGAAAGAAGCCCAATCTATCCAATCTTTCCTCCTCAGGCAGCCCGCTCATTCCAAGTATCAATCTAGTAAACTCTGTGGAGAGATAAACAGATTTTAAGGATATAATTGTCGTCCTATTCTAAACATTCCAGAAGATAAATGGGACAGGTGTGTTCCGATATTAATTTTCTGCCTGGCAAAGGTCCTGAATGCTACAATGCTGGCACAATAGTCACCTAAATGGGAAAATAAGCTCTCACCTGCTGCTCTAGCAGTTCAATGGATTTAACAGTCTCCTTGGTAAAAACGTCTGCCCACAATCCAAAGTTGTGCAGGTTAGGTGGCTTGGCCATGCTAAATTGCCCGTTAATTGGAAAAAGAAAGAAAAAAAAAGGAAAAAAAGATTAATATAATTTAGGGCTCCTTTATTCTTCCAATCGAATCAAGTTAAATTCTGTGAATATCTGTTAATAACTATTTTCGTTGAAATATTTATAATTGTTGTTCTCTGAAATTCCCCCAATACATCCATTTCCTAATGAAGTTGAAATGCCCTAAACTGTATATGATGTTCTAAATTGGGATTTACCAATGAATTATCCAAGATTAAAATAATTTGCCTTGACTATCAATCAGATTTGCTTGACATGCTTTCCAGTACTTGAACAACTTTCCAAATAGCTTCACACCAACTGAACACGAGCAAATGAGTAGTCAACAAACCTTCCAACATCTTCTGTCAAAGAACAACCCACAATTGACAAAATTCCGAAACCAAGGGCAAATCCAGCAGTGCACCGTGACGCCATGTTGGAACGCCAAACCTCTAAGACCATGCCAAAGTTGTCCCCAGACCTCATCATAATAATGCAGCTCATCCGTCAGAGTCTATCCCAATATCAATCATCAGGTGTATTACAAAGTGGTGGAAGTGGGAAGATGGAGATCGATAATGCCCCCCCCGTTGTTATGTGGATGGAGGCAGGAAAGCACTCCTGCTTTCTAACTCACGTTTTGGAGACTAAGTCCCCATGCCGACATGAAAACGGTGGTCTTTTACAGCAGGAAAACTGGCATAAAAGGGCCACCGATTCCTCGTTTTGCTGGGGCTAGTAGGGAGGCAGCGTAGAGCTCGCAGCTCTAGCTGCCAATATGGCTCCCAGCACTTCCGGTTCAGAGACCGTGCTCCATGGCAGACTCAGCCCGCGGACCCTGAACTGCCAAAGTAGTGCCCCCCCCCCCATCGGCCGCTCACGCGTCCCGGACTGCCCACCCACAGTGCCCCCAGCCCTGAATTAAATCCCCTCTGCCCGCTAATGGTCCCTCCCCTGACTGTGGCAGCCGTGCACCGAGTCCACAGCCGTCATGAAGAGTTCACGAATGGCGTGAGCACACGTAAACGTCGCTGTCAGGAACTCAGCCGGTCGGGGACAGAGCATCACGGTGCGGACCTCAGACAATTGTCTAAGGCGGTGGATACGCTGCTTTTCGGGGGGCGGAGAATTCAAAAACCAGAGCCACTCCCAATTTTGGCACCAAAACGGATTCTCTGCCCCGTCGTCGAACATGATTTCCGCGTCGGGGAGCAGAGACTCCAGCCCCACATCTCTAGTTTATTTTTGGAATCACAGAAACCATTGAAAATGTATTACTCAAGAGGCCTTTTGGCACATAGTCTAGTCTATGCCTGTCAACTAGTCTATGCCTGTCAACAAAGAACTACCCAGCTAGCGGACGTCAGTTTGGGAGGTGCTGTCTAAGGATCCTTGGCGCGTTCCTGCAATGCATCTTGTAGATCAGATCAGTGTTTGTCAAACCTTTTGCCCGGGACCGATTTGTACCAACTGGCCATCCTTTGGGACCCACACCGGCTGACCTTCATGACTCACGGCAGCCAACCTTCACGACCCACGCCGGGCCGACTTTAGCGATCCACGCCACCCAAACTTTGCGACCCATCGTTTTAATTTACCTTTTTAAAAAAGATTTAGCGTACCTAATTCATTTTTTCCAATTGAGGGACAATTTAATGTGGCCAATCCACCTACCCTGCACATCTTTGGGTTGTGGGGGTGAAACCCACGCAAACACGGGGAGAATGTGCAAACTCCACACTCACAGTGACCTAGAGCCGGGATTGAACCTGGAACTTCGGCTCTGTGAGGCAGCTGTGCTAACCACTGCTGCCCTATTTGTGCATACCTTTAATGCGACAGGTGAGCCTGCTTGGTCGTCGTGATCTCACTTGCTTTATCATTCAGTGTTACATTACTGCTAAGGACTTCAGCTGATGAGTTCAGCTGCATCCTTTGTAAAATAAAAGCAAGTCGTTTGTCCTCAAACTCGCCATGCTTAGTCTTCAAATGCCTTTGATGTTTTGAGGTTTTTAATCTTTCATTTATCAGTATTTCCTTGCATGAGCTTTAAATCCTGATTTGCATTGACAAAATTAACAATGCCATACCTCAAGAAACCATCTTTATACTGCTTTGTTCCCGATTTCAGCTTCTTCATGGGTTTTTCATCAAAGGCCCCAGAGTTCTGCTTTGTCTGGCCGTTCAGTCTCCTGAGAAACTCATTCCAGGCAGATTCAATTGTGAGATCCTGGCCTGTTTGTGTCTCTGGCAATCTCTTCCTTATTACAAACTGATCCATCTTCAGTTCTTCACACAATCCTGTTGCTTGCTTGCTGGTCGCTACAAAATGGAGGAATCTCTCCTCCATGATTTTGCGGCCAAAGCATGGATCGCGTGACATCAGTGTACATGCCGTGCCGGGTGCGTGACCTGCTCTCTGCTGCCACTTCTTGTGTGAAGACTGCAGTTTTCAAAAATAAATTTTGTCCTGGGATAGCGCGCTGACGTCAGAAGGAAATGGTACAGGGACAGCGTGCTGACATCAGGAGGTAGCATTCTGCCCCGTTGGGCTCCGGGCCTGTGCAATACTGGATCCGCCTGAGGGGACATGCATGTGGACAGCATTCTCTTTTTCTAAACAGCACATGGAGTCCCATGAGTTTTATTTGTCAAGATTGATAACTTATAATACACCATTATAGTGACATGATTGCAGAGGTTTAATCATTCACACAGATTTCACATGCTGTTCCTTAAATTCCACTTGCCCTGCCCCAGAGGAGAATCACACATCATTTATTCTCTGTGATTTCCGCTGGTGCCTTCTTCTTTGCTCTCAGTTTGAAGAACAAACAAATTGCTGCAATCCCTCTTCATGTAGCTATCACATAACTCCTGCTCAAAGTAATGGTGTAGGCATTGAAGTACTTGTGGAAGGCAGTGAACTGGTGCTGACAGCCAGCACCATGACTCGCCATTCTCACCCCTCACACAAATTTCACTCGACCGCTCTCAGTGTCCTTCACAGGCCCCGAGCAGTCCCACCGCCAGAAATACCGCCCCCTCCTCCTCCTATTGGTCAGAGGAACAATGGGGTGCCAGATGCAATGTCAGCAAAGTTATCACCTATTGGATAACCCAGGTGAATCGGACAGAACGAAGCAACATGCTGTGGCTCATGGCAGTCACGGCGGCATTTTCAGCCTAAAGGCTGGTCACAGCCAGCTTTTTTAAAAAGCCGGTGGCAGTTATTGGGTGCTTCTCTTCTCCCACAATCGGGAACACCACAACTGACCGCTCTGCAACCCTCCCAACACCTGTGGGTCACTGCCCTAAGTTTGAAAAACTCTTGCAGCTGGTGCACACTGCTGCAAGTATCCACTCGACACTTCTGGCTGAAGATTGTTGCAAATGCTTCACCTTTAT
Source organism: Scyliorhinus canicula (assembly GCF_902713615.1). Taxonomy (NCBI): domain Eukaryota; kingdom Metazoa; phylum Chordata; class Chondrichthyes; order Carcharhiniformes; family Scyliorhinidae; genus Scyliorhinus; species Scyliorhinus canicula. The sequence continues at coordinate 82,468,020 of NC_052159.1, read as the reverse complement.
CTTTTGCAGTGATGTGCAGTGTTCCACCATTGTTGAGGATTCAGATATTTGTGGAGCTTTCTCCTTCAGGTGAGTAGGTTCCCACCACCATTCATGACTGGATGTAGCAGGATAACAGAGTTTAGATCTGATCCACTGATTGTGGGATCACTTAGCTCTGTCTGCCACATGCTGCTTGAAATGAAAATGAAAATCGCTTATTGTCACGAGGAGGCTTCAATGAAGTTACTGTGAAAAGCCCCTAGTCGCCACATTCCGGCGCCTGTCCGGGGAGGCGGGTACGGGATTTACACTGTTTGGCATGCGAGTAGTCCCAAGTTGTAGCTTCACCAGGTTGACACCTCATTTTTAGGTATGCCTGGTGCTGCTCTGGCATCCCCTCCTGTACTCATCATCCTGTACCCTGCTGTGTCCTCCACAACATTGAGCAGCAGAGTGGAAACATGCTGGAGGAGAGGGATGAACCCCACGGGGGGGCAGAGTACCAAGGAGAACAGCCTGAGGTGGATGTGGGGATGGTGAAGGAGGGTGGGGGGGGGGGGGGGGGGGGGTGGAGGGGAACATGTGGGGCCGGGGTAGCAGTGCAGGCCTGGGCTACTGTATGTCCTGTTGGACCTCATTGGGCACAAGTGTATGCACCATGCTAACACGTCTGTCTTTCACTCCCTGCAGACAATGAATTTCGGAATCTGACCAGGAATGGTTGCCATTATCCTTGCCGTTGCAGTCCTGGGGGATGCACTGAGGCTGAACGAGCAGGATCTGCTCGGCGAGAACCCTGCAGCAGCGGAGCCAGCCCGAGAGGAACAGGAGTCAGTCGGTGAGGATGGAGAGCCGGCTGCCCAATAGGCCGAGGAAGAGGTGGGATGGAAGTGCCACATTCGGCCTTATGTGTACCGGCACCACCTGTCATTTGAGGAATTGCTAGACTGGGCATGTCGTCAAAAACTCCGGCTGAGCAGAAGGAATGTACTGCATATCTGCCAGATATGGCGCACCTGGAACAGCCGGGATGTGGAGGAGGACACCTGCTCCCAGTGGCCGTCAAGTTGATGGTCGCCCTGAAGTCTTTTGCCGCCGAGTCCCTCCAGACGCGGGGGGGGACCTCAGTGCTCAGGTGCATCCGCGCCCTCACGGAGGTCCTGCATGCCCGCTCAGTACAATATATCTGCCTCAATGTGGACCGAGCCCACCAGGATGCCGAGGCAGCGTGGTTCACCACCATCGCCGGGATGCCCCAGGTTCAGGGGGGGATGCATGTCCCCCTACGAGCACCGGCGCATGAGGGAGTGGTCTTCACAAACCAAAAGGGGTTCCACCCCTTGAATGTGAAGCTTGTGTGTAACCAGGAGATGCACATCTGCACCCGATACCCGATAGATAAAGGATCTGGATCGGCGCAGGCTGGGAGGGCCGAAGGGCCTGTTCCTGTGCTGTAATTTTCTTTGTTCTTTGTTCTTTGATACCCGGGCAGCATGAATGATGCCTTCATCCTGCCGCACAGTTCCTGACACATTCAAGGGGTCACCCTTGTAAGGGGTTGGCTGTTGGGTGACCGGGGTTATCCCTGCGGTCATGGTTGATGACGCCTCTCCAAAAGCCACAGACCAATGCGGAGACCCGCTACAACGATACTCATGCCGCAACCAGAGCCATGATCGATCAATGCATCAGCATCCTGGAGATGGGATTTAGTGCCTGAACCGCTCTGGAGGAGCCCTCCAAAATAGCGCTAGGAGGCTCCTGCACATCATGGTGGCCTGCTGTGTCCTCCACAACATTGTGCAACAGAGTGGCGACATGCTGGAGGAGGGGGATGAACGGCAGGCCTAGTCCGACGACGAGGATGAGGGGGAGTGCCAGGTTGGGCATGGCATGGGGCTTGGTAGGCTTGGGTGAGCGCCAAGGCCAGCACACGTGGGATGCTCTAATTGCCTCCAGATTCGCCAATGAGGAGGCCTGACTGACAGCAGCACGAAAGTCCTGTCCCACCCCCACAATGCCCCCACCCCCCCCAACCAACAGAATACCCCCATCCCATGACCACCCTCCCCACATAAACACCCCCCCTCTCCCCCCGCACCCCAGCTCTTGCAACCCCCTCCAGGGGAGGTCGTGCCTGACGAACCTGTTAGAATTCTTTGAGGAGGTGACAAGTAGGTTAGACCAGGGAAACCCAGTGGATGTGGTCTATCTGGATTTCCAAAAGGCCTTTGATAAGGTGCCACACAGGAGGCTGCTGAGTAAGGTGAGGGCCCATGGTGTTCGAGGTGAGCTACTGGCATGGGTTGAGGATTGGCTGTCTGACAGAAGGCAGAGAGTTGGGATAAAAGGTTCTTTTTCGGAATGGCAGCCGGTGACCAGCGGTGTCCCACAGGGTTCAGTGTTGGGGCCGCAGCTGTTCACCATATATATTAATGATCTGGATGGAGGGACTGGGGGCATTCTAGCGAAGTTTGCCGATGATACGAAGTTAGGTGGTCAGGCAGGTAGTGCTGAGGAAGTGGGGAGGCTTCAGAAGGATCTAGACAGTTTGGGAGAGTGGTGCAGGAAATGGCTGATGCAATTCAACGTGAGAAAATGTGAGGTCTTGCACTTTGGAAAAAAGAATCCAAGCATAGACTACTTTCTAAACGGTGAGAAAATTCATAATGCCAAAGTACAAAGGGATCTGGGAGCGCTAGTCGAGGATTCCCTAAAGGTAAACATGCAGGTTGAATCTGTGATTAAGAAAGCGAATGCAATGTTGTCATTTATCTCAAGAGGGTTGGAATATAAAAGCAGCGATGTGCTACTGAGCCTTTATAAGGCTCTGGTTAGGCCCCATTTGGAGTACTGTGTCCAGTTTTGGGCCCCACATCTCAGGAAGGACATACTGGCACTGGAGCGTGTCCAGCGGAGATTCACACGGATGATCCCCGGAATGGCGGGTCTAACATATGATGAACGGCTGAGGATCCTGGGATTGTATTCATTGGAGTTTAGAAGGTTAAGGGGAGATCTAATAGAAACTTACAAGATAATACATGGCTTAGAAAGGGTGGACGCAAAGAAACTATTTCCGTTAGGCGAGGAGACGAGGACCCGTGGGCACAGCCTTAGAATTAGAGGGGGTAAATTCAGAACAGAAATGCGGAGACATTTCTTCAGCCAGAGAGTGGTGGGCCTGTGGAATTCATTGCCGCGGAGTGCAGTGGAGGCCGGGATGCTAAATGGCTTCAAGGCAGAGATAGATAAATTCTTGATGTCGCGAGGAATTAAGGGCTACGGGGAGAATGCTGGTAGGTGGAGTTGAAATGCCCATCAGCCATGATTGACTGGCGGAGTGGACTCGATGGGCCGAATGGCCTTACTTCCACTCCTATGTCTTATGGTCTTATGGTCTTATGTTTCCTACCTGCCTCACTACAGGGTGCGTGCCCTGGGTTGGCAGTAACAGCGGGCCTGGTCCATGGGCTGAAGGATGATGTCAACCCGCTCCATGATGAGCTCTGGTGCTTTGCATCATTTGTCAACGTTTAACTCCTGTCTACCTCAATTTTCACTGCATATGAGCTGATGAGCTGGCCATTCCATCACAAATCCCACTGAACACTTGGAGTGGCGGATGGGGGGTACGGGTTAGGGTACAGAAGGATAGATGTGGGGCAAGGTACCGAGGCGGTCATGTTGGCTGACCTGGGGGCCCTGGCATCCCATCATCTCCCCTCCAACACCCCCTCCCACCCCCCCCCCCCTCGCCACAGAGCCCCCTCGCCAGCTAGCCCAGCCCATCCCTCACACACTTCTGACAGAGCACTGAGGCGGGTTGAAATATTTGTGAACAGGTGTTCATTATGAACAGGTGTGTCCTTGCCTCTAATGCTATCCTGTGTGCTGCATCCATGCCAACCTAACTGGTGTCTAACGTCCTGGCATTACGGGCCCCAACGCTACACCTAGGTGGATCCCCAGGCAGTACATTGGTGGGGGAGGGGGTGGGGGGGGGGGCCTGCTGCAATACCTGCCCTGTGACCTGGGTCCCCTTTGGCGGCTGTACTCTAGTGCAACCAGGCCTGGATGGGCCCGGCAGTCATCGGATGTCCCAGATGGCATGGTGCCACCTTGTCCTGCCCATCGGATGCAACAGGGACTGGAGGAGGGGGGAGTGAAAGGTGCTATGGTATTCCATCACCTCCCCTGCGAGGGTCACCAGGATGGAGCCCATCACCTCTTCCTCACTCGGGTGCCTGAAAGCCCTGGGCTACTCCTTGGAATGGTTTTGCTGCTGGAGCAATCCGTGGGCTCCTCCTCCACCCGGGGGAGTTATGGAGGCCTGTTCACATCTCGACCAATGCTCGCGGTCATGGAGCACAGGGACTGGCCACCTCCCTCTGGGACTGTGTTACATCCCTCTCTAACTGTTCCACTGCTGTGGGGTGGGGTGACAGGTTGAGAGGGTGGTGGAGTGCTGGGGTTGAGGTGGTGTGGGGAAGGTGATGGTTAGGGTGGTAGGGTGGTATTGGGGTGGTGGGCAGATGAGGTGTTGTGGTGGTGTAGGGGTGGTAGGGCCATTTGGGGGAGGTTGGGGCAGTGCGAGTGTGGTGGGGTTAGGGTGGTGGGATCATGTGGGGGAGGTGGGGTGTTGTGGTGGTGTAGGGGTGGCGAGGAGTTTGTGAGATTGGAGTGGTGCGGTTGGAGTGCTGGTGTGGGGGTGGTGGATTTGGTGTGGGGGTGGTTTCTCTGAAACGGAGAATGCAGCCAAATATCGCCGGCCCCAATCTCATTAATTATGCAACCGGGTGTTTGCACCATATTCTGTGGCAGTGCAGGCCTGATGCCATGTAGTCCATCATCGTATCTGAGCACCATATTTAAAATACCCAACATCACTTACCCACTATTGAAGAAAGAATATGGACCTCCTAAAATATTTTTGCATCTCTGGGAACACTCTGAGGCTGAAAGATAGACCCCCTTGATGACACTGGATCTGGAAGATAGACCCCATTGAAAGATAGACCCCCTTGATGACACTGGATCTGGAAGATAGACCCCATTGAAAGATAGACCCCCTTGATGACACTGGATCTGGAAGATAGACCCCATTGAAAGATAGACCCCATTGATGACACTGGATCTGGAAGATAGACCCCATTGAAAGATAGACCCCATTGATGACACTGGATCTGGAAGGTCCACCTGTAGCTCTTCCTCCAACGACTGCTGTGGTGTTCCAGGGTCCAGGGTTTCTGGTGGCCTCCATACTGCAGCCTCAGTCATTATTTAGGTGAATCCTAATGTTTACCTGGCATGTTGTCCCTGACATGCTTTGCACCAGCATGTTTACCTGCTGGTGCCATGTTATATCAGGCATGGGCGGAAGATTCTAATCAGTCCTTCATCTGCATCTCATTAGTGGGATGCAAATCAGTTTAACTCCAGCCTCCTGCAGATTTTCCGATCATAATGGCAGGCACCAGCAGGTGATCTGCAGAAAACTCACGCTGATATGAAACTGATCCATGCACTACCACAAAAAAAAATCCCCCCCCCCACCCCTCCTCTCCCACTCGTCATTGAATCCAGCAGCAGGACCATGGGAGAATTATACCCACCGTTTCAAGTCCAATATGGCCAGGCCCTTCCTATTGTCGGGATCTTCGGTACTGGCTTTCCCAGTCGTGAGGTGACGGGCGATGATAATGGTCACTGACATTGGCGAGACCGGAAGAAGCCAATGGCGAGCTGCCTTCGCCACCGGAAAACCCACCACAGGTGGGCCGGAAAGTTCTGGCCGATAACTCTTCTTTGGAACTGGGATTCCCAGTTCCGAGGCTTGACAATGCTGGTCAGAATCACCACAGTTTCCTTCCTTGTTTCCTTTTACAATCTGGGATATTTTCCAATATTGTGCAAGTCCTATACTGTAGACTAACACTACAAGAAGGCTGGTGATAACTACATACATTTATTTCACTTAGGACACTTCTGGGTATCAAAGGAACAGTTCCAAATGATCAGCCTGCCCTCATTTTCAACCCAGGTTCCAGAAACAAACAGTGTGATAACTTAATCACAGAATCCACTGTGCTACCTATTATTTGGCTAGTAATTATTTTAATTTGCAGAGGACTTAGCTAATACTGCCCTAATTCAGAGTAATGGATTTTAATTTAGGTGTGACATGCAGCCATTAATATTCACAAGGGAGAAATTTGCAGGGTTGCTGCACATTAGTGCTTCCATTCAGAATTTCTGCTGCGATTGAGCGGAGAATCGGTTTCGACGCCAAAATTGTGGCAGGCGCCGGTTTCACGCCAAATTCTGCAGTGTCTCGGCAGTGGCGTCTGTGGTGATATGCATCACTGTAAATGCACAAGGGGTTAAAGTAAATAACGTAGACTAGCCAGACACTAGAGGGAGCACCAGAGACATGACACACAGACATTCAACCAATAGGCCAGTGAGATAGGACACGACCAATGGGCATTCACGACACACACAGAGGTGACACTACCACAGGGAGGCATTTCACCAACCCATATAAAAAGACACAGCACACATGATCTTCCTCTTTCCAGTGGAGACACTCAGTGAGTACACAAGGTTGATTTGAAACACATCACATCCACCACGTGGATTGTAGCAGACTGGTTCGTCAGTGTGAGTAGCTATAGCAGGATTAACAGGAGAGTCAAATACAAGTAGGAAAATTGTTAACAGTTTAATAAATGTGTTAAAGCTATCTCCAAGTCTGAACCTTCCTTTGTCAGAGGGCACATCAAGGAAGCAGCTTATGCTACGTCAAGAGCATAACAAAACATGGTACCAGTGAGTGACTGTTAAATCCATATAGTTACAACTCAGCAAACAGTGACAACAAGCAACAGCAGCCAGGCAAGATGATGTTCAAGATTCCGGTTCCACAGCAGCTCAGGTACCAAGGCAATCTCAGTGAAAACTGGCATGTGTTCAGGCAGAGATTTGAGATCTACCTGGTGTTGCCCGACCTAGATGGTGTGGCGGATGCTGAGAAAATAAAGCTTCTACTTACCATCGCGGGTCCAGAAGCAGCTGAAATCTTCCAGACCTTCAAGTACTCAAAGGGGCAAAACAAGAGCGACTTCCAGGCAGTCCTGGACAAATTCCAAGAATTCTGGAGGAACATACAAGAAGAAAAGGTAAAGGAGGCGCCAAAACTCACCATGAGGTAGGCTTGCAGCAACGAACGGCAGTTTTGATTTGCAGCCATCTTGGAAAAGGTGCTGCACATGCGCAGTTGCGCAAAGAGCGCACAGAATGGGAAGGTCCGTTTGTGCTTGCGCGCGAAGCCGCACATTCGCAATTGCGAAAAAGGCCCCAAGTAAAGGAACAGCGATATGCGCATGCGCAATCGCTTCCTATGATTCAAGTCACACGCTTCGTGACATCAGAGGCCCCAGACCATGCCTACCTCAAGGGGAAATGTCCCAAAACACAAAAAAAAGTTTTAAAGCCGTAAAACCCGATTCTTTCACCTGGAATGACAGCACAATGCCTGAAATTCGACCAGTAGCTGAAAGTAACCTCCGCAGAACCCTGCAACAAGCAGTAAGCACCGCCCAAAGAGATTATACAGTCCTTGAAGACTATGACTCAGACCTTGAATTCTTCTTTGGACATCGCAAGCCCAGTGCCAGCTCCGACACAAAACGTGATGATATGGTCTTGGAAGACAACGACTCAGACGAAGATTTCACCTTGGGAGATGGCTACCCCAGTACCAAATCCGAACCGCAACTAGAGGTGTTGTACATTGAAGACCCCGACAATGAGTTCTTCGGATTAGGAAATCCTCAGCCCAGCATATATGACATCCCGACTCGTGAGTGCAGGATTATGCTGCGGCCTGACACCAAGAGACAGAGAGCGGTACAAGCCCACAGGGAGTGGCCTGCTGCCACACAGAGAGTGGTCCATGCACCGCGAAGGGTTCCCGACTCCACACAGAGAGTGGTCCATGCACCACAAAGGGTCCCAGCCTCTACACAGGAAGCGATGAAAGATTCAAAAGCGAGACAACTGCACGTCTCCACACCGAGCTCGTGGTCAGCCTCCACAATATAAGAAACGCAAGACTCCACACCGCAGTCCTTGCATGAACAAGAAGTGACTCAAGTGACACAAGCCTGACTCCACACAGAAAGTGGTTCACGCACCACAAAGTGTCCCAGCCTCCACACACAAAGTGATGAAAGACTCCACAGCAAGACAACTGCATGTCTCCACACAGAAAGTGACTCCAGTGTCACAAGCCTCTACAGCGAGCTCGTGGACAGCCTCCACGATAGAAGCAACGCCAGACTCGAGAGCGCAGTCCTTGCATGAACAAGAAGTGATGACAGTCTCCACAGCGAGACCAATGCATGATTCACACAACGAATGCTGCAAGACTCCACAGAGGGAGTGACACAAGCCTCCACAGCGAGCTCGTGGACAGCTTCCGCGGTAGATGCAACACAAGACTCCAAAGCGCAGTCCTTGCATGAACAATACCATGAAGGTCTAGCAACCTCCTCTGAGCAACCAGCAGCAGACGATGCAAGTCTGCCATGCTCAAGTGAACAACAGAAAGACTATGACAGTCTGCCACGCTCAAGTGAACAACAGAAAGACTATGACAGTCTGCCACGCTCAAGTGAACAACAGAAAGACTATGACAGTCTGCCAGCTCAAGTGAACGACAAGAAGACACTGAGGCTCTACCCAGTGTATGTGCGACACGTGACGACGGCATCCCACTTCCCATACAAGATGTGCAATGTGACAGACCTCAGCTAGAATGTACAGAGGCACTCGACAATCACAGTGAGACTACTGGTGACTCCGGTGACACCACATTAATTCAAACCTCATCCGCTCGAGCCTCTCCACAAGCAAATGCATTCCTGAATATTTTAACTCCAGACGTGGAACATCAAGAAACCTCAGAAGATTCAAGTGAACCAGAAAGGGCTCCAGACGGGGAGCATCGACAAGCCAAAACTGACTCAGGTGAAACAGACCAGACTCCAGACGGGGAAAATCAACAAGCCAAAGCTGATTCAAGTAAGCCGGACATGACTCCAGACGGGGAGCGCCGCAAACTCAGTGACGGCACGCTCGAGGAAACAGAAGATGCCACAAAGCACGCTGACACGAGTAACTGTGTGAAGGACTCGTATTATCCACAGAGTGTGGTCCTTGAGAACAAACACGACAACAAAACCAACCAACACAACAACAACATCAAAGACGATAACAAGAAGCATACCAAAGGCAACAGCGTCGACAACAAGCACGACAAACACAAAGCCACTGGAACTACGACTGGTACAACATGGTACAACTCTGCAAATGTGGGACACTGTTACTGCTCAGCTCAGTACAATGACATACCATGGCAGGACGACACAGATTGCATACATCGCTACCATAAGCATAGAAAGAAAGAAAGAGTCCACATCAGACAACAAAGTGATTTGACCACTTCTTGGTTCCTTACACACAGGGACACTGACGGCTGTTTACAAAGCAATGGCACCATCAACATCACCAACTCACCAACCAAACAAGAAAGCCACTCGACCATAATAATTAATTAATTTTAGACTCATGCATATGATTTGGACTTATCGTTTAATGATCACTGTTATCATAACTTGTACAGAGCATCACTTATCTACCTGTTTTTGTTCAATTTCCTTTAACACTGTACAGAAAATATGTAACATAAAAAAGGGGGGATCTGGTGATATGCATTACTGTAAATACACAAGGGGTTAATGTAAATACACGTAGACTAGATAGACACTAGAGGGAGCACCAGACATGACACACAGACATTCAACCAATAGGCCAGTATGGTAGGACACGACCAATGGGCAGTCACGACACACACAGAGGTGACACCACCACAGGAGGGCATTACACCAACCCATATATAAGGACACAGCACACACGATCTTCCTCTTTCCAGTGGAGACACTCGGTGAGTACACAGGGTTAATTTGAAACACATCACACCCACCACGTGGATTGTAGCAGATTGGTTCGTCAGTCTGAGTAGCTATAGCAGGATTAACAGGAGAATCGAATCCAAGTAGGAGAATCGTTAACAGTTTAATAAATGTGTTAAAGCTATCTCCAAGTCTGAACCTTCCTTTGTCAGAGTGCACATCAAGGAAGCAGCTTATGCTATGTCAAGAGCATAACAAAACAGCGTCAATGTATTCCACTCCGCATGTACAGTAAACACCCTTGGCATATCATTAGCGGCCTAACTCGGTATTTTCTGGGGCATCTGCGATTCTCTGCCTCTACCAGGGTGAATTCCCAATGGCGAGGTTCACATGTGCTTTTACAAATTGTGAAACTGGGGCAGCATGGTGGTGCAGTGGGTAGAACTGCTGCCTCACAGCACCAAGGTCTCAGATTCGATCACGGCTCTCAGTCACTCTCCGTGTGGAGTTTACTCATTCTCCCTTTGTTTGCGTGGGTTTCACAATCACAGCCCAAAAGATGTGCAGGGTAGGTGGATTGGTCATGCTACATTGCCCCTTAATTGGAAAAAATGAATTGGGGTCTCTAAATTTATTTATTTTTAATTGTGAAATGGCCGCTGTGGCTGCTGAGGGAGAGAGAGCTTCCCTCTCTTTGTATTCCAGAATACAAAGTACGGAAAGGGTACGGAAAGTGTTCAACAACTGCATAGTTTGCTGACAGTCGTGCCGCTGGCCGGGGGCTTTTGCCAGGGCCGGGTGAGTAGCCGGACGTGGCCAGGAGGTGGGCTGTGGGTTTGGGGTGGACAGACACAGAACACCATTGCCGCAGCCTGCAAGGCAGCCACGTAGCTGCGCACACGTCTGACTGCCACTGTGAACTTCGGGCTGCAGGTCGAATGGGTGTCCGCCCCCCCCCCCTCCCCCCCCCCCCCCCCCCCCCCCGCCCCAGGCCACCCCCCTAGGTGCCCTCTGGCCCCAGCCGACCAATCAGCAGGATGGGCACACTCCAGCGCAACCAATGCCATCTTGTTGGCCGGGATGGTGTGTGCGGGGAGTGAATTGTGAATATGCAGCTGCAGCTCGTCAGCCTCCTGAGTGTCAATCGCGAATCTGGTAAATCCAGCACAGTCGCTGAATCAGTCCAGGCACCAATTTTGCTGTCGTGGAAGTCCACAAATCCTGCCCCAGTGTCAACACTTCAGGAACGGAGAATTCTGCCGCATGGATGCCAAGAGAACCCAAAGTTCAAACAACACAATTTATTATATCCTTCAGTTATTTCTTTTGCAAAAAAAAATTGACTCGTTCTTGAATACGATCATACTGTTTTACCTCATCATCTCCTGGGACAGTTTGTTCCAAAAAATTACCTACCTGTCTATTCACCTTCCATTTTCTGAATGTGTCTGCCTTCCTATTAATTGAATTTGGTTTATTTATGCCCTTAGTATGTTGTATATTAACTAACTTTTCAGGACAGCAGGCAGGGTCTTGAAGCTGGAGGGCCAATCAGAGGTCTTCCAGTTGAAAGCAGAAATCTGCTGCAATGGAAAGGAAGTTGGAAAAAGGCATTTCAAAGTGGAGTCAATCTGTCTCCAACTTACTTAAGCTTCCATTAAAAACATGGCCCATGCAGTCAGGCCACCACTGTGGGAGGGGGAAGCCGCTCTGTAGGGTGACCTGTGACTGTTTCTTCACTCAGGCAGGAATGAGGGTCTCTATAGGTCAGCCTGCAGCACTTGACCTCATTAAGCCCTTCGCAAGACTTGTGCAGCACCCCACCCCCGCCCCCCCCCGCCGCAAACCTAGGGCCAGAATGTAGTTGGGAACCAGACTAGTGGAGCTATTTTTTATGTCAGCCCACCTTTATCCCAGACCATGCTGGGGCTAAAATGAAGCTCAAGTGGTTTTTAAATGAATGTTGACCTGTTGAGTATATTTTTAGTGTGACAGTTGTCAGATGATGGTTCAGGAGTGTTAAGTATCATATGATTCCATAACCAGTTATCATATAAATATCACTCTTGCAATACCTGGGTGAAATAGGGATGTGATTTTTACTTTAAAATCTGTCTAACAATTGTAGCGGTTCGGTTCTCCATTAGCCATCCATCAAATAAAACTTCTCAGTATTCTTGACTGAACCATTGAATCAAAATATTCTAGTCTGATGGACTATTAATCCTTCTGTATTTCCAGAGTTGAAAGGAAAGAACGATCTAGACTTAAAACTGTAAAGTTCAATTCTAATCCTGGAGTGATTGATGCCAGAGGGGTAAGTGAAAAAAATAATGCTGCTGTTGCATACTAAATTTGATAATTCCAGAACTATATTTCAGACGACATTCAAGATACCAAGTGAAGTTCTGTATGCATTTACTATGGTTGAAGAATAGATTTACTGTCCTAAACGTCAGCTCAGATTTAATGTATATTTATAAATATCATACTGTGAATCATTTAATGTGGTGAATATAATGCAAACATGTTGGAAAAGGTTAAAAGGAATACTGTACAACATGTGACTATTTCATGTATGTCTATTTAAAATACTCGGCATGATTATTCCAGCACCTTTTGCACATTGATGCTCCCTTTTGCATCAAAAATGTAAAGCCAAAACATAAAAACATGTAAATCATGGTCTTGAAGTTGTTATGTACATAGATGATAAATGTGGCACTTAAAATGTTCACCGTGAGGAACACGATACTTAAAATTCAACAGACAGCTAACCAACTGTAGAAGTAAAACTTTTACAAAAATATATATGACAATCTTAAACTCCAAGAAATTTGACTGAACTTCTTTGTGAGGGTAAAATTCTATTGCTTAATTAAAGTGCATTGATTAATATGGTTCAATGCTCTCGATCTATAAATACTATAGATTTTTGTAGACATCTAGCTTTGTTGTGATGCAAGGTATCAGAGACCACATAACAGACAACTGAAAATTTTGGATTAATTAATTAAAGTTGATTAAATAAAGTTGGTAAAATGCTTAAAATATTGTTAATTTTCTCAAAGCGAAAGTTGCATAAGGTTTAACTAATTACTAACTAATGTTCTAATGTTTTGGAAGTTTATTTTGATTGTTTTTTTACTCCTACAAACGTTACATCGATTCTTAGTATTATTGAAAATGAATTGTTTTTAAGAAAAATTGCCTATGTTGAATCAGCAAAGCAATTATTGTATTTTATTCTAAGTCTTCTAAAAACAAAAAATTCTGTGCTTATGAACAGAATGTGCTTGATACAAACTCTTCTCATCAATATTTGTTCACTAATATTTTAATGTACTTTTAACCTTTGGGTTTCTGTGTACAAATGGATCTTATATGAAAGTGTAGCTGCATTCAATAGGCAAGTAATCATATTCACTGTAATTTAGTTATAGTTGCTAAATTTCATTTGCTTTGGTAACAGAAGTCTTCAATTTAGTCCAACTCATATATTCCACGGGGTAATTTATTCAGACTATTTAAGCCAAGATGCAGATAAACAGGTATAGTTCACGGGTAAAAAGATTTCAGAACTGACTAGAAGAAAAATAATGGCAGTGAACAAAGGTACAAGTCAAACATAGCACATTGATGTTATTCCAATTAATCTTTCTAGTAATGTGAGCCATGTCAGAGTTGAGTGCAAATGGGTTGTTTATTTCAACATATTGCTTTAGCCTACGAACTACTGAACTGATCACCATTATCTACAATTTTCAGCTCACTTCACTTTTCTTCACTGACTCTAAACTTACTCGAAGGGTTCAGTGGATGCTTTCTGGGTTCTTGTCCAAATGTGTGTTAGCCCTGGAAGTGAGTGTCATCTGTCTATCTGACTTTGGGAAATGACTACGGAATTAATCTTATCCTCACCTAACATCTACTCTTGAACTTCCAACAATGGGTCACAAGAGGTCAATCAGAAAAGCATTGAGACCATTTGTGTCTCCCACTGAGGACAGTTAAAATTAGTATAAAATATGAAACCACCCAGCTATTCTTTGTAAATCCTCTGGGTCATCCAAGAAACTTTTTAAAAATGTTTTTGTTGTCAAAGAGGACCATTGCAATTTCAGAAAAGGAAGCACCCAAGAACTGTCACATATTTTCATCAAGGTCACACTTCATGCAGGCAATATAGATTTCCCACCATCTTTACATGAATTAATTACCCTTCTAAACAAGCTATTTTGCACTCACAATCCAAAAGGTGCTTTTTTTGGATTGTTTATTTAGTGTGACAATGTTCACCATATTTATTGTGCTGCCTTCCTCCGGATTAAAAGGTCTAAAGAATCCTATTATTATCAGCTATTCTGCCTTGGGAAAGGAGTCAAGTTTTACTTTGCAGAAACTTGCAATTGTGTTTTGTTTCTGTTCCCCTCATTGAGTATAACAATCCCGATGAGGTAGCAATTCAGTAAAATTAGTCTGATCAGTAGTCATTCCAAAAATGGCATGAATTATGAAAGCGAAGCTCTCGTCAAGTAATGTACATTTTGTCATTTGTGAGGCAGTTTTCATCATTTTTTCAATGAATAACTGTTGTCAATTGCTAGTTCAAATCAAATATGTCCAACCTTTTGGAATAGGGAGTCAGGTCCATATGCCACAACTACTGAGTGGACACTGAATGATTAAAACATTTTAGGTCAAGCAGAATCGGAATTAAACACCCATATTGAAAAATAAATGTTTTCTTTTGTAACAAAACATCTGCACCATTTATTGAAAGTACCACATTTATTGTAGTATGAGCTGCAAGAATTTGAAGCGATATTTCCAAAAATATAAGCATTTTTGACTTTTGGCAATACTTTTGCATTGTTCCCTATTGACATCCATATTTATAAAGAAATAAACACTCACAATGTGAAATGCAAACACCCACACAACATTTGGCTGGTTATCCATTTTTCATTTACCTTTCTTTTGTCTAATGAACCCACTTTCTCTATCCAACTTTCAACTAGCACTCACCAATATCTGGCTTGGTCTGGTTTGATTCACTTTGATTATTGTCAGTGCTTTACAGTTTTGGCTGCTCCAACACATTGCTCATCTTCTTCTGTGGTTCAGCCTTATCTGCTCCAGTACAGCACTTCTGGGGCTGTTTAGCAAACTGGGCTAAATCGCTGGCTTTGAAAGCAGACCAAGGCAGGCCAGCAGCAAGGTTCTATTCCCCTAACAGCCTTCCTGAACAGGCGCCGGAATGTGGCGACTAGAGGCTTTTCATAGTAACTTCATTGAAGCCTACTCGTGACAATAAGCGATTTTCATTTTTTTGGGGCTGTTTAGCACACTGGGCTAAATCACTGGCTTTGAAAGCGGACCAAGGTAGGCCAGCAGCACGGTTCAATTCCCGTAACAGCCTTCCCGAACAGTCGCCGGAATGTGGCGACTAGGGGCTTTTCACAGTAACTTCATTGAAGCCTACTCGTGACAATAAGCGATTTTCATTTCATTGCCAGGTTTACGTACTGGAGCGCTGACTCTGCCCTCACTTGCGACAAGCCTGTCTGCCATTATTTCTGAAAGAATACAGAACCATTTAAAAGCACCTGGATGCTCAGGATTTCTAAAGCCGCCCCTGATTAGTCTAACTCCACCAGTGAGGGAACATTTTATTACCTGATTCTTAAGGAGAAAAGTACCATCAAGAGTACATCTGACTGTCTATGTGGAGTTTGCACATACTCCACGTGTCTGCGTGGGTCTCACCCCCACAACCCAGGGTATGTGGATTGGCCAGGCTAAATTGCCCCATAATTGGGAAAAAAAATAATTGGGTATTTTAATTTTTTTTTTAAATACATCTGCGCTGGTGAAGGACCTGCTAAACTGTGACAAGTAGGCCACATTCCTAGTGGAGGCCAGAGCAGGTAGGCAGAGAGAAGAGGTTGGTGGCCTCATGACGGCTGCTAAGCAGTTACCTCTATTATTCTGATCCTGTAGTGCAACACTTAATGTTGCTGGAACAAAAGTCTTTCCTATTCAAAAATACCACTGTGGTATTATTAGTGATCTTAATGTAGTCACTTAAGATGGTAAATTGCGGGCAGCACGGTGGCACAGTGGTTAGCATTGCTGCCTACGGCGCTGAGGACCCGGGTTCGAATCCCGGCTCTGGGTCACTGTCCGTGAGGAGTTTGCACATTCTCCCCGTGTCTGCGTGGGTTTCACCCCCACAACCCAAAGATGTGCAAGATAGGTGGATTGGCCACACTAAATTGCCCCTTAATTGGAAAAAAATAATTGGGTACTCTAAATTTATAAAAAAAAAAGAAAAAAAAAAGATGGTAAATTGCTAGTGGAACATTTTACTGCTATTTACATAAATTTCAGGGCAATGACAAGGCTCCTGTTCACTAGCAATGCTGCCTCAATATAGTAAGAGATGTTCTGCACTGCTGAAATAGGAGTCAGTGCTGATAGTGCTCATGCCTCTTTCCCTTACCTACATAACTACACATTGTTTGTGTGCTTCCTGCAAGGAGCTGCTCAAAAATCACAGCATTGGAAAACAACCTGATGGGAACCTCCTTTTCAACAATGGTGATATTAATAATCAACGATTTTTGTGCTTTGCAGTCTGTTTTTCATACTTTATCTATGACTACATGCTAATTATTTAAATCCTACATGCTGGCAGTCAGCATTCATAGAAGATCAATGAATTTACAGAAGGAGGCCATTTGGCCCATCGGATCTGCACCGGCTCTTGGAAGGAGCACCTCACTTAAGCCCTTACCTCCACCCTATCCCCAAAAACCAGTAACCCCACCTAACCTAAGGGCAATTTAACATGGCCAATCCACATAACCTGCACATCTTTGGACTGTGGGAGGAAACCGGAGC
This sequence comes from Scyliorhinus canicula, assembly GCF_902713615.1. Classification (NCBI taxonomy): domain Eukaryota; kingdom Metazoa; phylum Chordata; class Chondrichthyes; order Carcharhiniformes; family Scyliorhinidae; genus Scyliorhinus; species Scyliorhinus canicula. The sequence goes on along the minus strand of NC_052159.1, from coordinate 82,451,152 downwards.
ACCCGGAGGAAACCCATGCAGACACAGGGAGAATGTGCAGACTCTGCACAGACAGTGAACCAAGCTGGGAATCGAACCTGAGACCATGGAACTGTGAAACAACTGTGCTAACCACTCGGCTACTGGGCTGCCCAGCATTTTGACACATAGATTAGCTTGAATATGAATAATCTGCGTTTTTCACTGAAACAAGAGCCTGCCAATATGATCCAGTTAGTTCAATTAGGCGGTTATCTAATAATCTAAAACAAAAGATTGATCAAGCAGCTTAAAATTTGCCAGTGCATTTTCTAAATCGCTTTATCTTCATTGGTCATAAGACTAACATTCAGAGCTCGATTTGAGCTTTTGTTGAACTGATGGTTTTGATGTTTTTCTGACTTAGCAGGTATGCAAAAGTTTAAAATTGTTTTCCAGTGCTATCAATAGGAGCTGTCTTTTTAATTATGCTTTCACCACAGAAGAAAACAATCTAACACTTATGTTTAGAAACTAAACAAACCTGTAAGGTTACAGCAATGAAAACAATGAAAACATGGGCCGTGATTCTCCCATCCCGCGGCGTATAGGAGAATCGCCGTTCGCGCCATTTTTTCCCGCAGCGCAGTCCGACGGGGACAGGCGATTCTCCAAGGAGCAGAGAATCGGCGCCGTTTCCACCGGCGTATTTAGCGCAGCACCGGTCACGGGCCACTGTCCACGGCCGGGCCACCGATTCTCCAGCCTTGATGGACCGAGCTGCCGCGCGGAAACAGCAGAGCCCCGATAGCGTCGTTCATACTTTGGTTGCTGCCAGCGGGAACTCTGCGCGAAGGGCCGGGGTGCAGCCTGTAGGGCGGGGAAAAGTGCTCCTTCACAGGGGGGTGGAACATCCGATAGGGTCTGGTCCACAATCGGGCCCACCGATCGGCGGGCCAGCCTCTCCAGCCCCGGCCCTACTTTATTACGCAGCCGGCCCCTGAACCCCTACGCCATGTTGCATTGGGGCCGGCGGGCTGAGGAAATCCCCCACGCATGCGAGGGTTGGCGCGGCGGCCATTGGTTCCAGGAAGGGAGGCTGGAGTGGCATGAACCACTCCACCGCCTTGCTGGCCCCCACAGTAGTCCCTATGCCTGTTTTGAGCCATCGTTAAATGCGATGGCGTTCATGACGACGCGAGCACTCTGTCTCCATTTCGGAGAATCGCGCCCCTTATTTCTCTGAAAATTTCTGCTGCCACATAATCTTTTTTTTAAAAAACAGGATGATGCTATTTAACCTTCTGCTGAGTGCAATTGGTGTTAAATTAAGGGCACGTAAATGGGCATGTGACCTTTGGGCTTCATTTCAAATGCTTTATTTGATGTCTGCTTGTGAGTGCATAGGCCATCTCCCGAGTGCTTTATTTTGTTCAGTTAAATTACCTTTTACTTTTACAGATTTCTCCCGTTTTATGAACTAAAGGTGCAAACAGCTGCATGTCTGGCTGAATGCTACTTTCAGCACTAGTGACATTGGAAATTTAGCCTCAGATGAAAACCGATGACTCCTCCATTTATACGTAGCTTACAATTTAGATTCGGCTGTCCATTAATGTGTGTACCTGTTTACACATTCTAGCTGGGATGAAAAGAAAATTCAACTGTGCGAATCTTGAATATTCTGAACAGACATTTAGTCAGCTGCAAAATTATCTGAAAAGAGAGAGTAGTAGCCCAACTTTGAGAGATGCATAAAAGATTAGCCAAGGTCCCATAACAATTTTCTCATGCCTTTTGTTGGTTTCTATCTGTTTCATAGCACCACTGCTATTTTTTCACTGTATGATTTAATCATGCTTCTGAAAAAATAGTGCTTTAAAGTATGTCTTCATTTTGCAAAAGGTGTGTATTTTATGTTCTGGTAAATCAAAGTGTTCAAATCTTAATATTTTTAATGCAGCAGTGTAGATTTTAAAGACTATGATGTAGAAATGTGACCGTGTTGTACCTGTTTTATGACTATCAAATAGGTGTTGGTTTCCTTATATATTCAAAGAAGAAACCTCGTCTGTTTTAGGTCTCGACTCAAATTCAGCAGCAATGAACAGGCCAATTGTGCCTAGCTCTGGCTGTGGTTTTGCAACTGGTTCTGTTAGAATGCACAAAAAAAATTCAATGAGGCCTGAGGCTCAAATTCATGCAAACATCAGGCCTTCCTCTTGCGCAACACTGAGTCTACAAAATGGGAAGAGAAGGAAGGTAGGCAGGGGAGGAGGGGTCAATATAAGGAGCAACAGAGGGCACTGAAGGGATTTACAGTACTGGATCTGCACCTATTCCTTTACAATTGGGACATATGGATTTGAAAGGGGAGGTGGAAAATCGTTTTGAAGGGGGAGAGGGGAGGGGGAACAGAAGATGAAGTGCAGGGGGATGGACATTAGAGGAAATGGATAGGCATTGGTGAGGGCAACAGTTTTCATAGAATTTCATAGAATTTACAGTGCAGAAGGAGGCCATTTGGTCCATCGAGTCTGCACCGACTCTTGGAAAGAGCACCCTACCCAAGCCCACACCTCCACCCTATCCCCATAACCCAGTAACCTCACCCAATGCTAAGGGCAATTTTGGACACTAAGGGCAATTTATCATGGCCAATCCACCTAACCTGCATATCTTTGGAATGTGGGAGGAAACCGGAGCACCCGGAGGAAACCCACGCACACATGGGGAGGATGTGCAGACTCCGCACAGCCAGTGACCCAAGCCGGAATCGAACCTGGGACCCTGGAGGTGTGAAGCAATTGTGCTATCCACAATGCTACCGTGCTGCCCAGTTGATGAGGAGAGTTTGGTGAGACTGAGACAGGGCCAATGAGCCTCTCAAATAGCTGTTCAGAATATTCAAGATTCAAACTGCTGACTTTTCATTAAATCTCAGTTCCATTTTTGGATGGGGTTGGAGGTATGGATGGCTTACCTCAACCTTATTCATCAACAGTCCTTTAAATATTGCTGAGAAATTCCCCATCATTGTCTCTGTCCATCCCCCTCAACAGGTGGCTCCTAGATGCTGTACCTTTTTCTGCATGCTCCTATAGAAACATAGGCTGTGCACTTGAATTGCAGCTCGAACTTTCTCCTGTATTTATCTGTTGTTTCATGTCACTCAGCTTCATTCCCACGCACCTGTAACCTTTATGGTCTCACATAGCACTGGCCATCTCTCCCGAATCCCATCTCAAAAAATGTTTCTATATTATGAGATGTGACCACAAATGTGGCTGCCAGTAGTTGCTTTACCAACAGATTCTGAGAGTAATTACGTCTCTGAGGGATAAGGCTTAGCACTGGAAGATGAATGAGTGATGATTATCCACAGGCTAGAGCAGGAACACTCAGGGCAAATTATTCTCTTCAATAAGTTTGAAGCATTGGTTTCTTATAGACATCAAAAATTTTGAGATGATTCAGGAGGAGGGTGGAAATAAAAATTCAATCAGGAATATAATAGTGAAAGGAAAATTAATAGTTAGAGTTGTTACACCTCCCTGGACAAGTGGGCGGTCAATTCCAGTCCCACATGCCCCGAAATCACAACAAAAGTGAATGAACCAATCATTCTCATAAAAAGCCCTTAGCTGCCCAATAATTACAGTCACCAGGTTTGTAAATGTAAGTACAATTACTGTTTATTTATAACAAGAATAACGATGAAATATATATTAAATAACAACTAGAAAACAACAAGCTGACCTACTACCCCCTTTAACTGTCCCACCCTATACCCACACACACAAGACAGACACACACAAACGGGGGTTGAAAATAATAAGGATGAAGGTCAAAAGATAAGCCTTTGCTTCCAATGGTGATTCTTGAGTACACTTTTCTCACAGCATGCTGGCTGATTAAAGTCCCTGGTTTAGAACCTGCAATTATCTTCTCTGTAGTTTAGAAATATATTACTCATATATTTTCCTAAAGCGGCCCATCTGCTTTTAATGTGTAGTTCATTTCCAAGCTTCTACCTCTTCTGGAGGGACAGTTAGTCGGTTTATATCAGCCTTTTCTGTAAGGAGAGTTGGTCAGTTCTGAATTCAGCTGACAGAGCCTGTAATAGTACTCCTGTACATAGATTTATGCAGGCTCCCAGCCAGTTCAGAAATACAGCCATTCTAAAGGAAAACGAAGAGTGGAGAGGGCAGCAGTCCTTCTTCTGAACAGCCAGGAGTCAAAATTAAATCAAAAACTTAACCCTTGAAGCTCTGAAACATTCCAGTGGGATCAGATCCAATCATCACTTGCCACCAGGCAAAGCACAGCCTTTTGTGTCAATTCATTGGACACCAGCAAAACCAATCAAACCAAGTCATCACTGTAGCTGGCCAATCTCTGCCATTGGTGTGGGTCCATCTACAATCAACAATTTAAATCAGCAAAGCCTTCTGGATTCTTCTGTTTGAATTAAAGGCACAGGCTGACTTAAATACACATGTCCATAAATTATCCATAAATGTAACGGCAAAAATAAAAGACAGTTAAAATAAGGGAATAATCAGGGGCAAACAGGAATATCCCTTGCACCATACAGACTGAGAGCCCAAGTATCTTTGTTATACAGAAAACTGGAAAAGAATACACACTGAACCAGTTATCATGGGAGCCACTGAGAGAGGAATGGAAAAGCCTGAAGTCATCCAAAAAAGTTTAGGAGTCTAGGAAGCAACTGAGGTCCAGGCCTTCAATGACGGTAAACATTGATTACTCAACCAGCCATGTGGTTAAAAAGGATAAGAAAAGAAACATTTGCATTCATGTAGCACTCCCGTTACACAGATAGGCCAAAACACTTTGTTGCCAATCAAGTACCTTTTACGTGTCACATCAGAGATATGGAGATAATTGGGCAGTGGATGCTGTATTTTTAAAAAAGGAACAGGGAAGAATGAACACCGTACTCTCAAAAAAATGGTTTCCATAACGTTAGGTGACTTCTGTTTGTGGTTTTGGGACACAGAGGGTGGGATTCTATGACCCCCTGGCGATTCTCCGGCCTGCAATGGGCTGAAGCCCTGCTGGTTCTTTGCCAGTCCCGCCGGCGTAGATTGGACTGGGGTTAATTTGTTTTCACGTACAAGATTATATTTCTTCTTCATGGAAGATTGCCACAATTTTGTATGAAAACCCCAGAAACTTGCCCCCTCCATCGTGTTAGAATTTGGGAGTTCAAGGTATAAAACCCTTTCAATTCAAATATCCAGGTTCCAAATTCTTGATTTATAACAATGGGATCCTCAGTTCTGCCTGATCTAACAAGGCATGTACAATCAGTATTTCTGAGCAAGTAGAATTTACTTGGCAGGATGTTAAATGTAGTTAACAAAAGCAGTGAAGACAGTGTGGAAGGTTTTTATTCCTCAATGCCTCAGGTTCTTTGAATATTGCCAGCACAGGTGATGCCTTTCTTTTTCAGTTTCTGAATGATGTTGAACTGTGCCATAAAAAAATTATACCTCAGATGCAGTGGTGAAACTGTGCCAACAAAGACAGTGAGTTTCCAATTTATATCCCTAATTCTGACTGTTCCTTGTTCCTCATTAGGAAATAGTCTGAATTACCTTTTGTCATTGTGAGGGTCAGCTGCTGTCACCCCACTTCTGTAACTAGAGCCATGCACGACTAAGACAAATGTCCACCTCTTATTTCCTTTAGACCCCAGGAATTAGATTCCATTGTGAACAAATTACACATCTTTGTAGGTACAGAGCAGCTGTATAATGTTACATCCTCTTATGAATAATACAAATTGTTGCAAACAATTTGCATAAAACAATTCACATTAAACATATAAGTGGATTCCAATGGATACTGAGAAAATTAAGAATACATGTCAGTAATAATTCCTAGCACAATTCCAGTCAAGGAATGTATTTCTAAAATATAGATGTTCTGTCCCACATGTAATGTTAGTTGATCAATGCTAAAACCTAATTCAAAAACATGGATCTTGTTTAAATGTAAGGCAGACTGTCAGTTTCAGACTGAAAACCAGCATGTAGCTCTCCAGCTGCACAGCTGAGCTTTCACTGCGGATTCTCCGCACAGAGAATCTGAGGATGTGGTTTGCGGTGTCAATCTGGCGGGGTGAAGCCTGATAGAACTGGAAAGTCCGGCTCCCCAATGATAGGGGCGCCTCGATCTGTGCAAAAATAAAATCTCCCGGCGGATACGGAGGGCCCCTCCCCCAACTACCACAAGCATTCGGACATTCCGCACCCACAAACATTAGGGAAACACCCCCACCCACAAAATCACTGGCACCCCCCACCCACAAGCATCATTACTCCCTCCAGCACCACACACCCAGGCACTCCTTCCGCCTCCCCCCAACACACATAAGAGGAACTCCCACAATGGGACTCCGCAGAGGGCCTAACCCTGGCACTGCCACCTTAGCAAAGTCAGATTGCCAGGGAGCAGTGCCAAGGCATGGTCATCAGGACTAGTTTTCATCTTTGAAAGGCAGTAGTGATTCACGCCACCCTGACATCATGCAGCTGGGATGGAAGATACGTTGAAGGTGGAACTCGTGTCATCAGTCCCACTAATTATATTATAACAGGTGCTAATATATGAAAATCAGTCTCACACTCTTCCTGGGTGTGAACCTAATCGCATCATCAGAGGGGTGTGGGGAAGATCCTAAATTGAAATATCACCGGCACAAATCCTGTTTTCAGCCTCTTATGAGGTTTATTGTCCATTAAAGTATTTGCGCATCCGGCTAGCCAGGTCACTAAATCATGGCCAATGTATCACGCTGCTAGTTCAAACCTTTTGTTTATTTCTGTAAAGCTAACAAAGAGGCATCAAACTACATAAAATGTAATTAAGAAATATACAACTATTTGAGCCCAGACTGCTTGGCAGTTTTAAAGTTATTTAGTCCATCAAGACCAGTTCATCGCGAGCAGCTCCTTCCTGTTCCAGGCTGCGTCAACTGAAATTCAAACTGAACTATTTAAAACAATGGCTAAGGTGCAATCCTAAAATGTTATTGAAAACCAACACAGGACCCAAAAAAATTGTGTTATTGTCAAAATCTTACAATTGCATTCACAGAACCTTCAGGCCTGTGTAACGAAAAGGGTTTCCTTTACTCCACAACAGGCTGGTATTGGGTGTCACAGATAACTGTGGGTGTCTCTCTCCTGCAGGTGTTAAAACCACAACCCGGAAGTGTCGCACTGGGACAGCTTCGCAAGATAGAGGGGGCAAGTCTCACTGTTTATACCTAACCAGTGAGGTTGTCCTTATGCCACACCAGTTACCTTGACTGCCACCTACGCCTGTGTGAGTCTCTCTTCTGTGATGGTGAAATGTCACCCGGAAGTGCCCCACTAGTGCAACTTCACAAGAGAGAGAGAAAGAGGGACCACTGGTTAGTCCTGACCAGTAGCCTCACTCGAGTAAGCGTGTTCGAAGCGCTCAGATTCCCTTTTCCGGTCCTTGGCTACAGGATTATGTCCTGGTTATTATTGTGACTTGACCAGTGAAAGGAAGGTGAGAACCACAATATTGGTAGTTTTAAAATAATTGATTTATTCAAGAGAAATTAAATCTTTTGCAACTCAGTATAACCCACACACACATGAAATACTATGTGTAAAACAAGAGACTAAACGGCACATCGACAATTCTTTCAGATTTACTTTAGCGACGCAAACACAGATTCACTCACCCACCCCAAACATCAACAAGTGACACTAATTGGGAGTTTTCTGTGAGCTGGAGGAATATACTCAACGCTCCAGGGACAGGATAGTTAAAAAAAAAACATTGATACAGATTTCTTTAGTTCTTCTTCCAAGCTATCTGGTCCTTGCAGTTGTTGCTCCTTCAGTTCTCGTGATCTCTTTTCAGCCAGGCAAAGCATGTGTCAAGCAAGAGAGTAGAGATCCTTTCAGGAGAGTAGAGTTCTTGCAGGGGAGCAGACTTCTTGCAGGAGAGCAGACTTCTTGCAGGAGGGCAGAGTTCTTGCAGGAGGGCAGAGTTCTTGCAGGAGGGCAGAGTTCTTGCAGGAGAGTAGAGTTCTTGCAGGAGGGCAGAGTTCTTGCAGGAGAATAGAGTTCCTTTTTCTATTTTCACAGTTCCTAAGACTTGACTTTTTGAGGACAAAACCCTGAATGGGTCAAACACTGACCCTCCCACGGGTGAGTTCCAGGACAAAGGAAGCCTTTCTGATTGTTGACAGAATGGAAGTGATCAAGTTCCCCAATCACAAGGTGTCATAATGTAATTTGATTTTAATCAGTGCCCTTACAAAAAGCTTGCAATGTCTCTGGTTTCTGCTGGTCTTTTGACAATGGTCGCTGGCGCCAATTTCATTATCTCATTAAGGTATTGTGCTTCCGTCTGGCCAGGACAATAAGTGATTTGCATTTCAACTGCCCCTGGTCTCTTGATGAGATTGGGCTGTTTCATGACTCATGGCCTGTTTGTCTTGATTCCGTTGTCTGCCTGATCTGCTAATTTAAAATGGAATGTGCTGTCCCAACATGTCCAGTTTATTTTGGTCCTTTGATGAGTTTGCTGCAACTTACAACTGCTATACTTTTCCAACATAAATTACTGATTAAGAACATGTGATTTGTGTCTTCTTACTCTGTTAGTAATCTAAATGCATATTTTATCTCCGGAAAATTGTGAGGACACGTGTGCCATGCTGTCGGGGACTTGGCCCATCATGGGCAGAGCATCGGGGGAGGGCCTCAGGTGATGTCCTGAGGCTGTCCCAATGATGTGCGGCGTACTCCTCGAGTACGCCGTTTTAGAGGGGGCGGAGCATCGGAAAAACGGCACTGGCCCCGATTCCAGCATAAAAATGGATTCTCCGGCCGATCGCCAAATGCGATTTTAGCGTCAGTGATCACGAACCCAGCCCCATAGCCTCCCAAATGAAGAACCCTGCCCTTGTATGAGTGAGTGAGTGTTTGTTGCATACATTTCAGGTGTTGTGAAATATACATTTTTTTTCCTTTTTGATTTGAAGCTTTCTAGAAAGCCTGTTTATGACTGTTCTTTAACTTCAGAGCACCAAAAAGGGTGAAAATACTCCGTCTCAGAAATACATCTTGTTCTGGCCAGCCAAGCAATAAAGTTATCCAACCACCTGTCTCTGTCCATAACATACTTCGATAACCTCTTTGAGCTGCCAATCAAACTGTAAACATAGGGCTCCCCTCCTGAGCTTGTAGAAAGCAGCCAAGAATGTACAATAACATAATGATAGCCCTTGGCGAAATTTGAACAAATAGTTCTTGCCACTGCTAGAAAATATTTTTTTTAGCTCACACTGATGCAGGCAGTTACTTTTTAACTTTTAAAGGGTTGAAGATTTAATAACATCATATCATGATAATTGTACAGACCTGTCTGCCCTTCAAGAGCATTTATATCACCTCTAAAAGTTTATGACTTCCATATTGTGGGTTATTGACTTTGATACAGTGAAAAGAGGGTCTGTTTGAACTGAGCATTAAATTCAAATGGCCTTCCTGAGTTTGGGTTTCCCTCTTTTTTGAGTAACGCTCTGCCTCCTATCACAGACCAGCAAAAATGGAGTCTGACAGAAAAGGGGAGTGGGACTTCCACATACGGGTCCCACCCAGAGTACAAGTCCGCAAAAATCTGGACCTTAGAATCTTACAATTGGGTGATTCCTCCTCAGTTGTGAGTTGGCAGGCTGGAGTGGTATGTCAGTATGAATATTCTTCATATTGTTTTATGAACCCACCCTATGCCAGAGTCTTCAATTACTCCAAATGACACCACTTAATGCATGTTCCAGGGTTGCCTCCCACTAGGTTAGTGCCAGTAGCATTGGTATGACATCCTTGACCCTGCCCTCATCTCAGGTGACCAAAAATGTTATTCTCTCCTGGTGCATCATAATATATCCTGTACAGTCTATAACTTTGAACCATTTTCTCAGTTGTTTTTCATGAATAAATAAAGGGGATTCAATTATGTTCACTGTCATCAATTCCCTTCCATGTCGTCCATATCCTTGATTCAAAATGTTGCATGCAAGGACCTGTCTGGTAAGAATTTGATTCCAGTTAGCTTCATTGTTGACCTGCATTAACTCATTTATTTTACCCAGGGACTTCCCAGCTCTCGGACCAATTTGTCTGTAGACAATAATGTAATCTGATACTCCCTCTTATTGTTATTCCTTTGTTGTGTTTCATGTTAGAATACTTTTATTTCTTTCAAGCTGAGCTATCTGTCCAGGAAATAAAGGGATGCAAGCTAAAAAGATCAGATAAAGAAAATGTTTTTATGAAATAATAAACATATGATCCGAATGAGATAGGTATTAGAGCTAAAAATCAGACCATGAAAATGTTTCTCTGAAGTAATTTGAAGAAATTCTGTATCAAAAAGGTTTCATTCAACAATTCACTGAATTACCTTCTTTCACACAAATAATTTTTGGGGGAAATCTTTTCATTGGCATTTCTCATATTTATAAACAGTTGTTATGTATATACCTTACATTTTTCTTTCCCGCGCTAATTTACTTTATTGTTCAGAGAGGTTTATTTTGTCCTTCATTTAACTGACTATGTACATTTCGTTGCCGTCTGGATTAGTCTATAGTTCCCACCCCTTCCATGTCCTTCCCTCCCTCCCTTCCCCCCCCCCCCCTTCATCACCCTTCCTCCTCTCTTGTGGTTTCTCCACCTTCCTTCCACCTCCTCCCCGGGTTGCCTCGTCCATTGGTTCCACCTCGATCTTGTTTTTTTTAATTCTTCGCTTACTCCTCATTGCTGGCCTCAAACAGGCCAATAAACTCCCCCCAAGTATTCAGGAAGCCTTCCTCACAAATATTTTAATGAACAATTTTAATCCTGCAAATGTGAAACACAAATACCTAAATTCACACAATTATTATCGTCAAAAACATTATTTGGCAAACAGAATTCATAACGACTTTGCTTTCACTTCCTTTATTTGGCTAGACTCTAGTTTAATTAGATTTTTAGGGGGGATTCTCCAGGTCCACTAGCCAGCGGTGGGAATGATGATGGCCCGGAGAATCAGGCGGGAGGCAATAAACGGGTTTCCCCGTTGTTCAGTCTCTCACCTCGTCCCGACGAGGTTCCTGCCCAGACCCAGCGGAGCATGCAAATGCCTCATCAAAGCTAATTTTAATATCATTATTGGGCAGGACACCTGATTCACTCTTGGGATTCTTCGGGCCCGCCCCCCCAACCCAGAGCCCCGCTGGTATGAATTGATGCAAGTACTGAAAAACAGCGAGCTGGGGCTTGTACTCTGAGAGCGAGCGGGAGGGGGGGGGGGGGGGGAATACCCTCCCTGCACATGCCTCCAGGATGCTGATGGAGGTTCTTCAGAGGAGTTGGGGGTTGCAGGGATTTAGCTGGGCTGAACGGGCTTAGGTCGGGGGTCATTCCTGGGATGGGGTCATTTGGCTGGTCACCCCATCTGCAGCCTTAAGACTTTAAACTGACTCCAAGCATGATAAAATGACAAATCAATGCATCAATGATGTCGAGGTGGAGATGGCTGACAGCTTCAAATTCCTAGGTGTGTACATCACCAACAACTTGTGCTGGCCCACCCACGTCGACGCTATGACAAAGCTTCCTCAGGAAACTAAGGAAATTCAGCATGTCCACATTGACTCTTACCAATTTTTACGAATGCACCATAGAAAGCATCATATTTGGCTGCATCACAGCCTGGTATGGCAACTGCTTGGGCCAAGACCGTGAGAAACTACAGAGAATCGTGAACACAGCCCATTCCATTAGGCGAACGCACGTCCCATCCATTGACTCCGTCTATACTCCCGTATGGAAAGTGGGCATCATAATCAAAGACTCCTCCCACGCTAGTTATACTCTCTTCGAACTTCTTCCATCAGGCAGGATATACAAAATCTGAGAACACGCACTAACAGATTCAAAAATAGCTGCTTTCCCTCTGTTACCAGACTCCTGAATGACCGTCTAATGGACTGAACTGATCTCTCTGCGCATCTTCTCTACTGAGTAGTACTACACGCCATATGAATCACCTAATGTCTAGGTCTATGTATTTACATTGTGTATCTATCGTATGTCCTATATTTTTTCATGCATGGAACGACCTGTCTGGTCTACACGCAGAACAATACTTTTCACTATACCTCAGTACATGTGACAATAAAACCAAATCCAAAATCTGTGAAATGAAGGTAAAAGTCTTCCCTTTAATGTTGTGAAACTATGGGTCGGGATTCTCCGAAATCCCGGCCAAGTGTTGACGCCAGCGTAAGCACCGGAATCGTGCACGCCAGTGTCAGCGAGCCTCCTGGTCCAGCAATTCACCAGTCTCCAGAGAGCTAGCTAGCATGGTGCCGGAGTGCTGCGCGCTGCTCCGGCGCCGAAAACCGGCCCCCACATGGCCGGCGCTGGTTCGCACCTGCGCACGACAGCTGTCTCCGTGCCACGAATGCGAGTGGGTGCCGTCTCCGTGCCAGAGAATGCACGTGGTTGCCATCTCCGCGCAGGCGTGGTGTAACATGTTGGGGACCCTACAGCGAGCCACATGGAAGATGGTAGGCCCCTCCAGATCACGGCCTCCCGCCAATCGGAAGCTCCCGATCGCGGGCCTGGACCTCGTGGAGGCCCCCCCCCAGAGTCAGATCCCCCCGCTCTAGCAGGATGTTCACTGCGGTTGCTGGTCCGACCTCCCGCTGGGTGGTACCAGGTTGATATCACGCCGCCAGGACTTGGTGGAACTCGGCGGGAATTTGGCCCGTTGCCCGTGGAGAATCGCCGCGGGGGTCTATTTCACCAGCACCCGACTGGCGCTGCAGCGACAGCGCGGGTACGATTGCTCGGTGTCGGAGCAGAGTGGCGGGAATTTCCCGCACCCCCGGCGATTCTCCGACTCGCCACAGGCTTGGAGAATCCCGCCCATGAACTGTGTTTTTCACCATCAATTTCATTGCCTTTTATTTTTTCAAACCTGTGTGCATGTCTAAAGGCCCAAAAGATTTGGTATCAATTGTTTCTGTTCAATTTCACAGACCATTGCCTTTTATAAAGCCCCTGGATGGCAGTTTCAAAGGAAAGATTACAGTTGTCTTTTTATACAGCTCTATAAGAGTCCATTAACTCTGAAGTACTTTCTCTTTTGAGAGCTGTACTTTCTAACCACAGTTTTGTTATGAAGAGCTTCCTAGAGCAAAATGTTTTTAAAAGAAATGGTCCTAGTGCCAACGGAAAACAAAACAGTCCCAATTCCCTGCTGGGTTGGTGGAAGTAACGGGAGAATAGTGGACGACAGGGTGATGCATTGGTTAGTACTGCTGGCTCATGGCGCCGAAGACCTGGGTTGAATCCTGGCCCCGGGTTACTGTCCGTGTGGAGTTTGCACATTCTACCCATGTCTGTGTGGGTCTCATGCCCACAACCCTTAAGATGTGCAGGGTAGGTGAAATGGACCCGCTAAATTGCCCCTTAATTAGAAAAAAAATAATTGGGTACTCTAAATTTATATTTTATTAAAAATTCAAATGGGAGAATTGCAACCTTAAGATTTACTATATAGTTTCTACTATCACTCCCTACATCGTCAGTGTCATCCCCAAATCCTCAGGATCAAATCCTACATCTTCACATATTTCCTCAATGTTTGTTAGCACTCTGAATATTTCATCATTGTTGTCAAAGGCAACATTTGTAATATCACTCCTACATTTTCAGTCTTACTGCATTTCAGTGTTCGTTGAAACATTAAATATTTTCATCACAGACCACATCAGAAGTCATTTCTGCTTGAGCTAAAGTACAGAGATTTCTTGGTGATCCTGTTGTTGAACACAATATAGAACTGACCATGTGAAAACCATGGGCCTTTTAGATGCAGCCCTACCATCTTGAGGCTCCTACTTTGTGCTTTGTTGAATAACATTGTAAACTTTGATTGGAAATTGCAATCGCTTAATCTGAGAAGGGTAGTTTGATGGGATCATTAGAATTCTTGGAATTAAATTATATTCGCCACCGAATTTCACCATTATGATTGTAGCTTCTAAAACATGAGTAGTAATTTCTTAATTGCTGATCTTGCTCTTTGCATGACCTATAGACATGAAGGTTTTTGAATGGGATCATTGGGACACCAACTTTCAACAATAAAGTGTAATGAGACATGCTTGATGGTGTCAGAGAATTGAGGAATTCTACATGGTATTGTGTAGCATCATCGGCCTCTGATAAATGTCAACTGATTTGTACAATACTTCCTCTGCAATTTCTTTCAATAATTGTTCATTAGTCTTATCTATATTAAGTTTTTTTGTGGAGTTGACATGGTTCTTCTAAGCAATCAGCATTTTTGTGATTAAATTTGATGTTTGGGAATATTCTGTTTTCAGATCCTCTTTGTTATATTTGTTCCTTATCCACTAAAACATGGCAGAGGAGCACTATTGGCACAAATACATGAGCTAATTTCCCTTGCCTAGGAGAACTGTCGGGGGTCTCAGAGGGATCATAATCATGATCACTTTCAAATAAGGTGACATGTCCGACTGCAGTAATGACAGAGGAATTTCGCCACTGTCAGCCTCAGGGAAGGTCATCGCAAAGTTCTCCTTAATCACCTTTTCCTTGTGGCAAGCTCCCCACAGAATTGTAATGCAGATTCCGCCTACTAAGGGGTATAATGGCCTTGATCTCTACCATGCAACAACTAAAAGTGAAATGCAGGGAACAGCACCAACCCTTATAAGTGGCCTCCTTTGACCTCACAAAGGCCTTGACACTGTCACACATGAGGGATTATGGAACGTTCTCCTGTTTCGGTTACCCACAAAAGTTTGCCACCATCCTCCGGCTGCTACACAATGACATACAAGTCATGATCCTGACCAATGGATCCTCAACAGACCCAATTCATGATCAGATTGGTGTGAAGCAAGGATGTGTCATCGCACCAACACTCTTTGTGATCTTCCTTGCTGCTCAGAGGTTAGGGCCTATTAAATATGACTGGGTAGAGCAGACTTTGCCTATCAGGAGCTGAGGAAGTTGGCAATTTTGAAAGTATGTTACTGGATCTCGAAAGTGTTAAGATTCCCTTTGTTCCTAACTTTAAACCAATTGCAATCCCAGATGGAACTCTTCTTCTTACGCAGTCGGGTTGAGGATGACTTGCTTCCGCACACTAAAAAGGTATTCTAAGGTGACTGAGGAGTCCAATGTGTGAACTACAGTCTCTGTCACAGGTGCGGCAGTTGGTGGTTGGAGGAGTGGCTGGGTGGGGTGACACACACGCCTGTTGTTGACACTTGGGGTTGGTGCTGTTCCCTGCATTTCTCTTTTAGTTGTTGCATGGTAGAGATCATGTCCATTATTTTTCTCTCGCTCCACACTCTGCCCATGCCCCACCTCTCTCTTGGCTAGGGCACATATTTCTACCACTCAGAAAGCACTTGTTTTCACATCTAATATTTAAAAATGTTATGCATTGCGGCTGCAGTAGAAAATTTACACCTTCTCTGAGAAGATGTTAATATAGTGTTACTAATATTATTTCAGAGTTAAATGAAAATCTCTTGGATGAGACCTGATATGGCTCACACAGCCAGTGTAAAAGTCATATTCTGCAACATCTGCCGACACCTTCTACACCTCTTCGTAGTCCATCTACTACTATTCCTGGAGGCCTACCTCTCCCTGGTGCTCTATGGTTGCTCTTTGCAGAATAGAGCATGCGACCACAAATTTTGAAATGTCAGCTGGGTTGAATTGTGGGGATTCCCAGATCTAACTAGTCACCTAAAGCATTCCTTCAGCATGTCAGTGCTGTGATTGATGGTTACTTGGGTAGATGCACATACTTCATTATTTCTCTGCTCTGTTGATTTCCTGGGGGATCTGTCATGATTCATGATTGCTGAAAATAGTCTTGATTGCCCAGGAGCCATCCTGAGACTTGTTTAATGCGTCAAATATTTGGTGGGACCTTGATAGCCTTAAAATAAAGGTATTGCAACAGCTGCTTGCCTGTAGCTATCATTCACATACATCAGGGTTTTTCAAACTGCGAGCCACGACCCTCGGCGGGTATGGGGCAGGGTCATGTAGCAATCGGTCGCAGCATTCCCAATCATTGGGGAAGCACCCAATGGTCGCAACCGGTTTTTAAATTAAGAATGCCAATCACAACCGACTTTTAAATGTGAGTGATGCAGTATTCCGCCAGCAGTAGCACAGAGAGCAGGTCACATGCCCATCATGTACATGGACATCTACGTCCATGCTGTTGGCACAAAACAGAGGAGCAGTTCCTCCATTTTCTATCTGCAAACAAGCAGGGCAACTGAATTGTGAAGAACTGAAGGTATATAGTTTCTTATAAGGAAGAGAGGACCAGACACAAACAGACCAAGATTTCACAACTGAATCTGCTGGAGTGAGCTGCGCAGGAGAGTCCACGGCAGGTCAAAGCAGTGCTCATATGAGCTGTACTCAGAGCGCCAGGGCCTCTGGTGAACAGCCTATTAAGAAAAACTGAAATCCAGAACAAAGCCATATAAAGATGATTTCTTGAAGTATGGCTTTGTTAATTGTGTCAGTGCAAAACAGGATGCAAAGTTCACGTGTGTTCTGGGCAGGAAAGGACTGGCAAATAAGAGTTTAAAACCCTCCAAACCTTTGAAGGCAGTGGAGACTAAGCACGGCAAGTTCGACGAAAAAGCTCTTGTTTTTTTTCAAAGGATGCAGTGAAAACTTAAATCATCGGCTGAAGCCCTTAGCAGAAATGTAACGTTAAATGACAAAGCAAGTGAAATTGTGAGGGCCACGCAGGCTGCTGCATTAATGGTGCGCAAAAATTGTGGGTCGCAAAGGTGGGCCGTCGTGGGTCGTGAAGGCCGGCATAGGTCCCAAAGGTTGCCAATTAGTAAAAGTGGGTCCCGGGAAAAAAAGTTTGAAAAACACTGACTTACATTAATAAATTAAACATTCGTCAATTGGAATTTTTGCAATCCACGTAGATGGTGATTTCGTGGAAATGAAGCATGTGAACCACATGAGTTTAAACTAATCTCCAGGGCATTTAAGAATGTGGTGAAATTGCAAAGAACACTCGTGCTGCTCCTTCCTGGTTGACCATGGGGAACAAAATCAAATTGTTTGCTTAAGTGAAGAAAGCATTAATCATTTACCTTGTGCATCAATGTGCTGTGGATTGACTAACACGGCTAGTATTGCCAGTAAAGTGATTGGGAAACATAGACGTTCAGATCTGTTAGGATCTTCAAAGCCACTGGTCTGGTTGCAGTTTACCATGCAGCATAACTCAGTAATTGCATTGTTTGTGAATCAAAGCTTGTGCAAGCATCACTGCTCCTGACAGTTGTAGGTACGTGTGTCAATGTGTGTAAATACAAATATGAGAGTAGTAACAGTTGGTGCACAGACCAGGTTAGCAAAGAGTACATTGGTGCAGGTTGCAGGCCTTGAATTCCTTTTTTGGTTTGTCTACTCTGACACCAATAAACCGATGTGAACCATTCCATTACCACAAAGTGAAAATGCACCACTTCCTCTCTGCACAAAATTGTATTCAATTGTGTGTGGTTCTTCAGAGTAACTTCAAATTGGAAACACTTGTTATGGGCCAGGGTTCAGAAAACTCCAAAGTATATCATGGAGTTCACCTGACCTACAACTATTTATTGATTTTGGTTATGAGGAGCACAAGAGCCTGCCCTTCAGGTGTTGTTCAACAGAGTTCTTAGGCGCTTTAATCAAAAGAAAAGCTTTATTCTATGAATTTAATTAACAGTTTTATAACACACACAGTAAGAATTTTCATCAACTATAAACATAAAGACCCGACACAGCTACAATAATCTATGTATAACCCTGAATCAATTCCCCCTTTAACTGTTCCAATTCAGTAACAAAATTCAAATAAAATCAGAAACACCTTTTTAAAGGTCTGGCCCAGCACACAGCACTCTTACTGGTGTAAGACTTGTTATTGATACTCTTGTTCCCCTTTCCAAACAGCAGGTTTGAATTCCAGTCTGGAAACAGCTTTTAAAATGAAGATGTAGAAACACTTTCAACCTGTGCAGTTCAAAACCAGTCTAAAACCAAAAGCGAAAGTAAAACCTTACATAGCCACAAACCAGCTCCAAACTCAAAGCAAAAGTATAAACGCAGAGCCACAGCCCAGCTCCACCCACACAATGACATCACTGAAGCCATGTGATGAGACAAAAACATTTCTTAAAGGGACACTCCCATGACACACTGAACACAAAATGAAGGCCAGCTTTTAATAAAGCTGACAAAATTACGTTTTAGCTATTGAACAGTTTGTAACTTGCTGAAACACACTAAAATCTAAGATGAGGCATATTCCCATTGATTGCATAATATTACTTTTGAATAATTCATTAATTAAACCAGTTTACAACCTGCACATTTTGAATTTCACTAAGAGAAAATACACATTTTAGCTTTAATACAAATCAACATTTTTGGCATCATTAGTGTTGAGCTTCTAATACAAGAGAATATTGTAAAGTTTTGCAAAACAGTTTAGCTCAAAGTACCCAATGAGTAATAAATGGGAGTAACATTGGGAGTATCTGAATATTTTCAGTAATAATTTGTGCTAGTTAAAAAAACACAACCCGTCCCCATCTCCCACCCTCCCAGGATCTGTATCACATCACTCCAGGGTGTTGGGACTGTGTTGGCACCGTCAGTCGATCACTGTCGAGGACAGGGGTGTGATGGTAACCCATAGAGAGCTTAGCGCCAGTGCTCCTCAATCCATGCCATATTCTGACCCCTGCCTGCCTGCTGAGTGCTTGCTCACACCAATCACCTGCACACGTTGTGCCGAGGGAGGGGGGAAATGCCTGGAGAGATGGGCCAAGGGTTTGGAGGTCGGCCCACATTGCGGAAGAAAGTGACAGAGGCTTCATAAAGGTTGTGCACGAGAGTGTTTATTGTGGTAAAGGTTCCCCACTCTCCCATGGTGGCACCTCCCCCCCCCCACCAATCCCTACTGACCTCCCCCTCCCCCGGTGCCCTCAGTAATCTTCAATGTGATTTGCCTACCTAGCTCTACCAGTACATCTAGGTGTGACCCCAGGATGCATATCAAAGGTGGAGGCAGCCAACTGCTTACCACGTCCATTGGCCTTCGATGACCCTATCATCTCCATCAGCTCTGGGATTACTTCTTCCGTGGGCTTATCATCAGGCTGGGACCCAGCTGGGTCCTGGGATCCAGCAGACGTCTGACTGCTGTCTTGCCTGGGGGTTCCTGCCTCCACCTGATGTTCATCAGCAGCAGTGAGGTGCTCACCAGAGTGTGCCCCAGAGGCCTGAGCACTAACATTTCCCAC
The DNA here is from genome assembly GCF_902713615.1 of Scyliorhinus canicula. NCBI lineage: Eukaryota > Metazoa > Chordata > Chondrichthyes > Carcharhiniformes > Scyliorhinidae > Scyliorhinus > Scyliorhinus canicula. The sequence goes on along the minus strand of NC_052159.1, from coordinate 82,431,729 downwards.
CGAGGTGTGTGTAGCTGTGCTGCTGGAGGGTGGGGTTGACAGCTGTGATGCGTGGATCATGGGTTCCTCAGAGTTCCCCTCAAAGGTGGTCTCGTGGGAGACTGGAGAGGGTGCCGTCTGGGATGGACCTGCACCGTCGGCTGGAGGACCTGCGGGAGAATGGACATGTGTTCAGTGGGAGGGATGGGTCAGTCAGTGAGGCAATAACACTGCACATTTGACAGGTCCCCTGGTGGCTCCTCACCTCTGCCGCGTCTGCCAACCTCTTCGTGGGTGACCGCCCTGTCCTTGACCACACCAGTAACCTCCAGGACCCACTCCTCGAAGGAGGTGAAGATTCTTAAGTCGGCACCCCACCACCAGTCTGGGCCCTCTCCCGGCGAATGTTCAACAGCTTTTCCTGAGGAGACACAGCGATGGTGGGGGGGGGGGGGGGGGGGGGGGGGGGGGGTGGAGAGGCGGGGTCCCTGTATAGCTTTGAAAGATTACAGCAATACATTGACGTGAATTAACCAGGTTATAACTCAACTCATGGGCAGCACGTGGCACCGTGGTTCGCACTGGGACTGCGGCGCTGAGGACCCGGGTACGAATCTCGGCCCTAGGTCACTGTCCGTGTGGAGTTTGCACATTCTCCCCACGTTTGCGTGGATTTCATTCCCACAACCCAAAAGATGTGCAGGTCAGGTGGATTGGCCACGCTAAATTGCCCCTTAATTGGGAAAAATAATAATTGGGTAATCTAAATTTATTTTAAAAAAATAACTCAACTAATGTCCTTTGTATTTATTGTGCCTTTTGAGACCATCTGTCAAAAAAACTAGACATTTCCTTTCTGCTGGATAAATTATTTGATATAAATTGTAATAATAAAAATAGAATTCCATCATGGACTGAATAAAAACATTTTAATCTACTAAAAAGAAAATTAATAAAATGATCAGCAAATTGTTCACCTTTTTGCTGTAAGAAAATGTTAAATTGTTCTTTGGAGACGTATTTATTTTCATATTTTTTAAGAATGGTGATTGGTGTGAGTTGTGTTCTATAAAATGGGAGGGCTGAAGTGTTTAGTATTTGTGTTTTAAAACATGAATATTGGGCGCAATCCTAATAATAATAATTGCTTATTGTCACAAGTAGGCTTCAATGAAGTTACTGTGAAAAGCCCCTAGTCGCCACATTCCGGCGCCTATTCGTGGAGGCTGGTAGGGGAATTGAACCCGCGCTGCTGGCCTTGTTCTGCACTACAAGCCAGCTGTTTAGCTCAGTGTGCTAAACCAGCCCCACGGGGTTGCATGGATTTCGCACAATCTTCCGATGGTTTGTCAGAGTGTCAGTGAGAAAACTGGCGTGTAGCTCTCCAGCTGCACAGCCTGAGTTTTCTCTCCTGAATCTTTGGCACTGTGCACAGAGAATTTGGAGGCATGGTTTCTGCCACCACTCTTTTGGAGCGGGGCCTGATGGAACGGGCATCAATGGCTCCGCCGAGATCGTGGCACTATCTTTAAAGGATGCCATGATATGCGTTAGAAATAAACTCTCCCACAGACACGGTGGACACTCCTTCAAGCATCAGAAGAACACACGCCCCTCGACACAAATATCGGGGTAACCCCCCCACACACAAGGGGCACCCCACCCCCATGGGCCTCCCCAGAAGGCCTGCCTCTGGCACTGCCAGGTTGGCATTGCCCGAGCATTTCCCCTCCACCCAGTGGCTATGTACCTTTGCGCCCCAGCGGGTTCCCCTAGACAGCTTCATATTTTTCAGAAGCTGTTGTAAACCTCACTGATGTCACATCACGTTGGTTAGTGGGGGGGTTCCCTACCTGGGGGGATCATGTGGCGGGAAAGCCCTTTAAATAGATCTAAATTTATTCAAATGTATTTCTGGGTGGGAACTTCATTGCTTCACCGACAAGGGGTGGGGGAAATCCGACTGATGAGATCTCTAGCCGGGATTCTCGTTCCCATGGTCTGGTCAGTGTTTCCGCCAGATTCGCCATTATTACCCGTGGTGAACGCTGGCAGAAAGTCCCCCACCAATAAACAATGTTTTCCATTGCCTCACCTTCTTGTCTGATACAAGTAATTCAAGCAAGTTTAAACTAAATCAAGTTGGATGTATTTTGCTTTTTTTTATGCTTAGTAAATGGATAGTCTTCTCTACAGCATTTGGTGCCTCGTAGGGTAATGGGTGGAGTTCTCCCATGCTCCTGCCAGCCGGTTCAATCACCGGTGGGGGGGAAAATGCAGCGAGAGTCAATAAGTCAGTTTTACATTGATAGGGATTTCCCACATGTTCTTTCACTGGTGCCCAACATGGCTGATTGGGAAACCGCTAGTGACTGGGGTGAAACTGATTTGCATCTCACTAATGGGATGCAGATGAAGACCCGACCGGAATTGTCCCCCCACTTCTGATTGTCAGCAATGCCAGCAGGAAAACACGCTGATCCAGAACATGCCTGGAACAACATGGCATACAGGACTTAGGTGAAGATTGCCTGGGCCTGCCCCCAGAGTTTTGGATAGAGGCCACCAGCGAATCTGGACACAGCAGTGGGTCGGGGGAGCATCTATCAGGCAGATCTTCCAGCTTCAGTGTCTTCAAGGAGGTCTACCATCCAGCCTTGAGTTTTCTTGGAGATCCATCTTCTTTCTTCAATCCTGGGTCAGTGATGTTGGGCACCTTTTCAATATGCAACACATATGACAGCAAGACGCCCACTATGCCATGGAATACCACAGATAAACCCACAGATGCATAATTAATTAATGTGGAGCCAGAACACATGGCATGGTTTCCTGTAGGCCTCAGCAATGGGAAACGCTCCCTGTCCCTGTCTCCACTACAGGACATAGTTCCAGATGGTAGAATTCTGCCCAGTAAAATAGCAAAATGAAAATATTTGTAAAATTAAATTTAAAAAGCAGTGAAGTTGAGTTATAAAGACTTAGTCCTTGTGCCTATAAATGTGGCACTGAAGTATTACCATGAATATTAAGGAATTAATTTTGTAAAATCATTGGAGACAAAAGCAGCATTAAATGTTTTACCTTCTGAAGTGTAAAATTTGTGTACAATTATATCAGTCAATTTAATTTACTGATCAAATTTTGACCACTTGCAAACTTATTGCATAATGGTTTCTTGAATCAAGAGGCATATAAAGGAAGCACGTCATACTATATTCTTTGCGAGTACTTGTTAGGTGTGATTTAACACCCAAAAACAGAGCCCCTTTTGGATAGGTATAGCCGGGTCTAGCGCCTGCAGCACCGAGAACGACCCCGCCATCAAATGGGTCTCTGTTTTTCTTTCTGACCTCAGTTGGGAACTCCCCGCCATGGCTACATTTACCTTACTTCCTGCACTGACAAGGTGCCACTGCCAGAATGGTGCTGTCGGGGTGCTCCAAGTGTCAGTGCCAAGGTGCCCATGTGCCTGTGGGACTACCAGCATACCACCCTGCCCAGAGCCTGACCACCTGGGCTTTCGATGGCTTGGAAGACCCCCGCCCCCCACTCCCCCAGGTTATCCCTGATCGACGTTTGTGTGGACCAGAGCTAAACGGTACCATGGCACGGTCTCCCTGGCGCAGGCATTCATTCCCAGGCCTTAGAAGAATCAGGCTCCTACATATTTAAATGAGCCTAATGGCTCACTTAAATATGTTAATCTGGATCTTGCCCAGTGAGGGTGAGATCCTCTGAGATTTAACGACCTGTCACGTCACTGAGGCAGGTGCGACAAAGCCCTTCAATCGCACCCATTAACTTTCTGTTGAGTGCCAATACACTGAACAGTGATGCACTCAAGGCCAATTTCACAAACCTACCGAAAAGCAACTCACATGCTTGATTTTTAAGAAAACCTTAATTTTAAACTCTCTCGCTTGGCCCTCCCTTCTCTACCTTTTGATTCAAGGCTCCTTAAGCATTTAAGAACCAACAGGCCAAAAATTGAGGCCTTATAGGCATATGAAATAGTAAGCCTGTTAGTGGCCGGAGGAGAGGATCTGAAAGATTGAAGCTGTACAAGAGTACTGTTTCTCAATTGCCATATGGAAGCCACTGTATCAGTTTAAGTATCCCAATTTCAGTGCTGGGGTGATATGGTTTGCTGGGGTGTTAGGGGTGCAGTGTAACATTTTTATCAGGCTACTATAAACATATAAATATTCAAAGTTGCAAAGTTCATTCTTTTATTCTCAAATCACAAAAGGAAAAAGCTCTGTCTTCACTAATTCAGCATGTTCGAACAATGAAACTTATCCTGCTCAATTCTTTATTCTGATTTCTGATGATATATTGATAATTTGGTTTCTTGATTTGTTATTGTTCAAATTCCTGCCTCTCTAATTGTTAGTGTTGTTTACTTTAAGCTTGAATTATAAGGTTTTCAGTTTTGTAAATGCAGGGTAAAGTCAGAGGTCACATGGGTATAAAATGTCCACTTTGACATCAAATTAAAACACTTTTCACTTTTCGTCTCTAAATACAAAGACATGAATTTAGACTGGAATGGTATTGCTTCAAAGTGCCTCGAAAATGATTTTCAATAAATATCAGGGCAACTGCTTTGAACACCTGAAAGCCATTCACTCTGTAAAAAAAAAATTAACCTGACTATCTGCAGTTTATATTCATGCATCTCAAGTTATTGAAACACCAGACATTTAAACAAATCTTTTTCCCTGCTATTTCAATTGGAATCAAACACCGAGATCACATCATTGAAATGGTGACAAAAGTGAGGTTCCCTGATAATTCACTCAAGTTATCCATCAAGTAGCTGGCCATTTAGACCAGAAAATTTCCAAGCTTGATCCTTGTATTTAAGCTGAATTAGTGATCAGCAAAGAGTCTTCTGGAAAAAAGAGAAAATTGATGGATGAAGAACCAGGAAGAAGAAAAGTGAAAAGGTGATAGATAACTGTCGATCAAATGTTTTTGCTAGAATGTTCATTGCCAATGAAGGTCGGCATTATTTAACAGACAGTATAAAAGTCTCATTTTTAAATTTGGGAAAGACATTTATTCATTTTATTTATGTTCAGAAAAATTGTGCTCACTGAAGTTGAGCTGTTGTTTTACCCTGAGATGAAATACATGTTCTTCAGAATGTGACTTTCAAAAAGCAAGTGGATATTATCAGTCATTACTACAGACCCAGTTACATATAACATGGAGAAAACACTTCCATTTCTGTTCCATTTCATGTTTTTTAACTATCATTTAATGTTAAAATGGTATTTGTCATGTATGACTTGCATGAATTTAAGAAGTTGTTAAGTTTTATTATTTCAGCTGAGCTTTAATTTTCCTGTCTTAACACCTTCCCTCTATAGCATGCTTCATGTATTGTTTCATAAAATTGTTAACTGGCACATTTTGACTTATTTTAAACATGTCTTCATAGGGGCCCGATTTAATATGTGGTTGTACAGCTACTGAGGGTTAATCACAACATATACTGGCACAAATGATTTGTGTAGCTCAAATAATCACAATTACAATTTTGATTTAGTTTCTTCACCAAACAAAAACACTTTTTACCTGCTGAATAGGGCATATTCAACCTATTCAGGCTGAAGAAGCATTATGAACCAATGTAGCTGGCATACCTTTGCACCAGGATTGATGTAGTCCAGAACTACCTGCCTTTCTTAATATCACTAAAGCCTTTCTTAAACAAAGTTGCATATCTCCTTCATCCCCACCCACCCCCTCCTGCCTAACATCAGTTAAAAGGAATGTGAACATTTGAAAATTGGTGATATTGTAAAAAATAAAGTAAAAGGATATAGCAAAGGATGCAAAACGATCAATGAGGAGGAACACCCTCAGTATCGCATGCAGTACTTTCCAATATAAGACTGAAAGTGCCCAATCTTTGGGGTTGGATGTTATTTTTTTTTCTACATGGCAACGATACTGTATTGATATAAAATATAATATTTGATTTTTCAGATACCAGTACATCCCATCAGAATTTGCCCTGACATAAGTGACAAATGTGCGATTATTAAATCGAGCCCAATGTCTTTTGTTCAGAATGTTCCTTTCTTTAAGCCACCTTTTGTTTCTGAACAAATGTTGAATTACTGTTCAGATGTAAAAGTGGAGGAAAATAGCAGTGATAAAAATACATTTTAGGCTCATGTTTGTATATCAGGAATCCCTTAAACATTGTTCTAACCACAAGATCCAAAATCCCTAAAGTGTGATTATGCTTCTTGCATGTAATCTTCAGTGATCAAAATTTGAGCTACCATTAGTGAGATCACATAACTGCAAAATCTTTTCAAGATAGAATATGAATTCAGTTAAAATAGCAATATTGGTAAATGTCACTATTTCTGGTATTTTGGGGCAATGAGTTTATTTAGTGTAAGTTAGATAAAATGAATTGTAAAGAACTTGCTAAATCACATTGCTTAGTTACATGTTTAATGCTAAAGCCATGAACATTCATTATATTCTTTCCATTTTACTGCTCTCACTTTGTTGGAGAGACAGTGAAAACTATATCATTGCCAATCACCACTTGTTATTGAAGCCACCTGATTTTCAATTCCATTGAAATTATTGGAAATGAAAATTGAGCAGTTTCTATATTGCGATTTTAAACCAGAGGGTCAGATTAAAAATCTACTCCAACATAACTGAACCTTGAGGGATAATTTTATGTATGAGTGCAGCTATTTATGTATATATGGGAATCCCAGGCATACCACCCACATCTCTCTATCCACTAAAATAAAAAGACAGAACATTAATGGCAGCATGGATCCAGGGATCCAGGTTCCCAATACATTCAGCTTTTTGGCAAGTTTGGATCTTGGTAGTATGCATGCATATAAAAAAGGTCTCCCTAATCCCCAGTGATTCATGATCACTATTTTTGCATTGAATTGCGAGAGTTCAGGGAAATTTGCAGTTAATGTGTGACATAATTAATGTTCTAAGGTGCTTTATGTTATTTTAAACAGAGATTATAGCTCTTTCTGAGTTTTTTTTTAAAATTGCGATTACCACCATTTTCTGCATGTCAGGGCCTTTAAAGGCTCCTGTAATGGAAATAAATTGGCGTAGGCCGAAAAGAATTCTCAAACTTTATTTTTAGGAAAGGACTAAAATTTCCGAGAAGATTCATTCCCTTAAAAAAGTGATCCAAGTTTGACTTGGATGATGTATCTTGTGAGTACGTCACTGCTGTTACTTCCACTTTTACAACCTGTGAGTTTGTCAGCATGAGTATGACGGCAATTACTGTAGTTGTCCCTGTTTGCCCCATGCCTTTTCTCCTTCACAGTCATTCAATGACAAGCGTAAAAAGAACCTCATCTTTTCACGAAAATTCCCATTCTACAAGAACAAGGACCACAATGAGCACGAAACCAGTGATCCAGAACGTAAGTAGGCGTAAGAGACAGCATAGATCACAGTGTTCACACCCACATGTACACACACACGTACACACTGAGGCAGAGTGAGGCTATACTACTGTGACCAATGTGTGACAGCAATCTGGATCCCATCATATTATTGTTTTTCAAAAGGAGACCTTTTTATAAATAGGTTTGAAAAGAGGTTGCTCCCGGGAGAGGTAGAGACCGTGTCCCTTTTCTTTCAACCTAAGTGCATTGTATTTCAAAATAAATACAAATCTGGCCAAGAATTAAACAAAACGCCATGCTCTTCAAGATACAAGATTGTTTACAGTGTTCATGTAACAGATACATTTTTTTGGAATGTTTCTGATACACCCCTGTATTATGCGAGTGTCCTTTGGCTGTGAGAATGCTATGTTCATCTATTTATCTAACTGCAATCCACTAAGTGTTCAAACTAAGTTTTATCCACCTCTGCAAACACTGTCAATCTATTTGTTGATAGTTCAATATGAAATACAGTTTGCTTTTGGGAACCAAAGGGATACTGTCTTTGAATTGCACCATTTTGGTATGTTTTAATTCAGGCAAAAAAGAACCTCTGGAAAAACAAGTATGATAATGCCATAGTGTTATGTTAAGATACAAGTGGGCTCCTGATTGACTTATCTGCATGGTCTGTCATGGTAGTATTCAATTCAAATCCACTGACTTCTTCCTTCCTCTTCTGCGGTTATTCTTCCTGTCTTTGCTTGCTGTCTGGGGACTACTGGGCAGGAGATCCCCGGGTTAGCCGACGATGGTTATGGAACAAAGACTCTGAGTAAGTTTTGAAGAATGGCCACAATAAAATGCCACTATGTAATTATTATTTTTTGAATTATTATTTGCATACATCCCCAAAGAGAGCCCCAGCATGTAAAATTGAAGCTTTAGTCGGGAACTGACATGAATGTCCTGACCTTTTTAGTTTATTTTGTTTCTGCATGATCAATCGAAACCAGTGCAAAAATCACTGTCTAAACACCTATTAGAATGTCTTTTTCTGCCATCCATTGTTTATTTTATAAGAATAATGTTGTACTTGTGCTGCTGGGACACACAACATCATGTATGGAAGCATATTATCCAGGAATCAGCACACTTCCCGAACCCCTCTGCACTTTGCTCCCTGCCCCTCAAACAAACAATTACAGCTGCTGCTTTAAATGCTATTTCTCAACATAATGAAATGAAATGAAAATCGCTTATTGCCACAAGTAGGCTTCAATGAAGTTACTGTGAAAAGCCCCTAGTCACTACATTTCTGCACCTGTTCGGGGAGGCTGGTACGGGAACTGAACCGTGCTGCTGGCCTGCCTTGGTCTGCTTTCAAAGCCAGCTCCTTAGCCCTGTGCTCACCCAGCTCCTCCTTTATGTTATAATTTTGTACATTTCTGTTATGCAGCATGTGGACAATTCCCTTTCTTAAAATTTATTTATGCTGATACTGCTTTGTGGCACTTTTTTTTAAACTCTTCCTAAATTGCTATATTGTTATTGCAGAACATGTTACTTCTAATGCCAGCGATAGTGAAAGTAGCTACAGTAAGTTTATTTTATTTTGAGTATCATATTATTTCCTGCTTTTTTGCTTACTACACTTAATGAAAGCTAATGGCCTCAATTTCTACTTTTATTATGATATATGTTATAACGTACTAAAATATGTTACATAATATCCATTCTGTTTATTATGTTGTTCTCTGCTGTACAATCAAGGAATGCATGACAAAATTTGATCTAAAACTACTGACGCACATTACACCCATGTTATGCTGTTCAGAAATCTATGACCTAATCTAAAACAATCTTTATTCAACATTTTAATTTTTCGTATATTTGCTGAAATTATTGTGCGTTTAAGGTATTCAAAAGTTAATTTACATTCCTTGTTTTGTTTATCATTCAATTCATTTGTTTTCTAGTTTGTCAAAACAGCTATATGCTTTAGAATAAGTACTGTCTGCATTCCTTTTAAGCCTTTCAAAAATCCGGGAGGACATTTTCCTAGTTAGTAATGGAAAATAATTAAAACAACAATTCTTCCTACAATTCTGTAATGAATTATCTGAAGGTCAAATTATAAATTTTAGAAAAAATTATCCCTTTGAAAAGCACAAAATGTTTGCATAAGATCTTGAGTTTTAAAGGTTTGGTGTTCTTCATACGCACAACAAAATGTTACATTTTTTAAGGCTGTAAGTTCATAAAATATAGGAGTAGAATTAGGCCATTCGGCCCATCAAGTCTGCTCTACGATTCTATCATGGCTGATATGTTTCTCATCTGCTACCTACAATGCAATGTTACAGGCCAAGAGCTGGATTGCGAAATCAGTCAGAGCATTTTCTCCCCAGAACACATGACCTAGGAGCGGGAGGAGGCAATTTAGCCTACAGGGCCTAACACCCTAAATGTGATCATGGCTGATCCCATCCTGGCCTCAACGCCACCGTCCTACCCATTCTCCATAACCCTTCAACCCATTACCAATTAAAAATCTGCCTAACTCCTTCAATTTACTCACTGTCCCTGCATCCACTGCACACTGGGGTAGCGAGTTCCACAGATTCACAACCCTTTGGGAGAAGTAGTTTTTCCTCAATTCTGTTTTAAATTTGCTACTTTTTATTCTAAGATTATGACCTCTCATTTTAGAATGCCCCACAAGAGGAAGCAGCAGCTCCTTTTAGCATCGTGTATACCTCAATTAGATCTCCCCTCATTCTTCTAAACTCTAGAGAGTATAGGCCTAAACTGTTCAATCTCTCCTCATATGACAAACCCCTCATTTATGAGTGAGTAAACTTTATTTTAATAAGAACTGGAATTAAGAATATTTATTTGAGATTTTTTGTTTCTTTCTGTTATTAGGAGGCCCAGAAGACTGCATTCTTTCATATGAACCAGTTACACAGCAAGAAAGTAAGTCAAATTGAATTGCAGAATATAAAACAGCTTTTGGTGCTTCCTTCAGCATTTTTCTGTACATTAAACAGCCAAAATGCCATGAAGATCACACAACTTTAGATATATTTTTTCTTGTAAAAATATATGTGATAAAGATCAATTTAATTGTTATTTAGATAATTCCTCCGCCCCTTTCTGTTTATGATCACGGTGAAAGTAGTTGCTATTTTAGCATTGTAATATACAAACCCCTGAAAAGACTTAGAGCCGCAGTGTAAACTGCAACTCCAGTTAAATGTGCTAATATTATCTCAAATAAAGCACGAGTGGCAGCATGAACAAGAATCTTTGTGATTCTGGTTTTAAAAAACCTCGAGGAAGGAAACATGTTGACTATATTTTTCATCTTCAAGTGTTTTTCTAGTTCCCTCTTTAGTGCCATGATGGTTTCTCTCAACTGCTAATTATGATAATTTATTTAGCATTCAAAAATATTTTACAAGGAATACTCTAATACTAAATCAAAATTTATGTACCTTGTTGCCAAGTGAAAATAATTATTTGCCCTTTATTTTCCCAAGCACTTCCAAACTTTGAAAACTAACATAGATCTCTCCACTTAATATTCTGCGCTGTATTAATAGTTCTTAAAGTCTATCTATAAACTGTCATCCATAGGATTCCAAATTACCCCTTTTCAATGATTCTAGGGGCAGAGTTTTATGGGGCCAGAAAATGCAGTGAGCCATTCAAAAGTCCAAAGATCACACGGCGGGACAGGCTGTAAAATTTCAAGCTAAATATTTTTCTAAATTAAAACACTTATAACTACAGAGTAAAGTTTCTCAGATTGAAGTTAAATTTAATCATCAATAATAATTACTTTAAAAATCTTTTGCAGCAATACTAATTTCTAAAGAGATTAAAGTAAAATTTTACTCAAAATTCTCAACAAGAGTGCTTTTAATGTTTTTTTAAATAAATGTAGAGTACCCAATTCATTTTTTCCTATTTAAGGGGCAATTTTGCATGGCCAATCCGCCTACCCTGCACATCTTTGAGTTGTGGGGGCGAAACCAACGCAAACATGGGGAAAATGTGCAAACTCCACACGGACAGTGACCCAGAGCCGGGATTGAACCTGGGACCTCGGCGCCGTGAGGCAGCAATGCTAACCACTGCGCCACCATGCTGCCCCTTTAATGTTTTTTTTAAGGTTCATCATCCCATCATCCCATCATTTAAGGTTCATCATCCCATCTCTTTGCTTTTGCACTTAGTGCTCTATGTACTATGTACTATGTACTAAGATGGCCTTTAGTTTTTTTTTCCATGTCGGTGCAACATCGAGGGCCGAAGGGCCTGTACTGCGCTGTATCGTTCTATGTTCTATGTTCTATGTACAGACCCAGAATCCTTTTTTTCAGTCTGCAAACCTACTTTTAAATTTTTCTTCCTTTTTCCAATTCTGTACAAAGTGTCAACTACTTTTTCAAATTAAAGACTCTATCTACTGCAGATTATGTAGATTTTTTTGAAAGACCCAAATCAGTAGGTGTAACCTTTCTTTACAAATTCATGTTCACTGTCCCATATCTTTCTGGTGTTCAGTTATGTTCCTCAAAGCGATTGCTACGAGACGAACCAATTTACATTTAACTGGCTTACTCATTCTCCCTATTTTGAGCAGGATTAATGTTTGATGACTTCCACCTTTGACATAATTCTCAAAAATCTTTGACCATAGTATTATTTTTGTGCACGTTTAATGTATGTAGAAAGTTCTGAATGCAGCAACAATGGTTCCTTAGAACATGGGAATTGTTTTAGACTTGATTTCTTTAGCCTTTTCCACTTGACATAATTACAAGTTGTAATCTTTATTTTTATGTGGTAGAGAGACTTATAAATTTGAATGGATTTTAGGCATTCATCACTTCGCCATCTGCTAATTGAAGTCTAGTTGAAAAAGACTATTGTGGTAACTAAAACCTGTGAGATCCACAGCATCTGGTGCAACACAAAAGCATGGAAATAGTGTTCGAGATTCGTGTTGGAAAGAAAAACACACTTGGTTCAAAAATCCATGGATCGATTTCGGAGACTTCCTTTCCCAATTCGTGACCAGGGGAACCTTTTGCGGATCTTTGCTGGTGATGGTACTGAGTATCAGCTGGTGACAGGAAAATTATTCAAAAGCAAAATACTGTGGATGCTGGAAATCTGAAATAAAATCAGAACATTCTGGAAGTACTCAGCTGACCAGGCAGCATCTGTTGAGAGAAAGAGTTAATGGATGGAATTCTCCCATCCTGCCCACCACAGGTTTTGTAATGGGTGGGAGAGGAGAATCCATTCCTCTCCCAGCCATTACAAAACCCGTGGCAGAAAGTTGGAGACCCACCAGTGCAAAAGTAATTTGTGATTCTGCCGATGGCAGGCTAATGGCAGGTCGGTTATCCCGCTGTCTAGCAGTGTGAACACATTCATTACCATCTAATGAATGCTCCTTAAAACAACTGCCCACTGGAATCGCGTGATGCCTTCCAAATTAGCATCACGCAAGTGGGAAATTATTTCAGCCTGAAACCCATTTGAAAAGGAATGGCGCTCACACGTCGGACCTCAGTTCGCTCATGACTTCGAGGGAGTACAGTATACATAGCCAACCTGCCATAGCGCTCTGCTGGTCTGGTTGAGCTGAATGGCACACTCCTGGGTCTCCAGGACTGGTCACCGCCTGATCTTTGGCTCTGCTGTCCAGAAGAACATGACTGTGTAATGATACTGTTACAGGGCTCCACTTTCATTCACTGACCAGTATTGTCACCAGGTGCGGGGAGTGCAGCGGTGTTTTCTTGGTGGATGCCACCATTGTCCAGAAGGACATTACTGTGCACTGGCACTCCAGCAGAACTCCACTTAAGGAAACAGGCATTTCAACCAAGATAGAGTGTGGGGAAAGGGTGGGAATGATGAATACCAGGGGGACAATGGAGAAGGAACTGTGCAAGGGATATGATGGGGAAAGGATGAACATAAGGGGACAATGGGAAAGGAAGGCTGTGAAAGGGGTATGAGGGAGGATGGGGTCAGAATGGGCGGCAGCAGAGCAACAAGGAACAATGCAAGATAGAGTGTAAACTGAGGGGTGGGAAGCTGGAGCCTGACAAAAGTACATGAAACACTGACAAATAAGGGCTTGAAAGGGATAATGTTTGAGTTGGACAGATTGCAATAGGATGTGGGGGGGGGGGGGGGGGGGGGCAGTTGTTAAAGTAGCACAAGAGGGATGGGTTGCAAGGAAATTCAGAAGGAGGGGGTGCTTGGGAGGGGACCCGATAGTTCTCAGTTATCAGGACAATGGGGAATTCTGTGAAACTCCAAGTCCATGGTATGGGGCTTGTCACAGACTACATACACTCCTGTGTTGATGAGGAAAGGATCAGATAGCAGAGGCAGTCCTCGTCAGATGTCAGATTTTACAGACAGTCCTGGGGTCCAGCGGGCATGCTGCATGATGAATCAGTGGGCGTACAATGTACTCCAGCTGCAGGGAAGTGCAAGGGCTGTGTGCTCCAGAGGGAAAATGCACAACTTGGCTTGCAGAGATACCTCACCATTGCTATCCTTCGGTTTGGGTGTGTCTGTACTGGGCTGCAGATGGAATGGTGATGATAATTGGAGACATCTGCAGTAGATTGGAAACACATAATAAGGTGGTGGGGGGCGGGGGAGGGGAGCATTGGGTGATCTGAAATTCTCCTGGGGGGGGGGTGGGGGTGGGAGGGGCACATGATGGGATCCACCTCAGTAAGTGACCGTGCACACAGCCTCTAGATGAGGTGGGTAGAAGTCCGTATGAGGCATAGGCATGACTCAAGTGATGGGTTTAAGGGAGAGAGTAGTAATGTCCACCACAACAATGGGATCCAGTATTATTGAGAGAGGCTAGAGAACAACAGGAGGGAGTTCTAACATCACATCATGAGGCCTCAGTTATATAACTGACACATGGACAGTGAGAGATGGAGCATCAAGTTTGTTTCAAAGTGATAGTGAAGAATCACCATCTTGCAGTAGCACAGTTATGATGCAGTTATAAATCAAAACTACCAGCGAATCTGAACAGGAGGGATCTGAGGCAGTGTAGGAAGAGTGCACTGCTGGACTAAAAGATGCCCATTACATTATTGGTGGCAGAGGAATGAACAGGAATCTGCTCAGGGAGAAAGGAGGATAACCTCCTTGGGAAGAAAGCCTCTGAAAGCCAATGCCTTCATCAGCGCTGTGGCAGGAGTATTCAGAACTCAGTGACTACACATCACAGTCGCTGTATCGCAAGAGGAGCATATAGGAATTAAAAATTTGGAGTGTAGGCAATAGTGAAGGAGGCACAGCTGCATCATATTCCATCAATGAAGGTCATTCACATGTTCACCGGAATTGACAATCCTAACAGGCCAAAGGCCATCCATTCATTTGCCATGAGCACCTGATTGGTCAACTACTATGCCGCATCAGAAATTGGAGCACTAAACTGGGTTGGATCATACATCTCATTTACACCTTATCATCCCACACAGGGCTCCAGATGTTACATATCTGGTACGGTATCTTGGTCACCTCGGTGTGTGTGTCTGTGTCTCAGGGACAAGGCTTTATTAGTCACAATGCAAGTAGGGCAGGTAAAACTACTGACCCTTACAGTTACCATAGGTTTCATATTCTGAGTTTCACTCTCTTGACCCTTTTAATCATTAACGTCATCAATGTTTCATTTCGGAGAGAAGGCAAAAGCAGAAGTGGATCCAGGGCTCAATACTGCCTTTGTCAGGGTCCTAATGCAATGGAGGAGCTGAAGGAGGGAGAGGCATCACTGAGCACAGCCCCAGCAGGAGTCCCATTTATGGGACATGGTCAGCGGGGTGGGGCGGGGGGGGGGCGGGATGCAGACCATGAACTGGAGGATCAGGAGGAGAGAGGCAGACAACAGAGGTGACTCACCAGGCCTAAGGTATACAACAGAAGAGTCTCCTATTTACAAATGAGTGAGAGACAATGCCTGTGGATCATTCCAGGGGTCAACAGGGTAGCTGTGTGGCATCCCTGAGTCTACAACACATAGTTGCATCAAGGAGGTTATAGATGTTCCTTACAGGAAGACACATCAGTATGTGAGGTTTGCCCTGGATGAAGATGGCAAAGCTGGGAGATTCACCAGCCATCTCAGGCTTCCCCGGTTTGCAGGATGCCATAGACAGCATCCTCTAATGTTTAGAAATCTCACAGGTTACCATTCCATTAATATAGAACTGGTGCATGGTCACCGGAAGCATGTACTGCATGTTTTTGCTCGTCACTCTGGGAGTTGCCATGACTCTTGCATTCTGAGTCACTCCCAGGTGCCTAAGTTTTTACGAGGGACCTGAACGGTTGCCGGAATAGCTACTTGGGGAAAAGGGGTTCCCACTGAAATGTTGGCTGATGTTACCAGTGTGTTGCTCTCAGAGCCGTTCCGAGAAGAGGTACAGCACAACTCACAGCTCCACACGCTCCATTATGGAGCAGACCACAGGGCTTCTGATGAGATTTAGATGCTTGGAAGTTGGATTACACTCCCGATAGGATTTCATGCAAAATCACATTGTGTTGCACTCTTCACAATCTGGCAAAGCACAGAGATGATTTCTTGCCAGAGGGTGAAATGGAGGAGGATGAGAACTGATCAGAGGATGAAGATCTGGAGGCCCAAGAACTTGAAGAGACTGCAGGGAGGCAGGTTCAATGTGATGATGCCATGGAGGAAGCAAGACATGGGAGACATGCCTGTGACATTTTAATTGTTGACAGGTTCCAGGAAGAGGAAAGTTTAAAGGAGGCCATATGGCCAGATTTATCTTGGCCCTCAATGCCATTCACTTTTAACTCGGGGGATGTCCAACCACTCGCAGCAAGTTCTAGCCTCATGAATCACCAGGCCATGATCTCTGCATTGGTCTGCAGTGCTCTGTGAACGTGCTCACGCTGAGAACTGGGAGTCCACTGAGAAACAGGAGCGATGCAAAAGATGACTTGAAACATTCACTACCAAATAATGATTCAAACATTGGACATGGCTAGGAATCTCCTCCCATGCATATCTTGTGCCACTGAGAAGACACAAATGTCACTAGAAAATCAAAGTTGATGAGCAGCCCTAACACAATGGCCTTCCTTGAGAAAGAAGTGGTAAAGGTGCATGCATCACAGACTTCAAATAAGGATTCAAACACATC
Organism: Scyliorhinus canicula; assembly: GCF_902713615.1. NCBI lineage: Eukaryota > Metazoa > Chordata > Chondrichthyes > Carcharhiniformes > Scyliorhinidae > Scyliorhinus > Scyliorhinus canicula. The sequence goes on along the minus strand of NC_052159.1, from coordinate 82,415,096 downwards.
TCCTCGACAGAGAATGCAGAGGCTATGTCAAGTGACATTAACATCACAGGAACGTTAATCTCATAACGGGGCACTATCACTGAGTGGGTGGATGACTAGGCCTTGACATAAGAGGTTTCCATTGCACAAAATTGCAATGCCTTCTGTTGACAAAGACATTCACATAACCATCAGGTTCGATTCCCGGCTGGGTCACTGTCTGTGCGGAGTCTGCACGTCCTCCCCGTGTGTGCGTGGGTTTCCTCCGGGTGCTCCGGTTTCCTCCCACAGTCCAAAGATGTGCGGGTTAGGTGGATTGGCCATGCTACATTGCCCGTAGTGTCCTACAAAAAGTAAGGTTAAAGTTGTTGGGTTACGGGTATAGGGTGGATACGTGGGTTTGAGTAGGGTGATCATGGCTCGGCACAACATCGAGGGCCGAAGGGCCTGTTCTGTGCTGTACTGTTCTATGTTCTATGTTCTATATGCACAAAAGTGCAGTTTCTTCATAGTGATGGCACACCTATGATCCAAAAGTGACATCAAACTTTCTTAACTTTCCTAACCCGACCACTACGTCTTGGTGCAGTCCCAACATCCGCAGCAGCGATGAAGGTAACCTACTGACTGCTGTGTCTTAAGGTCTGTGATGACCTTAGCAAACTTCCTCAGGTGGCTTGAGGCCCGGTTTGCCTTGATGAGCAAAGCTCCAACAACACTCAAGCAGTTTAACACCATTCAGGACAAAGCAGCTCGCTTGTTTGGCACCCCTTCCAAAAAACGTTCATTCTCTCCACACACAGTAGCAGTCGTGTGTACCATCTGCAAAATATACAGCAGGAGCTCACCAAGTCTCCTGAGGCATCACCTTCCAAACCCACGGCCACTTTTATTTTGAAGAACAAGGGCAGATGATACATGGAAGCACCACCACTTGGACGTTTCCCTCCAAGTCACCATCCTGGCTTGGAAATATATCATTCACTGTCGCTGGGTCAAAATCCTGGAACTCCATCCCTAAAAGCACTGTGGTTGTACTTACTCCACAACGACTGTGCCCCCCCCCCCCCCCCCCCCCCCCCCCCCCCACCGTCCCCAGTCTGGGCTCTTTCCCTTCCGTTCTGTGCCAGCTTATCCTGGATGAAGGTAAAAGAAAGGCATGTGAGAGGAAGGGATAGAGCAGAGGTTGGGAAAGATGGATGCCCGCTGTGTCTGGTGAGCCCTTCCCAGAAGGGCCCAAAAAAGGGGTGTGAGCTGTATGATAGGTGGGATGGTAGTAATGTGAAAGCTTCCATGAGGCAATCGGGGGTGATGTGTCCCTTGCTAAAGGCTGTGTGAGATCCTTGAAGAGAGTAGCCATTTGAATGCACGATGCCATAATTAGAGTTTGACATTGGAGCAAATTGAAGGATTACTTGCCCTGGTGGAGTAGGTGAGATCATTAATCCTCTTCCAGCACTGGATGGTGTTTTGGCACAGATGCCAACTATGTTGACGTCCCAGGTCAAAGAAGTGAGGTTGATGTGCTTCCTGAAATTCAGGACATGCCTCTGTGCCCTCGCTACCCTGATCGGGACCTCAAGAAGCTGGTGGGTGAAGTGGGGTGCTGCCTTCTTCTTGAGGCTTACAGTGGCCTTCTTGTCGGTGTCAGCTCCCAGCCCACCAGCTGATTCAGAGAGGTACTTACCTGTGCATACTTAATGAGCTTCGAAACACAGAGTTTGATGCGAGTTCCCGCCATTCTGAGCAGCGGGATGGGCATTGCTGAAACTGCCCACCATCGCACTTAGTCTCATAAATGGAAAATTCTGCCCAACAATTCAGGTTGATGACTTTTCATCAGAACATGTTTTATTTTTCAAGTAATGCAGTCCAACCTATCTCAGTCTCATGATACCAGGCTAATAACCTGTCTTTATTTGCAGTACCTCAACAAATGCCTGATGCTCATGTGGGCAAACTGTGGGGGAAATTTAAATTGCCGATCTCCCAATTTCCTGGCTGGCATAGGTTTCAAGGAAACTCCCAGTCCCTTTGAGCGTTAAGTGCGAGGATCAGACCTTGGGGAAACCTCTGCTACTGACCCCAAAATCGGCTGGAAATTGCGTAATCTAAAATATCCGAGCAGCCTCTGTGCCATTCTGGGTTTCTCAAGAGTGCCAATCCCAGGTGACATAATTGCTTAAAGGCCAAATCTGGCAGTGAAATATTCTTGGTTAGGATCTTCAAGGATTCAAACTAAATCTCTGTCTGGGAAACTGGTATACTTGCTTTAGCCCAGATTGGGGCTGAATAAACTCCTATTCTGCAAAACACCACATTGCAGTTGCACGTTTCCTGATAGTAGACCAAGATTTTCCAGGTCTCTGTTTAAATGCTGCTAAGGTGCTTTGTTCCTCGTTTTATAGCAGTCCCTCAGTAGCCATCCTTCATTGGTTCTCAGTAGGTCAGAAGTATTCCTTCACAGTTGTGTGTCTTAAGCACCAGCTAACTTGCTGTGGATCTCTTTCACTTAGTGAGAACTTGCCAGAAAGGTGACATTATAAAAAGAGTCTCATCATTAGGAAGACTTCAAGCATACTGCTTCTAGGAGTATCACGCAGAACTCCAGATTGCATAGAAATGAAACAATATATATAAAAACAATGTTCTTTTAATGGTTGTAAGCAACTATAATTATGCCAAAAATAATAATAAAGTCCTTGTATTAACACTTCACATATATTTGGTCTCACCGGAGGAAGCAGCAGAAAATATGACGCACAAGATAGTTAACAAATGTGTACACTTTCCAAATCAAGTTGTAACTTCTCATGGGGAGTGTGTTATTAAAAGTGGAATTACATTGGTTTTGAAAAGTAAGTAATATGACTCACTTTGTTTTTCAGTTAACTACAGTAGACCCGTCATTATTCTGGGTCCAATGAAAGACCGAGTTAATGATGATCTGATATCAGAATTCCCAGACAAATTTGGCTCTTGTGTACCACGTAAGTAATACCAGAGAAGCAGTTGTGTTTAATTCATGTTGCATGTACTGCAGTATTTCTGACCATGTCTCTGGACTTATGTCCATATGTATGAGCACAAAAAGGTTTGGATATAGTGTTATGTGTAAAGTATGGTGCAGAAAAAATATGTTATTTACAGTCATAGAGCAATTGCAAGATGTTCAAATATGCTTTCTGAATAGCGCACATGATTCCACAAGTTCCGAATGTCCACCAATTCTTAGTCCAGGATAAAGAACAGGCCTTACTCTTTCCACTATACTGCTCAATCATCTAGTCTGAAAAAGAAGGCCTGAAGGCATGGGGGCATAAGAGCCCATTGGGGTTTATTGGAGGGCATACCTTGGCATGGGACATGAGAAGCACCTTTTGAGCTCATCTTTAAAAGGGTTCTTTCATGCAAACTATAATTCATGACACCTCTTGAGATGCTCTTTGAAGAGCTGGTCTAACTCCACAAACATTGTGGAGGGCTGGGACATGCTGATCCCTGCAATGGAGCCAACCAGGTCAGGTGTGTACGGTGCAGGCTTTAAACCTGAAAGAGCCCAGGATTCCTGTTTTTTGGAGTGCCTCATAAAGGTGCAGGCTTTAGATCTGAAATTGCCTGTTCCCTTAAAAGGCACTCCCAAAATTAGGAACACCAGGAATGGGGTCAGAAATACATGAATCGGGAGCAATCCACCATTTGTCAAGGGCTCCTTAGTGACTGATGGCTTATGTCTCAGCTTCCATTCTGCACAAGCAGAAGTCACCAATCAATATCTTGCGACTGGAGTGGAAACTCAGATTGAAGTCATGCAAGCTCAGCTTGTTGTCATATGAGCTTGGACTGTTGCCATCAAAGTTACAAATAGCAGTGTTCAAAGGGCCTTGCAAGGTGTCCAGCAATCTGAACTTCCAATTCTAGGGTTGCTGAGAGATTACCCCAGGAGAATAGGAGTTACAATGTGGAGCTTGAACCTGTTACCCTCTCAAAGGGTAACACCATTCACCGCCCCCGCCCCCCATCATTTCACCAGCACCGTCAATGTTGCCTGTTAGCCAACCAGCCCAGACTACTGCCCAAACCCAGATTGTGCAGTCTGAAGCTGGGCCATCTAAGTCCAGAGCTGTTTGGTTCATCCTGCAAGGCCTCCCCCACCGAATGGTGGTCCCTTTTCACCAGCCACGCTGCAACGACTGGGATACCACTGCATACAAATACAAGGGCAGGCAAAGATAGCCACGGATGGCAGGCACTAAGGGAATGCACAAGGATGATTAGTTGACTTTTGTCTGCAGTCGGGCGATGATTGATTTATGAATTTGGTTCGGAATGTTTGTCCTGTGGTGGCTTTTATTTTAGCTTTGTGGCCAGGTGGATGCTCTCAAGGTCAGTTCCAGAGGGATGGTATGTGTGGGGTTATTGCTGAATGGGGAAATGTAATTGCAGTCACTGGTACTGCAACCAGTTGAAGTTCAGGTAGGAAGGCAATTCCCTGAATAGTCTGTGTAGCTATGAGGCAGAATTTTAGTCGCACCAGCGGGTTTGCTGACAGGGGCAGCCTGTAAAATACTCCGAATGGCCTTACCACCACTCTCCCACCTGCCCTCACCTGTCCATAATTTACAGTGGACGAGTGACGTCTAGGTTGGCCCGCCTACCCTTACCCCAGTTAAGGTCCTTAAGTGGGAAATTAATGAATATGTAAGGCCTATGTCCCACTTGACCTCAATTTTGGAAAATCCAGGGCCGCAAGTCATCCTGCTTGGGCCTCGGGTGGAAAGTGAGCGGGACCCCCTTTCCTCACTGGTCACCGACAACCAGTGTCTGACCCCCATGAGTATTCCCTTCTCCCAGACTGTCCGTCAAGACTCCTACACCTCTCACTCCACCTTCCTGAGCCTCACCTCCCCACCCCGCCATGAGACAACCTGCACTTACCTGGTCCTGGACTCCAGGATTTTGAACCTGGGAACTACCTTTCATTTAATTTTTCATTTCATTACCTGTCATCTCGATCCTGTCCTCTGCTGCTGCTGTCACTGCTCGGATTACAGAACTGCTGGATTGGCTGGCAGGTCTTTGAGGCAGGACTTCCTCCCACCATCTGGAAAATCCTACCCATGGACTCATGCTGAAACCCCTTCCCCCATTTCCCCCTCCCCGCTCTTCCAGCACATTCCTTGCAAACTTCAACAGAAAGCCAATATAAATCAATCAGCAACTACCCCGATCTTTTTAAATAGCACTTATGAAGGATTGTTCCTGCTGCTGAAAACGTGCAGCTGAAAGAAGTTAAGACAAATCATTCAGTGAAGCACTGAGCTTCAAAATGGTAACGGGCTGACTAATGACATCATCTGCCTATTCTGCATACTTCAGGTAGATTGTCCACCTGCTTTCACCAAAGTGACTTTCAACAGCTAACAATGGAAATGTGTGGTATGAATGCCACAGCCACCATTTTGGAGGCAAAAGCTAAAATCCTGACACTATGGAACTGAATTTTGTAGGAAAACTATTTAACCCACTGTTAGTGAAGCAAAGCTGCAATTTACGACACAGGACCAAACTGAGGTCCCAAGCCTGCAGTTGCTGCCAAATCCCAATGGTGCTATCTTCCCGGAGGCTGCCTTGTAATTGGTTGCCTCATGTGCCACCCTATTATGGACCCAGTCAGAGAGCTGGCAGCTCAGACACCTCAGCAACTCCACCAGCTGAAGCAGATCAGGGACTGGGTGGGTTCATCAACATTGAGGTGCCCTCGGAGACATGAATGGAGATAAAATATTGTCAGGAACTACGCTGCACTGAAAGACCCTCGAATGAAGAATTACCAACAAGATCTTACTTTTTCGAACTTTTATTTTAACATGAATTAGAGCCAATGTATAATAAACAGAAATTAGCAGGTAAATGATATTCCAAATAAACAGGTAAGTTTCACTTTCAGTAGTTGATACAACAAAGATGTGTCTTGCACAATTACTGCACCTACATTAGTCCCATAGAAATGTGGCACGACATAGCTACACAGTTCTACAATATGCTGTTCTTTATTCATGCAGGGCAAGTCAGGAGTCCTATCCAGCAATACCTTTTACTTTAAAGTTCTGTGTACAATAATGATCAGAAGGCACACTTCTAAAAACCCTCTGTCCCTCGGGTCACAGCAGTCCTGATGGTGTAGCTTTCCAGAGTTCCTTTTAAACCGATCAACCAATAACAACCCAGGTCATGGTTAGGCCACCTCTGGAAAAACGCCCAGCTCTTGAGCGTCTTATGGCTATTCACACAGCTTTGCAGATTTTAGACCATTTTAGCGAGCTCCCACATTGCCTCAAAGAGTGCCTGTCTCTTTTTCTGCCAAACACAAAACTGACCTCTTCCTGAAAACGATTTGCTTTTCCTCCTCACATAAATTCGGTGTGTTTCTCTTTCTATCTCTGTCTGTTTTCTTGTTTTGTCTGCATCTATGTGCTGATTGCCTTCTTTCGCCTGTCTTCTTTACAGGAGTAGCTTCTTTGTTTTTTTTTGCTCTGTCTGACCACCCAGCTTTTGTGTCTTAATTGTTTTCCCGTTGGTACTGCTGCCAGGTCAAGGGGTTTTTTGCTCGCAGCGCCAAATGTCGAAGTCAATATTTTTCCCGCTTCTGGGCTGTGGTAAAAAGATTCAACAACGCTCGTTAAGAAAACAAAACAAAGCTTTATTTACGAATTACAGCTGCATGCAGAAATGGCTGAAACTTGAAGTCAGGGAGCAGTCAGCAAGACTACTATTTCCTTCTCAAGTTCGCGCTTTCACAGAGAATCAGCTCAGCATTTATACATTATCAGAATCAAGATTACGTAACTACAGCTTGGTCAGGAATTCGATCAGAAGTACAAATGTAAACATTATCATAAAACAGGCGTCATCTTGCTGACCCTTCAGGACGCTGGGTCTCATATCATTATCTTGTCTTTTGATCGCAGCAATAGCTTTTACTTTAAAGTTCTGTGTACGATAATGATCAGAAGGCACACTTCTAAAAATAGGCGGAGACAGGTCCTGACCCTATCTTGTCGTATTTAGACTGCTTTGGGTTATGACGAGTTAGTCTTATCAGAATTTACAGATCCCAGGCACTTCGGAACAACTTGACCTTCTCTGATTGTATTTGTGCTTTAGGTCATGTGAAGTCAGTTTTAATTTCATTGTACCCAGTAATTGACCAGTTTTCCCATCATGCCATTATTTACTTCGTACAACATCACAACCAGGTCACATGGACCAATATTTATTATTATTTAAAAAATTACAAAGGATCTTTTTCGAAGCAATGGATGCAAACTTTTAAAAGTCGTTCACAAACATTCTTAAAAATAATCTCACTTCCTCTTTTTCACAGCAGAAAGCACTTAACTACTTTTGATGTGGTGAAGAACTGGTGTTTATAAACATTGTGATTCACATCAAAGCGGGGTACCTGAGATGCATTCAAGTGTGGGGAAAGATAGATAAACAATCCACCAAGCACCTGTGTTTGGAGTTATTAAACTGTCAATCACTAGCTAATGCAATGTATTGATATGTGAAATTGAACGGAAAATTTGCTTTCAAGGGATTTGAAGCCGTTTGAAATGTGCCTGGCTTTTGAGGAAGCCTCTGACACTTGTAACAGCTGCTGCTTGAAAGACTGAGGCAACAGACATTGGGGACGGGTAAGTGAAAATGTAATGATTTTTCACTCTACTACCTAGACTGCTCTTCAGCTTTCAAGCAGGGATGGCTGATGGGGGTCTCTGATGGGGGTGGGGAGGGGGGAAAGGGGGGGGGGGGTGGGAGTGGTCCCTGATGGGGGTCTTTAATGGAGATTCTGATGGGGGCATCTGTTGGGGGGTCTCTGTTGGAGTCTCAGATGGGTCTCTGACATGTTAAGTAATGGGTTAAGAGACATTCCAATTAGTTGTCTCATTTATGTTAAGTATCCAATAATTGAGACTGATGTGTAAAGGGGCTTCAGGTGATCGTTGTGTCAGGTGATGTGATGTTAGAGTTTTGTGCAGAGTCTGTTGAAGTAAATTAAAGGTGTTTGTGGAAAAGGAGCAGAACCTTTGACTCTTCATACAACAGCAGCTAAATGTCTGACAAATGGTAGCAGAGGATGGCTGCTGTGCAAATGTGAAGGGTTGAAAGATACAACTTTTCCAGACCAAACCAAGGAGTGAGTGAGAAGAAGAAAAAAAAGATATATGGCTGAACTTAGGATAAAGATGGCTGGATATGACCACCCCCCCTTATCTTCTGAAAGGGGATCATACGACCAATGGAGAAGTGCAGTAGTTATGTGGACTAAGGTAACTGCCTTGGGAAAGAGAAAACAAGGTATGGCATTGGCTCTTTCTCTACCTTATGACAGTAAAATCCAAAGCAAAGTGTTTCCTGAGCTGGAATTGGACGAATTAGACTCAGAAGAAGGTCTGCAGTCTCTATTACATTATATGGATAAGATTTATAAGAAGGATGACTTGTTAAGTGTGTATGAAGCATGGCCGGATTTTGATAGGCTCCGGAAAATAGAGGATTTCTCCATTGAAGACTATATAATGGAATCTGGCAGACTATATAAAAGGCTGCAGTAACACAACCTGGAATTTCCACAGTCTGTGTTGGCCTTTAAATTACTTGACTGTGCTAAAGTGAGGAACATGGATAGGCTCCTGGTTTTGACAGAAGTTCAGTTTGTGGATAAGAATGCCTTATTCGATCAGATGACAGAAGCTTTAAAAAAGCTTCTGGGGAAACATTCGATTCCGATGGCTCTGATGATCCAAATAGGTCAGTCTGCAATGAAGCAGAATATGGAGGATACACTACTAACAGGATGGCAAAATCGTACGGCTACAAACAGGTTCCAAGACTATAGAAGGGGATCGGGACCTGGAAATTATGAAGACAGAAACCCAGTTAGAACCTACAATAGGAAGATGAACCCCAGAAATACACGGGGCATGATAAATCGATGTTTTCGATGTGACTCGCAATACCATTATGCTTTCAACTGTCCAACATGTTATAATAGTGTTTGAAGCGACACATGACACGGAAGAGTCAGAAGAGGAAAAAGATAGTGACCAGAAAAAAGGCATTATCCTATTAACAAGCAGTTTTACGCCAGAAATGAGGGTGTTGGTTGCAGAATCCTCCAATTGTGCTGTTTTGGACAGTGGCTGCACATCTACTGTGTGTGGAATTGACTGGTTAAAATGTTACCTGGACTCCTTGAATGCTGAAAATCATAACAAGGTTAAGGAATTTGAAAGTTCCACAAGTTTCAGGTTTGGAGATGATAATACTCTGAAGTCGCTGAAAATCCCTTGCAATATTGCTGGAGTGGATCATTTCATTAGCACGGATGTTGTATCAAGTGAGATACCTTTGCTTCTGAGCAGACCGTCGATGAAGAAAGCACACATGAAACTGGATATGGAACAGGATAAGGCAACAGTTTTTGAAAAGAAGGTGGACTTACAATTTACACAGTGGGAACACAATTGTTTTCCATTACTGACAAATAATATTTCAGTAGAGTTGTTAAGGATGTGTTAATGGCAATTGAAAATGGGACTTTAGCTGATAAAAAGCTTGTTGTATTAAAACTGCATAGGCAATTTGCTCATCCGTCTCCTCGGAGGCTGAACATTTTATTAGGGATGCAGGGATGAGGGATGAAGACTATACTAAGTTAATAAAACAGGTTCGTGATCGCTGTGAAGTTTGTAGGAAGTACAGAAGGACACCAGCACAACCGATAGTAACTCTACCTTTGGCCAGACATGTTAACGACATTGTGGCCATGGACCTTAAGGTCTGGGATAAAGTCAATGATATGTTTATTTTGCATTTTGTAGATTTAGCAACCAGATTTAGTCGATCAACGATTGTACGAAGTAAAGAAAAGAGAGTAATTCTGGATCAAATCGTGCAAAAATGGATAGGGACAGGAATGGGCTCACCGGTAAAATTCCTTACGGACAATGGGGGAGAATTTCCTAATGATGAGTTTAGGGATATGTGTGAAAACATGAATATCACAGTTCTGAATACGGCTGCAGGAAGCCCATTTAGTAATGGTGTGTGTGAAAGAAACCATGCGGTAATAGATCACATGCTCCAGAAAACTTTGGCAGATAGACCAAACTGCAAGCTAAATTCAGCTTTAGCATGGGCGGTACATGCAAAGAATTCATTGCAGATGGTTGGGCGCTATCATCCCTATTAATTAGTGTTTAGTAGAAATCCTAAAATTCTGTCCATTTTGGATGACCAGCCTCCAGCTTGGGAAGGGAGTACAATTAACTCTGTCTTTGCTGAGCATTTAAATGCATTACAGAGCAGTAGAAAAGCTTTTTTGGAAGCAGAAGTCTCTGAAAGAATTCGCAGAGCTTTGAGGCATAATGTACGCCCATCAAATATCGTTTTTCAACATGGACATAGTATAGTATAAAAGAGAAAATTTTAATGAATGGAAAGACCCAGGGAAGATCATAGGCATAGATGGCAAAACAATTATTTTGCAACATGGCAAGCAAACTGTTTGGGTACATTCATCAAGGATAATGGGTACAGATTACAAATTTGCAAATTTAGACAGAGCAGACAGACATGATGAGGAACCAGGGTCATCTGGTACACACGTGTTACAGAACTATGAGGATCAGTTAACTGACATAGACAGGGTTTCTGTAGAGGAACACAACACTTCTGATGATTTAGAACAGGCCATTTTTCCGAAAGGACAACTGCCAAAGGTTGGTACAAAAGTGACATACTTGCCTGAAGGGTCTAGTCAATGGAAGGATACAACTGTTATTAGTAGAGCAGGGAAGGCCACTACATTGGTTGAATGTGCAACATTCAGGGGAGGGAATCAAGACAATGGATTGGGAAAACGAAGTTCCAAAATGGAGGGCACAGAAACGCAGTGCCAGTTTGGATAGTATATCGGATAGTGAACAGGTCCACAGGAAAAGGTCAAGAACAATTGAAAGGACATCCCACAGCAGAAGGGAAAGATCAAGCAGTAACAGTACATAACGAGACACCAGGCAGGAGAGGGGACGTAGTTTATCAAGGTCTCGGAACATGAGTACGACAACAAATACTAATAGGAGTAGAAGTCCACATGCATGTGAGATTTTGGTGGCTTCCAATAAATTAGATGAAAAAGTTATCAAAGATGCCAAACAGCAAGAACTGCATAGTTGGAGTGAATTTGGGGTATACACGGAAGTACCGGATAGGGGACAAAGAGCTCTATCCCACAGATGGATTTGCATGGAAAAGGTTCTTCTGGATGGAACTTATAAGGCAAAGGCCAGGCATGTGGCGAAGGGATTTGAAGAAAACTCAGAAGATCAGGATTTAAGGGTAGATCCACCTATGGCAGGAAAGGTTATTTTAAAGATCTTCTTGGCTCTATTAGCCACAAAGTCACGGAAATGCAAATCTTTAGACATAAAAGCTGCCTTCTTGCAGGGGCATCAGCTCCAGAGAGACATTTTTCTCCATCCTCCTAAAGAGGCACCTAACACAGAAGGGGTACTCTGGAAGTTGAACAAATGTGTATATGGATTAAATGTTGCGTCTAGAGTCTGGTATTTTTCGGTACGGCCAGTTGAAAGCAGATCTGGCAATGTTTTACTGGCACCATAAGGGAAATCTTTCTGGCATCTTTATGATGCATGTCAATGATTTTTTGTACTGATTTCGAAGCTATTGTAATCTCTGGTTTGAGGAAAGAATTTGGGGTTGTAAGTCAGGCTTCCGGTGCATTTAAATATATTGGACTGAAAATCGGATAGACTAAGTTAGGGGCAACTTTACGTCAGTAATCTTATTTGGAGAGCATCAGCCCAATAGCAATTAGCCGTGGCCAGTTTCACAAAAAGACGCAATGGTTTCAAAGATGGAAAAAGAACAACTGCGAAGTTTAATTGGCCAACTGAATTGGTTAGGTCGACAGACTAGACCAGATGTGAGTTTTGATGTCTTAGAATTGAGTCCAAAAATGAATGATCCCAAAGTGGAAGACATAATAAGAGCAAATAAAGCGTTGGTCAAAATAAAAATGCAGGAGTGTGTTTTGAGATTCCTGGTTTTAAGTGACATTAGGCACTTGAAGCTCATAGTTTATAGTGATGCACCATATGCAAATTTATGTGATGGGGTTTCAAGTGCAGGAGATTTCATAATTTTCCTTTTGGGGAACAATGGTAAATGTTGCCCTCTTGTGTGGGAAAATAAGGAGAGTGGTCAAAAGCACTTTGGCTGCTTAGACGTTAAGCTTTGTAGATGCGGTGGATATGGCCTTTTATATATCCCAGTCATTGACAGAAGTTTTGGGATATGGGGATTTGGGTGAAATACCTATTGAATGTCACATTGACAATAAATCCCTGTGGGAATATGTGCACTCTACAAAAAGTGTCAATGAAAAAAGGTTAAGGATAGACATCGCAAGTTTGAAGCAGATGCTGGACAGAGGGGAAATAGCAAAAATTCAATGGGTTCACAGTTGCTATCAATTGTCAGACTGTTTGAAAAAGGAGGGGCGAGCGACAGAAACTTTTGGATACTGTTGATGAAGGGCACCTGATTCTGTGACTTTTGTTTTCCAAAAATGAAAAAAATAGAAAGGGGGGAATTGCATGTGTGTTTTTGAGTTTCTTGTAATTTTGTTTTCACCTAATTATTTTTTTTCTCCAAGGAAGGGGAGACTGTTAGGTAATGGGTAAAGAGACATTGCAATTAGTTGTCTCATTTATGTTAAGTATCCAATAATTGACACTGATATGTAAAGGGGCTTCAGGTGGCCTTTGTGTCAGGTGATGTGATGTTAGAGCTTTGTGCAGAGTCTGTTGAAGTAAATCAAAGGTGTTTGTGGAAAATTAGCAGAACCTTTGACTCTTTATACAACAGCAGCTAAACATCTAACATGACAGAGGTTCTGATGGTGGATCTGGGGGCTCTTGTATGCAGGTTTTGATAAGGGTGTCCCTGTTGGGGGCCCTGGGTGTCTGACGGTGATCTAGGGGGCTGTGGGAGGTCAGATCACCCTCATGCATGTGTGCTGTGGGGGGGGGGGGGGGTGGGAGTGGTGAACCATTATTCCCATAGTGGGGAGGGAGGATGCTCCAATTGCCAGAGGGGGGGCTGGATCAGGTCTTGCATTGTTGGGGGAGGGGGCCCATCATAGGACATCTGTATCAAGCCGTCTGCACAAAATGGTGGCCTGATACCGAGATTCCAAAGAAACCCAGCAAGCTACCACCCCCGTACATAAATTAGCATGGTAAAGGTGAGAGACTCTCATCTGGTCACCACTCCTAGCGCCAGCAGAGACCAGTAACGATTCTCCACTGGCAGAAGCACTTAATCTCCAGTACGGAGAATTCAGGCCAGTGTCTTCCATGCTCACAGGATATCCCAATGTGCCACTGAGGTCCTTTTGAAATGTAGAGCTAGATTTTACATACCTGTGCCGACTATGCTTTTGGTGGGGTGAGGGGCCACATAAAATGGGGTCAGTGCCAACCCAACCACCTCACCACCCATCCCTAAGCTCACCACCACAATATCAGGCGGGCGGGCACCAAAATTGACAACCCACCCGTCATATTGAAATAAATAATCAAGGGTCAATTGAGCTTGTTGATAAGGCAATTGGCCCCAATAATACCATGCCATATCGTGATTCACATGAGCAGGTGGATGGGAGTGGGCAGGCCACCTTCTATTAAACTTTTTTAAAGACTGGGAAGGAAAGGGGTAATCGGCAGCTTCCTCCCAAGAGAACATCCTCCCATTCCTCCGACCCAATTGCTCTGTAAAACTCTCCATCTCCAACTTGCACCCCCTCCCTAAACTACCCAAACCTTCCCTGCCCAATACCCCAGACTTGTCTTGCTCTGAGATCCATGGGCCTTCTTCTTGGACCTGTTTGCCACTAATGTGCTCTTGGTGCTGCCATATCTGCTGGCGTTGCCAGCCAATCTTATTGCCAACCAAGAGTGGGACCACCTCTCCAGTCATAAGCGGACGTCCCACAAGCAGCCAATTTAGCCTACCCACAATGCGTTATGGCTGCAGGTCAGGCTGGCATGGAGTGAAACACATTCTTCTGGATTTCTCAACCTCAAAGCCACCAGCCACCCCACCCAACCTTCGATCGGAATGTGTTTTCAGGCTAAAATCCAGGCCTTCAGGACTATTAGTTTGATAACAATTATGGGCAAGTGGTCAGAAAGAATTATTGGAGAAACACAATGATAAGCTAGAAATAGAAGGTAGGGGAGTCTAAACTTTGCTTCTGGATAAGAAAGTCCTATTTCACCAACTTCATTGAATTTTGTGAAAAACATCAATGTTACTGATGATAACCTGCTCAATATTTTATAGCTAAGCTTTCAAAAGCCTGTGATAAAGCGCTACACATTCGGCTGTTAAGTGAGGTATTTGGGAGTGACTATTAGGTTGAATAAGAAAGTACTTGCTTTGTACTTACATAGATCAAAGGCAGGCATTAATAGTAGCAGCTCTGCATGCAGGCGAATAGTAGCAATTGGCGCCTGAGTCATTGTTTTCCAGTATCTTTATAATAGGCCTGAATAAGGCATCAGGGGAAATATCTGTAAGACTATAATGGCATGATGGTGCAAGCACCTCAGATGAAATAATTTGATCGAGATGACATGGGGGAACAGGTAAATGCCAGTCAAATCTCACTTGGGCAATTTCAAGCATGGAAATACTACTCAAGGTTGTGTGTTCAAGGCTGTTGAGTAGAAAAAGTACCTGAATGAATTATTGAAGGTCCACAACAGTGTTGTGAGGCTATTGTGAAAGCAAATGAGAAAGTAAAATGTATTGCGAGGACAGATCAATATAAAACAAGAAGCATTATTCTATCCACTTCCTTGGCCAGGCTACATCGAAAACAATGAGTGGAATTTAATCTAGGTAATAGGGGCCTCATCTGCCAAGATGAAGATCCAGCGAGAGCCCCACATCCCCTCCTTTGGAGATGGCTCGCAGTATTTAATGCCAATCAGGCACTTAAATGGCCAGCGCGGGCCTTCCCCAGGACCAAGGAGCACGAGAGTGGAAATCCTGCTTCCCCCAGTTCTGCTGGCAATCAGTGGTTGGCAGGTCCTCATTGCCACCTGGGGAGCAGTGTTAGCTCTGAGCAATACATCTATGAGAGGCCCAGGACTAACGAGGGACCCTGGTCACAGGTAAGTGAGGGTTGGATGGGGGCTGCAAGGAGGGTGTTGTTGACCAAGCAGGTCAGGGAAGTCAGAAGAAAGGTCTGGAGGGTGGCTCTCTCACCCTGACCATCAATTCCCAGGTCCCTTCATGACAGGGTTGACTTTTTGGGCTCGCTGTGTGGTGACTGCCCTGCCCACCACTGGTTGAATACAAGTAGATGCAGGATGAGGACCTTAAAAAGGCGTTAATTGCCCACTTAAAAAGGGCCTCAATTGGCATTGGATGGGAAGGTCGTCCATGAACCTCCCTGCTCAAAACTTAATCAGAGCAGAATCAACAGAACTCCCACCTGATGCCTTCCTGCCCAATTAAATGCCTCGCTACCTCAAAACTCGCGTTGGGGAAGACATGAAATTCTGCCTCATACTGGAATCTTTGCACCTTCATCTCTGTCATAGTTTAACGTATATTTTTTACCTTGTATATCTTGGGATGGATTATCCGCATACCCCCAGCGAAATCGTGTTTGGCGCGGGGGCAGAGAATCGACGTTCACGACCGGACCGCGACCGGCGCCGCTCAGGTGATTCTCCGGGCCCTGGAGAATCGCTCGTCCATCAATCACGCCGCTCGATTGGGGGACATTGCCAGAGGCCCTACCAGCAAAACCCCGATCCTGACCAGCCGATTTCCAGATGGCGTGGTTCTAACGACGTCTGCCTGGTCTGATCTAGCCTGGTGGGGGGAGGCCAGGGGGATCCAGCACTCTGGGTGGCCATATGGATGGCTGGGGCAGCAATCGGGCCGGTCCAATGCAGGGGTCGATCGAAAGGACCTTGTTTCTTGGTGATGGTCCGCGGTCCGAGACCACCATGGCGCTCGGCGCGTCTGCTGGAGGCCGCCGTGTGCACATGCGTGGACTTGGAACCGGAAGTGCTGGGGCCCGTATCCACAGCCAAAGCTGCGTGAAGCTCCCTGGGTCCCTGCTAGCCCCCTGCAGGTAAGTGAATAACTCATTATTTTTTTCAGGAAACTGGGGAGTGAAATGCCAGCGTTTTTACGCCGGAGTGGGGACATAACCCTATTTTGGAGAATCCAGCCCCATATATGTACAGTCAATTAACTGGATTGAGGTGCATAAAGTTCAACTTAAATAAAGAAATATTAGCTATTATGGGGATGTGCTTTTTTGTTTAATAAAAACATAACACAGGGCGAGATCTTCCGGCTGTTCCCATTAGCAAGATTTTCCAGTCCCATCGATGGTGTATCCCGACCACAGGTTTCCTGGCGGTGTGAGGTGAATTCAGTGGGAAATCCCACTGACAGTGGAGGGGCCAGAAGATCCCGTCACCGGAATGGCAGGTCACCTCGCGCCATCGAGAAACATATGCAGGGAGGCCGGAAAATCTGACCTCGAGTTTCCAATTCTTGTTTTTATGGCTGCATTTGAAATAAAAAACAATAAACGATAATCCCATTAAGACACTGAAGGACTGTCAGCCAAGCACAATATACAACTTGCCTTGAAAGAACCCTGTCTCCTGTTATCTTTCACACCATCATGAAACTCTTCAAATGTTTCTGAGATGACACATCAAAATCATAGAATGTACAGTGCAGAAGGAGGCCATTCGGCCCATCGAGTCTGAACCGGCCCTTGAAAAGAGCACCCTACTTAAGCCCACACCTCCACCCTATCCCCAATAACCCCACCTAACCTTTTGGACACTAAGGAGCAATTTAGCATGACCAGTTCACCTAACATGCACATCTTTGGACTGTGCGAGGAAACTGGAGCACCCGCAGGAAACCCACGAAGACATGGTGAGAAAGGGCAAACTCCATACAGACAGTCACCCAAGGCCGGAATTGAACCCAGGTCCCTGGAGCTGTGAGGCAGCAGTGCTAACCACTGTGCCACTATTCAATTGCCTGTTCTAAAAGTAAATGATAACAACAGACATGATAATTGAATTCCTCTGGAATGTACTGCCAGTCGGACTTTAAGAACTGTTCACCCAGCCAGAGAGCTGAGAGGTCAGAATGTTGTACTGAAAGACTACAAAGAAGCTCTCTCTCTTCCTCTCAAGCTCGGTGCCAGGATTTGCAAAGTAACCATCCTGAGAGGGGCAATTTACTGTAAATTAAGATCGGGTGGGAATAAAATGCCACAATCTGCTTCATACAATGAAACCCAGGAAGACAACTGAACAACGTGGCCATAACATGGGATCACTGTATCAGCAAAAGAACAGTTAACCGTATACTTTGTATTATTTTCTTTACGAACTATAATATCCCTTAAGCTATCCTCTTATCCTACTATGCTCTTATCCTACAATCCACACCATAGTGAGCTGTGGATCCAGAGAATATGTGTGACGTATGACTGGTGGTTGTGATTTACTTAGCTTTTTTTAAATTTGCTAAGTAGTTTCAATAAACCTAGCTTGCTCTTTAATTAAACTCAGAAAACCTGTCTGACTTGTTCTTTATAACCTAAAAGAAAACATAGTGGCACTGAGGTCTACCAGCTTCAGATTGTGAGTCTGCCTGATCACCTCGATAAGGCGGATGATCACCATCGTGGTCACTCATTGGAAAAGGAAATGTATCCTCATAACCACCGTCCTTGAAATATCCTTGTTAACTTGCTATGAAATGTTAGGTGGATTGGCCATTCTAAATTCCCCTTGGTATCCAAAAGGGTACGGTGGGATTACTGAATTCCGGGGATAGGTTGGAAGGGTGGGTTTAAATGAGGTGTGCAGACTCGATGGGCTGAATGGCCTCCTTCTGCACTGTAAATTCTATGAAGTCTATCTATCTATGAAGTGTTCAATTTTCATCAACATCATAAGACCATAAGACATCGGAGCAGAATTAGCCCACTCAGCCCAGCGAGTCTGCTCCGCCATTCAATCATGGCTGATATTTTCTCATCCCCATTCTCCTGCCTTCTCCCCATAACCCTTGATCCCCTTATTAATCAAGAACCTATCTATCGCTGTCTTGAAGACACTCAGTGAATTGGCCTCCACAGCCTTCTGCGGCAAAGAGTTCCACAGATTCACCACCCTCTGCTGAATAAAATCCTCCACATCTCTGTTTTAAAGGATAATCCTTTTAATCTGAGATGGCGTCCTCTGGTTCTAGTTTTTCCTACAAGTGGAAACATCCTCTCCACGTCCACTCTATCCAGGCCTCTCAGTATCTTGTACGTTTCAATAAGATCCCCTCTCATCTTTCTAAAAATCCTTCTAAGCATCCAACAGATTAGCTTTGGTACTTTTATACGGTCACGAAGGAATCCTTACTGGTTAGTTCAAAGAAACTTAGTTTGCTTACAATAATTATTATATGCATCACTGGGTCTGCATTGCTGGTGCCTAACTGGTCGACTTTATATACCATTCAACTATACATTGTTCAAAGGTTCCCCCGCTGCCCTTCCCACCCCCTTTAATAGGTGAGCTCATAGTCTGCAAGGTTCACGGGGAAGTTAATTGTTCCCATCCCGTAAGATACTTGCGGGTCATTACAGGTACCTAGTAACCAGTTGATCCGCTTTGGTCCAGGAAGAGATGATGCAAGCTTGTGGTCAGAATATGGGCATTTGATGCAAACACTATCTCAATTTCAAATCAGGGATTCTTTGCTTACATTCACTTGTTGAAATATGCTTTAGCTTTACTTAATTGCTTTGTGGTTTCTTCTGCTTTTACTTTGACAACGTTGGATAGCGATGATGGCTTAAGAATGCTCAGCAGCATGTGAAAGTTAAGACCAGCCATAAGTTCAGTCAGTTTCTTTCTGGTCAAAGAGTGTGAGTTGGATCAATATGTTCAAAGTAGGATCATGAATGGATTGTTCAAACATTTTCCTCTTCAACATGCTAGATCTCAGGCTGTCCTTGATCACCCTGTTGAATTGTTCAAAGCCACCATTCGATTAAGTGTTGTATCGCAATGTCAGAAGGCCAAGAATCTATAGCTTGCTAGGAACTCTGGGAACTGACTGGAAACAAACCACAGTCCATTTTCTGCAGTGATAGTCTCTAGCAAACAATATTTTGTAACTAACTTTTCTAGAATGTTAATGACCAAAATAATGGTTATGGAATTTGTCACAGAATTTGGCCATTTGCTCTGTAGATCATGGACAACAAGCAAAATAACTTTTCTTGGACTTCTCCACAAATACATGTTTGGAGTTGTTGCCATGGTTTTGTTGGCCACGTGGTCAGTTGTAGAGCTTTTGGACACAGTTCAATAACGCAATTTCTAATGAATTCTTCTATACTGTGATCTATTGCTGGCCATCAGACGCCTTCCCAAGATCTTTGTTTCATCTTAACAACATCCAGATATCCTGCATGGGCAAGATGAAATACATGTTGCTGTAGCGCTTTTGGGATAACTGTTTTGAGTTCTGTGTGCAATACAGTTTCATCAAATGATTTGAACTCATTGCGTATTTTGTAGTGCGAGAATAATTCTTCCTCTATTTTGTGAGGCCGCTCCATTTTTAGGTATTAGCCCACTTTCTGCAATACAGTACATCTGACTTCAATTCCACTTGCATAACAAAATTCACGATTGCCTGTGAAATCACTGCAGTATCGTCACCTTGAATGTTGCAAGTCACTTTTCTATATTACAACCCCAGACCAGACTCCCAACAGTGGCTCGGACAGAAACCCTAATCCTTTATTTTAATTTTGTAAGACTGTGAGGGAAGGATATCTCGCTCCAGGAGTGATTTCATGCAAAATAGGGATGTGGTATCTTAAAACAACCGTTATTACTAATACAATAGTAAAATATCTTTAACATCGCACAAGAAAATAGCTTAAAATTACCACTCACGCAATGCTAATCAATACAGTGACACAATAACCCTTAACGAGCAAGGAGGGGACATGAGAAGTCTTTGGCAGATAGGATCAAGGAAAACCCAAAAGCTTTCTATAGGTATGTCAGGAATAAAAGAATGACTAGGGTAAGAGTAGGGCCAGTCAAGGACAGTGGTGGGAAGTTGTGTGTGGAGGCTGAGGAGATAAGCGAGATACTAAATGAATACTTTTCGTCAGTATTCACTCAGGAAAAAGATAATATTGTGGAGGAGAATGCTGAGACCCAGGCTATTAGAATAGATGGCATTGAGGTGCGTAGGGAAGAAGTGTTGGCAATTCTGGACAAGGTGAAAAGAGATAAGTCCCCGGGGCCTGATGGGATTTATCCTAGGATTCTCTGGGAAGCCAGGGAAGAGATTGCTGAGCCTTTGGCTTTGATTTTTAGGTCATCATTGGCTACAGGAATAGTGCCAGAGGACTGGAGGATAGCAAATGTGGTCCCTTTGTTCAAGAAGGGGAGTAGAGATAACCCCGGTAACTATAGGCCGGTGAGCCTAACGTCTGTGGTGGGTAAAGTCTTGGAGAGGATTATAAAAGATACGATTTATAATCATCTAGATAGGAATAATATGATTAGGGATAGTCAGCATGGTTTTATGAAGGGTAGGTCATGCCTCACAAACCTTATCGAGTTCTTTGAGAAGGTGACTGAACAGGTAGACGAGGGTAGAGCAGTTGATATGGTGTATATGGATTTCAGTAAAGCGTTTGATAAGGTTCCCCACGGTCGGCTATTGCAGAAAATACGGAGGCTGGGGATTGAGGGTGATTTAGAGATGTGGATCAGAAATTGGCTAGTTGAAAGAAGACAGAGAGTGGTAGTTGATGGGAAATGTTCAGAATGGAGTTCAGTTATGAGTGGCGTACCACAAGGATCTGTTCTGGGGCCGTTGCTGTTTGTCATTTTTATAAATGACCTAGAGGAGGGCGCAGAAAGATGGGTGAGTAAATTTGCAGACGACACTAAAGTCGGTGGAGTTGTAGACAGTGCGGAAGGATGTTGCAGGTTACAGAGGGACATAGATAAGCTGCAGAGCTGGGCTGAGAGGTGGCAAATGGAGTTTAATGTGGAGAAGTGTGAGGTGATTCACTTTGGAAAGAATAACAGGAATGCGGAATATTTGGCTAATGGTAAAATTCTTGGTAGTGTGGATGAGCAGAGGGATCTCGGTGTCCATGTACATAGATCCCTGAAAGTTGCCACCCAGGTTGATAGCGTTGTGAAGAAGGCCTATGGTGTGTTGGCCTTTATTGGTAGAGGGATTGAGTTCCGGAGCCATGAGGTCATGTTGCAGTTGTACAAAACTCTAGTACGGCCGCATTTGGAGTATTGCGTACAGTTCTGGTCGCCTCATTATAGGAAGGACGTGGAAGCTTTGGAACGGGTGCAGAGGAGATTTACCAGGATGTCGCCTGGTATGGAGGGAAAATCTTATGAGGAAAGGCTGATGGACTTGAGGTTGTTTTCGTTAGAGAGAAGAAGGTTAAGAGGTGACTTAATAGAGGCATACAAAATGATCAGAGGGTTAGACAGCGAGAGCCTTCTCCCGCGGATGGAGGTGGCTAGCACGAGGGGACATAGCCTTAAATTGAGGGGTAATAGATATAGGACAGAGGTCAGAGGTGGGTTTTTTACGCAAAGAGTGGTGAGGCCGTGGAATGCCCTACTTGCAACAGTAGTGAATTCGCCAACATTGAGGGCATTTAAAAGTTTATTGGATAAGCATATGGATGATAAGGGCATAGTGTAGGTTAGATGGCCTTTAGTTTTTTCCATGTCGGTGCAACATCGAGGGCCGAAGGGCCTGTACTTCGCTGTATCATTCTATGTTCTATGTTCTAACTGCTATCTTTACTTCTACGCAAACAACAAAACTATCTCCGATCTCAATCCACTTTTAAATACAGTTAGCAGACCCAGGCATACTTAAGAGATGTTCTATGAAACTGTTTTAAGAGACAGACTTGAATCCTGTCAGAATAATGCAGGATCTCGAGTTGAAGTCTTCAGAAACTGTCTTCATGTTTTGACTTCCAGAAACCAACTGAACAATCTCTGCTTCTCTGCTAAAATGCATGGTATTCTGCTCCTCCCATTCATTACATAATCTTACCAAGCTGAAACACAATGTATCTGATTAACTACTGCACAGGGAACCCTCTTCATCCAAACAAAAATCCATCAGCCCAAACTTTTACAATGTTTTAATTGTACCTCTGGCTCCCAAAAACATAGTTGTCTTGTGAACCAGGATTTTTTAAAACACTATTGCAGCAGTCATACTAACTCAGGCCTTTAATCCTTAATGCACCAAATATGTATAATACAATATGTCTGAAATTCCTACATTCATCACAGCTATCATTAATGCTGTCGCAATAGCTGTGCAGCTAAGCATTTCAGTTACTTGGTTATGTGGACCTGCGAGATACTCAATCTCAAAGTTATACTAATGAAGATGCTCTGACCATCTGCAGATGCATAGAGGTTGATGAAGAGATTCTGAGGTGCCTAACAGTGTAGTCAGCACTTGCCAATCAGTGCGAAGAGTGGACTTTCTATTGCAGAGATACATTTGCCAATATTCACAAGCATAGATGCAGGCGAGTGCTTCCCACTCTCCAGTAGGGTATTTATATTCAGTTCCTAACAGCAGGCATGCGTGAACTCAATTGGTCCTTAATTTCCTTCAAAGTACCGTCAGAGTACAGCTCCAATTGCAAATCCTGATGTATCAGTTGTGACGTGTGTTTCAGCATGTGAATTGAAATGTGCGAGGACTGACAGAGATGCTATATTCACCTTTAATGTATCAAATGCTTTTTTTTGTGCGCTTGTCCACTCCCATTGTGCATCTTTGCAAGCAGCTTTTAAACAGGCTCCGTGATCTCTGTATACTTAGGAATGAATTTATGATACCTACTGGCAATACCAAGGAACAATGCCAACTCTTTCATGTTGGACAGGGTCACAGGTACATGAATGGATTTGATAGTGTCGTGTGTAGGCTTTACTCCAGCTTCAGGTACTCTGTAGCCTGGAAAGTTGATCTTGGATGCTGTGAATGTGCATTTATCTTTTCTGAGCATCACATTGTGTTGCATGAGTCAAGTGAGCACCTCTAATAACTGTTGATTGTAGTTTGTTTTGTCCTTTGCGTGGACACCAACAATAATAAATAGGCTAAGTGTCCCCTCAATGTTTGAAAAAATGATCTTCAGGAATGTTCTAGGCTATTGGATTGGATTGGATTTGTTTATTGTCACGTGTACCGAGGTACAGTGAAAAGTATTTTTCTGCAAGCAGCTCAACAGATCATTCAGTACATGGAGAACGAGTATAAGTTAAGTTAAAAGTGGATCTGTTGGGGAGAGCTTGCAGAGAGTCGCCTCGCTCCGGCACCATCTTTGCTTATCTTCCTATGCTTATCTAGCTATGCAGAACTTAGTTCATAAGACATTCCGTGGTACTGAAACATACCTTTTCGAGTAACCAAAGCTGCTACATATCTGCTTTGCCCTGCTATTTTATCTGAAGATGGCTCCATCACATCTCGACATGGAGACATGAAATGAAAATGAAATGAAAATCACTTATTGTCACGAGTAGGCTTCAATGAAGTTACTGTGAAAAGCCCCTAGTCGCCACATTCCGGCGCCTGTCCGGGGAGGCTGGTACGGGAATCGAACCGGGCTGCTGGCCTGCTTGGTAAGCCAGCGATTAGCCCTGTGAGCTAAACCAGCCCCTATTATCACATCAATAGTTCTTCGATCAAAACAAATGGATACTTATAGATACTTAATGCAAACTGAAATGTTTGCTTTGTTGACCACCTTAAGGTTGGATAGCCTAAGCTGGCCATTTTTCCATTGTGCAATGACTAGATTCGGTATATATGGAGATTAGTTGATTCCTTAAGTGGTATCTTCTGCTTCAAGTCACTTTTGCACCTGAGAGACGGTGGCGTGATGGTATTATCAGTAGACCAGTAATCCAGACACCCAGGGTAATACTCTGGGGATCCAAGTTCAAATCCTGCCCCTGCAGATGGTGACATTTGAATTCAATAAAAAATCTAGAATTAAAAAAGTCTAATGGTGACCATGAAATCATTGTTGATTGTCGTAAAAACCCATCTGGTTCACTAATATCATTTAGGGAAGGAAATCTTCTGTCCTTACCTGGTCTGGCCTACATGCGACTCCACAGCAATGTGGTTGGCTCTTAACTGCCATCTCAAGAGCAATTAGAGAGGGGCAATAAATGCTGGCACAGCCTGCGACACCTACATCCCATGAACAAATGAAAAAAAGACTAGTCCAGAGACATTACCATTATGCCACCGTCTATCCTAATTCTTGCCTCAAAGGGCCACTCAGTTCAAGGGCAATTCAAGGGCAATTAGGAAGGGCAACAAATGCTGGCCCAGCCAGCGACGCCCACATCCTAAGAAAGAATTAAAAGAAACACATTGCAAATGGAAACTGTCTCAGATTTTGTGAAACTGGTTTAATTAATATATCAATGCAAAGACCATGACAGTATCTCTTACCTTCCCCAATCAATCAAGCAAATAATGAAGGATATCATTGTGCAGATTCAGTGTCATTGGTCACATTCATGTCTGTTCTGGCGGTATGAGGGGCAGGATTCTCCATTTGGTAGACAACGTTCCCCTGCCGGAGCTGAATTGCACCTGACTTGCGCTCACACTGGGAGTGCAAATTAGGAAGAGATTCCCAGTCTTTAGCTATGCAAATGTTTGCGTGGTGAGTATTGCGAGGAATTCCCTGGGGAATCCCACTATTGGGCTGCCCGCTCAAAATGGCTTTTATTGACAGCTCCTGGACCACATCAAAGAGAGTTAAGTGCTTTCAATTCATCTCCTTTCACACTTGAATTACTTTGAAGTAAACAGTGAGACTAACAGAAAGCACGTAACTCTCTTTGATGTGGTCCAAAATATGTCACTCAAAGCTTGATACACATTGCAGATAGTTTCACAGCTGACTAATTCAAAGTCACCCAAGCCTGAAGAGAGATGGATGGAACAATGCTGACAGCTGGGTTTGTGTGGAAGCTGTCAATCACAGCTGAAGAGAAATGAATAAATGTTGTGTAGATCAAAGATCTGAGGACTTTAAACCCAGCTGACTGGATTTCTCTTTCCAGTAATTTACAGGCACTGATTTCTCTGCCTGATCCATCAGGAGTATTGCACAGTGAGGTTTCAAGCAGTGGTTTATTTCACTGCCTGCCTGGACTCCTCTCGAGCTTCCAGACAGGGACTGTCTTCTGTACGTCTGTGGGTAATTAGGGGGTCTCTGGGGGGGGAACGTCTTGCATTGTGGGGAGTGAGGTGGCCCTCCGATGGACTTTGGTGACATCTCCCATAAAGATTTAGCCCCTTTCCCCACCTCAAGGTCCACTGCGTCAGGCAAACGCTTGTCAAGACATGCACCAATTCCTGCCCATGTGATTCCCAGTCCAGAGGACCAGAGAATCACTCGGGCCTGGAGAATAGGGTACCCGGTCCATTAACAGGATGCAAATGGGCCATGAACCTTGATCCCGACACCAGCGGAGCACCAGTGCATCGGAAAGTTTTTCCCCAATGCTGGATTCACCGCCACATCGGGATATCCACTCCCGGCAGCATGTCCCATCCCTTAAAGTCCTCTATTATTTATTCCACGAGCCGGAATAGGTTTAACTTGTGCAGTACTTTCCATTCCCGAGCCACCTGGATTCCCAAATATCGAAAGCTCCTTCCTCACATTCTAAGCGGCACCTCCCAGTCTCTTCTCCTGCCCTCTCGCCTAGATCACGAACAACTCGCTTTTCCCCATGTTCAATTTATACCCCGAAAAATTACCAAATTCCCCAAAGATCCGCATAACTTACCCCATCCCCTCCAACGGGTCAGAGGTATACAGGAGCGAGTCAAAACCCGCTGCCCGATTGCCCCCCCCCCCCCCCCCCCCCCCCCCCCCCCCCCACTCCCCCGAACCAGCCCTTTCCAGTTCCTAGAGGCTCTTAACGCCATGGCCAGTGGCTCTACAGCCAGAGCAAACAGGAACGGGGAGCGGGGACACCATTGCCCCGTCACTCGGTTTTGTGTAAAATAACCCGACCTTAACCAGTTTGTACGCACACTAGCTACTGCTGCCTGATAGAGCAACCGCATCCAGTCAATGAAGCCCTCACCAAACCCAAACATTCCCAGCACCTTCCACAGGTAATCCCACTCCATCCGTTCAAAAGACTTCTCCGCATCCATCGCGGTTACCACCTCCATCTCCCCTCCTCCTGAGGTCATCATAACAACTTTTCGGAGCCTTCGAACATTGGCTGTGAGTTGCATGCCCTTTACAAACTCCGTCTGGGTCTTCCCCTATCACCCCCGGGACACAATCCTCTATCCTTATGGCCAATATCTTAGCCAGCAATTTGGCATCCTAATTCAGTCGGGTGATTGGCCTGTATGACCCACATTGCTCAGGATCCTTCTCCCGTATCACTATCAATGAAATCAAGGCCTGCGACATTGTTGGGAGAAGGGCTCCCCTCTCTCTTGCTTCATTAAATGCCCTCACCAGCAGTGGGCTCAATATCTCTGAAAACTTCTTATAAAATTTCACCAGGTAGCTGTCCGGCACGGGGGCCTTGCCAGATTGCATGCCCTCCAACACCTCCATTATTTCTTCAATTTCAATTTGGGCTCCCAGCCCTTCCACCAGATCCTCATCCACCCTCGGGAACCTCAACTGACCCAAGAACTGCCTCATCCCCTTCATCCCAGCTGGAGGTTCCGACTCATATAATTTGCTGTAAAAGTCCTTAAACACCTCATTCACCCCCACTGGGTCCCAAGACCGTGATCCCACCTCTACTCTTTACTCTTCCTTACCGCCTCGCTTTTTCTGAGCTGGTGCACTAACATTCTGCTCAGCTTTTCCCCATACTCATAGATTGCCCCCCTTGCCTTACTCAGCTGTTCCACCGCCTTCCCTGTAGTCAACAGCCCAAATTCCACCTGTAACCTCCGCCGCTCCTTCAGTAGCCCAACGTACGGGGCCTCCAAGTATCTCCTGTCCAACTGGAGTATCTCCCCAACTAACCTATCCCTCTCAGCCCGTTCCACCTTTTCTTTGTGGGCCCGTATCGAGATTAATTCCCCTCTGACCACTGCCTTCAAAGCTTCCCACACTGTTGCTGCAGAGACCTCCCCAGTATTATTTGTTTCCAGGTAGTTTTGGATGGACTTGTTCACCTGCCCACAGATGCTTTGTCTGCGAACAACCCCACATCCAGTCTCCACAGCGGGCGTTGTCCTCTCTCCACACTAACCTGTAGATCCACTCAATGTGGTGGATGATCCGATACTGCGATTGCCGAGTACTCAGTATCCACCACCCCCGGTAGTAGAGCCCTGCTCAGAACAAAAAAGTCGATGCAAGAGTATACCTTGTGGACATATGAGAAAAAAGAAAACTCCCTGGCTCTTGGCCGTCCAAACCTCCATGGGTCCCCTCACCCTATCTGTTCCATAAACCCTTTCAATTCCTGTGCCGCTGCCGGCCTCCTCCCTGTCCTGGATTTTGACTGATCCAATTTTGGATCAATTACTGTTTAAAATCTCTCCCCATGATTATGTTATGTGACTTTAAATCTGGGATCTTACCTAACACCCGCCTCATAAATTCCACATCATCCCAGTTTGGAGTTGATACGTTCACCCGCATCCCCTCCAGCTTCCCACTCACCATTATCTACCTGCCCCCCATGTCTGACATGATTCTCCCTGCCTCAAATGCCACCCGTTTATTAATCAGAATCGCTACACCCCCCCGGTCCTTGAGTCACCCCTGAATGGAATACTTGGCCAATCCACCCTTCCTCAATCTAGTCTGATCTGTAACCTTTAGGTGTGTCTCTTGTAGCATTGCCACGTCCACCTTCAGCCCCCTCAGATGCACGAACATGCGAGCCCTCTTGACCGGCCCATTCAACCCTCTAACAGTCCATGTAATCAGCCTGGTCAGGGGCCTCGAAGCCATCACCCTTTTCAGGCCAGCCTCCAGCTCGCATCCCCGGCCTCCTTAAGCCCGCTCTCGGGCATCTGCCGTCCCTGACCTCCCCTTTGTCCCCCCAGTAGCAGTTCCTCCCCATCCAACTCCCAGTAAAACAAAGTTAACTTTAGACCTCCAAACAGCCCCGTATTGCACATAACACTACTTATTCAAACCAGCACAAAAATGATTATCAACAAATCACCATTGCAATACTCTCCCCAAGGCTCCAGTGTCTTTCGTTCGCATCCAGTCTTTTTTCCCTGATGAAAATCAATGCATCGTCCGGTGTTTCAAAGTAGAATTCCTGGTCCTCATATGTGACCCACAGACATGTTGGATACAGCATCCCGAACCTCACCCCCTTCTTAAAGAGGGTTGATATTGCCTGATGAAACCCGGCTCTCCTCTTGGCCAAATCCGCGCCCAGGTCTTGATAAATGCGCAGCTCACAATTCTCCCACCTGCTGCTCCGCTCTTTCTTGGCCCACCGCAGAATGTGTTCCGTGTCCAGAAACTGGTGCATACGTATCACGATCACCCTCGGCGGCTTGTTCGCTCGGGGCTTCTTCGCAAGGGCTCTATGCGCTCTATCCACCTCCAGGGTCCGAGGGAATACCTAAGCCCCCATCAACTTCTCCAACATGTTTGTCACATAGGCCCTCACTTCCAATCCCTCAATGCCTTCAGGGAGGCCGACGATTCTCAGGTTCGGCCTCCTGGACCTGTTCTCAAAGTCCTCCAGCTTCTGCTGCATTCTTTTCTGGCAGTCATTTATCATCTCCACCTTGGTCTCCAACACGGTTATGTATTCCTCGTGCTCGGACACCTTTTTCTTCACCTTCTGGATCGCACGTCCGTGGATTTCTTGATTCTGCACCACCTGATCAATCGAAGCCTTGATCGGTTCCAGCGTGTCCTTCTTAAGCTTGGCAAAGCATTCTTCAAAAAACTTCACCAGCTGCTCCGTCAACCACTGTGCCATCTCCCCGCAGCCACACTATGTTATTCTCCAAGTCTGAATAAAGATTGTAGACTTCCAGTTAACACAAATACTTTATTCAGTGGGTTTGTTCTGTTTCCAGAGCTTAACTAGATATAATACAGTCAAGAGGTATGACCAGTGAAGCTGAGGTAAACTGCCTATGCTGAGCTGTCTCTGTCTGCTGCTGCTGCTCACCAGCCCTGTGCTTCTCAAAGAGGCGGATCCTCCCTCAGGCTGGACACTTTATACCCGTCTCTGATGCTGCCCTCTAGTGATGCTGTGGCTGTTACATCTGTGCTGTAGTCCCTGGTGTATGTGCAGATGTATGCACAAATGTACAGATCACTACATCCTCCCCCCCTGTCTTTTATTGGACATGTTTTCTAGACTGGCCTCAAGAAAACTGTACATAACAAGTGGTGAGAATATGCGAATCTGCACACTGAAAATGATAAAAGTAATACAGAAACAATTAACTGTGTTGTGAGTCCGTCGTTAAAAATATCCATATTCGTCTTGTGCGTGTGTTGAAGTGTCGTTACAAATCTAGTCGGTCGGGTGCCTTACAGCTTCTGCTGGAGCGTCTTATCGGTGGTAGTAGGGATGATGGTTTGATGTCATCAAGAGTACTGTCTGGCGTTGTGTGGCGAGGAACGTCCTGTGGACAAATGGACTCGGTCAAGTCCAGTGTGGGAAATACTGGCGCTGTAGGTCGAATCTCTAATAGATCCCGGCGGTTACAGCGAAAAAGTACTCCCGCAGACGATTTGACAATGTAGGACCGCGGTGCCTCCTGCCTGATCACCGTGGCTGACTCAGACCATCCGCCTTCTGGGTCCCTGATTCTGATGGTGTCACCTATTGTCAGTGGCTTGAGCGGGATTGCATGTTGATCGTAGTATAGTTTTTGTTTGGAGCATAGTGCCCGCATGTCGTGAGAACTGGTGCATTGCCGGGTCTCGGAATTGCTTTGCCGGTAGGGTAGTCCGGATGTCTCTGCCGAAGAGAATTTGCACTGGTGACCGTCCTGAGCTCAATGGGGTTGCTCGGTACAATAACAGAGCTAGGTTGATATTGGAACGTGACTTGGCTGCTTTGCTGATGAGTCGTTTAATGATGTGGACACCTTTTTCCCCTGTTCCATTTGATTGTGGGTAGCGATTCTGTGGCACACCGTTGTCTGACCTCAACTTTTTCCTGTGTTTGTGGTATTGATTCTGTATATCATCGTTCGTGAAAGCTGTTTTGCTTGTTTGTTCTGGAGCGGATGTGAATTTGTAAGATTCTTTATCATGCCATGGCATGTTTGTAGTCTTGTCATTGTTTTGCAGTGTGCTGTGGCATTGTCCTTCACCCGCAGAGTTGTACCATGTTGCACACGTCGTTGTTTCATTGTTGTTGTTACTGTAGTTTCTGTCTTTGTTGTTTTTGTTGTCGTTCTTGTTGTTTTTGTTGTTTCTATCTTGGTTGTTTTCATTGGCGTTTTTGTTGTTGTCATTCTTGTTTTCGCTTTTATCCTTGTTCTTTTTCTTGTCGTGCTTGTTGTTTCTGGGATGCTTCTTGTTGCTTTTGTCGTTCTTGTTGCGCTGCATGTTGTTTTTGTTGTTGCTGTTGTTCTTGCGGTTTTTGTTCTTATTGCGCTCAATGAGTATACCATGTGGATGATTTGAGTCATTGTCACAGTTATTGGTGTCAGTGTCCTTTGTGGTATCTGCTACATTGAGCGTTTCTTCTTGAGAATTGTAAGAAAGATCTGATGTTGCATTGATATTGGTGACATCAGTCATTTGTGGTGGATTCGATTCCTCTTCTTTGCTTCCTTGGTACTCCCTTTCTAGAGTCATTTCTGGTTCACTTGAATCATTGATTTCTAGGTGTTCCTCTTTTGGAGTCATTTCGGGTTCACTTAAATCATCATTGATCTCTTTGTGCTCCTTTTCTGGAGTCAAAATCTTCAGGATTTCTATTGGCGTGGTCTCTCTGGACTCTTGGTGCTCCTCTTCCGGAGTCAAAATCTTCAGGATTTCAATGGACATGGTCTCTCTGGACTCTAGGTGCTCCTCTTTTGGAGTCAAAATTTTCACGATTTCATTTGACGTGGTCTCTCTGGACTCATGAGTAGCTGTCCTCTGATTATTGAGTGCTTCTGTGCAGACGAGCTAAGATATGTCAGTCCCGCTGTGATCCTGCACATCCTGTATGGGAATTGTGATTTCTTCGTCACTTGTCTCACATACAGTGGTAGACATTCCGTGTCATCTTCTGGGGGCTCAAAAAAGCTTGATAGATCTTCATGGTCTTGTACATGCATGGCGTTCGCTATGGAGTGTTTGCTTGCTTCCATTTTTGAGTCTGTACCCAGCTGTCTGTGGAGGTGTGCGTCACTCTCTTTGTGGAGGCTTGCGTCGCTCTCTTTGTGGAGTTCTTCATCGCTCTCTGTGGAGTCTGTCATCGCTCTCTCTGTGGAGCCTGTCATCGCTCTCTTTGTGGAGTCGTGCAGTGTTCTCGCTGTAGAGTCGATCTGTGCTCTCTCAACGGAGTCGTTCTGTGCTCTCTGTGTGGCATCGTCTTCGTCTTGGGTATTGCTGTCATACAATGTATCGACGATCTGCCATGGAACCATGGTATTGGATTCATCTACCATGAGAAGAGACGTATTGAGCTTTTCAACCGTGTTGCTGATGCTGTGATCCGGATCGCCAAATAACTCAGCCATGTCTGAACAGTATTGTGTGTATTGTTCGATAGACAAATCATCGCTTTTTGTTTCGGAGTTGTGATCGTTCTCTTCATGTTCAATGAACAAATCATCTCCTTGTGTGGAGGCTGGGACCCTTTGTGGTACGTGGACCACTCTCTGTTTCTTGGCATCAGGCCACAGCATAATCCTGCACTCATGAGTCGGGATGTCATATATGCTGGGCTGAAGATTCCACAATCCGAAGAACTCATCATTGGGGTCTTCAGGGTACAACACATCTAATTGCAGTTCGGATTTGGTACTGGGGTAGCCATCTCCCAAGATGAAATCTTCATCTGAG
Organism: Scyliorhinus canicula; assembly: GCF_902713615.1. NCBI lineage: Eukaryota > Metazoa > Chordata > Chondrichthyes > Carcharhiniformes > Scyliorhinidae > Scyliorhinus > Scyliorhinus canicula. Next base: position 82,382,851 of record NC_052159.1, on the reverse strand, counting down.
TCGTAGTCTACAAGGACCATATCATCTTCTAGGGTGGTGCTAACTGCTTGTTCCAGGGTGTTGTGAAAGTTATTTTCAACTCCTGGTGTAAGTTCGGGCATTGTTTTGTCTTTTGAGGCAAGAAAATTGGGTTTTGCAGCTTAAAATTTTTTTTTGTTAATTTTCGTGCATTTCCATTTTAAGTGAGCGTGGTCCTGGTCCTCTGACATCATGACGCTCGTGACGTCATGCGTAGGACTCGATTGCCCATGCGCACTCCGTGTTTCCTGTACTGTTCGCTCTTTTCGCAACTGCACATGTGTGGCTCCTTTCCCAAGATGGCTGCCGCTCAGAACCTCCGTCTTCCTCCGATTCAACCCTGCCTCGTGGTGAGTGTTGGCGCCATTTTTACCGATTTTGTTTTCTAAATTATGATTCTTTGTTTGTAGAGACTCAAAGTATTGATGTTGTTTTTTGTTCATAAGCAAGGTATTTTTGGACAGCGATTTCTAGAGTTAGATACTTATTTTGTGAAAGTTTTTCCCTCAAATTTTTATCAGATAGTTCAGAAATTAATTGATGCATTATCACAGTGTCTCTGAAATCAGCATAATCACAACCTTGTGGTATTCACTTGAGATTTGTAATAAAATCAGAGATGGGCCCTCCGTTTCTCTGACAAGTGTTAAATTTTTCCAGCATCTCACCAGACTGACTTACAGCGTTCATCAATTTTTTGGGGTATAACTTCTACTTTGGTGTTGTCCTCACCTTCAAAGTAATTAAAGCAATTATAGATTTCTCTAGCTTCATGCCCTCCTGTTGAGAGTAGTAGGGCTATTTTCGTTGCGTCAGAGGCAGTGCTTAAATCATTAGCTGTGATAAATATTTGGAATATCTAGATGACGGGACTGGGGGCATTCTGGCCAAGTTTGCCGATGATACAAAGATAGGTGGAGGGGCAGGTAGTATTGAGGAGGTGGGGAGGCTGCAGAAAGATTTAGACAGTTTAGGAGAATGGTCCAAGAAGTGGCTGATGAAATTCAACGTGGGCAAGTGCGAGGTCTTGCACTTTGGAAAAAAGAATAGAGGCATGGACTATTTTCTAAACGGTGACAAAATTCATAATGCTAAAATGCAAAGGGACTTGGGAGTCCTAGTCCAGGATTCTCTAAAGGTAAACTTGCAGGTTGAGTCCGTAATTAAGAAAGCAAATGTAATGTTGTCATTTATCTCAAGAGGCTTGGAATATAAAAGCAGGGATGTACTTCTGAGGCTTTATAAAGCACTAGTTAGGCCCCATTTAGAATACTGTGAGCAATTTTGGGCCCCACACCTCAGGAAGGACATACTGGCACTGGAGCGGGTCCAGCGGAGATTCACACGGATGATCCCAGGAATGGTAGGCTTAACATACGATGAACGTCTGAGGATCGTGGGATTATATTCATTGGAGTTTAGGAGATTGAGGGGAGATCTAATAGAAACTTACAAGATAATGAATGGCTTGGATAGGATGGACGTAGGGAAGTTGTTTCCATTAGCAGGGGAGACTAGGACGCGGGGGCACAGCCTTAGAATAAAAGGGAGTCACTTTAGAACAGAGATGAGGAGACATTTCTTCAGCCAGAGAGTGGTAGGTCTGTGGAATTCATTGCCACAGAGGGCGGTGGAGGCCGGGACATTGAGTGTCTTTAAGACAGAAATTGATAAATTCTTGATTTCTCGAGGAATTAAGGGCTATGGGGAGAGAGCGGGTAAATGGAGTTGAAATCAACCATGATTGAATGGTGGAGTGGACTCGATGGGCCGAATGGCCTTACTTCCGCTCCTATGTCTTATGGTCTTATGGAACAGCTGTTCAAACATTTTCAAGTTATAACTTAAATTACAGGGTATTTCCAGCTGCCATGGAGTTCAAACAAGTTCCATCGAATCAGTTAGTTGTCAAGGATCCATTTGCTGCGAAGTCTTCCACAGTCGAATATTTGGTTGAAGTTTTTCTTCACTTGCTGGTGTCTAGCTAGCTTTCTGAAATCACACCTGGTATCATATGTTATTCTCTAAGTCTGAATAAAGATTGTAGACTTCCAGTTAACACAAATTCTTTAGTCAATGGGTTAGTTCTGTTTCCAGAGCTTAACTAGATATAATACAGTCAAGAGGTATGACCAGTGAAGCTAAGGTAAACTGCCTATGCTGAGCTGCCTCTATCTGCTGCTGCTCACTAGCTCTGTGCTTCCCAAAGAGGTGGATCCTCCCTTGGGCTGGACCTTTTATACCCATCTCTGATGCTGCCCTCTAGTAATGCTGTGGCTGTTACATCTGTCTGTAGTCCCTGGTGTATGTGCAGATGTACACCTACTTCTCCGTCAGGTCTTCCCACATTGCCGGCTCTGCTCGCGTCTTCCTTGTAGAACTTTGGCTTCTCACACGGACACTTCTGGTCCAATTCTCCATGCACTGGAGGGGGACTTTGCCTCACCGTCTCACTCTCCACCAATTCATCCAATAAAATCCAAAAAAAAAACGGGAGAAAAAGGTCCAAAAGTCCGTCACAGGGGGGAGCTATCAAATGTGCGAGCTACTCCTCACAGCTGACGTTAATCTTGTTTTTCTGGAAAGAGGTGATCAGTGAGCTGCTTCGGAAGGCAACCAATTTTCTCCAACAGCTTAAATTGACCACCCCTGCTCACGTGATTGAGTGCATTTGCGAGATCAATGAAGGCAATATATGTAGTGATCTCTTTTTCTCATGGCATTTCTCTTGAAGTTGCCAGACTGAGAAAATCACCCTGGGATTTGAGTTAAATATGTTCATTCAGCATCTATAGTCTGACAATGGTAACACAAGCAAATACTTGTCCCATGATGCTCAGCTTTTGCCATTGCTGCAGTTGCCCTTGTTCTTGCACAGGGTAAAAATTTTTGTATCATCCATATCCTGGGGCACTGACCCCTCGAGCAGAGACAGAGAATGTGTTTCCCTGCAGGAATGCCAGTTTCCCATACTTGATGAGTTCAGGTAGCATAGCATCAGTACCTGGAATTTTGCCTATGGCAAGTGAGTCAATTTCTTTGCTAAGATTCTCCACTGTGGGTTCCATATCCAGCTGTTCGATGACAGCAGACCCTGTATGATGTCGGGAGTTTCCTCAGTGACCTTGTTCTATCGATATTATAGCTTAAGGTAGTATTCTGCCCATCTCTCCAACTGTTTATTGCAATCGGTGACGACTACCCCTGCCTTTGTTTTCAATGGAGCTGCTTTTTTTGCTGATGGAGCTGTTGCCTTTTTGATCCCACCATACATGGCCACAGCATCTCTCTGTGGATATTCTGGCAATGTTGTAAACTGACTTACTTCCTCGCATTCTGTTCGCCTTTATTTCAAGCAGCCATAAATACATTCGAGTCTTCTTGGTCGGACCACTCTTGATGAGAGCAGATCACTTGTCTTCAAGGATATATTCCATTTCAGTGACATTAGCCTTGAACCAGTCAATGATGTGCCTCACTTACATCCCACATGTTCAGACAGTCTCAATGTATGATATTTTGAAATATGGTCCATTTCACTTATGCACTGAGAATGCTGGGGAGCCTGTTCAATCCAGTCAAAGAACTGTTGGTTCTCATCTGGTAGATAATAGGCTGACATTGATATAACAACAGAATTTCTGTTTTGAATGATAAAGCTGCAAGGGTTGCACCCTAACCCTGGTATCCACAGGGCCGTGATCTGGAACACATGCAACTGTGGTAGCTGCATGTGTTGAGAATACCGATGAGAGAATTATGCCTGGTAATGATCAGGTCCAGCTGGTGGCCTGATCTTGGATATCTCCAGGACTGCTTGTGGCATAGTTTGTTCTGAAACAAAGTATAACACACAGCTCATGGTCACAGCAAAGCACGAGTAGTCTTCTGGATGTTGTTTGGGAATTTATTAAGGATTACTTAGTGTTGTATTCTTTGGGGGTTGTATTTGAATTTATGGTTGCTAAGATGTTCATTGTATGTTTTAAAAAGGTTAACTTGAGTTCATAGAATAAACATTGTTTTGCTTAAAAAATACTGCTAGATGTCTGCTACACCACAACTGTAGAGTGGGCCGTGTGCTCCCAGTAACACAATCTTGAAAAAGATGTGGGTCAGGTGAACTCCATGATACACTTTGGGGTTCTCTAAACCCTGGCCCATAACAAATTGGGGGCTCATCCAGGATAAAAGTCTTATCTATTGGATTGGCTTAGTGAACTTAAAGACAGTGAAGGGTGAGCATATTGTGGTTGCTTTTCAGGTGTGGTATTTCAGTTTAAGTGGGGAGTGTGTTGTGGACAATGCCTCTTTCAGAGGCTCAGAAGTTTTTGGGGTGGAGACGGTCACATGCAGTACCTTACTTACAGAGACTAAAAGCAGACTGTTAGATTTGGCAAAAACATTGCAGTTAACATTGCCTGCCAAAATGCAAAAAGATGATGTAATTGTGGCTAAGCATTTAAAATTGCCTGAGATACAGTTTGACTCATTGGAAATGGCAAAAGTTCAGTTACGAATTAAACAAATGGAACATGAGAAAGAATTAAAGCAGCTTGAATGCAAAAGAGAGAGATAAAAAGAGAGAGGAAAAAGAAAGAGAGAGAGAGTTTGAACTTCAGAAAATACTTATGAAAAATGACAGTCAGTTAAATTTGGTGGATTTAAAGGGAAATGTACAGTTTGAGGATAGTGGTGACGATAATGAGAAAGAGCACCAAAGTCGAAGGCTTTGACCGTGCATTGCCAAAGTTTCACAAGAAGGCTGTAGAAGCCTTTTACATTTCATTTGGGACGGTGGCTAAACAAATGAAATGGCCACAGGACATGTGGGTGTTACTAATTCAAACATAGCTGGTAGGTAGGGTGAGTGGTGTTTGCATCACTATCAGAGGAGGTATCTGAGATGTATGAGGATGTGAAAAAATCCATCTTGGTTGCATATGAACTGGTGCCTGAAGCTTACAGACAAAGGTTTAGAAATTTAAGGAAAGAATTTGGTCAACCATACATGTAGTTTGAAAGGATCAAACAGAATAATTTTGAAAGTAGAAATAATTCATAAACGTATGAAGCTCTCAGAGAAATATACTTTTGGCGGAGTTTAAAAATTCAATTCCTGATGTAATGAGAACTCACGTGGAAGAGCAGAGGGTTAAAACTGCGAGTTTAGCAGCAGAAATGGCAGATGATTATGAATTGGTGCATAAATCAAAGCGTGGTTTGTGACATCAGTTTCAGCCTGTGAGAGATAGAAACTGGGGACACGAGTACTCAAGTGGTAAAGGTAAAGATGATCTGATGGGAGATAATAAGGAGAGTGTACCTCAGATTAAAAAAAGAAATCCAGGAGGGTGGAAAAGAAATGAAAAGTTTCAAATGTTTTCACTGTAATAAACTAGGCCATGTAAAGTCAGTGTTGATGGTTGAAGGAAAGCACTGGGAAGGCTGTTATGGTAAAACAGGATTAGACAGTGGGGTTTGTTAAAGTGGTAAAGAAAAGCCAAAGTGAAGTGAAGGAGGTGCAAAAGATTGTACAGCCTGATCAAGAGGTGATTGATAAGAAGGCGCCAGATGTCTTCAAATAATTTACTTGTGTGGGTAAAGTTTACTCATCTGTATCAGGAGAAGTAGGTAAAGAAGTCACAATTTGAAGAGATAAGGGAGCTAGTCAATCTTTAATGGTAAGAGATGAGGAGTTATGTAGTTTGGGAAGAATATTGCCAGAAAAGGTAGTAATATGTGGAATTCAGGGTGAGAGGAGTAGTGTTCCATTATATAAGGTAAGGCTGGAAAGTCCAGTGAAGAGTGGTGAAGTGGTAGTCGGAGTGATAGAGAAACTATCTTGTCTAGGAATACAGTTTATCTTGGATAATGATATAGCTGGATAGCAGGTGGAAGTGAAGCCTACTGTGGTTGATAAGCCACTGGAAAATCAGACAACTGAAGTGATGAAGGAAGAAGATCCTGGAATTTTTCTGGATTGTGTAGTTACAAGGTCGCAAAGTCACAAGTTAAGACAAGAGGAAAAATCAAAAAGTGAAGATGAAGTTGAAGTGTCTTTATCAGAAACGATTTTTGATCAGACGGTTGTAAAAGAACAAGAACAGGTGAAGAATGAGGCGGATATTTTTAGTTCAGGAAAATTGGTGGAGTTACAACAGAAAGATGTAGAAATAAAACTGATGTATCAGAAAGCATATATGGAAGAGGAATCGGAGTGTATACCAGAGTGGTATTACCGTAAAAGTGATGTCTTGATGAGAAAATGGAGACCTTTGCATATGCAGGCGGATGAAAAGTGGGCAGAAGTTCATCAAGTAGTATTGCCAGTAGGGTATAGAAAAGAGGTGTTGCGAGTTGCACATGAGGTACCAGTGGGAGGTCATCTGGGAATAAGGATAACTCAAGCTAAAATACAAAAGAATGTTTATTGGCCTGGACTACATAAAGATGTAGTTACATTTTGTCAATCATGTCATACATGTCAAGTGATAGTGAAACCTCAAGCAGTGATAAAACCACCAGCCTTAATACCCTTCCAGCATTTGAAGAACCTTTTACAAGGGTCCTAATTGATTGTGCAGGACTGCTTCCTAAAACGAAAAGTGGGAATCAATATATTTGACGATAATGGATGTGTCCACTAGGTTTCCAGAGGCCATTCCAGTACGTAATATTACAGCTAAAAAGATTGTGGAGGAGTTACTTAAATTCTTTACTAGATATGGACTACCCACAGATGTACAATCGGATCAAGGATTGAATTTTACCTCAAGGTTATTCAAAGAAGTTATGGATAGCTTAGGAATAGAACAATTTAAATCAACTGAGTACCATCCAGAATTGCAAGGAGCGTTAGAAAGGTGGCATCAGACATTAAAGACAATGTTGAGAGCTTATTGTCATGATTATCCAGAGGATTGCGATAAAGGAATTCCATTCGTACTGTTTGCAATTAGGGATGCACCTAATGAGTCAACCAAATTCAGCCCTTTTGAACTAATTTTTGGTCATGAGGTAAGAAGACCACTTAAATTGATTGAGGAAAAATTGGTGAGTGAGAAATCGGAAATTACATTATTGGATTACGTGTCAAATTTTAGGGAATGATTAAATAGAGCAGGTGAATTGGCTAGACAACATTTAAAAGTGGCACAAAATGTGGTGAAACAGGTTGCGGACAAGAAATCCAAAGTTCGTAGTTTTGCCAGTGGAGATAAAGTTTTAGTAATGTTACCAGTGGTAGGTGAACCTTTAAAAGCAAGGTTTTATGGACCTTATCAGATTGAAAGGAAATTAAGTGAGGTGAATTATGTGGTAAAAACGCCAGATAGAAGGAAGACTCACTAGAGTGTGTCATGTGAATCTGCTTAAAAGGCACTTTGAAAGGGAAGGAGAGAAAAAGAAGGAGGTTTTAATGATTCTAACTCAAAGTGATGAACCAAATCCAGATGACTTGGAATTTTACATACCTCAAATTAAATTGGAAAACGAGGCTGTTCTTAAAAATTGGGATAAATTGTTGAGTTACCTTCCAGAGGAAAAACAGACTGACCTGAAAGAGTTATTGATATGACATGGGCAAGTTTGTGGAGGTAAATTGGGAAGTACTAAAATGGCAATACAAGATGTAGATGTGGGAAATGCTGCTCCAATCAAACAACATCCATATAGAATTAACCCTTTAAAATTGGCACAAGTTAACAAAGAGATTGAGAGTATGTTTAAAAATAGCATAATTGAAGTGGGTTTCAGCCAATGGAATTCACCCATAGTGATGGTACCTAAACCAGACGGTATCCAACGGTTGTGTGTGGGCTATAGAAAGGTTAATGCAGTTATAAGAACGAACTCTTATCCCATCCCACGTTTGGAGGATTGCATTGAGAAAGTGGGACAATCAGCTTGTATTTCCAAATTGGATTTACTCAAAGGTTACTGGCAGATACCTTTATCCGAAAGGGCGAAGAATATTTCAGCTTTTGTGACTCCAGATGGTATATCCCAATTCAAAGTTATGCCATTTGACATGAAAAACGCCCCAGCCACATTTCAACGGTTAACTAACAAAGTCGTTTCAGGATTCCCAATTGTGCGGTATACATCGACGATCTGGTAATTTTCAGCCAGACATGGAAAGAACATTTAAAACATCTGATGGAGTTATTCGATCGACTTCAGGAGGCAGGTTTGGTGATAAACCGAGCCAAAAGTGAATTTAGAAAAGCCCAAGTCACTTTCCTTGGCCATACAATCGGACAGGTTCGAATAGTCACATGGGATCTGAAACCAACAGGTATTGAGGAGTTTCCGATACCCTCAAGACGAAGGGAGGAGTGGATTTGATCGATCATTTATGCCAAATTTTTGTAGCATGGTTGCTCCATTAATGGACCTGCTGAAGAAACATTGAAAATTTCAGCGGACCGTGGAGTTTCAACAGGGATTTGACTGCCTGAAAGCTGTGATAACCAATGCTTCTGTGTTGGAGAATTACAAGGGACTCTGTGATCAGATTGAACTAAATAATTTGACTTTAAAGAGAAATGCCGAGGCGTAGAGAAATGGATGGATCGTGCAGAGACCTTCTTATTCAAAGAGACTGTCAATCGCAAGTGAGTCCAGTTGGGGGAAGAACAAAAAATGGACTATATTATTATACTGTTTGTGTGTGTTGTTTTTTGAAATTAGAAAGTATATTTATTGTGTGCATTTCTTAAAGGATAGTGAAAAGGTGAAAAATGAAACCATCTTGAAGTTGATGGGGGGTTTTTTCTGGGGGTAGATGGCATAAGACTGTTACTTTAAGAAATGTTTGTCTGCTCATGGTTCTGTAGTGATGTCAGAGTATGGGTGGAGCTGAGCTCTGGCTCTGCTTTTTAGTTTCACTTGAGTAAAGCTTGGGTGTGTCTGTGGTTTGTTTGGTTTTGTTTCAGTGTTGGAGCTACAGTGAAAGCCAGCAGATATGCATGGATCTCTCTACATGCTAAAGAGTGTTCATTTGGGTGATTTCAAAGGGATAACTGCTCTCAATAGTGAATTTAAACCTGCTCTTTGTGTTGAAAGTTTTTTTTTGTCTTCTGGATGTTGTTTGGGAATTTATTAAGGATTACTTAGTGTTGTATTCTTTGGGGGTTATTTTTGAATTGATGATTGCTAAAATGTTCACTGTATGTTTTAAAAAGGTTAGCGTGAGTTCATAGAATAAACGTTGTTTTGCTTAAAAAATACTGTTAGATGTCTGCTGCACCACACCTGTAGAGTGGGCCGTGTGCTCCCCATACCACAATCTATTAAAAGTTGTGGGTCAGGTGAACTCCATGAAACACTTTGGGGTTCTCTAAACCCTGACCCATAACATTAGATAATCATGAGCTTAACCTGTCCAGCTTGAATTCTGAGATAGATAGATCAAACACATTCTGAACTATATGTGGGAAGTTCTATCACTGTCGTAAATTCCTTACAGAGAAGAATTGGGCCTTTTCACTCACTTCCTCCAAACGTTTCCCCTGCCAGATGAGTGTGTAATGTTTTTCTTTCATTTATCCACTCTCAGCGAGCCTGGTCTTTCTTAGAGAAGCTATGTCAATGTTCAATCTATCAAGTTCCACATTGATCACAGCGGCTTACACGCATTATCGAGCAGCTGTCAATTCCTTGCACATGATCCTACCATTCCAGCTGGCCAATTGAAGAGATGGTTCTGGATTCACTATTTCCTTTAGAATCAGTCTGTTTTAGCATTTGATCTTCATTTTCTTTCACGGTTACAGATCTTTTAAATATTTATGTCCAGCAAAAAAATTTGCTTGTACCAATCCAAGCTCCTTTCTGCTGTTTAAACATTGGTTAATGCTTCTCCTTCACTGTTTTAAGAATTTCGTAGAGATTATGTTTATTTTTCCTTAAGAATACTTGATATTCTTTTTTAATTGGCTGTCATAATTTTGTGTATTCTTTCTGTTCTTCGTCTTCCCATTGAATACGAATACTGTACAACTCTTTCTGAGCAAGAGCCACAGCTTCTTTATTTTAAAGTTTAATTTTCCACTCCAAAATGTGGAAGTTGAATTCTACTGCATCAACATTAGATACAAACAAGTCCTTTCACTTCTAAGAACTGTCTTTTGTAGCCATTAGCCTGGAGCACTTCTGCTGTATTGAAACCTGTGGCATAGGATCTTCAGGTATATTCAAAGCAGACAGGTTCAGTTTGTTTACTCTTTGTTCCCAGTCCGAAGCGTCAACTGTTCGTGACTTTGAGCTTTACACTCTATTGACATATCTTTAGTGAAAACAATATTTTCTACGTAAGGATTATAAATGTTGCCAATTTCAATGGACTTGCTTATCATCCCTGAAGATAGCATTACTCTTTCCGCTTATGAAATCCACATTATTAATAAACACCACTCCAACAATAACAGATCTATTGACTAGTTTAATTGCAGTTTAAATTCATTCTACACAATGGAAGAGGTGCACAATTTCCATGAATGTTCTGTATTAATACTCTTCTATTTAGCAAATTCTTTGTAGAAAATCTCATGGGCCGGAATCTCTCCCTCCCGCCGATTGTAGCGGAGTTTCCGATGTGGCAGAGAACCCAGCGTCAGCCAAAAACAGGACCGGCGCGCGTTCCAATATTCCAGTCCCCCGCTGGCGGTAGAACTAAAATGATTGACCTCCAACAACTACAACCATCTTCCTTTGTGCTCGTATGACTCCAACGACTGGACGGTTTGATTTTAGTTGACAGCTACGGCTGCTTTATGTCATACTCAGTCAAATTCCACCTTGATATCAAGGGGAGCAACTCCAACCTCACCTCTGGAGTTCAGCTATTTTGTCCATGTTTGAACCAAGGCTGTAATGAGGTCAGGAGCTGAATGACCCTTGCAGAGCAAGAAACTGAGCGTCAGTGAATAGGTTATTGCTGAGTTAGTACCCCTGATGATGATTCGTTCCATCATTTTACTGATGATCGAGGGTAGACTGATAGAACGTTAATTGGCACGGTTGGATTTGATCTGGTTTTTGTGTGAATTTCATACCTGCAGACCAAGAAGGATCATCCACTTAAACCAGCACCAGCAATAAAGTTTGTTCCAATGATGCTTCTTCCCCGGCCATGCCAAATCAAATCTCCCAGAATTTACGATGCTGCAGGCTACAAACGTATGAATTAGGAGTAGAGATAGGCCATGCAGTCCTCGAGCCTCTCTCCCATTCAACAAGGTGATGGCTGTTCTGCTTGTAACTTCAACCTCACATTCCTGCCTACTGATAACCTTTCAGCGCCCCCCCCCCCCCCAAAGCTATTTCCTTTTAACTGAAGACTGATTCCCTCCCACATCTGGCTCTGGTAGCGCACAAAACCATGTAACCTCTTTTCTCTGCCAACTATACATACCCTGTGCTGCCTGTGCTTTTCATTGATTTGTAGGGAAGCATGTTACCTGATCTTAACAAAATAACTTCCTCTTCCCTCTTCCCATGGCTAAATGAAACATATTAGCATTGTATCTAGGTAGAAATGCTAATTACTTATTCTGAACACTATAACTCTCATATTTAGAAGTTAATGCACAGTTTACAGTTACAACCCAGTTTACAACCCAGCTACTTCAGCACCTTTCTGTGACTTTGGGAGATTCAGGGTGTCCATGGAAGGGATTAAGGCCAAGCAGGAATAAGAGTTGGGGGAGGTAATGGAAGAAAGTCTGTGGTGTGAGGTGCTATAAAGGGTGGATGCCTCAACCTCATATGCAAGGTTGGGGCTGATACAACTGAAGGTCGTGTTTAGGGCACACCTCACGAAGACGAGGATGAGTCGGCTCTTTGAAGGGGTGGAGGATGTCTGTGAGCGGTGTGGGAAAGGCCCCGCAAATCATGTACATATGTTTTGGTCCTGTCCGAAGTTGGAGAGGTATTGAAGGGTGGTCTTTAACATCATCCTGAGGTGGACTTGGAACCACATCCCCCAGAAGCCATTTTCGGGTTTTGGACTGGCCTGAGCTGCAGGCAGTTGCGGGGCAGATAGTTTAGCCTTCGCCTTGCTGATTGTCTGTATGCGGGTCCTGCTGAGCTGCAGGTCAGCTCCTCCACCCTGTGCCTTGGCGTGGCAGGGAGACGTACTGGAATTCCTGACCTTGGAAAAGGTGACATTTGAGCTAAGGGGGGAACGAAGGAGGGGCTATACAATTTATGGGGATTGTTTATCATGTATTTTGGGAACTTGTTACCATTGAACACTAGAGGGGGTGAAGCGGGGAGAAGGGGGATGGGGTTTGTTTTCCTATGTTTTGTTAACTAATTTTTGGAATGTACGAGTTGATGTATCAGACTGTATATTGATGAGGTTGTTTTTTTGGGATTGTTGCTTTGTTTGTTTCTCATTTGTTTGCTTAATGAAAATGTGGAGAATAAAAAGATTTTTTTTAAAATACTTTGGGAGATTCAGAGTCTACCCATTTTAAGCTCAGAGACTGTTGCCATTGTCTCCAAACATAAATATCTTGCACATTCATAATTGTAACAGTACAATTGATAAATTTACTGGTGGAAACTATTGAGAAGATTATTTTAAAAATTCATTCTTGAGACTTGTTTCTCACTGGAATAAAGCAGTACTATAGAAATACTACAACAGAATTGAAATGACTACGCTAGGAGGATGTGAGCTCGATGTAAAAGTAAAGAACAAATTTCACACAGTAAAATCTTCCATTGTCGAGGCTGAACCTCTACTGGGAGTGAAAGCATGTGAAGCATTTGAGCTAGTTAAGCGAGTTTACAGTGCAGACTGTGCTGTAGCCAGGCAAAATGCATCAGTAGGTTCCATACTGAAGGTATTTCGAGGCTTTGGCACTTTACCTTTTACGTATCGAATCCAGTTAAAAGAGAATGTGCAACCAGTAATACACCACCAAGGCGTGTACCAGCTCCATTGAAAGACAGATTGAAGGATGAGCTAGAAAGGATGATGGCTTTAGGAGTAACCAAGCGTATTGAAGAACCGACAGATTGGGTAAACGCTATGGTCTGCATTAAGAAGAGAAATAACGACTAAGAATCTGAATGAACCCAAAGATCTGAATCTCAACATTAAAAGAGAACATTATCAGATTCCAAATAGGGAAGAAATCACATCTGAAATGTCAGGAGCAACCTGTTTTGGCAAATTAGACGCATCACAAGATTTTTGGCAGCTCAGGTTGGATAAGGGGGGCACAAAAGGCACACTGTGCACTTTTAACACTCCATTCGTGGGATACTGTTTTTTACAATGCCATTTGATATCATTTCTGCATCGGAAATTTTCCATCTGCCAATGGAACACATCGTGGAAGGAATTCCAGGAGTCAGAGTATATGTTGACGACATAATCATCTGGGGATCAACACGAGAAGAGCACGACAAGAGGTTTTTCAAAGTGCTGAAGAGCATCAAAAAGAATGGCTTAAAGTTGAATAAAGCCAAATGTCAATTTGGTGTTGACAATATCACATTCTTGGGAGATAAGGGGCGGGATTCTCCCATCGGGCGGCTCAGTGCCGACGCCGGCATAAAAATGGGACTGTTTTACTCCGGCGTCGGTGCCCGCTCCAAGACCCGATTCTCCAGGCCACAGTGGGATAGCGTGTCGCTGGAGCGGCCAGTGTCGCACCAGCTGCCGATCCCGGTGTGAACACAGTGCCGCGGGGTTCGCGCATGCGCAGTTGGACCGGCGCTTACTAGCACATGCGAAGTGGCCTTCTTCCCCGCGCCGGCCTCGACGCCAAATGGTGCAGGGCTACAGGAGCCGGCGCAGATGAAAGGAGGCACCCAGGTAGAGAGGCCGGCCTGCCGATCGTTGGGTCCCGATTGCGGGCCAGGCCACTACGGAGGCCCCTCCCTGGGGTCTGCGTAAAGTGCTCTGCGGAGATTCGCGTCCCGGCAACGGGGCGGTGTGGCGCGATTTGCACGGCACGCCAGCGATTCTCCGACCCCTCGAATTCCGCCCAAGCTTTCTGCAAAAGGTATACAACCTAATCAAGAAAAAGTAAAGGCAATCTTGAATATGCCACATCCCAATGACAAAAAAGGAATACTTAAAAGGTTAGGAATAATAAATTTTGTTTGCAAATTTATTCCTAATCTCGCAGGGGGGCGGGGGGCTCAAGGTGGCCTGGCCCGTGATCGGGACCCACCAATCTGCGGGCGGGCCTGTGCCGTGGGGGCACTTGTTCCTTCTGCGCCGGCCCCTGTAGGGCTCCGCCATGGCCAGCATGGAGAGGCCACCACCCTGCACATGCGGCAGAATACGCTGGCCGGTCTTCGCATGCTGACTCGCGCAGTCCCTTCGCCGCCACTGGTACGGCTCCATTTCCTCTGCCGCCGGCCTAGCCCCCAGAAGTGCAGAGAATTCCGCTACTTCCGGTCGGCCCGACGCCCGAGTGGTTCGCGACATTTTTTACGCCGGCGTCGGGCCATCGCGCCAATCACGGACAATCCCGCCCATAGTCTTGCAAAAGGTGATAAAATATCTCCACGAGGGATGACCTAAAGATTCCTGCTCCAGCTATTATAATGTTAGGGCAGAATTAACAGATGCCAATGGGTTTTTGCTTCGACAACAAAGGATTGTAATTCCACAATCATTATGGTCAATGATTCTTAAGAAAATATATGAAGGGCACTTGGGAATAGGAAAGTGCAAGAGAAGAGCTGGGGACACAGTTTATTGGCCAGATATCAACCACGATATTCAAGTAATGGTAAAAAAAACTGCACGCAGTGTCAGAAGCTTCAGTACAACTTCCGAAAGAACCAGTTAATCAAAGACTTGAGAGGAAACTTATTTTTCAAAAAAGGAGGCAGAAAAGATGTGACAAATTCACAAGAAGGCCTCAACCATTGCAAAAAGGTGACAGTCAGGCTGGAAGATCCTGATGGGAACAGATGGTTGAAGTATGCTAAGGTACTGCAACAGACAGGTCCTCATTCATATCTAATCATCTCTGATGATGGAACAGTCTTAAGGAGAAACAGGAGAACTTTGCTGAAGGTTTAGTAGCCTTTTGTTATGGAACCGCATGAGGATATTGTGAGCAACCCAGAGACAGTTGAAAAAGAAACATCTCAACATACAGAGCCAGAACAAAGTAGAAACGCACAAATTCAAGAAGAACAATAAGAAACATTTGCAACAACCAAATGAAAATCAAACACGTTCACAAGATCAACCAATGTTCAGAAGGCTGACAAGACAAAGACGAAAACCTGAGAGATTGAATTTGTGATGGACTGTAAATAGTTAATTGCTCTAAAGATTTATGCATATCATATTGTATTGTAAAACAGTCATGTATATAAATAGGTACGGTTCCAAAGGAAAGGGGATGTGATGATATGTATAAGCAATTATATATATAATGATGTAAACGACCTCTAACCAGCAGTTGGCAATGTAAATCTACCACCTGACTCTGTATCTCGAGGAGTCCGGAGATAGTCATGTTATTGGATAGTTATACTTGCAGTAGCTCTAGGATAACTTATCATTATTAGTAGTTTGTAATATATTTCTGAGGCATGGACAACTTACCAATGTCACATGAAGCAACTAAATGCATTCCACCTTGGTTGACCTATCTGCAACATCAAATGGTAGGTCAAATTCCCTAATACCGATGTCTTGCAAGGTGCTGCATACCTGTTATCGAGAGCATACTTATCAGAACTCAGCTTCACTGGATTGGTGATGTGGTTTGCATGGATTCCCACTTACCAAAGATAGCATTCTAGAGCTGGCTGAGCATGGGAGCCCTTACCATAGGACGTCCTAAACTTGGATACGGAGACATTGTGAAAGCCAATCTTAAATTCTGTAAGTTGAACCACACTACATGTAGAAAAAGCAACCCTCAGGGTTGGGGATTAAAAGGGGGGAAAAATTGAACAAACTGTATGCACTTTGTTTATTTTGTGCTATGTTGCTGTGTTTGGTTGTGTTTGCAATAAAATATATATTTTTTAAACAATCCTGGACAGATCCAAATTGAGAAGTCTTCTTCATCTCAAGCAATCTCAACATTTTAGGATAACGAAGCCGAGTCCCTTCAGGACAAACAAGCATGCCACAAAGTCATTGCCTTCACCTACCCTTCCAACAGTGAATTCATATGTAATATTTTCAGTCAGATCTGCAAATCAAGATTTAGTTTAACATTACATTTGACATCACAGAAACCGAGACAGTGTACAGTTGGACTCTTTGCTGAACATTCACCCGCCAAAGTGACAGGAGAATCCATCTGTGATAACACAAAGAGCACAATTTTCTAGAAAGTTGAGCATTCTAATGAACATTAACCCAACTAACTTTGCCTAACGGTGATGCATCTGTGGTATTTTCTACTCTTTTGTTATTTAACCATGTTTATCCAGCTCTTTCCAGAAGATAGCTGACAGATTTTGACCAGAATATATTTTCTATATGCCCATTTCTCCTTGAAGATTGTTGAGGGAGAAAGTCAGTACTATCTTGACTTGGAAATGTATTCTCATTCCTTCATGTTTCTGAGCCAGTTCTAGAGTTCCCTATTCAGCAGGACTGCGGAGGTACCTTCGCTACATGGATTGTAGCAATTCAATAAAGCCACTCACCACCACTTACTGAAGGAGAATGAGGGATGAGCCAGGCTGAAATTTAAAAATAGAACTTTTGGGTTGGGTGCCAAGTGGGCACAATATTGACTGTCTATCTGAGGTTCCCATCTTTTCTTGAGTAGTTGTATTATGAAGATTGTTGGAAAGGCCCATTGCTGACTTATCAACTGATATGAATACGTTATGAGACTCACAATTTTGATTGTAGTTGACAGCCTAAAAATTGGGAACTAAAATGTTGTGATACTGTGCTAACACGGATGCCTCCTGGAATTTTGGTCTTTGAAAATTTGAATATGTGCGCAGGGATTGAATGCAGCATGTGGACGAGTTCTTATTCAGTTAACACATGTTTGTGCTCATCTTGTATTTTAAACAAATGATCCATTTGTAGTTTCCACCATCCAAATGGCACCTGTCCCATCTGAGCTGATTAACCATAAGTTATCTCATATTTATGCTTTAATTATTTGGACCCCAATTGCCAGGACTTTCCTGAGGATGCTCCATTTTCTTAGTTCCCTGTGGTATCCGTCCCATGAATTCACCTCTCATCCCTAAGATAATACGATTCATATTATGTTGGCCTCCCCAGGTTTGTTATAATCACTGTGTCAGGTTCTGCTGTTCCACTCACTTTAAAAGTAATCACCTTGGGAGTTCCCAAAATATTTCTTCCAAATGTTTCCAGTTATTTCTTTACAATACATTTGTAAATGACCTTTATGATATAAATAAAAGTTCTATAATAAAGTAAAAAATCCACACTAACAGATTAGCAATTTAACAATATTTTCGGGGAGAGTACAGGGGAGCGGGGCAGTGTGACGGAAATCCCAAGGATATGGAGATCATTATCATTGATCACAGAGTTGGCTCAGGGGTTGTTTAGAGGCACTTGATGGGTGGAAACCATCTGATCTTGCAACAAGGGAGACCATGATTGACAGGACCAAGGACAAATATTTTCTTGAGGGGCCAGATGAAGCTTTCTTGCTCATCCTGGAAGCAGCTGCTTCCTCGCTATTTTGCTGCCATGTTTCTGGAGGCCTGGGATATCTAGTAGGCAACTGTTAAGTTTAACTCAGAGGCCCTGAGTTCAATGCTCTGGAAAAATTGCTACGTGTGGTAGCAAGCGGGAATTGCTGCCAATTTCTCGGCCCAGCAAGTCCGGCAACGCAATCCAACATTAATTGGTCCACTTTGTGAAGCCTCACGGGCTTCTCGTCGCAAATGAAGGCTGGTTCCCTCACCAGCCCACTGCTAACAAGGTTGAGAAGCACTTAAGCTGCACTTGCTCAGCCATCCCCAGACAGCTCAGAACAATGGTGCAGAGGAGACTGGCCCAAAGGTTCAGGGAGGCTCCTAGATGCAGTGGAGGCCAGGAGGTATGTCCTGTTCAGCCAAGGGTCCCGTAGAATCAGCCACAAGGCAGCCAGCAGAGTAGGATGAGGTGGCAGCAGTTGCCAAATCAGGGGAGCATGACCAGGAGGACTGGCCTTCAGTGCCAGAAAGAGATCAACAACCTACACCAGGCAGCACAAGTGAGTAGACACCAATGATCCCCAAACCTCACCCCCTCCAAGGGAGCAGCCACCCCCCAACTCACCATGCGACTCGCAGCTCTCCCTTCACCCCCTCCCCCTCCCTCTTTTGCACCCCTCTCCCACCACTCTGAACCACACTTGTGGCTAACAATGCCCTGTCTGTGTCTCCTCAGGAAAAGCACTCCCATAATCGGCGGGAGAAGGCCCAGACAGGCGGAGGCATGCTGGACTTAAGAATCCTCACCTCCTTCGAGAATGAGCCCTGGAGGTGACCGGTGTGCCCCAGGACAGATCGGCCAGCCACACGGAGACTGGCGTATGCCGCAAAGGTGAGGAATCACTGGTATCTACCCAGGGGACCTGTCAAACATGAGCTTTATTGCCTTACTGACTGACCCATTCCTCCCACTGACGACATGTCCATTGCCCCGCAGGTCCTCCAGCCGACAACACCGGCCCATTTAGATGGCATCTTCTCCTGACTCCGAGGAGAACAGCTCGGAGAAGAGCTCCGAGGATGCAACCATATTCGTGGCACAGCTGTCATCCCCACCCTCTACCACCGCATCTTGGTGGGAAATGTTAGTGGACAGGATTTGGGGGCACAGTCTGGTGAGCACCACACTGCTGATGATGCACATCAGGTAGAGGCAGGAATCCCCAGGCGAGACAGCAGTCGGAGGGATGCTGGATCCCAGGACCCAGCTGGGTCCCAACCTGATGCTGAGCCTGTGGAACAGAGTTACCCGGATCTCATGGAGATGATAGGGACCAACCTGGGGTTTCATGGGGTGTGTCAGCATCACTCCAGCAGATCCATAGCCAATTGCTTCAGGAGTTCCAGAGGCTAGGTGCACAGGGGATGGCATTGGCAATGAGTGGCACTGAGGCCAACATTGCCAGGGTGGCGACCTCAGTGGAGAGCTTGGTGTGCGACATTGGCACCATGAGAGAAGGTGTCCAAGGCATTGCACAGTCGGTGACGGCCATGGCTGAGGGTCTCAGCAGAATATCCGACTCGCTGGGGGGTGTCACCCAATACCAGTCCGACCTGGTTCTGCGGGACATGTCCCACTCTCAGATGGGAATGGCCGAGGCACTGTGGAGCTTGTCCCAATCGCAGGTGGGCATGGCTGAGGCACTGCAGAGCATGGCCCGGTCACTGAGGAGCATCGCTGAGGGCGTCGACCATTGTGCAGACCATGGGGAACAGACAAATCTGTAGGAGCCAGATGATGCAGGGGCAGCTGGGGCTCAAACCAGCTGCCCCTCCATCCCAAGGTCCGAAGGGCCCCGATTAGGAGGAGGGGATGTCGGGTGCCAAGCCTGACCTGTCTCATGGACTGGGAATGTTGGCCACCAGCTCCCAAGAGTTCCACCACTCTGATGAGGTCGGGTCTCGCAGTCAGCACATGGGACAGGGTGGCACTGCTGTGCATGTCGCCAACAAGTGAACCAGGACCCTCCAGCCCCAGAGCCACCAGAGGACGCAGGCCAGGGGCATCGAAGGCCACAGAATAAGGTAAACAGCTGGCTGCCTCCACCTCCGATGTGCATCATGGGAAACACCTAGACGTAGTGATAGAGCAAGGAGGGCAAAACACGTCGAGGATCACTGAGGACACCGGGGGAGGGGGTGGGTGAGTGTTAGGGGGTGGGGAGGGAGGGTGGGATTTGGGGAGTGAAGAGGGGCGTCAACACCAGAGTGAGGTTTGTACAACACGTTAAACACCTTTTCGCTAAACCATTGTGATGCTTCTGTCACTTCCTTCTGCAATGCGGGCCGACCCCCGGACCCTTTGCCCATCTCTTCAGGCTTCCCCCCCCCCCCACCCCTCCCATGGCGGCCCACCCTTGCGGAGGGTCCCCCCACCACCCATCGAGCACTGGGGTGGCAAGCCTACAACCCCCGTGCTCTTTGCCTGTGACAAAGATGGCTACTCACCTCCTGGGCTCGGCTCCCCACTGAAGCCCTTCTGCCAGGTTCACGTTTTTAAAAAGGAGTAGTAATCGGCGCCAGCGTCAGCACTTGCCGGGGAGGCTGCTGAATGACGGGAAGCCATTGGATAAGGAGCAGCTCACGGTAATTGTACGGAAATTGGCTTAAGTGGTGATGATTGGTTTCTCGCCATGCTACGGCAAGATCCTGATTTCACCTACAGGAGCGGGCCGGGTGCATTGCACACTATTTGACGCCTGGCGCGGATCTCGTTTTGCCTCTCCCACTAATCACTGGCCTCGTTAAGCTTGAGCAAGAGAGCATTGAGCCCGGAGAATCGTGCCCCCTATTTCGCTTTAGGAACCTGATTTAAATATTATAATGAAGTGTCCTGCTTCTTCAAGATGGGACACACAAATAGATACCACACAACTTGTCATTGTATAAATGACGGGAAGCAAGGATGACCAATTGGAAACACATTCCCCAACTTAAAATTTTTAGTATCACACGCCAACCCGCCTGTTGTTCAGAGGGACATTAATATTGACCCCAAAAAGACTGATAACGCAATCCTTTTAGTGCAATGTGTGCTAGAACCAAGCATACGTGGTAGGACTTAAGTGCTTAGTGTGCAAGTTACCTGACAAATTGGTCAGAAAGCCCTAATCACATTTAGAACTTGCTGGGCTCATTATGACCCTGAATATTAAGAATACATTGAATTCCAAGCAGGTTTTGTGTGGGTGGATAGCAAGCTGAGTTGAAAGCTTATCCGCTACTTCTGAAATGAGGCTCAGGCTACTTTAACCTCTGTACCTCATTAAAATCCCGCTAGCCAACTGTTCATCTAAAACAGGCAAAAGTCGACAGGAAGATGGAAAATCACAAAGCCTACCAGTATCATGAAGGTGCCAGAATCTTCACATCCATCTCACTTGGTTCTCCGCGTGGGAAACAGAAGTTTATTGCATAGAATGTCTAAGCTTTCTTATGGGGCCCAGAAGAGCACTGTTCTGACCTCAGCTCCTGTTCCTGTTGTCATCTGACAGGAAAGACAAAAGCTTCCCAATTTGGGCCAACAGTTAAAATTGCATTCTAGTGCTGATGATGTTATCAAGACCCAACATGCAAATAGGGTCCTGCTATATTTAACAGATGCCCTCGTCATCTGCTCAGTGTTGATGGTTAAAGTTAGAAGAAACAGTGGATTCTTGGCACTTTTTTATAACACCTGGTGAGTTACTTTTGATGGACATTTTGTTTGCAGCTAATGCTGTATTTTTTTTGTATCATCTTTGAAGTATTAATATATTTATCAAGTCTTATGCTTTGTAAATATTTAAGACAGTGTCCTAGAAATTTGTTTATGTGAATTGCTACTATAACACTTTTGATGCACATCACAACTTCTATGATTGTTCTGATGTCAAATCTGGCAGCCATCTTCCTTTCCTCCATTCTGTTAGATGATTAATGGACAGTAAGAAGTCTTACAACACCAGGTTAAAGTCAAACATGTTTGTTTCAAACACTAGCTTTCGGAGCGCTGTTCCTTCCTCAAGTCCAATATTGCAGAGTTTGGTTAAACGTCCTGTCGGGATAATGGTGTTGAAGATGGCGCTGTCGTCTATGAACAGCAGTCTCACGTGGGCGTCCCTGTTGTCAAGGTGTTCAAGTGGTGATTGTAGAATTGTAGAATCTGCTGTGGACCGGTTGCGGTGATAGGCAAACTGCAATGGAGCGAGACCATCTGGAGGCTGGCGCTGGCCTGTCTCATGACTAGCTGCTCGAAGTATTTTGTGATAACAGACGTCAATAGTTGTTGAGGCAGGCTACCTTCTTCTTCTTTGGTACTGGTAATATGGTAGTCTTCTTAAAGCGTGTGCATAAGGCTGACAGTTCTCAGCATTTTATCAATCCTGGTCAATTTGAAACTGTTTCTATTGACAGAGAGAGAAAACCTTCTCAAAACATGTATAATTCAGCATAGCATAGGCTATATTGACTCTGCTCACGAGATGAAGTAAAAGAGGCAGGGAGAATTAAATACGGAGGTAATTATACCTGAGGGTTACATATATTTCCACTTGCTGAAAACCTTGTTTTCTCACAAATGGAAAATAGAGTCAAATCAGTTTGGTGCTTTTAGATCAATTTAATTCAGCAATGTTTACATTTCTAACCAGTATAAAGTCTATTATTTATCATACTGCTCAAAGCACATTTGGGAAGTTGACCATTGCTTTGAAAGTACAACTATGGAGGTGTAGCATATGAATGGTTGTCATTGTTATATATTTATGTTTGTTTCTAGTTGGAAAAATGTCACTTTAAAAGTACGATCATGTGACATATTGATGATGTCATCGACCATTTGCGCGGGCACATGGGCGGTCTATCTTAATTTTTTTTAAATAATTGAGAATTTTTTTTCCAATTGAGGAACAATTTAACATGGCCAATCCACCTACCCTGCAGATCTTTGGGTTTTGGGGATTAGACCCACGCAGACACAGGGGGAATGTGCAAACTCCACACAGACAGTGACCCGGGACCAGGATCGAACCGGGGTCCTCAGCACTGTGAGGCAGCAGTGCTAACCTATGCACCACCATGCTGCCCTAGGGCAGTCTGTCTTTGAACCTATTGAGTAAACACCTTTCCAATAAAGCTTTTGCTTGTTTGTACCTATATGGTCTGCAAGCCTATCTTTTAAAACTACATCAAAGAAAATTGTCGATGAGGAGGTTGGAACTATACTGGCAGACTCCCAGAGAAGTAAAAATAATAGAAAAATTGTCGATCCGTGCGCAGACATCCAAAAAGGTGTGTTAAATATCAGCAGAGTCATTCGAAGGAACCAAAACTTAAACATTGATTTCATGGAAAACAACATTTACAAAGAAGCTTTCCACGTGCTCTGCCTGGAAAGATCTGGAACAGTACAGGGAGCACTTGGAGTAGCAAATATCTTCAATATAGTTTGGAGCGGTGGTTGTTCCAAAGCTCAGAAAGAAACAAGCTGAGCTTGGGACCCATGTTTGAAAAAAGAAGAGGTAGTACAAAAATTTTGAAGGTACATCCTGCCTATGGAAGCCCTTTCCATAGTAAAAATGGCAGGAAACATTAATGACATGGAACCATATATTGAGAACACTGAGCAGTGGAGCTCACCGAAAGATTAAATTATTTTGTCCAAGTGAATAAAGTTGCGGCAGGTATTGGAGTCGCAACTTTTCTGAGTACAATGGGGGGAAAATGTTCAACCTTCTGCGAAGTCTGGTATATCCAGAAAAACTAGGCTCAAAAACCTATGATGAGATGGTGGAGATATTAAAGGCCACTTCTCATCTAACCATTTTGTCATCGTCGAGAGGTTCAGATTCCATAAACGTAACTAACAAGATGGTGAATCAGTCACATACTTCATAGCTATTTTGAAGAAATTATCTGAATACTGTGAATTTGGAGAGCAATTTTAAATAGCGCCCCAATCTCTTTCTGCACTGACAAGTGAGCATGTTAGTGCAGGAAATTAGTCTAAGTGTGGCCTCATCAGGGTATTCCTTGGCGAGACCCAAAAAAGAAGCAGAGTCCCATTTAACATTCCGCTAAATGCAACCAAAATAGGACTCTTTCTTTTCCATTAAATCATGCCCAATATCATAGTTACTGGAAAGAATAAAGAAGAACATCTTCAAAATTTAAATGCTACATTCCAGAACCTAGAATATTATAGACCATGGGCGGAATTCTCCACTCCCGCACGGCATCGTGAGGGCCGTTGTGAACTCGGCCGAGTTTCACGACAGCGTCGGAGGCCGCTCCTCGCACCCTATTCACACACCCCCCCCCCCCTCCGCTAGGAGCGGCGTTCCGTAAATCTCGGCGCGCCGAGAATGACACGACAGCGGCACCTAAGTGACGTCAGCCGCGCATGCGCAGGTTGGCCAGCTCCAACCCGCGCATGCGCGGTTGCCGTCTTCCCCTCCACTGCCCCGCAAGACGTGGCGGCTTGATCTTGCGGGGTGGCGGAGGGGAAAGGGTGCGTCCCTTGGGGACGCCGGCCCGACGATCGGTGGGCACCGATCGCGGGCCAGTCCCCTCCCGAGCACGGTCGTGGTGCTCACTCCCCTCTCCGCCCCCCCATAAGCCACAAACGAAGCTTTGGCACCATATTCACGACGGCAGCGACCAGGTGTGGTTGCCGCCGGCGTGAACAGGTCAGGAACGTCAGGCCGCTCGGCCCATCCGGGCCGGAGAATCGCTGGTCGCCGTGAAAAACGGCGAGCGGCAATTCTCCGAGCGGGGAGTGGAAGAATCGCGGGGGGTGGCATGTCGTGAGTCACCTGGCCCTCCTGCGATTCTCCCACCCGATGTGGGGAGCGGAGAATCGGGCCCCATAAGTATGGAAGAATAAATGTGAATTCTTCAAACCATCCATTAAGTACCTGGAGCACAGTGAGAAGTCTTACAACACCATGTAAAAGTTGAACAGGTTTGTTTTAAACACTAGCTTTCGGAGCACTGCTCCTTCCTCTGGTGAATGAAGAGGTATGTTCCAGAAACATATATAGAGACAAAGTCAAAGATGCAAGACAGTGCTTTGAATACAAGCATTTGCAGGTAATTAAGTCTTTACAGGTCCAGAGATAGTGGTAACCCCAGGTTAAAGAGGCTTTAACGCAAGCCCACGGATAACCTCACGATGCTCCACTTCTCCAGCTTCCACCCTAAACACATTAAAGAAGCCATCCCCTATGGACAAGCCCTCTGTGTACACAGGATCTGCTCAGTTGAAGAGGAGCGTATCAGACATCTACAGACGTTGAAAGACGCCCTCATACGAATGGGATATGGCGCTTGACTCATTAATCGACAGTTCCAACGCGCCACAGCAAAATAGCGCACCAACCTCCTCAGAAGACAAACATGGGACACAATTGACAGAGTACCCTTCGTCGTCCAGTATTTCCCCGGAGGGGAAAAACTACAACATCTTCTTTGCAGCCTTCAACACATCATTGATGAAGATGAACATCTTGCCAAGGTCATTCCCACACCCTCACTACTTTCCTTCAAACAACGCTAAACCTCAAACAAACCATTGTTTGCAGCAAACTACCCAGCCTTCAGAACAGCGACATGACACCACACAACCCTGCCATGGCGATCTCTGCAAAACGTGCCAGATCATCGACATGGGTACCACCATTACACGGGAGAACACCATCCACCAGGTACACGGTACTTACTCGTGCGACTCGGCCAACGTTGTCTATCTCATATGCTGCAAGAGAGGATGTCCCGAAGCGTGGTACATTGGCGAGACCATGCAGACGCTGCAGCAACGGATGAACGGACATTGTGCGACATCGCCAGGCAGGAATGTTCCCTTCTAGTCTGGGAACACTTCAGCAGAAAAGTGCATTCAACCTCTGATCTCCAGGTAAGCGTTCTCCAAGGCGGCCTTCAGGACACGCGACAATGCAAAATCACCGAGCAGAAACTTGTAGCCAAGTTCCGCGCACATGAGTACAGCCTCAACCGAATCTTGGATTCATGTCGCATTATATTCATCCCCCACCATCTGGCTTGCAAGAGGGTTTGCGAAATCCTACCAACTGTTCTGGCTTGAGACAATTAACACCCCTTTAACCTGGGGTTACCCGTATCTCTCGATCTGTAAAGACTTAATTACCTGCAAATGCTTGCATTCAAAGCATTGTCTTAGAACATAGAACATACAGAGAAGAAGGAGGCCATTTGGCCCATCGAGTCTGCACCGACCCACTTAAGCCCTCACTTCCACCCCATCCCTCTCACCTAATAACCCTTCCTAAACCTTTTGGTCATTAAGGGCAATTTATCATGGCCAATCCACCTAACCTGCACGCCTTTGGACTGAGAAAGGAAACCGGAACACCCAGAGGAAACCCACACAGACACGGTGAGATCATGCGGACTCCCCACAGACAGTGACCCAGCGGAGAATCGAACCTAGGACCGTGGGGCTGTCAAGTCACAGTGTTATACACTTGTGCTACCATGCTGTCCATGTCTTGCATTTTGACTTTGTCTATATATATGTTTCTGGAACATACCTCTTCATTCACCTGAGGAAGGAGCAGTGCTCCGAAAGCTAGTGTTTGAAACAAACCTATTCGACTTTAACCTGGTGTAAGACTTCTTACTGTGCTCACCCCAGTCCAACGCCAGCATCTCCACATCATGGATACGTCATTGAGACAAAGTGACTGCACAAAACGCCTTAAAAAGTAAAAATAAGGCACGTGGATCTCAAAAAGTAAATCAACTTGGATCGTTTTTGGGCTTATTGAACTATTATGGAAGGCTTGCCTGATCACGTAGCTACTCTCAAGCTTTTACACAACTTATTGCATCAAAACAAGGGAATGGAAATGGGTGAAACAGTGCAGGAAGGCCTCCATACATGTTAAGCGGGGTGGGGGGTGCCTTATGGGCGGCCGAGGCAGCGATCGGGCCAGAAGGATCCTGGGGCGCACGGCCGATCGGGGGGGCCTAGTTTGTTGGTGTTGGTCCGCGGTCTGAGTCCACCATGGCGGTTGTCGCAGCCGCTGGAGGCCGCCGATGTGCGCATGCACGCACTCGGAACCAGACGTGCGGAGGCCCGTATCCACAGCCAAACCTGCATGAAGAACAAAGAACAAACAAAGAACAAAGAACATTACAGCACAGGAATAGGCCCTTTGGCCCTCCCAGCCTGCGCCGATCCAGATCCTTTATCTAAACCTGTCGCCTATTTCCCAAGGATCTACTTCCCTCTGTTCCCCGCCCATTCATATATCTGTCTAGATGAATCTTAAATGATGCTATCGTGCCCGCCTCTACCACCTCCGCTGGCAAAGCATTCCAGGCACCCACCACCCTCTGCGTAAAAAACTTTCCACGCACATCTCCCTTAAACTTTCCCCCTCTCACCTTGAAATCGTGACCCTTGTAATTGACACCCCCACTCTTGGGAAAAGCTTGTTGCTATCCACCCTGTCCATCCCTCTCATAATTTTGTAGACCTCAATCAAGTTCCCCCTCAACCTCCGTCTTTCCAATGAAAACAATCCTAATCTACTCAACCTTTCTTCATAGCTAGCACCCTCCATACCAGGCAACATCCTGGTGACATCCTGGTGAACCTCCTCTGCACCCTCTCTAAAGCATCACATCCTTCTGGTAATATGGCGACCAGAACTGCACGCAGTATTCCAAATGTGGCCTAACTAAAGTCCTATACAACTGTAACATGACCTGCCAACTCTTATACTCAATACCCCGTCCAATGAAGGCAAGCATGCTGTATGCCTTCTTGACAACTCTATCGACCTGCGTTGCCACCTTCAGGGTACAATGGAGCTGAACTCCCAGATCTCTCTGCACATCAATTTTCCCCAGGACTCTTCCATTGACCGTATAGTCCGCTCTTGAATTAGATCTTCCAAAATGCATCACCTCGCATTTGCCTGGATTGAACTCCATCTGCCATTTCTCTGCCCAACTCTCCAATCTATCTATATTTTGCTGTAGCTCCCCTGGTCCCTGCTAGCCCCCAGAAGGTAAGTGAATCGACTTTTATTTCTTGCAGGAAACTGGGGACTGCAACTCCAGCGTTTTTACGCCAGCGTGGAGACATACCCCATTTTGGGAGAATCCAGCCCTCTATCTTTTACAAGAGTAAACACCTTTCCAATAAAGCTCTTGTTTGTTTGTATTTTCAAGGTCTGCCAGCCTATCCTTTAAAAATGCCACAGTTAACCAAACTCTCAATGTAATTAACACTGATAAATTTATTCATTTTGAAGCTATGGTAAGCAATACAACACATTCTATTTTTTTTTCCGCAAGACAAATTGTCACTAAAATACTTTGCTCTATGTTCCAAGATGTAATAAGACGCTAGTTAAATGCAGATTTTGTTTTCTGTCTATAGAATTCCTACAATGCAAAAGGAGGCCATTCGGCCCATCAAGTCTGCACCCTCTGAAAGAGCACCCTGCCTAGGCCCACTTCCCCGCCCTATCCCCATGACCATATCTAACCTGCACATCTTTGAACACCAAGAGGAAATTTAGCATCACCAATCCACCTACCCTGCACATCTTTGGACTGAGGGAGGAAACTGGAGCACCCGGAAGGAACCCACACAGACACAGGGAGAACATGCAAACTCCACATAGTCAACCCAAGACCAGAATTGAACCCGGGTTCTTGGCGCTGTGAGTCGGCAGTTATAACTTGGTATTTCGGGAGACTTGTCTTGTTCCTCTTCTACCATTTGTCCCTCCGTGCTGTAACCAAATTAGCAATCCTGATAACCATCGTCCAAACATATTCTAATGGGGAAATGCAGAATTACAGAAACAGTCTGGACTAAGGTTGCTGTTTCATTTACATGATTGTAAGACAAGACTGCAAAGAGGCAATTGTGACCCAGCAGTTGTGATCAATTGGTGGCCATCATAGGTTTAGGGTTCTGCAGCATCATGTCAGTACACTGAGCTATTTTGATGTCACTTGATTTCAACCACTTTATTCACCATGCAGCATGATCTTGATCTCAGCCTCACTAGTTGGGAAAGGTGCAGATTGATGTCTCGGAAAAGAAAATCATCAAGCAGTTTATCTCAACTGTTTTTGTACCCATCTGCTCTGTTGGATGGAATATCGTATATTACACCTAAAACAGGAAGAAGCAGATTTAAAGGAAATAAAATATATGCTATCAGTTGACATGATTGACAAAATAGCGCACAATATATTGTTATTTTTGAACAACAGAGCTGGTTTGATGTGTTCATTGAATGGATTTTCCAACCACTTATCACTTGCTGCTTTTAGAGATGGCATGATGGTTTTAGACCATGTGCTATTGGGGCTTATCCTAGCCAAAACAGAATTAGTGTATGTATATCCTTTAATGGTGATTCTTTAATAGAAGTATCCAGGACAAGGAATCATGTTGCTTAGCAGGAGGTGTTCCCATTAACAGACTTCTATTGTACATAAATACTGTTTCATTAAATAGATTAACATATTCTAAGGTATAATTTACTGCTAGTCAATGCATGCCAGTAAATAACCACCCTTGTATGTGTTAAAAAGCCCACTGTATTTTGTAAAGTTACTTTTTGTTGCACTCAGTTATGGTGCCAAAAAAGTTATTTTAAAAGTTTATATACTATGACTTTCCTGAGGTTGTGAAAAATAGAACATAGAACATTACAGCGCAGTACAGGCCCTTCGGCCCTCGATGTTGCGCCGTCCTGTGAAACCCCTCTAAAGTCCCTCTACACTATTCCCTTATCGTCCATATGCCTATCCAATGACCATTTGAATGCGTTTAGTGTTGGCGAGTCCTCTGAGTAAAGAATCTACCTCTGACATCTGTCCTATATCTATCTCCCCTCAATTTCAAGCTATGTCCCCTCATACTGGACATCACCATCCAAGGAAAAAGGCTCTCAATGTCCACACTATCTAATCCTCTGATCATCTTGTATGCCTCAATTAAGTCACTTCTTAGCCTTCTCTCTGATGAAAACAGCCTCAAGTCCTTCAGCCTTTCCTCATAAGATCTTCCCTCCATACCAGGCAACATCCTTGTAAATCTCCTCTGTACCCTTTCCAATACTTCCACATCCTTCCTATAATGTGGCGACCAGAACTGCACGCAATACTCCAAATGTGGCCGCACCAGAGTTTTGTACAACTGCAACATGACCTCATGGCTCCGAAACTCAATTCCTCTACCAATAAAAGCTAACACACCATACGCCTTCTTAACAACCCTCTCAACCTGGGTGGCAACTTTCAGAGATCTATATGGACACCGAGATCTCTATGCTCGTCCACACTACCAAGAATCTTACCATTAGCCCAGGACTCTGTCTTCTTGTTATTCCTTCCAAAATGAATCACCTCACACTTTTCTGCATTAAACTCCATTTGCCACCTGTCAGCCCACCTCTGCAGCTTATCTATGTCCCTCTGTAACTTGTAACCTCCTTCTACACTGTCCACAGCTCCACCGACTTTAGTGTCATCTGCAAATTTACTCACCCATCCTTCTACACCCTCCTCCAGGTCATTTATAAAAATGACAAACAGCAGCGGCCCCAAAACAGATCCTTGTGGTACACCACTAGTAACTGGACACCAGCCAGAACATTTTCCATCAACCACCACCTTTTGTCTTCTATCAGCTAGCCAATTTCTGATCCAAACTGCTAAATAACCCTGAATCCCATGCCTCTATATTTTCTGCAATAGCCGACCGTGGGGAACCTTATCAAACGCTTTACTGAAATCCATATACACCACATTAACTGCTTTACCCTCATCCACCTGTTTGGTCACCTTCTCGAAGAACTCAATGAGGTTTGTGAGGCACGACC
This sequence comes from Scyliorhinus canicula, assembly GCF_902713615.1. NCBI lineage: Eukaryota > Metazoa > Chordata > Chondrichthyes > Carcharhiniformes > Scyliorhinidae > Scyliorhinus > Scyliorhinus canicula. The sequence goes on along the minus strand of NC_052159.1, from coordinate 82,352,255 downwards.
TACCCCTGATATTTTTGAATAGCTCCAATTATAGAACATAGTATTTATTTTTAATGATAGAGTTTAAATACACAATAGATAATAGCACAGACCAAAATATGATCAAGTTGTGAACATATTGGTCTGGGGTTTCAGTGCAAAAATGGTGAAAGTACCCGGAAATCGGAGGCTGGATTCTCCAATTCTCCAAAAATGGGGCTTTGTGATGCTAGCGTTTCACTCTGGACTTTCCTTAAGAAAGTCCGGTCGGGAGTCCACGCGTGCGCAAGGGGCGGCCTGCGGCAGCCACCCCGTGCGACATGGCAGACTCAGCCGGCGGACCTGGACCAGGAACGAAGGAGCCAACAACCAGCCACACGCCGCTCCATATTACCCGCCTGATCGCCACCAGCCCCCCCCCCCCCTCACGACCACCCATAAGGCTCCCCCGCCAGTACTTGATCCCCCGCCCTCTACAAGGGTGGCCGGAGTCCGCAGCCGCCACCTGCAGTTCCCGAAGTCCGATACGTGGTTAGAACCACGCCATCAAGAACGCGGCCAGTTTTCTTCAGAGGATCACGGGGAGAGGCCTCTGTCAATGTCCCCCTACCCGCGCCATGTAGATCATGCACGTGCGACTCCCGAGTGATTCTCCGGGGACTTGAGAATCGTTTCAGTGGCGCCGGGCGTGATTTTCGTGTGAAAACCCATTCTCCGTCGAACGTGATTTCACTATGGAGGCTCTGAGAATCTAGCCCCGGAAATTTCGCCCCTGAACACAGCATTTCTTATTTTCAAGGGGACGGGTTGGAAGCATTTCTTATCTTATGCCTGTGCTTTTCACTGAAGCAGCTCTGCATTTTAATCAGCAGCTTCCACCACTCAAGTTGGATTTTAGTAGCCTGGAATATAAAACCCGAAGTGTGCAGAGTGGACCTGAAAAGACAAGCCTGAACTTTGGGCATTTCTTTAGATAGGCAGGCTTCCTGGCCAGGTCTCACCTTTGGAGAGATAAAGTATGCCTTTGGATATGATCCTGGGGCACCTTTGGGCTGAGCCAGGTGCCTTTTGGGACAAGTACGGTGCACTTTGGATCTGTTAAATGTAGGCATGGACATGTGTAAAAAGTGCACACATTCATTAACTGTCAAGCACATTGGAAGCATCAATAGACTTGCCAAAATCAACAATTAAAAATGTCAAAAGCAACGTTCAAAGGGAGCTGTCAAGGAATTTATAGTCCCTGCCCTTTAAATCTTTGGAAAAAATGTCTCGATTTGACAAAAATGATTACTTGCAAATTCATTCTGTCTGTTGTCATAAACCTGGGACATTTCATTACTGGATTAGTGCTGCAGGACTGATTTCACAACCATCAATTATCACAGTAGGGCATCTGCCATTTCACATTTTAGCCCAGATTTTCACCACATCGGAGAGTCTCATTGTCATGGCAAAGGACCTGGAAATTGCTTAAATTTCTTTTTTTTTCTATAAATTTAGAGTACCCAATTATTATTTTTTCAAATAAAGGGGCAATTTAGCATGGCCAATCCACCTACCTTGCACATCTTTGGGTTATGGGGATGTGATCCACGCAGACACCAGGCGAATATGCAAATGTCACACGGAAAGTGACCCGGGGCCCAGTCCTCACCGCTGTGAGGCAACAGTGCTAACCATTGTACTACTGTGCCATCGTATGGATTCAATGTCTAAGGCCTACCCCCAAACACAGTGTTTCCCACCCTTGGAGGGGAAGTACTGGAGTTGGTCTGGGAGTCACGTATGTATGATTCATGGAGGCATATGGCCATATACCCACCAGCTGCCTCCACTTAAGTGGAATTTTGGAAGGCCAGGAGACTTCAATGAGGTTTACTGTGAAAAGCCCCTAGTCGCCACATTTCGCCGCCTGTTCGCGGAGGCCGGTACGGGAATTGAACCCACGCTGCTGGCATTGTTCTGCATTACAAACCAGCGATTTAGCTCACTGGTGCTAAACCAGCCTCTATGGCAACCTATCCAGCTTCCCATCTAGATACCCTCAAATCCCAGCAGTATAATCAAGGGGATGGGCATGGCCATGCTCAGTCATCGGCCCATCAGGTGTTGGCACTCCTCACTGCACCCTTAGAAGCACTGCTGCACAGCAGATGTAGCAAGGGATCAGCAGAGCTCACGCCAAAGGTTATTCACATGCACTGGTGTCGCTGGAACCCTCCCTGGCATATAAACTCTCTCAGTAACAGCCTCACCAGATATGCTATCAGCCAGCCCGCCCTTAAGAATCACAAGATGTCTCCGAGGCCTGTCTGTCCACTATGCCCCTGATCTGATTATTCCCGCTCAGAGAAGACCCTGCAAAAGAGGAGCCTGCCTCAGAACAGCAGGTGTCAGCCGATGCAGCTCAAATACCAGCTGTCCATTTGGCTTGGTGAAGCAGGCACCACAGCAGGCCACGTGTATACTGTCGACATCTGTCCATCAAGGAGCTGCCAGACTTAGTCTGCCATCGACGACTCTAGCTCTCCAGAGAGACCATGTGCCACTTGTGCCAGATAATGGAGCACCTGGCAGCGTGGGGCTATGGAGGAAGACACTTACTCCTAATGGCAATCGAGGTGATGGCCACACTGAACCTTTATACCTCTGGTTCATTCCAGGGCTCAAGTGGGGATTTATGTGGGATCTCGAAAGCATCAGGGCACAGGTACATTTGCGCTGTTATGGATGCCCTATGCAATTGGGCATCTACATGCAACACCTTTAACCTAGTTAAAGCTAGTGCGCAACAATGGTTACCCGCTGAGGTCATGGTTAATGACGTCTGTGCATAGCACCCAGGCCGAGGCGGAGAACCGATTTAACAATGCTCATGCAGCAACCAGGAGTATCATTGAGCGGTGCTCAAAATGTGCTTCCGATACCTGGACCGCTTTGGTGGGTCGCTTCAATATCGCCCCAGAGGGTCTCAAGCATCATGGCAGCCTGCAGCCTGCTCCATAACATTGCGCAGCAGAAGGACGACATGCTGACATGCTGGAGGGGGAGGAAGAATGGCAGGAGTTATCTGATGAGGAGGGTGTGCAGGAAAACTCGGGCATGGGGCCTGGGCTGACACGGCAGGCGGTCCAACATTTGGTCCAGGGCCGATGCACACGGGGCCACCTCATCACCTGATTTACCAACTAGGAGGCCTGGCCACTGGCAGCACCGCCACCCTGTACTACATTCACCTGTGGGGCCAGGAATCGCGCGGGCTGCATGCTACCCGCATGCTGGCCTATTTGCATGTCCTAAGTAGATTGTCGCCGGTGCACCCAGCAGCAGCACAGATTTTACAGTGATCCTCTACCGGCTGGAGAACATTGTCTCCCAAACAGAGAATCCTACCCTGTGTTTGCTGAGTGGGAAATCTCCTGACTCAGCGAAGCTGACCCAGAGACAAAATACTGGTCCTTTGATTAACAGATTCAAGTAGTTCTGGACTTTATGGGGACAATGAATTTCAATGCTTATTGTTATAAAGCATTATGCAGTTGAAGAAACATAAATGTAGTAAATGGATTTTTATAAATGAGTGGATTTTTTTCAATATCGAGAAGTCCGCACTACGCACTTATGATTTTATTTTATCAAGCTTTCACCTCAGCATTGCATGGGTTCTCCCCATAGCAGATCCTGGGTGAGTTGGCATGGTACATGTAAGGACAAATGGTAAGGGTGTGGTGCATGGGTTGGTATGAGTTGGCACTAGGTTGGCAGGGGCCATAAAGGGTCGTGGGTGGTGGTACAGGGGCACAGATTGGCATGGAGGATATGAGGGGCCATGGAGGTTGATACATGACATAGGTTGGTGTGGGGAATATGACAGGCTGAGAGGGTGAGTAGAGAGACATTGGTTGGCATGGATGGTAAGAGGGACCACGGGGTTGGTTACAGGGGAATAGGTTGGCATGAAGGGTAAGAGGGACATGAAGATGGATAGAGGTTCATAGGTTGGTATAGTGTGTAAGAGGGGGAATGGTTGGTATGGATGGTATGGGGGGCCATGGAGTTGGTACAGAGTATGTGTTTTTGTGGAGGGAATGAGGTGTTATGGGGGTTGCCACTGGGCACGGGGACATCGTTTGGCATGGACGGGGCATAGGGAGCTTGTGGGTGAATGAGGAGGTGATGGCTGGAAGAATGTTTCAGCTTTTATTCTTTTTCTAAAAATTCGGGACACAGTGGAGCAGGCAATCCCACAAATGTTGAAGAAGCTCCAGGGTAGGGAGGTGGCCTGGGCAGAAGGTCTGACTCGGGGATCCCCGAGCTGCCTCCCTACCCTGGAGTTTCTTCAACATTTGTGGGATCGCCTGCTCCATCTTCTGAAATAGCATACCACCACCCCCCACCTTCCCGGCCTGGAATTCTGGGCCAGGATTCTCCGAGCCTCCGTGCCGGGGCGGAGAATGGAGTCTCAGACCCGCGATCGGATCCGACGCCGGGATGCGATGGTCTGGCGACCGGAGAATCGGTACCAGTCGCGCGCGTGCGGTCGACGCGGGGCCATTGAAAGCGGCCCCCGCGGCGATTCTCCGTGGTCAACCGGCCACGTTCCCGCCGAGTTCCACTGGCGTGGTTCCCGTTTGGTTTCTCCCGGCGGGAACTCGGACTTGCGGCCGCGGTGGCCGTCCTGTTGGGGATTGGGGGATCAGACTCTGGGGGGGCCACAAGGACGGCCAGGCCCGCGATCAGGAGCTACCCCCGCAATCCGGGGGGAGGCCTATCTTCTTCCGCGTCGGCCCGCTATGTGGCTCCGCCGTGTTGCGCGTGGGCCGGCGCGAATCGGCCGCTGCGTGCATGCACGGATCTGTGGCTGGAAGTGCAGGGCCTCCTTGGCACCACTTCCTCCTCGACCTGTTGGGTAGCTGGCTCCCCAACCTGCGCGGCAGCCACCTGTCCCTCAGTGACATGCTCCGCTGCTGCCCGTTCTGCTGCTGCAGCTTCCTCCTCCTCCTTGAGCAGTGCCCGCTCGTACAGCCACAGTGCATCCCCCAGGCATGCGGTGACAAGCAGGAAAGCCACCATTATTGGTTGAATTCCAATATCCGTTGTCTGCAGGGGGTGAAAGGCTGACATGCTAGCTTGGTGCACACCCCCGTGCCCAACCAGGTCCAACGGCTACATCGTGGTCACGGTTGGCATCGTAGAACCCCGCACCCCTGGCCCCGTCAGTGGCTGGCACCATGGGGGCCTCTGGCCCTGGTGCCTGCCCCAGATGCCGGGGATACCATCGGCTGGCACTGCACTTTCCAGGGGTTTGCACCGCAGCCTCCGTCGGGGCTACTGTGGCTGTTGCACTGGGTGGGCCGCCAGTGGGTTGCAGCCGGGTGGGGGGTAGGTGTGGTGGGGGGGAGGGGTTCGGAGGGTGGGGTGCATAGTTCGGGGGTGGGGGCACCCATACGGCTAGTGTCACTCTTCAGAACCAAGGGCCACGCTGGGTGGTCAGTGGGTGCACAGCAAGATGGTCATGGTAATGGTGGTCCAGCACTGCACACCACTCCAGTCCCATAAGGGGGGGTCACCTGGCTACTCGGCCTGTTCCCTCACCACCCCCTTTCCCCTGGCCTTGGCAAGGCCCCACCCCCACTCCAGCCAGGTAGCCAGTGCCCAGCCTGGCAGCCCACAGTCGCTCTGCTCTGTGTCCTACCTCCTCCCTCTCCCTCATCAGCCACCATGCCAGTTTCACAATTTTTAAAAGCACAAGTGAACCACACCATCAGGAACTCAGCCCATCGGAGGAGGAGAAACCCAGAGGCCCTGGAGACGGGTTGGGCCCGCTAATGATATGCAAATGGTGTTCACCGTAAGTGCGTTCCAGTACACGCTGACACCGCTGTCGAGGTGGCGGAGAATCACGATTTGGCGTCAAATCGTCACCCGCTGCAATTTTGACGTCGGAACCTATTCTCCGCCCAATTGTGTTTTGCGATTTTAGCGTTGGCAAACGGAGAATCCCACTCGAGGTCTTTGTTTACATATCATAGATCATAGAATTTACAGTGCAGAAGGAGGCCATTCGGCCCATCGAGTCTGCACCGGCTCTTGGAAAGAGCACACCACCCAAGGTCCACACCTCTACCCTATCCCCATAACCCAGTAACCCCACCCAACACTGAGGGCAATTTTGTACACTAAGGAAAATTTTAGCATGGCCAATCCACCTAATCTTTAGACTGTGGGAGGAAACCGGAGCACCCGGAGAAAACCCACACACACACGGGGAGAATGTGCAAACTTTGCACAGACAGTGACCCAAGCCGGGAATTGAACCTGGGACCCTGGAGCTGTGAAGCAATTGTGCCAATCACAATGCTACCGTGCTGCCCTGTTTTAGAGCTAGATAAAAATACAGCTGGTGAGATTGGTACTAGAATTGTTATATTTTCTAGTAATTGGTTGTCTCCCATTAAATTCTAACTTATGCTTTCTACCTTTTCAAAAGATACCACAAGACCTAAACGTGACTATGAAATGGATGGAAGAGACTATCACTTCATTACCTGTAGAGATCAGATGGAAAAGGATATCCAAGAGCATAAATTTATTGAAGCAGGACAATATAATGAAAATCTATATGGAACGAGTGTCCAGTCTGTAAAATATGTGGCTGAAAGGGTATGTTGACTCTTTGAATTGAAAAAAAAATTTAATTCTGGGGTGGCCGAAGGGAATTTGGGCCTCTGAATGTGAGTGGGAATGTTCAGAATGAAAATTAGTCGTCTTTTAAGCACTCCCAGATCAAATGTGCCTTGCATCAGATGCACAGTTAAGTCTCTCCTAATCTTATCCTTGTAATTTTCCAGAAGCAGAATCCATTTATTTGTACCAAACAAAGAAATCACTTCTTGTTAAGGGAATGTGACATGATATCCATGATGCATTAATATTGCTTTTGACTCCTCATTCCAAAAGCCTGGCAATGTTAAGGAGACATGTGGTTCATAGGAAAAGATACACTGTCATTCTTAAACAATCCAAACAACCTCCTCTTAAAGGGTTCAAAAATATGTGTGATTCAAATATCGCAGAGCAATGCTTTTAAAATTCAAACCCTGATCATTTTGATTTATAAGTTTGTCACAAAAATTGACATAAATGACTCAAATCAATTTTGAACCTATAAATAATTACAGCATTGATAAAATGAAAAACTAAAATAGATAAGCTACGCTTCATTCGGCACAATTTGTTTAAAACATCAGCAGACTAACAAATCAATTGTCCAGAATAATTTAACAGAATGCACAAGAATAACCATTCAGCCTTTTCATAGTTATAGATTAAAATGCTGTGCCACATTTGGTGCTGTATGCCTTACTACTCACATGATTTGGAGATGCCGACGTTGGACTGGGGTGGGCACAGTAAGAAGTCTTACAACACCAGGTTAAAGTTCATCAGGTTTGTTTCAAATCACTAGCTTTCGGTGCATTGCTCCTTCGGGAGCAGTGTTTGACGCCGTGCCAGCCGGCGTGGAAGGGCTTGCCGCCATGCCAACCGGCGCCGAAGGGCCTCCGCCGGCCGGCATGAGTTGGCGAATGCGCGGGAGCGCCAGCGTGTGCTGGTGTCATCTCAGCGCAGGCGCAGGGGCTTTCTTCTCCGCAGCGGCCATGGCGGAAGTTGACTGCGCCGGGGCGGAGGGAAAGACTGCCCCCACACCCCACGGCACAGGCCCGCCCACGGATCGGTGGGCCCCCGATCGCGGGCCAGGCCACCGTGGGGGCATCCCCTGGGACCAGATCCCCCCCCCGCCCACCTCCCCCGAGGACTCTGCAGGCCACCCGTGGAGCCAGGTCCCGCCGGTAAGGACCTGTTGTGATTTACGCCGGCAGGACCTGCCGAAAACGGGCAACCACTCGGTCCATCGCGGGCCGGAGAATCGCCATGTGGACCGCTGCCAGCGGCAGCCGACCGGCGCCCCCACCAAAACCCCGACGCCGGAGAATTCGGCAGCGGGCGGGGGTTCGGAGAATCCCACCCAATATATTTTTGCTCAAATTCAGATTATTTTTCAGATTGACTCGTCAAATTAAAAAAATCAGAATTCACGTAGTTGTTAAAGATTTGATGAAATCTTTGCTGGGGGTAATTTAAAGTGGTTTGCTTTAATTGTATGCTGCGCACATCGTTGTATGTTACCAACAATATCATTCTGCTGCACTTTACTCTGGCAAATGGTGTCATATTTCATATTCATGTATGGAACTTTACACTCGAATTTTATTGGAGGGCCAATTCAGTGCAGTTCCTTCTGCAAGAGATCTGGGATCTATATGAACAGGGCAAATAACATTTCTTCTCCTTAACGAATCAACTTGAAGAATTAGTAATGAGTAGTGGAGACACTGAACCATGAGGTATCATTTGGAATATTTAATTAAATGGTTAGGTGGATTGGCCATGATAAATTTCCCTTAGTGACCAAAAAGGTTTGATGGGGTTATTGGGTTACGGGGATAGGGTGGACTTGAGGGCTTAAGTGGGTCTGTGCAGAGTCGATGGCCCAAATGGCCTCCTTCTGCACTGTATGTTCTATGTCAACTCAGGTACAGGATTCAAATTAAAGAAAAAGAAAAAAGATTGGATTGAGAGAAACATATAAGAGACGAAGGGCTCAATCGAACTAACAAAAAATAGAGTCCTGGGCAGGATTGACAGCGTTCCACTGATCTTCCACTGGTGTGTACATGGCGGATCTGGAAACTCGCTGGTGACTGGCATGAAACTGAGTTGCATCCCGCTAATAGGATGGAGGTGAAGGCCCAAACGGAATCTTCCCCCACATCCAATTCTCTGCAATCCAGCGAAAAACTCAGCAGTCCAGAACACATTTGAATCAATGTGGCATGCAGAAGCCGGGATTTAATTGGAGAATGCCTGTGGCCACAATCCAGGAATTGAAGCACTCAGCAACCCTGGACCACTACAGCAGTAGGTGGGTGGATCCTCCAGCTTCAGAGTCATCAAGGAAGTCCATCTTCCAGTCTCAGTGTTCCGAGGGATCCATCTTCTTTTTCAGGAGGTCCACCTTCTTTCTTCAGTGGTGGGTCAGTGATGTGGGTACCTTTTAAATATGCCACCCAGGCATGAAAGCAGAATATCCGCAATCAAGGCTGCTCCACCAAGGCTTACATTTAGGGCAGCAGGGTAGCATGGTGGTTAGCATAAATGCTTCACAGCTCCAGGGTCCCAGGTTCGATTCCCAGCTGGGTCACTGTCTGTGTGGAGTCTGCACGTCCTCCCCCTGTGTGCGTGGGTTTCCTCCGGGTGCTCCGGTTTCCTCCCACAGTCCAAAGATGTGCGGGTTAGGTGGATTGGCCATGCTAAATTGCCCGTAGTGTCCTAATAAAAGTAAGGTTAAGGGGGGGGTTGTTGGGTTACAGGTATAGGGTGGATACATGGGTTTGAGTAGGGTGATCATGGCTCGGCACAACATTGAGGGCCGAAGGGCCTGTTCTGTGCTGTACTGTTCTATGTTCTATTGCTAAACCCCCGGATGCATAATTAATGAGGCAAGGGCTGTGGGATATGGCAACGTTTCCCGTCAGCACATGCAGCGGCAAACACTCGCCGTCCCCCAGCACCCCCACCACGGGACTTAGTCCCAGGAGGAAGAATACCACCCATTCCTTAATTATTATTTTAAATAAAACTGTGCACAGGTAGATTTACTTTATGGTCTTTAGATTAAAGGGGAATTATCAAATAGCTGCTGTAAATCATTTATAAATGATTTTCTGGCCATTTTTAAATATTTGAGTGCAAATTATCATGCGTGTTAATCATTCATACTTCAAGAAACAAATGTGTATCGTCGTATAAGGATTCTTACTAGTTCTTTGTCAGTGGAAAAAAATTGCTATGCTAAGTATAACAAGCTCTTTCTTATTTCCTTTAGGGCAAACATTGCATACTCGATGTTTCAGGAAATGCTATAAAACGGCTACAAATTGCACAACTCTATCCCATTGCTATTTTTATCAAACCAGTGTCTGTGGAGTCATTACTGTAAGTAGTTTGCTCCTTTCCTGATTAAGATGTTCAGTGTTTAGTGCCATAGATTAGATTACCCGAGATCCGTCTTTAGCCATTCAAAATTTGCAATTCTGTGGTGCTTTATTTTGTCTCTCAGGAACATTTCCAAACACTTCACATGTGGTGGAACCCTGTATCACGAAGTTTACCTAATTAGATATTTGTCTATTTGCCCATGCCTTGCTGAGTTGAGGCTTGTTTCCAGTTACTTACAACCTATAAATACATATAATACAAGATTGCGATCTCCTTATGATCCAAATTGGGTTAACTCACTGAATGCTGAGATGAATCTATGTCAAATTCAGATAGGTCTGTCACTTAAACTAAGAATAAAAAGTCTTACAAATGAACATTGAAAAGTAGGCTTTGCATATGCATGTGACCACTTTCCACATCTTCCATTAGGTTTCCGTCAATGTGATAGCTAATAAGGTCCTTGATATTAACATCCCCCACCACTATCAATGACAGGATTGAGAGGGAGTCAGATTGGGATTAAAACAGTGATTGCATGAAACATGACCCTAACCCAGCATGCATTGCACCAATTGCCATTTTTATGGCAGCAGGTTTGATTGTGTCTGTCAGTAGGGAACTTCATTGAAAAATTTAAGTTGGGTTCCCATAGTGCAATTTAAAATTCAGTGTGGCTGCACAGGTTTCCAGTGATTGAAAATTCAGTAGTGACAGGGAGGCCAGGCAATGAAGCCTTTGATCTCCCCCATCTTGCTGATCTCTAACCTCCTGCGTATCCAAGCCTAATGTCCTCTATCTACCTGGAACCCCAGTATTCTCTCTGAACCACAATGTTCAATCACCCACCCCACCTCAATGCAATGTTCGCCTGCCTCAGTCTCAGCTGCCAACTGGGGTATAAAGAATTATAATGCGCCTACCATTAGGTTTGGCAGGATCTCTATATCCCTGTTCTGTAGTTAGTTTTGGCTTTCCTTGTACCCTCCACACTGCTGCAAATATCAGGCCCAGTGGATGCTTTTTGAGTTGGATGCATGATCCACTGGATGAAATATTCCAAGCTCCTTGGCGCAATGCCAAGTGTTTTTTTTCACTGTCAAGATTCCATTTTGATTTCTGCTTTCCAATACAGATCTCAGGAATTCCGAAAATTAGATCCTGAAAAAATAAATTTCAGTCCAGACCTTCACCTGCAAGTAAAACATGTCTGCTGTGGCTTGTTCCTCACAGCAGTATTGATGGCAAAACTCTCTAACACTGGGTAATTAAATAAACTGCAGGGTGCTTCCAGGCCACAGCACAGCCCAACCAGTGGTCCTTTCACTGGTTGAAAATTAGGGCTATATGCCCTAAATTTCTTAAGTCTTAAATTTGAGCAGTATGCATTGAATAACATTATTTCGCCACAGCTAGACACAGCAAATTAATTTCATATGTAATATATAGAAAAATAAGTGATGATATAATAATTAAAATGTCACTTCACATCAAAAAGTCTGACTGGCAAATTCTGCCGGATAGAAGATGCGCGATTATGTGAATAAAGTCTTTTTGAGCCAGACTGCACATACTGTGGCAACAGCTTGTACCACCCTGTGTTAATGTAATTGGCTTCAGGCTGCTAATGATGCTTGCAAGAAAAAATCTGTCAGTTTGCAGAAGTTCACTCCACTTGAAGAATTCACTTTGCTTAAAGATTCATGATAGTAGCGGCAAATGGCCAGGGGTAACATGGATCATTATTTTATTGAAAAGGTGTTGCGGACTATTGTTGGTACACTTGTGCAGTCTCATCTTCTTGCACCTTCAGTTTGGTTGATGTCTTACTGACATATGTGCACAGGTATTGTACTTCTGCATGTTCCTCTTGATTCACTATTAAAGCCATTAGCTACACTGCTCAGAATTCATAATTCTTTGTACATCTTTGAAAACAGCCAATTTAAATTTTCTGTTTTAGAGCATCATTATGAGTGTTTTTGTATAATTCAGATGTGGAGTCTTATAAAGCAGAAAATCCTAAAACCAAACACATGAGCAGTTTGCCCTAAATATTAACTTGAAGCCCTAATGTACAAATGATTTGGATCTTTCACTGGTACTAATGGCCAGACATACCAATAACTCTGCCCATCACCGATGCAATGCGCACCACTTGTCAATCTATCTCTTGATTTCTTAATCATTATATGGAGTGAATTGGATTAATAAAGTTGTCAGTATTGGCTCAGGAATAAAACTCTTGCTCTGAATTAAGGGTTTAGTGTTGCATTGTCAGAATCTTATCTTTGAGATTAGCTGCATAGAGATTTACTGATCAGGAAAAGACCAGCTGAAACATCAAGCCTATGTCCATGGTAGCCAAACCATCATGCCCCCTCCCCCGCACCCCTGCCTTCCCCACTGCCATGTACTCCCCTGGATGAGACAAAGGCACGAAGAAAAACACATAGGAAAATGAGAGAGGAAGTATTCTAGAAAATTCTTCGCTGGCCCCTTAAAATGATCAAAACCAATTCAGGAAAATTATATGGACCATCTGTAGAACACAATGAGAACTCTGACCAAGTCAATTATCTATCAGTTATTATGACCCCAATGGAGACCAATAACGTTTTCAAATTTATTTGAGTTCCCAGTTAATGATACAAAAGAATTGCACAAGATTTCAAGTTTTAAGATTTTTACGATAACAATCTACAAGCAGCAAAGTCTAAACATTACCTAGTAGTCAACTAATACTCTAAACTACAGAAATATAACCCTTATTAATGTTTTCACACAAATGATAATCCTACACACATACATGTCCACACCTAGCCTCCTCCCTCACCCAGACTGCCTCCTCACCCAGACTGCCTCCTGATCCCCACACCAGCCCAACACCCATTCACTAGTGAACTGAAGCCCACGAGCGAGGGAGCCTCTCCACCAGAGTCCCCTCCCCTCACTCAAACAAAATAAATCAAAACTTCTTCACCCTACCCAACCACCCTGCCGCCATGAAGCACCCCACCAAAACACAACATCCCCACACTCCACACCCTGAATTTCGCTGGGTATACCACTGCAAAGTATATTCCACTCTTGTACAGTACCATCTTTGCCCTATTAAAGGCCTCCCGCCTCCTTGCCAGGTCCAACGTAGGATCCTGGTAATTGCGAATGCTGATGCCTTCCCACATTACCTCTCGTGTTTGCATGGCCCACCTCAGCACCTTCTCTCTTACCACCCTCGGTGGCTCATGCGCCTGCAGTTTTGGCCGAAGCGACCAATGGACCCTATCCAACTCCACAGGGAGAGGTCATCATCCCCCTCCACCGTCAGCTTCCTCAGCATCGTTGGCCTGGGGCAGCCCCACAATCCTCAATTTCTGCTGCCGCAATCTATTCACAAGGTCCTCCACCTTGGCTCTCAGGCACTTATTTCTGGTCCTCCACTTTGGCTAGTTCAACTTCTAGCGAGCGAAGCTGGTCACTGTGCCTCAACAGTGCCTACTCAACCCCCTTATAAACCTCACCCTTCTCCCTCACCACCTCCGATGTTCTTCCAAGTAACTGCCTGATTGGGGCCGGTGACCTTCCACCGACTGCTTGAGCGATTCCAGTATCTCCCTCCCATACCTCTCAAAATGCTTACCTCCACCAGTGTCTCGACCGTTATAAAGGTGGCCCCAAGAGTGCAGCACGGTGGCGCAAGTGGTTAGCATGGTTGCCTCACGACGCCGAGGTCCCAGGTTCGATCCCGGCTCTGGGTCACTGTCTGTGTGGAGTTTGCACATTCTCCCCGTGTTTGTGTGGGTTTCGCCCCCACAACCCAAAATATGTGCAGGGTAGGTGGATTGGTCACGCTAAATTGCCCCTTAATTGGAAACATTTATTGGATATTCTAAAAAAAAATTTAAATAAATAAATAAATAAATAAATAAATAAATAAAGGCGGCCCCACCTGTCGAGCTTGCCTCCGCCATCTTCCCTGCCAACCCTCCTTTCACTATGCATGATCCTGCTGGCGGACTAGAGTTCGAATACTTATTCCCAATATTCCTTAGCTGGCTCTTTGACATTCTTTGCCAACTAAGTCTCACTTGGGACAAATTTTGTGAAGATTTTTTCCCCCAGAAAACGGGTGGAAAGGACCAAAATCCCAGGACTTTAGCAGGAGCTACCCAACGTGTGACCACCTCCTACATGTCGCCACATGAAGTGAAGCTGAAATAGTCTAATAATGGGGATACATTCCTGCCATTTACTTCTATAGAACTCCATCAGACTACCTCTATGATCTCACTATTCTGGAGTAAAATGGGCCAAGGCACTTGTGAGTAGGTCAGGCTTTTGAAGCTGTATCATCTTTTAAATGCTCCCCCATCATTCACTCCCAGTCAATACACAAGCATGGCAGTGCACAGACCTGCTCCTCGCTTTGCGAAGGTGACCTGAACAGGCTTCTCAATACTGTGAATGAGAGACAGGGAACTGGATTCTCCATTCCTCGACGCTGAAATCGGGAACGGCGATCAGGTGGATAATAGCTCCCGACACCGAAATCGCAGCAGACGCTGGTTTGGGGCCAAATCGCGATGCTCCGCCCTCCAAATCGGCATCAATGCGATGTGCAGCACCTGCAGTTACGGCCACATTCGCATCTCATATCGGGCCTGCCCACAATGTTCCGCCTCCGATGGGCCGAATTCCTGACGGCGTGGACCATGTGTGGTCTCAACAGTTGTGAGCCTGGTGTGGTGGCCGCGGGGAGAGAGAAAGAGAGCATATGGACAGAGTCCAGCATCGCCATATGTGCCGACAGTCATGCCGCTGGCTGGAGAGCTTATGCCAGGGCTGGCGGAATAGTGGGGAGTGGTTGAGAGTTGTGCTGTGGGATCAGGGTGGATGGGTACACAGACCAGCAAAACCGGGGCCAACGTTTTTGGCGCGTTCGGTGCGTGTGGGGGGCGTAGGTGTACACGTGGCTGCATTGTCTCAGCCCTGCACATGTCCAGCATGGACCCGGAGCTTCTCCCACCCTTATCCGTGTGTTCCACGGGCGCTGCTGCTAGCCCCTCACTGGTACAGGAATCAGTGCGGATGTAGCGCCGATTCGTTCGTCATAGAACTTCATGGATCCTCCGTTGGCTTCAGCGCGTAGCCGCAGGAACGGAGAATCCAGCCCATGGTATCTTATTCCCCCGAGGTGGTCAGATGGCCAACAGCAGGGCCACCAATGCCACCTGGGAGTCAGCGGAAGCAACTGTCAGTGTAGGCAGGAGGACCAGCGCCCAATATCGGAAAAACACCAATGACCTCCACTGAACCGCAAGGGTAAGTTACCACCACCCTCTTGCCACCCCTTAAATATCCAACTACTCCCTGTTAACCTCTGCTCCCCCAACCCCCCCCCCCCCCCCCCCCCCCCAGGCACAGTGGTCCATGATCAAATGCCCCCGATGTAGACCCCGTTCAGAGTATGGGTATGAGCACGCTGTCAGCAGAAAGGAGTCAGTCTTTGGCATAAACTGAGGGGCACAAGAGCTCCTGAGGAGCATCACAGTCGGTGATCATCACTCTCCTGCCTTGTATATTGACCCGCTGTTAGGGTTGGGGAATGAGAGAGGGCGGAAGCAGAGAAATGCCGGGGGGAGGAATGGGGGGGAAGAAGGGAGAACTACTGGTACATTGTAGATAGAGGTTTAAGCGTTCACATTAAAATGTAACTAAATCACCCAGAAAGGGCTGGTATTACCTGTACTGAGGCAGCTAGCCAGGCCACTTTGGTATAAGGGTTATCCTCTTGAATGCAGCCTCTGGGGAATCTTCTTGTCGCGAACGTTGGTCTGCAGTAATCGCTCTCAACCAGTTAGAGCACAAGTCCTTTCTATCATTTCTTCCTTAAGACATGATGTAATTTTGTGATTATCACTTCCTGTTAGCTGTGAGACAAATTCTTGTCTTGCAATTATCTCTTCCTTCATTGGTTACTCATCCCATTACTGACTTTGCAACTCTGCTCAGCTTGTGTATTCCAGCAGAGCAGGTCCAGACATGTCTTGAAGCTACTATATCAGCTTGATTATTTTCCCATCATGCTCTGAAATAGGGCCTCACCCAGCTGAAAACCATACAACTCAGCCCCACAATGTTTTTCTGTAATAACCATTTCCTTACTTAATATTAACTGCTCAACAGGAGTATAAATATAGACTTTCCATTCAACAGTTAGGTCAGTAAAATCCAATGAGTGTCATGTTATGATTATCATAAACCTCTCTATCAGGATTCAAATGTGGGGAAAGCTACCTGGTAAATATTGTACAAATTGTGGTCCTGACTTTTTCTGTTACAGGGAAATGAATAAACGCCTTACAGAAGAACAAGGTAAAAAGACATTTGATAGAGCTCTGAAACTGGAACAGGAATTTGGAGAACATTTTACAGGTATATATGCATCCACTCAGCTACAAGAAAGCATTTGAAAAGAAAATGAGCAAGCTTACACCATAACCATTCCAAAATGGCAGCAGTTGTTTTCCTCAAAAGTGTCGCAGTTTTAGAATTGGTTTTACTGCCCGTTATGGGTGAAACAAACGTTAGATTTTTACAGTATAATAATTTTTGAGTTATTTACTCAAAGCTGTATGCAGTGAAACTCTGCCAATATGCGTTTTTCCCATTGCATAATGTCACAACCCCAGTTGATGTTATAAATGGCCGGGAAGGTCTCGAATGAACCCTGGCTGAAAATACCTTAATGTTTACTTTCATTTATAAAACATTAATGAACAGTCACAGGAATGTCAATTAGTTTTAACAAGACAAAGGACATTTATTAAACATGATAAAATTGGATTGTGATACAATATGCCTTTCCTCCCCCTTTAGCTTATCAATTGTACACAGGTTTTAGAATGAACACTAATTACAAAATGCATCTTAATCTACAATGGTCTCATTAACACAAAGTCCCTTTTAAACTGACAAGAGAACTGTCAGCAAATACACCCTCCAATCTGAACCACAAGTGAATGATTGTGAATGTCTCCTCAGAATCCCCCAGGTGATTGTCACATGAGAGTTTCCACATTCCACTCCCAAAGACACATTTTAAAATCTTCTCTCATGATAATAATGCTTTCTATTAGCGGTTTGTATTCTGAAATTCAGGCTAGGCTTTTCAAATACGTTCTTAAACAAAGCTTCCACTCTACTGTTAAAAGCGAATCCAGTCCAAGATTTTACACCAACTCCTTTAGGATTTATTATCTTGACCACTGTGCAAACTGCTCACAATTTCTTTAACTCTCGATTCCCAGTCTGTTTTAAAATGGCAACAGACTTTTCATTTACCTCTGAAGTCTGCTGTCCCACTTTAAATCTAGTTACTGCAATTACCTCTTTTTTTCCTCTTCCTTGAATCCTTCTGAACCTTGGTCTCTGTTCTCTCAACTACAGAGATCTTTGACATTCTTTCTGTCCAAATTACCTGATTATCTGGATTGTATCTTGTTCCTTGGGAAACTTGCATCTGTGCTTCTTCCTTGTCCTGTCCAGCTTTTCCTGGCAGAGTTGAGAGCTGCTCACTCCCTGGGTGGAATTCTCTGACCCCCCGCAGGGTCGGATAATCACACGGGGCCGGCGTAATTCCTGCCCCCGCTGTGGCCGTAATTCTCCGCCACCCGGGAATCGGCAGGAGCGATAATCGCGGCGCGCCGATCGGCATACCCCCCGCGGTGATTCTCCGGGCCGCGATGGGCCGAAGTCCCGCCACTGACAGGCCAATCCCGCCGACGTGGTTTTGAACCACCTCTGGTGGCGGCGGGATTGGCGGCGCGAGCGGGCCCCCAAGGTCCTGGGGAGGGGGCACGGGGCGATCGGACCCCGGGAGGTGCCCCCATGGTGGCCTGGCCTGCAATCAGGGCCCACCGATCGGCGGGCGGGCCAGTGCCGTGGGGGTACTCTTTTTCTTCCGCCGCCGCCACGGCCTCCACCATGGCAGAGGCGGAAGAGACACCCCTACCGCGCATGCGCCAGGGTGACGTCAGCAGCTACTGACGCACCGGCGCATGCGCGAACCGGCGAAGGCCTTTCAGCCAGCCCGACGCCAGCCAGCAGGCGTCAAAGGCCGTTGGCGCCGGTCTTGGCACCAGTCACGTGGTGCCAACCACTCCGGCGTGGGCCTATCCCCTAAAGGTGCGGAGAATTCCGCACCTTTGGGGAGGCCCGACGCCGGAGTGGTTGGCGCCACTCCACTGCGCCGGGACCCCCCGCACTGCTGGGTAGGGAAGAATCCCAGCCCCTGTATCCAACTGCTCTGGCTTCCAGTTAAAACTAAGAATAAAGGAAAGTGGCCTTCTGTTGTTAAGTAACACCCACATGCTTATACTTTTTATTTATTCCTCACACCGTAGCCCTCTCTAAGCACGATAGAAACACAGTTGGAACTTAACCAACTTCCACACACACAAACACTTTATTCATCATGAATCTAACTATAGGTTTTACTCTTCCAGGCACAGAAACATTAAATTAAACATACTTGAAACTATACCTGGGGTGGAATTGTCTGAAAACCAACGCGATGGCCGGGACCCGGCGCCAAAAATGGCGCGGATCACTCCGGCGTCGGGCCCCCTCAAATGTCTCAAAGTCTCCGGGCCCGAATGGGCTAGCAACGGCGTGACGCCATTCACGGTGGGGGGTCGGAGAATCCCTTCCCTTTTTTCTAATGTTTACCACTAACTCCCTTAAAATGACCTTTGTTTTCTTAACAATAATAAAGTTATTAAAAGTTTATCAATAGAACCTTAATAGAGGAATAAGCAGAAAATAGCATGCAAATAATTTGTTTAACATAGTTTCCACTACTATGTGCAGTGTTTTTATTTCATTTAAAATTATCAGATCTAATCAGGTCATGATGCCAGTATTGCCTTTGTTGAAAAGCTAATTTGTGCTCCATTGGATGCTGTTCAGCAATTGTGCTAGGTTTTCCATGCAAATACCTTTTATCCTGTATATTCCAATTATATTTTGTCATCATACAATTGTCTGAAGATCAATCTTTTTAAAAGTTAATACTTGAATTTTGTGAACATTTGCAATATCTCTGATATGACTTAGTGCAGGTGGATTGCTTGGTACTATTGCAAATCATTTTGAAAGAATTTGAAAGGCATTTGCAGTGTACAGCTAATAGTTCTAACAGTGAAGCAAAGTTCCCTCAACCCAGAAATCCCAGCTGTAACTGCACACAGACGTGGTATAAAGGGACACATAATAAATAATGGCACTGATGTACTATTTTTGTCACTATACTGGTAATCCAGAAACCCATAGCAATATCTGAGGACTTGTGTTCAAATCCCACCATGACAGATGGATTGGATTTGAATTTTGTTTATTGTCACGTGTACTGAGGTACAGTGAAAAGTATTTTTCTGCGAGCAGCTCAACAGGACATGAAAAGAAAAGGAAATAAATGAAAATACATAATAGGGTAACACAAGGTGCATCGGCTGAAGCATACAGGGTGCAGTGTTAATAAGGTCAGTCCATAAGAGGGTCATTTAGGAGTCTGGTAACAGCAGGGAAGAATCTGTTTTTGAGTCTGTTCGTGCGTGTTCTCAGACTTTTGTGTCTCTTGCCCGATGGAAGAAGTTGGAAGAGTGAGTAAGCCGGGTGGGAGGGATCTTTGATTATGCTGCCCGCTTTCCCCCAGGCAGCAGGAGGTGTAGATGGAGTCAATGGTGACATTTGAATTCAATAAAGTGGTACCATGAACCCATTGTCAATTGTCATTGAAACCCATCTGCTTCACTAATGTCCTTGAGGGAAGGAAATCTGCCATTCTTAGCTGATCTGACCTACATGTGGCGACAGATCCACAGCAATGTTGTTGACTCTCAAATGCCCTCTGAAATCCATAAATGGGCAATACCCACATCCCATAAATGAATAAATAAAGATTAAAAGGTAATATATTTAAAATAAAGTGGGGGAGAAATTTGTTTGGTACTATATAGGCTTGTATCAATTCACCATGCAGTGGGTATCTGCCTGTGTGGCCTGCACTGCTTTAATCATTGAAATATTTGAAGAACAGCCATGCAGTAGTGAGGTTGTACTTCATTGTGAAAGGTGCCATCTTTTAAATGGAAGGTTTATCTTCCCTCTCAGGCAGACATAAAGATTCCATGGTACTATTAAAAGAAGAGATCTTCCAGTACCTTGGACATTATTAATTCCTCAACCTGGCCATTTACTCATTGTTGTTTGTGGGAAGTTGCTGTGCACACGATGCTGCCACATTTCTAACATTCCAACAGTAACTACATTTCAAAATACTTAATTGGTTTTGGAGCACTTTGGGATATTCTGAGAGTATGTATGGTGTTGTACAAATTCTTCATAATAAAATTGGATTGATGTATATATATTTTAAGGTAACCAAAGTTAAATAGTATTTGCAAATTTTGATCTGACTTGGTTTGATGGAAGCCCTGAAAATCAGTGGTGTTTGGAGTTTAATTGTGGGATTCCGTCCCCCTAAAAGAATGTGAAAGTGGAGTCACTTTGGTTGAACAAAGTTTTCAGGGATATGGATGAAAGGATTAAATGCTGTTGAAATACATGCCAGCCATGGTGTAATTGAATGATGGTACAAGTTCAGTAGGCTGAATGATCATCTCCTATTCCTGCGTTTTGAGTAATATCTACTGTTTACTGACCAGCATAGTAACATAATAATCAGAGGGAGGATTTTCATAAAGACTAAAATTAAGGATGATTATCAAACTTAAATCACAAGCATTAATTCTTGTTTTTTTTAAACCCACAGCAATAGTACAAGGAGAAACTTTGGAAGCGATTTACAACCAATGTAAACTAGCCATTGAAGATCAATCTGGTCCGTACATTTGGGTTCCCTCAAAGGAGAAATTGTGAATCAGCCAGAGATGTGAGACTGATGAGAACACCTGTTTAGATAGTGACATTTAATTTGTTTTTAATTGCAATTTAATCTCAATCCATACACATAATCATGAATGTACTTTGAGTTAGAAGCTCAGCAGGATGTTTCTGCACAGGTCAGAGCTATGGTCAGGGGGGAAGGGATGCAAAAACAGCCAAGCCAAGATATGGCAAAGAAGAAAGGGCTTCTGGGACACCTTGGAGGATTCTACAGCACTTGTGCATCCAAGCCACACGTGTATGCAAGAATAAGGCATTTTAGCCCTTATTATAATCAAATGGACAAAGCAACGACTCCTGTATTTAGTTTCATTCCCTGACAGGGCAGTGCCCAGTATTAAAACATCCAGCCAGTCTGTGTTATTTAGTAATTCACTAGAAAGCAAAATCCTGCAGATTTTGTAACTATGCAGATAGAAATCATTACATTTTTTAACCAAGTTTTTGTGTTGAGACTGAACATTCTATAAAGATGGACTCACATCTATAAAATCCAAATAAGAAATATTTTCAAGTGATCAACACATTTTAGAATGTGTCTAATTTGACAACTGATTAAAATCAGGATAAGCTTCAATACATACAATATAAATTTTAATATTTGTATTCAGAGGTTATTGAAATAATTTATAGTAAAGGAAATATATTGCTGTAAATTGTGAAGTCTATTGGACATGTTTTATGACAGATTCAGCATTGACTAGAAGTATTATTTTCAAGAAATTTAGGGAGCAGGACAATTTGCAACTGGTTTTATGTGATTAGAATCTAAATGAAGTGATAATCAATTGATTTGTGAATAACAGTAAATTCACTGAATTCTCCAAATGTTGCTTGTGAAGATTCACTTACTTTTCTTCCCTTATGAAATAAGCATGCAAGCTTGAAATTTTATCCTCTATCTAATTAGTCAATGTTAATTTGTGTGCGCTGCATTACAGTTTGAAGTTTAATGACTGTGGCTAAATACAATCAAAAAATGTCAGTGTGATTTCCTACCTAGCCATAGCAATGTTTTATTATTTTTTTGTTCAATCCAATTTATTATTTAATATTTAGTCCAGTGCTGCGTGCAAAGCTACTATAGCAATTCTTCTTAATTTATCCATTTTGCTTTTAATTTTTTTTGTTTAGCTGGAATTTTATCTTCTGTGTTATTGAGTGAATTGTACTGTATGAACTGCTGTATTTAAGGTGCACTGTAAGATTATGCTTGTCCAGTACTGGTTTGATCATAGTTAAACCCAATTTTAGTATATAGTACAAATTTAAAATACTCCATACCCATTATAAGTCCAGTAAGGTCTGAATAAATGGAATCATAGAATTATAAAATGGTTGCAACACTGAAGGAGGCCATTCAGCCCATTGTGTCCATGCCTGTTGTCTGCAAGAGCAACTGAACGAGTTCCACTCCCCGTGGCCCCGAAATTGTTTTCTCTTCAAATAATTACCTTTCACCCTTTTGAACGCTATGATTGAAACAGCCCCCACCACTTTCTCAGGCAGTGTATTCCAGATCCTAACCACTTGCTATGTGAAAAGTTTTTCCTTATTTCATCTTTGTCATTCACTTTAACTCAGTGTCCTCTGGTTTACAACCCTTTTGCCGGTGAAATCAGTTTTGCCTAACTACTCTGTCTAAACCCCTTATGATTTTGAACACCTCTATCAAATTTTTCAACATTATCTTCTCGAATGAGAACAACCCCAGCTTGTCCAATCTATCCTAATCCCTGGAACCACTCTTGTAAATCTTTTCTGCACCTTCTCTATTGAGTTCACATCCTTCCTAAAGAACGGTGCAAGGGATTGGACACAATACACCAGTTGAGGCAAAATTTATATTATAAAAGTTCATCATAACTTCCTTTCTTTTGTACCCCATGCATATACCTATGAAGCCCGAGCTCCCATATAGCGTACTAACTAATTTCTCTCCCTCCAACCACCTTCAATGATTTGTGCCAGGTCCCTTTGCTCCTGCCCAGACTGCACTCTTTCTTTTATACTGCCCCACCCTGTTCTTCCTCCCAAATAGATGGTGCATTTATCTAAGTAAGAACAAACTTACACAAAGGGAAATACTACAGATGCTGTAAACTTGAAATAAAAACAAAAAATGCTAAAAAGATAATACTGGGCAGGTAGGCAGCATATCTGAAGAGAGAAACAGAGTTAATATTTCAGGGTGATGACCTGTGAGATATTGTTAGAACTATTACATTTTTGTTCAAGAACATGCTCTTCTGTCTTATCGTTTTCTTTCTCTTACTCATTACTGAATACTATGCACTTATCAACATGCATTCCAGGATTGCAATTGGTAAAACATTCTTGGGGAGGAAAATGGGTATGGAGTAAATAAATTGACCCATCAGTGAAGCTTTCAATTCAATTTGACCAGCTATTTGCAGAACATTTATTAACTATTGGTCCATGATGTTAGAATTCTCAGGAGTTAAACTTACAGCACTTGGATATTACAGGACTTGAACTTAAGCTGCCATGTAGTACAAAAGCAAAATACTGCAGATGCTGGAAATATGAAATAAAAACTGAAAATGTAGAGAAACTTAGTAGGTCAGGAAACATCTGTGGAGAAAAAAATAGAAATTATGACTTCTGATCAAAATGCAATTGATTTTCGCTACGGATGCTTCTTGACTTGTGTATTTCCTTCATTTTCTGTTTTCTATCAATTGCTATTGTTTCTTGCCACTTCAGTCAATGCACGTGAAACCAATTACCCTGAAATCTCCAAAGCAAAGTTACATACTTAATGTGTGTGTACTTTATTTTAATTTATTTGTAAAGCTCTCTAATACAACTTTTCTCTAGTTTCTAAAGACCTGCAAAGTGATTTGAATTTATGCTATTGATCATAATCTAGACTTTATATGGAATGACCAATATGCCATTGTCCCTTCACATGATCTTAAGGGATTTTATTTGAAGAGGGTTTGGGGGTGGGGGGGGGAGTCTTCTAGATCCTATATATTTTTACAGGAAGTGAAATCATCTGTCTCTACTTTTATAAAAGCCCTAATGAAAGTACTCCACATATTCCACTGTGTCAAAATCTGGGAACTTGAAGGGGCCAGGACCCATTGGTCTTACCATAATTAGATGCAGCAATTAACCTGAGGAATTTAAAGCTTTTGCACATTTTGTAATAAATGCGGGAAAATAATGTAACCAGAGGGAAAGGCCTTGTTTCAAAACTTGCAGATTACACCTTGATACTACACTACCTGCTGTAGTTGGATGAGACTGAAGAAAAAGCTCCACTGCTGGAACAAGTTCATAGTTACCTGTATAGAGGATTTGACAATATAGATTCGTTACCTATTGATTGTAAATAATCAATTCCTTCCATTCCATTTGTGTAAAGAAAAAAAGCACATGCAAATAAAGAATTCAGTTGTATATTTAACAATATAAATAAGTACTCATGCTTGTTAATGATTTTAAATATTAAATTACCCTTTATTCAGATAAAGACACCATATATATATATATATATATATTTGTTGCTTTTGATCACAATTCCATGTTTTTGTCAATTGTTGGCTGCATTATTTCACATTGACCCTGCATAACCTGAATTCAATAAAGCCACTTCTCTGTGCACTATCATAAGCACATTTAGTTCTGTCAGCTATAAAGTACTGTTAGTTACTTGCCTTCCTTTCCTGTTTTTAAGAGTGTTGTTACAGAGGAGTTTCATTTAATAATCTAAAGCTTGCACAGATGAATTTTATTGATAAAAATGTTGAAATTTTATTTGTAAACTATTCTAAAATTAACACATGGTGCTTTCTTTGGACTTGATTCCCAGCAATAATTACTTTCTGATGCAAACACTTGATTGAAGAATAATTCTGAATCAATTGAAGAAACCAGGGGACCAAAAACTGATATTCTAAAAAGAACCTCAATTTTTGTTCTGTCAACAGCAATCAAAACAGAAACATACCTGATAACAATGTAAAATTGGTGCGTTCTAAACAGTGTATTACTAGCTATCATGAACACTCCAGCAGACTTTATACTGGAATAGAAGACCCATGCTAATTAAATTATTCTCTCACTTCAAATTTTAATTAGTGTTGTACACTATTCCAACATAAACCATGATGGGTCATTCAGTATAGCTTTAATAAAGTTTGTCTCAGCAAAATCCTCAGTTTTATGGTGCAGTAATTATCTGCATGTTTAAAGCAACATGTCTTTTGTGGTTTGACCACAACCAGACTTTATTTTGAAGTTGTAACAAATGAAAGCTGTAGCTCGGCTGTCTCAAAGGATCTGTGCAATTTGTGTAAAAGCCTTGGGTGTGAATGACACAATGTACTGTTCGTGGTACTGTAAATAAATATGGCAGCTGAATTTTCCGGTGCCAATCCCTTCATTTCTGACATATACGTCAAGCTAGGGATCTTGTCAACATCTTGCCATTCCTGACGTAAATGAAACTGTGCGCCACTTCCGCATTCTCCTTTTTAGCCCTTTGCTGTGTGATTATAATTAAAATTCTAAGTTCCAGCCTCATGCAATGCAAAAAAAAATTGATTTAGCAGCGGGAGAAACTGGTACAGTAGGCTGTAAAGAGCTTCGTGCTCAATCGGGGAGGCTCGACATCACAGCCATAACCTTCCTGCCCAAATACAGTGACGTTAACATAAAAATTGAGAACACAAAGATGCTTTTCAAATTTAAATTTCACTTGTAAATTTTTCACATCACATTAGATACACTTGATTCATATGTGCATCATCATCATTTTTTGAGATTAGCTTAGTCCGAGAGCTAAATTTACCGACATGCCTCAAGGCACGGATTGATGGTTAGGGGATTTGGGGATATTTCCTTTACTGTGGAAGAAACAATGTTGTGTTTTTGAATTGTTCTTACTGGAATGGTCATGTTTATGTCCACTATGATATTCACCACTCTGGTACATGGATGAGCCTGCAAGTTTAACTAACCCTCTCTTTTGTACGTTGTAAAGGACGTTGTCCAAGATTACCCTCAGCTGATCGAAATGTTGAACCCAATCCCTGTAAGAACTCTGCAAGCCAACACCCTGAGATGGATGCACATTTGTATCGTACTGACACCGCCTACTTGTCCCTCATTTTCTTCCCTTGATTGACTGTTCCCATCATTCCCAGGATACTAGGCCCTTCCCACTTTACTCCTCCATGCCTGCAACCCTATCTTCTGTCCTTCCCTGAATCTCTCTCTTTCATTCCTCCAAGTCCCTGACCCCACTCCAGGAACCACTTCAGCCCCCACCATTGAATCATCCTTGCTGGTCTCAAGGTTCCACGCAAGAGGTGATTCTCTTGATCCCCTCCCTTGTGCCACAGAATTAAACAACAAAACCGCTATTCTTACACACAACTATGCAAAGCTGACAGGTGCACACCACCTTTCAAATGATTGTGAGCTGGGTGCCACAAGATTCACACACGCCACTGACTTTATCTTGAAGGTAAGACATGAATAAAAAAAGTTTTACATTGAGTATTCATGTCATTATGCCAGCCAGTGCCAACTTTTGACTTACAATACATTTGTATGCCATGAATACTCAATGCAGAACTTTATCTCTGCATCTCAACCTGCCATCGGAAAATCAAAATTCACATGCCACCTGATTACGTTACCCATTACTTTTCCAGCCCCTGTGAGTTTCATAAAATCCTGTCTCCCCCCCACCCCCCGGAAAAAAAACATCTACAGTCCTTACACTGTTGAGACCTTTTGAGAATACTAATTAATCTTGATTAATTTAGCAATCTGGCCATGAAAAAGAAAACGTCACATCTAATTAGACAATAAGATAACTGGGTTGATTTTAAACCACCCAATCCAGCAGGTGCACTTTAAATATGAGTGGTTTGATTCAATACCCCATTTGTGCTGTAATTGCTCTGACTGCCATTTTCAGTGCGTTTAAGTGGCTTGTGTTTCCAGCAGAAACCAGGCAGTCACCTCATAAATGCATAGAAATTGGGTTCCTCTGATGCAATTAGAACTCTGAAGGGATGGATAGAAGACCTGGCCAGTGTACCCTCTAAATAAAACTTAGGTTGCTTTCAGGCACTTAATTAAGGTCAATTAGATCATTGAGATTGGGTGCTATTGTACATAGTGGATTTCTAATGGATATTTCAGCTTGGAGTTTACTTGTTTCTCGTCATGTTTTTGCCTTACTTCCCCTGATCTCCTGATTAAGCTCGTACAGTTTATGATAGGCTATTTTGCTTCATTGATTTGAGGAGAAACAGTGAAATAAGAGGATCAGCAAATAGCTGAGCAACCAGGACAAGCAGCAGGTGGGTCTGTTAAAAGATAGCAAGTTAGGGGGGGGGGGGCTGGTAGAAGATTTTACCCTGCCCACTACAGGCCAAGAGTCATTTTCCTTGATGTGATGGAGGTACACTGTATTAGGAGACTGCTTCACTGTGCAGACTGTCTTGATCCATGCATACGCCTGCAACAGGACCTGCTGCCTGTTGGCCCAGATGGCCATGATTTACTGCTAGCTGTCAGTGACTGCTGCCCTTAATGTTTTTGTGTCCAGCTCTATTCAAGCTGTTACAGCAGAACATAACCCATCCAGAATGGTTAGGAATGCTGGCAAGAAAGCTATTAAACAATTTATTAATGCTTAAAGACTTCATTTTGTAAATAATAGACAGCTTGGCAAAGATCTGCTGGCAATAGCTTTGGAAAATGACCAAAACTTCCAGCCAAGATTTTAAAGGTATTTAGGGCTGATACAGTCTTAATGATACTTGCCAGTTCTTTGTATAGAATCAGCATCCTTGTTTTTCTGTATTACCATCTTCTGGCTGTGGAACGCTCAGCCATTGATGCCACCTAAACAGTGAGTGTTTGTAATGCTGAGTTATGTAAGTTCATGCAAACTGAGTGTAAAACCAACAGAATGTAGGACAAGCTAATAATGCAGCTGAGGGAGGAAAGTTATATTGTTTACAAGACTTGGGGCTGTTTATCCTCTGAAGAGCTTCGCACCTGCAACATGGGACTGAACTTTATGTAGCATGAGGGACGGCCCGCTTTAATGAGCAGCAGATCCAAGGGCCACATTTTGTCAGCAACATCTAATTAGCGTCTGCCACCAGGGGTGGCACCCTATCAAGGATGGTGACCCAGCTCCAAGACTTGTCAACCCAATCAAAGGGACGGCAGCACCAGGAGACATGGCCACTGCCAGGACTGAACCTAGGGGATGAGGAAGCACTAATGGCAGATACGTTGGGCACGGGTGCCAGACAGGCAGACCTTGGCAAGGGGGTGGGGATCAATGAGGGAAGATAGAACTATTGCTATGATGTGGATGATTAGAAATAACTGCCAGAGGACCCCTCATGGGCCAAAGTATGCCCAAAAAGTAGTGCACTTCATTCCCCCACCCCTTGGAGACTGCTGGGAGGCCAGGCACTAGTTGACAGTCTCCCCACATGGTGGAGGGTCCCTTGGCAGCTCCCAAGATACTAACAGAGGTATGCAGAGACCATTTAGCTATTTAGATGACTCAATTAGCAGGTAGGCCATCTGGAAAAATGTGTGTTGCCTGAGAGTTTAGTATTCTTCAATGCATGAGTAAAAGATTCTGTGAGTGAGAAATTGGGCTCATTAGCACCCATATTTTGGGCACATTGAGTGTCTTTATAAGTCGCAAATAGTGCATATGGCATGAATACCTTTGGGTCAAATTATTAAAGACATCCTTCTCCACCCCTCCGTGTCACATTTCTGCTTCACCCCGCTGGTGGGATGCTCCATTATGCCAGCTGGTCAATGGGGTTTCCCATTGTGGGGCAGCCCCATGCCGTCAGGAAACCCCCAGGCTGCCGGCAAAATAGAGCATCCCGCCAGCGGAGAATCCAGCCCAAGGCCTACCAGATGTATGAAGGACAGGATGTCAATTAGCGTGTAATTCTGAAGTCCAACAATCCAGCCAACTTCCTCTCTTCTCGAACAGCTATACATGTCTTTTGCAGTAGACTGGACTCACCTTTTCCCCATCAATGTTACTTAAAGGGGAACATCAATTACTTACAAGTTAGTTGCTTATTGATTTCTATTGGCTGTTGCTATGATTCTACAAATGTTTGGTGCTTTCTATAGATATTTCAAGTTGAAAAAGTCTAAGTGAGCGATGTGGCAGGTGCTGAAGGACTTATTGCTGTCTTCAAGGATTTTGCACAAACATTTGCTCCCAGACATTTTTGCACTAGTAAGCACTTGGAGAATGAAAAGAGGTCATGCAGATGGAAAGAGGAGGAGGAGACCTATTAGGAGACATATCAGTTCAGGGTGCAATTTGCCTACCTGAACTGCAGTGAGAAACAGTGCATGAGATGTCTACACTTTAGTAAGTGTCATGAAGCATGCTAACGTTATCTGCGAGAGTATCCCAAGTTAGAACACCTCTTCATGGGAGTGTATAGTTTTGCATAAAACCCCAGTGAGAATAAATAGTAGTTGGGTAACAATTGTTGAAGATTATTTACTAAGGTAAAGAAGACAAATACGCATGAACAGGACTACTGTAATCTTAGACAATTAGGGAATATGAATTACTAAACATGCACAGTTTAGAACATACCTCTTATTCCAAAATATATCTACAATACTTGAACTCTGTAAGACTTCCCCTATTCCCAAATATCATCCAAATTAAATAACCAGTTTATAGTTACCACACAATACAAGGATGATACTCAAGTCAGGGAAGTCTTTCCCCGGTCCAGCGAGGAAATTTAAACTGCATTTATGAAGGTTTTCTGCACTGTCTTGACTCTGAGGCTTAGAGGCTTGTTTGATGCAAACTTGGCCTCTCGGCTGCCAGCTGGAAAAATAGCTTGTCTGTTGAGACGCTGATTGGTGTCAAATGCCTTCCTTGCTGCTAATCGTACAGCCAATTATACCTTTGTCCCTATTTGATTATGCCTTCTGTGTATTCAGCTGTCTGCCCCTAACAGCTTTGACTGCATATTAATATATGTACACCTCATTGATCTTCCCAAACATCTATAAGCTGTTTCTCCTCATAAGAATTTGATTGTTATCTAAACTGCCTTCTAATCTCATTATTGGGAGAGACACATATCATTGGGGTCTTTTGAATAATGTTTACTTACTGTCTGTAGGCATATTTCTACCTGTTGCTGGACATCTCGCATCCTAATATATTTTGTTGCATATTTTTACTGTTGCTAGAAAGATTCATGACATTCGAATTATCTCACTGAAATCTGCCACCTGTTGCAGTCACAACTGCAACCTCAGAGCAAGGAATGCACCACAATGTCAGAGAGTGGAAATTGTATCAGTTGAATAGTTGGTAGTGTGTGCGATGTGGGTGTGAGGCTTGTGAAGGGCTAGATATGGAAAAAGGCAGTGAAGCATAAGAATGCTAGATTTGACGCATGGTTTCCACAGTGGGTGAGATGACTGGTACAGTTCATAAATGCCATTTGAAGATGAAATCACTGACCTTGACAACTTGTGATAGGTCACTGATTCACTTGCACTGCATGTATGTCCTCCTGACATTGACCTTCATGGTTACATGCTCGTACCACCATCCGAGTGTGTGTTCTGAGCCTCTTTCACAGCTGTGGACACCTCCTTTCCACCTCCTAGACCTCCAGTGCAGCAGCCCACTCTCCTGTTTTGCCATTCCTCAGTCTTTGCCAGGTCAGATTCCTGTGAATCACAACTCCCAGAACCTGCTTCAGTCATTACATCCCTTTGAAAAGGTGCTTTAAGTGGTGGTAGCCACTCATGATATTAACCCCTTACCAGGGCATCCAGCCAATGAACAAAATGGTTAACACTGGCAGCACAAAGCTAATTAGCTGCCTGCATTGACATCAACAGGTGCTGCTTATGCAAGCGTCAGAATCCCAGTGCCCATTTCAGCCCTCTAAATCTAGAGATCTCCTTGCTGACACAGGGCCAACATCTCCAAACTTGTCTCTTTCACAGTATATTTAGCATTTCCAGTCTACAGTGTGCACCTGCAACAAGTAGGACACCAATGCCTAACTTGCTAGGATAAATCAATATTTTGTCCTTTTGTCATGGAAGCGGCAGAGTGGTTAGCAATGCTGTTTTTGCACAGGACCAGGGACCCGTTTTCAATTCCGGTCTCGGTAACTGTGTGCAGTTTGTACTTTCTCCCCGTGTCTACGTGGGTTTTCTCCGGGTTCTCCGGTTTCCTCCCACAGTCCAAAGAAATGCAGGTTAGGTGGATTGGCCAAGATAAAATTGCTCCTTAGTGTCCAGGGATGTATAAGTTAGGTGGGGTTTCGGGAATAGGACAGGAGGCTTAGATAGGGAGGTCTTTCAGAGGGTCAGTGAAGAGTTGATGGGCTGAATGGCCTCCTTCAGCAGGCAGACCTTTTTATAAATGACCTGGAAGAGGGTGTAG
Organism: Scyliorhinus canicula; assembly: GCF_902713615.1. Classification (NCBI taxonomy): domain Eukaryota; kingdom Metazoa; phylum Chordata; class Chondrichthyes; order Carcharhiniformes; family Scyliorhinidae; genus Scyliorhinus; species Scyliorhinus canicula. Next base: position 82,320,763 of record NC_052159.1, on the reverse strand, counting down.
AAGGATGGGTTAGTAAATTTGCAGATGACACGAAGGTCGGTGGAGTTGTGGATAGTGCTGAAGGATGTTATAGGATACAGAGGGACATAGATAAGCTGCAGAGCTGGGCTGAGAGGTGGCAGATGGAGTTTAATGCAGAAAAGTGTGAGGTGGTTCACTTTGGAAGGAGTAACAGGAATGCAGAGTACTGGGCTAATGGCAAGATTCTTGGTAGTGTAGATGAACAGAGAGATCTCGGCATCCAAGTACATAAATCCCTGAAAGTTGCCACCCGGGTTAATAGGGCTGTTAAGAAGGCATATGGTGTGCTAACCTTTATCAGCAGGGGGATTGAGTTTCGGAGCCACGAGGTCATGCTGCAGCTGTATATAACTCTGGTGCGGCCGCACGTGGAGTACTGCGTGCAGTTCTGGTCACCACATTATAGGAAGGATGTGGAAGCTTTGGAAAGGGTTCAGAGGAGATTTACTAGGATGTTGCCTGGTATGGAGGGAAGGTCTTACGAGGAAAGGCTCAGGGACTTGAGGTTGTTTTCGTTAGAGAGGAGAAGGCTGAGAGGTGACTTAATAGAGACATATAAGATAGTCAGAGGGTTAGATAGGGTGGACAGTGAGAGTCTTTTTCCTCGCATGGTGATGACCAACACGAGGGGACATAGCTTTAAATTGAGGGGTGGTAGATATAGGACAGATGTCAGAGGCAGTTTCTTTACTCAGAGAGTAGTAGGGGTGTGGAACGCCCTGCCTGCAACAGTAGTAGACTCGCCAACTTTAAGGGCATTTAAGTGGTCACTGGATAGACATATGGATGAAAATGGAATAGTGTAGGTCAGATAGGCTTCAGATGGTTTCACAGGTCGGCGCAACATCGAGGGCCGAAGGGCCCGTACTGCGCTGTAATGTCCTATGTTCTATGTTCTTCCGCAGTATAGAGTTTCTATGATGCCAGCATTCAAATATGGCAGAGCTGCGAGATTTTCAGCAGTGTTTGGCTTCACCCTTGTCTAGGAGATTACAGAATGCACTCATGTAGACACCAAGCACTAGAAGATGAATCAGCAGCCTCCATCATCAGAAAGGCCTGTGCCAGTTTTGCTGACAAGATGCCTTCAGTCTGCAGCATTCATCCAACTCCTACACAAAGTCTGTCACATCATTATGATGTGTTGCATGTTGCACAACATGGAAATACAGAAAGAATTCAGCCAGAGAAGAAAAACCTGCAGGAAACCGAATCATTTGGCGTTAAGGAGTGAGGTGAAAGTAAGAGATAAAGAGAAGAAAGGTGAGCGTCAAGAGAGGCCAGAGGTTAATTGATAGCACAGCACATCCACTGGCCTGTTCAATTCCTTGGCATTTCTGGCTACCACCTTCACCATTCCCTTAATCCATCATTAAGAACTTTAAGCAAGAGTGCCGTGAGTGGCTACTTAAAAGGAAATTCACGTGAAGCCATATATGCTGAGAGGTAGAGGGTTCAATATTCAAACAGAACAGGGAGTTGTTGAATAGAATGCAATTGGAGTGAAGAAGTTACAAAAGGAATTCTTTGTTCTGCAAAATCAAAATACCATTAGTTCCACTGTGAATGCAACAAGCAAAAGATCCCTGTATGTCTAAACAAAATATTGGAGATGGCATAGGATTTTATCGGAGGTCTAATGGTGCAGTGGGTAATATCCCTGCCTCTGAATCAGAATCTCCAGGACTTATTGGCCAAGGAAGATGTGTTCACAACATGGCCAATCAGGTTGAGTATCAACTTGTAAATCCTTCATGGTAATAGAGCCGTTGCCAATGTCGCTTAGGGCATTGAGGGATTGGAAAGGGATTGAGCTGGGGGAGTGTCAAGCATGGGGCTGGAGTAGGTGGAGGAATGTATGAGTTGCCCAAGGGGGATGGCTTTAGGTACTTGCAGGTTCAGGATTTAATAAGGAGAGAGGTGCCATCCTTCCCGGGGCTGCCGCCTCCGGTATTTCAGGAGAAGCTGTTGTCGGAGGACAAAATAGGGGAGGGGAGGGTGTCGGATATACACAAAGAATTGATGGAGAGGAAGGGCATTCTGGCGGAGGAGATCAAGTGCAAGTGGGAGGATGAGCAGGGAAGGGAGGTGCGGGCCGGGATATGGGCAGAGACCTTGCGAAGGATGCACGCCTCCTGCTGTGTGCAAAGTTTAGCCTCATCCAGTTTAAAGTGGTGCATAAGGCCCACATGACGGTGGCGAGGATGAGCTGGTTCTTTTCAAGGGTGGAAAGCAGGTGTGGGTGGTGCTCAGGGGGACGGGGGGGATAGGGGGGGTGGGGTGGGGGGGGTGCAAATCACGTCCACATGTTCTGGGCATGGCCAAGGCTTAGGGGTTTCTGGCAGGGGTTCTCGGATGGTATGTCCAAGGTTCTGGGTGTGGGGGTGGCACCGAGCCCAAAGGTGGTGATATTTGATGTTTTGGAAGACCTGAGAGTGCAGGGAGGGGAAAAAGGCCGTGTATTGGCCTTTGCCTGCCTGATAGCCCGGAGACGGATTTTGCTGTGTCGGTGGGACTCGGACCTGCCGAATGCAGGGTGTGGGCAGAATTCTTGCGGTTGGAGACGGTCAAGTTCACTTTGCGGGGGTCAGTGGAGGGGTTCACCCGCAGGTGGAAACTGTTTATTGATTTCTTCAGGATTGAGGAGTCAGCAAGGGTGATGGGGGTTGGGGAGGGGTAAGGGGATAAAAATGCGGAAAGTAGGTGGTATGTGGTGGGGTGTGGGTATCAGGGGAATTTGGAGATCTGTAGTTGAGGTTGATGTGTTCTTTTGATATTTTGCATATGTAAAACACCTTGAATAAAAATATTTTTAAAAACTTGTAAATCCTTGTAATGATAGATGGTAAGAGCAGATGAGATTCCTGGTTAGTCATGGGATGGAAAGAAATTAGAGTCAACAGATTGATGCCAATATCATTGGATTGATGTGGATTTGGGACCCACCTGCTTTCCCTACCTCTTGGGAAAGATTGGTGAATCTGTGAATCAGACCTGAATTTGTGTAGAGAACGTTCGAAGAAAAGTAGTGTGATAAGATTATCTAGTTTTCTCTTAAATGCATTGTTACTATGCCCTGTGTCAGTGCACGGTCAATTCCAGTCCCACTTGACCCGGAGTTTCAACACGGTTGAAATGAGCTTTTATTTTAAAATACCCGAGGTCTTCAGCTGCCCAATAACTACAGTCACCAGGTTTGTAAATTTAAACACAATTAACTTTTTATTATTAACAGTAACTATAATAAAATAGGCAACAAATAGAACTAGTTAATTATTATCTAGTCTCAAATCCCCCCCCCCCACTCCACTTTTGATTTGCCCTACCCTCGATGCACACATTGTGACAAACAAACACAAAGGCGAAAGAAGGTGTAGTCTTTGATTCAGATGGACGTCATTTAGTTATTTCCTTCTTCAGTTGAGGCTTTAAGATGGATGTTATCTTTTCTTTCAGCTTCACTGTAGATTCACAGAAATAGCACGCAGCCAGCATTCGAGAGAGAAAAAGGCAGCTTCTTCTTTCAGGGCCTAAACGCTTCTGCCTTCATACAGTTGACAGCAGAGAAGAGAGAGAGAAATGCTTCCATCTTGAGGGTCCAGTGGCTTCTCTTGGACTCTCTCCAAAAAACCCCATCTGACAGAAACCAATTGCCAGGCAGATTACTGTCCCAGGCTAATCCATTGGCCACCAGCCAACCAATCGAAACAAAGCCTTCCAATCTCTTGGGTGCCACAAAATCTGGGTTCTTCTGCCCAAAAGTACAAAACTTTATATAACACTGTACCATTTTGACACTGAGTCCTTACTTCTTCTGCTTACCTTAAAGGTATGTCTCCAATAATGATCCATGGGCCAAAAATGATAAAGGCAAACTAAAAGAATTAGGAACTAAGGGATTGAACAAAAAGGGTCGTTAAAGCATTGCTTTTGATAACTTGAAGTGCTAAATGGATGTAATGCCTTTTAAAAATATGTCTCTAAAGAGCTATGCCCACAATATGAGCCTACCCATTCCTTACGTGATTCAGTGGGACACTGTGGGACAGTTAAATTTAAGATTGACATGTCTGGGCCTGAAATATAGGGCATGATTGAATGGAAAAACGTCAAGGTCCAGCTTTGGGCACTTTTGGCGGGGTGATTCGTGATGGCCGTGTTGGTGAGATTGAGACTCGTATTCACTATGGCTGCATTGGCGAGATTGTGGCTCGTATTCAACGGCACTTAGGTCCAAAAATGAGTTCCCATGAGATTCTTGACATTACTGGCTCCCCGCCATCTGATTCTCCTGACGAGTGCCTCAGCAGCTCGCTACTAACAAGGGGGAGCTGCTTCTAAATGTTCCATCACCACTCACTCCCAGTCAACATGCAAGCATGGAAATGTGCAGACCTGCACCTCACTTTACGGATGTATACCTCACAAGACTTCTCAACACTACAGTCGAGAGGCGGGGCATCCTGTTCCCCTGAAAGGGTCAGAGGATCAGCAACAGGGTCAGCAATGCCACTTGTGAGGCAGTGGCAGCAGCTGTCAGTGCAGGCAGCATGATAAAGATGGCAACTCTCCAATGTGGGAAGAAGACAAAAGACCTCCATTGAATTGCAAGGGTAAGTTACCACCTCTCTCCTGTTCTGCCTGCCACCCCTCAAAATCCAAACCCCACCTCAACCCCACACCAACTCGGCTGACATCTTGCACCCTCCCAACATCTGATCTTCATGCTTGTTCCTCAGAACCCGCTGGCACCCACCAACACAATCCTTCCATGTCCAGGTGCTGTGCCCACACATGCCACCTGCTAAACACCCCTCTGAACCATTTAATGTGCGACTCACAATCTCCTCTAGTCATCCCCGCAGGAGAAGATAGCCCAAATTAAATGGGATACGTCCAAGACAGTGGGCAGAACCCCTGGTCTTCGCCCCTTATGAGGAACTGGATCAACTGAAGAGAGAGCAATGACCAGAGCAACGTTGGCCTGTGCAAGAGAGGTGAGCATCCACTGCCCCTTCACCCAGCTGACCTGTCGTAAGTGAGTTGTTCATGTTAGACAAAATACTCCTTCCCTCTCACTGACCACGCTTCCTTTGTCTCACAGAATCTCCATCCATTGAGGCTGGGCTATCCGGATCCATGCCCACAGTGCGTGACACCGAGGGAAACACTGCTCAAGTGGCAACCGCATTGGAAAACCTGGAGCACACCACCCATGTCTTAAGTGGTGGTGTCCAAAGCATGGCTCAGTCTCTGTCGGCCATGGCTAAAGGCCTCAACATCACGTCCCAGTCATTAAGGGGCGTGTCCCAGATGGAGATGGACATTGCCGGGCCACTCTAAAGCATAGACCAGTCACTGATGGGCATTGTTGAGGGCAGTGGCGCCATGGTGCACACAATGAAGAGCCTCCAGGACTGACAGCACCAGATGTCTGAGGCCTCAGGAGCTCACTCCAGCTGTCCCTCCATTCCATGGAGTCCCCCAGGGCCCTACAGGTGCCAACAGCGAGGAGGAAGCGCTGGAAGCCAACCCAAGACTGGCCACCAAGGAGAACACAGCAGTCTCCAGTTCTTGCAAATCCCCCCCCCTCCGGACACTGGTGCATCTCAAGGACAGAGGGAAGAACTGGGTAGCATAGCGATGGCAGTGACACTGCTAAGTCAGCCAGGGCCCCCAACTCCAGGCCCTCCAGATGACATCCACCAAGACATCAAAGACCACAGAACATGGAAGGCAGCAGGCTTCCTTCTCTGATGTACATCCTGGAGACACCTCGATGTAGCACTAGACCATGAAAGACCAAGAAGAGTGAGGAGCACAGTGAGGTCACTGTACATCCTGGAAAAACCTCGATGTAACACTAGACCATGAAAGACCAAAAATAGTGAGGTCATTATCTGTAGCTCGAGGGAATAGAAATCTGTCAGGGTAAAATGTTCGCTATTAAAACGGTCGCACCTCATACATGTGAAGCCTCTGTCACGTTAATCCTCACGTCCACGTCCACCCCCGCACGTCCACCCCCGTTGCCTTGCAGTCACCTTACCTCGCCCCTGCATCCCCCCAACCCCTTGCAGGCACAATGATCCAAGATTAAAATCCCTTGATGCAGACCCTCTTCAAAGGATAGGTGCGCGCGCGCTGTCAGCGGAAAGACAGGAGTCAGACTTTAGCAGAAACTGAGGATCACCAGAGCTTTCCTCACAGCATGTTATCATCACTTTCCTACCTTGTACAGTGACACGCGGACAGTGCCAACACAGGCCCATCGCACTGGAGTGATGTTACATAGACCCTTGGAGAGGGGAACAGGATGGTCGTGGGGACAATTGGGGGAGGGAAATGAGAGGAGGAGGGTTGAGCTGACAAACACAGCCTCCTCCTAGGAGAATTTGGAGACGATGTGGGCCTACTGGTCCTCCTGGCATGTCAGACCATTGCCTCCGTCTATCCTCCATCCTTCGGCTCCTCCTCGGACTTGTCCTCCAGCTCCTAGATCGCCTCTTACTCCTCCTCAGACAAAGCCACATGTCCCTCCACCTGCTCCTGTTCCAACTCCTCCTCCAGCATGTCATCCCGCTGCTGTGTCAGATTGTGGAGAGCACAGCAGAGCACCACAAAGCAGGAGAGCCTCTGCGGGGTGTACTTCAAAGCACCGCTAGAGCGGTCACGGCATAGGAACGGCATCTTCAGCAGCCTGATGCCCCGCTCAATGACAGCACAGGTGGCAATGTGGGCCCCAAAGGTTTCGGGAATCTGCCTCAGTCTCAGGCCCGGCGTCACAGCCATGATCTCAGCAGGTATCGTGGGCCCACACACGAACAAACCTGTCATCCTGGGATGGTCCTCGAAGATACCATGAATCTCCGAGTGCCCCACTGTCATGCACGCTTCCAGGCACATGTGCATGATTTGGAGGTGGTAGCCGCATACTATCTGAACATTCAGTGAGTGGAACCCTTTCCTCTTAATATAGGGCACTCCCTGAACCCAGTGCCTGCAGGGAAACATGCGTGCCATTTTTGGGCACAATTCTGGACTCACCATCAGAAGCTGTCCAGGCAAATTGCAAAATGGCTCACACCCAGCACAAATCTCGATTTTGCCCTCTTCCGATATTCACCCACTTGCCCGGACCCGTGCCTGGTGCAACAGTTACTGAATTGTGCCCATAAACGAGTTAGCATTTTTGATGTTTGACCTGTGCCCCTTGACTTACTGAAACTTGCTCAGGGTTTAATTCTGTCTCTGAGCTGCCCAATGTTATGATCCAGCAAATGGTAATTGCTGCATTAGCCAAATCCCAAAGAGAAACTTGGCTCCCACTTTCAGGTCAAATAACATTTCAGCTGTTATGAGCTGCACTGTTCTATGTTCTATAACTTTGTTTTGTAAAATCTTTACTCCCTTTTAAAATGTAACAGTGGGATTGTATTGGATTGGATTTGTTTATTGTCACGTGTACCAAGGTACAGTGAAAAGTATTTTTCTGCGAGCAGCTCAACAGATCATTAAGTACATGGGAAGAAAAGGCAATAAAAGAAAATACATAATAGGGCAACACAAGATATACAATGTAACTACATAAGCACTGGCATCAGATGAAGCATACAGGGTGTCGTGTTAATGAGGTCAGTTCTTAAGAGGGTCATTTAGGAGTCTGGTGACAGTGGGGAAGAAGCTGTTTTTGAGTCTGTTTGTGCGTGTTCTCAGACTTCTGTATCTCCTGCCCGATGGAAGAAGTTGGAAGAGTGAGTAAGCCGGGTGGGAGGGGTCTTTGATTATGCTGCCCGCTTTCCCCAGGCAGCGGGAGGTGTAGATGGAGTCAATGGATGGGAGGCAGGTTCGTGTGATGGACTGGGCGGTGTTCACGACTCTCTGAAGTTTTTTGCGGTCCTGGGCCGAGCAGTTGCCATACCAGGCTGTGATGCAGCCAGATAGGATGCTTTCTATGGTGCCTGTAAAAGTTGGTAAGGGTTAATATGGACATGCCAAATTTCCTTAGTTTCCACAGGAAGTATAGTCATTGTTGTGCTTTCTTGGTGGTAGTGTTGATGTGGGTGGACCAGGATAGATTTTTGGAGATGTGCACCACTAGGAATTTGAAACTGCTAACCATCTCCACCTCGGCCCCATTGATGCTGACAGGGGTGTGTACAGTACTTTGCTTTCTGAAGTCAATGACCAGCTCTTTAGTTTTGCTGGCATTGAGGGAGAGATTGTTGTCGCTACACCACTCCACTAGGTTCTCTATCTCCCTCCTGTATTCTGACTCATCGTTATTCGAGATCCGGCCAACTATGGTCGTATCGTCAGCAAACTTGTAGATGGAGTTGGAACCAAGTTTTGCCACGCAGTCGTGTGTGTACAGGGAGTAGAGTAGGGGGCTAAGTACGCAGCCTTGCGGGGCACTGGTATTGAGGACTATTGTGGAGGAGGTGTTGTTGTTCATTCTTACTGATTGTGGTCTGTTGGTCAGAAAATCGAGGATCCAGTTGCAGAGTGGAGAGCCAAGTCCTAGGTTTTGGAGCTTTGATATGAGCTTGGCTGGGATTACGGTGTTGAAGGCGGAGCTGTAGTCAATAAATAGGAGTCTGATGTAGGAGTCCTTGTTTTTGAGATGCTCTAGGGATGAGTGTAGGGCCAGGGTATTGGCGTCTGATCTGGACCGTTTGTAATGGTATGCGAATTGCAGTGGATCAAGACGTTCTGGGAGTATGGAAGTGATGCGCTTCATGATCAACCTCTCGAAGCACTTCATTACGACTGAAGTCAGGGCCACCGGATGGTAGTCATTGAGGAGACCCAACCCCTTACTTATCCCCTGATGCAAATGTCTACCATTGCTTGTTTATGCACAGAAAATTACTTTGGCCATATCTACTTCAAATGAATGCCTTTCATACCTACATTTTGTTCATGTCCTAAACTTTTCAGACAATCTGTCTGGAGTTCAATTAGATTCACACAAGATCACAGGCTTGCTTCACAGAATAACACATCAGACCCCAAAAATATTTAAAATAATAACATTTCTCATCTCTATATTCAGCAGGAAATTTCTCATGAGCCACCTTACCCTAAAAGCAATAGTATTCCTACTTTGAGTTTAACTTTCATGCTTTTCACATACTGCTTAATTGCAAAATGAAGTTACAACATGTTTTTAAAAATATGTTTCAAATTGTGGGAGGGAAACTGAACTGACATCACAGTAAAGCTGTGACCTTATTGGCTAGTGGAGAATCTGTTAAAAATGTTTTTTAATGGCATTGAAAAAACAAATTAAAACGAACTAATTAATTAACTAGGTTGCAGAGTAAGTAAACCTGAGGGCTGAGATTAGTATTTATCATTTAATTTTACATTAAAAATCTAGTGCCAGGGCAATATAGTTAATTGTAACTGAATCAATTTAAGTATTTATTTTGAATTAATTAGTGCATAAATGTCACTCAGCGGGGTGCAGTGCTCTAACCGTGAGATGTGCCAGATCCACATCTTCCTGATGCTTCCAGCGCTCTGGTCGACCGTGTCTGCAGGAAGTGTAACCAATGGCAGCTCCTCACAGACCGCGTGGCTCAGTTGGAGCAGCAGTTGGATGCACTTAGGAACATGCAGGCGGCGGAAAGCGTCATAGATAGGAGTTATAGAGACATGGTCACACCCAAGGTGCAGGCAGATGGATGGTGACTACTAGAAAGGGCAGGCAGTCAGTGCAGGAATCCTCTGTGGCTGTCACCCTCTCCAACAGATATACCATTTTGGAAACTGTTGGCGGTGATAGCCTATCAGAGGATTACAACAGCAGCCAGAACATTGGCACCACAACTGGCTCTGTTCTTCAGCAGGAGAGGGCAAAGTGCAGGAGAGCGATAGTGAGAGGGGACTTTATAGTCAGGGTCACAGATAGGCGCTTCTGTGGATGTTGATATAGATTTTCTATAGAGATTCCAGGTTGGTATGTTGCCTCCCTGGTGCCAGGGTCAAGGATATTTCTGAACAAACACAGGACATGCTGAAGAATGAGGGTGAATAGTCAGAGTTAGTACACATAGGTACTAACGACATAGGCGGGAAGAGTGATGAGGACCTACAGAAGGAATTCAGGGAGTTAGGCAGTCAGCTAAAAAGCAGGATCTCTAAGGTTGTAATCTCAGGATTACTCCTTGCGCCAAGTGCCAGTGAGGCTACAAATAGGAGGATAGTGCAGCTAAACACGTAGCTAAACCGGTAGTGTAGGAGGGAGGGTTTCAGATTTCTGGACCATTGAGGGGCGGGATTCTCCCCTACCCGGCGTGACAGAGGGTCCCGGCATAGGGGAGTGGCGCCAACCACTCAGGGGTCGGGCCTCCCCAAAGGTGGGGAATTCTCCCCACCTTTGGGGGCCAGCCCCGCGCCGGAGCGGTTGGCACCAGAAGACTGGCGCAAAAAACCGGCGCCCCCGGCAGTGGGGCTGGCCGAAAGGCTTTCGCTGGTCCGCGCATGCGCCGGCAGTGACGTCAGCGGCTGGCCGCTGACATCACTGCCGGCGCATGCGCGAAGTGCGGTTCTCTTCCACTTCCGCCATGGCGGAGGCCGTGGCAGCCGCGGAGGAGAAATAGTGCACCCAGGGCACTGGCCCGGAGTCTGAGCGGGGGGGCCCCGATCGCGGGCCAGGCCACCGTGGGGGCACCCCCTGGGGTTCGATCGCCCCTCGCCCCCCCCAGGACCCCGGGGCCCGCTCGCGCCGCTGATCCCGCCGTTCCAGAGGTGGTTTAAACCTCGGCGGCGGGAGAGGCCTCCCAGCGGCAGGACTTCGGCCCATGCGGGCCGGAGAATCACCGCAGGGGCCTCTCCGATCGGAGTGGCGAGATTCCCGCCACCGCCACTTCCCGGGTGGCGGAGAATCTCTGCCACGGCAGGGGCGGGGTTTTCGGCGGCCCCAGGCGATTCCCCGACCCTGCTGGGGGTCGGAGAATTTCGCCCGAGATCTCTTCCGAGGCTGGTAGGACCTGTACAAGAAAGACAGTGTAGCCATCTAATGTGGCCACCTGCAAAGGACCATGGGAAGTATGACCAACCCAGGATACACAGATACACAGCCTATGTCTAACTGAAACACAGGTAAACAGACCTGATTGTGGTCGTCACCACTGTTGTATTATATTGTATATACTGGTATTACGGTAAGGCCCCTGTACTACAGGTATAGAGGTAGATCCCTGCCTGTTGGCTCCGCCCAGTAGGCGGGGTATAAATGTGTGTGCTCTCCGAACAGCAGCCATTTCGCCAGCTGCTGCAGGAGGCCACACATCTCTGTGTAATAAAGCCTCGATTACATCCTCCTCTCGTCTCGTCGTAATTGATAGTGCATCAATTTATTACACAGAGATTTTTCAGAGATGGACCTCCGCATCAAGCCGGATCGCCTGCAGCTGCATCCTCAAGCAGACAACGCCAAAAAGGACTTTGCACATTGGCTAGCTTGCTTTGAAGCATACATCGGGTCTGCGCCAGACTCAATCCCAGAAGCACAGAAGCTCCAGATTCTGTACACGCAGCTGAGCTCCAACATCTTTCCCCTGGTGCAGGACGCGCCTACCTATTCAGAGGCCATGGTGCTACTGAAGGAGAATTACGCTCAGCGGACCAACAAGATCTACGCCAGGCACCTCCTGTCCACGCGGCACCAACTTCCCAGTGAGTGTGTGGAAGATTTCTGGCGTGGCCTACTCACCCTGGTGAGAGACTGTGACTGCCAGGCCGTTTCGGCCACTGAACATTCGAACCTGCTAATGAGAGACTCGTTCGTTACGGGCATAGGGTCGAATTACATCCGCCAGCACCTCTTAGAAGGGGCCACGCTTGACCTCGCAGCGACCAAGAAACTAGCGCTCTCTCTCACGGTTGCCTCACGCAATGTACAGGCTTATGCCCCTGACCGCATGGCCCACCCCCACTGTGTATCGTGGACGCCGCCAGCGGCCACGCCATCGTGGACCCCATCAGCGACCACCCCAGCCAACCCCACGCCTGCGCCGCACAGCAGCCAATGAACCCCAGGGGACCAAAGTGCTACTTCTGCAGAGAGACAAAACACCCCCGGCAGCGCTGCCCAGCGCGGAGCGTGCTTTGCAAGGCCTGTGGCAAGAAGCGACATTTCGCTGCAGTGTGCCAGGCCCGCTCAATCGCCGCTATTGTCCCTGCACCCCCCCCCACCTGCGGCCAATGGGCACCACCATCTTCCTCTACTCAGACCACATGCGGCTCATGGGCGCCGCCATCTTGCTTGCCTCAGAACCAATGGGCACCGCCATCTTGCCTGTCCCAGGACACGTGCGGCCTGAGGGCACCGCCATCTTGTCTGCCCCAGGAGACGTGCAGCCCGTGGGCACCACCATCTTACCCGCCTCAGGACCCCTGCCCGTCAGGCACCTCATCGGCTGCTCATTGTCTGCAACCGCCGACGATCAGCCGCGTCTCGCCTCGATCACCAACGACCAGTCTCGACCGCACAACTTCGCGACCACGTCGACAAAGGTGAAGGTCGACAGGCACGAGATATCCTGCCTTCTGGACTCCGGGGGTACTGAGAGCTTCATCCACCCCGATACGGTAAGGCGCTGCTCCCTCGCGGTATACCCCACTAACCAAAGAATCTCCCTAGCCTCTGGATCCCACTCTGTGGAGATCCAGGGGTACTGCATCGCCACCCTCACCATCCAGGGCCTAGGGTTCAGCGGCTTCCGGCTCTACGTCCTTCCCAACCTCTGCGCTGCCTTGCTACTCTGCCTGACTTCCAGTGCAACCTTCAGAGCCTAACCCTGAAATTTGGCGGGCCCCTACCACCCCTTACTGTTTGCGGCCTCACGACCCTTAAGGTTGACCCGCCTTCCCTGTTTGCAAACCCCACCCCGGATTGCAAACCCGTCGCCACCAGGAGCAGACGGTACAGTGCCCAGGACAGGGCCTTCATCAGGTCTGAGGTCCAGCGGCTGCTGCGGGAAGATATCATTGAGGCCAGCAACAGCCCCTGGAGAGCCCAAGTGGTAGTGGTGAAAACCGGGGAGAAAAACAGGATGGTCGTTGACTACAGTCAGACCATGAATCGGTACACGCAGCTTGACGCGTACCCCCTCCCACACATATCTGATATGGTCAATCAGATTGCATTGTACCGGGTCTTCTCGATAGTGGACCTGAAATCTGCCTACCACCAGCTCCCCATCCGTAACGTGGACCGCCCATACACTGCGTTTGAAGCAGGCGGCCGACTTTACCATTTCCTCAGGGTTCCCTTCGGCGTCACCAATGGGGTCTCGGTCTTCCAACGGGGGATGGACCGAATGGTTGACCGGTACAGGCTGCGGGCCACTTTCCCGTACCTGGACAATGTCACCATCTGCGGCCATGACCAGCAGGATCACAACGCTAACCTTTCCAAATTCCTCCACACCGCCACACTCCTCAACCGAACTTACAACAGGGAGATGTGTGTTCAGCATGAACCGATTAGCCATCCTCGGCTATGTGGTCCAGAACAGAGTTCTAGATTATTATATCATAGAATTTACAGTGCAGAAGGAGGCCATTCGGCCCATCGAGTCTGCACAGGCTCCTGGAAACAGCACCCTACCCAAGGTCAACACCTCCACCCTATCCCCATAACCCAATAGCCCCACACAACACTAAGGGCAGTTTAGGACAGTAAGGGCAATTTATCATGGCCAATCCACCTAACCCCGACTTCTGGAACTCCCTCTTCCCCACTGCCCCAAGGCCCTCAAACGGTGCCTGGGGTTCTTTTCGTATTACGCCCAGTGGGTCCCTAACTATGCGGACAAGGCCCTCTCACTCATCCGCTCCATTGCTTTCCCACTGACGGCCGAGGCTCACAGGTCTTCAACCATATCAAGGCCGACATCGCCAAGGCCGCGATGCATGTGGTCGACGAGACGCTCCCCTTCCAAGTCGAGAGCGATGCATCAGACATCGCTCTGGCCGCCACCCTCAACCAGGCAGGCAGGCCCGTGGCATTCTTTTCCCGCACCCTCCATGCCTCCGAAATTCGGCACTCCTCTGTCAAAAAAGAGGCCCAGACCATCGTTGAAGCTGTGCGACTTTGGAGGCATTACCTGGCCGGTAAGAGATTCACTCTCCTCACTGACCAACGGTCGGTTACCTTCATGTTTAACAACACACAGCGGGGTAAGATCAAAAATGATAAGATCTTGCAGTGGAGGATCGAGATCTCCACCTACAATTACGAGATTTTGTATCACCCCGGTAAGCTCAACGAGCCCCCCGGTGCCCTGTCCCAAGGTACATGTGCCAGCGCACAAGTGGACCGACTCCGGACCCTGCACGATGACCTCTGTCACCCAGGAGTCACCCACTTTTACCACTTCATTAAGGCCTGAAATCTGCCCTACTCCATCGAGGAAGTCAGGGCTATCACCAGAGACTGCCAGGTCTGTGTGGAGTGTAAACCGCACTTTTGCCAGACCGTGTACGCCTAGTGAAGGCCTCCCGTCTCTTTGAACGCCTCAACGTGGACTTCAAAGGGCCCCTCCCCTCCACCGACCGCAACATGTATTTTCTTGATGTGGTCGATGAGTATTTCCGGTTCCCCTTCGCCGTCCCATGCCCCGATATGACGTCTGCCACCATCATCAAAGCCCTCAACACCATCTTCGCTCTGTTCGGTTTCCCCGCCTACATCCACAGCGACCGGGGATCCTCATTCATGAGCGATGAGCTGTGCCAGTACCTGCTCAACAGGGGCATTGCCTCGAGCAGGACGACCAGCTACAACCCCAGGAGAAACGGGCAGGTGGAGCGGGAGAATGGGACGGTCTGGAGGGCCGTCCAGCTGGCCCTACGGTCCAGAAATCTCCCGGCCTCCTGCAGGCAGGAGGTCCTCCCCAACGCACTTCACTCCATTCGGTCGCTCCTGTGCACCGCAACTAACGAAACCCCCCATCAACGTCTCTTTGCCTTCCCCAGTAAGTCCACCTCCGGGGTTTCGCTCCCGACATGGCTGGCAGCTCCAGGACCCGTTCTCCTCCGCAAGCACGTGCGGCTCCTCAAGGCGGACCCGTTGGTTGAGAGTGTACAGCTACTCCAAGCAAACCCTGAGTACGCCTACGTAGCGTACCCCGATAGCCTTGGGTCCCGCGCATGCGCAGTGGCCGTCCTCCCCCAGGCCGCCCCGCACAAAAATGGCGCAGGGCTATAACATTGCCAACAGAGAGGCCGGCCCGCCGATCGGTGGGCCCCGATCGCGGGCCAGACACCATCGTAGGCTCCCCCCGGTGAGGAAGGGAGCCCCCCTACCCCCCCAACAGGCCACCCCGTAAGCGTTCCCGCAGATCTTCCGCCGGCAGCAACCAGGGGAGAACGGCGCCGGCAGGACTCTGTCGTGTCGGAGCAGCCGCTCGGCCCATCCGGGCCGGAGCCGCCGATTCCAGTGGCCGGCGGCCGGCGGCGCACCAAACGCGCCGGCGCAAATGGCGCTGATTCTCCACACCTCGGAGAATCGCGCGCCGGGCGTCGGGGCATTGTGGTGCGGTTGCTCCGATTCTCCAGCCCTGTGCAGGGCTCGGAGAATCACCCCCATTGTGTTTGCATGTTGAGATAACTCTTGTGTATGTAAATAAACCATCTATTGAACTAACTAACTGGTTGTGTGGTTACTTGATCGATACAAGGGAAGACCTGTGGTTCACTAAATTAAATAGAAATACCCACAGTGTTGGTGAACTCTGACAGGACTCGATTAGGAGTGACTTCAAAACCCACAAACTTTGAATCCAATTGCGAGAAGGCGAAAGAACCCCACAAGTGCAAGTCCCATATCGACCAAATAACTGAATTTCGGAAGTGTGTACTAACCCGCATGTGTACCTAACAGGAAGAGTAAGGTAAACTCGTTAGAATTGTGCACAACTATCGAGGGATTGTAAGCCGGAAAATAGCTTAAGCCATACCCGCTGTTCAAATCGCCGCCTTGTCCCTCTGACCCAAATTAAAAGTAGAGAAATGGATAAGGGAAGTAATGGCCACTGAAGGAATGGAAAGATTGATGAATCCACAGGAACCCAAGGTCGCAGCGACCAACAGAGCAGAGCAATGCCCCATATGGGAGGAAGAGTTAAGGCAATGCTTAAAGGGGAAAGGATGGCCCCTTTTGGTCGAATTTTTGTGCTAATGATGAGTCAGGTCCAGGAAAGATAGGACAGACTTGGTGGGAGAACCTAAGCAAAATCCACAAGAAAAATGTAGGGAAAGTCAGAAAGCCGATGGCAATAGTGCCCTGTTTGGCACAGTTGCGAGGCACAGAGGAGGTTGTGAAGACGCTCCGTAGACAGTTAATTGGGAAGGAAGAAACGAACGAGGGAAACAGTAACGAAAGCGAGAAGATGATTGAGCAACTCCGGGAACAGTTAGCAGCTAAGGACAAGGAAATGGCCGATGTAAAATGCGCACATCAATCTTGTCTAGTTCACCTTAATAGCTTCCAGACCCAGTACAATAAAGCCTACCAAGATACACAGCGTGCAGTCCTGGTAAGAGAAGAAACATATCAACAGGTCGTCCAGCTAATTAGCAAATGCACAGATTTAAAAGCAGCTTTGAGAGCGCTTCACAACTCCACTAAGGAACAGAGGCAGAGTACCATTGACCATGCTAAATGCCGACAGAAGATAGAAAAGTTACAGTCGCTGCTCTCAGTACAGAATGTCTTCAGGTACACTTTCGGGCAGGATTTAGATGAGGAAGATGCTCCCAATTGGCAAGAGTTAAACGGAAGCACCCAAAGATACGTAGAGGACACGGGAAATCAAAATCGAAGTCCCCACGCCCCAAAAAGAAAAGCACCCGCACCACCGACTGCACAGGCAGCACACACCCCCACTCACAATTCGACCACCATGAATCCGGTTACCACACAATGCAGGTCATCTGATCAGGAGGAGCCTGATATCTTTTACACCACCCCACTATCCATAACCCAATTAAGAGAAGCTTGCACGAAAATTAGTCTATTCCAGCCCACCGCAGACCCGCAGAGTTTCTTTGAGGAGGTGCGCCAACAAAAGATTATGTACGGCCTAGACGAGAGAGAGTAAGTAAAGCTAATAGTTATGAGCTTGAGCCAGTCTGTAAGGTCACCTTTGCCAGAACCCCAAAATGGAGCAGGAGAAACCCTACAGGAAATGAAAACAACCATATTAGATGCCATCGGGTATAACAAAGGAGATCCAGTCGAGGGTTTAAATCACTGCAGGCAAAAGAAGGGAGAACACCAGACCGCATTTGCTGGTCGTCTATTGATTCATTTCATGGCAGTCTAGGGACAATTGAACCGCGCACACCTAAATGAGGAGGACACCACTAAGTGGTCCTGGACTTTAGTCTCTCATGCCACAGATGCAGGTCAAAAGGCTTGTATAAACTACGACCCCGCAGACCACACACACAGGTTTGGGTACTTAAACGACTTTCTAGAGCATGGGAACAAACCCTACACCGACAGACAGATCAGGACAATATAGAACCAAACATGCACCCAGTTACGACTAACCAGGACCCAGCATGGATAAATCAGGGTAGACATGAGGGACAGCACCCCAGAGCACAGGCACAACGAGGTTGTTACAGTTATGGCCATTTGGACATTACGCCGGCAATTGCCAACAAAACCCCCCAAACCAGCAATGATACCAGCACCCAAACCCCCCACCCAGGAACAATGATAGGCCCATGCATAATGTTAGCGCCCGTTCAGATGACTTAGCGTTTAACTCCACAGATTGACGGTGTTCGGACTCCCCAACTTGGGTCTGTGACACACGCTGGGACAATTCAGGCAGATCAATAGTTAGAGGCACAGTCCGGGGACATACAGTCGATTTTCTGTGGGACACAGGAGGATCCCGCACCACTTTAAACTCCTCCACCATGCTTCAACAAGACAAATGGCCCACCACAGAACCATCACCCTGAGTGGACTCACAGGCCACCTGCAACAAGGATATATCACAGCTCCCGTACCCATCCAGATAGGGAATATTAGCAGCAAACACCCCGTCATTTTAGTTGACTTAACCCAAACCGCAGAACACATTTTAGGCATTGATTTCCCATAACCTTTCGTTTGACCCAGTAAACAAATGTGTCTGCCGAATGGGCAAAACAGCTAGGGCTCCTGCTACGCTCACAGTAGGGGATTATGAAAACAAGATTTGCTCAGTAGGGGACTATTGGTTTAATCAGCAAACAATTAGTGCAGACCAGACGATTAGAGAGGTCCTCATAAAAGATGAAGCTTCATTCGCCCAACACAAACACGACTGTGGGAAGATCCCAGGTACAGTAAAGGTTTCAGGTCCCGATCCAAAGCCGCGAAAGCAATATGGTTTCCCACAGCAAGCCGAGAGTGACATTTCGAAGGTTATTAACAGTTTGTTAGACCAAGGAGTTATTCGACCCATAGCTTCCACAAATAATGCCCCAATTTGGCCCGTAAAGAAGCCCGATGGTTCACGGCGACTAACGATCGGCTACTGAGAACTTAATAAGGTAACCCCTTTCGCAGTCCCCACTGTTGCCACGGGTCCCGCGACCATACTCAAACAGGGAGTACAGGCAAAGTACTTCACAGTGTTGCACATCAGCAATGGCTTTTGGTCCATCCCGTTAGACAGGGCATCTCAGTATAAATTTGCATTTACATTTCAAGGGCAGCAGTACACGTGGACGTGCCTCCCACCGGGATTCCATAACTCCCCCTCTATTTTCCACCGACAATTGGCCAACGGACTTTCTAAATTTTCCCGACCTGAATGCCTAATACAATATGTAGACGATCTGCTCTTGCAAATGGACACAAAAGAGGAACATATAGAGCTCTTATCTGAATTTCTAGGCCTATTGCAATCAATCAAATGTAAGGTAAACCCCTAAAAGGCCCAGATTTTAAAGGAAAGGGTTCTCTATTAAAGCACCATCATCACCCACAGGAAAAGAGAAAATGAGCAAAAACGGATCGGGTCCATCGTTAAATTGCCCCTGCCCCAAAATGTCACTACACTCCGGTCATTCCTAGGTTTTGGTAGGATATTGCAGAAATTATATTGATGGTTTTTCTACCAAAAGAGCCCCACTCCCAGAGCTCCTTAAAAAGAACACCCCATGGGAATGGCTTCCGCAGCACACAGACGCCATTGACGATTTAAAACGCGCCCGAGGCACAGCCCCCGCTTTACAAGTTCCAGACCCAGACTTGCCCTATGCCATCAAAGTAGCAACCACTGACCGAACCCTATCAGTAGTGCTCCTGCAAGAACGGCATGATCACTTCGGACCCGTAGCCTATGCCTCAAGAGTATTAGTATTAGCAAGGATTTTCAGCCTGTGAACGACACTTGCTTGCCGTCTTTTGGGCAGTACGGTACTTTGCGTACATCAGCCCTCAACCCAGTCACGATCTTGACCGAGCACACCCCCATGCAACTATTACTAGATGGTAGATTAAAGGACAGTTCAGTCAGCCAAATCAGAACAGCTCGCTGGACACTACTGTTATAAGGCAGGGACATTACGGTAAAACGCACCAAAACCCACACATTTCTGGCGATAACCTCCGATATGCAGGGACCCCACATGAGTGCCAGATGATAGCAGCCCAACATCACACAGGACCCTTTATCCTAAAGTCACTATACCCACGAACAGGCAGTAAAACACAGAATTCCCAAACCACAGAGGATACTTTAAAAATTAACGTAGACGGTTCCTCCACAATCGAAAATGGAGTTAGAATAACTGGTTGTGGAATTTACATGGAAGATGCGCAGGGACGCCCACTAGAAGAGATCTCTTTAAAATTCCCCGGCCACTGAGGTTCACAAGCAGCAGAACTCGCAGCCATAGCCTATATAATTCATCACTCCGACTCTTTTCTAACCCCAGCAGACAATCAGGCTGCCTGTATGTGTGCTACAATTTAACAGAATTCCTCCCCCTGTGGGAATCTCAAGGTTTTGTTTCAGCCGATGGAAAACCCCTACCCTCTGCCCCGTTGTTAAAGCACATTCTCAAGACAGCCTCAGATTGCACATATGGTATTATTAAAGTAAGAAGCCATCATCGCTCGTCCCCACCCGGTAATGTAAAGGCAGGCGCCTTAGCTAAAGCAGGATCACGCCATGGTCACTTCTGGCAGCCACCCGATAGCGAACCGATACACTCAGTCCAGGTTTTCCAGACCAACATTGAGGACCTATCTCAAGCCCAAAAAAAAGACGACACCCTCAAATAGGTTTTTGACGACACCTTCCCAGCCCCCTATGATAAATGGAAGGACGCACTGACTGTACAGGATGGCATAGTTTTAAAAAACGGAATTTATGTGGTCCCCACCCAGAGCAGAAACCAGCTCATTTACCAATTTCATGATGGACACGGACATCAGGGGATAGACAATACCATTGCCTATTCCAGACCTTTGTGTTGGTGGCCCGATTTAAAAAGCGATGTAACCCATTATGTTGAGAATTGCCTTATCTGTGCTCAGAACAATCCTGAGCATTACTCAAAGAAAGGACAATTACGTCACAACCGAGCTGTGAATGGCCCTTGGACAAATTTGCAAACCGACTACATTGGCCCCCTTCCCCCTTGCAGAAACGGTTTCAAGTAAGTGCTGGTTGCAATCGACACCTTTACTAAATGGGTAGAAGCATTCATTTGTACCTTAAACATTAAAAAATAAGGTGTGATGTGTTTTTCAGGTCCTACACGACTCAGGGGTAGATTGTGGACTGCTAGCTGTACACCAGTCACTAATTTGGCCCAACTGCACCCTCGTGTCATTTGCAGTTTAGTCATACAAAGCTTCACATCTTGGTTACGCCGCTCCACCGACCCACTTGATTGCTGGTGCAAAGGAGTGCTGTGTTCCAATTTAATACCTTTGTCGGTACACATTTTCTGGAACGCCTTTCCAACAAAAGCAGATCCATAATCTGTGTGGAGACATATGGGGGAACCAGCGCAGGGAAAAATGATGTTTTTGAATGCATTGACAGTCGCGCTTTCCGTACAGCGTGTTGTGGGCACCAACCACGTGTAGGAGGTACAGGTGTCAACAACTACTAAGATGTACTGGTTTTGTCCTGTATAAAAGGGTACCCAGTAGAGGGCGTAAAGGGTCCCACATAATCAGCCTGCCACACACGGTGGGGAGCGTCTGGTTTTGTTCTTGAAATGAATTTAGATCTGGTGACTCCTCCTCCTCCTTTCAAGGTCTGTAGGCACTGAGGACAATTTGCCACTAATGTTTTGCAATCAGTTAATATATAAAGCCACCAATAGGTGAGCAATAGTTTAGCCATTGTTGCCTTGGCTCCAGGATGGCCGGACCCATGTCTAACGTGGGCCTTCTGTATTAAATTGAGGCGTTTCTTTGCCGGTGCCTTAGGAACCTTAGCCTCCTTTCTTGAATAGTAACCAAGACTCTTCCCATTTTGTCACAATGATAGTTATAGTTGGATGGGTACCCGCGCGGGGTTTTCCCGGAAATAAATAGGCATAACTCATCATCCTGATTGTCACTGTACATTTGTCTTTTAATTACCAGGACCTTTACATGTTCTATCCCTACTTCTTCTGGGGTCACTGCTTGTCTTGCAGCGTTGTCTGCCATTTGGTTACCGATGCTGTGGGGGCCTCCTTTTGTATGGCCTAGGACAAGCATAATGGTAACATGATGCTTGTTGTCTAATTGCTGGGCAATTTTTTGCCATAAAGATATATGAGCTATTGGTTTTCCTTTATCTGTCTTAAAGGTATTCTTTCTCCATGCTGGTAAGAAAGTATTTGCAGCCTTCTGGCAATAGGCGCTATCAGTGCAGATTAATGTTTTAGTATCTTAGAAGGTATTTCTTGTAAGGCTAATAATAATGCCTGTGCTTCTGCATATTGGGCATTATGGGGACCCAGGGTCCTTGAAATTGATTTGGTGGGGTTAATTTGAATGAGAACCTAATATTATCCCACTACCAGCTATTGTGCGCATACTGCCTTGTCTATCAGGGATGGGCATTGCCGATCCGTCACAGTAAATGACAAGGTCAAAGTCATCTAGGGGAGTTACTGTAAGTTTGAGACTCGGAATATCTGGGTTCTCTTCTTTGTCCAGTTTTCCAAACCGGGAAAATGGAATATATCCTGAGAGTATTTTTCATTCTATTCAAAGCTCAGGGAGGTATTATGTAAAAGATGATGCCACTTCATGTATCTGGCCTGAGTTGCCTTGCGTTCGTTCCCTGGCATTCCTTCCTGTAATCTTAGTTGGGGAAATCCCGTTTTGATTATAATGCGTGCATTGGCCTGAACCTTCCGGAAGGATCTTACAGCAAGTAGGATGAGGACCATGCAGCGTTCTAAGGTGGTCAATCTCTGTTCACAGGGGGAATAGTTAAGGGAGAGGTATTGCAATGGCATCGCGGCACCCTCATCGAAGCAGGCTACACAGGCTGCTCAGGAAGCGATCCAAGGGATAAGACAGATATCCCTGGATGGGTCTCTTGAGCTAAGGTCAGTGGCATTTTTTACTGCAAGAATTAGCTGAGTAAGAGCTTCCTTTGCATGCTCCAGGAAGCAGAAAGGTCGGGGTACTGTACTCATACAAGGGAGCTGAAAGTGGAGCGAATGCTGGTACAAACGTCCGTGCAAAATTAAGCATTCCCAGTGTAGATTGTAGTTGTTTAAGGGGAAGTAGGATTCTTAATAGCCGAGAGTTTCTCGGAAAAGGAGTCAGTAAGGCCTCAGCCAATGTCTGTGACATTGATACCGAGGTATTCAACTGATTTTTTAAGCAATTGGCATTTTGTAAGGCCAACCATGTGTCCATGGATTTTTAAGAGAGTAAAGATTTTGTCCAGGACTTCTAAGTGTTGTTCACGGGTGTCGGTTGTCACATACACGTCGTCTACATAGACGTCGATATCGTATTTATGACGCATGGGCGCTAATGCTGAAATAACGCCGGCCGCGAAGAGCTGAGGCGAATTGAGGAAGCCTGCAGTAGTCGGGTCCAGACATACTGGTGGCCGTTAGGACCAGTGAACGCTGTGTAATCATACTCCTCGGGGAGGATTGGGTGTGATCAGAAGCCATTAGATATGTCTGTGGTGATATAACCACTGTAGATATGTGTACTTGCAGTAGGGGGATGTATGGCTGTACCTGTAATACAGGTTCCTCCGGTAAGCCCCTGCCAGCTAGCTCCGCCCACAGGGAGCTTGTGTATAAATATGCGTATGAGTCACTGAGATCCTATTCTACAGCTGCCGCCGGAGGAATAGCATCACACAGCAATAAAGCCTCGAGTGTACATGTCTCGAGTCTTTGTGTGCAATTGTTAGCACCACAATTTATTGCTGTGTGATGTACACCATGGACATCAGGATTAAGCCTGACCGTCTGCAGCTGGATCCGCAGTCGCCTCACGCCAGGAAAGACTTTGTTCACTGGCTTGCAGTCTTCGAGGCCTACATCTCTTCAGCGGACCCTCCCCCGACGGAGGCTCAAAAAAGACAACTCCTGCACTCAAGACTTAGCTCCAGTGTCTTTCCGCTAATTTGAGATGCGCCTGACTACACCAGAGCTATGGAACTGCCCAAGGAGAACTATGCACAGTCGACAAACACCCTGTTTGCGAGACATCTACTCTCTACTCGCGTCCAGCAGCCAGGTGAGTCGATTGAGGACTTCTGGAGGGCCCTTATACCTCTGGTACAAGACTGCGACTGCCGGGCCCTCACAGCCACAGAACACTCTGATTTACTCATGCGCGATGCCTTTGTTACAGGCATTGCATCGGACCCCATCCGGCAACGACTGCTGGAAGGGGCTGCCCTCGACCTCGCGGCCACAAAGACTCTGGCGCTTTCAATGACGGCCGCCTCCCATAGTACGCGATCTTACTCCGCTAGCCACTCGGCCCACCCGTCCTACCCCTCGTGGACCCCGCAAACGGCCCCCCAGGGCCACCTATCCTACCCCTCGTGGACCCCACAACCACCCCCCCCCCCCCAGCAGCCGGCCCCGCGCACTACGCCTGCGCTGCTCACCGCACCGCACTCCCTGGGGGTTCCCGCTGTTACTTTGCGGTCAGCAGAAGCACCCCCGCCAACGCTGCCCGGCCCGCACCGTGACCTGCAAAGCTTGTGGCAAGGAAGGCCACTTTGCAGTGGTGTGTCAGTCCCGGATGGTTGCCGCTATCGCGCCCCTGTTCCCTCCCTCGCCTCAGCCGATCGCACAATGGGCCCCGCCATCCGCTTCCCCCGACCCCACGTGCGATCAGTGGGCACCGCCATCTTTTGCCGCCCCCACCACGTGCGCTCCATGGGCGCCGCCATCTGCATCCCCCACCGCCATGTGCGTTCCATGGGCGCCGCCATCTTGTCTGCCGCCATCTTCTCCCACATAGGTACTCCAGTGACTGCTTTTATTAGCAACCGACTGACTTGAGCAAAATCGAATTGTAATTGCAAGGCAAGCTGGAAGGTTTTTCTAATGCTCCCTACTTTAAGGGCATTTAAAGGAATATTTCGGAAACCCCCTTGCATGCCATGGCAAAAGTCTTCTTATGGGCAGCGGCCAAAATTTGAAACAGGGTTCCACATTCCACTTCTGAAAGATGGAAGCCTGCTGGGGCCGTAACTCGCAGCAACTGCTGCTTATCTCTTGAAGTTAATGGTCCGAAGAATATTTCTAACATAGACATTTTTTCAATGAACCATTTAAGGGCTTGTTTATCATCAGGGGGAATTGGTCCGAAGTTATCTTTAAATACGGACACGGTGTGTTCCCCAATTACTGATCTCATCCTAGCCGGAATTGCTGGTCCGCCTGTCGGTTTAGGTGCTGTCAGGAGTGTGTGATTTATCCCTGCAATGGCTCTTCTCGCTATCTCTGGCTGAGCCGGTGTCAGAAGTGTGGGGATGTTAAGCTCACTAAGTATAATTATAGCATCTCCCCAGGGATTCCCTGGATCGAAGGCAGGAGTTTGTGGGACCGGAACAGGATAAGCATGCACGGTTAACCCCAAGACTCTGCTAGCATTGAGCGGATTTATATCTTCTGAGTGACAGACAACAAATGGTACTACATTTTTGGCTGTACATTACAACCTCGTCTAATTAGGCAAGTTGCTAATTCAAACTGACAGTCTTGTCTGTGATTCTTCCCCGGGAAAAAGTCTGTTATTTCAAGCGTAAATCTCAGTCCGTCTGCGAAGGGAGGTTGCAATGCAAGTAAATGATCCACCAGTAATGTTCCCTTGGGAACATTAAATATTTGATTTGCAAGGGGATCAGGATTTGCTGGTGGATCACGCCAGAGGTGTGCATGAGCTTGAGCTGCCGTAGCCAAAGCATTTAAAAAAATATATATACTTGGTCTTTCCTACTAGTAAACACAGTTTAACAATAGTAGTCGAATGCGATTTATTTTGCTGATATTAGCGCTTCATTTCATATTGTTCTGACCTTACTTAAGGGTCAAAGTGCACTGTTTTAGTTTAGCTTATAAATTAAATATATTCTAGCGACAGAGTTATTGTGTCTATTTGTTAAGGCCCAAGAATAAATCTCAGGCCCCACATTGCAGGTCAAATGTGACAGTTGAGGAGTATTCTATCTAAGATCTTCCTGATTAGTCGAGGTTGTAAGCTACCAGACAAGGTCTTGTGAATATCTAAAGTAAGGCTCGCTGTATGGGAGTTCTAATTATAGTATACACAATGTGCCTTGTGTTCACTACATTCAGTGAACAGGTTAGACTATGACCTGGATGCAATCTTTTCCTTAACGTCGACTAAATATTTCTAATTCTTGAGAGCCAGGCATGGGCAAGTGACCCTTCAGATAGCCTCAAAGGGTGAGAATATGGTGAGTCTTAGTTAAATGTCACTCTTATTTATTAAAATAGACACAGATCTGTATGGTAAAATATATAGGCAATTTTTTTTTTAAAGGGTAATACAAGTGTTTTGATAAATGATACAGTTTGACAATTACAGAATATGTGACGAGTTAGCCTGTGAACTCCTTAACTAGATAATTGCTTAAGCTATAAACATTTCATACTTACAATGACTAGTAGTCTCAGAGTTTGACACTCAATCAAGAGCAGAACTCTACGAGTCGAGATAGCAGTTTAAACACCCAATAATCTCCTAAACAGCTCTCCAAGCCAAACTCTATCTTTTGCAGCTTTTGCTTAAATATTTATATCCTTTTACTTAGGGAGTTTGACTCGCCAGTTATTTCGAAACAAAGAACAATCTCTCTTTTGGTCGGCAAGACCTTGGTTTCTAAGGAGGTCTAACAAGATTCCTAAAGATACGAGGTTAATACCTCCGATAGCTATCTCCAGAAAATCACCAGCTTCCCTTCTTTGCAGGGTCTCTTGCCAAGCAGCAGCCCCTGATAGTGGCAAGGCCACTCTACAAGTGATATCCTCCCTTAGTTGGCAGAATTTATTTCCAGACAAGGCCATAAGACTTAATGAGTTCACTGCATCTGGACTCTTACAAAGATAATGGGCGCGATTCTCCGACCCCCACACCGGGTGGGAGAATGCCAGGGAGTGCCAGGCGATTCACGCCACGCCGCCCTGGCACCCGCATGCGATTCGCCCACCCTCCCCCAAAACAACGTGCCGCGTTTTACGACAGGCCACTCGGGGAATCGCAGCTCCAGTCGAGCGGCGATTCTCCGGCCCGGATGGGCCAAGCAGCCTGCCTAATACGACCGGTTCACGCCGGCGCAAACCACACCTGGTCGCTGCTGGCGTGAACAGCGCGCGACCGCTGCGTGTGGGGCCTGTGGGGGTCGGAGGGAGAATCGAGCACCAGGGGGTTGCTCAGGAGGGGTCTGGCCCGCGATCGGTGCCCACCGATTGTCGGGCCGGCGTCTCTGAAAGACGCACTCTTTTCCCTCCGCCGCCCCGCAAGATCAATCCTCCATGTCTTGCGGGGCAGCAGAGGGGAAGACGGCAACCGCGCATGCATGGGTTGGCGCCGGCCAACCTGCGCATGCACAGGTGGCGTCATTCAGGCGGCGCCGCTTTGACGCAAGCGGTAAGGCCCGGCGTGCGAGATTGACGCGCCGCCACTCCTAACACCTGGGTGTGGGAGAATAGGGGGCGAGGAGCTTTTCACTCAGGCGTCGGCACTTTGTCTCCCTTTGGGAGAATCGTGCCCAATGTCTGTAATACGTATTAAAAACATTATTGCGATAAGTAATGGTTTACAATAGATAAATGACTTCATCCGTCATCAGTTTTTAATATAGGGTTAAATACATGATTTAATATAA
Organism: Scyliorhinus canicula; assembly: GCF_902713615.1. Classification (NCBI taxonomy): domain Eukaryota; kingdom Metazoa; phylum Chordata; class Chondrichthyes; order Carcharhiniformes; family Scyliorhinidae; genus Scyliorhinus; species Scyliorhinus canicula. The sequence continues at coordinate 82,293,362 of NC_052159.1, read as the reverse complement.
AATCAGCTCTGATCAGGTTTTAATATAGAGTGAAAATATGATTTAATATAAAATCAGTTCTGATCAGCCTTTAATATAGGTGGATACTGCCACAAGTGACCGGTCCACCAAGGATGAACAGGGATCAATAGTGTGATTCACCACGCATCGCGTTCAGGATCAAAAGTACGGAATGTAACCATCTAAGATGGCCACCTGCAAAGAACCATGGGAATTATGGCCAACCCAGGACTCAGACAGATACACAGCCTATGTGTATCTAAAACACAGTTAACCAGACCTGATCAAAACCCCCGCTCGTTTGCATTTTAATGGCCCATTTTCCCAGGACAATAGAACTCCAATCAAGCAATCGGTATAGCCAGACTGATCGGTGCCACTCCACTTACTCAGAAAGCACAACTGCGACCGCGAAGGACTCATTCAGCCACCAAGGCACCCACCCCTTTATTGGCCGAAATCGAAGAGAGTGATCAGAGCCCAGTCGAACTATTGGGTCCAAGGTTAAGGACCGCCCCATAGAGTGCGAAATCCCAGAAGGATAAAAGAGAGCACAGCCATGTGTTCTGTCTCTTTTGGATCCGGCCTGTGCCAGCCCAATTACAGTAGGAACAGCCAGCTAAGTTCAAGACCAACGATCGCTACCGGACAGATGAGCCCAGCAGAGACAGAGCCACATTCTTCGAACCAGCCAAGTGAAATCCAGATAAAGACCTTATCCATTTGCACAGTGCCGGTCACCCTGAAGTTAAGTATAGGTTATTGTAGCTGATGGGTGTAGTTTAACTCGGAGCAGATATTGTGTTTGCATGTTGTGATAACTCTTGCGTTTGTAAATAAACCATCTTTTGAACTAACTAACTGGTTGTGTGGTCACTTGATCGATATAAGGGAAGGCTTGTGGTTCATGAAGATAAATAGAAATACCCACAGTGTTGTTTACGCTGTTGGGACCGAAACAGAGCAACATTATTAGAGACTCTGGTGGGACCGAACAGAGCGACAATGGGTTGCACCTAAACTCGAGGGGCACCTACCTGGGAGATTTGCTAGAGTCACTCGGGAAGATTTAAACTAGTATGCAGAGGGGTGGGAACCAGAGCTTTAGCTTAGAAGGTGTGATAACTGAAGGGGAAATAGAGAACAAAAATAAGAGAACAACATTGCCCTCAGGCAGAGCTAAAATGGTGACAATATGAGAAGAGAGGTGGTCATTGCAGGACTGAGGATCTTGTACTTTAATGCACGCAGTATACAGAACAAGGTAAATGAGCTTGTTGCGCACATGGAAATTGGCCGGTACAATGTTGTGGGCATCACAGAGACGTGGCTGCAAGGGGATCAGGGCTGGAATCTAAATATACAAGGATATATATCCTATCGAAAGGACAGGCAGATGGGCAAAGTGGAGGGGTGGTGCATTGTTGGTAAGGAATGAAGTTACAGCGATAGCAAGGAGCGATATACGATCAGAAGGCATAGAATCTCTGTGAGTAGAATTTTTTCTTTTTTTTAATATAAATTTAGAGTACCCAATTCATTTTTTTCAATTAATGAGCAATTTAGTGTTTTCAATCCACCTAGCTTGCACATCTTTGGGTTGTGGGGGAGAAACCCGCGCAAACACGGGGAGAATGTGCAAACTCCACACGGACAGTGACCCAGAGCCGGGATTAAACCTGGGACCTCGGCGCTGTAAGACTGCAGTGCTACCACTGCGCCACCGTGCTGCCCTTACTGTGGGTAGAGTTGAGGAATCACAAAGGTAAAAAGACCCTGATGGGAGTTATGTACAGGCCCCCTAGCAGTAGTCAGGATGTGGGACAGAAAATAAATCAAGAGATATAGAAAGCATGTAATAAAGGCAATATCACAATAATCATGGAGTACTTCAATATGCAGGTGGACTGGGGAAATCAGGTTGGTAGTGAATCCCAAGAAAAGGAATTTGTGGAATGTCTAAGAGATGTTTTTTTGGAGCAGGCTGTGTCAGAGCATACTAGGGAACAGGCAATTCTGGATTTGGTGATGTGCAATGAGGCAGACTTGATTAGGGAACTTGAGGTGAGGGAACCCTGAGGGAGCAGTGCCCACAGTTTGAGAGGGAGAAGCTGGAATCAGATGTAACGGTATTACAAGAATATAAGGGTCATTACAAAGACATGAATGAGGAGCTGGCCAGAGTTGATTGGAAAAGGAGTCTAGCAGGAAAGACTGTGGAACAGAATTGGCAGGGGTTTTTGGTGTTTATTTGGGAGACACAACAGAAACTCATCCCAAGGAGGAGGAAACATGCTAAGGGGAGGACAAGGCATCCATGACTGACAAGGGAGTCAAGGACAGCGTAAAACCAAAAGAAAAAGCATACAAAGTGGCGAGGATTAGTGGGAAGTCAGAGGATTGGGAATCCTTTAAAAGTCAGCAGAGGACAACTAAAAAAGCAATAAGGGGAGAGAAGATTAAATATGAGTGCAAGTTATCTAGTAATATAAAAGAAGATAGCAAGAGTTGTTTTCAATGTATAAAAGGTAAGAGAGAGGCCAAAATAGACATTGGACAACTGGAAAATGTGGCTGGATAAGTAATAATAGGAAACAAAGAAATGGCAGACAAACTGAATAGTTACTTTGCATCAGTCTTCACGGTGGAAGTCAGAGCTCCAGGAGAACCAGGGGGCAGAGGTGAATCACTAAGGAGAAGGTTCTGGGGAATCTGAAAGGTCTGAAGGTGGATTAATCACTTGGACCGGATGGACTACACCCCAGGGTCCTAAAAGAGATAGTTGAGGAGATTATGGAGGCATTGGTGGTGATGTTTCAGGAACCACTGGAGGCAGGAAGGGTCCCAGAGGACTGGAAAGTGGCGAATGTAACACCCCTGTTTAAGAAGGGAGGGAGGCAGAAGATGGGAAATTTTAGGCCAGTTAGCCTGACTTTGGTCATTGGTAAGATTTTAGAGTCCAATATTAAAGATGAGATCGCAGAGTACTTGGAAGTGCATGATAACATAAGACTGAGTCAGCACGTATTTGTCAAAGGGAGGTCATGTCTGACAAATATGCTAGAATTCTTTGAGGAGGTAACAAGGAAGTTAGACAAAGGTGAACCAGTGGATGTGATTTATTTAGTTTCCAGAATGTCTTTGACAAGGCCGCATAGGAGACTGTTAAATAAGTTAAGAGGCCATCGTGTTACGGGTAAGTTCCTGGCATGGATAGAGGATTGGTTAACTGGCAGAAGGCAGAGGTTGGGGATAAAGGGGTCTTTTACAGTAATGGTAGCCAGTGACTAATGGTGTGCCTCAGGGGTCTGTACTGGAAGAAGGAACTGAAGGCACTTTTGTGAAGTTTGCAGATGATGCAAAGATCTGTACAGGGCCAGGTAGTATTGAGGAAGCAAGGAGGCTGCAGAAGGACTTGAACAGGCGAGGAGGGTGGGCAATGAAGTGGCAGATTAAATACAGTGTGGAAAAGTGTGAGGTTATGCACTTTGGAAAGAGGAATGGCAGCATAGACTATTTTCTAAATGGGAAATGCTTAGGAAATCAGAAGCAAAAAGAAACTTGGGAGTCCTTGTTCATGATTCTCTTCAAGTTAATGTTCAGGTTCAGTCAGCAGTTAGGAAGTCAAATGCAATGTTGGCATTCATGTCAAGAGGGCTAGAATACAAGAGCAGGGATGTTATTCTGATGCTGTATAAGGCTCTGGTCAGACTCCATTTGGAGTATTGTGTGCAGTTTTGGGCCCCATAGCTAAGGAAGAATGTGCTGACCTTAGAACGGGTTAGAGGAGGTTCACAAGAATGATCCCTGGAAAGAAGAGCTTGACATATGATGAATGGTTGAGGGCTCTGTGTCTGTACTCGTTGGAGTTTAGAAGGATGAGGGGGGATCTTATTGAAACTTACAGGATACTGCGAGGCCTGGATAGAGTGGGCATGGAGAGGACGTTTCCACTTGTAGGAAAAACTAGAACCAGAGAACACAATCTCAGGCTAAAGGGACGATCCTTTAAACCAGAGATGAGGAGGAATTTCTTCAGCCAGTGCATAGTGAATGTGTGGAACTTTCTCTTTGCTGCAGAAGGCTTCGGAGGCCAAATCACTGAGTGTCTATAAGACAGAGATAGATAGGTTCTTGATTAATAAGGGGATCAAGGGTTATGGAGAGAAGATAGGAGAGTGGGGATGAGAAAAATACCAGCCATGATTGAATGGCGGAGCAGGCTCGATGGGCCGAGTGGCCTAATTCTGCTCCTATATCTTATGGTCTTATAAAAAGACCTATAAAACTTTGCTTTTTTGCTGAGCTATGATTTAAAGCAAATTCTCATGCAAATAGAAAGAAAGCTAATTACCTTAATCATTCACGTCCCTGGAAACCCAGTTTTGTACTTTAATTTCAGAATCTATTTCGGTATCTGTTCATTTGAATTATTTGGATACAAATGCTTACTTGTCGGAATTGTTGAAAAATGAACAGATTTTAAAGTAGCTTGGCAGTCATAAATTCTTCATCAAACATTACGAAGTTTCCTCCGTCATGCATTCTTTTTTAAATATTTGTTCTCGGGATGTGGGCGTCGCTGTGCTGGACCAGCATTTGTGGCCTATCCCTATTTGCCCTTGAACTGAGTAGCTTGCTCGGCTATTTCAGCGGGGTCCATTAAGAATCAACCACATTGCTGTGTGGGTCTGGAGTCACATGTTGGCCAGTCCGGGTAAGGATGGCAGACTTCCTTCACTGGAGTCCACCAGTGAACCAGATGGGTTTTTGCAGCAATCGGCAATGGTTTCATTGCTCATCATTAGGCTTTTAATTCCAGATTTTTACTGAATTCAAATTTCACCATCTGCCATGGTGGCGTTCGAACTCAGGACCCAGGAGCATTACATGGATCTCTGGATTATTAGTCCAGTGACAATACCACTACGCCACCTCCTCCTGTAGCACTAAAGTAAATCCAACATTTCTGTCTCGGTTGCTGCTGCGTTAGTGCCCCAGATGCGTTGAGGTACCTAAAACCGGATATCTTGCATGGCAGCTGCCCTTAAGATTTTGCAAAATGTTAAATATACAAATAATAGCTAACTATATTCTGTGCTGAGCACACATCAAAAAACCACAGCATCATTCAATTTATAAAATTATTCTTTAGTTCCTTCTTTAGTGGTGTGAGGTTAGGAGGTACATGGCAGGACAGTGGGGGTGGGGGGCAGGGTGGGAATTAGATAAGGCGCAAAAATGTACACGAGATCACAATGTCTGATGAGCCTGTGTTCAGTCGTACTGATGCAGACAACATGCAACCTTAATGCTGGCTGCTTAATCGTGCTCACATGATGGCAGTGTGCAGCCAGCTCTCAGCTGCTGTTGATTGGCTGCATACCTGAGTGGGGGAAGCAAAATTTTAAGAGGTAAGTTCATGCTAGCCTATGTTACTTAAAGCAAGCCTGTACTCCTTAATGGTGATGTGCATTTTGGCTGGAGCAGGTGCTGACATTCATTGCAAAAACGGTTTTGGCCTGAGAAAGACGCAGGAATGGTAAAGATCGGCAATAAGCTTTAGCATAGCAGCACTAGAGGCCTTAGTACACAAGGTCTGTGGGAGGAGAAAGGCCTTCTACCCAAGGAAATCAGGGGCCTACTAAATTCTCAGGAGGCAGTGAGACCGGCTGGCTGTACAGGTCAATATCAGCAATGTAACGCTGAGGACCTGTACACAGTGTCAAAAGAAATTCAATGGTCTCCCCTGGTTTGCTGTGATACACCCTGCTGGAGCGACTGCTGCTTCAAGATGTCGAAGTGGAGGGAAGAATTGGGGATATATACAAGTGGCTGAGGGAGCAGAGAGGCGAGCGGGTGGTGAAGATCAAGGAGAAATGGGAAGCGGAGTTTGGAGGGGAGCTCAAATGGGGAGTATAGAGTGAGGCACTGTGTAGGGTAAATGGGACCTCCTCTTGTGCAAGGATGAGCCTGATACAGTTTAAGATGGTGCACAGGATGCATATGACTCGGGTGTGAATGTGTGGGTTCTTTCAGGGGGTAGCAGATGAATGTGAGAGATGTGGGCGGGGGCCAGCGGATCATGTGTGCATGTTTTGGGGTTGCAAAAATTGGGAAGATTCTGCGCGGGAGTGTTCACGGTCTTTGCCAGGATAGGAGGAAGAGGTGGACCCAGTCCCTTTAGTGGCGATATTTGAGGTTTCAGAGCAGCTATACAGTTTGCACAGATTTTCCCCTTTTTCACCCCCCCTCACCCGCGACGAAATGCCCCTCAAACACGGTCACAAACATCCCCCACCTTTCCTCAAACCCCCCTGAAGAGCCCCTTAACTCATACTTTATACTTCTCGAATCGCAGGAAGTTGTACAGATCACCCAACCAAGCAGCTATCCCCAGTGGCGATTCAATGGTCTCATTTGAATGGTTAAGATTAATAAATGCATCTTCAAATGTACTACTAGGCTCATACTCAATGAACCTCAATCCAACTCTCACCTACAATCTCCATAAATTATGATTCATACCCTAACATTCATTGCTTCATTGCGTCATCACATATTTAGCATCACGGCCAAACTGACACCCACATCTCACAGTTAGCACACACTGCCAGCTCTTCAACTATGAGAGCACATCACCAAACATCCACTGACACTTCTCCCTCTCTCTTGCAGGACAAGGCAGCTCACAAACAGAAATAACTGACTAATCCAGGTATGGATGCATGTCCTCACCCCATTGATCGTGATTACCATCATTAAAGCACCATGACTGAAGATGTAATAGTGGGTCTAAAACCATCATCGATGATGCTGTCCATATACCCAATCTGCCTTCTCAGATCCCAGTTCCCCGTCATCCCACAATCTTTTCTGATTTTCAAGTTGCAAATGAAGGATGTGCCTCTTATTTTCCTTCCCCCTGTTCAATTCAACCCTACCCTTGTGCTTTTCTCCTGCCAGATATCCAAGAGCCACCACCGGGCCAGGCAGTAGAGGAAGAATAAAAGATGGAATGTGAAGGAAATACACAAATAATAGTTCAATTCATTATTATTTAGGATGTTATTCTGTAGAACTATTATTGTGAGACTTCAATTTAGCTGAGACTTTCTGGAGGTTTGCCTTGAAGATCAGTGTCCGTCCAAAACAACAGCAAGATAAGTATGTGTAGGGTGGTGTTAGATGCGGCTGCTATTTTGGTAGAGGTCAAGCTCTTGGTGACCTCTTGCATTGTCAAGATGCTATTCATATGATACGGTTTTGGCAACACTTGGTTTGAGGCACCAGTTTTGACAGTAGTCAGAGAATTTAGAAAGATCATCATTAGGACCACTGTTAATATCCTTGAAATCTCTCACTTAGTCGGCACAGCAGATGTCATCTGCATTGATTAATTTGCGGCTGCATGTGCCTGGCAGGTCATTTATGTATAGGCTGAATAAGGTGAGGGCCAGTATTGACCATTGAGATAGGCCATTTCGCAGCCTCTTCCATGTATTGGCTTTGACCCCATAAGGCATTATAATAGTCTGTTTTGAAGAAGAATGGTATCAACAACCCTGGATGGTGGGACCTTAGAAATATTGACCAGTAGACCTTTGTACCACCATATCGTAGGCTGCAGTAAGATTGAGGTGGGTGATGACAGCTTTCAATTGCCTTTTTCTTGTGGGTGGTGATGGACAGTAACTGTTCTTCTGTGCTGCGTTCCTTATGGAATCCAGCTTGGTCTATGGATAGTGTAACAGCCACGGTTGATTGGCTACGATGCACAATGATTGTTTCTGGCACATGGATAGAAGAGAAATTAGTCTGTAACTGGAATCTTCTTTGGGATCCTTTCCAGGCTTGGGGATTTCGATGATCTTAGTTTTCCGCCAAATCTTTGGCAGTTGCTTCTTCTGGATGATTCCGGTCAGGAATACAGAGAACCATTTTGTCAACATGGGGCCAAGGTGCTTAAGGAATTCAGTGTAGATTTGCTCTGAAGCCACAGCTTTGCCAGGTTTCAGTTTGCTGATTGGACCTCATCTGTGTTTATGGCTTTTGCTGTGTGGCCTGGTGCTGAGTTCTTATCTCCTTTGAAGGGTCTCCATTCCACAGTAACATTGCATCTATGGGTCACTCCTGTGGAAGCTCTGCCACCTTTGACAAGGTGGCTGGCCTCTGCACTCAGTGGGACACAGTTCCGATTGGAAGTGATATCACTGCAATTCACTGATTCAGTGTAGTACTCCTTCCCCATCAATGACAACACAGTTGCAACACTTATCGATTCTGGTTTATTGCCCTACTCAGTGGCAATCTCATCGCCCCGACATTAAGACTGGAAGAATTGTAAATTCCCCCTCAAATCTCTCATTATCTCCATAGGTTCAGGTGCTGGAAAACTTTGACTCCAGAATGACATACCCAGATACCAATGACGTGTCCAAAGTTGCAGAGCAAGGTTTTAAAGGCAGCATTCCATGCAAAATGTACACATTGTCATGCCTTGGCACATCAGACTTCTGCTCAAAGATGCCCTAAGACCTTCCCAGGACAGGACATAATCCTCTGGTGATTTGCACATCTACAGGTTCATACAGCTGACATGCCTCAGTGAAAAGAGAGCAAAATCCTCTCATCAGATGACTCACTCCTGGCACCATGTTTCGCATGATGCACAAAATGAGACTGCCAAAAGTCTTTATTTACAAATCCTACATCAGATGTCGCATGTGTATGGCAAGCCACGGTGTGAAAAGGTATTTATCCAAGCGTGCACCCGAGAGAGAACATTACTCTGACCCAATTGCTGGCCTTGCCGGCCCTAACATCACTCTCATCAGCTTTGGGTAGGAGATGGCGATGGGATTATTTAATTGAGACTACTTCTAATGCACATCCCACAAGCCCCCAAAATGCATAAGTTACATTCACCCCTTAGCCAATACAATTTTGTTTGTACATTAGCCGATGTTCTAAGCATTTAAGGATCCAGGTATCTCAGCTCATCTCCTTTCCTTTCCTTCAGTGAAAATGAGTTTAGCATCTCTTGTAAAAATTATTTTCTGCATATTTCCAGTCAGTCTCCTTTTCTCCAATGAAAGTCATTTCTCATTTCGGTCTCTCTTCAAAAAACAAGAAGCTTAGTCCTGTTCGCTACATCCTCCCATGCAGATTTTGTTCCGAAAAATAGTCTACAATTTCAGGTGATTAACTATAAGCATCCCTTTCTGAAGATGAAATAGCTGCTTGTAGAAAATCTCATGGATTTTCAGTCAAACTATTCAATTTGTTCATAATCTGATGAGTCTTAAATTATTAAAATCAACAGCCCAAAGATGTGTAGGTTAGGTGGACTGGCTGTGCTAAACTGCCCCTTAGTGTCCAAAGATTAGGTGGTGTTACAGGGAAAGGGCGGGGGTGAGAGGGGTGAGCCTAGGCTGGGTGCCCTTTCAGAGGGTGGGTGCAGACTCGATGGGCTGAATGGCCTCCTTCTGCACTGTGGGGATTCTATGATTCTATGTGCAGTACCTTCTCATATGCAAAATTCATAAATGCTGATTTTATTTGCACAACATTGTAACTCTTGGTCTGTATATTTGTTTACGTAGGACCATAGATATCTTGTACTTTTCAGATACAATGGCTATATTACTGATCTTGCAAACACTTATCAGAATAAAAGCAAAGTGACAGAGCATCTCAAAATGGGAACAAAATTAGATTATCTGACAAAACATCTCAGCATGCCTCAGACAAAATGCAAGGGAAGGAAGTTTTCAGTGAAGATTTAGATAATGAGTCAATTTTTGTGATTGAATCACAACCATTGAACATGGCCAAAATTTCAATTGGCAGAGTTCCATAGCAGATGTTTTATCAGATGTAGTGCTATGCAAGCTGGAACTGGAGAGCACTTGGGGGGTCCAGTAATAATTCAATCATTAAGTTTGAAACAGTAACAAATATTGCAGTCAAAAATAACCAAGTTGTTGGAACCAACAATTCTACGGACACGTGCTTGTAGGATTAGAATAGCGGTTTTAATATACTCACAACAGAGCCAGCCTGTTAGCCATTGAACCATCGGTGAACTGGCCAGCTGACCATGTGGCACTGATCTTTATACAGCAGCTCCAGGGGAGGAGTCCTGGGCGGAGCCAAGGGAGAAGCCCAGTACAATTCTCGAGCATTCCCAGAGCTACCCCCCCTGGTGGTCAGGTAGTGCAACTGCACTTACAATATAGACACATGTATATACAGATTATAATCCGGTGTGAATCACATTCACCACATTCACCCCCTGTGAAAAAAATCGAGTCCAGCGGGGGTGGTGGCTCACAGAGTTAATCTGTCCGGTGGATGAATTGTTCTTTTCGATCTGCTGAGCACCGGGGTTGCAGCCTCTTGCGGTGGCTGGGCGGGTGTTGAGAGCTGGGGTACGATGGCAGACTCCGGGGCGGGTCTCGTCCGAACTTTATACACCTCTGGCTCGATCGGAGACTGGGGGCGCTGGGGGCGGGCTGGTTCTGGCGCGTGGAACCGGTGGGGTTAGCTTGCGGAATCGGGGGCGCGAGGGGGCGGCAGCATAGAGAACGGGGTAAGGGGTTCCTCAGCGGAGGTAGGGGGGGGCTAGATCCAGCGGGTGCCATGTCCCGAAGGGATACTGTGTCCTGGCGACCGTCCGGGAACTCCACGAATTCATACTGGGGGTTGGAATGGAGGAGGCACACCTTTTCAACAAGGGGGTCAGCTTTGTGCCCCCTGACGTGCTTCCTCAGGAGGACCGGGCCTGGTGTCCTCAGCCACGCCGGAAGTGAGACTCCCGTGGTAGTGCCCCTAGAGAAAATGAAGAGTCGCTCGTGAGGGGTTTGATTTGTAGCTGTACAGAGGAGGGATCTGATTGCGTGGAGCGCGTCTGGGAGGACTTCTTGCCATTGGGAGACTTGGAGTTTTCTAGACCGGAGGGTCAGTAAGACGGTCTTCCAGACCGTCGCGTTCTCGTAACCCGTAACCCAACAACCCCCCCCTTAACCTTACTTTTTAGGACACTATGGGCAATTTAGCATGGCCAATCCACCTAAACCGCACATCTTTGGACTGTGGGAGGATACCGGAGCACCCGGAGGAAACCCACGCACACACGGGGAGGACGTGCAGACTCCGCACAGACAGTGACCCAGCCGGGAATCGAACCTGGGACCCTGGAGCTGTGAAGCATTTATGCTAACCACCATGCTACCGTGCTGCCCCTGAAAGGGAGTGGATTCATCCACCGCCCGCATGGCTGCTTTGACGATGTCCTCCTTGATGCAGCTGAAGGCTTAGCGCGCCTCAGCTGACAGGGGAAATCGTGTGGCCTTAAAGAGTGGGCGGGCTTTGACTGCATCTTGAGGGACCCACTGGGCGTAGTAGGAGAAGGACCCCAAGCACCGTTTGAGGGCCTTGGGGCAATGAGGGAGGGGGAGTTCTAAGAGGGGGCGCATGCGGTCCGGGTCTGGGCCCAGGACTCCGTTCTCCACGACGTAGCCGAGGATGGCCAGTCTGTTTGTGCGGAAAACGCATTTCTCCTTGTTATAAGTGAGATTTAATTTCTGTGCCCTTTGGAGAAAACGGTGGAGGTTGGCGTCATGGTCCTGCTGGTCATAGCCGCAGATGGTAACATTGTCCAGATACGGAAACGTGGCCCGCAGCCTGTACTGGTCTACCATTCGGTCCATTGCTCGTTGGAACACCAAAACCCCGTTAGTGACGCCGAAAGGGACCCGGAGGAAATGGAAGAGGCGGCCTTCGGCCTCGAATGCCGTGTAGTGGCGGTCCTCCGGGTGGATTGGGAGCTGGTGGTATGCAGACTTCAGATCCACCGTGGAAAATAGCCGATATTAGGCGATCTGATTAACCATGTCTGCAATTCTGGGGAGGGGATACGCGTCTAGGAGCGTAAAGCGATTTATGGTCTGGCTATAGTCGACGACCGTGCAAAATATTTCCCCGGTCTTGACGACCACCACCTGAGCTCTCCAGGGACTATTACTGGCCTCTATGATCCCCTCACTGAGCAGCCTTCGGACCTCCGTTCAGATAAAGACCCTATCCTGTAGAATGTATCGCCTGCTGCGAGTTGCTACTGGTTTGCAATCTGGAGTGAGATTGGCAAAGAGAGGAGGGGGAGATGTTCAGTGTGGCTAGGCTGCAGATAGTGAGTGGGGGCAGGGGCCCGCCGAAGCTGAGGGTGAGGCTCTTGAGGTTTCACTGGAAATCCAGGCCTAATGAGAGTGGCGCGCAGAGGTCGCGCAGGACATAAAGTTTAAATTTCAAATAACTAGCGCCTCGAATCGTGAGCGTAGCAATGGTGCGTCCTTGGATTTGGACTGAGTGGGAGCCCGAAGCGAGGGCGATAGTTTGGCTCACCGGAAAAATAGAAAGCGAACAGCGTCTTACCAGCTCTGGATGTATAAAGCTCTCGGTGCTCCAGGAGTCAAAGAGGCATGGCGTGCTGTACCCGTTGATCTGGACCTCCGCCATCAAACTTCGTAGGTGCTTGGGGCGGGATTGATCCAGGGTGACTGCGCTGTGTTGCGGGTAGTCGGCGGCTCGATCAGCGGTGCTGGAGTGGCCCCGTGATGACTGCCCTCTGAGTTCGTAGTCGTCGAGGTAAATTTCAGAGTTTGAAGGGGATGGATCCCAAGATGACCGCCCCCATGAGTCGCACATGGCCGGCCACATGGAGGAAGATTGCCAAGATGGCCGCCCCCATGAGTCGCACATGTCGGGTGGGGGCGGAGTCGGCATACAGGCTGCAGCATTTCGGGGCCTGCAGGCCTGTGAATTCAGGGAACGAGTGCTTTGAGCCGTGGGAGGGTTAGAGGCTGGGGCGGAACAAGTCCTTTGAGCCGTGGGAGAGTTAGAGGCTGGGGCTTTCTTCGCCAGACACACTCTGGCATAGTGTCCTTTTCGCCCGCAGCTGCTGCAGGTCGCGTTACGGGCCGGGCAGTGCTGCCGCGGCTGCTGGCTTTGGCCACAGAAATGGCAGGCTGGAGCAGCCGAGTAGCTGGCTGGAGCAGCCGAGTAGCTGGCTGGGGCAGCAGAGTAACTGGCTTTGGCAGCGCGGTAGCTGGGGGGCCGTGCGGCACAGGCTTGGGGGACTGTTGGTTGTGGGTCCACGATGAGGTCGCAGGGTCCGCGGGAAATGAGGTGAGGCTGCGGAAGGAAACTTCCATAGTGGTAGCAGCCTCCATAGTAGTGTCTAAGTCTTTTCTAGCAGTTTTTGGCACACATAGTTAGACCTAAGGCCCGCCACGAAAAGGTCCCGCACAGCAAGCTCCCTATGTTCAGCCGCGGTAACGGCTTGATAATTACAGTCATTGGAAAGATTGTTCAATTCCCTTACAAACTTGGCTAGCGTTTCTGTAGGCCGCTGACGGCGAGTCGTAAACACGTGGCGTGCATAAACCTCGTTAATGGGCCTAACGTACATTTTGTCCAATATCGCCAGCGCTGCGGTGTAAGAACCGGCCGGATTCAGCCGTGTGGAGATTCTGTGGCTTACCCTCGCGTGCAGTAGGCTGAGTTTTTGTTCCTCCATTGTTCCGGCGGTGCTGGCTTCTGTCAGGTAGGTTTTAAAACATCTCAGCCAGTGGGAAAAAATTTCCTTAGCCTCAGCATCATGTGGGTCGAGTTCTTGGCGTCCGGGCTTGAGGGCTGCTTCCATGATTTCTTCAACTGTTTCCTGAGTATATTAAATTGTTGGAACCAACAATTCTACGGACACATGCTTGTAGGATTAGAATAGCGGTTTTAATATACTCACAACAGAGCCAGCCTGTTAGCCATTAAACTTTCGGTGAACTGGCCGGCTGACCATGTGGCACAGATCTTTATACAGCAGCTCCAGGGGGAGGAGTCCTGGGCGGAGCCAAGGGAGAAGCCCAGTACAATTCCTGAGCATTCCCAGAGCTACTCCCCCTGGTGGTCAGGTAGTGCAACTGCACTTACAATATAGACACATGTATATACAGATTATAATCCGGTGTGAATCACATTCACCACACAAGTGAAAGGCAAAACACCAGAGGAATAATTTTTGGGGCTGTGCCAAGTTCAGACAAGGATTATGTAGTGGCAGAGCTAGAAAACAAAGCGGGGGGAAATTAGAATCGTTAAATACTGGCCTGAATCTTTTGGCGGTGACAAGGATCTTGGCCGTCGGCAGGAGAGCTGATTGGACTCCCAGTCCCACCTTTTTTCTGAAGGCCCACTGCATTTTGTTCCAATCAGGCACCTGACAGGCCCTCTAAGTACCTTCCCAGGGAAGACGTACCCCAGAGATGGAGGTCCTGCCAGTATTGGAGGAGCAAGGCAGGTTTCTATTTGGATGCAACCAAAATGCCACAGAATCCTATTTTAAAGAGCAGAAAGGACAAGTCAGGGAATACCCAACAAAGCAACATTTTCCAATGGACAGAAATTGGATGGTGGACCCACTGGAGGATCCCAAGCCATCGGGCTTCCCAGGCAGGCAGGCAGGCAGGAAGCAGTCGACTGACTGGAATCACTTAGAGAGAGTGATGGCTTCGTCAAATTGAATGGCAGGGACAGGTCCTTTTGCTGCTCCTGCATTTTGATAATGGTGCTTCTGGTGCTGTAGATGACTCTCTCAGTGCTGCCCCTTCATGCCTCATGTATCCAACAAGTTTATAATCTCCTGGGTCTATTTTTTCATGAATTCGTGGGATGTGAGCAATTATTGCCCATCATTAATTGCCCTTAGGAAGATGGTAGTGGACTGCCCCCCTGAGCCTCTGCAGTCCCTGTAATGTAGGTACACCCACAGTGTTGTTACTGAGTAAGTTCCAGAATTTTGACCAAGTGACAGTGAAGCATGGTGAATGAATGATGGTGAGTGACTTGGAGGGTACCTTCCAGGTGGTGGTGTTCCCATGTGTCAGCTGCTCTTGTCCTTCTGGATGGTAGGAGCCGTGGGTTTTGAATGTGCTTCTGAAGAAACCTTGGTAAGTTCATGCTGTGCATCTTATACGTGATACACACCTGCTGCCACTGTTGCTCGCTGGTGGAATGTGGTGATTGTCCCTTTAAGGACAACGCAGCAGAGTAAGAATCACCTGGCCTGGGGGACCAATGGGGAGTCAGAGTGTGGAATCATTTGTGAGGACCAATGGCCTGGACAAGGGGTAGATGAGGCAATGATGAAGGTGGATCAGAGGAGAATTTCTAAAGAGATAGAGACTAATTGGATATGTTTGCGTGGGACTGTGCTGCCTCGCTCTGATCAAAAAGATCGGGTCACAGGGAAGGGCGAGGGCAGAGGAATGCAAGTGAACATGAGGAACAGGCGGAGAAAGCGGTCAGTCAGCGGACATAAGTTAGCGGCTAGACAAGCCTCGGGAGGGGAGCCACCACACGAGCAGGGATAGCTAGCATGGAAGACAGACAGCAAGGGGGGTCACGGCGCACCTTCCTGCAGGGAGGGAACGCCGAGCTGAGGGTGGGGGGGGGCACAGGAACAGGGAGGGAGAACATATAGGGGCGGACAGGGAGGGGCAATGCAGGGAGCTGGGGGACGGGGTCAGATGGGGGAACAGAACACAAAAGGACGGGAAGAAAGGGTTGGTTTTCAGATTGGCTTCGACAGGTATGGAACAGGTTGAGGAAACTACCACTTTGGAGGGTCCGCAAACAAAGGAACACCCTGGAGTGCAGGGGCGAACCCACATGGCGTACACACAGTTGGCGGCCCTGTTGAGTGCCCCCTGGACAAAGGGAAACGTTGGAGCACAGGGGCCCGGCCTCATGATGAGAATGGTGACCATAGCCATTTTGCATGCCCCCTAACAAAGGGGAACCCCTTAGTGCAGGGGCAAAGCCACCAGGTATGGTTGATCCCACAAGGGAGGGGGGGACAAAAGTCCCCCACCACGATTATCACCTGGAACATCAAGGGACTTAATGGGCCAGTGAAAAGATCCAGAGTCTTTGCCCATTTGAGAAGTTTGAAGGCCAATGTAGTCTTCCTGCAGGCGACACACCTGGGGGAGAAGGACCGACTGTGGGTAAGGAAGGGCTGGGGGGGGACAAATACCATTCATATTATGGGACAATGGCTAGGGGAGTAGTTATACTGTTTAGTAAGAGTACGATGTTTGCAGCAACAAGGACAGTCACAGGGGGACGGTACATCATGGTCAGCAGTGACTGACGGGGCACCAGTTCATGTAAATGTGTACGCTCCCAACTGGGACGACACAGATTTCATGAAAAAGACCGTGGTGGAAATCCCCAACATCGACACACACCAACTGTTTGTGGGGGGGGGACTTTAACTGCATGCAGGACCCACTGACAGACCAATCGAGCCCCAGATAGGGGAAAAGAATATGCGTGTCTAGGGAACTGGGAGCATTCATGGAACAAATGGGAGCAGTGGATCCATGGTGGTTCTTACACCCGGTGTGAAGGAATTCTTGTCTCTTTCGCCAGTACACAAAGTATACTCATGGATAGACTTCTTTGCAGTGGGGAAAATCGGTGTTAACAGAAAAAATGAGGGAGGAATACTTCGTGATAGTCATCTCCGCCCATGCTCCAAATTACATGGATGTGAGGTTAGAGACAGGGGTCGGGATTCTCCCCTACCCGGCGGGGCGGGGGGGTCACGGCGTAGCGGAGTGGCGCCAACCACTCCAGCGTCGGGCCTCGCCAAAGGTGCCCCGCGCCTTTAGGGGCTAGGCCCGCGCCGGAGTGGTTGCCGCTATGCCGACTGGCGCCAAAACCGGCTGCAACGGCCTTTGGTGCTACGCCGCCCGGCATCGGGGCTGGCCGAAAGGCCTTCGCCTGCCTGCGCAAGCGCCAGTGCGTCAGCGGCTGCTGACGTCACCACCAGTGCATGCGCGGTAGGGGGGTCTCTTCCGCCTCTGCCATGGTGGAGGCCATGGCAGCGGCGGAAGAAAAAGAGTGTCCCCACAGCACAGGCCCGTCTGCCGATCGGTGGGCCCCGATCACGGGCCAGGCCACCGTGGGGACACCCCCAGGACCCCGGGGGCCCGCTCGCGCTGCCAATCCCGCCTGCACCAGAGGTGGTTTAAACCACGTCGGCGGGAGAGGTCTGTCAGCAGCAGGACTTCGGCCCATCGCGGGCCAGAGAATCGCCGCGGGGGGCCCGCCGACCAGCGTGGCATTATTCCCGCCCCCGCCAATTCCCGGGTGGCGGAGAATTCCGGCCACGGCGGGGGCGGGATTTATGCCGGCCTCGGGCGATTCCCCCGCCCTGCGAGGGGTCGGAGAATTCCGCCCAGGACATGCCCAAAGTCCCGCGATGCGGTTGGACACGGACTTCTTGGCCAACAAGTTCTTCTTCCAGAAAACATCGCAAGTCATTGATGAATATGTTATAAATAGCCAGAACAGGGAAGTCTCACCTTCCATATTTTGAGAGGCACTGAAGGTGGTGGGGGGTGAGATTATAGCCTACAAGGTATGTAGAGATAAGGAAGAAAGTGTGGCTAGGCAACAACTGATCGACTCCATTCTGCAGGCCGAAAGAAAATACTCTGAGGCCCTGACCGTAGAACTGCTGGCAGAGAGGAAAAAGCTACAAATGGACTTTAACCTGCTATCCACCAGGAAGGCAGTACACCAACTCCACCAGACACGGGAGACCTTCTATGAACATGGAGAGTAGGCTAGCCACCTGTTGGCGTACCAGCTGAGAAAGCAGGCAGCCACAAGGGAGATAGTGCAGGTAAAAGACAGCAGAGGCAAAAAGAGGTCAACCCAGCGTTTGAGGGCTGTATACCTCCGAAACCCTCGACGTGGCTGTGGGGATGAAATGGTTCCTCGATGGACTAGACATGCCAGTCATGGGAAATGATAGACGGGGGGAGCTGGAAGCACCAATAGGATTTGGAGAAATCATGGAGGCAGGGAAGGCAGCGGGGCCTGATGGGTTCCCTGTTGCGCCAATTGCGCCAGCCCTGGCCCCACACCTATGGGATATGTTCACAGACTTGCTCGCAAGTGGCACCCTGCCTCCAACGCTAACACAGGCCATGATATCATTGATACCTTAAAAAGACAAAGACCTTGAGGCACTCTCAATTACGACGCGAAAGTTAGGTCAGTAATCAAAGGCTTTAATAAGCATTGGACAATGGCAGCATCCATGAGAAGTATGCTCGCAAAATGGAGTATCATCTTAAGTACTGTTTCCCAGGGGGCGTAGCCAGAGGCGGAGTCCCCCAGGGTTCCAAGCCTCTTAAAGGGGCAGGGTATTCCGATCATCACAAGCCTCTTAAAGGGGCAAGGTATTCCGATCATCACAAGCCTCTTAAAGGGGCAAGGTATTCCGATCATCACAGACCTGAAGGAGTGGAGATCATACAGACCCATATCGTTGTTCAATGTGGACGCAAAGATACTCGCGAAAGCTCTGGCCAAGAGACTGGGGAACAGCATACCAGAGGTGGTCACAGAGGACCATACGGGCTTTGGCAAGGGTAGGCGGCTAATTGCAAACATCACGCGGCTACTGAATGTAATAATGACCCCATCTGGGGAGAGAACAGCAGAGGTGATCGTCTCCCTGGACGCAGAAAGGCCTTCGGCAGAGTCGAATGGAAGTACCTTGTTGAGGTACCGGAGCACTTTGAGCTAGAGACGTGGTTCACCTTATGGGTGAAACTTTTGTACCACATTCCCAAGGTGAACGCTCGGACCATCAGCTCTGAATATTTCCAGCTGCACAGAGGCACAAGGCAAGGATGCCCGCTGTCCCCGCTCTTGTTCACCCTGGTAATCGAACCCCTGGTGATCGCTCTGCGAGATGTGAAAGGTTGGAACGGCATCCAAAGAGGAGGTAAAGAGCACAGAGTCTCACTCTATGCGGATGACCTGCTCCTCTACGTCTCGAAACCGCAAGCAGGAATGAGAGCAATAATGAAGCTCCGGGAAGAGATGGGAGCCTTCTCGGGTTACAAACTCAACCTGGGCAAGAGTGAGGCATTCCTGGTGAACCTGAACGGGGGAGGGACAGAGCTGCAGGGTCTACCATTCAAACGTGAAGCAAATTCCCCGACCTAGGGATCCAGATAACCCATGACTGGACACGGATCCACAAGTGGAATCTGACCCGTCTGGTGGAGGAAGTTAAAAAGGACCTACAGACTTGGGATCGACTCCTGCTTTCCCTGGTGGGGAGGGTGAAGACAATCAAAATTAATGTACTGCGGAGGTTTCTCTTCCTGTTTAGATCCATGCTAATCTTCATCCCCAAGGCCTTTTTCTGCAAGATAGACAAAATGATCATGGTGTTTGTACGGGGGGGGGGGATCCCTGCGTCAAAGAGGAAAAACATGGACAACCTGCCAAATCTACAATACTACCACTGGGCAGCCACAGCCGAGAGAGTGAGGGGATGGATAAGAGAACCCAATACGGAATGGTTGAGGCTATAGGAGTCCTCCCGCAAGACAACGACCCTCCGGGCCCTCGCCATGGCAGCACTCCCATCCTTCCCGGCAAAGTATGCATCCTGCCCAGTGTTGGTAGCCACATTGAGGAAATGGAACCAAATGAGGCAGCATTTCGGTCGAACCGAGATGTTCTCCATGGCCCCCATCTGTGGCAACCACAAATTCCCGCCGGCCATGCTTGGTGCCACCTGTAAAAAATGCAGACAGGATGGGGAGAGACTAGCAGTCAGGGACTTTAACATGGGGGCCAGACGTGCAACCTGAGCGAACTGACGGAAGACCTGGAGCTACCACCAGGACAGGAACTGAGGCACCTCGAAATTAAACACTTTCTCCGCAAGGAGACTGCAAGGTACCCCAGGACCCTGAGAGACACATTACTGGAAGAGATAATAAACACGGACAGTAAAGAGGGAGTGAGCTGTGGGGACATCTATGGATAGTTGCTGGAAAGGGAAAGAATACCTGTGGAAGAATGCCTGGCGAAAAAGGAAGAAAAACTGGGGACAAAAATAGGTTGGGAACTCTGGAGAGAAACACTGAGTAGGGCCGACTCCACCTTCTCCTAAGCTAGGCTAAGCCTCATGCAGTTCAAAGTGGTGCACAGAGCTCACCTAACCGGAACCTGAATGAACAGATTCTTCCCGGAGGTGGAGGATAAATGCGAATCGTGCCAGGCTTGGCCAACCATGCCCACATGTTCTGGGCCTACCCCAGACTTGTCGGGTTCTGGACAGCCTTCTTCGAGGCAATGTTCAAGGTTGTGGGGGTGAGGGTGGAGCCGTGCCCGAGAGTGGTGGTCTTTAGGGTATCAGACCAACTAGAACTACATATGTGGAAGCGAGCTGATGCCCTGGCTTTTGCTTCCTTAATCGCCAGCCGGAGAATCCTGCTCAGCTGGCGATCAGCAGCACCACCCACAGCTGCAGACTGGATGGCAGACCTGTTAGAATTTCTCCACCTGGAGAAGATCAATTACACCATCCGGGGGTCGGACGAGGGCTTCCACAATGCGTGGGGGCTATTCATCAGCCTGTTCCAAGACCTGTTCAAAGCAAACAGGAGGGGGAGGGAGGGATGGAGGATAACTAATAAGAGCACACACAATGGAGAAGAGCAGAAGGGGGAGGAGAGAGGAGGGAGCCCCAGGGAGTCACAGAGCGAAACAAGGGGAGGAGAAGAGGGGACAGGAAGCCCCCCTGACCCCGCAAGGTCAACAATCAAAACCGCAACAGAAAGGAGCGGAGGAAGTCGGTACTAGGGAAAAACCGGATTACCAACAGGGGGCGAGGGAGGGGAGGGGGCGAGGGCAGAGAGAGGGAATAATCCTTTTTGAGTTCACTAATAAAGTCCATGGAAGTGCATCATTGCATAGAGGGAGAGAATGTTAGTGGATGGGGCGTCAATCAAGTGGGCTGGTTGGCGACAACCCTCCTGCATGTTGTGTGAGCAGCACTCATCCAAGCAATTCCATCACACTCCTGATCCGGTACATGGTATTCCCTTCACGTTTGCCCTGATGCTATGAGACTTCTTGTGGTCTGGAGGTAATGTTGAAGACACCGAGGGCAATTCCCTCCCTCTGCTGGGTCTGTCCTGTCAGGAATTGTGATGCTTGTGTCACGGACATTATCTTGAAGGTATGATTCTGTGAGCACAACTATGTCAGGCTGTTGATTGTCTGGTCTGTGGGAAAGCTCTCCCAATTTTGGCACAAGGAGGACTTTGCAGGGTTGACGTAGTTAAGTTTGCTTTTGTTGTTTATGATGCCAAGGTTGATGTTGGGTTGTTTGTCTAGACTTAGTAGACTTTGTAGCGGTATTGATACAACTGAGTGACTTGCTTGGCCATTTCAGGTGCATTTAAGAGCTAACCACATTGCTGTGGATCTGGAGTCACATGTAGGCCAGACCAGGTAAGGATGACAGATTTACATGAACAGATGAGTTTTTACGATATTATGGTCATCATTAGACTTTCCCATAGCGGGATTCAAACCCTGGTCCCCATTACTCTGGATCTCTGGATTACTAATCTTGTAATAATAGCACTACTCCACCACCTCCCGTAGTCACTACTGTCTTATTTTAGCCCTTTCACTGCCTGCTGTCCCTGGATTTAATGTGCCAATGTATGTCCCCCAGACTTTTCCATCAGTCCCACCCCCTCCGAACCATGACCTTCAGACTTTGCAAATGACCTCTGTCCTCCTGTGAAAGGCGGCTGCAAAATAGCTTTACACCTCAGAGAGACATCTCTTTCTTCAATGCTGCCAGCTTTCACCGGCCAGGGAAGTGGAGACCCATGGTCCACGCTCACCACTCACATACTTCAAAAAGTTGTGTTTGATACTGTTCAGCAACATGCAAATGACTGTTCACTGCCAGCGTAACAACCATAATCGGCTTCTCACTGTATTCATGCAGATTTGCCACCTCATTGCCTTCCCAGTGGTTATTTTATTCCTCCAGCATTTTCCACCGTCGGGATTCTGATTTGCCTGCTCCCCTGTGATTTCATGGCCCCTCCTGCCACGGAACCCATTTTGATAGCCTTGATTAAATTCCACTTCATTAAATGTGACTTCAAAATGGAAGTAGAAGGGAAGCACCTGGAGATGATACAGCAGCTAGCTTCATCTTCACAGGGGAGAAAATATTCAAGACGATCTGGGGATCCCACCAATGTTCACCAGGAACAATCAATGTTAATTTAGAAACTAGAATTATTACTGCAGTCAAATTATTTGGCCAGCTGACTATATTCACAGATTTATTTGGTAGAAATAACATGCTTAGATTTTCCGAAGGTGTGTGGCAAAGCTCTGCATGGGAGGCTGTGAAAGAAGATATGATTCAGAGAGTTAATGACAAATTAGCCAATTGGAACAGAAACAGGCTTTCCCGCAACTAGTAGAGTTCCAGTGGACCGTGCCTGAGAGCCCTGCTGTTGAAGTTACATAACCGGAATTAAATAAAAACTGTGCAATTTGTGATGGGCTGAATGGCCTCCTTCTGTTTTGTACCTTTCTGTACTTCCTTTCTTGTTAAAAGAACAACTGGTAAAACGGAACAGATGGTGAGCACAAATGACCCGGAACAATTAATTGGAATGATGAAATGGCAAACCGATTTTGAAACAGGCTTTGATGTGGATAAATTGCGCTGATGTACATATTGGAACAGGAAAAGCAAAATGTGCACTGTGAACAAGTCTCTGCTTGGTTCTGATTGTTCAATTTACTCATGGGCTGATATTGATCATGCATCCAAAAAAAATTGGCTTTCAACTCAGAGAAGCAACAAATAGAATAAGCTAATAATAATAATAATCTCTATTGTCACAAGTAGGCTTACATTAACACTGCAATGAAGTTACTGTGAAAAGCCGCTAATCGCCACACTCCGGCGCCTGTTCGGGTACACAGAGGGAGAATTCAGAATGTCCAATTCACCCAACAGCACGTCTTTCGGAACTTGTGGGAGGAAACTGGAGCACCCGGAAGAAACTCACACAGACACGGGGAGAAATTGCAGACTCTGCAGTGACCCAAGCCGAGAATTGAACGCGGGTCCCTGGCACAATGAAGCAACAGTGCTAACCACTGTGCTCCGTGCTGCCCCAGAAGTGTCCAAGAAGATGTTCATTGTGTGTTTTATCCACTGATATTTTGTGAGTGCAAGGTTGTGGTATGCCAAACATGCCACTATCATGTGGAGCATTTCTGGTTTTTGTCTCTCAACTGATTTCTTCCAATTCTGAATCGAAAGCCCTTCGAATTTTACCACTCTGTTATTCACAAGTGTATAGATATTGATGTGACAGCACCAAACATCATCATCATAACAATCACAGTAGTCCCAGAAGATTCATCACCACTCATCTAAGGAAAGGTTGGACAATAAATACCAATGTCACCCACATCCTCAAAACAAATAGAACAAAACATAGGGCTGAAAATTTGTTTGCCCCAATTATCAGGCTGATGCACCATCAATTACGCAAAGACGAGAGTAGGATGTAATCGTGGCTTTATTACACTGAGATGTGTGGCCTCCTACAGCAGCTGACAAAATGGCTGCTGTACGGGGAGCACACATATTTATACTCCGCCTACTGGGCGGAGCCAGCAGGCAGGGATCTACCCCCTTACCTGTAGTATAGGGGCTTACCGTAAAGCACCTATAACAACATCCTCATTTTACAATATATACATCAGTGGTGACTACCACATTCACCCCTTGTTAAAAAAGAGTCCAGCGGGGGTGGTGGAGAACTATATACAGGAAATTGTGTTTTAAAAGTACAGATAAAATGATAAATTCAGGCGGTCCGGTGCCTTAATCTGTCGTAGAGAGTGCCGTAGTGCTGGTGGCGACTCCGGCGGCAGCTTGGTCTTCGGAGACTCCGGGAGAATGTCAAAATCCTCTTCATCCCCGGGTGTGGGCAAGGGGAGGGTGGAGTGTCCCGGAGCGGGGGCTATGGTGGGGTGCGCCGGGGGAAGGGGGGATGGCGCCGGGTTGGATGGGGGTTGTTTGGAGAACCAGCTGGTGCCAGGTCCCTGAGGGAGACTGTGTCTTGGCGGCCTTCGGGGTATGCTACATAAGCGTACTGCGGGTTGGCGTGAAGTAGCTGTACCCTCTCAACCAACGGGTCCGCCTTGTGGAGTCGAACGTGTCTATGGAGGAGAACGGGTCCTGGTGCTGCCAGCCATGTTGGGAGCGATACCCCGGGGGTGGACTTCCTGGGGAAGGCAAAGAGACGTTCATGGGGCGTTTCATTAGTCGCGGTGCACAGGAGCGACCGAATGGAGTGAAGTGCATTGGGGAGGACCTCCTGCCAGCGGGAGGCCGGGAGATTTCTGGGCCGTAGGGCCAGCTGGACGGCCCTCCAGACAGTCCCATTCTCCCTCCCTACCTGCCCGTTTTCCCTGGGGTTGTAGCTGGTCGTCCTGCTTGAGGCAATGCCCCTGTTGAGCAGGAACTGACGCAGCTCATCGCTCATGAATGAGGATCCCCGGTCGCTGTGGAGGTAGGCGGGGAAACCAAACATAATGAAGATGGTGTTGAGGGCTTTGATGACGGTGGCAGACATCATGGGATGGCAAAGGGGAATCGGGAATATTCATCGACCACACTGAGAAAGTACGTCTTGCGGTCAGTGGAGGGGAGGGGCCCTTTGAAGTCCACGCCGAGGCGTTCAAAGGGGCGGGAGGCCTTCACCCGGCGCGCACAGTCTGGCCGGTAGAAGTGCGGTTTACACTCTGCGCAGACCTGGCAGACTCTGGTGATAGGCCTGACCTCCTCGATGGAGTAGGGCAGGTTGCGGGCCTTGATGAAATGGTAAAAATGGATGACTCCTGGGTGACGGAGGTTGTCGTGCAGGGTCCGATGTCAGTCCACTTGTGCGCTGGCCCATGTACCTCGGGATAGGGCATCGGGGGGGCTCGTTGAGCTTACCGGAGCGATACAAAATCTCATAGTTGTAGATGGAGAGCTCGATCCTCCATCTCAAGATTTTATCATTTTTGATCTTTCTCCGCTGTGTGTTGTTAAGCATGAAGGCAACCGACCATTGGTGAGTGAGGAGAATGAATCTCCTGCCGGCCAGGTAATGCCTCCAATGCCTCACAGCTTCAATGATGGCTTGGGCCTGAGAGGAGTGCTGAATTTCAGAGGCAAAAAAAAGCCACGGGTGTGCCTGCCTGGTCTGATGCATCGCTCTCAACTTGGAAAGGCAGCATCTCGTCGACCGCATGCATCGCAGCCTTGACAATGCCGGCCTTGATATGATTGAAGGCCTGGTGAGCCTCGGCTGTCAGTGGGAAAACGGAAGATTGGATGAGTGGGCGGGCCTTGTCCGCATAGTTAGGGACCTACTGGGCGTAATGTGAAAGGAACCCCAGGCACTGTTTGAGGGCCTTGGGACAGTGGGGGAGGGGAAGTTCCATGAGGGGGCGCATGCGATGGGGGCCGGGCCCCAGAAGTCCGTTCTGGACCACATAGCCGAGGATGGCTAAGCGGTTCGTGCTGAACATGCACTTCTCTTTGTTATACGAGAGGTTGAGGAGAGTGGCGGTGTGGAGAAATTTGGCAAGGTTGGTGTCATGGTCCTGCTGATTGTGGCCGCAGATGGTAACATTGTCCATGTACAGGAAGGTGGTTCGCAGTCTGTACTGGTCAACCATTCGGTCCATCTCCCATTGGAAGACCAAGACCCCGTTGGTGACGCCGAAGTGGACCCTAAGGAAGTGGTAAAGGCGGCCGTCTGCTTCGAACGCAGTGTATGGGCCGTCCACCTTACGGATGGGGAACTGGTGGTAGGCAGATTTCAGGTCCACTGTCGAAAAGACCCGGTACTGCGCATTCTGATTGACCATATCAGATATGCATGGGAGGGAGTCCGCGCCGAGCTTCGTGAACCGATTGATGGTCTGACTGTAGTCAACGACCATCCTGTTTTTCTCCCCAGTTTTGACTACTACCACTTGGGCTCTACAGGGGCTGTTGCTGGCTTCGATGATGCCTTCCCAAAGCAGCCACTGGACTTCAGACCTGATGAAAGTCCTTTCCTGGGCTCTGTACCGTCTGCTCCTGGTGGTGATGGGTTTGCAATCTGGGGTTAGGTTTGCGAAAAGGGAAAGTGGGTTGACCTTGAGGCTTGCGAGGCCGCACACAGTAAGGGGTGGTAGGAGCCTGCCGAATTTCAGGGTTAGGCTCTGGAGGTTTCACTGGAAGTCCAGGCCGAGTAGCAAGGCAGCGCAGAGGTTGGGGAGGACGTACGGGTGGATGCCGCTGAACTCCATGCCCTGGACAGTGTAATTGGCAGTATCCCCCAGTTCACCACCGAGTGGGATCCGGAGGCCAGGGAGATTCCCTGATTGGCAGGGTGTACCGCGAGGGAGCAGCGCCTTACCATATCGGGGTGAATGAAGCTTTCAGTGCTACCGGAGTGCAGCAGGCAGATCTCATGTCCATTGACCTTCACTTTCGTTGAAGCAGACGCGAGGTTGTGTGGTCTAGACTGGTCAATCATGACCGAGGTGAGACGTGGCTGGTCGTCAGTGGTTGCAGGTGATGAGCGGCTTGATGAGGTGCCCGACGGGCAGGAGTCCAGAGTCGGGCAAGATGGCGGCACCCACGAGCCGCACGTGTCGTGGGAAGGCAAGATGGCGGTGCCCTGGGGCTGCACGTGCCGTGAGGACAGCAAGATGGCGGTGCCCGTTAGTCTTCGAAGGAACAAGATGGCGGAGCCCACGGGCCGCACGTGTTGCGAGTCGAGCAAGATGGTGGCGTTGACTGGCCGCACGTGGTCTGAGGAGGGGAACATGGCGGCGCCCACTGGCTGCACGTGGTGGGTGCCAGGACAATAGCGGCGATTGAGCGGGTCTGGCAGACTGCAGGGAAATGTCCCTTCTTGCCACAGGCCTTGCAGAGGGCGCTCCGCGCTAGGCTGCGCTGTCGGGGGTGTTTTGACTGTCCACAGAAGTAGCATTTGGGCCCCCCGGGATTGGTTGGCTCCCACACGGCACAGGCATGGGGCTGGCTAAGGTCAGTCGCTGATGGGGTCCACGATGCACAGGAGGGGTGGGCCGCACGGTCGGGGACATAGGCCTGAATGTTGCGTGATGCGACCGTAAGTGAGAGCGCTAGCTTTTTGGTCGGCGCGCGGTCGAGCGTGGCCCCTTCTAGGAGGCGCTGGCAGATGTAGTCAGACCCTATGCCCGTAACAAATGCATCGCTCACCAGCAATTTTGAGTGTTCGTGGACGAAACGGCCTCACAGTCACAGTCTCTAACTAGGATGAGAAGGGCGCGCCAAAAATCTTCCACTGACTCACTGGGAAGCTGGCGCTGTGTGGCGAGGAGGTGTCTGCCATAGATTTTGTTCATCCACTGAGCGTAGTTTTCCTTCAGTAGCGCCATGGCCTGTGCGTAGGTCGGCGCGTCCTGGACGAGTGGAAAGACGTTGGAGCTCAGCCGCGTGTAAAGGATCTGGAGCTTCTGTACTTCTGGAATTGTGTCTGGCGCAGACACAATGTACGCTTCGAAACAGGCTAGCCAATGTTCAAAGTCCTTTATGGCGTTGTCTGCTTGAGGATGCAGCTGCAGGCGATCCAATTGATGCGGAGGTCCATTTCTGAAAACTCAGTAGAATAAATTGATGCACTATCAATTACGCAAAGACGAGAGTAGGATGTAATCGAGGCTTTATTACACTGAGATGTGTGGCCTCCTATAGCAGCTGACAAAATGGCTGCTGGAAGGGGAGCACACATATTTATACTCCGCCTACTGGGCGGAGCCAGCTGGTAGGGATCTACCCCCGTACCTTTAGTACAGGGGCCTTACCGAAAAGCACCTATAACAACATCCTCTATATACAATATATACATCAGTGGTAACTACCACACAGGTTTTCTGTACTGTTCGGGTCAAAGGTGTATCCACCTTATATAAATAATTATGACACTAAATTTTTCACCTCCAGCTCCAATCTCTGCTCCTTAATGCTGTCAGCGAGCTCTATGCACAACAGGAGGCCATGGCAGCATTGTTTGTCACTCATGCGGTGCAGGCAACTGCTCCTCTTAAAGCAGGCTGCCTTTTAAAGAGAGCTGCACAAGAGAACTGCTGCAACCTTTTCGAAACTGATCAGCAGGGAAAACAGAGGGATGAATAAAAATGGATGCAGTACTGGATGCATTAGTAGTGCAGGTGGCAGGGAGAAGATTCAAAATGGCCCTCAAGGACCACCCTCTGAAAAGGAAATGGGAGCTGTGAGCTGCGAAGCTCAATTTCCAGAGGATTTGGTAGCAGTGCCACAAGGGATCCAAAAACTTGACAAGGGTGGTCAATGCCAGTGAACGCATCATCAAATGACATTACCTAACCACTGTTCAATCAGCCTCTCATGCTGCACAATGCATCACACCTCCATCAGTCACCCAGCACTAGTCTCCGGCACTCAGTATTCATACCAAAAATCCAGATACCCCCCTCACCCTCACATACCTTGCAATGATGCCAATGACTCACCTCTCACTGCCTCCTCATACATCCAGTTATTCAGCTGTGACATTCACATCTCCCAGTTACGGTGATACGCAACCTCTGTTATTCTGCCCTCTCTTGGAGGATAAAGTGGCACAGAATAGAAGGGAGAAGAGAGAGCTAATGCCCTCTGAGGCAGCATGTGACATCACTGACATCACTGAGGATGATGGCACATTCCTGCATTATGCCCTTTCTTATATCCCAGCACACCTTATCTTACTATCCGGTGCTGTATAATGATCAAGCCACTCATGGTGTGGTCATGGACATCCTTCTATTGAGTTTCTGTTTTCAGACACCAGGGAACAGCCACCTGGCACAGGAGCCCCAGTAGGAAGAAAGAGAGCATAGCACAGCACAGTGAAAAGGCTATGGTACTTGATCTGACACTCGCAGCCATCAGCTCAGACTCTGACACTGTACTTGCTTTGCAGACTAGCTTACTTCAGCACATGGTGAGCCATGCATGGCCCTGGCAGAACCCAGATTGAGCATCAGTGAGCAGGTTATTGCTAAGCAAGTGCCGCTTGAGTGCACTGTTGATGACCTCCTTCCATCACTTTACTTATGATTGTAATTGGATGGGTTGGATTTGTCCTGCTTTTTGTGTACAGGACTGACCTGAGCAATTTTCCACATTGCCGGGTAGATGCCAGTGTTGTAGCTGTACTGGAACAGCTTGGCTCAAAGCCTGGCAAGTTCTGGACCACAAGTCTTCAGTACTATTGCTAGAATATTATGAGGGACCAGTGCCTTCAGCTGTTCTTGATATCACATAGGATGAATCAAAT
Source organism: Scyliorhinus canicula (assembly GCF_902713615.1). NCBI lineage: Eukaryota > Metazoa > Chordata > Chondrichthyes > Carcharhiniformes > Scyliorhinidae > Scyliorhinus > Scyliorhinus canicula. The sequence goes on along the minus strand of NC_052159.1, from coordinate 82,264,035 downwards.
TATCTGTATACTGGCAACTGTGATGCTGGGAGACTCCAGAGCAGGCCAAAATGGATCACCCACTTGGTACTTCTGGTTGAAGATTATTGCGAATGCCTCAGCCTTGTCTTTTGCCCTGATGTGTGGTGTTCCTCCAACATTGAGGGTGGGGATATATGCGGAGCCTCCTCCTCCAGTGAGTTGTTTAATTGCCCACCTTCACTCACTGCTGGATGGGGCAGGACTGCAGAGGTTAGAACTGATCCGTAGGTTGTGGGATCGCTTCGAACAGCCAATCACATGCTGCTTATGCTCTTTGACATGCCTGAGTTTTAGCTTCACTAGGTTGACACCTCCATTTTTAAGTAAGCCTGGCATTGCTCCTGGCATGCCCACCTCCACTCTTCATTGAACTGGGGTTGATTCTCTGGCTTTTTAGTAATGGTAGAGTGGGGGATATGCTGGGCCCTGAGGTTACCACTTGTGGCTGAGTGCAATTCTGCTGCTGCTGACGGCCCACAGTGCTCTCTAGAGAGATCATGATGTTTGGAGTTGAGGACTCCTAGGGCAGCTCCCTCCCAACTGTATGCCACTGCGCCACCACCTCTGTTCGGTCAGTCCTCAGCCATGGTTGAGCGACAATGGTGGGAACACAAATGCTGTCATCCTGAGAGAAGAGAGCAGGTCCACACTCTAAGATGATCTCGCCACTCCAATGGAGTGGCACCTCAACAATCCTCCAAATTGCTGACTTACTGTGAGAGTCTACATGCCTCCTTGAGCATTGAGATCCAGAATATATAATATATAAAACAAAAAAGAGTGGCTAAGGTAAATATTGGTCCTTTAGAGGATGAGAAGGGAGTTTTAATAATGGAAGATGAGGAAATGGCTGAGGAACTGAACAGGTTTTTTGGGTCGGTCTTCACAGTGGAAGACACAAATAACATGCTAGTGACTGATAGAAATGAGGCTATGACAGGTGAGGACCTTGAGAGGATTGTTATCACTAAGGAGGTAGTGATGGGCAAGCTAATGGGGCTAAAGGTAGACAAGTCTCCTGGCCCTGATGGAATGCATCCCAGAGTGTTAAAAGAGATGGCTAGGGAAATTGCAGATCCACTAGTGATGATTTACCAAAATTCACTAGACTCTGGGGTGGTCCCGGTGGATTGGAAATTAGCAAACGTGACACCACTGTTTAAAAAAGGAGATCTATCATCAAGGACGAAATAGCGAGGCATCTGGATAGAAATTGTCCCATTGGGCAGACGCAGTGTGGGTTCATAAAGGGCAGGTCATGCCTAACTAATTTAGTGGAATTTTTTGAGGACATTACCAGTGCAGTAGATAACGGGGAGCCAATGGATGTGGTATATCTGGATTTCCAGAAAGCCTTTGACAAGGTGCCACACAAAAGGTTGCTACATAAGATAAAGATGCATGGCATTAAGGGTAAAGTAGTAGCATGGATAGAGGATTGGTTAATTAATAGAAAGCAAAGAGTGGGGATTAATAGGTGTTTCTCTGGTGGCAATCAGTAGCTAGTGGTGTCCCTCAGGGATCCGTGTTGGGCCCACAATTGTTCACAATTTACATAATGATTTGGAGTTGGGGACCAAGGGCAATGTGTCCAAGTTTGCAGATGACACTAAGATGAGTGGTAAAGCGAAAAGTGCAGAGGATACTGGAAGTCTGCAGAGGGATTTGGATAGGTTAAGTGAATGGGCTAGGGTCTGGCAGATGGAATACAATGTTGACAAGTGTGAGGTTATCCATTTTGGTAGGAATAACAGCAAACAGGATTATTATTTAAACGATAAAATATTAAAGCATGCCGCTGTGCAGAGAGACCTGGGTGTGCTAGTGCATGAGTCACAGAAAGTTGGTTTACAGGTGCAACAGGTGATTCAGAAGGCAAATGGAATTTTGTCCTTCATTGCTAGAGGGATGGAGTTTAAGACTATGGAGGTTATGTTGCAATTGTATAAGGTGTTAGTGAGGCCACACCTGGAGTATTGTGTTCAGTTTTGGTCTCCTTACCTGAGAAAGGACATACTGGCACTGGAGGGTGTGCAGAGGAGATTCACTAGGTTAATCCCAGAGCTGAAGGGGTTGGATTATGAGGAGAGGTTGAGTAGACTGGGACTGTACTCGTTGGAATTTAGAAGGATGAGGGGGGATCTTATAGAAACATTTAAAATTATGAAGGGAATAGATAGGATAGATGCGGGCAGGTTGTTTCCACTGGCGGGTGAAAGCAGAACTAGGGGACATAGCCTCAAAATAAGGGGAAGTAGATTTAGGACTGAGTTTAGGAGGAACTTCTTCACCCAAAGGGTTGTCAATCTATGGAATTCCTTGCCCAGTGAAGCAGTTGAGGCTCCTTCATTAAATGTTTTTAAGGTAAAGATAGATAATTTTTTGAAGAATAAAGGGATTAAGGGTTAAGGTGTTCGGCCCGGAAAGTGGAGCTGAGTCCACAAAAGATCAGCCATGATCTCATTGAATGGCGGAGCAGGCTCGAGGGGCCAGATGGCCTACTCCTGCTCCTAGTTCTTATGTTCTTATGTTCTTAATAGCAGTTGTCTGTGCCTGGATGTCAGCTGCCAGGATCTCACTGATACATTGCAAAGACTGCCTGTGTTGCAGTGGAAACTGAGACAGTGACCAGCAGAGACTCCATTCTGGATCAGTTTAGCAATGCAGATATCTACCACCTCCAAAGAATGAACGCAGTGTTCTCCACAATGCCCTGTGCAATTCTCCTATCCAGTGCCTGAAGGGATTTTGTTGTACTGTTGCCATGTCTGGGCATTCACAACCATTGCTACCTGCTCCCATTCCCTTTGCAGAGATAATCCTCATGGGCATTCTGCTTCTGCTGGAATCATGAGGTAAGATTTTACCCATCACTGTCCCTCCCACTCCCATGGCAGATTAAGAGTTGGGTAACTGATAAAATGATGGAAGCAGCACAAGCAGAAGACCTCATGGAAACACCCCCGCTCCAAACACTGTCACCTAATAGACCATATCTTCATCCGGGAAAGGGACTGCAAAGACGTCCACATCACCCTCACCACGACTGGAACCGACGACTGCTGGACTGACCACTGACTAACCCCCTTTACCATCTCCATCATCCTGGCCCCAAACCTACACAGGCAAGAGAAACACTGCTGCAGGAGACTCAATATTGCTGGGCTCAAAGACACTGAGAAGAAAGGGCTATCAGTCGGTGCCTCACAACTAACCTGCTGAAAACCAATGAGCCAGAGCCACAGAATCGCCACAGCGCCTGGTCCGCCTTAAAATCCATCATACTCAGCACCTGTGAGGAGACACTCGGGCTCTCGACCAGGAAACACCAAGACTGGTTTGATGAGAATGATCAGGAGCTCCAGGATCTCCTTGACTTCAAACGTAAGGCGCTCCTGAACTGACAGCTCCACCAAAACCCAAGTGAGAGGAAACGAGCCTCTAGGCAACTGAAGGCCGAGATGCAACAGAGAACTTGTGAACTAAGGAGCAGATGGTGGGTGGAAAGAGTGCAGGAAACTCATCAACTCGCCAGCAACCACGATGTGCGCAGCTTCTTCAGTGCAATTAAAAAACTCTACGGTCCGACTACCCAGGGACCCACCCCACTGAGAGCAACTGAGAGCCAAAAATGGAGAACCGCTCATCAAAGATAGAGAGGCAGACAATGTCCGCTGGAGAGAGCACTTAGAGGGCCTCCTCAACCAAAACTAAGCCTTTGACACAAGTACACTCAACACCATCCCACAACACACTCCCCACCACCATCTCAGTGCAACCGCAACTTGCCATGAGGTCGAAAAAGCCATCCGACAGCTGAAGAACAACAAGGTCTCTATTGCAGATGGAATCCCTGCAGAAGTATCAAGATGCAGCAGAGAGGCACTCTTGACAAGAATCCAAAACGTCATCACCCTTATCTGGAAAGAAGAGAGCATGTCGGACATCTTAGAGATGCCTTAATTGTGACCATCTTCCAGAAAGGAGAGAGGTCTGACTGCGGAAATTATAGAGGGATTTCCCTACACTCCGCCATGGGAAAGGTCATCGTGGGAATACTCAACTGCCTCCTCCCAGTGACTAAAGAGCACTTCCCTGAGTCTCAGTGTGGCTTCTGCCCATCAAGAGGCTCAATGGACATGATCTTCAGTGCGTAACAAATCCAGGAAACGTGCAGGGAGCAGCATCAACCTCTGCACATGGCCTTCGATCTCGCAAAGGCCTTTGACTCAATCATGAAGGACTGTGGATCATCCTCCTGAAATTCGGCTGCCTGCAGAAATTCGTCACCATTCTCTGCCTGCTTCATGATAACATGTAAGCCACGGTCCTCTCTAATGGAACCACCACAAACCCAATACGTATGCAAACTGGAGTCAAATAGGGCTGTGTCATCGCACCAACGCTCTTCTCCATCTTCCTCGCAGCAACACTCCACCGCGTCACCCTAAAGCTCCCCTCTGGAGTAGAGCTAATCTACCAGAGAAGCAGGAAAATATTCAATCTCCGACACCTCCAAGACCAGTCCAACCTCTGTCATCAAGCTGCATTAGGCAGATGACGCCTGTGTGTGCGCGCATTCAGAGGCCAAGCTACAAACCACCATCGACATATTCACTGAGGCATATGAGAGAATCATCAATCCAATGCACCATTGGCTGGTGGGGGGGGAGCCAGCGTGGGTGCGCATGGAGGCGGCTTCGTGTGTGGGCACAAGTGTAGGGGCACTGGTGACGGTGCCCCTGCCGTTACCGCCGGCGCGGAACTCCACCAGTGGTGGTGGTGGCCCTGAGAGTCTGGGGGCAGTGGAGGAGGCACGTGGGAGCAGAGGGGGCATCGGTGTGGTCCCCAATCTGCGACAATCGTAGGTTTGCCCCGGGGAGGACGGATGGGGGGCTCTGTATTTGGTGGAGAGCAGGGATAGAGAGAATGGGGGACATGTTCTTGGAAGGTAGCTTCCCGAGTATGAGGGCGCTGGAGGAGAAGTTTGCACTGGCTGGAGGGAATGAACTCCGATATTTACAAGTACGGGATTTTTTGCGGAGGCAGGTACCAACCTTCCCACTCCTGCTGTTAAGGGGGATTCAGGACAGGGTGGTCTCTAGAGGATGGATAGGGGAGGGGAGTATCTCGGGCATATATAGAGAGCTTATGGGTCCGGAGGCTATGCAAACCGAGGAGCTGAAGCAAATGTGGGAGGAGGAGCTGGGGGGAGAGATGGGGGAGGGCCTTTGGGCAGACGCGTTAGGAAGGGTCAATGCTACCGCAACATGTTCCAGGCTCAGCCTGATCCAATTTAAGGCTGTTCACCGGGCTCACATGACAGTGGCCTGGATGAGTAGAATCTGTGGGGTGGAGGACAAATGTGCGAAGTATGCAGGGGGGCCAGTGAACTATGTCCACATGTTCTGGGCATGTCCAAAACTGAGGGGATTTTGGCTGGGGTTTGCTGACACCATGTCCATGCTATTGAATATAAGGGTGGTAATGAGTCCAGGGGCTGGTTTAGCTCACTCGGCTAAATCGCTGGCTTTTAAAGCAGACCAAGCAGGCCAGCAGCACGGTTCGATTCCCGTACCAGCCTCCCTGGACAGGCGCCGGAATGTGGCGACTAGGGGCTTTTCACAGTAACTTCATTGAAGCCTACTCGTGACAATAAGCGATTTTCATTTTCATTTCATTTCATTTTTCAAATGGCGATTTTTGGGGTATTGCAGGACCCGGGACTCCAGGAGGAGAAAGAGGCACACATTCTGGCCTTTGCCTCCCTGGTAGCCCAGAGATGTATATTGCTGGCATGGAGGGACTCCAAGCCCCCGAAATCGGAGACCTGGCTTTCAGACATGGCTGGCTTCCTCTGCCTGGAGAAGATTAAGTTCGCCATGAGAGGGTCTCAGCTGCGGTTCACCCGGAAGTGGCAACCATTTGTCGACTTCTTCACAAAGAACTAATTGTCAGCAGAAAAGGGGGGGGGGGGGGTAGGCTAGCGTAGGTTAGGGGGGTAAGTAATGGCAAGACCTGCAGGAGAGGGTGGTGGAATTTGAACTATGTATATATTTCTCTTGTTATTTATATTGCTGATTCTGTTGCGGGTAAAATGCCAAAGAAAATACCTCAATAAAACGTTGATTTTAAAAAATCCAATCCACCGGTGCAGTCTTCAGATGCCTGAGGAAAAGAATTCTTGAAGACCGAGACCTCGAACCCCGCACCAAGCACATGGTCGACAGAGAATCCATGGTCCCTGCTCTCCTGTATGCATCAGAAACATGGACAATGTGCAGGAGACACCTCAAATACCTGGATAGATATCACCAACACTGCCTCTGCAAAATCTCGCAAATCCACTGGCAAGATAGGATGAGCGTCCTCTCACAGGCCAATATCCCCAGTATCGAGGCACTGGGCATGCCAAAAGCAAACGATCATTAGGAGGGCACAAGAAACACGACAAGGACACGCTGAAAGCTTCCCTAAATACATACAACATCGCCATTGACACATGGGAATCGCTTGCCTTAGTAAACACAAATTGGAGAAAAAGCATCTCAAGCATTGCAGGTTTGATTATGTGGAGGCCAAGCGTAAACAGCGGAAAGAGAGAGCAGAATCCAGAACGTCCCACCCACCTCACTAAAACACCACCTGCCAAACCTGTGGCAAAGTCTATGGATCCAGGATTGGATTATTCAGCCTCCACAGAACCCAGCTCCCCAGAGTGGAAGCAAGTCATCCTCGACGCTGAGGAACAACCCAAGAGAGGGTCGAGAAACAACCAGATGGCTGTACAACACAGTGCTGCCCAGGGAAATACGCCAGCAGTGTAAAAGGTACCAATCAGAGGCAGGTGGCCAATTAAAGGTCCAATTGAGGACCATCTTTCCATGTCACTGGCATTTTATTGGCCATGTGGGAAGGACCCCAGCTGCATGGAGGCATCTTCGAGCCTCCAAGATGGAGACATTAGAGCCGCAGACTCCTAGGCCCAGGGAGGGAGCTGCCAGGGGCAATTGACAGCCCAGCAGCTTGAACACCATAACTGGAAGTTCTCCCCCTCCAGGCTCGATTCCCTGCCTTCACCCCTTGCAAGGCCATCTCCCGATGAAGGTGCCATCTTGTTATCCTTGTTGTGTGAGCAGTGGAAGCGTCTTTCAGTGGTCGTGCTGAGGCTGCAGAGATTACAGACCTATGGTTGGGCCGGTGGCGTGGTGAATGTTTAATTGGATGACAGACATGGAAACAGCCAATTAGCAGGTAAGCACACAAGAAAATTGCCAAGCCAGTCCTGCAGCCCAGTATTGCATGCTCGAACCCCACTTTGGTCCCAACATCAGGACTTACCAACTTCTGGCCCCGTCCCCCTTGCCGGTGTCCTTTCTGGCCTGGGTCTTTCAACACAACGACTTCAGTGCAGCATTGCTGACTTGGGGATCCCTCTCCTTTCCTTGGTGTGTTGATGCTGAATAGGAAAAAGCAAAAAAAAAGCAGTTCCAGTGTGTTGCTGCAACTTTCCTTTTACTTGTCCTGGGACTTGAAAAAGGGGAAATGTGGTTTATTACTCCTCTGCCCCTTAAGAGTGTGCAGAGGCTACCTGCACTGAAATGGGGCTGAACAGGAGACATTTGTGATCACGCTACAATTCTGGGAATGATAGGGGTGCACAGTTTTGTACCATCCCCACCTCATTTATAAAGGGCGCGGGCAGGGTGAGAATTTTATGCCTTTCTTTCCTTATTCAAGATTATACTAGATACATACTAGACCACAGTAATCTGTAATTCAATAATTGAAACAGAAAGTTCTGTAAATATTTTCATACTTTTGATCAGGGAAAGAATTTAAATTAGATCCAAAAATTGCTTCATTTTGTCATTTATTTAATGTCACAAATATATGTTCTTCTATCTTCATCATAATAACAAGGACACATCTGGGAAAGCATTTTGCACAGTCCCAGTTTTCTGTATCACCCTCCAGCAAGGAGAAACACAACTTGCCCACACCAACCACATTTCTTTTAGTTCATTTGTTTTGCTGAAAGCTCTTATGCTGTTTCTCTACCAGTAATACCTATGACCGATCCAATGTGAAATGAGTTGTTATGGTAGCCCTGGTGGGTATCAATTGCCCTAAAGGGTGTTGCGAACACTTACACTCCTCCCACAGCCTCAAGAACAGTATGCTGGGAAATATCCAGTGTTAAGACTTAAGCCTATTCTTTCATCGTGATTATTTAGTCTGATATTGGGTAAGCTTTAGTCCTTCGACTCTTTATATTTTTATATTTATATTTTTATCCTCAGCCCTTCTCCTTAGAGCTAGAGGCATATCTTTATATAACATCACAAATTTAGTTGCCGCTTTCCAAATAATCTGAAGGCGATTGATGTTTGCTAAGCGAACCTCTGACCTTGCATGCCATTGCTTACATTTAAGTGGTGCCTTTGTGGCTGACAAACAGAGTAAGTGGAACGAAGGTCCTGTCATGGTGTGATCCCTACCTTTCAACCAACCAAAATGATTAATTCTTCACCGAACTGCTTTTGATAAGAGAGAACAATGAAAGAACTGCTATTGTCTGCAGTCAAAAACACACTTTATGTGTGGCTTTAAAAGAGTGTAAATAGACATATAGACACAGACATATAAATGAAAGTGAGAGGGAAAATTTTCATTCACTTTTTCCAGATTTTATTTTGCCTTATTCCTAACAGTAAATAGCTCAGCACAAGAAATTTTATTGCCAAGGGACATTGTAAATTTGCTGTGATTTATTGAGCGATTTTCCTTCATCCCTAAGCAACAGCTACAGGGCAGTTAGCTGTCTGGTTTTGGTATTCCTTCTTTGTGATAAATTGGTCCGACAGAACAGCCATTATTTCACTGAAAAGCAAACCTATTGTGTACCACTGTTAGACATGTCTTGTCAGAATAGCTCAACAGATAACATACACAAACATTGTTCAGCCCTTTCCATCACATCAACAGTAAAAGGAAGAAAATTGGAAGATGTAGAATTCAGTGATCAAGGCATCAACATTACAATTAAAATGCATGCCAGCATACAGAAAAATATTGTCGTCATTGTATGTTTAATGGCACAGATACCTCTGGGACACAATTTTTGATCCCATCGAATCCAAATATTGACTTTCAGGAAGTATTCATTCACATCTTAAATGTACTTATTGATAGCAGGGTGCATTATCCAAGTCCTCCCACTGGGTAGTTCGACCAAAAAAGAATTTACAGGGGAAGAGCTCAAAGTTAGACATGTTATACTGCAACTTGCTGAAAGTGGCTTGAGTTGCTCACTTGGACAAAAATATTAGTATACTTTGGGTGTCAGATGGTTCACGAGGAGCCTGTCCCACATTGATTTGAATTCACGTCAGCTACAGTAACTGGTGAAAAGATTCATTATAAAACTACATACTGGATAACCTGGGAATGTTGAAATTTCATCTTGCATCTTTTTCACAGTAGGAGAGAACAAAGCCTCACGCTGCACTTTGATAGCATTAAAAATGAGCTGCTCGGGTAATAGGAATCTCTGCGTGCTTCTAAACATGTGCACAGCTCTTTTGTTGCTCGTCCTGTTATTACCTGAAGAAACGTGTAGCTAATAATATAACTCCAGTCTGCAGACGGCACATTAGGCTTCACGGATATTAGGCTGAAGCAAGTAGCTGCAACATAATTGCAACCTTAGATGATTTGTCAAAGACAAAGAATAAGGAACCCACTAGGATGCTTCAAATGTATAGCAGCTGTGGTTCAGTGCTAGCTCCCCCATCTCTGAGACAAAAGATTTGTCCCATTCCAGAGACTTGAGTACATAATCGGATGAAAGGTCATCATGACCTGAAACATTAACTCTGCTTCTCTTGATAGATGCTGTCTGACCTGTTTGTGATGATATGCATAAAGCAATTTTGTATATAATATTATACACGACCTCCAACCAGCAGGTGGCATTGTGGCAGTGTAAGTCTACCATGCGGCTCTGTGCCTCGAGGCCGTGGGGAGCATGTCGTGTTGGTGGATAGACGTATTTTGCAGTAGCTCTATAATAGTTAGTTAGTGTTAGTAGTTTGTTATTTATAAATGCTGGAAGTATTTGGCTCATCTGGCAGCATCTATGAAGAGAGAAACATACCAGCCGTGACCTTTCATCAGATGAATAAGTGTGCAAGGAATGCATGGCAAACACTTGCAGAGTGCTAATATATGCTGTCAAAATACTTTATTTGTTTTAACTCTTTGGTTTCAAATAATCTGTGCATACATTGCATGGCAAATATAAATTAGAAGGTGAGATTAAACAAAGAGAGACATCATGAATGCTGGAAATCTGAAATCAAAGTAGGAAATACAAAAGTTAGTCAGTATCTGAAAGGGAATGAGAGATTAGCATCCGGCCCTCATCAGAATATCTGCGAAAAATATAGAAAAGATTTGGCAATGGTGGAAAGAGGAAGAAGCAGAATAGGGACAGGTGGAGGAAGCATCATGTAACACGGCCAGCTTGAAGGCTTTAGCTGCTGCCCCACTCCCATATACACTAGGGAGGTTTACAGAAAGTCCGGTGGTGGCATCATCCTTAAAAATCAGGAGCCAATTGAGGCGACATTTTGGTTCAGGAACCATGTCGGTGCTAGCCCCTATTTATGGAAACCACCGATTCACTATGACAAGATTAGATATAACATTTAAACAGTGGCATAAAGCGGGATTGAGACAAGTAATAATAATAATCTTTATTATTGTCACAAGTAGGCTTACATAAACACCGCAATGAAGTTACTGTGAAAACCCCCTAGTCTCCACATTCCGCCGCCTGTTCGGGTACACTGAGGGAGAATTCAGAATGTCCAAATTACCTGACAGCCCGTCTTTCGGGACTTATGGGAGGAAACCAGAGCACCCGGAGGAAACCCACGCAGACACAAGGAGAACGTGCAGACTCCGCACAGACAGTGACCCACGCTGGGAATAAAACCTGGGACCATAGTGCTGCAAAACCACAATGCTACCCACTGTGCTACCGTGCCAGTATTCTTAGAAGGTAGATTTGTGAAGTCTGAAGAATTGAGGGAAAAACACAAAATGCAGAAAGAGGAGAAGTTTAAATATCTTCAGTTATAGAATTTGACTTCAATTATGCAATTTGGTGAAAAAGGAATTGCCCTCTTTACCTCGACTCCCAGATAACAACCTCCTTGATAAATTGCTGTTACCAGATCATTTGGGAGATGGGAAAATTACTAACATTTATAGATGGCTGATGGACACAAAGAAAACGCCGATTGAAGAAATAAAACAAAGTAGGAGAAAGAGTTGAATATGGAATTGGAATGGGGACTATGGAGTGAAATTATGCACAGGATCAATGCTACAGCTTCATGTGTTCAAGGTAGTACATTGGACCCAAATGACACAATAAATAATGAGCAGATTCTTCACAGAAGTAGAAGATAAATGTGAGAAGTGCAAAGCAGGACCAGATAACCATGTCCACATGTTCTAGTCATGGCCACGATTAGTGAGGTTTTTTGGACCTCGGTGTTTAAAACATCAAAAATTGTGGAGGTGGAAACATTACCAAGACCTCTTGAAGCAATTTTTGGACTATCAGAAATACCAGGAATAATGGAAGGGGAAGGGGCTGATGTGGTGATTGATTGCCCGAAGGCAAATTTTATTAGAATGGAAGTCATAAGATCCACCAAAAATACCAACATGACTGGAGGATCTTGTGGAATTTCTTAACGTTGAGATAATTAAGTTGCCATTTGTAGCTCAGGTGGGGAATTCTGAACGAGATGGAAACTATTTTTGTCCGTATTTACAGATCTATTAGTTACCAGCGGGTAAAGGGATTGGGGAAGGGGCAATGGGATAAAGGGGGGAGGAAAATGGGGAATGTTTTAATAGAAATAAGAGGAAAAAATCTCAAATTAGGAAGATTATATTTTGTTTATTTAATTATTCATTGTTTATATGTTGTTATGTATGTTCCTTATTTGAATAATAGTATTTTTAAAAAGAATATCAGCAGCCCAATTATATTGAAATTAGCTATTACGAAACAAGACTGTTAAGAAACCAATAGATGAAGTTTAAAAAAGTCTAATTTCAGTGAATCAATTTATTGAATAAAATGTTTTAAATGAGTGAATATAGAGCCAAATATTGCTCTCAGCGGTGAATGAACTGGCTCCAGCCATTCATTAAACTTCCTCACAAACTTTCTATGGAAGTTTGTAATGATAATGAGCCATACAATGTGCAAAATTTTCTGATTTTTTTTTCTCTAAAAGTGCTGGCTCTAGCAAGAAAATAGGGATTCAGCTCCCTGGCTGCACAGCTGGCTTTTCTCGCCAGATACTGCAGAACGTAGAGAACAAAAATGCTGTGGACATCTCTGCCTTTGTCACGCTGGTGGGACAGGGCCTGATAGAACCAGCAATGTCAGTACTCGAGGGCACTGTGATCTGTGTTAAAAGAAATACTCTCCCCTCCCCCATGGATATGGGAAACCCCCCCCACAAACACACCAATGTGACACCCCCATGGAAGTGGAATCTCCTCCCACGGGCTACAGTTATTTTGTACACCCAGTGGGTTTCCTGCGACTGCTTCACGTTTTTAAGTACCTGTTACAAAACTCGCCAACATGACATCAGGTCGACAAGGGGAGAAAGTCTAAATGGGGAGGAACAAGCCATTTAATTATCTTATAATTTCTTAATATGTATTTAAATGAGGTTCCCACCACAAAAGGGACATCACCAACGAGAAACCTGTTTTCTGAGTCTCATGAGATTTAGCACCTATGTTGTCATTTGTGCTCTTGGTGAACGTGGGAGCAAAATTGCCCCCAATGTCTTATTGTGAATGTGAGTTTTTATAAGATGAATATGTTTTTGGAATGTCTTTTTAATTTAATGTAAAATGGGATAGTGAAGAGAGACATGTGATCTGTTCCAAATTCGACGTGACAACAAGCCTGGGTGACTTGGTTATCAAGGGGACTGGGGGCCCAAGTCAAAAGTTAAGAGTAAGGTGCAGCAAGTTCACATCTGAAACAAAGGCAAGGACATCTGGAGCTGACTGGAGGCAAAAGTTCGACTTTGGGTTTTCAGACAGACAGAGAGAGGTCTCACAGAAAGACATAAGGCTGCAGCTACAGTGGTTAACAGAGTGGGGAGGGCAGTCTTTCTGTGGATTACAAGACAGAATGCGAAAGGGAAGGCACTGTCTGGTCTAAAAGAGGCATCCTCACATTCCAGCAGTTTCATAAACTCAAGTTCCTGATTATCTCAGCACCAGGTCAGTTACAAGAAATAGAAAGATTCTTGCTAAGCAAGGATGTAAAAGGTTATAGGGAGTAGGCAGGAATGTGAAGTTGAGGGTTACAATCAGCCATGATCTTATTAAATGCTCGAGCAGGTTTAAGGATCCGACTGACCCACTCCTGCTCCGAATTCATACGTTCAAATGTTCAATGCCAGGTCTATCAGTGAGATAAACTCTGGAGGAGGAACTGGCCAGCATGTCCAGTAACTTTCTGATTACTTGAGTGTCACGGAGACACAGTGGTTAGCACTGCTGCCTCACGGCACTGAGGACCCGGGTTTGATCCTGGCCCCGGTCCACTGTCCGTGTGGAGTTTGCACATTCTCCCCGTGTCTGCATGGGTCTCACCCCACAAACCAAAAAGATGTGCAGGGTAGGTAGATTGACCACGCTAAATTGCCCCATAATTGGAAAAAAAATGAATTGGGTACTCTCAATTAAAAAAAAACTGTCTGATTTCTCTGTTTAGTTGATATCAATTTCTGGGCACCAAGATGACTTACATTGGACTCAGAATGTTAACTTTGTTTTCTCCCCACAGATGCTGCCAGTTGTTAGTTTGGCAGTTTCTTTTTAGCTGTGGTTTTATTTTCAAATAAAAATATTAAGGTTTAAAACAAGTTTAATTTTAAAACCAATTCGATCTAAAAATTTTCACATATCATTTAATATTGTTTCTTAATATCTTTGTAGCCCAGTTATAAATGCATCACCGTTTAAATTATTAGATTTGTTGCAAATATTTTGAACTTTGGTGCATAATATTTACATCTTGAAAATAGATAATCTGATTAAGATTATCCGATATATTTGTAACTGACCTGAAAGCCCATACCCGGTCATTCAGGCCTGAAATGTTAACTCTGTTTGTCTCTCCACAGATGCTGCCAGATGTGCTGAGTTTTTCCAGCATTTTCTGATTTTAGTTCAGATTTCCAGTATCCGCAGTATTTTGCTTTTATATAAGTAATGCTATCGCTTTCGAATCAGGGCATTGAGAGTAGTCCATTCGCTTTAGTGGATTCCCAACAACACAATGATGAAAAAGCCAATACTGTTCTAGTTACTGTATGGCATACAAATAAAATGGGGGAACTCTTTATGCTGATTGTGAGCACTGGCTTTTCACCATGAGATTGAGGTTCAAATCCAGTCTGGGTTGATGGAATGAAAGCGTCATCTCGCCACTGGGTGTAAAAGTCTTAGCCTTGATCTTGCAGAGACCACAGTGCGGTTGGTGTGAGAAGAATGCCAGATAGTGCAACATGGAAGGATTGTTTTATCTCTGCTCTTAGGCCATCTGTAGTCCCTCTGTGTCCTGGCAATGCAGCCCTGGAAACAATGGAACATTAAACAGAAATGACAAATTCACTCTAGAGAGCCTCATAGTTGCTGTTTCCTGGGATATCAGCCTGAGTTTTCCAAGTTTGTTTTGGAGAATCAAAGAGGCAAGTGGATAACTTTGAAACCCCACAGCCCTCCTGCACAATTGACAATTTGAGTATTCTGCAAAGACGACCTCTTCATAGTGGAATATATCATGGTTCCATTTGGCATAATTTAGAGAAAAAACATCTGTTGCTCCTCATCTTAATTAAAATGTTACCATCCGTGGTTGCCATGTAGAATGCGACAGAAAGATGGGGTGGCTGTAGGAGGGTACAAAACAACTAGAATAGGTGTCTTGGTCCTAATGTGGGTTTGACCTACATCAGGAGGAGCTGATATGTACAAAACAGCTCGTATAAACTGCATTATGGAGATTTTAGATCTGATGACTTTCAAGATAACAGGCACAGGAAAGACCAGAGTGATTTCTGTCGGGTAGAGAAAGGTCAAATTGTGATCAGAAGGATAATTATGACTGTGATCTTTATTTTTGGAATTTTGTATCAGTATTTGTACGAGGCCCCAGCTGCTCTGTGAGCTATAAAAAGGATTGTAAATTGTAGTTTTATGTGAACACGAGGCAAATTCTAGGTTGGATTTGAAGAAACAACTGCCAAACTCAAGAATGGTACTTTTCATGCGGAATTTGGTATAAGTGAGCCTGTAAACCTGACAACTTGTTATACACTTTCTTGATTACTGTAATAGATCAGACTGACACCTGTTTCTTCCTTCTCTCTGTCTCGCACCTCAAATTACACTGAGCCCTCGAATAAAGGGCATATTTTATTTGCAGCTTCCTATCAGTTCCATCCTTAACCTTCATGTGCACAGTTAGCGGCATTAACCCGTTGTGTCCCGATGGTAATAGCATAAATACTCCGTTAAAAATGGAATAACTGGAATTCCAGTCAAAAAGCCCAAAATAAGTCAATATATAAAAATATAAGATAATAAATCATGCATTGTCTAATTGATGGTCTGCCCTGTGCTAATTGTACCTGCTATAGTTCTCCACACTCCAGGCAACTGCTTCAGATTTTTGTTCATGGTGGATTATTTATTGGATATTTTCTTGCTGATTATTGTGCAAAGGCGCTGAGATTAACTATGAGCTGGTTCATTAAGTTGCAGAGAATGTACATTACAATCTAAATGTCACCTGTGCTTGTCGTTTGTTCTTGTAGAACAAAAGATAGTTTATTGTGCTAATATCTGTTGAGTGCATATTCATTAGTGTAATTTATTGATCCTGATAGGTGTCTGATTAAGTATGGGTGGGTAACCTCCAATTACACGTTTCAAACTTCAAAGGACTTCAGAGAGAAATGTAACTGGTAAACTGCTTTTGGATTTAAGGATATAAGCATCCACATTTCAACGTTCGCGTGTATGTTTGAGATGAAAGAAAGAAAAACTTACATACATATAGTGCTTTTCACAACCATTGGACGTATCAAAGTGGTTTATAGCCAATTAAATACTCTTGAAACTATGCGCATGATTCTCCGGCCTCGTAATAATAATAATCTTTATTGTCACAAGTCGGCTTACATTAATACAGCAATGAAGTTACTGTGAAAATCCCCTAGTCACCACATTCCGGCACCTGTTCGGGTACACGGAGGGAGAATTCAGAATGTCCAATTACCTAATAGCAGGGGCTGGATTCTGCACCGGCGGGATGGTCCGTTATGGCAGCTCGGGGGTTTCCCGACGGCGTGGGGTGCCCCACAATGGGAAACCCCATTGATCAGCCGGCATAACGGAGCGCCCGCGGGCAGGGTGAAACAAAAATGTGGCGTGACAGGGCAGAGAATCCAGCCCCACGTCTTTCGGGAATGGTGGGAGGAAACCGGAGCAACCGGAGGAAATCCACGCAGACACGGGGAGAATGTGCAGACTCCGCACAGATTGTGACCCAAGCCAGGAATCGAACCTGGGACCCTGGAGCTGTGAAACAACAGTGCTAACCACTGTGGTACTGTGCCACCATTTACGCTCTCGCTCGAGCGTAACAAGGCCGGTAGCTAGCTGGAGAGGCCAAAAATGAGATACGTGCCAGGCGCCAAACAGTTTGCGATGCGTCTGGCCCATTCCCATAGGCAAAATCGGTATCTCACCGCAGCGAGGTGGGAAACCAATTATCATCACTTAAGCTCCATTTGCTTTCAAATAACCACCCCTTATCCAACGGCCTCCCGCCATACACCGGCCTCTCCCGCAAGTGTTCACGTTGGCGCCGAATAGTACTCCTTTTTCAAAATAGGAACCTGGCAGAAGGGTTTTTGTGGGGAGGCGAGGAGGTCAGTAGCCATCTTTGCTCACCGGCAAAGAAACCGGGGGCGCTGGGCTTCCTGCCTCATTGCTTGGTGGGGCAAGAGGGACTCTCAGTTGGGGGTGGGGAACACTCTGCAGGGGTGGGCCACCATGGCAGGGTGAGCTTGGGGGGGCAACCACTCACGGCACCACCATGCCAATACCTGGATCATGTTTACCCATTCTGGGGGCAACCCCTGTACCTGCCCGTCTGCCCAATGACCACCCATAAGCCCCACCGACTGCTGAGGCCTCTGGCTGGGCAGCTGAAAGCTATTGCTCATGAATTGGCAATCATGGTTCAGTGAGCACTTCACACATGCCAAGTGGAACCCCACGGGGGAGCAGGCCATGTAGCATATGGGGGTCATTGCTTAGCATCCCAATCACACCCTGATGCTTGGACACTGCGGGAGGCAACACCACGCACACAACATCCGAACACCCAGGGGATGGGGCACAGCTCCGTGAACATGCCCATGGCCGGAGGGTATGGGAACACCACGGGGAGGGGGGGAATGCCTGAGAGATGGACAAAGGGTCCGGAAGTCAGCCCAGATCATGGAAGGAAGTGACAGAGGCAACATAATGGTTGTGTGTGTGGCGCTAACAATTGTACACAAAGACTTCAGTGAAGTACAAGAGAGGCTTTATTGCTGTGAGATGCTATTCCTCCGGCGGCAGCTGTAGAATAGTATCTCAGTGAAGCTAGTGCATATTTATACACAAGCTCCCTGTGGGCGGAGCTAGCCGGCAGGGGCTTACCGGAGAAACCTGTATTATAGGTACAGCCATACATCCCCCGACTGCAAGCACACATATCTACAGTGGTTGTATCACCACAGGGGGAAAAGGTGTTTAATGTGTTGTACAAGCCCCACTCCCGATGGTGCTGACCCCCACCCCCAAACCCCCATCCCCACCCCCTACCTACACCCCCCACCCTACTCCCCCCTCCCCCGGTGCCCTCAGTGATCCTCAACGTGCTTGGCTCTCCTAGCTCTACCACTAAATCTTGGGATTTTCCCAAGATGCACATCATAGGTGGAGGCAGCCAGCTGCTTACCTCGTCCCATGGCCTTTGATGCCCCTGGCCGGCGTCCTCTGGGGGCTCTAGGGCTGGAGGGCCCCGGCTCACTTCCTGATTGGTTCCCATAGGGCCTGGGGTTCTCCTTGGGATGGAGGGGCAGGTGGTTCGATCCCCAGGTGCCCCTGCATCACCCGGCTCTGCCAGCCCTGGTGATTCCCAACGGTCTGCACCATAGCATCAATGCTATCAGCGATGCTCCTCAGTGACTGGGACAAGCTCTGCAGCACCTCAGCCAGGCCCACCTGTGACTGGGACAGACCCACAGTGCCTCAACCATGCCTATCTGACAGCAGGACATGTCCCACCGAACCTTATCAAGGTCAGCCTGGTACTGGGTGATATCCCCCAGTGAGGCAGACATTCTGTCGAGACCCTCGGCCATGGCGGTCACCGACTGCACGACGCGTTGGACACCTTCACTCATTGTGCCGCCGTCATGCACAGGCTCTACACTGTGCCTGGCAGTTTTGGCCTCGGTGCCACTCATTGCCGGCGCCATCTCCTGCGCCCATAGCCTCTGAGACTCCTACACGTGGCTATGGATCTGCTGGAGTGACCCTGGCATCTCCCTCTGAACATCCAGGTTGGGCCCTATCGTCTCCGTCAGCACCGGGTACCTCTGTTCCACAGGCTCAGCATCAGGCTGGGCCCCAGTTGGGACCTGGGCTCCAGCAGCCCTCTGACTGCTGTCTGGCCTGGGGGATCCTGCCTACACCTGATGTGCATCAGCACCCAATGTGCTCACCAGACTGTGCCCCAGAAGCCTGTCCACTAACATGTCCCACCGAGGTGTGTATATCTGCGCTGGTGGAGGATGAGGATGACAGCTGTGCCACGGCTACTGTGGCATCCTTAGAGCTCTCCTCCGAGGTGTTCACCTCAGAGTCAGGAGAGTGGGCTGCCCGGGATGGGCCGGTGCCGTCGGCTGGAGGACCTGCGGGAGAATGGGCACATGGTCAGCGGGAGGGATGGGTCAGTCCGTGCGCACGAGGTCCCCCGGGTGAAGACCGGTAGTTCCTCATCTCTGCGGCATCCACCAGCCACCGCGTGGGTGACCAATCTGTCCTCGCCCACCCCAGTCACCTCCAGGGCACGTTCCTCGAAGGAGGTGAAGGTTCTTATGTCTGGCACCCCTCCATCGGTCTGGGCCCTCTCCCGACCATTATGAGAGAGCTTTTCCTGAGGAGACGCAGAGAGGGCAACGTTAGGCGCATTGTGGTTGACAGTGGTGGGAGAGGGGGTGTGAAGGAGGGGTTTGTGGTAGGTTGTGGAGGGAAGAGGTGGGGGAAAGGATGGGGGTTGCATGGGGAGTTGGCGGGTGGATGCTCTCTTGGGGGTTGGAGGGTGTTGATGGCTACTCACTGGTGCTGCCCAGTGTAGGTCGTTGATCTTACCACACTCTAGGCCAGCCCACCTGGTCATAATCCCCGACCTGACGGCTGCTCTCACCTCATCACAGGCAGCACTGGCTGCCTTGTGGATGACTCTCCGGGGACCTTGGTGTCGGCTGAGCAAATGCAGCTTAAGTGCTGCTCGAACTTGTTAGCAGGGGGCTGGCGAGCGCAGTTCCGGCGAATCAGTTGGTCAGCCTCCATTTGCAACAAGGCCTCGTTAAGTGGGCCAATTAATGTTGAATAGAGTTGCCGGACTCACCACACCGAGCACCGGGAAGCTCACGGTAATTCCCGCTCGCTACTACATTTTTCCAGAGAATTGCACCCATTGTCTTATTGCAATGTCGTAAATCCAGCAAAAAATCCCACATAGCTAATTCCACAAGACCATAAGATTTAGGGACAGAATTCGGCCACTCAGCCCATCGCATCTATTCCGCCATTCAATCATGGCTGATATCCCACAAGCAACAATATGATATTGACAGATAATCCATTCTTTTGATGCTGATTGAAGGATAAATATTGGCCAGAACATTGGGAATAACTCTCCCTGCTTTTCTTCAAAATAGCGCTGTGGGATCATTTACATCCATCCAAGCAGCCTGATGCAGTCTCAGTTTACCATCTCATCGGCAAGACAACGTAGGTTGTCAAGACTAGCTTCTGATTTTTCTGACATTTTGAAAATAATAAAGCTTGTCACGATAATGATGGTGATTTTGAGCTAGTGTTAGCCATCAGCGTAAACGGCGTTAAAGGCCCAAAATCTCACAAGAGATCTCACCGGTGAGATCCTGTTTCTCGATTTCCCTCGCCCCTCGCCCATGATGTAACGGGGTTCTCACTCTTACCTCATTTCAAAATGTAATTATAGGGCTTCTTTGCAATATGTTCCCCCCTCACTGAATATTCATACTTTGCCGATGTGACAACAGTGCCAAAGTATAACAGCTTAATGCAAATTGGTGTCTAAATGAAATCCTTTGAATATTCCTGCAGATACTGGGCTAAATTTCTTTAAAATTATGGATTGTTGGGAATGAGAGCCAGTAAGAGTATTATTTACAGTTGGTAACACAGAGGAGAGAAACAATACTTGGGCAATTTATACAACCATTCAAACAGCAAGGTTTAAGTTATAACCTTATTTTCATTCCCGACTACTTCTAATGCAGACTGTGCCAAATAAAATGACGACAATGTTAGTGACAGTTAGAAGCAAAGCTAAAATTACATTATCAAAGATGATAAGAGGCTATCGCTATGTTATTACGCCAGTACAAAGGGATAAAATTTCCCAGTTTGGCAATGCATGTACAATAGCCATATTTAGTATTTGCTGAGCAGTTAATATGTCATTTTCTGCAATCTCTCATGGCAATTTACTGCCAATAATAAGTTCAACCACTCAACAGAACAAAGCAATGCAAATTTAATAGCTTAATGACAGTGAGTGAACGAACGGTCTCCTCCAGAGGTCCCCAGCATCACAGATGTCAGTCTTCAGCCAATTCAATTCACCCCATGTGATATCAAGATATCACATGATATACTGGATACTGCAAAGTTTCTGAGTCCTGACAATATTCCAGCAATAGCCCTGAAGACGTGCTGCAGAACTTGGGGTGTCCATAGCCAAGCTGTTCCAGTGCAGCTGCAACATTGGCATCTACCCAGCAATGTGTAAACTTTCCCAGTGATATCCTGCACGCAAAAATCAGGACAAATTCAACCTGTCCAATTACTGCCCCTTCAGTCAACTCTCAATTATCAGTAAAGTGATGGAAGGGGGTCATCAAACTTTTGTAATCGGGCGGCACGGTAGCACGGTGTCAGGGTCACAGATTCGATTCCCAGCTTGGTTCACTGTCTGTATGGGTTTCCTCCGGGTGCTCCGGTTTCCTCCCGCAAGTTCCGAAAGATGTGCTTGTTGGGTAAATTGGATATTCTGAATTCTCCCTCTGTGCACCCAAACAGGTGCCAGAATGTGGCTACTAATGGTTTTTCACAGTAACTTCATTGCAATGTTAATGTAAGCCTACTTGTGACAAAGATTTTTTTTTTTTTAAATGAAATAACCTGCTCACGGATGCTCAGTTTGGATTCCGCCAGGTTCACTCAGTACCTGTCCTCATTATAATCTTGGACAAAACTGCTGAACTCCAGATGTGAGGTGAGGTGAGAGTGACTGCCCTTGATATCAAGGCAGTATTTGATTGAGTATGGCATCAAGCAGCCCGAGCAAAACTGGACTCAATGGAAATCAGGGGAAAATTCACCACTGGTTAGAGCCTGGCACAAAGAAGGATGCTTGTGATTGTTGCAGGTTAGTCATCTTAGTCCCGGGACATCACTGCAGGTGTTCCTTAGGGTAGTGTCCTAGGCCCAACATCTTCAGCTGCTTCATTAATGACCTTCTTTCCAACATAGGACCGAATGTGTGAATTTTCACTGATGATTGCACAATATTCAGCATCATTCGTGACTCCACAGAAACTGAAGAAGTCCATGTGCAAGTGCAGCAAGACCTGAACAATATCCAGGCTTGGGCTGATAAGTGGCAAGTATCATTCACACCACACAAGTGCTGGGCAATGATTATGCCCAATAAGAAAGAATCAAACTAGTGCCCCTTGACATTCAATGGTATTAAATCGCTGAATCCCCGAGTATTAACATTCTGGGGTTTACTATTGATCAGAAACTGAACTGGACTAGCGTTATTATTTCTGTTGCTATAAGATGAGGTCAGATGCAAGCAATCCTGTGGTGAAAAACTCACCTCCTGATTCCCCAAAGCCTGTCTACCACCTACAAGGCACAAATCAGGAGTGTAATAGAATATTCCCCACTTGCTTGAATGAATGCAGCTCCAGCAACACTCAAGAAGCTCAACCCCATCCAGGACAAAGCAGCCCTCTTGATTGACACGCCTCCCACAAACATTCACTCCCTCCACCACCGGAGCCCAGCAGCAGGACATCAACAAGGCTCCTTAGGCAATAACAAACTCACAACCACTACCATCAAGAAGAACAAGGGCAGCAGATACATGGGAACACCCACAACCACCTGGAGGTTCCCCTCCTAGTCACTCTACATCCTGACTTGGAAATATAGCGCTGATCCTTCATTGCTGCTGGGTCAAAATCCTGGAACTCCTTCCCAATGCAGCATTATGGGTATACTTACACCACATGGACTGCAGCGGTCCCAGAAAGCAATTCATCACCACCTTCCCAAGGATAATTAGGTATTGGCAACAAATACTGCCCCAGCCAGCGAAGCTTACATCCAAACAAAATGATTTTTTTGAAAAATTGACTTGGTCAAACTATTTAAGTGAAGCCACCATTCAAAGATCAACATTTCCCAATTAAATTGTTGTGAAAGGAACATGTTATAAATCATTTAATGTTTCTTTATTTAAATGTTTTTATTCAAGGCATTTTCTCATAGACACACAAACATCAGAAGAACAACAAAACAACTCAATAAACAAGCACAACCCACCTGCCCCCCCCCCCCCCAACCCCAGCACCAAACCCCCCCCCCCCCCCTTCCCCTACCCCCCACATACCCCCCTCGTTGCTGGCCCCTCAATCTTCCTTGAAGACATCGATAAATGGCTTCCACCTCCAGGTGAGCAACTCTGCTGACCCTCGCAGAGCAAACTCTTTTAAAAAATAAATTTAGCGTACCCAATTAATTTTTTCCAATTAAGGGGCAATTTAGCGTGGCCAATCCACCTACCCTGCACATCTTTGAGTTGTGGGGGCAAAACCCACGCAAACACGGGGAGAATGTGCAAACTCCACACGGACAGTGACCCAAAGCCGGGATCGAACCTGGGACCTCAGCGCCAGGAGGCAACCGTGCTAACCATTGCGCCACCATGCTGCGCTCTTGTAGAGCAACCTGACCTTCTCTAGCCTCAGGAATTCTGCCTGGTCACTCACCCACACTCTCGCTTTCAGTGGCTGACTTCTGCCACCCTAGCAAAATCCGTCTCTGGGCTATCATGGAGGCAAAGGTCAAAACATCGGCCTCTCTTGCCCCCTGGACTCCCGGTTCTTCTGACTCCCCAAATATCGGCATCTCTGGACTCGGAACCATCCCCACCCCCAATACCTCGGACGTCACACCCGAGAACCCCGGCCAGGACTCCCTCAGTCTTGGCATGCCCAGACCATGTGGATGTGATTTATGGGACCCCCCTCACAAAGAACCTGCTCTTCCTCGCCACCGCCATATGAGCCCTAGGCATCACCTTAAACTGAATGAGCCTTAAACTTGCACATAACAAGGATGCACTCACCCTCTGTAAGGCCTCTGCTCACATCTCAGCAACCACCTCCTCTTCAAGCTCCTCCTCACATTTATGTTTAATGTCCCCCATCAGGGCTCCCTCCCACACCATCAATTCCTTATAGACATCGGACACCTTCCCCTCCCCTATTTCCTCCTTCGACAGCACCTTGTCCTGCAACCCCAAGGGCAGCAGCCCAAAAAGGCACCTCTTTCCTCATGAAGTCCCAAATCTGCAGGTACCTAAATCCATTCCCCCCAGACAACTATTACACTTCATCCAAGTCCTCCAGCCCCGTAATCCTGACCCTTACAAACAAGTCCCCAAAGCGCTCAATCCCCGCTTCCCGCCACCCTCTAAATTTCGCATCCAGCCTCGCCGTTGTAAGCCTATGGTTACCGCAGATCGGTGCCCACCCCGAGGCACCCTCAAGCCCCAAATGCTGCCTCCACTGCCCCCACACACTTCAGGCCGATACCACCACTGTGCTCACAGTGTACCTGGCCGGTGAGAACAGTAAAGGCACCAAAAAGAAAGCCCTCAAACTCATTCTCCTACACGACGCCATCTCTACCACCCCCGCACCGGCCCCTCCCCAACGGCCCATTTCCTCACCATTGCAATATTCGCCGCCCAATAATAATTGGTGGCGCAGGGGAGGGGGGGGGGGGGGGGGGGCGTGTGTTCGGGTTACGGGTGTATGGGAAGGGGGTTAGTGCCAGGAGCACAGAGTTGCCTACTCACCCTGACCGCCCCGAGGTGGTTGTGCAGCTCTTTACTCCACTGCTGGCCGGTCCAGATGGTGTTGCTGATGCGCTCAGTATCTCTGCCACCTGCCCCCAAGCACGGCGAATAGGTGGCAGCCTGCTTCCCGACCGGGGTACAGGATGGCCTGCCTATCCTCCACCACATCCAGCAGCGTCTCTAGCTCAGCATCCAGAAACCATGGGGCCGCGCTTCTAGATGCCATCTTGTTGGCTGGGATGGGGAGTGAAGTGTGTATGTGCGGCTGCAGCTTGTCAGCCTCCTGAGTGTCAATCGCGAATCCGACGAATCACACACCGTTTCTCATTGGAATCAATTGTGTTCCACGTGGCACTGGTGCTAGCCCCTTAACAGTAGCTGAATCATCAAGGTGTGGTGCTAGTTTTGCTGTCGTGGAGGTCCACGAATCCTGCGCCGGCGTCAACACTTTGTCTCAGGAACAGGGAATCCAGCCCCTTGTTTTTTGGCCCTTTTAGCCTGGTTCATAAACCCGGCCCATCTAACTACTTTATGAGAAGATGTCAAAAGCCGTTAAAAGGAATGTTGGAAAGAAGGGTGTGAGTGGGCAACCTTTAGTAGAGACGGAGAAGGTGCGAAACCCATTGGAGGGAAAGATGGAGGAGATGACCTCTTCGTGTGTGGCCACATTATGACAGCAGAAGGTAACTGAGGTAATGGCACTTGAGTTCGAGAAACAATTCAGCAAGCTCTTTGAGAGGCGAGGAAGGGAGATGGAGACCCTCAAAAAGTCTGTTGCGGTCACTCTGTGCCCAATTAGAGAAATTGGAAAGGGCCTCGGAGGCGGTGAAGGAGCATGGAGAGGTGCTGAATGGGATGGAGGAGACCTCGTCACGATGTAGCGACCAAATACCTTTGCTGGAAGCTGAGCTGCTGGTGGTGGGTGATAGGAATAAGGGTCTGAGGGCAAGGGTTGAGGACCTGGAGAACAGGTCGAGGAGGCAGAACCTGAGGACCATGGGGTTGCCAGAGGGGGTGGAGGGCCCGAGGTCGACCAGGTACATTGCCCAGATGTTTGTAAAGTAGATGGGGGGTGAATACTATTCCTGCACTAGAATAGGGTCCATCGAACATTCTGGCTGAGGCCATGGGCGGTGAGAGCCTCTTTCCAGAGTTGCTGGACGAAGGAGTGAGTCCTGAAATGGGCCAAAGAAAACCTGAATGTGAGATGGGAAGGCAGCAGCATCCAGATTTATCCGGGTGTTGGAACAGAGCATGCAAAGAGGCATGCAGCCTTTGATAAAGCAAAGTCTGCATTGTACAAGAGCGGAGAGCGTTTTGGTGTGGTGTAACCGGCGAGAATCCGAGTCACACACAAGTCAAAGGATCACTTTTTCGAGACAGCAGAGGAGGCAGAAACTTTTGTCAGAGAACAAGGACTTGGACTGAATTGAAGGGCTTGAATGAGACTCTAATGGGTGTCGATGGGCGGGATTGTTTGGGGACGTTTTATTATTTTTGTATGTATACATTTGGTTAACTGGGGTTTATTGTCTGTATTGGAGTGTACATGTTATTGGGGAAATGATGGGGGGGGGGCAAAGAAGTTGGGGTTAATGAATAAGGCAGTAAATTGGGGAATATACGGTCAGGATGGAAGGTTGAAAAGTGTGAAGGCTTTGGTTTTGATTATTCCTTTGTCGCAGAGAGGGTGGGGGAGTTTCTGCCTAATTTCATTGTTCTTTGGGTGTGGGCCCTGGCCGGCAGGGTGGGGAGGGAAGGATGGGGCGGGGGGGGGAGGGGGGGGGGGGGCGCTACCACACTAGCTGTTAGATCTTAGTGAACAGGAGTGAGGTGGGGGGAGGGGCTGGGCCTTTCAGACTTGTTGGGGTGATTTTAATGAGCTTAGAGGGTTTGTTGGGTGGGAGAGTGGGAAGGAGCGAGCATTGGGAGGTAACTGGTAGGTTTCTGGACTGGGGTGAGGGGAAGAGTAGATTGCTGACCGTGTCCTGGGGTTTCTCTTTGTCTCACCCTATAAAATAAATAATAAATAAATAATCTTTATTGTCACAAGTAGGCTTACATTAACACTGCAATGAAGTTACTGTGAACAGCCCCTAGTTTCCACATTCCGGCACCTGTTTAGGTGCACAGAGGGAGAATTCAGAATTCTCAGCCGGTACGGGAATTAAACCCGCACTGCTGGCTTTGTTCGGCATCACAAACTAGCTGTCTAGCCCACTGAGCTAAACCAGAATGGAGTGAAGATATAGGTGGGACTGGCAGCAATCAAACATTACACCTGATCAGGGACTTAATCCTATGCTTGATCTTGCTCAGGTTGCTTGTGTGCTGTATTTTAGTATTTATTGTTTCTTTTCATCCAAAGTTGTGAGAAGAATTTCCCTCCTAGTTAGGGTTACCAATTTATTCATAATTTTTACTTCATTCCGGATAACTGAAAAGCACTTATTTTTGCGCTTACTGCAAAAATGGCTGTGTTTATTTACTGCCAACAGAAGTGAAGGAGGCAAACACTTTGTCCCTGACATCATTACTCGCGACATCAGCACTGGCGACATCCTGAGCAGATCATCGGGGACATGGAACTGTGCATGTGCGGCAAGATGTGATCTGGGCCATCTTACAGATGCGCCTTCCCTTTTGGCACCAGCGGTCACTGTGCATTGTATCAGATTGGGGGCACCACACTTTAAGAGTAATGTCAGGGCCTTGGAGATAATGCAGAGGAGGTGGTGTAAGGGATGAGGGACTTCAGTTATACGGGGAGAAGGGAGAAACTGGTGGTGTGCTCCTTAGAACAGAGAAAGTTAAGGGGAGATTTAATAGAGGTGGTCAAACTTATTAAGAACTTGAATAGAGTAAATGAGGAGGAACTGTTTACACTGGCAAGAGAGTTGATAACCAGAGGACATAGATAAAGGTTAATTGGGAAAAGAACCAGAGGTGAAAAGAGATGTTTTTTGTTATACTTTAAGTGTTGATCTGGAAGGATGGTGAAAGCAAATTCAGTAATAACTTCCAAAAATGTATTGAATATATTCCTGAAAAGTACAAAAATGCAGTCAAAGAGCAAGAGAGCGGGAGTAATTGGATAGCTCTTTCAAAAAGCTGTCACAGACACTGAGCCAAATTCCTCTTTTTGTTACATTTACATTTGATCTCACCAATTATAACTAGCTTTAAGTAAAATGATTAAGCAAGTAACATAAAAAACAGGCAATTAGGCGATATAAAATGCTCTTGTACCTCATTCTGTTCACAATGCCTCACAAAATTATTAAGAGAAAAAAATAAGATTTAAAAAGTGGAACAGATTAGTTATTTATGAAACGTCTGGCGAAGGTTTCTAAAAATTTAATAATAAAGCTTCTGCTATTACAGGAGCTTTACAAGAAGCACTGCAGCAACTCACCAAGGCTCCTTCGACAGCACCTTCCAAACCTACGACCCCTACCAACTCAAAGGACAAGGACAGCAAATGCATAGGGACATTGCCACCTACAAGTTTCCTCCAAACTAATTCTGACTTGTAGCTGTTTGTCCATCCAGCTGTTGCTGGATCAAAATCCTGGAATTCTCTTTCTACATACACCATATGGACTACTGTGGTTCAAGAAGGTGGCTCAGCATCACATTCTCAACGGTACTTAGGAATGAGCAATAAATGCTGATGGTGGCATAGTGGTATCACCATTGGACTAGTAATCCAGAGACCCAGGGTAATTCTCTGAGGCCTTGGGTTCGAATCCCACCATGTCAGGAAGTGAAATTCAAAGTCAATACAAATTTGGAATTAAAAGTTTCATGATGACCATGAAACGATTGTCGTAAAATTCATCTGGTTCACTGATGCCCTGTCGGGGGAGGAAATCTGCCATCCTTATTTGGCCTGGCCAACATATGATTCCAGACCCATGGCAATGGTTCACTCTCAAATGAAAGTTGAAGGGCAATTTGGGTTGGGCAATAAATGCTGGTCTAACCAGTGTCACCTACTTTAAAAGGATCAGGAGCTGGACTCTCCGTTTCTGAGACTAAGTGCTGACGCCGTTGTGAACTTTTGGACTTTTACAACGGCAAAATTGGCGGAACAGGTGCAACGATTCATCAACTCCAAAAGGGCGAGCGTGGTCTTCACGTGAAACGGCACCATTTGTGAGTGAAACGCCGCCAGATTCGCCAGTTCTGTGATTGTCACACAGCTGCAGCCACACTTCAGCAATTCATTCCCCACACACACACACACCGCCACAGCCAACATGGCTGAAAGGAGAGCAGCGCCGCAGTTCCGTGACACAGAGCTGGAGACCCTCCTGGATGCCGTGGAGGAGAGGTGGATGATCCTGTCCCCCGGCCCGGGAGGAAGGCGGTGCTATTCACCATGCCTGGGCGCAGGAGGTGGACGCCGTTGGCGAAGTCGCCCGGACTGCCATCTGTTGATAGGAGTCACACCTACCACAAAGGAAGATGGTTGTGATGATTGGAGGTCAGTCATATCAGTACCAGGACATCACTGCAGGAGTTCCTCAAGGGAGTGTCCTAGTCCCAACCATCTTCAGCTGCTAAATCAATGACCTTCCTTCCATCATAAGGTCAGAAGTGGGGATATTTGCTGATAATTGCACAATGTACAGTATCATTCACGACTGCTCAGACACTGAAGAAGTCCATGTGCAAATGTAACAAGACCTGGACAATATCCAGGCTTGGACTTTCAAGTGGTATATTCGCGCCACAGAAGTTGATAGGCAATAACCATTTGCAACAAGAGAGACTCCAACCGTCGCTCCTTGACATTCAATGGCGTTACCATCACACTGCCTATTATCAACATCGTGGGGGTTACCATTGACCAGAAGATTAACTAGACTAGCCATATCAATATTGTGGCGACAAGGTCAGGTCAGAGGCTGATCCTGCGTTAAGTGACTCACCTCCTGATTCCCAAAGCCTGTCTGCAATCTATAATGCACAAGTCAGGAGTGTAACGGAATAAACTCCACTTGCCTGAATGCGTGCAGTTCCACCAACACTCTACACCAGCTAACTACATCTGACACACACTTCCAAGGATTTGTTACGCTCTATCCACAAATTCCTATCACTATATTTAAAGTGTTTGTCTGAGAAGACTGGTAATGCCAGTGTAATAAGGTTGGGAGAGGCTGTTCCTCAGTGTTTGAGGGTTGGTTGATGTCTCAGGATCTGCAATTGTCGATTTGAGCTTCCCCTTTCGTTAGGACTGGTTCTGGGCTTTGTGTCATCTTGCCGGGGTGGTCTCTCGGGAAGCACCATTGAAGAAGGTGCAAAGGAGAGAGCTAGCTGGGGTTCCAGCCTGTTCTTTGATACCCCTATTTGCACCCTTCTTGAAGATTCTGTGGCCTGTGTCCAATACTAGCATTGCTCAGGGCCGGAAGGTCCAGTGAGTTGGATGCTCCCATATTTGGGGGTCGCAGAACAGAGTTTTGAACTTCGAACTGTCAGGTGCTGTCCAGGGTATGCCGTGCCTCTGGCCCCCTAATGAGCTGTGTGGCACCAGCATTCTCCTAACAAAGCAGGATCTCTGGGGGTGTAAACGAAGGTTCATTCTGAAATAACGTTGCTGGTAGCTCCTGTTCAGGCATTTCCAGACCTGTCTGGATGAATACAGTCTGCAGCCCTGCAGTTTGCAAATTTCAGGGCCTGGCTGTTTAAACTTGGCTTCCTTATTCCGAGTTTTTATCCCATATTCATGAAAAGAAAATACCAAAAGTTTGGTAATAATCCTGGAGGTCATGGGTCACCTGACCACAATGCCATACTCAACCTTTACTAATGATTGAGAGTAGACTGATAGGGCGGTAATTGGCCCGGTTGGATCTGTCCTGCTTTTTGGACATACCAGAGCAATTTTCCACATTGCCGGGTAGATGCCCGTGTTGTCGCTGTACTGGAACAGCTTCGTTAGGGGTGCGGCACGTTCTGGAACAGATATCTTCAATACCATTGCCAGAATATTGTCAGGGTCCATAGTCTACAGTATCCAGTGCCTTCAGCCATTTTTTGATATCATGTGGGGGTGAGTGAATCAAATTAGCTGAAGACTGGCATCTGCAATGCTGGGGACCTCTGGAGGAGGCCAAGGTGGTTCATCCACTCGGCACTTTTAGCTGAAGATTGTTGTGAATGCCTCAGCCTTGTCTTTTGCACTGATGCGCTGGGCTACTCCATCATTGAGGATGGGGATATTTATGGAGCCTCCTCCTCTTGTGAATTGTCCACTAACATTCACAGATGTGGCAGGACTTCAGAGCTTAGATCTGATCCGTTGGTTGGCTAGGTCTATCACCTGCTGCTTATTTTGTAGCGTCGCCAGGTTGACACCTCATTTTTCGGTATGCCTGATGTTGTTCCTGGCATGCTCCCCTGCACTCTTCATTGAACCAGATTTGATCTCCTGGGTTAGTGGTAATGATAAAGTGAGGGATATGCTGGACCATGAAGTTACCTGAGATTGTGGTTGAGTACAATTCTGCTGCTGCTGATGGCCCCCCGTGCCTCCTGGATGCCCAGTCTTAAGCTGCTAGATCTGCTCTGAATCTATCCGATTTCGCATGGCGGTAATGCCACAAAACATGATGGAGGGTATTCCACAATGTGAAGATGGAACGTCATCTCCGCAAGGATTGTGCGGTGGTCACTCCTACCGATACTGTCATGGACAGATGCATCTGCAGCAGGCAGGCTGGTGAGGATGAAGTCTATTTTTCCCTATTGTTGGTTCCCTCACCACCTGTCAGACCCAATCTAGTAGCGGTGTCCTTTAGGACTCGGCCAGTTGTGGTGCCACTGAGTCACTCTTGGTGATGGATATCAAAGTCCCCCACCCAGAGTACATTCTGTGCCCTTGCCACCCTCAGTGCTTCCTCCAAGTGGTGTCAACATGGAGGAGTACTAATTCAGCAGATGTGGGTGGATGTTACATGGTAATCAGCAGGAGGTTTCCTTGCCCAAGCTTGACCTGAAACTTTGAGACTTCATGGGGTCCGGAATCGATGTTGAGGAGTTCAAGGCAATTCACTCCCGACCGTATACCACTGTGCTGCCACCTCTGGTGGGTCTGTCCTACCGGTGGGACAGGGATGGTGATTATGGTGTCCAGGACATTATCTGTAAGATATGATTCTGTGGGTATGACAATGACTGTGACAGATGGTGAGGGAACCAACAAAAGAAAAAAAAACAGATCTCATCCACATCCATTGATTCTGTATAGACCTCTTGCTGCCTCAGGAAGGCTGACAGCATTATCAGAGATCCCTCCCACCCAGGCATTCCCTTCTTCCAGACCCTTCCATCAGGCAGAATGTACCAAAGTCTGAAGACCCACACAACCAGACATAGGAACAGCTTCTTCCCCACAGTTACAAGACTCCTCAACAACTCCCCCTCGGACTGATCTGTTCCCTGTAAGAACACTATTCACGACGCCCTATGCTGCTCTTGCTCGTGTATTTGCTTTGTATGGCCCCTTGTTCCGCACTGTAACCAATCACTGTGTGTCGATGTACCATTTGTCAATGTCCTCTGTTGATTATTCTTTTGTCTACTAAGTATGTACTGTGTACGTTCCCTCGGCCACTGAAATATACTTTTCACTGTACTTTGGTACATGTGAAAATAAATCAAATCAAATCAAATCAGTAGGAGTGACCACCACACGATCGTTGTGGAGACAAAGTCCCATCTCCACATTGAGGATACCCTCCATCATGTTGTGCGGCATGAACATCATGCGAATTGGGATAGATTCAGAATAGATTTAGTAACTCAAGATTGAGTTGTTACTTGACAAGTCTGTGAGACAGCTCTGCCAAATTCAGCACAAACCCCCAGATGTTAGTAAGGTGATCTTTTCAGGGTCGAAAGGGCTTGCTTTGCCATTGTGCTTTACAGTGGCAATGCCGATGCCAGGTGGTCTGTCCAGTTTCTTTCCTTTTATTTGACTTTGATACAACTGAGTGGCTTGCGAGGCCATTTCAGAGGACACATAAGATCAACCACATTGCTGTGGATCTGGAGACCAGGTGAGGATTGCAGATTTCCTTCCCTAAAGAACATTAGTGAACCAGCTGGGTTTATTACGACAGTCGATAATGGTTTCATGGTCATCATTAGACTTTTCATTGCAGATATTTACTGGCTTCAATTTCCACCATCTGCCATGGTGGGATTCGAACCGGGTCCCCAGAGTATTACCCTGGGTCTCTGGATCACTAGTCCAGGTACAATAACACTACATCTTATGTGAATGAATACCTGCAAATGCTGAGGGATTATTCACCTTGCAGGCCAAACAGGATTTAAACAGCAGGGAGAATGAGAGGTTGTGCCTGCATGATGATGTGCGATGGCTAGTGCCACCGTTGCTCTTTGTGTTTTTTATTTAATTTTTCCAATGAAGGGGACATTTTTAGAGTAGCCAATCCTCCTAGCCTGCACATCTTTGGGTTGTGGGAGTGAGACCCACGCAGATGTAGGAGAATGTGAAAATTCCACACGGACAACTAATGCACTTTGAAGAGTTGCACTTGATTTGATTAGTGTGCCAAACTACAGTGACGCTGTGCTGGAGGAATGGTTTCCTTCGTAGAGAGGGTGAAAATATTTCAACTTCTCCAGCGTCAAGGGAGTGCAAAACAATGCTATTCGCGCAAGGAGCTGTCTAAACATGAACAGCATGAAGATCTCATGATGATCTTTCATCACCACCTTCTCTCATAGCTCCCGACAGAAGAGCAAGAACCCAAGAACAAAGACCACAAATGCCCGAGGACTCAGAGGAGTAAGACACGTCAGAGCCTGAACCATCACATCTTTCCAATGTGCCCTCAATGAGCCCAGAGACTCAGACCTCAGTACGTCCTCCTGTATTACTATTCTCCAATCCCACCCGCAGGTTTCCCAGTGGCATGGGGTGGTTTAAATGGGAAATCCCATTTTCAGCAGTGGAAAGAGAGAATCCAGCTGCCTGCGAATGACGTGCTGTCTCCCGCCACCGAGAAACATGCAGCTGGGAGACCAGAGAACCCATGATCTGTGACAGAACCTGCCCCTGCAGTGATGTCAATGTAACAGGCCTGAGGGGACTCCCTCTCCCCACCCTTCAGCCACTTCCAAGCTGAGGCTAACCACTACAGGGATCTCAATCCCAAAGGTATGAGCAGTCCGCCTCCACCTCAGACAAGGCCACAGGGGAAGCACCTTTTGGAGTGGCCATGAGCACAAGCCACCATATTGGTTATTGTCCTAGTGGGCCACTTGGTTGTGTATCGTTAGAAATAACATTACATAGTGCTTCAATTGAATAACGAGCATGATGTTGCACTAAGGCAGACTTGTGGTTCCTTATTTTATCATTCACCCAACTGCCATGAACCCTCAGATGACGCTCGACAAGGGCATGTGATCAGCAACCATTTGTCTGGACAGGTGTAATCTTCTGCGGCACGGAGGCTCAGAAATGTTCCAGGTAACTTCTCCATTGTCAGTAGGCCCTAGAACATAGAACATAGAACAGTACAGCACAGAACAGGCCCTTCGGCCCTCAATGTTGTGCCGAGCCATGATCACCCTACTCAAACCCACGTATCCACCCTATACCCGTAACCCAACAACTCCCCCCCCTTAACCTTACTTTTTTTTTATTAGGACACTACGGGCAATTTAGCATGGCCAATCCACCTAACCCGCACATCTTTGGACTGTGGGAGGAAACCGGAGCACCCGGAGGAAACCCACGCACACAGGGGGAGGACGTGCAGACTCCACACAGACAGTGACCCAGCCGGGAATCGAACCTGGAACCCTGGAGCTGTGAAGTATTTATGCTAACCACCATGCTGCCCTGCTGCCCCTAAGCTGCTGACCCCTGTACTGAGGATCTTGCGTTTATTGCCTTCCTGCTGTTGGCTTCTGACACCTGCGCCCCTGTTGGCCCTGGGCGTACCTCTGCTCCTGCGATTCATCACTAGTCGACCCTATCTCAGAGTTGCTTAAACCCATGTGCTATTATGTCCTTTCCGTCCTATTGCAATACATAGACTTCCTCAGCATCCTTTTCATGAACCCATGAGGCCCATAAGCTGAGGGACTCTTTAAACCACCCCAGCTCTCCCCCAAGAGTGTGCCCCTCCCCAAAATGCCCCTGTCAACAGTGAAGAGAGATGACAGATAACTCTCTAGACTGTGCAACTATTGCTGTTGATTGAGAGTCTTTGATCGCGCCTCTTGTCCCTGTCCCATCACCTTTTACGGCTTCCCACATTGATGGCACCTCCTCCTCTCCATTGTGGTTTGACCTCTGCGTGAATTTGATGCCTCCAAATAAAGACTCAGGACTGGTCATTAACGAGCCGACAAAATTCTTGCTTACCTGGCTTAACTGAGCGCTTAGTAATCTCGGGCAGGTTGATTCTTCCGGTACCCGGTGGAGCCTCTTATTGGAGTGCCTTGCTCCAGCACGCTGATAAAAGGGGAGAGCTCACACACCCAACGTTCCACAATTTTTCTCCAGTCTCCTCGAATCCCACATATCTTGGTGTGTTAGAGTGGATAGTGACAGTAAATATGAATTAAGAAGTATCAGAACATTGTGGATAGCAGTGTGGCATTTAGAGCACAACCTCTGTATTTACTGAATCTGATTCAAACAATTTCAAACAACAGAGTCAAGGCTGGTTTGTGCCCAAAAACCTTGATTTATCTGGAGAGACAGCATTTAGCCACATAAATCATATTTGTCCTTCTAAATTTGCCAAAAGATGAGGAATGACATTGTGAAAAAGTGAACATCTTTTATTGATGGGTATTAATGTTATTGTCATGGTTCTTTACACTGGGATTACATGTCAAGTACTGTGCACAACGCTTCAATAACTTCACAAGAACAATCAACAAATAGAGGAACACATATAACCTTAAGAGATTCTATCCATGGCAGGACTAGATTTACAAATAACATTTAAACACATGTAATTTTTTTTTAATTTCAATGTTTAACAACTTAAATAACAAGCCAAATATATTAAAATGGTGTTTGTGCAAAAATTTGTGATTATGCCATATTTATCATTAAAATAAATATTTTGAGGAGGTCGGTGAGGAATGCTTTAATCTATAACAAAAGTAGAGTGCTTCTCTTCAGGATATTGCGACAACATTTGTCTTCCTACTTGGAGTCTGATCTTGTTTCCCTGGCAACACACTTTATCACAGGATCAATATCTTGTCTGTTACAAAAACAGAGACGGGCTGGAGATAAACCTGACTAAAGCTGTCCTCACCAAATCACTGTCTTCATAGAATCATAGAATCCCTGCAGCACAGAAGGAGGCCATTCAGCCCATCAGATCTGCACCAACACTTCGAAAGACCACCCTACCTAGGCCCAATTCCACACCTTATTCCTGCAACCCCACCCAACCTTTGATATTTTAGGGGAAATTTAGCATGGTCAATCCACCTAGCCTGTACATCTTTGGATGGGAGAGGAAATCAGAGCACCCAGAGGAAACTCACACAGACACAGGGAGAATGTGCAAACTCCGCACAGTCACCTAAGGCCGGAATGGAACCCTGGTCCATGGCAGTGTGAGGCAGCAATGCTAACCACTGTGCCACCGTGCCGTCCTTTGTGTCGGGATACCAGGCAGCTGCTCTTGTCTTGTAGCAAAGCAATTTATTTTCACTCATATACATTTTATATTCACATTGGCAAACAATAAGGATTATTTTTTCTCCTCGGTAAGTTATATTCAAGAATTTGTTTGTCTAATTTTGTCAAGTGCTTCCAAACAAAATATCAGAAACAGTTGAAGGTACATCTTGATATTGTTTTGACATATTCACCTTGGAAAAGTATTCCTCAGTGTCAATGTGGCATTTTGATTCTTCAGACTATGTCCCTCTGCAACTTTTTGCATTTGAATTTTATTTCCCAGAATTTAAAGTAAGACTTTGCTCACTATTTTTCTCTTGACCAGTTACACTGAATTGTGCCTGAAAAATAGGAGACAATTCTTATTGAAGTGCATTGTTACAGCATGTTATTTTGTAACCTCAATATCATGTCCTTTTAAGGTGATTTTCCTCTGCATGACAAAGGCTATCTTACTTTAAGAGTTGTAAAGTACAAATCCTTTCTGGCAGCTCCTCAGTGTTGAGTGACAAGGCATCACAATGTTGCTGAAAAACATGTTCACCTGTTTTGCCTAAAATCAAAATGCTTCTCAGCCTTTGTAGCCGTGATAGCTAAAACAGTTTGATTCATTCCTCATGCAAATTGCCTCCTCATTCATCTTAACCCATCAATGATACACTGCATTTATGTAAAAGCTCCTAATATAGATCCCAGTTCTGTATATTTTTTAATTGCATTTAAATGTGTCAGTATATTTTATTTGTTTTTCATTTGACGACAAAGTAAAGCTGTGTTGATTTTAAAAAGTGATGCGCCTGCCTTGAGCAAGCAGGACTTCAGGAGGTGATCTCAAGATATCAGCAGAACATCAAAAAGAAAGGACTTCACTCTCTGTGATAATATAGAAAGGAGAGTTAATTCAGAATTAATGCTATGGATATTTGAAGTTACTGATATGGGGGATTTTCAACTGCCTATGCTAATATCATTGTGGGTCTTAGATAAGGTTGTCCCATAATCCCGGGTTCGATCCCAGCCCCGGCCCCGGGTCACTGTCTGTATGGAGTTTGCACATTCTCCCTGTGTCTGCGTGGGTCTCACCCACACAACCTAAAGATGTGAAGGGTAGGTGAATTGGCTACGCTCTATTGCCCCTTAATTGGAAAAAAATGTTAAAAGTTTAAAAAAGAGGTTGCCCTTCATCGGGATTGATAGAAACTGCTGGAGGAAAGGCTGTTGGTAAACGTTGCCTTGTGTTGAACATTCAACCAACTATGTACAGTATAAGGCCTCACAGAAATCTATCTCTCAGCATTCTCTGTTGTTGTGTGGTGTTACATCACTGATGATGTCAACAATTTATTTACATATTTAAATTTAAGCCTTTATACAACATCTTTCCCAAAGTCTCTGGGCCTATTAAATGCAATGTATACATTATTTCTCCTCGGTTCTGCCTCCGTCCCTGGTTCACGGAGATAAACTTTGTGATGGTTCTCCCAATCTCGCTGACCTTGTTGTCAGCACACTTCGACAATGCATAGGATTAAAGTTCACTCGCAAACTTGGTAGAGTAGAATGTGACTCATTGAAGACTATCGATTCTCTTCAGGTTGTCTCCCCGATTGTCTGGGTAGTTGATCCATTCTAGTGATTGTCACCTTCTTGTAAATATGAATATGCTTCTGTTTCTTCTCTCCCTATTCCATTTTCAATCTCCATAAGGTAAGGGTGGGGATTCTCTGACCATTTATGCCAGCAGGATACTCGGACCTGCCGCAGTGAATGGAGTTTTGGTTGAGGGTCAAATTCTCCATTCTCGCTGGCAGTGATTGTGAGGGCGAACTCAGATCAGAGAATCCCAGCCATGGTCATGGATGTGTGGTGTATTTTCTAAAACCTGGCCTTTGCGATTTTGGTCACAAATCCATGCAGATTGCCCTGGCACTGAGTATAGTTTTGGGTTTGATTTGCATGATGCTCATCCTCCTTCTCCCTTGCACTCTTTACATCTGCTGCTTTAAGACATGGATAAGCACGTGTGGAAGAACAGGAAGTTGAGTCGGTCATCATCTTCCCATTAAGAGTTTGGAGAAGTCAGTGGTCATCCATAAGAGATAGCCAACCAGTGCTACTTGCAGAACCTGGGGAAACCTCCACAGGAGCTGGATTGTACACTGGGGCAGAGTTCCTGATGCCCAGCAGAAAGGTTAGTGGCAAACTCACCTTCCCTTGGCTGATTTACCCCGCAGTCATTTAACAGGAATCTGGCCTTTAATCTGGTTTGAGGCAGGCACTGAGAAACACCCTGCTAAACACGCGCAAAACGGGAGTCCGCTTTTTTCTCATTGAATCGTGCCCCTGTGTTTATTGATGGTACATGAATGTGCTTTCCTGTAAACCCTTCTCATGCAGATGTTAATTTAGCTGCGTTAGCATTTTATTTAGTCATATATGACAGTTTAACTTTAAATAAATGATCTACCTTAAATGCAGAAAAAAATGATTAATTTTATTAAGCAATTTCTGTTTTTTTGTAAATTGCTCCACATATTGTCATCAGAGAATATTTGAAGCAGATCATGCATACTATTATCGCAGTAAAAATTGTTGGTTGCTAAGTAACTATTGCTAGGCAAATGGGTTGTTAGCTGAGTGTTTAAGCATCCTATTATTGCACAGGCCTTTCCAGTTCTAGAAATTTCTATAAATCCAATGACCACAAATTTATTTGACTCAAAAATGAGCCTGCCACAAAATAATGGTCTGGGAAATCATTTTTTAATTAGCTTTTAAATTGCAAATTTCAATTTCAAAACTCTATTAATTAAATGTGATCAAATTTGTAAGTGTGTTAAAACTCTCATATATTTCTTAGAATTTGTGACTTAGGTTCACACAAACTGTTCACCACACAGGTAACTAAACCCAGGGGTAGATGCCAAGCATATCAGTGAGTGACAGAACATATGGGAGACAGTTATCCCAGGCATCCATTGCATGTTTCTGACCAGGTGATTAGGCAACAACATTGACCCTAAGTGCAGCCATTATTTTAACCTAACTTACCTGGTGGGAATGAGATGAATTCAGGTCAGATAGCCATTTTACATCCAGTCAGATTTTACTGACCACTGTACTGATGAGTGCCATTCAAAGCACACGATTCACAATAAGCTATGTCTAAACAGATTATAACCAGTGTCCTTTAGCTCATACATTATGCCATTGAGTGGAGGGACATGGGCCTTAATTTTACACCCGTCAGACACATGCACCCGACAGTCCCAGAAGTGAGCACAAAACCCGCTTCCAGCCGCGGTTGGCCATGGAACATGATTTCACGTTGGCTGGCCAATTAACTGGGCAGCCAGTGTGAAAGGGATGCTAGGGTAGGCTCAGCACTGTCAGGGAGGGCGGGTAACAGGCGGGTGCTGAGAAATGGGAAGATGCAGACTGCTGCTTCTAATGTGCACTCTCAGTGGGATAGCCACTGTGGAGCTGTCTCAGGGAGCTGCAGACCTGTAACAAATCAATTATGATGGAAAAAACTATGAAAACAGTGTCCAGGCAGCACATCCAAACAAAACCCTCAGCCCCTGAACACCTTTTAAAATTTTATTGCAGTCCTGATAGTCCTGGATTGAGGTTGAAGCTAAAGGGTAAAGGCTGCCATGCCAATTAGCCCAAAAGCAGATGGCCAATGAATAGTATGTGTATGTGACTAACTGTGTAAAAAAGATGGCTTTGATGTAATACTTCAGAGTCAGTCTTGGATTGCCTCAGACTGCCTCCCTTGGTACATTGGAATAAAGTTTTGAAACCTGTTTCTGAGTCTTTTCTGGTGCTGATTGAATTGTCCCACAACAGCTTGGCACAGTTGGCAGGATGTCAGTGGCCCAATAATGGCAGAGAAACATCATGAAAAAAGCTCTCCAACAATGTAAACCTTCAGGTGTGTTGTCTCTCAGGACAATGGGGATTGCGTATGTCCACACCCCTGACTCCTCTGCACCCTGCCTCCCCAAAATGCTGAGAAAATGTTTGACAGCTGGCCTCCTCAGGCCTTACCATGACCCCCATCTCCTGCACAGTTTCCTGGTAACTTGTAACTTTTCTTCCTTTTTGGTACATGCTCACTGGTAATTTCCATACATATTCAGTTGTGATTTCTGCTGAAATGTCGTTCACAAAAACAGAAAATCAGGTTCAAGTCACACACAACACTATTTCTCCTCCTTCTAGGTGGTTTAATTTAGCTCCCCAGGCCAAGGGTGTAACAACAGGATATAAAAATTTATTTTCCACCAAATAAGAAGTCACATGATATTTTGCAAACCTTCATGTGAGTTAACTTCTGCAATAATGTCACCAACATGTAGAAGGCCTGGATATCCTGTCTTGATTAGAAAACTGCTTGGTTAAGGAATCGGGGCTTAATTGGACATTGCTAATCAGTCAGCCACACAGATTTGTCAGCCCAGCTTCCCTAATTAAGCTTTGACGAAGAGTTAGACAGGCTCGATACGTTAGCTCCCTTCTCTCTCCACAGATGCTGTCAGACCTGCTGCAATTGTCCAGTATTTTCTGGTTTTGTTTCAGATTCTAGCATCTACAGTAATTTACTTTTATCTCCCTAATTAAGGCCAACGCCAGGGATGGTTCCTAAGTAAATGTTGAGGGATAAAGATAGCTGTTCTCACAGCCATGAATGTTAAGAAATATATTTCTTTTGAGTTCATTTCTCATTTGAGGAGGGGAGGGGGGGGGGGGGGGGCATTGTTAAAAGGCTTTCTCTTATCAACATTTGACCAAAAACAAGAAATGCTATTTTAGTGTCACACAAAGCAATTGATTGGCAGAGCTCATGGTTGGCAGAGCTAAGCATTTAATGCCATAAAATTTTGTAACCACTGCTATATCATTAGCAGTCAGACACTTTTAATGCTTACATACGGTATATAGAACAGTACCTTGGACATAAATATCTAGATTTTAAAAAACATTATCAAAACTTAACATGGTCTGACATTCAAATCTGTTTAACTTTGGGTGCAATTCTCCGGCCTCGTTGCGCTCGAGCAAGAACGCAACGAGGCCGGTGAATAGCGGGAGAGGCCGAAAACGTGAACTGTGCCAGGCGGCAAACTGTTTGCGATGCATCTGGCCCACTCCTGTTGGCGAAATCAGGACCTTGCCGTAGTGTGGTGTGAAACCAATTATCACCACTTTAGCCCTATTTCCATAGAATTAACGAGAGCGACTCCATATCCAACGGCCTCCCATCATTCATCAGCCTCCCCAGCAAGTGCTCACGCTGCCACTGTTTAGTACTCCTTTTGAAAAACGTGAACCTGGCGAAAGTGCTTCTGTGGGGTGCCGAAGAGGTGAGTAGCCGGGGGTGCTGGGCTTGCCATGCCAGTGCTCGAGTGGGGGGCACCACCCGCAGGGGTGGGCCAC
Source organism: Scyliorhinus canicula (assembly GCF_902713615.1). Classification (NCBI taxonomy): domain Eukaryota; kingdom Metazoa; phylum Chordata; class Chondrichthyes; order Carcharhiniformes; family Scyliorhinidae; genus Scyliorhinus; species Scyliorhinus canicula. The sequence continues at coordinate 82,222,261 of NC_052159.1, read as the reverse complement.
CATGGGAGGGGGGTGGGTGGGGGGTGCTGTGGGGGCAAATGTGCGTGGCACCAGCATGCCAACCCCTGGATCATGCGGGCCATGCGGCATGTGCAGCTAACTGCCCAGCATCCCAATCACACCTTGATGCCTGGACACTGTACCACAACAATGCAGGAGGCAACACCACACCCGCAGCAGCCAACATCCGAACACCCAGGGGATATGTCCATGGCTAGAGAGTGGGTGAGTGTCACGGGGAGGGGGAGATGCCTGAAGCGATGGGCCAAGGGTTCAGAGATCGGCCTGCATTGTGGAAGGAAATGACAGACATCATACTAGTTGTGCACAAAGGTGTTTATTTTGGGTAACAATTCCCCACTCACACGATGGTGCCCCCCCTCCCCTCCCACCCCCCTCCCCCCCCTCCCTCCCCCAGTGATCCTCGATGTGCTTTGCCTTCCTAGCTCTACCATTACTTCCATGTGTGTCCCCAGGATGCACATCTGGGGTGAGGCAGCCAGCTGCTTCCCTCATCCCGTGGCCTTTGATGCCCCAGGCAGGCGTCCTCTGCGGCCAGAGAGCCCCGGCTCACTTGTCCACAGCACATGCACAGCCGTGCCGCCCTGTCCTGTGTGCTGACCTCTAGATTCAGCCTCATCAGAGAGGTGGAGCTCGGGGAAGCTGGTGACCAATGTCGCCACTCTATTTGATGGGTCTGTGTTGGCACCCAGCGCCCCCTCTCCTGCTCGGTGCCCATAGGGCTCTGGGGTTCACCTTGGGACAGCTGGTTCGAGACCCGGTTGCCCCTGCGTCATCTGGCTCTGCCAGCTCTGGTGACTCCCCGATGTCTGCAGCATTGTGTCGATGCCCTCGGCAACGCTTCTCAGTGATTGGGCCATGCTCCGCAGCGCCTCCGCCATGCCCACCTGCGACTGGAACAAGATCCGTAGCTCCTCGGCCATTCCCATCTGAGAGCGGGTCATGTCCTGCAGCACCTCATCAAGGTCAGCCTGGTACTGGGTCACATCTCCCAGTGAGTCGGATATTCTGCAGATACCCTCAGCCATGGCTGTCACCGACTGCACAATGCCTTGGACAGCTTCAGTCATGGTGCAGACGTCAGTCACCAGGCTATCCACTGCAGTCGCCACCCAAGCAGTGTTGTGTTGCTCGTTCTGGGTGAGTGTGCTTTACACTCAATTTGGCTCTGTTTTATTCCTTAGCTCTAGAGTCGCCAGGTATCGTTGAGATACCGCCACAAGTTTCAAGTTCAAGTTCAGACCAATAACTCAATACACCAGTTAGTAAGTTCAAACAAGACACGTTTGTTATAATACAGGTATCTACTAATTATGCATATAAAACTACAAGACTAGGCTAATCCTACCATTAACAGGCCAATACTTATCTGGAATAAGGGAACTGCCGGATCAGGGAACAATGGCTTCTTGCTTTGTCCTGGATCCGCAGGCTTCCAGTCGGTGTGGACTAAAGGGGTCAGGAGTGTCTACTCTCGTAGCGTGCGTTGTATGACACTTACTTGATAGCGGCTGCTGTTGGCCAGGCCTCTCCTTCTCAAGGTTCTTCTACTGGAAAGGTGTTCTGCTGGGAGGGCCGGCTAAGAGAATGAATCAATCCTGGGACCTGACTTTTATAGGTCCCAGGGGCTTCGCATCCTTTAGGGTGGACCCTCTATAAACCTGCAATCGATTGGGTCGCTTCCCAATCGATTGATTTGAATTTCCCCAATAACGGGGCCGTTCCTCGATCACCGGGCGGTTCCTTACACCTTATTGGTGTCCTTTGTCTTAGACTCCACTGGCGCCGGAATGTCTGGCCTTCCATAGAATGTTTAACTGTTGTGTCCATTGTGCCTGGAAATCACCGTAAATCGTTTCATTAATATGCACAGCTCGTTAGTTACAATTCTGTCGGGTTTCTGTGGCAGCTAGAATCCAGGGGATTCTGCAAACTGCTTGTTTCTTTGTCAATGACCAATTTAACCCTGCAATCTTTGCGTTCTTCCATTTTGTGTGAGGAAGTGGCCAACCCAGGTGGCTACACTCCCTCCTTGTGATCCTAACACGAAAGCGTGAAGGATCACCTAAGTACGGTGTCTCGGTTCCCTGACCTCAGTGAGTTCCATGGCCTCTGCACTTTCCTCAACTATGCAGAAAAATTTTAACCACAATCTCTGGCGCTATGTCATAGGGGACATGCATTACCAAAATCACAATGGGAATCTCTAACTATCCTTAAATAAACAACACTCACTTACATGCAATCATTCTAAACCTCCTATCAATACAAACTTACAGCAGCATTCATGGCACATTTCTCTGACTCGGCAGTCAAACTCAGAGGTACAAAACATTTTAAAAGTTCCTTTATTTACATGGCATGGCAACAACGAAAAGAAAATCCTTTATTCACATTTCAAGGGGTTTGGGGAACTGATGGAAACCGAAGATAGGGGATCTCATCCTATATACCGTCAAGGTACGAGAGTGGTAGGCTCTTCTTCGCCATTTCCTCATCCGAAGGGTCTGAACTAGGATGCAGACAATCGCTAGTGATCGTGCTCTGATCCTGCTTTGATCCCTCCTTCGAACGTCCGAAAGCTAGGGAATCAAGCATAGTATCCGTTAGTGTTCTGCTTAATACCTGGAATGATAGTATATCTGTCCTCTTGTGCCAATTTTTCCCTTTATAAATGGTCAAGTCACTCCCTGTGACTCCCCTCATTTTTTTTTTCAAAACGTATTTAGGACCAGGTATATACTCAAAATACTGTATCACTGCAAGCCGTCTCGCAGGCTTTGCAATTTACCATCCCACTGTTTTTGGATGTAAATATCATTTGGAGTGGCAACCAAAGGGCTACCTAAACAAAAAACAAACCAAACTTTTTAGAAATAAGACTTTCGAATGAGTTGCGTATGAGCCGCGACGGGTAAGAGTTGGGTGGAATCCCCAGGTAGGGCGTGCTGTGCTGTACCCGAGCTTAGTTGACCAGAGGGATGGTCCTCAGACAGGGCGGTCCCTCAATGCCGTTTCTCCACTGCCTGAGCGACCTGAAACGAACAGGCAAGAATGTAGTCATCATGGGGGTTGCCTCTTCTGTCCTCTAAACAGAAGAGCAGTTATGAAACTGGAGTTAGGGAGCTCCCAGTGGATTCAAGGGAGAAGCCTTTAGCTGGGCTTCAGACATTTCAGATTAAATGGTCTCGGGAACAAAACATCTTCACTGCAGAAGAGCTGTGACGAAATGTGAGATGGTCACAAACTTTTCAGCTGAAAGTCTTGTGTCCAATCCTCCTAGTCTGAACTGATCCAAAAACAAACAGAAAACAAACAAACATGAAACAAACATACTGCAGGTTCCATCAGAAAAGGACACCGTTTATCTCTCAAGCGGTTCCTCTTTTTACAGCATCTGGACATCTCAATTCTCTTCATTCTCTGCGAACAGGGTCGCAAAGGGGTTGCCGTGTCGGGAGTCAGACTTAAAGTCAGCCTCTTCTCCCGGATCCCATACCCTTGTATGGATCAGGCATGCTATGAGTGAGTTGTGTGACCGAGGGTTTAAACTAATTCAGCAGGGGCATGGGAACCTGGATTGTAATTTTGGGGTACGGGAGATTGAGAGTAGAGAGGTCAGGAGCACAAATTTGACTTCGCAGGAGGGTGCCAGTGTTCAGGTAGGTGGTTTGAAGTGTGTCTACTTCAATGCCAGGAGTATACGAAATAAGGTAGGGGAACTGGCAGCATGGGTTGGTACCTGGGACTTCGATGTTGTGGCCATTTCAGAGACATGGATAGAGCAGGGACAGGAATGGTTGTTGCAGGTTCCGGGGTTTAGGTGTTTTAGTAAGGTCAGAGAAGGCCAGACATTCCGGCGCCAGTGGAGTCTAAGGCAAAAGAGGGGGAGGTGTGGCGCTGCTAGTCAAGGACAGTATTACGGTGGCGGAAAGGATGCTAGATGGGGACTCTTCTTCCGAGGTAGTATGGGCTGAGGTTAGAAACAGAAAAGGAGAGGTCACCCTGTTGGGAGTTTTCTATAGGCCACCTAACAGTTCTAGGGATGTAGAGGAAAGGATGGCGAAGATGATTCTGGAAAAGAGCGAAAGTAACAGGGTAGTTGTGATGGGAGACTTTAACTTTCCAAATATTGACTGGAAAAGATATAGTTCGAGTACATTAGATGGGTCGTTCTTTGTACAATGTGTGCAGGAGGGTTTCCTGACACAATATGTTGACAGGCCAACAAGAGGCGAGGCCACATTGGATTTGGTTTTGGGTAATGAACCAGGCCAGGTGTTAGATCTGGAGGTAGGTGAGCACTTTGGAAACAGTGACCACAATTCAGTGACCTTTACGTTAGTGATGGAAAGGGAGAAGTATACCCCGCAGGGCAAGAGTTATAGCTGGGGGAAGGGCAATTATGATGCCATTAAACATGACTTAGGATGTGTAGGTTGGAGAAGTAGGCTGCAAGGGTTGGGCACACTGGATATGTGGAGCTTGTTCAAGGAACAGCTATTGCATGTTCTTGATAAGTACGTACCAGTCAGGCAGGGAGGAAAGGGTCGAGCGAGGGAACCGTGGTTTACCAAAGAAGTGGAATCTCTTGTTAAGAGGAAGAAGGAGGCCTATGTGAAGATGAGGCGTGAAGTTTCAGTTGGGGCGCTTGATAGTTACAAGGAAGCGAGGAAGGATCTAAAGAGAGAGCTGAGACGAGCAAGGAGGGGACATGAGAAGTCTTTGGCAGGTAGGATCAAGGAAAACCCAAAAGCTTTCTATAGGTATGTCAGAAATAAAAGAATGACTAGGGTAAGAGTAGGGCCAGTCAAGGACAGTGGTGGGAAGTTGTGTGTGGAGGCTGAGGAGATAAGCGAGATACTAAATGAATACTTTTCGTCAGTATTCACTCAAGAAAAAGATAATATTGTGGAGGAGAATGCTGAGACCCAGGATATTAGAATAAATGGCATTGAGGTGCGTAGGGAAGAAGTGTTGGCAATTCTGGACAAGGTGAAAATAGATATGTCCCCGGGGCCTGATGGGATTTATCCTAGGATTCTCTGGGAAGCCAGGGAAGAGATTGCTGAGCCTTTGGCTTTGATTTTTAGGTCATCATTGGCTACAGGAATAGTGCCAGAGGACTGGAGGATAGCAAATGTGGTCCCTTTGTTCAAGAAGGGAATTAGAGATAACCCCGGTAACTATAGGCCGGTGAGCCTAACGTCTGTGGTGGGTAAAGTCTTGGAGAGGATTATAAAAGATACAATTTATAATCATCTAGATAGGAATAATATGATTAGGGATAGTCAGCATGGTTTTGTGAAGGGTAGGTCATGCCTCACAAACCTTATCGAGTTCTTTGAGAAGGTGACTGAACAGGTAGACGAGGGTAGAGCAGTTGATGTGGTGTATATGGATTTCAGTAAAGCGTTTGATAAGGTTCCCCACGGTCGGCTATTGCAGAAAATACGGAGGCTGGGGATTGAGGGTGATTTAGAGATGTGGATCAGAAATTGGCTAGTTGAAAGAAGACAGAGAGTGGTAGTTGATGGGAAATGTTCAGAATGGAGTTCAGTTACGAGTGGCGTACCACAAGGATCTGTTCTGGGGCCGTTGCTGTTTGTCATTTTTATAAATGACCTAGAGGAGGGCGCAGAAGGATGGGTGAGTAAATTTGCAGACGACACTAAAGTCGGTGGAGTTGTAGACAGTGCGGAAGGATGTTGCAGGTTACAGAGGGACATAGATAAGCTGCAGAGCTGGGCTGAGAGGTGGCAAATGGAGTTTAATGTGGAGAAGTGTGAGGTGATTCACTTTGGAAAGAATAACAGGAATGCGGAATATTTGGCTAATGGTAAAATTCTTGGTAGTGTGGATGAGCAGAGGGATCTCGGTGTCCATGTACATAGATCCCTGAAAGTTGCCACCCAGGTTGATAGGGTTGTGAAGAAGGCCTATGGTGTGTTGGCCTTTATTGGTAGAGGGATTGAGTTCCGGAGCCATGAGGTCATGTTGCAGTTGTACAAAACTCTAGTACGGCCACATTTGGAGTATTGCGTACAGTTCTGGTCGCCTCATTATAGGAAGGACGTGGAAGCTTTGGAACGGGTGCAGAGGAGATTTACCAGGATGTTGCCTGGTATGGCGGGAAAATCTTATGAGGAAAGGCTGATGGACTTGAGGTTGTTTTCGTTAGAGAGAAGAAGGTTAAGAGGTGACTTAATAGAGGCATACAAAATGATCAGAGGGTTAGATAGGGTGGACAGTGAGAGCCTTCTCCCGCGGATGGAGGTGGCTAGCACGAGGGGACATAGCCTTAAATTGAGGGGTAATAGATATAGGACAGAGGTCAGAGGTGGGTTTTTTACGCAAAGAGTGGTGAGGCCCTGGAATGCCCTACCTGCAGCAGTAGTGAACTCGCCAACATTGAGGGCATTTAAAAGTTTATTGGATAAGCATATGGATGATAAGGGCATAGTGTAGGTTAGATGGCCTTTAGTTTTTTTCCATGTCGGTGCAACATCGAGGGCCGAAGGGCCTGTACTGCGCTGTATCGTTCTATGTTCTATGTTCTATGTCTCTCTCATCATTCCGGACGAGCCTGTAAGAGTTGTCTCGGTACCAAATGGTCGTGTCCAAATTTGTGTGAACGTTGTCGGGGTTGTCATAGTTGGGCGGTGGGTCTGGGTGGGGTCTGGTGTCTTAATGTAAGTGATCTCCAAATCACTGTAGTCGGGGTCGTAGTTGGTGTGTGTGGGGTCTGTTGTATCAGGGCAGTAGAGAGGCGTGCTGTGGCTGTCGTCAAAGTCACAGTCGCAGTCTCTGCTGTGACAGCTTGTGGGCGTTTCGGGGCGTGGTCTGAAGTCAATGGGCGGAGTCGAGGTTGAGTCCGAAGAGGTGCTGGTCTGTGAGGGGGAGGGTGGAAATGCGTCTCTTGTGGGCGGGGCGAGGTGTTCTGCTGCGTCTAGCAGGACATGGTGTGTGTGGTTGGACTGTGTTCCATATGCCTTTAACTGGTTGATATGGAACCAGGCAGTCTTCCCGTTGGGGTACTTTATCTTATAAACTGAAGGGCTGATTTTGTCCGCAATTGAGTACGGGCCTGAAAACTTTGGGGCCAAAAACGTGCTGGGGTTATAAACAGACAACATTACCTGTTGTCCAACCTGAAACTCTGTGGAATGTACTGTTCTGTCGAAATAAGCCTTGCTCTGTTTCCTTTTCTTTCCCAATTTAACTGCGGCTGTTAGCTGAGCCGATCTTACAGTTTCCACTAATTCCTTTACTGCTGTCTCGTGTGTGAGGGCCGTCACTTCTGGGCTGGTCATGTCGAGTCCTAAAAGGAATTCAGAACCTTTCATGGGGCGTCCGGTCATGAGTGTGTGTGGGATGAAATCTGTTGAGGCTGAAACAGTAGTCCTTAAGAACATAAGTGCGAATGGGAGCACCGAATCCCAAGTGGTATTGTTTTCCTGGACCATCTTTCTAAGGGTCGATTTTAGAGTCATGATTCATGCGTTCCACTATTCCGCTTGACTGGGGGTGGTACGCAATGTGGAAATTTTGTTTAATGCCTAATATGGTCAGGACGTTCTTCATGACCCGTCCTGTAAAATGAGATCCCTGGTCTGACTCAATACTTCTGGGGAGTCCCCATCTAGTAAAGATGTGGTGTGTCAGGATCTTTGCGGTTGTTTTGGCTGTCTTTGTTCGAGATGGGAAAGCCTCTACCCATTTCATGAACGTATCAATGACCACCAAAACGTATCTATAGCCATTCCTGCAAGGGGGCAATGGACTTATAAAATCGATCTGGAGGTTTGTCCAGGGGCCATTAACGGGGCGAGTGTGACTGAGCTGTGCCTTCTTTGAATACCTCTCCGGGTTATTCTGAGCACAAATCAAACAATTTTCGATGTAATGTGTTACATCCTCTCTCAAATCTGGCCACCAACAGAGCTGTCTCAGGTGGGCTGTGGTGGGGTCTATTCCTTGATGTCCATGACTGTCATGGAATAAGGTAATCATTTGATTCCTGTCTTTCTCAGGAACCACATACAATTTATCTTTGATAACCACACCCTCGTGTGTGGTCAGAGCGTGTTTAAACTTGTCGTACGGGGCCAAAAACTTTCCTCTACTAATCTCCCTGAGATTGTTGTCCTGTCTTTGTGCCTGTAGTAGGTCCTCAATGTTTGTCTGTGAGACCTGAACTGAACTCACAGGGGCGTGAGCTGGGGCGCTAGGTGGGGGTGTCCAAAAATGTCCGTGCCTGGAACCTGCTTTTGCCAGTGCGTCGGCTTTCACATTTCCAGGGGGGATGACCGATGATGACGTCTCACTTTAATGATGCCATAAGTCCTATCCTTTGCCTGTTCTAGGATATGGCGGAGCAATGGGGCTGATGGAAGGGGCTTTCCATCCGCGGAAACAAAACCTCTTGTCTTCCACAGGGGTAGGAAATCCGTCAAACTGTTGCAGACATATAAACTATCCGAATATATATCTGCTGGGCTGGGGAATGAATCTGGGTGGTCCACTATGTAAGCTATGGCCGCGAGCTCTGCTGCCTGCGCGCCTAAGTGACCGGGTAACTTTAACGATATCTCTTCTAATGCGCGTCCCTGCGCATCCTCTACATAGATGCCGCATCCTGTAATGCGCTCACCATTTAAAACAGTGGGTGAACCATCCAGATAAATCTTCAAGGGGGCACACGTGTCTGTGTGCTGGGGGCTTTGAGTTGAACCTCCTATCTTCCCGGGGAGCGTCTTTGCAATGAAGGGTCCTGTGTTGTGGAGGGGTCTACTATTTCGCAATCATGGGGTTAAGACCATAAGACCATAAGACATAGGAGTGGAAGTAAGGCCATTCGGCCCATCGAGTCCACTCCGCCATTCAATCATGGCTGATGGGCATTTCAACTCCACCTACCAGCATTCTCCCCGTAGCCCTTAATTCCTCGCGACATCAAGAATTTATCTATCTCTGCCTTGAAGCCATTTAGCGTCCCGGCCTCCACTGCACTCCGCGGCAATGAATTCCACAGGCCCACCACTCTCTGGCTGAAGAAATGTCTCCGCATTTCTGTTCTAAATTTACCCCCTCTAATTCTAAGGCTGTGCCCACGGGTCCTCGTCTCCTCGCCTAACGGAAACAGTTTCTTTGCGTCCACCCTTTCTAAGCCATGTATTATCTTGTAAGTTTCAATTAGATCTCCCCTTAACCTTCTAAACTCCAATGAATACAATCCCAGGATCCTCAGCCGTTCATCATATGTTAGACCCGCCATTCCAGGGATCATCCGTGTGAATCTCCGCTGGACACGCTCCAGTGCCAGTATGTCCTTCCTGAGATGTGGGGCCCAAAACTGGACACAGTACTCCAAATGGGGCCTAACCAGAGCCTTATAAAGGCTCAGTAGCACATCGCTGCTTTTATATTCCAACCCTCTTGAGATAAATGACAACATTGCATTCGCTTTCTTAATCACAGATTCAACCTGCATGTTTACCTTTAGGGAATCCTCGACTAGCACTCCCAGATCCCTTTGTACTTTGGCATTATGAATTTTCTCACCGTTTAGAAAGTAGTCTATGCTTGGATTCTTTTTTCCAAAGTGCAAGACCTCACATTTTCTCACGTTGAATTGCATCAGCCATTTCCTGCACCACTCTCCCAAACTGTCTAGATCCTTCTGCAGCCTCCCCACTTCCTCAGCGCTACCTGCCTGACCACCTAACTTTGTATCATCGGCAAACTTCGCTAGAATGCCCCCAGTCCCTTCATCCAGATCATTAATATATATGGTGAACAGCTGCGGCTCCAACACTGAACCCTGTGGGACACCGCTGGTCACCGGCTGCCATTCCGAAAAAGAACCTTTTATCCCAACTCTCTGCCTTCTGTCAGACAGCCAATCCTCAACCCATGCCAGTAGCTCACCTCAAACACCATGGGCCCTCACCTTACTCAGCAGCCTCCTGTGTGGCACCTTATCAAAGGCCTTTTGGAAATCCAGATAGACCACATCCACTGGGTTTCCCTGGTCTAACCTACTTGTCAACTCCTCAAAGAATTCTAACAGGTTCGTCAGGCACGACCTCCCCTTACTAAATCCATGTTGACTTGTTCTAATCCGACCCTGCTCTTCCAAGAATTTAGAAATCTCATCCTTAACGATCGATTCTAGAATTTTACCAACAACCGAGGTTAGGCTAATTGGCCTATAATTTTCCATCTTTTGTCTTGATCCTTTCTTGAACAAGGGGTTTACAACAGCGATCTTCCAATCGTTCGGGACTTTCCCTGACTCCAGTGATTTTTGAAAGATCTCAACCAATGCTTCCGCTATTTCTTCAGCCACCTCCCTCAGAACTCTAGGGTGTAGCCCATCGGGGCCAGGAGATTTGTCAATTTTAAGACCTTTTAGCTTTTTTAGCACCATCTCTTTTGTAATGGCAACCATACTCAACTCAGCCCCCTGACCCCCTATAATTTTTGGGATATTACTCATGTCTTCCACTGTGAAGACAGACGCAAAGTACTTATTAAGTTCTCCAGCCATTTCCTCGTCTCCCATCACTAGCCTTCCGGAATCAGTTTGAATTGGCCCAATGTCTACTTTGGCCTGTCGTTTGTTTCTTATGTATTGAAAGAAACTTTTACTATCATTTCTTATATTACTGGCTAGCCTGCCTTCATATTTGATCCTCTCCTTCCTTATTTGTCTCTTTGTTAACCTCTGTTTGTTTTGTAGCCTTCCCAATCTTCTGATTTCCCAGTGCTTTTGGCCACTTTATAGGATCTCTCTTTTTCTTTGATACATTTCCTGACCTCCTTTGTCAGCCATGGCTGTCTAATCCCTCCCCGGATAATCTTTCTTTTCTTGGGGATGAACCTCTGTACAGTGTCCTCAATTATGCATACAAACTCCTGCCATTTTTGCTCTGCTGTCTTCCCCACTAGGGTCTGCTTCCAGTCGATTTTCGCCAGTTCCTCTCTCATGCCCTCGTAATTACCTTTATTTAACTGTAACACCATTACATCCGATTTTGCCTTCTCTCTTTCAAACTGCAGACTGAACTCAACCATATTATAATCACTGCTTCCTAAGTGTTCCCTTACTTTAAGATCTTTTATAAAGTCTGGTTCATTACATAGCACTAGGTCCAGAATAGCCTGCTCCCTTGTGGGCTCCATGACAAGCTGTTCCAAAAAGCCATCTTGTAAGCATTCCATGAATTCCTTTTCTTTGGATCCACTGGCTACGTTATTTACCCAATCCACCTGCATATTGAAGTCCCCCATGATCACCGTGACCTTGCCTTTCTGACATGCCTTTTCTATTTCCCGGTACATGTTGCGCCCCTGGTCCTGACCACTGTTAGGAGGTCTGTACATAACTCCCATTATGGTTTTTTTGCCTTTGTGGTTCCTCAATTCTACCCACACAGACTCCACATCATCCGACCCTATGTCGTTTAGTGCCATAGATTTAATTTTGTTCTTAACTAACAAGGCAACCCCACCCCCACGGCCCACCTCCCTTTCTTTTCGATAGGTTGTATATCCTTGGATGTTTAACTGCCAGTCCTGAACCCCCTGCAGCCATGTCTCTGTGATGCCTACCACATCATAATCATTCACGATGATCTGTGCCATTAGTTCGTCTACTTTGTTACAAATGCTACGAGCATTCAGGTAAAGTGCCTTAATGCTAACTTTCTTATCATTACAGATATTGGAAGTCCTAAGATGTCCAAAGTTATCCTTCCTTTTTGTTGAATTCCTAGTCTGCCTCAAGCTTAAATCCACCTGCCTACATGTTATCCTCCTGCGTATCTTGCCATTTAACTCCATGCTCCCTGTCGCTTTCACTTTCCCTTCCCCCCAACTCAGAAGTTTAAAGTCCTACTGACCACCCTATTTATCCTCTTCGCTGGAACACTGGTTCCAGATCGGTTCAGGTGGAGACCGTCCCAACGGTACAGATCCCCCCCGGTTCCAAAACTGATGCCAATGTCCCATGAAGTGGAATCCCTCTTTCCCACACCAATCCCTTAGCCACGTGTTTATTTCCCTAATTTTCTTGTCCCTATGGCAATTGGCACGTGGCTCGGGCAGTAATCCGGAGATTATGACCCTTGAGGACCTGTATTTCAATTTTCTTCCTAGTGCTTGATAGTCCCCGAACAGGTCCTCCACCCTAGCTTTACCTATGTTGTTAGTCCCAACGTGGACCACAACAACTGGATCCTCCCCCTCCCGCTCCAATATCCTTTCAAGCCGGTCAGTGATGTCCCGCACCCTGGCACCGGGCAGGCAACACACCATGCGAGACTCCCGATCCGGCTTGCATAGGATACTATCTGTCCCCCTAATTATAGAATCCCCTATAACAACTACTTGTCTTTTTACTCCCCCCTCTTGAATGGCCTTCTGCACCATGGTACCGTGGTCAGCTGGCTCATCCTGTCCAGAGCCCTTTTCCTCATCCATACAGGGAGCAAGAGTCTCATACCTGTTGGACAAGGTCAAGGGCTGAGGCTCCTGCACTCCTGAACTCAGGTTCCCCCTGCCTGCCTCACTAACAGTCACACTCTGAAGTCCCTGATCACTTACTGAATGTGAATTACTTAATCTCCCAGGTGTGACTGCCTCCTAAAACAAAGTGTCCAGGTAACTCTCCCCCTCCCGGATGTGCCGCAGTGTTTGAAGCTCAGATTCCAGATCATCAACTCTGAGCCGGAGTTCTTCCAGCAACCAACACTTGCTGCAGATGTGGTCATTGCCATTCACAAGGGGAACAGCCAGCTCCCACATCATACAGCTACAGCACATCACCTGCGCAGCCATCTCTGATTAGTTAATTAATTTATTACTTTGTATAAATTTCAGTTTAAAAAAAAAACAAACTTGGATACCTCTGCTATAGTCTTTTTCAACGTAGTTCTGGTTAACAAATAAGAAAAGGAAAAATAATAATGTAATAAGGCACTCACCTGCTCACCCCAATGGGTCTTATTATTAGGTTAGAGGAGGAGGGCGGGTGGGAGACACTACACGTGTAGTGTCTCGGGTGCTTGACTTCCGTCGAACACCTTGGGTCACTGATGCAGGTGCACCTTCAACTTACGCTGACCGCACTGCACATATGCAAATCTCCCCGGAACAGCCAATCAGAAGCTCTGCTCTGCTACCCCCCTGCTGGATGCTTGACTTCCGTCGAACACCTTGGTTGTCCTGGGTATTGGAGGTTGTCTGCTAAGAAGGTGTGTGTCTTAGTCCGTTTCACTGTGATGTCCCGTCCTTGTAGAAGAAGTGTCCACCTAGCTGCTCTAATTCGGCTAACTGAACCGTCCTTCAGTCGTCCGTCCAAATGAAGCTGTATGGGGGTGTGTTCGGTCAGAATCATTATGGGGTTTAGTCCGGTAATGTACGAAAAGTACTGTACTGCCCAGAATACTGCGAGTATGTGCCTTTCGCAGGCTCAAAATTTTTGCTCTACTGGGTCTAACAGTCTGGAGGCATAAGCCACTGGTCGTAGCTGCTCGTGCCATTCCTGAAGGAGCACGGCCGAGAGGGTCAGATCTGTGCTTGCTAGCTCAATTGCATAGGGGGAGAGCGGGTCTGGAACTTGTAGTGCAGGTGCTGCGCTAAGGGCTTTCTTTAAATCTTCCACAGCCTCTGTATGCTGCGGAAGCTATTCCCAAGGGGCTCCTTTCATAAGGAGGTCTGAAAGTGGGGCTGCCTTGGTCGCAAAACCATCGATATGGTTCCGACAATACACAACCAGTCCTAAAAACGACCGGAGGGCTGAAACATTTTGGGGAAGGGGCAACTTGACAATCGAGTCAATTCTTTTGAACTCGATCTCGCATTTGCCGTGCGTGATGACTGTACCCAAATACATCACTTTATTCTCCAATAGTTGGGCCTTTCTGGGGTTTACTTTATATCCGATTGACTGTAAGAGTTGTAGGAGTTCAGACAGAAGCGTGATGTGCTCTGCCTTGGTGCCTGTCTGCAGTAATAGGTCGTCCACATACTGTACCAGACATTCGGGTCAGGAAAACTTTGCTAGTCCATTTGCCAGCTGCCGGTGGAAAATGGAGGGGGAATTGTGGAATCCTTGTGGGAGGCATGTCCACGTGTACTGCTGACCTTTAAAAGTGAATTCTAATTTGTACTGGCACGCCTTCGCCAATGGGATTGACCAAAAGCCGTTGCTAATGTCCAACACCGTAAAATTCTTGGAGTTGAGTCCCTGCTTGAGCATGGTCTCGGGACTTTTTGCTACCGTGGGGGCTACTGCTGGGGTAACTTTGTTGAGTTCCCGATAATCAATGGTCAGGCGCCATGATCCGTCGGGCTTCCTCACTGGCCAAATAGGGGCATTATTAGTGGAGGCTACTGTCCTTAGTATGCCCTGCTCTAATAAGCTCTCTATTACCTTTACGATTTCTCCCTCCGCTTCCAGGGAAAATCTATACTGTCTGTGTGGTTCTTGGGTCAGGTCCTGTAATCTGAACTTGTCCAGTCATTCTGCCGCAGTTGTGCCGGTGACTGGCAAATGCTGCCCTGTGCTTGTTTAAAACTGCCCTAACCTGTTTGTCTGTGCTGAGCGTGGTTGGGTCAAAACAATATGAAATGAAAATGAAAATCGCTTATTGTCACGAGTAGGATTCAATGAAGTTACTGTGAAAAGTCCCTAGTCTCAATAGTCTCCCACTGCGCTAATCCTATGTTCGTATTCACCTGCAGTGAGCGTTGCGGGTGCTCTGTCTGATTTTGCCATTCACCAGACACACTGATTGACTGGGTCGAACGACAGGCTGTGTGCATTCATAAAATCAATGCCGAGTATGTGTTCTGCTGTGTGGGGCAGATTAACTAAAACAACGGGGTGTCTGGTGGAGATATTCCCTAGCTGAATTGGTACAGGGGCTGTAATGGTTCCCTGCTGTGAATGTCCTGTAAATCCGCTGAGTCTTATTGTGGCTGTAGTGGGCCAAGTGTTTGCCTGTGGTGTAGTGGAGGAATTAATGGTCGTGCGGGACCCTCCTGTGTCCCAGAGTAATTCTATGGGCTTTCCCCGAATTTTCGCTGTGACTACCGGTCGTCCGGATCTGTCCCAGAGGGTGTCACAGACCCTAGTGGGGGAGCCCGAACACCGTCAGTCCGTTCCATCCACATTGGTCTGTCCTGACTGCGTCCCTGTACTGTGAATAGGCTTCGCTTTCTTCCTGTTCAGAGTCAACGTCTGCTGGCCTCTCTGAGATTTCTACGGGGCGTTGCATTCCATAGCAAAATGCCCTAACTGTCCACAGTTAAAACATTCCTGTGACTTCTGTGGGGGGCTGTTCTGTCCCTCATTTACCCATGCGGGTTTTGGTGCGTCCTTACTGCTTGGATATCTACCTTGGTTTGCACCTCCTCGGGCTTCTTAAATGCTGTCTTATTGTGCACAGATTGCTCCCAAGCGCGGGACAATCTTTTCAAGACCCATTTTTCATTATGGGCCTCTTCTGAGAGGTCGTAATTAGAGCAGGCTTTCTGTCCTGCCTCTGTGGCGTGGGAGATGATAGTGCGGGTCCATTTAACCATGTTATCCTGGGTCAAATGTGCGCTGTCTAATTCACCGAAAACTGCAGTGAAGTGAATCCACAGCCTTCCAGAAAATGCTGTGGAGTGCTCGGTCTTTTTCTGCCTACACTTGTTTAGGCCTTCAACTGGGTCTCCTCTGTTATACCCTATCGCATCCAAAATAGCTGTATGCATTTCTTCGAGGGTGCCTCCTGCACCGTTCTGTGGGTCGGTGAGGGCTGCTACTACTGATGAGTCTAAACTCAAAACTGTGAGCTTAACCTGCTCTCGGGCATCAAGGCCGTACATGGTCACCTGTTGCTTAACTCTTGCAAAGAATTGGTGGGGGTCTGAAGTGGGGAGAAATGGGGTGATTTTCTCACACGCGTCCCTTAGTTGAGTCACGGTTAAGGGGGTGGTGTAAGTGATCTCGGGTGCTCCGTCTGCGGTTGCTTTTCGTTGGGTGGTGACTGGGTTCATTGGTGCGGGTGCTATCTGATCTGTGGGGGGTTGTGGCGCTTTCCTTTTCTGCTGTGTTGCTAGCGCACATATTCCCTGAACATATCGCTGCGCTGTCTCGCTTAACTCCTGCCAATCTGGTGCATTCTCTTCTTCTAATTGTGTTCCAAAGGTTTCTTGGAAGCCATTCTGCACAGAAAGCAGAGATTGCAGCTCCGCAATCTGCTTCCTACATTTTGCATGGTCCACTGTGCTTTGCCTTTGCTCAGTGGTGGCAGCATGGAGTGCCCTTAAAGCTGCCTTCAGGTCGCTACACTACTTCTTCAGTGTCTCTACCTGCTTCTCTGATTCTTGTCTTATCAAGACTGCACGCTGCACATCCAGATAGGCTTTTTCATATTGTACTTGGGAGCTGCTCAGATGGGCTAGACAAGACTGATGGCATCATCCACCTCTCTATCCTTATCTGCTAACTTTTGCCTTAATTCTGAATTCTCTCTCTCGATGTCCCTGACATCCACTTTGCTCATTCTATTTCTCTCCTCTAAATCTGCTCGGAGCGTCCTGACGACCTCCTCTGTGCCTCGCAATTGTACCAAGAAGGACACAATTGCCATCGGCTTACGTGCTTTACTCAAACCTTTCTTATGAATTTCAGACAGGTTCTCCCACCAAGTATGCCCTATACTCCCGGGACCTGCCTCCTCATTCAAACAAAACTCACTCCAAAGGGGCCATCCTCTCCCTTTGAGGTACTTCCTGAGTTCCAGCTCTCAGACGGGACACTGACCTACTCTGCTGCTGTTGGTCGCTGCGACCACGAACTGCTCTGGGTTCATGAGGCGTTCCATTGCCTGCATGGCCATTTATGCTCTTTTAAATTTGGAACGAGGGATAATAAGGCAGTGCTATAAAATACGGGTACGGCTTTCGCTATTTTCCGAATTATAAACTCCTGACAGTTTGTCGCAACAAAATTCTCTCGGTTTTACCTTATAACCCTGTTAGTTACGCATGCAAAAACACACTTCCGAATTAGGAGGATTGATTTGAACTACTTGAACACTTGTGGTTTTTCCTTTTTCCCAATTGGATTTCTGATTCAGATTTCTGGGTTCTCTCGGAGTGGGGTCCCGGCGGACTAAATGTTGCTCGTTCTGGGTGAGTGTGCTTTACACTTTTTTGGCTCTGTTTTATTCCTTAGCTCTAGAGTCGCCAGGTATCGTTAAGATACCGCCACAAGTTTCAAGTTCAAGTTCAGACCAATAACTCAATACACCAGTTCGTAAGTTCAAACAAGACACGTTTATTATAATAGTTATCTACTGATTATGCATATAAAACTACAAGACTAGGCTAATCCTACCATTAACAGGCCAATACTTATCTGGAATAAGGGAACTGCCGGATCAGGGAAGAATGGCCTCTTGCTTTGTCCTGGATCTGCAGGCTTCCAGTCGGTGTGGACTAAAGGGGTCAGGAGCATCAGGTTGAGACCCAGCTTGGTCCTGGGATCCAGCAACTCTCCGACAGCTGTCTTGCCTGGGGATTCCTGCCTCCACCTGATGGACATCAGCAGCAGTGTGGTGCTCACCAGGTTGTGCCTCAGAAACATGGGGCGGGATTCTGCGATAATCGGCGCAATCGCCGGAACCCGGTGACAAAAACGGCACGGATCATTCCAGCGTCGGGCCCCCCAAACGGCGCAAATTCTCCGGCCCGGAATGAGCGGTGTGACGCCATTAGCAACGGCGTCACCCACCGCCGATGTGCGGCGTCACAGCACAAAAGACGCGCTCCCCCCTCCACCGGAGAGCCGTCAAGATGGCCGTCTGCCGCGCAGCCCCGAGGTTCCAGGACCTCGAGGCGCTCCTGGATGCAGTAGAGCAGAGGGAGGCCCTGAACCCCGGACACGGCCGCAGGGTTGCCCCACGCCTCAGTCGGCACCTGTGGAGGGAGGTGGCAGAGGCCGTCAGCGCTGTGGCTGTAGCACCAAGGACAGGCGCACAATGCCACAAGAAGGTAAATTACCTCGTCAGGGCTGCCAGGGTGAGTACACCCCGCCCGATGTGCGGCACACCCCTAGGTGCAACTAACCCTAACCCTAATGTGCTGCGCACCTCTGCCAATATACGCACAACCGCTGGCCTGCATGTATACCCCTGTATACCCCTGTCTAACACTGTTGTCCTCTATCCCTGCCACCCACCCGCCCGGCCCCCACAGGAGAAGCGCGCACACAGCATGGAGCGTGAGCGGACCGGAGGGGGCACAGCTGCTGAGAGACCACTCACCGTCCATGAGGAAAGGGCCCTGGAACTGGCAGGCGGACCCGAGGACCGGGAGCTTGCCGATGCAGAGGTCGGGGGCGCACCACCAAGTGAGACGCTCCACGGCCAGTCCACCACATCCCCATATCCCCCCTCCCCATATCCCCCACATCCCCCTCCCCATATCCCCCTCCCCCATATCCCCCACATCCCCCTCCCCATTTCCCCCTCCCCCATATCCCGCTCCTCATATCCTCCCTCCACCATATACCCCATACCCCCCTCCCCATATCCTCCCTCCCCATATCCCCCATATCCGCCTCCCCCATATCCCCTTCCCCCATATCCCCCTCCTCATATTCTCCCTCCACCATATACCCCCTATCCCCCTCCCCATATCCTCCCTCCCCCATATCCCCCATATCCCCCCTCCCCATATCCCCCTCCCCATATCCTCCCTCCACTATATCCCCATATCCCCCTCCCCCATAACCTCCCTCCCCATATCCTCCCTCCCCATATCCCCATATCCCCCCTCCCCCATATCCCCCTCCCCATATCTCCCCTCCCCATATTCTCCCTCCCCCATATCCCCCATATCCCCCTCCCCCATATCCCCCTCCCCATAACCTCCCTCCCCATATCCTCCCTCCCCATACCCCCGATATTCTCCCTCTCCCATATCCCCCTCCCCATATCCTCCCTTCCCCATGTCCCCCATATCCCCTCCCCATATGCCCCCCATATCCTCCCACCCCCATATACCCCATATCCCCCCACCCCCATACCCCCCCACCCCCATATCCCCCTCCCCGTATGCTCCCCATATCCTCCCTTCCCCATATACCCCATATCCCCACCCCCATATCCCCCAGCCCCATATCCCCCACCCCCATATCTCCTCTCCCCCATATACCCCATATCCACCCCATATCCTCCCTCCCCCATATCCCCCCTCCCCCATATTCCCCATATCCCCCCTCCCCCACTACCCCCGATCACACCAGCGTGTCTAACCATGCATGCTGTATTGTGTAGTGCAGGACTAAACATCGAGGCACCCGTCCCCGCGGATGCTGACCGCCCCAGGACGCCCCAGGGCATCGGCGCCATTGCCTAGGTGCTGGCCGGCGTCGCCCAGTGGCAGATTGCCATCCCAGTCGCCCGAGCTGCTGCCTGGCCCATCTAGGCCGGGCCGCCCCAGGGAACGGGCACCAAAGGGATCTCGAGTCACAGGGCAGGAATCACAGGAGTCCACCTCCAGTCCTGCTGTACCGTCTGGGGATCCACATAGAGGTAGTCAAAGGGCCCTAAGGCTAAACAATTAGACACTGAGTAAGGTGGCACGAGTGCAGGGCACAGACGAGTTATAGGGGCTAGGGCACGTGTATGGACTGTTTGTTATTAAAATAACTTTCACACCTACAGAAGCTGCCTTTGTGCTCTGTCCGAAGCGTGCGAGGGTGTGGTGTGCGGTGAACGCCAGTGTGTGTGTGAGGGGTGGTATTACGTCGGCCTCAGGTGAGTGTGCCCCCCCTCCCCCCGGATCGCCCTCACCATCCCCCCGGGCAGAGGACGGGACCGTGCGCTGCAGTGTAACGGCCGCATGCAGGGATGGTCCGGGTGGAGGGTGGTACTGTGGCCATGGGTCAGACATTGTCCAACAATGTAGAGCCAGGAACTCATCGCAGGGTGGGTTGTCATCATCCTCCATGGCCTGCAATAGACACGCTTCCACCGACGACCGTGTGAGCCCGGCCCGTTGTGCCGCAGGTGGATGTGCAATGGAGGGGTGATGTGCATGCGTGTGGGGTGGGTGTTGTTGGTGATTGGGTGGGGGGGGGGGCGAGGTTGTTGGTGATGGGTGGGTGGGGGGGGTGAATGTGGTTGGTGGTGTGCATGGGGGGGTGAGGGTGGTTGGCTGGTGCCGTAGTGTGTGGTGTGTGGCCTTTCCCACGTCCCCCTCGTCAGTGAACCGGGCGGCTATCAGCCTGTCCCGTGCCCGCTGGCCCAGCTGGTAACGGTGGGCAGCTTCCCATCCATGTCCACCCTGTCTGTCCTGACCATTGGCCCCATCCTCCTCACCTGGGGAGGACAGCGCTTCGTCATGCTGCACCTCCACTCCCCTCTCCTCTGCCTGCGGCACATCGCCCCTCTGCTGGGCTATGTTGTGCAGGACGCAGCAGACCACAACAACGCAGCCGATCCTATCTGGCGGGTACAGGAGGGCCCCTCCACAGCGGTTAAGGCACCTGAAACGCATTTTTAGCAGCCCAAAGCACCTCTTTATCGCACCCTTGGTCGCTGCATGGGCATCGTTGTAGCCGTTCTCCACGTCAGTCTGTGGCCTCCGTATAGGCATCATCAGCAACCAGCAACCAGCCCCTCAG
Organism: Scyliorhinus canicula; assembly: GCF_902713615.1. Classification (NCBI taxonomy): domain Eukaryota; kingdom Metazoa; phylum Chordata; class Chondrichthyes; order Carcharhiniformes; family Scyliorhinidae; genus Scyliorhinus; species Scyliorhinus canicula. The sequence goes on along the minus strand of NC_052159.1, from coordinate 82,201,548 downwards.
CCGGGGTGGGGGGCGTCCCACGAACATGCCGGGAACGTAAGACTGCGCCAATATGTATGAGTCACGTACACTGCCCGGTACCGGGCGCAGACGTGCAGGATCATCATGCGGTGCTCGCAGACCACCTGAATGTTCATGGAATAGGTCCTCCTCCTATTGGTGAACACGGCCCTGTTATCTGCAGGTGGCCGCACGGCGACGTACATCCCATCGATCGTGCCCTGGACCATGGGAAAACCGGCAACGGCAGCGAAGCCCGCTGCCCAGGCATCCTGGCTGGCCCGGTGCACAGGGAACTGGATGTAGCGGTCCGCAATGGCATATAGGGCGTCTGTCACTGCCCGGATGCGCCGGTGCACCGATGCCTGCGAGATGCCGGACAGGTCCCCACTCGGCACCTGGAATGACCCCGTGGCCTAAATGTTCAGGGCCACCGTAACCTTGATGATCACGGGGAGAGGGTGTCCTTCCCCAGTGCCACATGGTGCCAGGTGTGCCATCAGGTGGCAGATGTGTGCCACGGTTTCCCGGCTCATCCGGAGTCTCCTCCTGCATGCTCGGTCCGTGAGGTCCTGGTACGACGAGCGGGGCCGGTACACACGGGGCCTCCTCGGGCGTCTCCGTCACTGTGGCGCCATCACCTCCTCCCACTCCTCCTCGTGCTCCACCTCCTCCTCAGGCTGTCGGCCAGGCGGCCCTCCAGCCACCTGCTCCTCTGCGGCAGCCTCCATCGCCTCCCTGGCACGCTCCTCCTCCTGCTCCTGCTCCCCCAGGGCAACATGTAGAAGTGCGGCTCCCGGCACGGAGGCCAATATCGCTGGGTGATCACTAAACATAACGGCCTGCAGGGGGCGGGAGGTGGGGGTGGGGGTGGGGGGGAACGACGACATGTTAGCATTGCCCGTAACGCCCCCCCCCCACCCCGCAGCCAGTCTGCATGGTCGTGTCTGTTGGAGGGTCGCACCTGGCCAGGCGGACAACCGCCCTCACCCTCTCCCCCTCCCCGGCACTCGCCCCCCTCTCCCCGGCACTCGCCCCCTCACCCCGGCATTCGCCCTCTCCCCTCACCCCAGCACTTGCCCTCCCTGGCACTCGCCGCCTCTACCCCCCTCCCCGGCACTCGCCCTCCCCCCTCCCCAGCATTCGCCCCCTCTCCCCCCTCCCCGGCACTCGCCCTCCCCCCTCCCCGGCACTCGCCCCCTCACCCCGGCACTCGCCCTCTCCCCTCACCCCGGCACTCGCCCTCCCCCCTCCCCAGCACTCGCCCTCCCCCCTCCCCAGCACTCGCCCCCTCACCCCGGCACTCGCCCTCTCCCCTCACCCCGGCACTCGCCCCTCTCCCCGGCACCCGCCGTCCCAGGCACTCGCCCCCTCTCCCCCCTCCCCAGCACTCGCCCTCCCCAGCACTTCCCTTCCCTCCCACCACTTCTCCAAGTGCCCCAAACACCCCCCTCACACTCACACTCCACACCTCCCCCTCACCCCCCCCACAACCCCCTCACCCCCCCCCCCCACAGCCCCCCCATCTCACCCCCCCCTCCACACCCACCCCCAACTCCACCCCCCTCACCCCCCACCCCACCCCACCCCCCGGTCACACACACACCCTTCTCCACACCGGCTGCAGCCGCACCGTCACTTCTCCTGCAACCATCGGCACTGGTTGACGCTGTTATATAAGGTGGTTCAATTTACGCCGGTGTGACCCATAGTCACGTCGGCGGGACTTCGGCCCATCCGGCCGGGAGAATTCGGACAGCCCCGGGGCCCATAGCGTCGTGCCGGTCCCCGCCATTCTCCGAGGCGGGCAGCGCGATTCACGCGGGGCAACATTTTGGGGGGTCGGAGAATTCGGAGGACGGCGGGGGTGGGATTCACGCCGACCCCCGGCGATTCTCCGACCTGGCGTAGGGGTCAGAGAATCCCGCCCCTTATCACTAACGGTTCACACCGAGGTGTGTGTATTTGTACGGGGGAGGGTGGGGATGACAGCTTTCAAGCCTCGATCATGTCTTTCTTGGAGCTCTCCTCCGAGGTGGTCTCATGGGAAACTGCGGAGGGGGCCACCCGGGATAGGCTTGCGCCGTCAGCTGGAGGATCTGTGGGAGAATGGACATGTAGTCAGTGGGACGGATGGGTCATTCAGTAAGGCAACAACAACTCAGGTTTGACAGGTCCTTTGGTTGGGGCATGGTGGTTCCTCACCTCTGTGGCATCCGCCAGCCTCCGCGTTGGTGACCGCTCTGCCCTCGGCAATCTCAGTCACTTCCAGGGCCCGTTCCTCGCAGGTGGTGAGAATTCTTACGTCCGGCACACCACCCCCTGGCTGGGCCCTCTCTTGATGTTTGTAAGAAAGCTTTTCCTGAGGAGACAAAGAGGGGGCATCATTAACTACACACGTGGTTCACAGTGGTGGATGGGTGGGTGTGAAGGAGGGGTTGCAGGACTTGAAGGGAGGTGGAGTGAAGTGAGGTTTGAGGGATGACAAGGAGAGTTGGAGAGTGAATGCTCGTGGGGGGCAGGAAGGTCTTCAGGGGGGCATCGGTGTGCAGTCACTCGAGCTACCTGGTGTAAGTCGTTGACCTTTTTCCAGCACTGGAGGCCAGTCCTGGACACACTCCCTGCGCTCACAGCCGCCACCACCTCGTCCCAGGCAGCACTGGCTGCCCTATGACTGACACCTCGGTACCCTCGGGGGAACAAGACATCCCTCCTGGCCACCACTGCATCAAACAGCCTCCCCAGGTCTCAATCCCTGAATCTTGGGGCCGGTCTTCTGGGCATAATTATTGCCAGCTGGCTGGTGTTGGAGAGCAAGTGCAGCTTAAGTGCTGCTCCAACTTGTTAGTGGGGGCTGACGAACACGGTACCGGCGAATCAGCTGGTGAACCTTCATTTATGGTCAAAAGCCCGTGAGGCCTCGTTAAGTGTACCAATTAATGTTTAATAGCGTTTCCGGCCTCGCTGGGCTGAGCTCACGGAAGTGCCCGCTCGCTACAACACTTAGTAATCTTTCGGGAGAATTGTGCCTTTTGTACACTGTAACAGGACACAGACTCGACACAGAGATTAATCTGCAATATATTGTCTTAATTTGTAAATGCAACATTTACTTTGTAGCTGTATGTTTACTATGTGAAGACTTTTTTTTCACTCCAAAATGTTGTTTACATTTGTGTTGGTGATCAGTTCAGACATGAAGGAAACTTGCACTTCAAAACCTCCCTGAGATGAGTGGAGGATTGCAGCCCTCCTTGTAATGATATGTGTATAGTCAGGTTAATGAAGGGTTAATTATTACATCTCTGTGTAATTCAAACACTAGAGGGCACCACCACATCTCTGTCTATAAATCAGACCCTGAGGGAATTCTGGGTATTAGTGTAAGGAGAAAGCATGAGGACGGTATTAGGAGAAGATTAGATTAGACAGAGTTAACACGAGGTTAGATCATAGTGTAGTTAGTAACTATTTAGATTATTGAGTACTGCCAGACAGATTCAATATTACTTAATTATTAACTATAGCTCAGTAGAGTGTGTGAACTGTATTTAATCAAAAGTTTTATAATAAATTAGTTTTGTTTCAATCTTATGATTGGTGGATTCTTTGTCAACAACACATCGGATCATTCTGGAAGAAAAGACAAAGATCAAAATATATTTCTACCAAAGGTAATATTTTTTTTTTAAACAATTTTTATTGACATTTTCACAAAATATAACAACAACAAAAAAAGAAAAACACAATAACTCCCAAAAACCAACCCCACTCCCCCCCCCCCCCCCCCCCCCCACCCCCCAGTAACTACAAAAAGAAGAAATAGATAAGCACCTGGCATATTCAATAAACACATGTACACATTTCTCACCTCCCTCCCTCCACCCCCCCCCCCCCCCCCCAGGGTTGCTGCTGCTGCCGGCCTATTTTCCTACCGTTCTGCCAGGAAGTCAAGGAAAGGCTGCCACCGCCTAAAGAACCCCTGTACTGATCCACTCAGGGCGGATTTCACCCTCTCCATTTTGATGAACCCCGCCATATCATTGATCCAGGCCTCCACGCTTGGGGGCCTCGCATCCTTCCACTGAAGAAGAATCCTCCGCCAGGCTACTAGGGACGCAAAGGCCAGGACACCGGCCTCTTTCGCCTCCTGCACTCCCGGCTCCACTGCAACCCCAAAAATTGCAAGTCCCCAGCCTGGCTTGACCCTGGATCCTCCCACCCTCACCGTCCTAGCTACCCCCTTCCAAAATTCCCCCAGCGCTGGGCATGCCCAGAACATATGGGCAAGGTTCGCTGGGCTCCCCGAGCACCTAGCACACCTGTCCTCGCCCCCGAAAAACCTACTCATCCTCGTCCCGGTCATGTGAGCCCTATGTAGCACCTTGAACTGTATGAGGCTAAGCCTCGCAGAAGAAGAGGAGGAATTCACTCTTTCCAGGGCATCCGCCCACGTCCCCTCCTCAATCACCTCACCCAGCTCCTCTTCCCATTTACCCTTCAGCTCCTCCACCGAGGCCTCATCTACCTCCTGCATTACGTGGTACACGTCCAAAATCCTCCCTCCTCCAACCCACACCCCCGAGAGCACCCTGTCCCGTACCTCACGTGGGGGCAACAGAGGGAACCCCTCCACCTGCCGCCTGGCAAACGCCCTAACCTGCATGTACCTAAACATGTTCCCCAGGGGAGCCCAAACTTCCCCTCTAACTCACCCAGGCTCGCAAACCTCCCATCCACAAACAGGTCCCTCAACCTCCTAATACCTACCCTGTGCCAGCCAAGAAACCCGCCATCGATGCTCCCTGGAACAAACCGGTGGTTCCCCCGTATTGGGGACTCCATCGAGACCCCCACCTTCCCCCTATGTCGTCTCCATTGCCCCCAGATTTTGAGGGTAGCCGCAACCACCGGGCTCGTGGTATACCTCGTTGGAGGGGGCGGCAACGGCGCCGTTACCAGCGCCTCCAGGCTCGTCTCCACACAGGACGCCATCTCCATCCTCTTCCATGCTGCCCCTGCCCCGTCCATTACCCACTTCTGCACCATCGCTGCGTTGGCAGCCCAATAGTACCCACAGAGGTTGGGCAGCGCCAGCCCCCCCTATCCCTGCCCCGCTCCAAAAACACCCTTCTCACCCTCGGAGTCCCATGCTCCCATACAAATCCCGTAATTCTCCTGTTGACCCTCCTAAAAAAGGCCTTCGGGAAAAGGATGGCGAGGCACTGGAACAGGAACAAAATCCTCGGGAGCACCGTCATCTTGACGGACTGCACCCTACCCGCCAGCGACAGCGGCAACATGTCCCATCTTTTAAACTCCTCCTCCATTTGCTCGACCAGCCTAGTGAGGTTAAGTTTGTGTAGGGCCCCCCAGCTCCTAGCCACCTGGACTCCCAGGTACCTAAAGCTCCTCCCTGCCCTTTTCAGTGGGAGCCTACCAATCCCCTCCTCCTGATACCCCGGGTGCACGACGAACAACTCACTCTTACCCAGGTTCTACCAAAGGTAATATAACACTTCAGATCTCTGCAGCAGAAATGCAGTGTATTTACGTAACCTCCAGTCCTTTGAAATACAAACTTTGGACCCAGCATGTCACAGGACCATAGAATGACACGGAAACCTGTAAATATCCAGTTTGGTGGCATAAAATGTCATGATTTAGGCTACCTTGCTGGGGCGGCATGGTGGTGCGGTGGTTGGTACTGCTGCCTCACGTTGCCGAGGACACGGGCTCGGTCACTGTCCGTGTGGAGTTTGCATACTCCCCCGTGTCTGCGTGGGTCTCACCCCCATAACCCAAAGGTGGATTGGCCACGCTAAATTGCCCCTTAATTTGGAAAAAAGAATTGGGTACTCATAATTGTTCAGAAAAAAATGCTGCATTGTTTGCAGTCACGCACTTTTAATGTTTCAATATTATACAGTAACTTGGTCATAATGGGCTGGATTCTCTGAAAATTAGGCTAAGCATTGACGCTTGATGAAAACAGTGGAGATACAGACGGCATCATTGGGCCCCCAGGTGGAGCTAATCAACGGCCAACAAGGGGCGAGCACAAGCGGAATGAGAAGCGCCCAAGGGAGCGGCCGCCAATTCGCCGGGTCCGCCGCGGCTGCTCATAACAATTCTCCCCACCCCACACAGGCAAGATGGCCGTCAGAAGAGCAGGTCCGTGATTTAGGGATGGCAAGTTGGAGATCCTCCTGGACGCCGTGGAGGAAAGGAGGCTGGTGTTGTACACCAGGCCGGGACACAGGACAGCAGCACCATTGTAAGGCATGCATGGGCGGAGGTGGCCAACGCGGTCAGTGCCGTCGAGGCAGTGGCCAGGACTGCAGACCAGTGCCAAAAGAAGCTGCACGACCTCCTCAGGTCAGCCATGGAGAGTACCCAGCACTGTGTCCCTGGCACTAACCACCCTACCCCCCACACACATGTGATCCGCCCCCCCCTCCCCCAGGGGGACGGTCTCACCGCCACCCTGACCCACATGGCTGCACCCACCCATGTCAGCCACAATGGTCAGGTGCCCTGTGCACTGATGCCTTCAGAGACAAAACCCCTGGGCTGCATGTGTCGGACCGTCTAACACTGTTAGATGGTCCGACGAATCCAGCCCAGGGGTTGGGGTGACGGGGTGTCTTGCAGGACCAGCCGGCGATGGTTCCGGTCCTTTCGGCACCCCCCCCCCCCCCCCCCCCCGCCCCCAGGAGCGAGAGGTCGCCGATGCGGAGGTTGGAGGCACGCCATCAAGTGAGACCCCCCTGCCTGTATGCAGATCCTCACGGCAGATGTGTGCCCACCCCAACACCCCCTCATCCCATCTCCTCACTCAACCCCCTCACCCCCAACCCCCTCACTCCTGTACCCTACCTCCTCGCCCCACCCCCTCACCCCCTCACACCACTCCCCTCACCCCATGCCCTCACCCCCTAAACCCCTGACCCTCTCACCCCACCCCCTCACCCTATCCCAACCCCCTCACCCCAACCCACTCACCCCACCCCCTCACCCACCCCCTCACCCCACCCCCCTCACCCCACCCCAAACCCCTCACCCCAACTCCCTCACCCCACCCCCTCATCACCTCATGCCTCACCCTGTCCATCTGTCTCACCATACATGCTGTCTTGTGTCTTGCAGGACCAGCCAGCGATGGTCCCGGTGGATTGGAAATTAGCAAACGTGACGCCACTGTTTAAAAAAGGAGGTAGGCAGAAAGCAGGAAATTATAGGCCAGTGAGCTTAACTTCGGTAGTAGGGAAGATGCTGGAATCTATCATCAAGGAAGAAATTGCGAGGCATCTGGATAGAAATTGTCCCATTGGGCAGACGGAGCATGGGTTCGTAAAGGGCAGGTCATGCCTAACTAATTTAGTGGAATTTTTTGAGGACATTACCAGTGCAGTAGATAACGGGGAGCCGATGGATGTGGTATGTCTGGATTTCCAGAAAGCCTTTGACAAGGTGCCACACAAAAGGTTGCTGCATAAGATAAAGATGCATGGCATTAAGGGTAAAGTAGTAGCATGGATAGAGGATTGGTTAATTAATAGAAAGCAAAGAGTTGGGATTAATGGGTGTTTCTCTGGTTGGCAATCAGTAGCTAGTGGTGTCCCTCAGGGATCCGTGTTGGGCCCACAATTGTTCACAATTTACATAGATGATTTGGAGTTGGGGACCAAGGGCAATGTGTCCAAGTTTGCAGATGACACTAAGATGAGTGGTAAAGCGAAAAGTGCAGAGGATACTGGAAGTCTGCAGAGGGATTTGGATAGGTTAAGTGAATGGGCTAGGGTCTGGCAGATGGAATACAATGTTGACAAATGTGAGGTTATCCATTTGGTAGGAATAACAGCAAACGGGATTATTATTTAAACGATAAAATATTAAAGCATGCCGCTGTTCAGAGAGACTTGGGTGTGCTAGTGCATGAGTCACAGAAGGTTGGTTTACAAGTGCAACAGGTGATTAAGAAGGCAAATGGAATTTTGTCCTTCATTGCTAGAGGGATGGAGTTTAAGACTAGGGAGGTTATGTTGCAATTGTATAAGGTGTTAGTGAGGCCACACCTGGAGTATTGTGTTCAGTTTTGGTCTCCTTACTTGAGAAAGGACGTACTGGCGCTGGAGGGTGTGCAGAGGAGATTCACTAGGTTAATCCCAGAGCTGAAGGGGTTGGATTATGAGGAGAGGTTGAGTAGACTGGGACTGTACTCATTGGAATTTAGAAGGATGAGGGGGGATCTTATAGAAACATTTAAAATTATGAAGGGAATAGATAGGATAGATGCAGGCAGGTTGTTTCCACTGGCGGGTGACAGCAGAACTAGAGGACATAGCCTCAAAATAAGGGGAAGTAGATTTAGGACGGAGTTTAGGAGGAACTTCTTCACCCAAAGGGTTGTGAATCTATGGAATTCCTTGCCCAGTGAAGCAGTTGAGGCGCCTTCATTACATGTTTTTAAGGTAAAGATAGATAGTTTTTTGAAGAATAAAGGGATTAAGGGTTATGGTGTTAGGGCCGGAAAGTGGAGCTGAGTCCACAAAAGATCAGCCATGATCTAATTGAATGGCGAAACAGGCTCGAGGGGCCAGATGGCCTACTCCTGCTCCTAGTTCTTATGTTCTTATGTTCTTATGTCCTGGCCCATCCGGCACCCCTAGCCCCCAGCCAGTGCTAGGGCCAGTGCCCCCTAGGAACCCAAGCACCGATAGGGAGGGCAGCCGGAACAACAGCCCTCTGCCCAAGATGAGCCAGGACAGACAGCCCAGCTCCACCCACACTCTGACATCACTATAAACACCCATTTCTTAAAGGCACATGCACTACAGCTATTTTTATCAACACCTCTTTTTTAAAGGTACTCTCACATGACACCTCCCCCCAAGAAAAAAAAATAAACCATCAACTTCAAGATGGTTTCATTTTTCACCTTTTCACTATCCTTTAAGAAATACGGACAATGAATATACGTTTTTTTCACAAAACAAAACACGCAAACATTCAATAATAACATAGTCCATTTTTTGTTCTTCTTCCTCCAACTGGAATCCTTCTCGATTGACAGTCTCTTTGAACAAGAAGATTTCTGCACGATCCGTCCATTTCTCTACACCTCGGCAATTCTCTTTATTGTCATATACTTTAGTTCAATCTGATCACAGGGTCCCTTGTAATTCTCCAACACAGGAGCATTGGTTATCACAGCTTTCAGGCAGTCAAATGCCTGTTGAAACTCCGCTGCTCACTGAAATGTTCGCCATTTCTTCAGTAAGTCCATCAGTGGAGCAACCACGTCGCAAAATGTGGCACAAATGTTCGATCAAATCCACTCATGCCAAGAAATTGCATTATTTCCCTTTGTGTTGAGGGTATAGGAAACTCCCCAATAACTTTTGCTTTCACATCCCGTGGGACCATTCAAGCCTGTCCAAATGTATGGCCAAGGAAAGTGAATTGGGCTTTTCCAAATTCACTTTTGGTTAGGTATACCACCAAACCCGCCTCCTGAAGTCGATCAAATAACTCCATCATATGTTTTAAATGTTCTTTCCATGTCTGGCTGAAAATTACCAGATCGTCGATGTATACTACCCAATTGGGAAATCCTGAAACGACTTTGTTAGTTAACCGTTGAAATGTGGCTGGGGCGTTTTTCATGCCAAATGGCATAAACTTGAATTGGTACATACCATCTGGCGTCACAAAAGCTGAAACTTCCTTCGCCCTTTCGGATAAAGGTATCTGCCAGTAAGCTTTGAGTAAATCCAATTTGTAAATAAAAGCTAATTGTCCCACTTTCTCAATGCAACCCTCCAAACGTGGGATAGGATAAGAGTCCATTATTGTAACTGCATTAACCTTTCTATAGTCCACATACAACTGTTGGGTACCGTCCGGTTTTGGGACCATCACTATGAGTGAGCTCCATTGGCTGCAACCCACTTCAATTATGCCTGTTTTAAGTATACTTTCAATTTCCTTGTTAACCTGTGCCAATTTTAAAAGGTTAAGTCTATATGGATGAAGTTTGATTGGAACAGCATTTCCCACATCTACATCATGTATAGTCATTTCAGTGCTTCCCAACTTAACTCCACAAACTTGCCCATGTGATATCAATAACTCTTCCAGGTCAGTCCGTTTTTCCTCTGGAAGGTAACTCAACAATTTATCCCAATTTTTAAGAACATCCTCGTTTTCAAATTTACTTTGAGGTATGTCAAATTCAAAGTCATCTGGATTTGGTACGTCACTTTGAGTTAGAATCATTAAAACCGCCTCCATTTGTTCTCCTTCCCTTTCAAAGTGCCTTTTAAGCATATTCACATGACACACTCGGTGAGTTTTCCTTCTATCTGGCATTCTTACCACATAATTCACCTCACTTAATTTTCTTTCAATCTGACAAAGTCCACAAAACCTTATTTTTAAAGGTTCACCTACCACTGGTAACATTACTAAAACTTTATCTCCACTGGCAAAACTACGAACTTTGGATTTCTTGTCTGCTACCCGTTTCATCACACGTTGTGCAATTTTTAAATGCTGTCTAGCCAATTCACCTGCTCTATTTAATTGTTCCCTAAAATTTGACATGTAATCCAATAATGTAAGTTCCGATTTCTCACTGACCAATTTTTCCTTAATCAATTTAAGTGGTTCTCTTACCTCATGACCAAAAATTAGTTCAAAAGGACTGAATTTGGTTGACTCAGTAGGTGCATCCCTAATTGCAAACAGTACGAATGGAATTCCTTTATTCCAATCCTCTGGGTAATCTTGACAATAAGCCCTCAACATTTTCTTTAATGTCTGATGCCACCTTTCTAATGCTCCCTGCGATTCTGGATGTTACGCAGTTGATTTAAATTGTTTTATTCCTAAGCTATCCAAAACTTCTTTGAATAACCTTGAAGTAAAATTTGATCCTTGATCCGATTGTATCTTTGTGGGTACTCCATATCTAGTAAAGAATTTAAGTAGCTCCTCCACAATCTTTTTAGCTGTAATATTGCATACTGGAATGGCCTCTGGAAACCTAGTAGATACATCCATTATAGTCAAAAGATATTGATTCCCACTTTTTGTTTCAGGAAGCAGTCCTATGCAATCAATTATGACCCTTGTAAAAGGTTCCTCAAATGCTTGAGATTTCCCTGTCACTTGACATGTGTGACATGATCGACAAAATTTAACTATATCTTTATGTAGTGCAGGCCAACAAAAATGTTTTGGGATTTTAGCTTGAGTTTTCCTTATTCCCAAATGACCTCCCACTGGTACCTCATGTGCTACTCACAACACCTCCTTTCTATACCCTACCGGCAATACCACTTGATGAACTTCTGCGCACTTTTCATCCGCCTGCATTTGTAAAGGTCTCCATTTTCTCATCAAGACATCATTTTTACGGTAATAACACTCTGGTATACGCTCAGATTCCTCTTCCGTGTATGCTTTCTGATACATCCGTTTTATTTCAACATCTTTCTGTTCTATCTCTGCCAATTTTCCTGAACTAAAAATATCTGCCTCATCCTCCACCAGTTCTTGTTCTTTTTCAACCATCTGATCAAAAATCGTTTCTGATAATTGAACTTCAACTTTATTTTTACTCTTTGATTTTTCCTCTTGTCTCAACCTGTGACTTTGCGACCTTGTAACTACACAATCCGGGAAAATCCCAGGATATTCGTCCTTCAACATTTCAGTTGTCTGATTTTCCACTGGCTTATCAACCACAGCATCACTCCCACCTGCGATTCAGCCATATCATTACCCAAGATACAGTAAGAAGTCTTACAACACCAGGTTAAAGTCCAACATGTTGGACTTTAACCTGGTGTTGTAAGACTTCTTAATGTGCTCACCCCAGTACAATGCCGGCATCTCCACATCATGATTACCCAAGATAAACTGTATTCTTGGACAAGGTAGTTTCTCTATTACTCCTACTACCACTTCACACTCTTCACTGGACTTTCCAACCTCACCTTATATAATAGAACACTACTCTTCTCGCCCTGAATTCCACATATTACCACCTTATCTGGCAATATTCTTCCAAAACTACACAACTCCTCATCTCTTACCATTAAAGATTGACTAGCTCCCGTATCTCTTAAAATTGTGACTTCTTTACCTTTTTCTCCTGGTACACATGAGTATACTTTACCCACACAAGTAAATTCTTGAAAGAGATCTGGCACCTTCTTGTGCATCACCTCTTGATCAGGCTGTACCATCTTTTGTACCTCCTTCGCTTCACTTGGGATTTCTTTTACCACTTTAACAAACTCCACTGTCTTATCCTGTTTTACCACATCAGCCTTACCAGTGATTTTCTTCAACCACCAACACTATGACTTTTCATGGCCTAGTTTATTACAGTGAAAACATTTGAAACTTTTCATTTCTCTTCCACCCTCCCGGATTTATTTTTTAATCTGAGGTACACTCTCCTTATTATCTCCCATCGGATCTCCTTTACCTCTACCACTTGAGTATTTCTCTTTTCCCCAGTTTCTATCGCTCACAGGCTGAAACTGATGTCAGAAACCAAGCTTTCATTTATGAACTAATTCATAACCATCTGTCATTTCTGCTGCTAACCTCGCAATTTTAACCCTCTGCTCTTCCACATGAGTTCTCACTACATCAGGAATTAAATTTTTAAACTCCTCCAAAAGTATAATTTCTCTGAGAGCTTCATACGTTTGGTCTATTTTCAAAGCCATAACTCCTCCGGTAGTGATGCAAATACTTCACTAGCCCTACTTACCAGCTTTGTTTGAATCAGTAATACCCACATGTCCTGTAGCCATTTCATTTGTTTAGCTACCTTCTAAAATGAAATGAAAAAGGTTTTTACCTCCTTCTCATCAAACCTTGGCACTGCGTGGACATATTTAAATAGATCCCCACCAAGCCTTGGACTATGACGCTCTTTCTCACTATCCTCATCACTATCATCCAACTGTACATTTCCCTTTACGTCCACCAATTCTAACTGATGTCATGTTTCATGGCCATTTTCTGAAGTTCCAACTCTCTCTCTTTTTATTTTTGTTCTGCTAGGGCTATTCTTTCTTTTTCTCTTTCATCTCTCTCCTTTTCTCTTTCCCTGATCTGTATCTCCCTTTCTCTTTCTTTTTGTTCTGCTAGGGCTATTCTTTCTTTTTCTCTTTCTTTTCTCTCCTTTTCTTTTTCCCTGATCTGTATCTCACTTTCTCTTTCTTTTTCTCTCATTACGTATTCAAGCTGCTTCAATTATTTTTCATGTTCAAGTTGCTCAATCTGCAACTGGATCTTTGCCATTTCCAAAGAGTCAGACTGTATCTCAGGCAATTTTAAATGCTCAGCTACCCCGGTAAGTACCTCTTCTTTTCGCATTTTGTCAGGTAAGTTAACTGCAATGTTTTTGCCAAATCTAAAAGCCTGTTTTTAGTCTCTGTCCGTAAGGAACTGCATGTGACCTTCTCCACCCCAAAAACTTCAGAGCCTCTGAAAGAGCCATTGTCCACAACACACTCCCTACTTAAAATGGAATACCACACCTGAAAAGCAAACTCAATATGCTCACCCCTCACTATCTTTAAGTTCACTAAGCCAATCCAATAGATAGATTTTTATCCCCGAGCCCCCAATTTGTTATGGGCCAGGGTTTAGAGAACCCCAAAGTGTATCATGGAGTTCCCCTGACCCACAACTTTTAATAGATTGTGGTTATGGGGAACACACGGCTTACCTTACAGATGTGATGCAGCAAAAATCTACAGTACTTTTAAATTAAAACAATGTTTATTTATGAAAACAGTTAACACTTTATAAACCCACAATAAACATCTGAACAACTATCAACACCAATTAATCCCCAAAGAATACAGTATGCTATAAATAACTCTTAATCTTTCCTTGCAACATCCATAAGACAAAAAGAACCCTTTTTACAGAAAGACGTCAGGTTTAACTTCTCAACAGAGAGCAGTTACCACTTTGAAATCACCAAATGAACATTCCCCAGCAAAAATTCACACACATCCTGCTGCGACTGCAGTTTCTCCAAAACTAAAACGAAACCAAACATATCCCGCAGCAAAAAGCCTAAAGCTAAAGTAAAAGCTGACAGACAGCCCAGCTCCACCCACACTCTGACATCACTGATAAACACCCATTTCTTAAAGGCACATCCACTACAGCTGTTTTTATAAACACCCATTTCTTAAAGGCACTCTCACGTGGCACGCTGAGTTGACTACCTTGGGCTAGGCCAAGACACAAAAGGAGGAACTGAAAGGTTTGTACAATTTGAGTTGAAAAGTATCATTTAGCAAATTAAAACACCAAACAGGAATAACAAAATGAATTGAATCAGTTGGTGTGCTTAGAGATTAGTTGAGAAATATTCTTGTCACAAAATGTAGGTAAAACAAAAAAGAATTAGCAATATAAACCACAAAGGCAGAACCAATGGATAGCAGATGTGCTTTCGTCAAGATAAGGGGTGAGATTTTCAGGCTTCCCCGCACGATGTGTTTTCGGGTGGCAGAGGAGGCTTAGCTTTGGTCGCTGGTGGAATCTTCCGGTCCCACCGATGCTTGCGCCATTTTGTGTTGCTCACCCATCCTCCGCTGGGGAACCTTCCATACGGGCCACCCTCGGTGAGACCTGAAGATCGCACTGGCAGGAAAACACCACTCAAGGATTGAGACAAACAAACTACTGGAGCAGAAGGTCACCCTGACTTTCAAGATAGGGGACCTTCATTTGTGTGAGCAATGTCTAATGCACATACTCACAGGAAACAATAATTGAGTCTGAGGCATATAATATTGTAAGTATCAAAATTTATGGAATGTGTATCTGACTAATTGTGTATAAAAAAAGTGACTTTGATGTAAGTCTTCAGGGTTAGTCTTGGATTGTGTAAGACTGTCTCTACCTTCGTACGACAGGCGTAAAGCTTTGAAACCTTTCTCTTCTGGTGGTGTTTGTCCCGCAACAGATTCAATCAGAATCATATAGCCCTCACAGCAAAAAAAATCAAGAAGTTAAATTGTATGAAATGATCAGCAATAAAGGAATTAAGCTTCAGGTGATTGAAAGTTTTGGTGCTTCCATTTGAAAGTGAATACATTGCAACACACACCACACAATCTGTGTACCAGTACAGATTGTGAATTACTGAAAGAAAGTTCCCTGCAATCTCCTGTAAATTGAATAAAATTGGTGATCGTAAAGTAAGCTTCATCTTTCTATTGCTACAGTGCCACCTGCCAGTTATGAGGAAATAGCAGACAGTGTTCCTTTGTTTTTATATTTAAAGCCATTTCTCAAACACACAAATCATCATTTGGTAGTAAAGAACTTGTCGAAGAGCTTAGATCTGACATGTCCAGACAGAAATGTTCAGACTGGAGTCCAGTTACTAGTGGTGTACCACAAGGATCTGTTTTGGAGCCACTGCTGTTTGTAATTTTTATAAATTACCTGGAAGAGGGCGTAGAAGCATAGGTGAGTAAATTTGCAGATGACACTAAAGTCGGTGGAGTTGTGGACAGTGCGGAAGGATGTTACAGGTTACAGAGGGACATAGATAAGCTGCAGCGCTGGGCTGAGAGGTGGCAAATGGAGTTTAATGCAGAAAAGTGTGAAGTGATTCATTTTGAAAGGAATAACAGGAAGACAGAGTACCGGGCTAATGGGAAGATTCTTGGTAGTGTGGATGAGCAGAGAGATCTCAGTGTCCATGTACATAGATCCCTAAAAGTTGCCACCCAGGTTGAGAGGGTTGTTAAGAAGGCGTACGGTGTGTTAGCTTTTATTGGTAGAGGGATTGAGTTTCGGAGCCATGAGGTCATGTTGCAGCTGTACAAAACTCTTGTGCGGCCGCATGTCGAGTATTGCGTGCAATTCTGGTCGCCGCATTATAGAAAGGATGTGGAAGCATTAGAAAGGGTGCAGAGGAGATTTACCAGAATGTTGCCTGGTATGGAGGGAAGATCTTATGAGTGAAGGCTGAGGGACTTGAGGCTGTTTTCGTTAGAGAGAAGAAGGTTAAAAGGTGACTTAATTGAGGCATACAAGGTGATCAGAGGATTAGATAGGGTGGACAGTGAGAGCCGTTTTCCTTGGATGGTGATGTCTGTCTTGAGGGGACATAGCTTTAAATTGAGGGGAGATAGATATAGGACAGATGTCAGGGGTAGGTTCTTTACTCAGAGAGTAGTAAGGGCGTGGAATGCCCTGCCTGCAACAGTAGTGGACTTGCCAACACTAAGGGCATTCAAATGGTCATTGGATAGACATATGGACGATAAGGGAATAGTGTAGATGGGCTTTAGAGTGGTTTCATAGGTCGGCGCAACATCGAGAGCCGAAGGGCCTGTACTGCGCTGTAATGTTCCATGTTCTATGTTCTATGTGTCTTTTTTCAACAACAAACAGATAACGAATTTGAGACCTTGGAACAGTTGAGTTCCTTTGGTAAGGCGGCTTATCTAATAATATGCCCAAAACTCTCAAAGTCTATGACATTGAGGTGTAATCTGACAGGGTTGGTATCTTGGGCACCTGAGTGTTTGCCTCAGCTGCAAATCTGTATCAGCGAAAAGCTATTGAAGCATATACAACTCAGATCATGACATTTACTTTCTGTCTGCAAATGGGCTGTCCACTATATCTGGCCATAGTTCATTAATCTGGCATCTAACATTCCCGAGGGAGAGTGAGGATTGAATATTGGAGCCTGTTGTCAATGCAGGCTCCTTGGTAGCAGTGATCCGATTGAGGAAGAGGAGAAGGGTCTGGCCCATCCTAGCACAGCTTCGAGAAGAGGTCCATAGTCCAGGGGATCCCCAGAAACAACCAGGGAGGAAAATGTCATCCAGGTGCAATAGGGAGTACTTTTCTGAGGTTAGGGCTGAAGCATGTTGTTGAGACAGAGAAAAGGGAGCTTTACTTCTCAATTCATTCTACCTGACTTGGGAGAGTTACATGTTGACAATAAGGGCTGGATATTAACTCAGAGACAGGGAGGGAGCAGGATGTAACTTTTAGGTAAGCAAAATTGGGAGAACTGTTTGTACTCAAGTCCTACTGTTAAATTAACATTTTTTCTCTCCGTTCCCAGCCAAGCCAGCCTGATTGGCTGACTAACTGGCTGTCAGGGGTTAGAGCTTTGGCACCAGGCAACGGTTGAGAGAGTGGAGAGGAGCTTGGGAAAATCGGGGAGGCCAACCCAAGGGGTAATCATGGTGGGGCGCCAGGCAAGTTCAGGAAGACTGGCTCAGGGGAGCTCAGATTCCAGAGGCAAATCGGAGGCCAGGTTCAAGGGAGATTGTGAAGATGTACTTTCAGAGTCTCCATTATTGAACACAAAAAGGATTTATTAATAAGAATTGTACAGCAGCCTTGTTGCTGTAGCTAGCAGCCTCATGGTGTAGCTAGCTCCCAAAATGTCTCTGTCTCGGAGCCACTCTCAGCATGGGGTGATTCCACATTCTGAGCACCAATTAGTCACACAGGCTTACTCTGCTGTGTTGCTTTTAAAGGGACAATCACCATATCCCTCCCCCTTTGACTCCTTTATACAACCTTCAATAACTAATTCATTCCATCTTGAGTAGTAACTAAACATTCTATACATGAGCTGGACAATTATAAATCCAGTTTTGAGGAGCAGTATAATTCTGTTGCCTTTGAAGCTTCCGCAGGATCAACATTAACAGGAAGTGCAATAACTGGTACCTCTGCTGGCACAGGCGGTTCATCGCTATTTGCTTCCACAGAGACATTAGCTATGTCTATAATAGGTCGATCAGACACTTTGGTCCTTACAGGTCCGAAAACATTTCTTGATGGCAACACTGATTGGTGAAGCTGGGCCATCAAATGCTAATCGGCCCCATTAAAATGCTAATTGGTCGGAGTTTCGATACCGTCTGGACTTCTTGCTTACAAATATGCATTTTAGGCTCTGAGCCTTCCTGATTCTTGGCTTGTCCATTTTACCCGCTAGGCTTTGCGAGTTTCTCTGTACCCAGTTGGAAGTGGCCATCCCAGATGGCAACAATGGTGTTTAAGATGTCCAGTGGTGCCAAAGGGATGAGTGGTCGCACATTTGGTGGCTGTTGCTCAAGGTGGAATTTTTCGGTTCTTCCTCCAACTGAGGGGTGGACGTTTGGATGGAAAGAGGTGTAGGAGTGCCAGAGACTCATTTAAAGACAATGCTGAGGAAACGATGGGTAGGGCAGGTGTTTCACTCAGGACTGGACATGAAGACAAGGGGGTTGGTGGGTGGCATTCAAGGTGGAATGGGGAATATTGGGGAATATTGTGGGGAACATTGTGGCAGACTCGGGGGGAGGTTCATAATGGTTTGTGGGAAGCTGGAGAGGATGCCGGTGGTCCTGGTAAATGTTTATGCCCAAATTGGGATGATGTAGAGTTTATGAGGTGAGTGCTGGGGAAGGTTCCTGACCTGGTTGATCATGGGGCTGGATTTTAACATGGTCATTGAGCCAAGCTTGGACCGGTTGAGCCCGAGATTGGCGAGGTGTCGACGGTGGTGAAGGAGCTGTAGAGGACAGGTGTGGGCGGTGTGGTAGGAGGCCTGTGAATCATGTCCACATGTTTTGGGTATGTCCAAAGCTGGAGGGGTTCTGGCAGGGGTTTGAGGACGTAACATCCAAGGTGTTGTGGGGTGAAGGTGACCCCGAGTCCAGATGTAGCGATATTTGGGGTGTTGGAAGACCCAGGAGTCCAGGGGGTGAGAAAAGCCAAAGTCTTGGACCTATGCCTCGCTGATAGCCCTGAGACAGATTTTGCTGGGGTGGAGGGACTAGGAGTTGTCAAAAGCGGGGGTGTGGGTGAATGACTTGGCGGAATTCCTGAGTTTGGAGAAGGTCAAGTTTGTCTTGAGGGAGTCGGCCAATGGGTTCGCTCGGAGGTGGAAGCCGTTCATTGCCTTCTTTAAGGAGGATTGAGGGGTCAGCTGAGGGGGAGGAGGAGGTTAAGGAGGATAATATGGGGAAGGCAGGATGGGAGGAGGTGGTAAGGCGGGGGGGGGGGGGGGAGTGAGTGTTGGTTATTTATTATGTTGTATGATTTCACTTCTGCTTTAATTTGTTCTGTTTGTTGTTTGTTTATTCAAATGCCTGAATAAAATATATCTTCTTTAAATAATAAAATGGTGTTTAAAAATGAAGCAAATTGCCTCATATTTAAATTGCCTCCTGTGAGCAAATTGGTTGCCTGCCCTCTGTCTTGCCTCTGGTAAAACTGGAAATGGGTGGTTTGGGGCTGGGATTTAGATCTTTAACATTTGACATTCCACCCAACCTAAGCTCCCCCCCACCCTTAAGATGGCTGACACAGAAAGGGTTTCATTGCCCAGCACTGATATGCCTCACGTGAATGAGCATAGTTTTATTTTAAGAAGGCCAGAATGATCCAACCCAAACACATCACAAAAGATTTATTGCTGCTTTTTCACTAAGCACTATATGGGAAGACCATTGATCAGGTGTGAAAGGTCAGGCCTATTGATCAGTTTCCTTCAACCCATATATTTCCCATCAATCTTCATTTCTTTATTTCACTTGTTGGGATGTCACTGCGAGCTAAAACTGCTGGGTGACTTTTAAACAAGCTGAAATCATTTGCACAAACTCTGTATCTGAGAGCTGTTCTTTTCCAGTAAAGTGTGCTATTGCTTGTCTAATCACTTTTCAACATCTCATAATATTGATCCCTAGCTTTTAATTTCTGTCGTGATAAGTGGGCCTCACGCCTTCATCCAAGAATAAAAGAAGCTGATCAAGAATGGCCTGCATTTCAAGAGAAATTGAAAATGTTGAACATCTTTCTCGATGTGAATTAAAAACCCACATTTGCTGTTTATAAATATGGTACACACAGAAAGAAACTATGAAGCAAATCATGGCGAGAGCCATGATTATTACAGGAAAGTCGCACAAGATAAATTTTCTGATTTGTCATTGTCTTTGAAAAACTAGCAATCAATGTTTACAAATGCTCACCAGATAATGATGCACTTAAAGCATTTAATTGCACAAGTCATAGCTGTGTCCAAATCGCCTCAAAACATCTGGCCGAGATACAAAGTAGGATGTTACGCAATTTTTAACTGAAGTGTTGAGGTCCTTTGGGCCCATGAGGCGTATACCCATTTTAACAATGCGGTCAAACTCCTGCGAAATGTCACACTGATTCAATGAACTGTCTACCAGAAGCCTCGCCTTCTCATTACTTTGGCCCATCCTCATTCAAATGACCAGAGTTTCTTGCATTTACTCCTGTTTTGAATGGTCCTATATTTAGACCGGAAATATTAGATGCAGCACCTGTTTGAGCGCAATTGGGAATACTTCTGGGTTTCATTGAAAAAGTGAAATTTGAAATGCCGTTGCTATATCATACAATTAACAAAAAGGAGTCAGAGGAGATTTGTGCACTCAGTAATTTTAAACTTCATGTCCAGTGGGCTTTAATTAGATTAATTTTGTAAAATAAATTTTCATTCACTTCCTTTACGACTCACCAAATTGCATTCAATGTCCATTGGAGCTGATAATGAGACAAAATTGAACTTATATCCTTTGGAGATGTGATCGCATTATTCTGATGTTAAGGGATTGCTTGCAGCCTCCATCATGACTGCTGTACTTGCTTGAGGTTTACAAGAATATTTATATTGTTAAAAGTAATTGCAAATTAAGGCTTCTTTTTATATTAACCATATGCTTTCTGTGTTCAATTACATTTATTGGAGAGCACAGTAAGAAATCTTACAACACCAGGTTAAAGTCCAACAGGTTTGTTTCCTCAGGTGAAGGAGCAGTGCTCCCAAAGCTAGTGATTTGAAACAAACCTGTTGGACTTTAACCAGGTGTTGTAAGATTTCTTACTGTGCTCACCCCAGTCCAACGCTAGCATCTCCACATCATTTATTGGAGAATCAGTGGATCAGTGGCTTGGTGGTACAGAACCTCAATATTGCTGAAAAAAAGAGACATGCTGCTGAAGTTTCTCATTTTGCACTCATCGGGTCAAGCAAAAGAATGCAAACTCTCAACAATCACAACAATTTAGAAAATGGGAGCTGATTGGTTGGCAAGTTGACTGATTGGCTGAAGCATTGCCAAGGAGACACCAACAGGGAACCATGCGCTTGCAATATAGAAGATAGAACAGTACAGCATAGAACAGGCCCTTCGGCCCTCAATGTTGTGCCGAGCAATGATCACCCTACTCAAACCCACGTATCCACCCTATACCCGTAACCCAACAACCCCCCCCCCCCCCCTAACCTTACTTTTTAGGACACTACGGGCAATTTAGCATAGCCAATCCACCTAACCCGCACATCTTTGGACTGTGGGAGGAAACCGGAGCACCCGGAGGAAACCCACGCACACACGGGGAGGACGTGCAGACTCCGCACAGACAGTGACCCAGCCGGGAATCGAACCTGGGACCCTGGAGCTGTGAAGCATTTATGCTAACCACCATGCTACCGTGCTGCCCCACCATGCTACCGTGCTGCCCTGGGCAATTCTTCTGGGCAATTCAAAAAAGGTGCTTGGCTTGAACATATTCCTTTTATTTGCAGAGAACAGGTCCCTGCATAGGATTGTATGCCATTTCTAGCAACAGTATAGAGCCACATTACAAGTTCAACTGATTATCTTAACTTGGTTGTTAGTGTAACTATTTGCGTACAAAGGATTGTTCTGCAATTGTTATTCAATCATCAAATAACACCTAACAGGATGTTTTGTTTAGGGTTTTGCAAGCACAGGCTAGTTGAGTTCTATCTGTACTCTGTCTGTTATGAGCAGCCAGATGAGCATGTTATTTGATTCAATCAGCCAATCATTGGAATGTACAGCCTGCGTACCTGGCATCGCACTGACATTAAAATTCATAGATGCCGTTGCTCACTTAAGTGAGCAAAACATCTTTTTGGATTTCTTTTTATTGATTCATGGGACGTGGCATTGCTGGTTCGGCCAGCATTTATTGCTCATCTCTAATTGCCAACTAGGCCATTTCAGAGTCAACCACATTGAGGTCACATGTAGGCCAGGATGGCAGATTGTCTTCCTTCAAGAGGTAATGAACCAAATGGGTTTTTACGATTATCAACAGTTTCATGGTTACCATTAGACGTTTAATTCCAGATTTTTATTGAATTCAAATTTCACCATCTGCCATGGTGAGATTCGAACCCAGGGGCCCCCAGGGTATAACCTCTAGGTCTCTGGGCTACTAGTCTAGTTACAATACCACTACACCATCACCTTCCATGGACTGGGAGCAGCGTCTTGCTAGTGAAAAATACCATTCATCTTGCCACTGCATTGTAGCCTCATAAATGGGTTCCTTAACTTGTTCCGATTTTAGAGATATTTTGCGCTCCCAAGGTAATTTACAGTCAACCTGGCACTATTCAGGTCAAAATGTGGCGGCATTTGACCCATTTGTAACTGCACAATACAGAGTGAATGATTTGATCAGGATAACCATTATCCTGCAGGATTGATTGCTCTCTATTTCTGCGTTGAGCCTATAAGGCGAGCAAATGGTTCGGGCTCTATTTACAAGAATGCTGATGAAGCCAATAAGAGAGAGTGTGGTGTTATACAAATCCCAACATTAATATTGAAGGTAGGCTTGCAGTAGATAGAAGTGGAGACATCATTATTTCTCAACTAGCATGTCAAGGAAAGGGAGGGCATTTGGCTGCTCTATCTCAAACATTGAGCTTGAAATGGAGTGCATTAAAGTATTTAAAGAAATCATTACGCATGTGGCAGCAAACCCAAAGATCACAAATGTATCATCAATGTATTGGAAATATGCAGAGGATAAGGGGTTAGAGCTCATTCTATCAAAAACATATTTTTTGTGGAAGCCAACATAAATGTGACTGAGGGCTGGGCCTAGAGGAGATCGTATGGTTAAACTAACTACAGTATTCAGGAAGACATAGTGTCATTCAAACTGAACTCGACTACGCAAGTTGATAAGTTAATAAGGTCAATGAATACAGATTCAGAAAATGGCAGCATATCTAGATTGGCTTGGTATTAAGGTCAATGGCTTCCTTCAGTGCCACATTCATAAATAAGATAACAGTGCTGAACGAGCATATAGACAGGCTTTGCTATCAATATGCAGGTCACGTATAGTCTCGGTGAAGGTGAAGGTAGCCATCACTGCTTATGTGGAAAGATTACTAAGAACTGACTGTTCACTGAATCATTTGGCCAATTAATGCTGCACAGAATCCGTCATTGATAAAATAAGACTTATGCACTTTTGTTCCACTTCGGCAGCTCACATATGTGTGGAATTAGTGAGTCACAACGATGATTCCTATCACATACACTGCAATGCTTGTTACTTTTACAAGTGTTTTTGGAGCTTGTTCACGAGCAAGGTTGTGCAATCATTGTGGGCTGTACAGTGGCACAGTGGTTAGCACTACTGCCTCACAGTGCTCGGAACCCGGGTTCAATTCCAGCATTGGGTGACTGTATGGAGTTTGTACTTTCTCCCCATGTCTGCATGCATTCCCTCTGTGTGCTCCGGTTTCCTCCCACAGTCCAAACATGTGCAGGTTAAGTGGATTGGCCATGCTAAATTGTCCCTTAGTGTCAAAAAATGTTCAGGTTAGGTGAGGTTATGGGAATAGGGTGGGGGAGTGGGCCTAGGTAGGGTGCTCTATCAGAGAGCCGGTGCAGACTCGATGGGCCAAATGGCTTCCTTCTGCACAAGGAATTCTATGTTCCACGTTAATAATGCTTGGTGGCAGATCTTATAGATAAGAATTTGGAACCATCATTAAGAATGTCATGCATTTTGTTAACATAATCAGGATTGTTTAGAATGCCTACTCTGGTTCCTTTGTCAGGTTTGTGATGTGCATATTTTGATTGGCCCTGTGTCAGAAAAGCAGAAGAGGGTCAGCTGGCTTGAGGGACCAATGGGCACCAAGAGTGAGTGTCCACCCAGAGGTTGGAGCCTTCTCTTGGGCAAAAACATCTGGAAGCCATGTAGTAAGCATGTAAAACTAGAGCAACTGGGGCTGCTGCTCCAGGGCACCTGAGAGCTACTAACCCCATGTACATGGTTTCTCTTTATCAATAAATACATTTTGTTCCTAACAAAGCCTTAAGTGTCTTGACAACACCTAGGTGTCACTACATAACAGTCATTAGGTATCCCAAAATGTGCGTGCGCTAGATTTGCTGGGCGCACCATTAGGGACTCAAGTGTCTTCCATGGATACTGATTTCTTGTGGGATATCTGAGAATATAGGAGTTCAAACCCAGCCAATGTCACTTCCCATTTAATGTGGGAGAAAGTTGCAGCCAGGATAAACTTTTCATTTTCGGAGAGTATATGATAATATCAATTTACTTCATGTTTGGAGGTTCATTAATTGTATTGCCAAATCTAAAAATAGAATTCCCCAATTGGGCAGTGTAGAATCCACTAAAGCAGCATGCATTGACCAGATAGGCAGAAAATAAAGATTATGATGTTACACTCTTCACTCCCCCAAGGGTCTCAGGGTAGAATTTTTATCCTAGAGGTCTGATGCCCTCAGTTAAGGGACAAATCCCGTCTCTTCGTTACCGCGGGATGTTATATTCGGAGAAGGTCACCTGGAATCTAATTGTCCTGATACCGTGACCTTCTTGAGGGTTATAACGTCCCTCAGCCCCCCCCCCCCCCCCCCCCACCTCCCCCCCCCCCCCCCCCAACCCCCTGGCCATGTCCAGAGATACGTCCATGTCTGCAGCCGGGTCTAATGGTGCCTTAGGAGTCCTAGGTCAGGAGCGGCCATCAAGGGCCAATGTGTGGCATCTGGTGACATGTATGACCTGGGAAGTAGCACTTCCCTGTGGAGCATCGCAGCGCGACCATGGCTGCTGCAGTGGCTGGGATCGTTGACACCGTTGGCTCGGGTGGTGACAATATGTCCATGTCAACCTTGGAATCAGAGTTCAGTGGGTTTTCGTTCGGCATTTCAGTGTCCTCTATGTCCGAAATCAGCAACTCCGTGGCAGATGTGCCCAAGACCAACGGCGCCAACTCGAGCAGAAGCGTCATATTATTTAATACATATTATTTTTAACCATTCAAGTCGGTCTAGTTCTTTCTGCACTTTGGAATGTAATGCACACGGGAGAGGACGGGCACAGAAATATCTTGGCGAAGCATTTGGATCAACGCTGATGCGGGCCATCGCCTCTCTGGTGCCTAACCCCTCTTGGAACACGATGGAGAATCTAGGCCCCTTCAGGCCCATGCGGGTGTATTCAGCAAACTCTTTGCCAATCCAATTGAAAGGTGGTGCAGCCAGTCATGCCCAGCCACTGCCATTTATGACCACTAACATACTCCATCAAGATTATAGAGGTACCTGCTATTGCCAGCGGTTCACAAGTGTATGTAGCGAGGCGGGCATTTCCAGGAGGCTGGGCTGCCTACGGCAAATGCCAAAGGTAGCTGACAGACATTATGAGGTCTGTCACTTCCTTGCTGAAGAAAGCAGATAGTTCCTCAGAGGGCCAGTAACCTGACTGTGCCCAAAGTGCCCATGCTGTCAAATCAGAGGTAATGCGTACAATCCAGCACAATATTTCCAGGGCTAAAACTTTTCACTGCATATACAAGCTTTTGCTTCTCTAGCTTTGAACCAGAGAGCTGTTCGGGGTCACCAAATTCACAATTGAAAATTGTTTTTGCACCCTCCCTGGCCCACTAACAAGCTCCCCAAAGACCTTGACAGTCTGTTAACTAGAAGCAAAACTATTCCTCAGTTTTTCCTCCCTTCATCAACTTTGAAAGTTAGTATCCTGGAGGTCTTGATATCCTGAGATTGCCTCCCAGAATGTATAACCAGAGAAACGTTATCGTGCAGAAAGAGGCCATTCAGCCTATCGTGTCTCCACTAGCCAAAAAGAGAAAAAAAGCTAACCACTAATTTTAGTCCCATTTTTCAGTAGCTGGTCAGTAGCCTAGCCAATTATAGAATTTCAGGTGCAGATTCAAGTGTCTTTTAGTTGAATGTTCATTTTTAAATTACACTTGTACTCATTCCCGAACCCACTGGTAATTGAAATTCTGGCTCAATGTTTCTGGAGTTTTAAAGCATGTAGCCCTCATTGTACCACAGAATCAAAGGTTCTGTCTGATCAAAAACTTTTATATCAGTGACCCAGATCTTTTATCCACGGGACCGCTCAGAGGTTCTAACGCAGAGTAATATGATTTATTTGAACTAAGGCTTATGGGGTTCCCTCATTTGCAATAACAGCCTAATTGTAAATCACACCAGGTTCTAGACACTTAACCACATGGCAAGGAAGGGCACTTTAAATGGTGAATTCAGAAAACCTATTAACTTTTTAAAAAGTAACAAGGCAGAAAGATAAAAAGCACAGTGTCACGTAACAGAAATTAGCAGTAATTAACAGTAAGAGGGGAAAGCTAAACGACAACAACTGAACAGATTTCTCGGCATCCTTCTCAGACCAGGACGTGAAGTGAAGGCTCCAAAAATATGGGTAACATGCTAAAACAACACCGCTCTCTCAACATCTCTCTCTACCTAAATGGCTTCCCAAGATCCCCTTTTTTATACCTTAAAGATGTTGGAAGTCCATCTTAGTCACTTGTGTCACTGTGTGCAGTTGGCACGTTCTCCCCGTATCGGCATGTGTTTCCTCCACGTGCTCCGGTTTCCTCCCACAGTCCAAAGATGTGCAGGTTAAGTGGATTGGACATGCTAAGTTACGGGGGAGTGGGCCTAGGTAGAGTGCTCTTTCAGAGGGACGGTGCAGATCCGATGGGCGAATGGCCTTCTGCACTGATGGGAGTTTATGATTCTATGATTTGATGAGATTAGGATCTGCTATGGGATTGTAGATCAGGTGGTCACGTGTACATCGGCATGACATGGACACAGGAAGTGATGTGCTAGTAATATTGCCCAGCATGTGCCTGAGATGTAAGAGCTGCTAAGATTGTTGAATAAACCCTTTTGCTTCTTAGTCCCTTGTCATCAGTCTATGCAACCCAGCAACATCTACAGGGATTCCCAGCAAATCCTACAGGGATTCCCAGCAACTCCTACAGGGATTCCAGGCAACTCCTACAGGGATTCCCAGCAACTCCTACAGGGATTCCCAGCAACTCCTACAGGGATAATCACATGTTTGAAAGGTAACCTGATTTCTTCCTGTCAATCATTTCTGCATTCTGCTGCAGCTGGTGACTCACTAGCATGGACTTGCTGCAATTATGATGACATTGTTATCTTTTCAGTGTGTCTTTTGGAACTGCGAGCATGGAGTTCTCAGGAAAACGTCAAAGAAAATTTTGAAAACCCCTGTCACATAGTTTCGAAATGGAAAAACAAGAGGTTATAAGAATCAAGGTAATAGCTGGCACTGTTTCTCTAACTGAAGTAAATAACCTGCTTTTACCTGAACTATTAATATTTCTCATAGCTACAATAAATAATCTACCATAACACACACAGTTTTGTTATATCACTCCCCGCTATGAAAAGGTCACAGATGAATCTCTACATAGGTCAAGCTTCTCACGAATGGCATTTAAACATAAACCAACATTTACAATACAAGAGAAAGACACTAACCGAGCTATTTTAGTCCATAACAACAGTCTGAATGATATTTTAATGGAGGACAGCTTGGTCTTTTGCCAAGCTTTGGGTTATTTTGATGTATCTGTACTTAATTAAAATTGGCCTTAAGGCATAAGACAGAAAACCAGAAATATCAAGCAATAGAGTGATGGTCCATTGAGATCCTGGCAGATGTCATGAAAAATAAATGTTTTTATAAACAAAAATGTCATTTTGTTTTGACTTCTGTGAAAGTTGTACTTTGTGAGTATTTGCAAAAGAGCACAGCAGAAACATTGCTTACCATAGCCACCCTCCCATTCCAGTATTCAAACATGTTGGAAGATGAAACCCAACAGGAGGCTTTGTTCAAAGGAGCCTACGAGTGGGAAAATTGGGTTGGTACCGTTCTTCCTCTATTTAAATTAATTTGCATGCATCCAACCAATTTTTAAAATTGCTTCATGAGGCATGGCGTCCCTGGCTAGATAGCATTTGTTACCCATCCCAGATTGGCCTTGAGAAGATGTTGCCTTCTTGGACAGCTGCAGCCCATGTGCTGTAGGTACACCCACAGCAATGTTTGATAGGAAGCTCCAGGATTTTAACCCAGCGACAGTGAAGGAATGACAATATAATTCCAAATCAGGACGGTGCGTGGCTTGGAAGGGATTTTGCAGGTGGTTGTGTTCCCATGCATTGCCTGCCTTAGTTCTTCTTAGATGAAATGAAATGAAATGAAAATCGCTTATTGTCACAAGTAGGCTTCAAATGAAGTTACTGTGAAAAGCCCCTAGTTGCCACACTCCGGCACCTGTTAGGAGAGGCTGGTATGGGAATTGAACCGTGCTGCTGGCCTGCCTTGGTCTGCTTTCAAAGCCAGCGATTTAGCCCTGTGCTAAACCATCCCCTCATATGGTAGAGATTGCAGGTTTGGAGTGTGCTTTAGAAGGAGGCTTGATGAGTTACTGCAGTGCATCTTGTAACAGGCACACACTGCTGCCACTGTACATTGGTAGGGGAGGGAGTGAGTGTTTGAGCTGGATGGGGTGCCAATCAAGCAAGCTGCCTTCTCCAGCATGATGTTTTGCTTATTAAGTGTTGTTGGAGCTGCATTCATCCAGGCAAGTGGGGCGCGATTCTCCTCAAATCTGGCGTGCCGTGTAGGCTGGCGTGAAACTGGCCATGTTTCACGCCAGCCTCGGAGCTCCGTCCCGGGACACGATACTCACCCCGGGCAGGGCTAGTATCGGGGCCGTGGGAATCACGGCGATGCAAAGTTAGCGAACGTCGCTAACTCCGCCCGCCAAGAGTCATGGCGGCTGACGCGCACGATGACATCAGCCACGAATGCGCGGGTTGGACGGCTCCAACCCGCGCATGCGCGGATGACGTCATCACGCAGATGTGTGAAACCCGCGCATGCGCGGGCCTTCATGCCCCTCAGCCGTCCCGCGGACTGATCCTGCGGGGCGGCGGAAGAACAAATAGTGCGCGGGTATCGGACCCGCTGCCCGCGATCGGTGCCCACCGATCGCAGCCCCATGCCACCCTTGGCACGGCCGTGGTGCGACCGTGCCAATTGGTGCCATGGTTGTCCGGGACGAGAACTTTGCGGCCGTTTTCACGAACGCTGAAAGCAGGTGTGATCGCGGCCGTGATTCGGCCCATCGGCCTGCGGAGAATCGCTGTTCGCCGTAAAAAATGGCGAGCAGCAATTCGTGTCGGGGGGCGACCGGAGGGGGGGGAGAATAGCGGGAGGCCGTGAAAATTGTCGGGAAGGCCCTCCCGCTATTCTCCGACCCGTCGTGGGCAGCGGAGAATCGCGCCCCACGTGGAATTTCGAAAACCACTCTCATCTTTTACATACATTTCTAAATATGAGCTAGTACATATTTGAAATGAAATGAAAATTGCTTATTGTCACGAGTAGGCTTCAATGAAGTTACTGTGAAAAGCCCCTAGTCGCCACATTCCGGCGCCTGTCCGGGGAGGCTGGTACGGGAATCGAACCGTGCTGCTGGCCTGCTTGGTCTGCTTTAAAAGCCAGCGATTTAGCTGAGTGAGCTAAACCAGCCCGATTATTTAATAATCATAATCTTTATTGTCACAAGTAGGCATACATTAACACTGCAATGAAGTAACTGTGAAAAGCCCCAGTGCCTGTTTGGGTACAGCTATACCTTCCCACCTTGAAATGAGGGAGAGAAAGTGGGGAATAATAATAATAATTGAACAAATAAATAATCTTTATTGTCACAAGTAGGCTTACATTAACACTGCAATTAAGTTACTGTGAAAAGCCCTTAGTCACCACAACACATCCCTGAATAAGAGTCTACCCACATCCACATCTAAGGCACAAATAAATTGTCGGGAGCCAAAGTCGACTACTGCATTTTTAAGAAGTGTTAAAACCTACAGCAATCTTTTATATTAGGATGACCACAGCATATAACTGATGAAGGGTCTGTCCATTATTTGCCTACAAATACAGCAACATGAGTATTTCAACAACCAATTGTTTTCACAAATAAGTTCATAAAGCATAAGTTTAAAAAACGTCTTCACCCATAGTTGCCATTAAGTGGAATTCTTTGTAGTTTACTGTGTTTTGTCTGGAAAAGCCATAACTATAGCAAGCACAAATAAACATTAAGATATGTATGTGTCAATCTTTGCCAACAATTGAACCCATCGCTTAACTTACAAGTGAATATCTCGGAATATACTTTGCTGTTCATTTAATATTTGAATAGAAAATCTTTTGTTAAATCAAATGTCATTAATATTTGGAGACAACTTTTCTTCAACCTTAAATACGGAGTAAAATATATTATGAGCATATCATAACATTTTAAGTAGCACCA
The DNA here is from genome assembly GCF_902713615.1 of Scyliorhinus canicula. Taxonomy (NCBI): domain Eukaryota; kingdom Metazoa; phylum Chordata; class Chondrichthyes; order Carcharhiniformes; family Scyliorhinidae; genus Scyliorhinus; species Scyliorhinus canicula. The sequence continues at coordinate 82,170,974 of NC_052159.1, read as the reverse complement.
CCATGCACTTGATGCAAAGTTAAGGCATTCCTCATGTTTTGCATTACATGTGTGATGTTGCTGGAAACTAATTGAAAAGCTATCCATGCCTTTACTAATGAACAGCGACATTGTTACTTTAAACCATTGGGAGTTTCTAATGCTCTATCAAATTGTTCTCAGCATAAATACACTTCAAATCACTAAAATCATAATTTCAAGGTTGACCCGTTCCAATATTGTTGAAAGACAAAGAAGTTAATTAATTACTAACTAATTAAAATTCTTGTTAGTTTTGAGGAAGCAACCACACGGGAGCATAAGGAAACAAAAGGTTTCATGAACAAAGAATGAAAACTCTATATGCACCACTCCCAGCCCAACCCCCAGCCAGGTTTTTATGTATATGTTTGTTCCCCTGCTGATGTGGGAGCTCCACCCCCTCAGTGGGGTGGTCCATATTCCACGAGGCTCACAGGGAGCCTAATTGGCCCGGTATTTAGTCCACCCCTACTAAATACATACAAATTCCACCAAATGGCACTAAGTGAACCATGATGTTCTGATTATCTACTGGGCATCCTATTGACACCATCAAGACCCAGATGCAATATATATGAGGAAGGTGAGGAGGAAATTACAAAGTTTCCTGCCAAGCCAACCCACCACAGAAACAAGTGGGACCAGAGAGGAATGAATGTCTTTGTTTGGTCAGAGGAGTACAATGTAAATTTGCATCATCTCTTCCTAATTGGGAAGACAGCCACAATGTAAAGGCGGGCTGGAAATTTAAATTCTTCAAGCCTTTTATTTGGTGAGATAGATGAATTTTGAATTACCAACAAAAAACATTCATTGAAAAGTGACCTCAAACAATATCTGGGCCAATATCTGTCTGCTGCTGCATTAAAGATTGGAAAAACTCATTGGAAAAACATTCACCTGAGGAAGAAGCTGCGCTCCGAAAGCTCGTGTTTGAAACAAACCTGTTGGACTTTAACCTGGTGTTGTAAGACATCTTACTGTGCTCACCCCAGTCCAACGCCGGCATCTCCACATCATAGAAAATAGAAGCAAGAGGAGGCTATTAGGCCCTTCAAGCCTGCTCTGCCATTCATTATGATCATGGCTGATCATCAAGTTCAATACCCTGACCCTGCCTTCCTTCCGTATCCCTTGATCTCTTTAGCCCAAACAGCTATATCTATTTTCTTCTTGAAATTACACAATGTCAGCTAGTAGGCACCGTCCAACCTCCATTTGGGGCGCTGGGCCCTTCCCGTTCTAGCCGCACATCCATGTAGTGTGGAGCGTGGTCTGATATCACAATTGCGGAGTATTCACCTTGTCTATCTCTGGAAGCACCGTTTTCCCCCCCACCACAAAGAAGTCAATTCTGGTGTACACGTTGTGTACTGGGGAGAAGAAAGGGAATTCTTTCTCCCCCCGGGGTGGGGAATCTCCAGGGGTCTACTGCTCCCATCTGCTCCATATAGTGGCTGAGTTCCCTTGCCATGTTTGAGGTTTTCCCCGTTCTGGGGTTTGATCTGTCCGTCGTTGGGTCCTGTACACAGTTGAAGTCCCCCCCATGATTAGTCGGTGCGTCGCTATGTCCGGGATTTCTGCCATGGTCTTTTGGATGAAGCTCGTGTCGTCCCAGTTGGGCGCGTACACGTTAACTAGAACTACCGGCGCCCCATCCAGGGCCCCGCTGACCATGACATACCGTCCCCCTGGGTCCGTAACCGTCTTTGTCGCCCTAAAACATTGTCCTCTTGCCAATCAGGATCGCCACCCCCCTGGCCCTTGCCCCATAACAGGAATGATAGGTTTGTCCCACCCAGCCCTTTCTTACCCGCAGTTGGTCCTGCTCCCTCAAGTGCGTCTCTTGGAGGAAGACTATGTCGGCCCTCATGTTTCTAAGGTGGGTGAGGACTCTAGATCTCTACACTGGGCCGTTAAGTCCCCTTACGTTCCAGGTGACTATTCTGGTGGGGGGCTTCTGCCCCCTTGCTCCTGTGGGGGTTAACCATATTTGTCCGGTGGACGCGCCCCTGCCCTCTGGGGTTTCCCTTTGTTAGGGGGCCGGTCCAGGATGTCCACTATTACTGCTCTCACCATGCGGTCGGGTCCCTGCGCTCCGGGGTTCCCCCTTGTCCCGGGGACACCCGCCATGGCCGTCCACTTTGTGTCCGCCACGCGGGTAGTCCCCTGCACTCCGGGGGGCCCCTTCACCCACAGACCGTACTGGGTGGGTGCTTGCAGCAGTTCCCTGTTCGAGCCCTTGTCTGTGGCACTTTGTGGCCCTATTCCCTTACTGGCCTCTTTGTCCCTTCGTCCCTGCGTTTCCCCTCCCTGGTCTCTCGCCCCCGAGTGCCCCCCCCCCCGCTCTATCCCTTTCGGGATACCCCTGTGTACCCCTCATTGCCCCTCTCTCCCCCATTCCTGTCCCCATTGCTCTCCCACCTTTGATGGGTGATCCCCCCCCTCCCCTGCCTGGCGCCTTCCCCCCTGTTGGGGGTGCGCTGCGGCCCTGCTCTGTTGCGCGCCCCCTTCGCTAGCTTTCCTGCTAGCACGGTGGCTCCCCTCTCGGAGGTTGCGGTCCCGCTTCCCCTCTCCCGCTCCAGTACTTCCCGTTCCCTCGTGCCGGGGCCTGGCCTCCCACCTGGAGCGGGCCCTTGGGCATTGGGGTTGTTTTTCCGTACTGGTGTTCCTGCCAGGGGGGAGGGGGCTGGCTTTGCCTCGCCCCTCCCCACCCCCCCGTCGGCATGACGTATCTCCTTGCCATGGGCCCCTCGTCCCTACTTCCCATGGCGTTTTTCCAGCCCGTGCTCCTCGACGAATCTATTCGCCTCGGCAGGGGCTGTAAAGAAATATTCCTTGTGTTGGTATGTGACCCAGAGTTTTGCTGGGTACAGCATACCAAAACGTACTTTGTTCTTATAGAGAGCTGCTTTCGCTCTGTGAACTCCGCCCGTCTCTTAGCTATGTCCGCTCCAAAATCCTCGTAGATTCGGATGGCGTGCCCGTCCCAATTGCAGGCTCTATTCTCCTTGGCCCAGCGCAGGATTGTCTCCCTATCCCGGTACCGGTGCAGTCTGGCTATAACTGCTCTCGGTTTTTCCCCTTCCTTGGGCTTCGGGCGCAGTGACCGATGAGCTCTGTCCATTTCCGGTGGGGTGGGAAAAGTTTCCCGCCCCACTAAGGAGCCCAGCATCGCAGCCACGAATGTTGTGGGATTTCTACCCTCTATCCCCTCTGGCAGGCCCACTATCTTCATATTTTGCCTTCTCGAGCTGATCTCCTGGTCGTCTACCCTGCCCTTCAGGCTCCCCTGTGTTGCACTCAGTTTCACCATTACCCCTCTCCAGGGATATGACCCGGTCGCTCGCGTCAGTCGCTGCCTTCTCCAGCTCTTTAATGGCTGCCCCCTGGGCTTCCAGTATCTTCCCTTGGGCTTCCAGTATCTTCCCTTGGGCATCCACTTTCTTCTCCAATCTGGTCAGAACCTGCTGCACCCCTGACATGGCCCTGGTCACTGCTGCCTGTGCTGCGGCCTCTGCGTCTGCTTTAACTCTGCCTTGATTGCCTGCAGCTGCTCCCCTCACCACCTCGCAAAGGCTTCCTTCCAATTCACGCCCCCCTCTAACCCCAGGGGAGAGGTTGCCCGCCCGTCCAGCTCTCTGGATGCGGCGAAGCATCCTTCCCGCCGCTTCGCGTGTTGACTCGTTCGCCCGAGCTGGCTTTCCCTTTGCCCAGTCTACTTCCGGTGCCCCCTTTCTCTTGGCTCCCTTCGGCACTTTTTTCTCCCCCTTCCCCTTCATCTTTTCTTATCTCCTTGTTCTTCTTTTCCCGCCTTTTCCGCACCCTATTTTTATTTTATTTATTATTACTATATCTATATATGTGTATATATATAATATATATATATATATATTTTTGTTTAAATTTATTTCCCCTACCCCTTTTCTCTTTACCAGTTTCTTTTGGAAGAACAGAAATACAAGTCTCTTTTTTCTTTTGTCTTCTTTCCCCACTCAACCATGAGAGAGAGAGAGTCCCTTTGTCTTTGCACAGGGTGTTCACAGCGTGGGGGGGGGGGGGGGGGGGGAGGGGCGAGTGGGGGCCGGGGGTCGCTGCCGGTTGGGGGGGGGGGGTGTCCCCGCTGCTGGCTGGGGGGGGGGGTTGTCCCCGGCTGCTGGCTGGGGGGGGGGGGGGGGGGGGGGGGGGTGGGGGTGTCCCACCGCTGCTGGCTGGGGGGGGGAGAGAAGAGGGGCCGCCGCCGCCGCACCGCTCCTGGCCCGCGTGGGGGGGGGGGGGGGGAGAGAAGAGGGGCCGCCGCCCGCCGCCGCACCGCTGGCCCGCGTTGGGGGGGGAGGAAGAGGGGCCGCCGCCGCTGCACCGCTCTGGCCCGCGTGGGTGGGGGGGGGGGGGAGAGAAAGGGGCCGCCGGCCGCCGCCGCCGCTCCTGCCCGCGTGGGGGGGGAGGGAAGGGGATGGACCTGCTGCTGTTGGGCCCCCCTGTCGCCGCTCCGCTGCCGCTCCGGCTCCTCCGCTCCGGCTCCTCCCTCCGCTCCCCGCTCCGGCTCCTCGCTCCTCCGCTCCGGCTCCTCCTCCGGCTCTCCGCTCCCGCTCCTGCTCCTCCGCTCCGGCTCCTCCCGCTCCCGCTCCGGCTCCTCGGGACCCCTCCGCTCCGGCTCTCCGCCTCCCGCTATCCGGCTCCTCCGCTCCGGCTCACTCCGCTCCCAGCTCCGGCTCCAAATTACACAATGTTTTGACGTCAACTATTTTTTGTGGTAGCGAATTCCACAGATTCACCACTCTCTAGTTGAAGAAATTTATTTTCACCTCAGTCCTGAAAGGTTACCCCTTATCCTCAAAGCATGACCCCTAGTTCTAGAACATCCCAACATCAGGAACATCCTTTTTGAATCAACCTTGTCTAATACTGGGCCTTCCGGTGGCGGCCATGGAGGAATAGGTCGCACATTTGATAGCTTGCGTCTGTGACGGACTTCTGGACCTTTTTCTCCCATTTTTTCCCAGTTTTTATTTGATAAATCGGTGAAGAGTGAGACGGTGAGGAGAAATCCTCCTCCAGTGTATGGAGAATTGGACCAGAAGTGGCCGTGTGAGAAGATAAAGTTCTACAAGGAAGACGCAGCAGAGCTGGCAACGCAGGAAAGCATGGCAGAGAAGCAGGGCCATTGGGAGATGGCACAGTGGTCGACAGAGCAGCTGGTGAAGTTTTTTGAAGATTGCTTTGCCAAGCTTAAGAAGGACCCGCTGGACCCGATCAAGGTTTCAATTGATCAGGTGGTTCAGAATCAAGAAATCCACGGATGTGTGATCCAGGAGGTGGAGAAAAAGGTGTCCGAGCATGAGGAATACATAACCATATTGGAGACCAAGGTGGAGATGATGAATGACTGCCAGAAAAGAATGCAGGAGAAGCTGGAGGACCTGTAGAACAGGTCCTGGAGGCAGAACCTGAGAATCATCTGCCTCCCAGAGGGCAGTGAGGGATCGGATGCGAGGCTCTATGTGACGAACATGCTGGAGAAGCTTATGGGGGCTGAGGTGTTCCCTCGGCCCCTGGAAGTGGATAGAGCGCATAGAGCCCTCGCGAAGAAGCCCAGAGCGAATGAGCCGTTGAGGGCGATGGTGGTACGTTTGCACTGATTCCTCGACAAGGAACACGTTCTGCGGTGGGCCAAGAAAGAGCGGAGCAGCAGGTGGGAGAATTGTGAGCTGCGCATTTATCAAGACCTGGGCATGAATTTGGCCAAGAGGCGAGCTGGGTACCCAGCCCGTCTGTCGGTCACATATGAGGACCGGGATTTGTACTTTGAAACACCAGACGATGAATTGACTTTCATCAAGGAAAAAAGACTGGATGTGAAATAAAGACACTGAATCCTTGGGGAGAGTATTGCAATGGTGATTTGTTGACAATCACTTTTGTGCTAGTTTGAATAAGTATTATGTGCAATAAGGGGCTGTTTCGATGGCTAAAGTTAACTTTGTCTTACTGGGAGCTGGGTGGAGGGGGGGTGGTTTCTGTGGTTGTTTTTTCTGTGGTTGTTTTTCCACTGTTTTTTCTGATGTTTATTTACTGGGGAATGTGATGCTTTGAATATGTTTGTCCAAGTTGGGGGGAGAGGGGAGCGAACAACGGGGAGACAGACTGTTTGGTGCCATGGATAGGAGCTTAATATGGGGGGTTGGGTTTCTGGTGCTGCTACCGGGGTGGGGGGGAGCTGCTTTGCCTGCAGGGGAGGAACTGTTACTCGGGGACAAATGGGAGGTCGGGGACGGCGAATGCCCGAGGGGGGGGCTCAAGGAAGCCGGAGACGCAAGCTGGAGGTTGGCCTAAAAAGGGTGATGGTTAGTCGGCAGAGGGGGGGGGGGGGCGGGAAGCCCCCCGACCAGGCTGATTATATGGAGCATTAGAGGGTTGAATGGGCTGGAGGGGGTGCAGTTAGTACTCATGAGCGTATATGCTCTGAATTGGGATGATGTGGAATTTATGAGGCGGGTGTTAAGTAAGATGCCAGACCTAGAGTCACCTAACTTGATCATGGGGGGAGAATTGAACAAAGTCATTGATCCGGATTTGGACCGGTCAAAATCCAGGACAGGGAGGGTGCCGGCTGTGGCAAAGGAATTGAAAGGGTTTATGGAACAGATGGGGGGAGTAGACCTATGGAGGTTTGCACAGCCAAGGGCGAAGGAGTTTTCTTTTTTCTCATATGTCCACAAGGTTTACTCTCACATTGACTCTTTTGTTCTGAGCAGGGCTCTAATACCAGGGGTGGCGGATACTGAGTACTCAGCAATCGCAGTGTCGGATCATACCCCACATTGAGTGGATCTCTGGGTTAGTTTGGAGAGAGGACAAAACCCGCTATGGAGGCTGGATGTGGGGTTGTTAGTGGACGAATAGATCTGTGGGCAGGTGAACAAGTACATCGAAAGCTTCCTGGAAACAAATGATTCGAGGGAGATCTCTGCAGCAACATCTGGTAAGCTTTGAAGGCAGTGGTCAGAGGGAATTAATCTCGATACAGGCCCACAGATAAAAGGCGGAATGGGCTGAGAGGGATAAGTTAGTTGAGGAGATACTCCAAGTGGACAGAAGATACTCGGAGGCCCCCCACACAGGGCTACTGAGGGAGCAGCGGAGGTTACAGGTGGAGTTGGGCTGTTGACCACAGGGGGGCGATTTATGTGTATGAGGAAAAAGCAAGCAGAATGTTAGCAAACCAGCTCAGAAAAAGGAGGCTGTCAGGGAAATAGGGAGAGTAAAGAGTAGAGTGGGGATTGCAGTACTAGACCCAGTGGGGTGAATGATGTGTTTCAGGGCTTCTACAGAAAATTATATGAGTCGGAACCCCCGGCTGGGGTGGAGGGGATAAGGCAGTTTTTGGGTCAGTTGAGGTTCCCGAGGGTGGATGAGGAATTGGTGGAAAGGCTGGGAGCCCCAATTGAAATTGAGGAAATAATGGAGGGGCTGGAGGGCTTGCAGTCGGGCAAGGCCCCGGGGCTGGACGGCTACCCGGTGGAATTCTATAAGAGGTTTTCAGAGATATTGAGCCCACTGCTGGTGAGGGCATTTAATGAAGCAAGAGAGAAGGGAGTCCTCCCCCCAACAATGTCGCAGGCCTCGAGTTCATTGATCCTGAAACGGGAGAAGGATCCGGAGCAATGCGGGTCATACAGGCCAATTTCTCTACTGAATGTGGACGCCAAACTGCTGGCTAAAATACTGGCCACAAGGATAGAGGATTGTGTCCCGGGGGTGATAGGGGAAGACCAGATGGGTTTTGTAAAGGGCAAGCAACACACGGCCAATGTTGGAAGGCTTTTGAATGTTATTATGATGCCCTCAGAAGGAGGGGAGTTGGAGGTGGTAGGAGCGATGGATGCGGAGAAGGCTTTTGATCAGGTGTAGTGGGAATACCTGTGGTAGGTGCTGGGAAGGTTTGGGTTTGGTGAGGACTTAATTGACTGGGTGCGGTTGCTCTATCAGGCACCAGTAGCGAGTGTGCATACGAACCGGCTAAGGTCGGGGGTATTTTATACAACACCGAGCGATGAGGCAAGGGTTCCCCCTCTCCCTCTACTCTTTGCTCTGGCCATAGAGCCATTGGCCATGGCGTTAAGAGCCTCTCGGAACTGGAAAGGGCTGGCGCAGCGGGGAGTGGGGGAGGGGGGGGTGGGGTGGAGCACCGGGTCTCGCAGATGACCTACTCTTGTATATTTCAGACCAATTAGAGGGGATAGGGGAAGTTATGCGGATCCTCGGGGAATTTGGTAATTTTTCGGGGTATAAATTGAACATGGGGAAAAGCGAGATGATCGCGATCCAGGCAAGAGGGCAGGAGATGAGACTGGGAGAGTTGCCGTTTAGAATGGTAGGAAGAAGATATCAATGTCTGGGAATCCAGGTGGACCTGGAATGGGAGGCACCGCACAAGTTAAACCTATCCCGGTTGGTAGAACAAATGGAAGAGGACTTTAAGAGATGGGACATGCTCCCGCTTTCACTTGCGGGGAGGGTGGGTACAGACTGTGAAAATGACGGTGCTCCCCAGATTTCTGTTTGTCTTTCAGTGCCTCCCCATCTTCATCCCAAAGGCCTTTTTCAAGCGGGTGAATAAGGTTATTTCGGACTTTGTTTGGGCGGGTAAAACCCCGCAAGTGAAGAAAATGTTGCTGGAGCGCAGTCGAGGGGAGGGTGGGTTAACGCTGCCGAATTTTTGCAATTACTACTGGGCGGCTAATATAGCCATGATTAGGAAGTGGGTAGTGGGGGAGGGGTCGGTTTGGGAGTGGATGGAGGCGGCGTCATGTAAAGATACAAGTTTGGGAGCACTGATAACGACACCTCTGCCGTTGTCGCCGGCCCGATACTCCACAAGTCCGGTGGTGGTGGCAGCTCTGAGAATCTGGGGGCAATGGAGGAGATATAAGAGAGTGGAAGGAGCATCGGTTTGGACCCTGATTTATAATAATCATCGGTTTGTACCTGTAGGCTGGATGGCGGGTTCTGGAGATGGCAGAGGGCAGGAATTAGGATGATGGGTGATCTATTTATAGACGGGAGCTTCCCCAGCTTGAAAGCCTTGGAGGATAAATTTGAATTGCCAGCAGGGAATGGGTTTGGGCATCTGCAGGTGCGAGACTTCTTGAGAAAGCAGGTTCCGGCCTTTCTGCTGCTGCCGCTACGGGGGCTGCAGGATAGAGTAGTCTCCAGTACCTGGGTGGGAGAAGGAAAGGTATCAGATATTTACCAGGAGCTTTTGGAATTGGAGGAAACTCCGGTGGAGGAGCTTAAGGGCAAATGGAAAGACGAGCTAGGAAGAGAGATAGAGGCGAGTCTGTGGGCGGATGCCCTAAGCAGGATTAACACATCCTCATCATGTGCCAGGCTTATCCTGATACAATTCAAGGTAGTCCACCGAGCACACATGACGGTGGCCTGGATCAGCACGTTTTTGGGTAGAGGACAGTGATGTACCACCAATGTCGACAGACGCGAGTCGGAAGAGTAAACTGTGGCTTTAATCAGCTAAAAGACACCTGCTGGCAGCCGGTCCCAGAATGAGGGCAGGGCTGGAGGTTAGCCACCTTTATACTTGAGCCCGAGGGGCGGAGCCAGCAGGGACAAACCCAGACATGTAACAAAGAGTAAGAACAATAAGTACAATATAATACAGTGGTTTACCACATTCACCCCCTGTTCAAACAGAGTCCGGCGGGTGTGGTGAATGTATAAATACTGTTAATTCACCAGTATACTGTATTACATTATACTATGTTATTAACCCTGTGGGCTCCATCTATGGGCCATTGTGTGGCTTCACCCACAGGGGGAGATGTTGGAGCATGTACGGGCTCCGCCCCTTATAGGAAGTATAAGAGCAGCAGACCTGCAGGACCGCCTTCAGTATTGTACCGGTCGCAGGCAGGCAAAGTTGAAAGCTGATTAAAACCATTGTTTACTTCGACACGAGTCTTTGAGTGAATTGATGGTCGCATCAGCAGGGGTGAAGTGGATGGGTTGAATTAGAGATCGAGTCTGTCAGGTGCTCTGACCTTCCACTGTGATCGCCTCAGTCCCGGCTGTGGTGATGAGGACACTGGTGTCGGATGAAGTGTTGAGGCCTGCGTGTCCAGGAACGTGTCATCTTCCGGATAAGTAGCAATGGAGGGAGAAGGTGTAGAGTCGTGAGTAGCAATGGAGGGAGACGGTGTAGAGTCGGGGGTAGTGGTGATGGTCGCTGGGAACCTGCGGGTGCCAAGTCCCAAAGGGAGACAGTGTCCTCCCGCCCGTCATGGTGTGCCACGTAGGCATATGGGGGTTAGCATGCAGGAGAAGGACCCGTTCGACCAGGGGATCCGACTTGTGACTCCGCGCATGCTTCCAAAGGAGGACGGGCCCTGGAACCGTCAGCCAGAACGGGAGCGAGACCCCCGAGGTGGACTTCCTGGGGAAGACAAACATTCTCTCGTGAGGGGTCGCATTGGTGGCGGTACACAGGAGCGACCGGATGGAGTGGAGCGCATCAGGAAGGACCTCCTGCCAGAGGGAGACAGGGAGATTTCTAGACGGTAGGGCAAGAAGGACGGCCTCCAGACCGCCGCATTCTCCTTCTCCACCTGTCCGTTTCCCCGGGGGTTATAGCTGGTAGTCCTGCTTGAGGCAATGCCCTTACTAAGCAGGAACTGACGCAGCTCATCACTCATGAAGGAGGAACCCCGATCGCTATGGATGTAAGTGGGGGAACCAAACAAGGTGAAAAGGCCGTGCAGGGCCTTGATGACTGTGGCAGAGGTCATGTCAGGGAACGGGATGGCGAAAGGGAAACATGAGTACTCATCAATGATGTTGAGAAAGTACATGTTGCGGTCAGTGGAGGGGAGGGGCCCTTTGAAATCGACCAGGTGTGCCCTGTCCGGCCGATAGAAGTGCGATTTGCACTCCGCACAGACCTGGCAGTCCCTGGTCCTGACCTCCTTGATGATAGAGGTCATTCTGGAGGGCCCGAAGTCGGTCTACTTGTGCCTGGCACATGTACCACGGGATAGAGCATCTGGGGGCTCATTGAGCTTCCCAGATCGATACAAGATATCATAATTATAGGTGGAGATTCGATCCTCCACCTTAGGAACTTGTCATTCTTGATTTTGCCCCACTGTGTGTTATTGAACATGAAGACAACCGACCATTGGTCAGTGAGGAGAGTGAATTGCCTGCCGGCCAGGTAATGCCTCCAATGTCGCACAGCTTCCACAATGGCCTGCGCTTCTTTTTCGACGGAGGAGTGTCGAATTTCGGAGCCCTGGAGGGTACGGGAGAAGAAAGCCACGGGCCTGCCCGCCTGGTTGAGGGTAGCGGCCAGTGCTAAGTCAGACGCATCACTCTCCACCTGGAATGGGATTGTGGCTTTGGCAATTTCTGTTTTGATGCAGTTGAAGGCAAAGTGGGCCTCAGCCGTCAGGGGAAAATGGTGGGTTTAATGAGTGGGCGGGCCTTGTCCGCATAATTGGGGACCCACTGGGCATAATAGGAAAAGAACCTTCAGGGCTTTTGGGCAGTGGGAGAGTGGACGTTCCAGGAGGGGGTGCATGCAGTCGGGATCGGGCTCCAGGACTCCATTTTCCACAACGTAGCCAAGGATGGGTAGTCGGGTTGCGCGGAAAACGCATTTCCCCTTATTGTATGTGAGGTTAAGGAGCTTGGCGGTGTGGATAAAATTTTGGAGGTTAGCATCATGGTCCTGCTGGTCATGGCCGCAGATGGTGACATTATCCAGATACGAGAACATGGCCCGCAGCCCGTAATGGTCAACCATTTGGTCCGTCTCCCGTTGGAAGACCGAGACCCCATTGGTGACGCTGAAGGGAACCCTGAGGAAGTGGTAGAGGCGGCCATCTGCCTCGAAGGCAGTGTATTGTCGGTCCTCCAGACGGATAGGGAGCTGGTAGTATGCAGACTTCAAGTCAACTATAGAGAAGACTCGGTATTGCGCAATCTGATTTACCATGTCAGATATGTGGGGGAGAGGGTACGCATCGAGCTGCATGTACCGGTTTGACTGTAGTCGATGACCATCCGGTGCTTCTCCCCACATTTGATGACCACCACTTGGGCTCTCCAGGGGCTAGTACTGGCCTCTATGATCACTTCCCGCAGGAGTCACTGGACCTCCGACCTGATAAAGGCCTTGTCCCGAGCACTGTATCATCTGCTCCTAGTGGCGACGGGGTTACAGTCCGGGGTCAGGTCCACGAGGGTGCCACGTGGTCGGAGGTGTAGGCATCCATGTTATGGAAGGCCACTTCCAACGAGTCCGAGAGCTGTACTGTGTCTTGGAGGTCCAGTGTACCCCCTTCTAGTAGGTGCAGGCAGATATAATTAGATTTTATGTCTGCGACATAGGCGGCCGGATCAACATTTTGGTGTGTTTGACAGCTGATACCACCTTACAACTGCAGTTCCGGTCGAGTACCCGCAAGGCGCGCAGAAATTCAGCTTGCGATTCTCCGGGGCACTGTCGCCACGTGGCAAGGAGATGCCGAGAGTACACCTGGTTGACTTCCTTAACATACTGCCCCTTCCGCATCCTCGTACAAGGTAGCGTCCCTGATAAGAAGGAAAACTTGCGAGCTCACCCGGGCGTTGAGGACTCGCAACTTGTGGGTCTCAGCAATGGCGACGGCGGAGGAATCAATGTAAGATTCGAAGCAGCTTAGCCAGTGTTTGAAAATGGCAGTGGCGTCGGCTGCTTGGGGGTCCAGCTCCAGGCAATCAGGCTTGAGCAATGGATCCATCTTAAAATTTTAGCTGATTAAATTGATGTACCATCAATGGCGACAGACAAGAGTCGGAAGAGTAAACTGGCTTGAATCAGCTAAAAGACACCTGCTGGCAGCCAGTCCCAGAATGATGGCAGGGCTGGACGTTAGCAACCTTTATACTTGAGCCCGAGGGGCGGAGCCAGCAGGGACAAACCCAGACATGTAACGAACAGTAAGAACAGTAAGTACATTAAGTAAGAACAGTAAGTACAATATAATACAGTGATTTACCACAGACAGATGTTCGAGGTGCGTGGGAAGCCCAGCAAACCATGTCCACATGTTCTGGGCGTGCCCGAAGCTTAGAGGGTTTTGGCAGGATTTTGCTAAGGCAATGTCCACGGTACTCAAAACACGGGTGGTGCCGAGTCCGAAGGTGGCGATCTTCGGGGTGTCGGAAGAGCCGGGAGTTCAGGGGGCGAAAGAGGCCGACGTCTTGGCCTTTGCCTCCCTGGTAGCCCGGTGACAGATCTTATTAATGTGGAGGGACTCAAAGCCCCCGAATGCAGAGACCTGGGTTAGTGACATGGCTGGGTTTCTCAGTCTCGAGAAAATAAAGTTCGCCTTAAGACGGTCAATGGTCGGTTCACCCGGATGTAGACGTCGACTTTCATGGGGAAAATTAAAATGCCAGCAGAAGCAGAATTCCAAAAGTGGGGGGAGGGCCAGACTGTGTTTTTTATTGTTGGGGGTGTGAAGATTGGGATGTAGTGGAAATGCTTATTGTGCCATGTTTATGTCACTGTTATTGTTATTATTATAAAAACAGATAACCTAATAAAAATATATATTTTTTAAAAACCTTGTCTAATACTGTTAGAATTCTATACGTTTCGATGAGATCCCCTCTCACTCTTCTAAACGCCAATGAATATTATCCTAACTGACTTAGTCCCTTCTCACATGACAGTCCCACTATCCCAGGCATCAGCCTGGTAATCCTTCGCTCCACTCCCTCCATAATAAATAAGGATGTAAGAACATCATTCCTCAGATAAGGACACCGAAACTGCGCATAATATTCCAGGTGTGGCCTCACCACTGCCCTATGCAATTGCAATAAAACATCCCTATTCTAATACTCAAATCCTCTTGCTATGAAGGCCAACATGCCATTTGCCTTCTTTACTGCCTGCTGTACCTACGCACTTACTTTCAGTGACTGATGCACGACGACACCAAGGTTTCACTGTGCATCCACCTCTTTCAATTTTTATCCATTTAAATAATAACCTGCCTTCTTATTTTTGCTACAGAAGTGGATAAGCTCACAATAATCCACATTATACCGCATCTGCCATGCATGTGCCCACTCACTCAACCTGTCCAAATCCCACTGAAGCATCTCTGCGTCCTTGTGTGCTAATACTAATTTCCTTCAGCTCCTCACTAAAACTTGTGTTTCTCAGAGCTTCCGGTACATTACTCATGTCTTCCTTTGTGAAAACAGAAGCAAAGCACAGATTTAATTCCTCAGCCATGTGTTCCCCATTATGAATTCCCTCATTTCTACATTCATTTTTATCAATCTTTTTCTCTTTACATACCGATAGAAACTTTAACAGTCCGTTTTTATGTCCCTGCCTACTTACTTCCAAATTGTATTTTCCCCTTCTTAATCAATCACTTGGTCCATCTTCGCTGAATTTTCAACTGTTCCCAATCCTCGGGTCTATTACTTTTTCTTGCTAATTTGTATGCCTCTTCTTTGAATCCAATACTAGCTCTAATTTCCCTTGTAAGCCATGTTTTGGCCAAGGTTCCCTTTCTGTTCTTGCGCCAAATAGGAATAAATAACTTTAGGAGTTTACTTATTTGTTCCTTGAATGTCTGCCATTGCCTGTCCACTGTCCTTCCTTTCAGTAATGTTTCCCAGCCCATCCTAGCCAACTCATGCCCTATAGCATCATAGTTACCTTTATTGAGATTCCAGATCCTAGTCTCTGAATTAACTACCTCACTATTCACCTTGATAAAGAATTCTATCATATAATGGTCATTCATCCCCCAAGGGTTTCTCACAACTACACTACCACCTAATCCTTTCTCAATGCATAAACACCCAGTCCAAGATGGCCTGTTCCCTTGTTGGTTCCTCAACGTATTATTAGAATTATTAGAACAGTACAGCACAGAACAGGCCCTTCGGCCCTCGATGTTGTGCCGAGCAATGATCACCCTACTCAAGCCGACATATACCTATACCAGTAACCCAACAACCCCCATTAACCTTATTTTTTAGGACACTAAGGGCAATTTAGCCTGGCCAATCCACCTAACCCGCACATCTTTGGACTGTGGGAGGAAACCGGAGCACCCGGAGGAAACCCACGCACACACGGGGAGGATGTGCAGACTCCGCACAGACAGTGACCCAGCCGGGAATCGAACCTGGGACCCTGGAGCTGTGAAGCATTTATGCTAACCACCATGCTACCGTGCTGCCCCAATTGGTTCAGAAAACCATCCCGTATACACTCCAGAAATTCCTCCACTGTTGTACCATGACTAATTTGTCTCACCCAATCTATATGCAGAGTAATGTCACCCATAATCACAGATGTTCCTTCATCACATGCATCTCTGATTTCCTGTCTCATGCTATTCCAACGTTATTACTGCCGTTTGGTGGTCTGTATACCACCCCTATGAATGTTTTCTCCCCCATGGTGTTTCTTAACTGGACCAATGCAGATTCTACATCATCTGTGCTAATATTTTTTCTCAGTTTTGTATCAATATTTTCTTTAATCAACAATGCAACTCCACCACCTTTTTCTTCCTGTCTGTCATTCCTAAAAACTGAATAGGCCTCAATGGCACCAGGAAACACCCCTACTTCTGACCTTATATTGGAAGAAAGGTCATTGATGAAGCAGCTGAAGATGATTGGGCCTAAGACACAACCATGAGAACTCCTGCAGTGATGTCCTGGGAGTGAGCTGATTGACAGCTTTGTGAAAGTTATACTCAAACCAGTGGAGAGATTGTTCCCTTATTCCCTGACTCCAGTTTTGCTCGGGTTCCTTAATGCCACACTCGGTCAAATGCTGCTTTGATGTCAAGGGCAGTCACTCTCACCTCACCCCTCGAGTTCAGTTATTTTATCCATGCTAGAACCAAGGTTGTAAAGAGGTCAGGATATAAGTGGCCCTGGTGGAACCCAAACTGGCATGTCCTTGGCAGGTTCTATTCGACTGGTGAGTTGGGAAAGAAATGGGGAACCCCCAGGATTGAGGCAGCAAACAAACTAGGCCAATTAAAATGATAATAAAAAGCCACTTTACAGGGTAGCACGGTGGCGCAGTGGTTAACACTGCAGCCTCACGGCGCCGAGGTCCCAGGTTTAATCCTGGCCCCAGCTCACTGTCCATGTGGAGTTTGCACATTCTCCTTGTGTCTGCGTGGGTTTCGCCCCCACAACCCAAAGATGTGCAGGGTAGGTGGATTGGCCACGCTAAATTGCCCCTTAATTGGAAAAAAATGAATTTTTTTTTTAGAAAGCCACTTTATGCTCTTTCTAATTATGCAATGCTTCTTTCCCAACAGCGGACAGATCATGTGCTGCATCGTCAACTCAGCAGGTTAGAGAAGGTTAATGCACAGCAGGAAGCCTTAAGATCCGTAACTAAAATGTAAGGTGCGACTCTACGGAAAGATTTCTAAGTGTAGTATTGAGTGGTAATTGCTGCCAGCTTCCTGGTGCTCAGCCGAGCCAGGCCAACAACACAATTCAACGTTAATTGGTCCACGTAACAAGGCCTCACGGGCTTCCCACAGCAAGTGACGGCTCACCAGCAGATTCGCTGGGACCGCGCTCGCCAATCCCCACTAACAAGGTCGAGCAGCACTTAAGCTGCACTTGCTCAGCCAACATCAACCAGCTTGCACTAATGGCGCCAAGGAGACAGGCGCCAAGATTCGGGGATGCTGACCTAGGAAGGCTCCTGGATGCGGTGGAGGCCTAGAGGGATGTCCTGTTCCCCTAAGGGTCCCGGATGGTGAGCCAGAAGGCAAGGCAGTGCTGCCTGGGATGAGGTGAGGGTAGCTGTCAGCTCGGGGAATGTGACCAGGAAGGCTGGCATTCAGTACCGGAAAAAAGTCAACAGCACAGTGCTGAGCTGTGACTGAAGCTGTTCAGAGCAGGCGAGTGAATGTCTAGCGGAGAAACCTAACAGTTAGTGGGTGGGCAAAGAGGCTTCATAAAGACACAGTTCAGGCTGCAGACTCCAAAGAACAACGTCCCGGTTTTATGTTTGCAGAGAACAGGTGGGAAAAGCCTGAATTTCTCCCTTCAGAATCCCGGGTTATGGGTCATTATCTTTATAGGGACAATGGGCAGCAGGACGTATGCACGATCGTCCTGCTCATCAGGACCTGGATATTATCGGCCTCTGAATGTAAGTATAGAGTTTCAGGTCATTACCACTAATTGTGTAAAATGCCTTCGAGAAGTTGGGTGTGCTGCCTTCTTGAACCACTGCAGTCCACGTGGTGCACCATCACCCACAGTGCTGTTAGAGAGAGAGTTCCTGGATTTTGACCCAGCGATAGTGAAGGGATGGCAGTATTGTTCCTAGTCAGGATGGTGAGTGAGTTGGAGGGAAGCATCCACGTGGTGGTGTTCCCATGTATCTGCTATACTTGTCCTTCCAGGTTGGGGCTTGGATACTCCCCTGAGAAACCCCTAGACTGGTGTTCTGGAGCTGGCATGACTGACCTCCAACAACCTGAACCATCTACTTTCATGCTAAGTATGATTCCAAGCACTGGAGAGCTTTTTCACTGATTCGCATTGATTCCAGTTTTGCTAGGGCTCGTTGATTCCATAATTAGATAACTGCCACCTTGATGTCAGTCAACCTGACCTCTAAATTTCAGCTCTATTGTCCATGTTTGTTGTAAGGCAGCAATGAGGTCAGGAGCTGAATGACCATGGCAGAACCCAAACTGAGTGTTAGTGAGCGGATTATTGTTAAGTAAGTGCCGCTTGATAACGCTGTTGAATACCTCTTCCATCACTTCACTGATAATAAGGAGTAGATGATAGGGCTGTAATTGGCCAGGTTGGGTTTGTTCTCCTTTTTTTTAATGGTATAGACCTGTGTAATTTTCCGGTATGCTGGGTGATTCCAGTGTTGTAGCTGTACTGGAACAGCTTGACCAGAGGTATGTCAAGTTCTGGAGCACAAGTCTTCAGCCGGAATATTGTCATGGTCCATAGCCTATGCAGTATCCAGTGCCTTCTGTCATTTCATGATATCACATGGGGTGAATCGAATTGGCTGAAGACTGACATCTGTGATGTCGGGGTCTCCAGAGGAGGTCAAATGGATCATCCACTCAGCACTTGTGGCTGAAGCTTGTCGCAATTGCGTTTTTTTTTCTTTTTTTTTTTTTAAATAATTTTTATTGAATTTTTCAAAATACAAACATTTTAACCCCCCCTACATTCACATTTAAATTATACCAAAACAAAGTCAAACCCCCCTACTTAACAAGAAAAAGAAAAAAAAAGTCTCCCCCCCCACCCGCGCGTCCCCCCCACCCCCCCCCCCCCCCCCCCCCCCCGCCGGCGAACCGACAGTCAGACCAACTTATCATTTCTAGCAGCGTCCTCGGGCAGGCCTTGCCCGTGCCACCACCGCTACCGTACTTCCTTCGTCTTTGTCCCCCCTCCCCCCCCCCCCTCCTCCCCCTCCCTCCCGCCCTCCCCTCCCCTCCCCTCCCCTCCCCTCCCGGGTTGCTGCTGTCACGGCCTCAGTCTCTATCTCTGATCCAAGAGGTCTAGGAAGGGTTGCCATCGCCTGGAAAACCCCTGCACCGACCCTCTCAGGGCGAATTTGATCCTTTCCAATTGGATGAAGTTTGCCATGTCGTTTAACCAGGTGTTAACACTCGGAGGCCTTTCGTCCCTCCACTGAATCAGGATCCTCCTCCGAGCCACCAAGGACGCAAAGGCTAATATTCCAGCCTCCCTCGCCTCCTGTACCCCCGGTTCCACCCCAACCCCGAAGATCGCAAGTCCCCATCCTGGCTTGACCCTGGACCCCACCACTCTCGACACCGTCCCTGCCACCCCCTTCCAGAACTCCTCCAGTGCCGGACATGCCCAAAACATATGTGCATGATTCGCAGGGCTTCCCGAACATCTAATACACCTGTCTTCACCCCCGAAAAACCGACTCATCCTTGTCCCCGTCATGTGGGCTCTATGCAGTACCTTAAATTGAATGAGACTTAGTCTCGCACATGACGACGACGAGTTGACCCTCTCCAGGGCGTCTGCCCATGTCCCGTCCTCTATCTGTTCCCCCAGCTCTAACTCCCACTTATCTTTCAGCTCCTCTACTGGTACCTCCTCCACCTCCTGCATAATCTTATAGATGTCCGAGATCTTCCCCTCCCCGACCCAGACCCCTGATAGCACCCTATCACTCACCCCCCTGTCGGGGAGCGCGGGGAACCCCGCTACCTGTCGTCTGGCAAATGCCTTCACTTGGAGGTACCTGAACGTGTTCCCCGGGGGGAGCCCAAATTTCTCCTCCAGCTCTCCCAGGCTCGCAAACCTCCCCTCTATAAACAGGTCCCTCAGTTGTCTAATACCCGCCCTCTGCCAGCTCTGGAATCCCCCTCCTGTGTTTCCCGGCGCAAATCTGTGGTTCCCTCTTAGTGGTGCTCCTATCAGACCTCCCACTTCCCCCCTGTGTCGCCTCCACTGCCCCCAGATCTTGAGGGTGGCCGCCACCACCGGGCTCGTGGTATACCTCGTGGGAGGGAGCGGCCATGGTGCCGTTACCAGTGCCCCTAAGCTTATGTTGCCGCAGGACGCCCTCTCCATGCGCTTCCAGGCTGCCCCCTCCCCTTC
This sequence comes from Scyliorhinus canicula, assembly GCF_902713615.1. Classification (NCBI taxonomy): domain Eukaryota; kingdom Metazoa; phylum Chordata; class Chondrichthyes; order Carcharhiniformes; family Scyliorhinidae; genus Scyliorhinus; species Scyliorhinus canicula. Next base: position 82,151,261 of record NC_052159.1, on the reverse strand, counting down.
CATCATCCACTTTCGTACCATCGATGTATTTGCCGCCCAGTAATATCCTGAAAGGTTGGGTAACGCCAGCCCTCCACTATCCCTACTCCGCTCCAAAAAGACCCTTCTAACTCTCGGGGTGCCATGTGCCCACACATACCCCATGATACTACTCGTTACCTTCTTGAAAAAGGCCCTGGGGAGGAAGATGGGCAGACACTGGAACAAAAACAAGAACCTCGGGAGGACCGTCATTTTAACTGACTGCACCCTCCCTGCCAGCGACAGCGGCACCATGTCCCACCTCTTAAACTCCTCCTCCATCTGTTCCACCAGTCTGGAAAAGTTCAACTTGTGGAGGGTCCCCCAGTTCTTTGCCACCTGCACCCCCAAATACCTAAAACTTTTAACTGCTCTTTTGAAGGGGAGCCTCCCAATTCCCTCCCCTTGGTCTCCCGGGTGTATTACAAAGACCTCACTTTTCCCCAGATTTAATTTATATCCCGAAAAGTCCCCGAACTCCGCTAGTATCCCCATTACCTCCGGCATTCCTCCCTCCGGGTCTACCACATACAACAACAAATCATCCGCATAGAGCGAGACCCGATGTTCCTCCCCTCCCCTTGTCAGTCCTCTCCACCCCCCTGAGCCCCTCAGTGCCATCGCCAACGGCTCAATCGCTAATGCAAAGAGTAAGGGAGATAGGGGACATCCCTGCCTAGTACCTCGATGGAGCCCAAAATATTCTGACCTCCTCCCGTTTGTTACCACACTTGCCGTCGGAGCTGAATAGAGCAGTTTTACCCACTTGATAAATCCCTCCCCAAACCCAAACCTTTCCAACGTCTCCCACAAGTATTCCCACTCCACCCTGTCAAATGCCTTCTCCGCGTCCAGCGCTACCACTATCTCCGCCTCCCCTTCCACTGCTGGCATCATAATCACATTTAACAATCTCCGGACATTTGTGTTAAGTTGGCGTCCCTTCACGAACCCCGTCTGGTCTTCATGGACTACCCCTGGCACACAGTCCTCTATCCTGGTTGCCAGGACCTTTGCTAACAGCTTGGCGTCAACATTCAGGAGGGAGATGGGCCTGTAGGACCCGCACTGGACCGGGTCCTTGTCCCGCTTCAAAATCAAGGAGATCAGGGCCTGCGACATTGTTGGGGGCAGTACCCCCCCCTCGCGCGCCTCATTGAAGGCTCGCACCAGCACTGGACCCACCAAGTCCACAAATTTCCTGTAAAACTCCACCGGGAACCCATCCGGCCCCGGCGCCTTCCCCGCCTGCATCTGGCCTATCCCTTTAATTAGCTCCTGCAGCTCTATCGGCGCCCCCAACCCTTCCACCAGCTCCTCCTGTACCTTTGGGAACCCCAATTTGTCGAGAAAGTTCTTCATTCCCCCTCTCCTCTTCGGCGGTTCAGACCTATACAATTCCCTATAGAAGTCCCTAAAGACCCTATTCACCTCTTGCCCCTTCTGCACTACGTCCCCACCCCTCTCTCTCACTCCCCCAATCTCTCTGGCTGCATCTCGCTTACGAAGCTGGTGTGCCAGCATCCTGCTCGCCTTTTCCCCGTACTCATACGCCACACCCTGCGCCCTTCTCCACTGCATTTCCGCCTTCCTAGTGGTCAGTAGGTCGAACCTGGCCTTCAAGCTACGCCGCTCCCTTAATAGCCCCTCCTCTGGCGCCGCCGCATATTTCCTATCTACTTCTAGGAGCTCCCCCACCAGCCTCTCCCTTTCCTGCCTCTCCTTCCTCTCTCTGTGTGCCCTTATGGAGATCAGCTCTCCTCTAATCACTGCTTTCAAGGCCTCCCAGACCGTCCCCACCTGCACCTCACCTGTGTCATTCGTACCCAGATAGTTCTCAATGCCCGTTCTCACCCTTCTGCACACCTCTTTGTCCGCCAACAGCCCTACATCCAGGCGCCACAACGGGCGTTGGTCCCGCGCCTCCCCCATGTCCACGTCCACCCAATGTGGTGCATGGTCCGATATCGCAATGGCCGAGTACTCCGTGTCCTGCACTCTCGGTATCAGCCCCCTGTTCAATACGAAAAAATCGATCCTAGAGTACACTCTGTGGACGTGGGAGAAAAAAGAATACTCCCTCGCCCTAGGCCTACCAAATCTCCATGGGTCTACCCCTCCCATCTGCTCCATGAACCCCCTTAACACCTCTGCCGCTGCCGGCCTCCTATTCGTCCTGGAACTCGATCTATCCAGCCCAGGGTCTAACACCGTATTAAAGTCCCCTCCCATGATCAGGCCCCCTGCCTCCAGTCCCGGGATGAGGCCCAGCAGGCGCCTCATAAAACCCGCGTCGTCCCAGTTCGGGGCATACACATTTACCAGTACCACATTCTCTCCCTGCAGCCTACCCCTCACCATCACGTACCTGCCCTCCTTGTCTGCCACCACCTCTGCCGCCACAAACGACACCCTCTTTCCCACCAAAATCGCCACCCCCCCGGTTCTTGATATCCAAGCCTGAGTGGAACACCTGTCCCACCCACCCCCTTCTCAGGCGGACCTGATCTGCTACCCTCAAATGAGTCTCCTGCAGCATTGCTACATCAGCCTTCAGTCCCTTCAGGTGTGAGAAGACCCTTGATCTTTTGACCGGCCCATTCAGCCCCCTTACGTTCCACGTGATCAATCGGGTCGCAGAGCGACCCGTCCCTACTCCCTGTCGATTAGCCATGTCTTGTCCCTTGCTCGCCCCGGGTCATCCCTTCTTTTCTGACCCGCTTCCCATAGCGATGGCCCCCCCCCCCCCCCCCCCCGGCTCTCCCCTTCTCGTCCCTGGTCTTTCCAGCAGCAACCCGGTGTCCCCCCCCAGCCCCCCCCCCCCCCCTTTCCCCCCCCCCCCCCCCCCCTGGCTAGGACCCCTCCTAGCCGCGATGTACCCCACATTGTACTCCCGAGAGTCAGCTGGTCTCCGCTGACCCGGCTGCTCCTGCCACCTTCCGACTCCTCCCGGTTCACCCCATCTGCGCCCGTGAAAGATCCCCTTAAAACCCCCGAGAAAGACCCGCATAATCAACCCGCTCCCCCCCGTCCCGTCTCCCCAACTTAACAATATAAATACAAATACCCAATGGCAACTAAATACATAAATACTTAACTACATACTTAAATAACAAAATAATTAACTAACTATCAACTAACAGTGTGCCCACCCATCACCCTCCATCAAACAGTATAAATAACCGCAGATAACCATAGCCCGAAAAGAAAAAAAGAACAAAAAATCCCCCCAAGCACCCAAAGAAAAAGGGTAAGAGGGGTAAATAACTAAGGGAAATTGGAAACGGGAAAAAACACCCCATAAGAAGCCAACGACCCACAATAGAGATTTCAACAGTACAAATATACAGAAACAACCAACAACTCGAAACCTTCAAAATATTCAGAAAAGTCAACCGTTCGAGAAAAAACACCCCAAACACTCCACGAAACTGTTACCCAGTTCCGACCTGGCCTGAAAAAGAAAAAGGCCACTTGCTCAATCAAGAGTCCCCCGGCGGCTACGACCGCCGGTGCTCCCAGGTTTTAGTTCGTGTCCAACTTTTCCTCTTGTACAAAGGTCCAGGCCTCCTCTGGGGACTCGAAATAATGATGTTGGTCCTTGTAGGTGACCCACAAGCGCGCCGGTTGCAGCATTCCAAATTTGATCTTTTTCGCGTGTAGCACCGCCTTTGTCCGGTTGTACCGGGCCCGCCGCTTTGCCACCTCCGCACTCCAGTCCTGGTACACCCTTACCGTCGAGTTCTGCCACTTGCTGCTTTTCTCCCTTTTAGCCCACCTCAGGACTTTCTCTCGATCACTTAGCCGCTGGAACCGCACCAGCACCGCCCTCGGGGGCTCGTTTGCCCTAGGCCTCCTGGCCATGACCCGGTATGCCTCTTCCAATTCCAGGGGCGCCGGACCGGCCCCTTCCCCCATCAGGGAGCTCAACATCTCCGCCACATATCCCGGGAGATCCGACCCCTCCAGGCCTTCTTCCAGGCCCAGGATCCTCAAATTTTTCCTCCTCATCCGAGTGTCCAGCTCCTCGAAGCGGCTCTGCCACTTCATGTGGAGTGCCTCGTGCACCTCCACCTTTGCCCCGATGACTGTGGCCTCCTCCTCCCTCGCGGTCATCTCCTGCTGCAGATCTTTAATCGACGCCTCTTGGATCGCCTGGGCTCCCACCAACCTGGTGGCCGTCGCGTTCATGGACTCTAAGAGTTCCACTTTCATCTCCGTGAAAAAACGGAGGAGAACGGCCTGCTGCTCCTCCGCCCATTTCTTCCACTCCTCCGATACACCGCTGGCCGCCATTTTGATTTTCTTCCCCCGCTTTTTTTGGGGAGCTGCTGCCGTTTTTCTTGCCGCTCCACTCCGGGTACCGACCATAAAATCGGTCTAGTTCTCCTCAGGGGACCTTCCCCCACCGGGATTCGTTTTTTCAGCGCCGTTGGGGCCCTCCAATTGGCCCAAAAACACCTTTGTTGCAGGAGCTTCCAAATGTGCGGCTTAGCTAGTCATAGCCGCAACCGGAAGTCGCGTTTTTTTTTTCTTTTTAAAAGAAATTTCCAATTAAGGGGCAATTTAGCATTGGTAAAGTACAACTCAACACATCTTTGGGTTGTGGGGGTAAGACCCACACAGACATGGGGAGAATGTGCAAACCCTATATGGACAGTGATCTGGGGGGACCGGGATCAAACCCAGGTCCTGGGCGCCGGTCGTAATTGCTTCAACGGTATCTTTTTCACTAATATGCTGGGCTCCTCCATCTTTGATAAAATGATATAAACCTCAGGACCCTCACATGCTTGATAATGTGTGGTGATCACTTGGTTTGCACAGACTCAGTGATGAGCCATCAATTGCACGAGAGACGAGTTGCTATACAAAAGTTAGGCTTTAATAAGCTAGAACTTAGCCCTGCGGTTGACTACAATAAAATGGACGACCGCTGGGCGTTCCGACTATTTATACCTCGGTATGGAGGCGTGGTTAACTCAGCCTCTCGACCAATCGGAGAGCTGTCACATGACTGGTCTCAACCAATCGGTCGAGAGGCACATGACCGACCAGGGCCAATGGTAAGCCGGTGTTCTGCTCCAATGTCAGACAGCTATGCAAATCATATCACCACACTCAGATGTTTGTTCTTCACATTATTATCTCTTATCCAAGATCAAAATCTGTCTGTAATCCTTCTGCGATCAATTTATGAAACAGATTTTCTTTATCTTTATTTAAAACAAATTTAAGAGTACCCAATTCTTTTATTTCCAATTAAGGGCAATTTTAGTGTGGACAACCTACCTAACCTGCACATCTTTGGATTGTGGGGGTGATACCCCCGCAGACACGGGAAGGAAATGCAAACTCCACACAGACAGTGACCTGGGGCTGGGATCAAACACGGGTCCTCAGAGCCGTGGGCAGCAGTGCTAACCACTGCACCACCGTGCCACCCTAGCTTTTCTTTATCTACCTTTTCTATATGATAAACTTGTTTACTTCTATCAAACCCCCCCTCAGTCTCCTTTGCTCCAAGAAGAACAACCCCAGTTTCCCCAACCTAACCTTACAACTAAAATCCCTTATTGCTCAAATATGAAGGGAATGCAACGTAGGTTTACCAAAGTGATACCTGGACTGCTGGAGTTAGATTATGAGGAGAGATCACTCAAATTAGACCTGTTTTCATTAGAATTTAGAAAGTTAAGAGGTGATCTGATTGAAGTATTCATGGTATTAACAGGGAAAGACAGGGGAGAGGTTTGTTACTCCACAAACAGCAGTTGAAGCTAGAACAGCTGTTAATTTTCAATCTGAGATAGACAGATTTTTGTTAAGCAAAGATATGAAAGGATAAGTAAAGAATCTGGATTGGCACAGGCTTGGTGGACCGAAAGGCCTGTTACTGTGCTGTAATGTTCTTTATCATTTGACCTACACCGGGCAGCACGAGTGAGTTGACACCAACGCTCAACGTTCCCCACCCCTCCCAAGGGAGCATCCACCCTCCTCCAAACAACCAGATGACCCCCATCCCTCTGTCCCCCCTCGCCCTCAACCCCCCCCCCCCCCCACCAACCCTGCCTTCACCTCCTTCTCCCACACAGGTGTGGATAATGATGCTCTCTCTGTGTCTCCTCGGGCAAAACTCTCCCACAATTGGCGGGAGAGGGCCCAGACTGGCAGTGGAGTGCCAGAAATCAGGATCCTCGGGCAGGATTCTCTGATCCTGAGGCTAAGTGTTGACGCCGTCGTAAACGCTATCACGCTTTACGACGGTGTCAACAGGCCCCCAGGAGCAGCGATTCTGAGCCCTTCAGTAGGCAGCATGGCACTGGAGCGACCAACTCCAGCTGCCGATACCACCGCCAAATGGGCGCTGCGGGTCTGCATATGCGTGCTGCGACTGCCGCAAATGCGCACATGTGCAGTGCGACCGGCGCGATTGGGTGCATGCGTGGTGGCTTCCATCTCCGCGCCCGCCCTGACGCAGCATTGCGTAGGGCTACAGGGGCCAGTGCAGAGCAAAAGAGGCCCCAGCCCGGGAGGCCGGCTCGCCAATCGGTAGGCCCCGATTGGGGGCCAGGCCACAGTGGAGGCCCCCGCCCCCGGGGTCAGAAACCCCTCCCCACAACAGGCGCTCCCAGATGGATGCAGGCCGAGGTCCCGGCAGGTAAGACCACACGTGGACAGCGCCGGCTGGACTCGGATTTTTTTCGTGGCCACTCGGCCCATCCCGGGCGGCGAATCGCCGGGTGGGGGGGGCTGCGTAGAGCGGAGAATCGGCGAACCGGCATTGGGCCGACGTTGCGCGATTCGAGCCTGGCCCGGCGATTCTCTGGCCCACTATGGGCTGAGAAAATCCAGCCCCTCACCTCCTACGAAGAACGGGCCCTGGAGATGACTGGTGTGGCTGAGGACAGGGCGATCACTAACACGGAGGCTGGTGGACGCCGCAGAGGTGAGTAACCACCGGGATCTACATGGCAGACCTGTCAAATGTGAGTACTGGTTACCTTACTGACTGACCCATCCCGCCCACTGACCACATGTCCATTCTCCCGCAGCTCCTCCAGCTGGCGGTGCCAGCCCATCCCTGGGCTGCACCCTCTCCTAACTCTGAGAACACCTCGGAGGGGAGCTCCGAGGACGCAACTGTTATTGTCGCGGCCCAGCTGTCATCCCCACCTTCCACCAGCGCAGATACACACTCCTCGGTGGGACATGTTAGTGGAAAGGCTTCGGGGCACAATCTGGTGAGCACCACATTGCTGATAATGCACATCTGGTTGAGGCAGGAACCCCCAAGCAAGACAGCAGTCGGATGCGATGATGGTAAAGTGGTGAGCAAAGCTGCCTTCAATTCCCGGCCATCGCAGTAACAACTTAATCGGGAGGCAGCAGTCGGAAGGCTGTTGGATCCCCGGACCCAGCTGGGTCCCAGCCTGATGCTGAGTATCTGGAAATGGGTTAGCCGGAGCTGATGGACAGGGAGCGGCCAGGACTTTCAGAGGGAGATGTCAGTATCGCTCCAGCAGATCCATAGCCACTTGGAGGCTACAGGTGCAGGAGTTAGCGCCAGCACTGAGTTCCAACACTGTAGGGTAGCGACGGCGGTGAAAAGACTGGTGCACAACATCCGCTCGACGAGTAAAGGTGTCCAAGGTGCAGTAAGTGATGACCATGGGTGAGGGCTCGGCAGAATGAATGCCTTGCTGGGGGATATGACCCAGTACAAGGTTGACCATGATGAGGCTCTGCAGGACGTGTCCCAGTCGCAGGTGGGCATTGCTGAGGCGCTGCAGAGCATGGCCCAATCACTGAGGAGCATCACCGAGAGCAGCGGCATAATGGTGCAGACCATGGGGAACCACCAGTGCTGGCAGGGCCTGATGATGCAGGGGAAGCCGGGGCTCAAACCAACTGCCCCGTCATCCCAAGGTGAACCTCAGGGCCTTATGGGCACCAAGTGGGAGGAGGGGGTGCTGGGCGGAAACATGGACCCGTCGCAAGGAGTGGCGATGGTGGGAACCAGCTCCTCCAAGTTCCACCCCCTGATGAGGCCGCACCCCGAGGTCAGCACATTGCACAGGGCGGCACGGCTGTGCATGTGCTGCTGACCAGTGATCAGGGCCTTCCAGTCCCAGAGGTCGCCTGCCAGGGGCACCGCCACCTCAAATGTGAATCCTGGGGAAACATCTAGACATAGTGGTAGAGCTAGGAGGGCCAGGCACATTGAAGGTCACTGAGGGCACTGGGGGTAGGGGTGAGGGGGTAGGTAGGGAGTGGGGAGGGATGGTTGGAGGTGCGGCACCACCGGGAGTGGACTATTGTACAGTGCTTTCAACTACTTTTTGCACAAGTATTATGATACCTCTGTCACTTTCTTCCACAATGCGGGCTGACCCCCGGACCCTTTGCCCATCTCTCCAGGCAACACCCCCTCTCCGTGGCATTAACCCACCTTCCGGCCGTGGACATGCCCCCGGAGCTGTGTCCCATTGCCTGGGTGTTCTGATATTGCGTGTGTGGTGTTGCCTCCCGCACTGTTCAAGCACAGTGTTCAGGCATCAAGGAGTGATTGGGATGCTAGGCAATGACTCCCACATGCTACATGGCCGGCCCACCCATGGGAATCCACTTGGCATGTGTGAAGTGATCACTTAACCATTATTGCCAATTGCCCATCAACAATAGGCCTCAGCAGTCGGTGAGGGGGTATGGTTGATCGTTGGGGCAGACGGGCAGGAACGGGTGAACACGATCCAGGGTTGGCATGGTGGTTCCGCCTGCAGTTGCACCCCCACCCCTATGGTGGTCCATCCCTGCAGAGGGTCCCCCACCTCCAGCCGAGAGCCCCCCCCGCCGAGTACTGGGGTGGCAAACCCAGTACCCCCGGGCTCTTTGCCTTTGAGCAAAGATGGCTGCTCACCTCCTTGGCTCCCCACAGAAGCCCTTCAGCCAGGTTCACCTTTTTCAAAAGGAGTACTGAATGATGGGAGGCTGTTGGATATGGGTGGCTCTCGTTAATTGTACGGAAATGGGGCTTAAGTGGTGATAACTGGTGTCTCACCACGCTACGGCGAGATCCCGATTTCACCTACAGGAGCGGGCTGGTTGCAACGCAAACTGCTTGTCTCCCGGCGCGGATCTGTTTTTTGGCCTATCCCTCTATTGACCAGCCTCTTACGCTTGAGCAAGAGCGCAATGAGGCCGGAGAATCACGCCCATAATGTAAAGTATTAAATGGGCACAATAGAGGTATAGAGTTTTACAGCATGGAAACAGGCCATTCGGCCCAACTTGGCCACGCTGCCCAGTTTTACCACTAAGCTAGTCCGAATTGTCCGCATTTGGCCCATATCCCCCTATACCCATATAACTGTCTAAATGCTTCTTAAAAAGACAAAATTGTACCCGCCTCTACTGCTGGCTCTGGCAGCTCGTTCCAGACACTCACCACCCTCTGTGTGCTTTTATATCTCTCCCTTTAAAACTTATGCCCCTACTTGGAAAGCTTTCTGCTAGATCTTGCCCTGAATGTTTGATGTACATTAATAATCTGTAAATTAATGCTCAATGCACCCAAATGAAGTCAGAAGTCTTACAACATCAGGCTAAAGTCCAACAGGCTTGTCCAGAACCACCAGCTCCTGGAGCATTGCTCCCTCCTCAGGGGAATGCACCTGAGGAAGGTGTAGTGCTCCGAAAGCCAGCGACTCAAAACAAACCTGCTGGGCCTCAACCTGGTGTTGTAAGACCTCTGAGTGTGCTCACCCCAGTCCAACGCCGGCATCTCCACATCCCAAATAAAGTCGCAGATGGTGATAAACTCAAATGCAATAACACATGATGATCAGGAAGATGTGGACAGATTAAATTTAATGCAAAGTGTTACATTTGGGAAGGATGGAAAGAGACGTGGGTGCGATCTTCCCAAAAGGAACAAGGCCCCTCGCGAGCACGTTTAGCCGCATGTTTCCCGGCACTCGCAATGCCGAGAAAAGCATGGCTATTTAATAAGTCAATGGTGAAGGATGAAACAACACAATTATTTTCCTTGATAGCAGGTTTATTCACAGAATGAGCCTTTCACATCTCTGCCTAACTGCTCTCCCTGTGTCCCAATTGATTTTCTTTATATGTGATCCCAGCCCTTAATAAACAAAACGCACTATTTGTGTGTCATTAACAAAATAACCAAACAGATTTCTCTTTGCTTTAAAGATAAATCTTGAGAACATGCTTGAACAAACCAGACATATACAAAGCAAAGAAAGAAAATAGATTTTCCTGTCAATCTTATAACTCATCATAACACTCATTACCCCTCTTCGCGGCCATCCAATCATTTATTGGAAAACGTATTTCCTTGTAAAACATTTGCTAATTGGTTTCTTGCATCGACCCGTTTTAATTTAGAAATCTCTTTACTTTCCAACATTTCCTTTATATCAGCAAAGTCAATCCTCAAACTATCCTCAGTGACACGCTTTGTTGAATGAACATTATTCTTAAGAGAACGGCTATCCACATAATATTCTATGGGCAAACCTTTCTCAGAATGCACCTTGTGCAGGATACCCTTCGGAATGTTAGATAAGTAAAATTTTATGGGTGTGAGTCCCCCAAAAAATGACCTTTTGGGCAGGTTTGGCAGGTTGTTTCCCATTGGCTTTTTGAGTGAGGTCCAGACATGTATTCACCCACACTTTGTCACTTTTTGGGGGCTTGGGGAGTTGGATTGGATTGGATTCTGTTTATTGTCACGTGTACCAAAGTACAGTGAAAAGTATTTTTCTGCGAGCAGCTCATTAAGTGCACAAGAAGAAAAGGAAATAAAAGAAAATACATAATAGGGCAACACAAGATACACAATGTAACTAGATAACACCGGTGAAGCATACAGGGGTGTAGTGATAATCAGGTCAGTCAATAAGAGGATCATTTAGGAGCCTGGTAACAACGGGAAACAAGCTGTCATTGAGTCTGTTCATGCGTGTTCTCAGACTTCTGTATCTCCTGCCCAATGGAAGAAGTTGGAAGAGTGAGTAAGCCGGGTGGGAGGGATCTTTGATTATGCTGCCCGCTTTCCCCAGGCAGCGGGAGGTGTAGATGGAGTCAATGGATGGGAGGCAGGTTTGTGTGATGGACTGGGCTGTGTTTATGACTCTGTGAGGTTTCTTGCGGTCTTGGGCCGAGTAGTTGCCATACCAGGCTGTGATGCAGCCAGATAGGATGCTTTCTATAGTGCATTTGTAAAAGTTGGTAAGAGTTAATGTGGACATGCTGAATTTCCTTCGTTTCCTGAGGAAGTATAGCTGCTGTTGTGCTTTCTTGGTGGTAGTGTTGATGTGGGTGGACCAGGATAGATTTTTGGAGATGTGTACCCCTAGCAATTTGAAACTGCTAACCATCTCCACCTTGGCCCCGTTGATGCTGACAGGGGTGTGTACAGTAATTTGCTTCCTGAAGTCAATGACCAGCTCTTTAGTTTTGCTGGCATTGAGGGATAGATTGTTGTTGCTGCACCACTCCACTAGGTTCTCTATCTCCCTCCTGTATTCTGACTCATCGTTATTTGAGATTCAGCCCACTATGGTAGTACCGTCAGCAAACTTGTAGATGGAGTTTGAACCAAATTTTGCCACGCAGTCATGTGTGTAGAGGGAGTACAGTAGGGGGCTAAGCATGCAGCCTTGCGGGGCCCGGTTTTGAGGACTATTGTGGAGGAGGTTTTGTTGTTTATTCCTACTGATTGTGGTCTGTGGGTTAGAAAGTGGAGGATCCAGATGCAGAGGGAGGAGCCATGTCCTAGGTTTTGGAGCTTTGAAGGAGTTTCTCACTGGTCAAGCCCACACTTGGAGGGCTGAATTTTCCGTTCCTGAGACTAAGTGTTGACGGCGTCATGAAAACGGTGGAGTTTCACGACACCGTGATTGGGTCCCCAGCTGCAGCAAATTAATCACTCCCAAGGGGCTAGCACAGGCACATCGGGAATCTCAACAAGATGTTAATGGACCGACGGCCGATTCGCCGGTTCCGTGATTGACCCCTGCCGCAGCTGCACATAACTCATGCTCCCTCCTCCTCACACTCACAAGCGTCGCAGCCAAGATGGCCACAAGGAGACCAGTGCCGCGATTCCAGGACGGAAAACTAGAGAACCTCCTGGACGCCGTGGAGGAGAGGAGGCTGATGTTGTCTGGTCTGCAGGCACCATAGTTTGCCATGCTTGGGCAGAGGTGGCAGCCGCCGCCAGCGTCTTCCGGGTGGTGATCCGGATTGGAGACCAGTGCAGGAAGAAACTGCACGACCACCTCAGCGCAGCCAGGGTGAGTACCCAGCACTGTAACCCTGCACCAAGCACCCTACCGCGCACACACATGTGACCCACCCCACCTCCAGGGAGGGCAGTCAAATCCCCACCCTGACCCACATGGCTGCACCCACCCATGCCAGGCACAATAGCCGGGTGCCCTGGCCACTGATGCCATCAGAGACCCAACCCCTGGGCTGCATGTGTCAGACCGTCTTACACTGTTGCTGTTTGTGTTTGCAAACCACACCCCCCCGCCCCCACCCCCCGCCCCCCGCCCCGGAGAAGGCTGTGCACAACCCCCCTGTCAGGTTGCGGGTCCTCACGACAAATGTGTGGCCACACCCCAACCCCACTCACCCACACACCCCCACACCCCAGCCATCACCACCTCATGCCTCACCCCTATCTGGCTGTCTAACCATGCATGCCGTCTTGTGTCTTACTGGACCAGCTGGGGTTGGTCCCGGCCCATCAAATGCCAGAGCCGGTGCACCCCAGAAATCTAGCATCCCTCTGCCCGAGATGACCCAGGGACCACAACCCAGGGACCAACACCCAGGGACCACAACCCAGGGACCACAACCCAGGGACCAACACCCAGGGACCACAACCCAGGGACCAATACACAGGGACCACCACCCAGGGACCACAACCCAGGGACCACAACCCAGGGAGCACCACCCAGGGACCACAACCCAGGGACCACAACCCAGGGACCACCACCCAGGGACCACAACCCAGGGACCACAACCCAGGGACCCCGACCCAGGGACCACAACCCAGGGACCACAACCCAGGGACCACCCCCCAGGGACCCCGACCCAGGGACCCCGACCCAGGGACCTCCACCCAGGGACCACCACCCAGGGACCACCACCCAGGGACCCCGACCCAGGGGACCCCGACCCAGGGACCACAACCCAGGGACCACCACCCAGGGACCACCACCCAGGGACCACAACCCAGGGACCACCAACCAGGGACCACAACTCAGGGGACCACCACCCAGGGACCACCACCCAGGGGCCACAACCCAGGGACCACCACCCAGGGACCACAACCCAGGGACCACTAACCAGGGACCACAACTCAGGGGACCACCACCCAGGAGACCCCGACTCTGGGACCACAACTCAGGGGACCACCACCCAGGGACCACCACCCAGGGACCACAACCCAGGGACCCCAACCCAGGGACCACAACCCAGGGACCACAACCCAGGGACACCACCCAGGGACCCCGACCCAGGGACCACAACTCAGGGGACCACCCCCCAGGGACCACAACCCAGGGACCCCGACCCAGGAGACCCCGACCCAGGGACCACAACCCAGGGACCACAGCCCAGGGACCCCGACCCAGGAGACCCCGACCCAGGGACCACAACCCAGGGACCCCGACCCAGGGACCACAACCCAGGAGACCCCGACCCAAGGACCAGAACCCAGGAGACCCCGACCCAGGGACCACAACCCAGGGACCACAACCCAGGGACCCCTACCCAGGGACCACAACCCAGGGACCCCGACCCAGGGACCACCACCCAGGGACCACAAGCCAGGAGACCCCAACCCAGGGACCACAACCCAGGGACCACAACCCAGGGACCACAACCCAGCGACCCCGACCCAGGGACCACCACCCAGGGACCACAACCCAGGAGACCCCAACCCAGGGACCACAACCCAGGGACCACAGCCCAGGGACCACCACCCAGGAGACCACAACCCAGGGACCCCGACCCAGGGACCACAACCCAGGGACCACAACCCAGGGACCACCACCCAGGAGACCACAACCCAGGGGCCACAACCCAGGGACCACAACCCAGGGACCACCACCCAGGGACCACAACCCAGGGACCACCACCCAGGGACCACCACCCAGGGACCACGACCCAGGGACCCCGACCCAGGGACCACAACCCAGGGACCCCGAACCAGGGACCACCACCCAGGGACCACCACCCAGGAGACCACAACCCAGGGACCACAACCCAGGGACCACAACCCAGGGACCACAACCCAGGGACCACAACCCGGGAGACCCCGGAGTTTGGGTCGGATGAGGACATTGACTTTCCGTCACTGCTGTCTCCAACACCTTCCACCATCTCAGAGACTATCACCTCGGTTGGGCAATTTAGTGAAGAGGCTTCTGGGTCACTAACTGGTGAGCACCACACAGCCGTACCGGTATAGCAGGTGGAGGTAGGAGCAGCCGAGGGGCCCGACAATCGGAGGGCAGCCAGGACCCAGCAACCAGTTGCCGCCCAGATGGGTCCCGGGCTTCTGGAAGATCCATTCCCACCCATAGTGCAGGTGCAGGCAGAGACCCAGGGACTAGAGGAGGAGATGACCGGCGGCTTCCAGCACCTGCAGACGCAGGTGGAGGAGTCCATCTGCCTGCAGGAGAAGGGAGTGGTGCTGGTCATGCGTGCCACCCAGGCCGAAACCGCACAGGTAGCGTCCGCGTGGAGGCAATGGGGGGCAATTGTGTCGGACATGGGTCAGAGTGTGCAAGGCCAGGGGCATTCCGTGCAGGCGGGGGCCATGGCCCAGGACAGGGCTGCCCACACACAGGCAACCATGTGCCAGAGCCATCTGCAGATTGCAGCGGCGCTCCTCAGTATGGCGGAGTCACAGCAGGCCATTGCTGAGAGCATCGGGGGCATTGCCCAGCTGCTCGCTCAGACCTAGAGGGACGTGGCCCACTCCCTGTGCTCCATGGCCGCTAATTTGTCGGTACCAGAGCATGCATCCAGGACTGGCGGCACCAGATGTCGGGGAAGGCCTCATGGGCTGTCTCCCTTTGCGTGCCCTTCCCATGGAGAAGCCATTGGGCATCCCGAGGGAGGAAGGTGATGGGGTCCGTGCCAGTGACTCCTGCAGGGGAGGTCCTGGAGCACCGTAGCACCTCGGACTCCCCCCCCCTCCTGTCCCTGGTGCATCTGGTGGGCAGCAGGCAGAATAGGGCAGTACCACGCCATTCGGGACACCCGAGCATCCAGGCCGGGCTGCCCCGGAAGAGATGTGCCAACGGGGACCCTCAGTGAGGGCAGGAGTCACAGCAGTCTGCCTCTACTCCTGCTCTACCATCTGGGTGTAGTGATAGAGCCCGTAAGGCCAGGAAGTTAGACACCAGTTAAGTTGTCAAGTGTGCAGGGCACAGTTTAGTTATAGGGTCTAGGGCACAGACTGTATATTATTGTTCAGAATAAACACCTGTTAACACCGTTGGAATCTGCCTCCGCGCTCTGTCTGATGGGTGTGGGGGTGGGGCGGTCAGTGATGGCCACTAGGGGTGAGCGGTAGTGGACGAA
This sequence comes from Scyliorhinus canicula, assembly GCF_902713615.1. Lineage (NCBI taxonomy): Eukaryota > Metazoa > Chordata > Chondrichthyes > Carcharhiniformes > Scyliorhinidae > Scyliorhinus > Scyliorhinus canicula. The sequence goes on along the minus strand of NC_052159.1, from coordinate 82,135,604 downwards.
TGAGACCCAGTGGGTGGACTGTGTAGCCCCACCCACCCCGAATGTCCCCATTGTTTTGTTATGCTCTTGACGTAGCATAAGCTGCTTCCTTGATGTGCACTCTGACAAAGGAAGGTTCAGACTTGGAGATAGCTTTAACACGTTTATTTAAACTGTTAACAATTCTCCTACTTGGATTCGACTCTCCCGTTAATCCTGCTATAGCTACTCAGACAATATAACCAGCCTGCTACAATCCACGTGGTGGGTGTGATGTGTTTCAATCAACCCTGTGTACTCACTAAGTGTCTCCACTGGAAAGAGGAACATCATGTGTGCTGTGTCCTTTTATATGGGTTGGTGTAGTGCCCCCCTGTGGTAGTGTCACCTCTGTGTGTGTCTTGAATGTCCATTGTTCATGTCCTGTCTTCCTGACCTAGTGGTTGACTGTCTGTGTGTCATGTCTCTGGTGCTCCCTCTAGTGTCTATCTAGTCTACGTGTATTTACATTAACCCCTTGTGTATTTACAGTGATGCATATCACCACATCCCCCTTTTTTCATGTTACATATTTTCTGTATAGTGATAAAGAAAATTGAACAAAAATAGGTAGATAAGTGATGCTATGTACAAGTTATGATGACAATGATGACTATACAATAGTATATAAGACCAAATAATAGTTGCGATGACTTTGAGGATAAAACAATATTTTCCATTGTTGTTGTTTTTGTCACGCTCGTTGTCAATGTGTTGCCGTTGGTACGCTGCTTGTTATTGACTTTGATATGGTTATCATAGGTTGTGTTGGTTGGTTTTGGTGTCGCGTTTGCTGCGCTCAAGGACCACACTCTGTGGATAATACAAATCCTTCACACAGTTACCCGTGTCAGCGTGCTTTGTGGCATCTGCTGTTTCCTCGAGCGTGCCGTCACAGAGTTTGCGACACTCCCCATCTGGAGTCATGTCCAGCTTACTTGAATCAGCTTTGGCTTCTGGATGCTCCCCGTCTGGAGTCTGGTCTGTTTCACCTGAGTCAGTTTTGGCTTGTCGATGCTCCCTGTCTGGAGCCCTTTCTAGTTCACCTGAATCAGCTTTGGTTTCTTGCTGCTCCCCGTCCGGAGTCATTTCAAGTTCACTTGAGTCAGATGAGGTTTCTTGATGCTCCCTGTCCGGAGTCATTTCAGGTTCACTTGCATCTTCTGAGGTTTCTTGATGCTCCCCGTCCGGAGTCAAAACATTCAGGAATACATTTGCTTGTGGAGAGGTTCGAGCGAATGAGGTTTGAAGTAACGTGGTGTCACCAGTGGTCTCACTGTGCTTGTTAAGTGCCTCTGTACACACTAGCTGAGGTCTGTCACGTTGCACATCTTGTATGGGAAGTGGGATGCTGTCATCACTTGTCGCACATACAGTGGGTAGAGCCTCAGTGTGTTCTTGTTGTCTACTTGAGCTGGGTAGCCTGTCATAGTCTTCTTGCTGTTCACCTGAGCATGGTAGATTGTCATAGTCTTCTTGCTGTGCACTTGAGCATGGCAGACTGTCATAGTCTTTCTGTTGTTCACTTGAGCGTGGCAGACTTGCATTGTCTGCTGCTGGTTGCTCAGAGGAGGTTGCTAGACCCTCATGGTCTAGTTCATGCAAGGACTGTGCTCTGGAATCTTGCGTTGCTTCTATCATGGAGGCTGTCCACGAGCTCTCTGTGGAGGCTTGTGTCACTCGAGTCACTTCTTGTTCATGCAACGACTGCGGTGTGGAATCTTGCGTTTCTTCTATCATGGAGGCTGTCCACGAGCTCGCTGTGGAGGCTTGTGACACTGGAGTCACTTTCTGTGTGGAGACGTGCAGTTGTCTCGCTGTGGAGTCTTTCATCGCTTTCTGTGTGGAGGCTGAGACCCTTAGTGGTGTGTGGACCACTCTCTGTGTGGCAGCAGGCCGCTCTCTGTGGGCTTGTACCGCTTTCTGTCTCTTGGTGTCAGGCCGCAGAATAATCCTGCACTCACGAGTCGGGATGTCATATATGCTGGGCTGAGGATTCCCCAATCCGAAGAACTCGTCGTCGGGGTCTTCAATATACAACACGTCTAGTTGCGGTTCGGATTTGGTACTGGGGTAGCCACCTCCCAAGATAAAATCTTCGTCTGAGTCGTTGTCTTCCAAGACCATATCATCTTCTAGGGCGGTGCTTACTGTATGTTGCAAGGTCCTGCAGAGGTTGCTTTCAGCTACTGGTCGAATTGCAGGCATTGTGCTGTCGTTCCAGGTGAAATAATTGGGTTTTACGGCTTTAAAACTTTTTTCCGTGTTTTGGGACATTTCCCCTTTAAGTGGGTGTGGTCAGGGGCCTCTGATGTAACAAAGCTCGTGACGTAGAGCGTAGGAAGCGATTGCGCATGCGCAGATCGCTGTTCCTTTATTTGGGGCCTTTTTCGCAATTGCGCATGCGCAGCTTCTCGCGCATGAGCAAACGGGCCTTCCCGGTCTGTGTGGTGATATGCATCACTGTAAATTCCATTCTGTGCGCTCTTCACACAAATGCGCATGTGCGGCTCCTTTTCCAAGATGGCCACCAATCAAAACTGCCGTTTTCTGCAATGGAAAGCCTACCTTCGCCTCGTGGTTAGTGCTGACGCCTCTTTTACCTTTTCTTCTTGTATCTTCCTCACAGAATTCTGGGAATTTGTCCAGGGCTGCCTGGAAGTCGCTCATGTTTTTCACCTTTGAGTATTTGAAGATCTGGAAGATTTCAGCTGCTCTTGGACCCGCAATGATAAGTAGAAGCTTTATTTTCTCTGCATCCGCCATGCCATCTCGGTCGGACGCTCCCAAGTATATCTCAAATCGCTGCCTGAACGCATGCCAGTTTGCACTGACATTGCCTTGGTACCTGAGCTGCTGTGGAACCGGAATCTCGAACATCATCTTGCTTGGGTGCTGCTGCTGGTAGTCACTGTTTGCTGAGTTGTAACTATATGGATTTAACAGTCACTCACTGGTACCATGTTTTGTTATGCTCTTGACGTAGCATAAGCTGCTTCCTTGATGTGCACTCTGACAAAGGAAGGTTCAGACTTGGAGATAGCTTTAACACATTTATTAAACTGTTAACGATTCTCCTACTTGGATTCGACTCTCCTGTAAATCCTGCTTTAGCTACTCAGACAATCTAACCAGTCTGCTACAACCCACTTGGTGGGTGTGATGTGTTTCAATCAACCCTGTGTACTCACTGAGTGTCTCCACTGGAAAGAGGAAGATCATGTGTGCTGTGTCCTTTTATATGGGTTGGTGTAATGCCCTCCTGTGGTAGTGTCACCTCTGTGTGTATCCTGAATGCCCATTGGTCGTGTCCTATCTTACTGACCTATTGGTTGACTGTCTGTGTGTCATGTCTCTGGTGCTTCCTCTAGTGTCTATCTAGTCTACGTGTATTTACATTAACCCCTTGTGTATTTACAGTGATGCATATCACCACACCCATCACCCCATCCCCAGCATTTCGACAGGACCGTGTGATGGACTGGGCAGCTCACGTGAAGGGGTCGGCCAGGTGGAAGGTGTTACTGTTGGCATGAGTCAGACATTGTCTAACGATGTGGAGCTCAGAGCTCATCACAGAGCGGGCTGTCATCATCCTCCATTTCATGGACCAGACCGCTGTCACTGGAAACCCTGTGCCCCCAGCTCGTAGTATGGCAGGCATATATAAAACGGAGGGGGTGTGCTTGTGAGTGGTTTGGTGGTGTGGGAGGTGAGGGTGTTGTGTGGAAGGCGAGGGTGTTCGGTGGTGTGGGAATTGAGGGTGTTGTGTGGGAGGTGAGGGTGTTCGGTGGTGTGGGAATTGAGGGTGTTGTGTGGGAGGTGAGGGTGTTCGGTGGTGTGGGAGGTGAGGGTGGTCGGTGGTGTGGGAATTGAGGGTGTTGTGTGGGAGGTGAGGGTGTTAGGTGGTGTGGGAGGTGAGGGTGTTGTGTGGGAGGTGAGGGTGTTAGGTAGTGTGGGAGGTGAGGGTGTTGTGTGGAAGGTGAGGGTGTTCGGTGGTGTGGGAATTGAGGGTGTTGTGTGGGAGGTGAGGGTGTTCGGTGGTGTGGGAATTGAGGGTGTTGTGTGGGAGGTGAGGGTGTTAGGTGGTGTGGGAGGTGAGGGTGGTCGGTGGTGTGGGAATTGAGGGTGTTGTGTGGGAGGTGAGGGTGGTCGGTGGTGTGGGAATTGAGGGTGTTGTGTGGGAGGTGAGGGTGTTAGGTGGTGTGGGAGGTGAGGGTGTTGTGTGGGAGGTGAGGGTGTTAGGTGGTGTGGGAGGTGAGGGTGTTCGGTGGCGTGGGAGATGAGGGTGTTCGGTGGTGTGGGAGGTGAGGGTGGTGGGTGGTGAAGGGGTGTTGTACTATGGTGTCCGTGCACCTGCCCAGCAATCCCCCCCCCCCCCCCCCCCCCCAAGTTAGTAAAACGTGCCTCGACTAAAGTGTCCCGTGCTCGCTGGCTCTGCCGATGGCGTTGTGCGGCCTCCCGTGCCTCGCCAGCCCCCATGTCCTGCTCATTGACCCCTACCCCTCATCCTCCTCGTCTGACGAGGCATGCCCTCGTTCCTCATCCTCTTCCAGCACATCACCCTGCTGGGCTATATTGTGGAGAACGCAGCAAACCACAACGATGCTTCCGACCCTCGTACTGGAGGGCCCCTCCAGAGCAGTCCAGACACCTGAAGCGCATCTTCAGCATCCCGAAGCACCTCTCGACCACACCCCTGGTCACACAATGGGCATCATTTTAGCGGTTCTCTGCGTCGGTCTGTGGCCTCCGCATAGGCGTCATCAGCCACGACCGCAACAGGTAACCCCTGTCGCACAGCAGCCAGCCACTCAGCCGGGGGGGCGGGGGGGGGGGGGGGGGGGGGGGGGGGGGGGAGGAAGGGGGGTGTTCTCCTTCGAACATGTCAGGGATCACAGATTGTGCCAACACAAACGAGTCATGCACACTGCCCGGGAATCGGCCGCAGACGTGCAGTATCTTCATCTGGTGGTCACAGACCACCTGAATGTTCATAGAGTAGGACCCTTTCCTGTTCGTGAAAAGCGGCCTGTTATCCACCGGTGGCTGCAGGGTGACATGCACCCCATCGATTACCCCCTGGACCCAGGGATCCCGGCGATGGTGGCGAACCCCGCTGCCCGGGCGGTTGCAGTATACACGTGGCCTCATCCAGCGCCTCCCTGGCACCACCACCTCCTCCTCCTCCTCCTCGTTCTATCGGGCGGCCGGTGCTCCAGCCTGAGCAGCTGCCACCTACCCCTCTGCAGCCTCCACCTCCTCTCTGAGCCACAGGGTTACATGCAGGCAGCGACCGGCGACACGGCGCCCACCATTGCTGGTTGATGACTAAACATGATTATCTGCAGGCGGTGAGGGGAAAGCATGTTACCATGGCACATACCCCCGTGCCCAACCAGGTACCATGGGCTACACGGTGGCCCCGGTTGTCACCACGCGCCCCAGCCACGCCTGTCCTCCACCCCCGCACCTCGGTCCCGTCGGTGCCACCGGTCCTGGCGCCCGTCCCTGCTGCCAGGGCCACCGTTTGATGGCACTGCCCTCACTGGGGGCTGCCATAAATATGGCCCTGGGTGGGCCCCCGTTGGGTGTAGCTGGTTGAGTGGGGTGACCGGGGAAGGGGGATATGGCCGTTTCCTCGGTGTCCACCAAGGGGCCGGGTAGGTGGCCAACAAGATGGGCGTCGTAATGCAGCCCATTGCGTGGGCACCACCCCTGTTGTGTCGGGGGCTCCCCGGCTACTCAGCCCCCCCCCCTTCCACTCCCCTGGCCCGGGCAGCACCCCCCCCCCCCCACCCCCCCCGCCAGAAGAACAGCCGGTATCCGATACGGGAGCCCGCAGTCACCCCACGCCAACGCAGCCAGCATGCCGGCTTCATGATTTTTAAAAGGTGGTTAGAAACAGACCGTCGGAAAATAGGCCCAACAGGTGCTGAATCACTGAGGTCCCGGAGAATCGGTCGTCAGGGCAGATAACGAGATGCATACTGTAGTTTCGGGCCACGCGGCAGGCGCCGCGATTACGGCGTGTTGGGGGGTCCGGAGAATTCTCATTTGACATGAAACCGGCGTCAATCACGATTTCGGCTTCAGAGCCGATTCTCCGGCCAATCGCGTTTCGTGATTTCGGAGTGATGTCACGGAGAATCCAGCCCGGAATTTCTTTCTGCGGTGGGGAACTAAACTCGCCAGCTGGACCAGCTCCTCAGAAATCGGTGTGCCATTTTGAATGGGTGCCCCGAACTCTAAGTGAGCTTGAGGATCCTCCACACCCTACCACCCATGGGCAGTGCGAACCCCCACAGCCATGGGCATCACTCCACTCCAACCCCAAATGACAGCAACACCCTGCTATGGAGTCGCAGACGACGCCCCAAGCTTTAGGTCCCCCCCTTTCAGGACCACCCCCTTCAACACCGTTTCATGGGCATGCCCCTCCCTCAGGCTCGAACCTTGGGAGTGCCATCTTGGCATTTGGGCTTTTCCCCGGCAATGGCAGTGGCAACTTAGCATCCTGGCAGTGCCACATTGGTGCCTAGGTGCTATGATGCCAGGGGGAGTGGCAGAGCATTGATCTGTCCTGTCCCCGACTACATGGTGGCTCCAATGGCCTCCGAGACTCCCAGAGTGGCTTTCATGTCTGGCCTCTGCCTGTTACTAATCAGCAGCCAGGTGAAGTCAAACCCAGCGTGGCTGGTGGCTCCTGGGAGCTGGGAGACTGCAGCCTCAAACTGGCCGTGCACATTCTTGGATTATGCCTAGCAAGGGCGTGATCCAGATCGCACCGTGCACCATTGGTTGGGTGACTCGCACACAATTTTGCACTTGGCATGAAGTCCATTTCGAGCCTCTCCCACGATGTTCCTGGCGTAACGGGAGCGCTGTTAGGCGCACCCTGGTGGGAAAATAGCACCCGATTCTACTAGTGCCATGTTTCTGTAGCTAGCACACTTCTCACCATTTTTAAACATTTTCTTTGCTTCTCAGCCATGGAACAAGTCTTTCCATGTTCCCCTATGATAAACCCAGCCATACAGACTATCCATCTCAAAAATTGATTTGGGAAACGCACCAGAACGGAGTAATTTCATATTTTTCTGAGTCACTCAAGGATGGAAACTTGAATGTGTATTTCTCTGAATTTAATATTTTAAAAATGTTATTTGCCTTTGAACCTCCTCAACTATATATTTCACCATTGTCCTCAATTCCAAGTGTCATAACTGGCATCGGGTTTTGTCTGAGTGTACAGTCAGTTTAACTGCTGAATCAAACTTCTAAACTGGTTTGTTTCTTCCTTGGATGCAATATTCTCTTTCTGTGAAGAACTGGCCTGGTTAATCAGGATAAAATTAACACTTTCTCGATTGTTGATTCAAAGTTACTCCCAAACTAGCCTGATTGATGTCTACCCTTCTATATTTAAAGGTCACCAAAGCCTGATTTCCAATCTTAAATTCCCCTTTTGTCATATCAGTAACAAATTGTTTAAATTACACACAATTGCTCCATAGAAAATCATCATTAAAATGCCTTAAGTTTCTCTTTGTGATACTGTGCCAGACCACTTTCTGCTGCATACAACCTACTTTCAGCAAGCAGACCGACCATGAAATACCATACCTGCGACATGTCATTTAATCCACAAACACATTTGTTTAATTTCCAAAGCTTCCCTTATACATCACCCACTTCTCTTTGAAAATTCTCATTCTGCCAAAGTGTACCTTTTATTCAATTTACATTTCGAAGAATATGTGGCGACAAGAAATAAGATAATGTTTACTCCAGTTGGGGAGTCCCTCTAATATCTTGATCCTGTTTTTTCAAAGCTCTAGGCCATGAGTCTCATTTTAACCTTAAATGTCCCATCAGGAAATACATTTTCCATACATATCCACCACTGTGATAATTCCAGCTCTTCCCTATTTGGCACTTCAAAAGTATACACAAAATTCTTTTCAATAATCCAACTCTTTTTGTTTCACAGAGTTGTCTTAGAGTTATCTTCTAATTTCTTTGGAACACCAACATTTTTCAATCATAAAGGCCTCTACCTCGAGTGGTATTCTAATTTGTAGAATACCAAATGATACTTGACTGTGAGACCAGACATTGATCAGAATGTTGAAAAGTTGTGCTTTAAGGAAAACATCACTTGATTGACAGTTCTTTTTCTCTGATCTATTCTGTCAATTTCACAATGTTTATTTACACAAGATAAAACGTTTCAAGTGATTGCAGTTTCTTTTTTTTAAAATCATTTTTATTCAAGTTTTTCAACAACAAATTTTCTCCCCACAGTTAAAATAGACAAGGTGTGGTTCTACACTGAAACAAGAAAAGAACTCCCCCCCCCCCCAACAGAATAATAAATAATAACAAACAACAATACAAGAAAGAAGAAAATAACAAGCCCACCGTCGCAAAAACAAACCCCCTTAACCAGCCCCGAACACATCCCTCCCCCCCCCCGTACCTTCCCCACCACTCCCCCACCCCCCAGGTTGCTGCTGAGACTGACCACCCTCTACCCCTTTGCCAGGAAGTCGAGAAAGGGCTGCCACCGCCGAAAGAACCCCTGTACCGACCCTCTCAGGGCAAGCTTCATCCTCTCCAACTTGATGAACCCAGCCATGTCGTTGATCTAGGCCTCCGAACCCGGGGGCCGCGTATCCCTCCACTGTAACAGAATCCTGCGCCGGGCTACTAGAGACGCAAAGGCCAGAATGCCGGCCTCTCTCGCCTCCTGCACTCCCGGCACCGAAGCTACCCCAAAAATCGCGAGCCCCCAGCCCGGCCTGACCCTAGACCCGACCACTTCAGACAAAGTCCCCGCCACCCCTTCCAAAGCCCCTCCAAGGCCGAACAAGCCCAGAACATATGGGTGTGGTTTGCCGGGCCTCCCGAACACCTCCCGCATCTGTCTTCCCCTCCAAAGAACCGGCTCATCCTGGCCCCTGTCACGTGCGCCCTATGCAGCACCTTTAGCTGAATTAAGCTGAGCCGTGCGCAAGAAGAGGAGGAATTCACCCTCTCCAGGTGTCTGACCACGTTCCATTCTCAATCTCTTCCCCTAGCTCTTCCTCCCACTTCGCTTTGAGCTCCTCTACTGAGGTCTCCTCCTCCTCCTGCATCAACTGATAAATAGCCGAGATCTTCCCCTCACCGACCCACGTACCCGAAAGCTCCCTATCCTGCACCCCACTTGGCCGCAGACGCGGAACCTCCGCCACCTGCCGCTTAACAAATGCCCTGATCTGCATATACCTGAAAGCGTTCCCGGGGGGAGGTTCCACTTCCCCTCCAGCTCCTCCAGAGTCGCGAACTTCCCATCCAGGAAGAGGTCCCCAATCTGTCTGATGCCTGCCCTGTGCCAACTCCCAAATCCACCATCCATTCTCCCCAGTGCAAAACGGTGATTGCCCCATATTGGGGCCCAGACTGAGGCCTTCACTTCACCCCTATGCCGCCTCCACTGCCCACAGATTTTGAGGGACGCAACCACCACCGGACTCGTAGAGTACTTTGTCGGGGGGAGTGGAAGTGGGGCCATTACCAAAACCTCCAGTCTCGTACCCACACAGGACGCCACCTCCAATCTCTTCAATGCATCACCCTCCCCCTCCATCACCCACCTGCGAATCATTGCCACATTCGCCGCCCAGTAATACCCACACATGTTGGGCGACGCTGAACCTCCTACCTCCCTTCTTCGCTCCAAGAATACCCTCCTTACTCTCGGGGCCTTCCGCGCCCACACGAACCCGAGAATAGACTTATTCACCCTTTTGAAAAAAGCCTTTGGGATCAATATGGGGAGGCACTGTAAAAGAAACAAAAACCTCGGGAGCACCGTCATCTTAATCGACTGGACCCTGCCCGCCAACGAGAGCGGCAGCGTGTCCCACCTCCTGAACTCTTCCTCCATCTGCTCCACCAGCCTCGAAAAGTTAAGCCTGTGCATGGCCCCCCAGGTCCTAGCTATCTGGACCCCAAGATATCTAAAGCTCCTCTCAGCCCTCTTCAATGGGAGCTCACCTATCTCCCTCTCCTGATCCCCCAGGTGCAGGACAAACAGTTCACTTTGCCCCACAGTGAGCTTGTAACTCGAAAAGTCCCCAAATTCCTCAAGTATCTTCAACACCTCTGGCATCCCCTCAGCCGGATCCGCGACGTACAACAGTAGATCATCTGCGTACAATGACAGCCGGTGTTCCTCCTCCCCCCTGCACAATCCCCCTCCAACTCTTCGAATACCTCAGCGCCATGGCTAGGGGCTCAATCGCTAACACGAAGAGCAGGGGAGACAAGGGGCACCCCTGCCTCGTCCCCCTGGAAAGCCAAAAGTCCTCCGATCTCCTCCCGTTCATCACCACACTCGCCACCGGGGAGCTGTACAGCAACCTCACCCAGCTGATGAACCCCTCACCAAACCCAAACCTCCTCAACACTTCCCACAGGTAACTCCACTCCACCCTATCAAAAGCTTTCTCCGCATCCATTGATGCCACTATTTCTGCCTCCCCAGCCGCCGGCGTCATCATCATAACATTAAGGAGCCGCCGTACATTGGCATTCAGTTGCCTCCCCTTTACAAACCCCGTTTGATCCTCATGGATAACCGTCGGGACTACATCTTCCACCCTTCTGGACAGTACCTTTGCCAACAACTTTACATCCACATTAAGGAGAGAAATCGGCCTGTAAGACCCACACTGAAGGGGGTCTTTGTCCCGCTTCAGGATCAAATAAATAATTGCCCTGGACATCGTCGGGGGCAGAGCCCCCCCTCGCCCCATTCAGGGTCCTCACAAGCAGCAGACCCAAAAACTTCTTGTAAAATTCCACCGGGAACCCGTCAGGTCCCGGCGCTTTCCCTGTCTGCATACTTCCCAGCGCCTCCATCAGTTCCTCCAGCTCGATTGGGGCCCCCAGACTCTCCACCCGCTCGTCCCCTACTCTTGGGAACTCGCGCTCTCCAGAAAGCGGTGTGATTGCAGTTTCTGCTATTGGTGCTTTAAGGGGTCTGGATGATTGACACTTCTTTGGGATGTAGTGAAAAGAGTTTATTAAAGGAGTGGAACATTACAAACGTTTTTTTTAAAACTTTTTTAACATCCTATTGCAGTTAAAGAGCACATAGGTTCTATACAGACTGTATAGTGAGTGAATGGGCATGAAAATACCATAGCTTAGCTTGGGACGTATGAGGGGGCCATGGGAGGGTGGATGAAGGAAGATGGGTTGGCATAGGGAGTATGCTGGGGTCATGAGATGGCATGGATGGGGCATGAGAAGTGTGTGGAGGTTGAATGGGTGTGAGGGATGAGAGCTGTTATTACAACTGGGATGAATTCTCAGAGTACCAAAGTGGGCCTTTTAAACAGCCTGCCTCAGCAGCCTTTGTGGTTGACTCTGAACTCTTTCCAGGGCTGAAGACCCATACTCAACCTCCCTTGGAATGAAAACCCTGTCTTTGCCGGCACTTTCCCCTGAGATGGGCATGCCAAGTAGGAAATTTCCCAACTCCTGCTCCTCACATTGAGGGTGAAAATCCAGCCCCATATCTCTGTTTGGATGTTAGGGAAACGCTGGGCGGAATTCTCCGTTGCCCGACGCCAATATGGTAATCGGTGATCGGGCGGAGAATCGACTCCGACGCACAAATTAGGACCAATGCCAGTTTGACACCGGTCAGCCATGTTCTGCCCCCTCAGAAATGGCATCAGCACGTCGCGCGCTGTTGTAACGGCATTGGCGCGTCATCGGCTGACCGTCCCATGATGCTCCGCCCCCAATGGGCCGAGTTCCCGATGGCGAGGGGCATGTGTGGTCTCAGCGGTCGGGAACCCGGCATGCCTGTGCCCAGCACTGCCACACTCAGCCGGGAGGGCTTCCGCGGGGGATGGGGGACTGGTGGGGGTGGCCAGCGTGTGGCCTGTGGCGTCACGGATGATGGGTCGGGTCTGCGCACGACCGACGTCTTGTGTACGGTGCGACCTGTAGGTCGCTGTAGGTCGTCAGCCGTGCACATGTGCGGCCAGGGACCCAGCCATTCTCCGGCCTTTTTCGGAGCAGGAGCCGGGAGTTCCACCCGGTGCCACTGCTCGCCCCACACCGGTCCCGGATTCGGTGACGGACCGGCACCAATTCTTTCATCATATACTTCCTACAAATTCTCCAATCGAGCCAGCACTTAGGCTCTGAAATGCAGAATATAGCTCGCTGTCTTTTCATTCACCAAGATAAATCCCTGTGGGGCATGGATATCTGAAGGTTGTACATTGAATATACTCACCTGGTTTCCATCCATTCCCCCAACAGTTCTCCTCTCAGAGGGAATCCATTGTTTCACCATGTATAGAAGGTTTCAATGTGCCTTTTAATGCTCAGAAACTACAGCTTTAATGTAGTTTAAGTGACCGCCAGCCTAAACATCGAGGGCAATTTTAATTGTTCCTGCCAGACAGAAAACAGGGGCCATTGAGTCGGGTTCACATTTCCCACTTGACATTCCTTTCCATTGACTTTAATGAGTTGGAATAAAGAATGTGAGAGAAGAAGAGGTGAAATTGGATATGTGTCAGTCTGTCAATATAAGCTGGGCACATGGAATAATTCCCATGCCAGAACAGATGGATGCCTGAAACACATTCACTAATTGGCTTCAGACCGCATTTAATTGAGGTCAATGAGCTAAGGCTGCGACACATCCCCAGGCAGCTCACCAATAACATGGATTTAAATGTTGAACCGTTTCACCAGCAGCAGCCCTCAGGTAGGCTCTGGGTGGGGAGTTGATCAGGAGGGGGTGGGGTTGCCCTAGGCAGGACTAACACATCCTCATCATGTGCCAGGCTTAGCCTGATACAGTTCAAGGTAGTCCACGGGGCACACATGACTGTGGCCCGGATGAGTACGTTTTTCGGGATAGAGGACAGGTGTGCGAGGTACGCGGGAAGCCCAGCAAACCATGTCCACATGTTCTGGGCATGCCCGAAGCTTAGAGGGTTTTGGCAAGGTTTTGCTATGGCAATGTCCACGGTACTCAAAACACGGGTAGTGCCGAGTCCGGAGGTGGCGATCTTTGGAGTGTCGGAAGAGCCGGGAGTTCAGGGGGCGAAAGAGGTCGGCGTCTTGGCCTTTGCCTCCCTGGTAGCCCGGAGATGGATCTTGTTAATGTGGAGGGACTCAAAGCCCCTGTGTATAGAGACCTGGGTTAGTGACATGGCTGGGTTTCTCAGTCTTGAGAAAATAAAGTTCGCCTTAAAAGGTTCACCCAGAGGTGGCAGCCGTTCGGCGACTTTCTCGGGGAAAATTAAACCGTCAGCAGAAGCAGAATTCCAAAGGGGTGGGGGGGGGGGGGGGGGCGAATTGTTGTTTCATGATTGGGGTGTGTGAAGATTGGGATGGGAGGGGTAAATGTTTATTGTACCATGTTCATGGCATTGTTACTGTATTGTTATTGTTATTATTATAAAAACTTGCAAATGCCCTAATAAAAATTATTTTTTTTAAAAAGGAGGGTGTGGGGTAGGGAAATAATCCGGATAGTGGAGCTGATTAGGGAAACATAGCAACAGGAGTAGCTCAATCAACACCTCCAGCCTGATCTGTATCTTAACTCCATTGATCCACCTTCCTTCCATATCCCTTGTCTAACAAACAGCTATCAATCTCAGATCGGAACTGGGCGAAGAGTTTCATATTTCCACTGCCATTTCTATGAAGAAATGCATCCTGATCTCACCCCTGAATCGTCTAGCTCGAATTTTAAACTCTTGGCCCTTGTTCAGGGAATCAGAGGAAATACTTTCCCTCTATCTACCCTTAATAATTCTTCTAATCATCTTAAAAGCATCAATTGGATAGCCCCTTAGTCTTCAATATTCAAGGAAATAGAAGCTTAGTTTATGTAACCTATCTTCATAATTTAACCCTTTTATCCCCAATATCATACCTATGAATCTGTGTTATATCCCCTTCATCGATTCATCACAGAATTTACAGTGCAGAAGGAGGCCATTCGGCTCATCGGCTCATCGGGTTTGCACCAGCTCTTGGAAAGAGCACCCTACCCAAGCCCACACCTCCACCCTATCCCCGTAACCCAGCAACCCCACCTAACCTAAGGGCAATTTAGAATGGCCAATTCACCTAACCTGCACATCTTTGGACTGTGGGAGAAAACCGGAGCACCCGGAGGAAACCCACGCAGACATGGGGAGAATGTGCAGACTCCGCACAGACAGTGACCCAAGCCAGGAATCGAACTTGGGACCCTGACGCTGTGAAGCCATAATGCTAACCACTATGCCACCGTGCTGCACTTTAACAGCTAATTGCGATAAAAAGCCAGCCCCTGACCCTGGCACACTTTGATTATCCCAAATCTTCTGCACAGAAACAATCATCATCAGATTGCTGCTCTGCTCGAACATTCCCGCAACACAAAGCTGCTCCACATTTCTTGCCGGGTCTTCTGATCCTGGCTTCTCCAGAAATGCGAAGTGCAGCATCCATCCTGGAAGTTCATTGCAGTGCTGTAGCATCTTCGGGGCAGGGGGAGACAGGACATACCACCTTTTTACTGCACTAGCCACTGTAACTGAATTAGTGAATGGATGAATGTTGGTGAATGGGTGATTGGATGGGTAGGGTGAAATGATGGGTAAGTGGCTGAGATTAGTGGGCAACTGCATACTGTTGGTGTGGCAGGTGAGTCAGATAGTAGTCGGGTAGGGTAGCAGGTTAATGAGGTGGTAGATGGGTAGCGTGGCAAGTGGGTGAGGTGGGTAGATAGGTGAGGTGGGTGGATGGGTTAGGTGGATAGGTGGGCAAGGTGCGTAGATTGTTCGGGTCAGGGGGTGATCATGACATGGGCGAGCCAGGTTTAGTTGGGAGATAGATGGGTGATGGAGAGTAGTCAGGTAGTGTTGCGGTAGTCGGTGGTCTGACGAATAGTCAGGTCAGATCAGGGGATAGTCAGGGGGTAATCTGGGGTAGTCGGGGTGTCAGTGTGAATGATTGGGGGGCCAATTGCGTCGTTACCCAGGAGTTAGACTAGGTTTTAATCATTTCCTGGGTAACTATCCAGGTACGTACCACAGAACTGTTCAAAGTTTCCCGTACCAGCCTCCCCGAACAGGTGCCAGAATGTGGCGACTAGGGGCTTTTCACAGTAATTTCATTTGAAGCCTACTTGTGACAATAAGCGATTTTCATTTTTTCATTCAAGTTTCTGACTAACTCAGAGTCAAAGACACTCATGGAAGGTCCCAGGGAGCAGGGGAATTGGCCATCAGAGGTTCAAACATTGCAGGCTATTCTCATGGAGCTCAGTGTGTCAAGACTTTCACAGGTCTACATCTTGGGTTCGACATCTGGTCTCTGATGATGCAGAAACTGAAAGATCTGTGCCAATGTGTCCATACTATCCATGAAGAACGCTGGGGATGTATTGAACTGAGGTGAGCTTGAATTATAGCAAGACTAATTTAATAAGCACACACACACTGTCTAAATATCAGTAATCCTGGCACAGTTACACCCAGACTGCACAGCCCTCTCCTATTTAAATCGTTGCAGATGTTAGGTCGATTTGCATACTACAATATGGTTTGCTGTTTTTCCCACCTTAAAACTGTCACAACTGTCAATTTCTGCAGTGCAATATTTTCTGCATCACCAGCCTAGAGAAGTAGCAGCATATGACAACTGCTTGAATCCACCACAGCTGTCACAGAGAGCAGCGAGTTCAGTCTGCTATGGTGTGTGGACGAGGTGGGGGTGGGGAATGGGGGCTGCAGGGAAGAGCTCCTGTCATCAGGGGGAGAGATGGTAAATATCCGCTGTTGGCAGGTCCACTTACTTCAATTCAAACCGTGTTACATTCTTACAGCTGGGAATAGCACTGGAATGGCGAAAGTTTACAGTCATTGCCTGGAGCACACAGACTTTATTTCCATCACATGAACTTATCAGTTACTAGCTCACACAACAATTATTAAAGGAGATTTTGGTATCTGATCTGCAACTTACAAAATAAGCCAAATCAACTGACACTTACATACCCTGTGACATTTAACTGCCCAATTAGATTAATTACATTGCTGGAATTACACCCTATTTCCCCTATACGATACCATTAGATGGAGTTTTAGCAGGATTAGTCTGTAAGTCTGATTAGTCTATCATGCTCAGGAAAGAATGCCCAATGCGTACTGCCACCGAGCTGGGAAAAAGGGACAGATGAAGGTGGTGAAGAGAACCACAGACATAGTTTAGACCAGGGTTTTTCAAGGTGCGGGTCGTGACCCGCAGGTGTGGATCGGGTGGGTCACGGAGCGTTCAGTGGCAGTGTTTCCACGATGGCCCTGATCGCAGAAGAGGTACCCAATGGCCGCTACCAGCATTTTTACTGAGAATAGAAGCAGATGCCGCCTTTTAAATGAAAGGAAATGAAGGTTGCATGCAGTCTTCCAGCCAGAAGCGGCAGCAGTGAGCAGGTACACTTGATATCATGCACGCATGTCCGTGCTTTTTCTGCCAAATCACAAAGGAGAGCTTCTTCCATCTTCCAGCTGCTGGCAAGCAAGGTAAGAGGACTGTGAAGGTGAATCATTTTTTTACAAGAAAGACAGAAATAGGCAGTGTACCTTCTGGCCAAGATCTCAGATCTGAATCTGCTGGAGAGGGCTGCTACAGGAGAGTCCTGGGCGGGACAGAGAAGTTCTAGTGTTAGCTCTGTACAGAGTTCCAGGCTTCTGATTAACAGCCTACAAAGGAGAAACTTAATTCGGAAACAAAGTAGTGTAAAGATGATTTCTTGAGGTATGGATTTGTCAATTGTGCCAATGCAGATAAGGATGCAAAGCCCATTGTGTTATATGCAGGGAAGTACTGGCAAATGGGAGAAGTTTCAGATTTTGAAAGAGAAGTGGTGAATGAAAAATTGCATATGAGGCTGGCACCCCAGAGTAAATTATTAACTTATAGCTGACTCCAAATGAAAAGACTACACTGTTATACCTGACTTAAAAGCACAGAAAGTCCATAATACTATCAGGATTCTGGAGTAGCATATCCATGCTGAATAAAATAAGCATTTTGTTGTTATTGCTCTTCACAATGATCTATATATGCGAGGTTGGATTTTCCATTCTCACAAAGATGAAGACTGTACAAAGGAACTGGCTGAACTCTGCACCTGATACACGCATTGCCCTCTCCTCCTGTGAATCTGATCGGAGTGAGATCATTGGGACCAAGCAGGCTCCCCTCTCACATCAAAGGTAAGCAAACATGGTGAGTGTCGCGAAAGTCATCCGACAAGTGTCGCGAAGGATGGCAGGTTGGCAAAAGTAGGTCCCGGTATAAAAAGTTTGAAAAACACTGGTTTAGACAGTTATTGGAACCAGCTTCAAAATCAAAATACACAATCAGCTGAAACATTGTACACCCAGTAAACAGATTATTGATTCAGTAGAGTGAGCAGAGAAATATAGTTCTGCTGTTCAGTCGGGAAGAACAGAAAATAAAAGTGGATTTAAACGGTTTGGCAACAATCACCCCAGCTCTGACTGAAAAACAAAAAATGCAAATTCTCAGCAGGTCACACACAGCATCTGTGAAGAGAAACAGATTTAATATTTCAGGCTGAGATGCCCTTTCATCATAACTGAAGAAAGATAGAAATGTGTTTTTTTTTTAAGTCAGTGGAATGGTAAGGGGGGAATGAAGTACAAAAGAAAAGCTCTGTGATAGGGTGGAGAGTAGGGGAGATTAAATAATAAAACAATTCACAATGTTGCACCCAAAGAGAGTTGTAATTGTTATTGTACAGAAACAAGAGTTGTGTTCAAATGAGGCGTTCTAATGGGGTGGTGGTGGTGTACTGGTCACTGGACTAGTAATCCAGAGACCCCGAGTAATGGTCTGGTGACCCAGGCTCAAATCCCCCACGGCAGGTGGTGAAATTTAAACTCAGTAAAATATCTGGAATTGAAACCACTGTCGATTGTTGTAAAAACCCATCTCGTTCACTAATTTCCATTAGGGAAGGAAATCTGCCATTCTTACCTAGTTTAGCCTATATGTGACTCCATGTGACTCCTACAGACCCACAGAAATGTGGTTGACTCATAAATGCCTTCTAAAATGGCAGAGAAAGCCACTCAGTTAGATTCAACCATTACAAATCACGAAAAAGAATGAAACTGGACACACCACCTGGCATCGACCCAGGCACCGGAAACGACAACGGCAAACCCAGCCCTGTCGACCCTGCAAAATTTTCCTTATTAACATCTGGGGGGGTTTGTGCTCAAGTCGATGGAGATGTCTCACATACTAGTCAAGCAACAGCCTGGCATAGCCATGCTCACAGAACCATACCTTACAGACAATGTCCTAGACAACACTATCACCGTTCCTGGTTGCAGATTGCAGATATGTTCTGACCCACCGGCAGGACAAATCCAGCAGAGATGGTGGCACAGTGGTATATAATCAGGAGGGAGTTGCCCTGAGAGTCCTCAACATCGACTCTGGACCCCATGAAGTCTCATGGCTTCAGGTTAAACATAGGTAACAAATTCTCCTGCTGATTAATAGATACCATCCACCAACAGCTGATGAATCAGTACTCCTCCATGTTAAACACCACTTGGAGGAAGCACTGAGGATGGCTCGTGGTGACACTCTGGGTGGGGGACTTCCACGTCCATCACCAAGTGTGGCTCGGTCGTATCACCACAAACTGAGCTGGCCGGGTCCTAAAGGACACAGTTGCTAGACTGGGACTGCAGCAGGTGTGGAGGGAACCATCAAGAGGGAAAAACATACTTGACCTCATCCTCACCAATCTGCCTGCTGCAGATACATCTGTCCATGTCAGTATCCATGATGTGGAGATGCCGGCGTTGGACTGGGGTGAGCACAGTAAGAAGTCTTACAACACCAGGTCAAAGTCCTACAGGTTTGATTCAAACACGAGCTTTCGGAGCGCAGCTCCTTCCTCAGGTGAATGGCGAGGTATTCGGTGAATGTCAGTATCGGTAGATGTGGCCACCGCACAATCCTTGTAAAGACAAAGTCCCATCCTCACATTGAGGATACCCTCCAAGGTGTTATATGGCACTACCACCGTGCTAAATGGGATAGACTTCAAACAGATCTAGCAACTCAAGACAGGGCACCCAAGAGGTGCTGTGGCCCATCAACAGCAGCAGAATTTTACTCAACTACAATCTGCGACCTCATGGAACGTCATATGCCACATTCTACCATTACCACCAAGCCAGGGGATCAATCCTGGTTTAATGAAGAGTGCAGGAGAGCATGTCAGGAGCAAAACCAGGCATACCGAAAAATGAGGTGTGAACCTGGTGAAGCTACAACATAGGACTACTTGTGTGGCAAACTGCATAAGCAGCAAGTAATAGACAGAGCTAAGCAATTCCATAATGTAAACATCAGATCTACGTTGATGTTTGTCAAAACATCTAAGCAGTTTTTTCAAACTTTTTGTGCGGGGGCCCATTTTTACCAACCGGCCAACCTTCGGGACCCAACCTGGACGATCTTGGCGACCCACGCCGGCCGACCTTCGCGATTCACACCGTCCGACCTTCGCGACCCACGCCGGCCGACCTTCGCGATTCACGCCGTCCGACCTTCGCGACCCACGCCGGCCGACCTTCGCGACCCACGCCGTCCGACCTTCGCGACCCAAGCCGGCCGACCTTCGTGACCCACCATTTTCTCTTACCTTGTTTACCACTGACAAAATGGAGGAATCACAATCGCGCCCAAAGCACGTGATGGAAATGTTCGGAGGGTGTGACCTGCTCTCTGCCTCCCTTCCGGCAGGAAGATTACATAGAATATCTTATATATCTTAAATATCTTATGCATCTCTGATTTCACAAATTCGCGGGCAACAGCCGCAGCAGCCGGCTTTTCTTTACAAGTTCAGGTCGGGGGATTTATTTGATAACATTTTACGGGGAAAAAAGTGCAGAAACTGAAAATGTTTTCATCCTCTAGAAATTGGAGTTTCACCGCATTTCACCAAACATTACAATTAAAAATATAAAACAAAAGACACTCAAAAATCAATTAATTGATAAAATTGGTCTGCAGGTACTGGGCGAGATTCTCCGCAAATGCGGAGAATCGTAAAGGCTGCCGTGGGACAGGCCGTGACCCACGGCAGCCTTCACGGCCACTTCCGGGGCCAATTCTCCCCCCCCCCCCGGGCGGGGCTAGGAGCGCGGCCCCGTGCGTCACGGCGACGCGGCCTTGATGACCGTCGTCAAGGCCGCACGTCAAGCGCCATGGTGATGCGGCCGATGATGTCAGCAGCGCATGCGCAGGTTGGACAACGCCAACCCGCGCATGCGCAGTTGGCGTCTTTCTCCTCAGCCGCCCGGCAAGACGTGGCGGCTTGATCTTGCCGGGCGGCGGAGGGGAAAGAGTGCGTCTGTTTTGGACGCTGGCCCGACGATTGGTGGAACGACGGAAGTTCCCCGACCCTCCCGACACCTGCCTGCGGCCCACCCACGGGTCACGGCCCCGACTTTGACAATGCCTGCTCTAAAGTCCTGCCACATCCATCCGTGAATGGTGGTGGACAATTAAACAACTCACTGGAGGAGGAGGCCTCACAAATATCCCATCCTCAATGATAGAGGAGCCCAACACACCTGTGCAAAGGACAAGGCTGAAGCATTCGCAACACTCTTCAGCCAGAAGTGCTGAGTGGATAATTCATCTTTGTCTCCTCTGGAGGTCCCCAGCATCACAGATATCAGTCTTCAGCCAATATGGTTCACTTCACATTGTTGCTCGTTTTGGTGAGTATGCTTTACACTCAATTGGCTCTGTTTTATTCACTTGCTCTAGAGTCACCAGGTATCTTTATGATACCACCACGAGGTTCAAGTTCAAGTGCTGATCAATAACTCAGTACACCAGTTAGTAAGGTTCAAATCAAAACACATTTATTATATACACAGTCAATCGCTACTCATGCATAAATACTACAAAACTAAGCTACATCTACCGCTACAGGCCAATACTTATCTTTGGAAAAGAACCCACTGGGTCAGTGAAGAATGGCCTCTTATTCAATCCTGGGCTGCAGGCTTCCAACTGGTATAGTCTAAGAGTCAGGAGCGCCTATCTCGTAGCGTGCGTTGACTGGACACTTACTTGTTGGTGCAGCTGCAAGGCAGTTCAGGGTCAAGTGTTGTTTCGGTATGCTGCGTGACCCTGCCGAGAAGTCTATCGAGAGAAACTGCCAAGAGACCGAATTGAACTTGGGACCTGTCTTTTATAGGCCCCAGGGGCTTCGCGCCCTTTTGGGCGGACCCCATACCTGACTCCAATCGATTGGATCACGTACCAATCGATCGGTTTGAATTCCCCAATACTGGGACTGTTCCCTGATCGCTGGGCGGTCCTTGGGTGATCGTTAGCCTCTTTTGTCTTGGACTCCTGCTGGCACCGAGAAGTCTGGTTTTACCTCGATTGAAAAAATGAAATGAAGTGAGATAAAAATCGCTTATTGTCACAAGTAGGCTTCAAATGAAGTTACTGTGAAAAGCCCCTAGTCGCCACATTCCGGCGCCTGTTCGGGGAGGCTGGTACGGGAATTGAACCGTGCTGCTGGCCTGTCTTGGTCTGCTTTAAAAGCCAGCGATTTAGCCCTGTGCTAAACAGATTATCCTAACTGTTGCTATGTGCCTGGGAATCGCTCATTAATATTCAGATTGCTGCCGGTTTCAATGCTGTCTGCTTTCTGCGAGTCTAATATACAGGAAAACTTTGCAAACTGCTTGCTTCTCTGAGCCTGTCCATTTTTCCCTACGTCCTTTGCAAATCTCCATTTTAAACTCGGGAAGTGGCCAACCCAGGTGGCTACAACATGATATCAAGAAATGGCTCAAGGCACTGGATATGCAAAGGCTATGAATCCTGACAATATTCCGCCAATAGTACTGAAGACTTATGCTCCAAAAATTGCCACACCCCTGGCCAAGCTGTTCCAGTACAGCTACAACACTGCCATCTACTCGGCAATGTGGAAAATTGTCCAAGTGTGTCCAGTAGACAAGAAACAGGACAAATCCAAACCAGCCAATTACTGCCCTATCAGTGTGCTCTCCATCATCAGCAAAGTGATGAAGGAGTCATTAAAAGTGCACTTACTCAGCAATAACCTGCTCACAGACGCTGAGTTTGGGTTCCGCCAGGATCACTCAGCTCCTGATCTCATATTACAGTCTTAGTTCAAACATGGACATAAGAGCCAAACTCCAGAGGTGAGATGAGAGTGACCACCCTGGACATCAAGGCTGCATCAAGTATGGCATCAAGGTGAGAGAGTGGGTGAGAGAGTGGGTGAGAGGGTGGGTGAGTGAGTGGTTGAGAGATGGGTGAAAGAGGAGTGTGAGGGTGGGTGAGAGAATGGGCAAATGAGGAATGAGAGAGTGGGTGAGTGAGTGGGTAAATGAGGGGTGAGAGAATGGGTGAGAGAGTGGGTGTGTGAGTGAGTGATTGATCGGATGTGTCAGAGAATGAGTGATTGAACAAGTGAGTGGATGATTGAGTGAGCGAGTGAGTGAGTGAGTGAATGGTTGAGTGAGTCAGTAAGACTCTATTCATTGGAATTTAGAGAAATGAGAGGTGATCTCATTGAAACATATAGAATTCTTAAGGGGCTTGACAGGATAAATGCTGAGATGGTGTTTCCCCTCATGGGTGAGTCCAGGAACCGAGGGTTTAGTCTCAGGATAAAGGGGTGCCAATTTAAGACTGAGATGAGGAGGAATTTCTTCTCTCAGGTGGTTGTGAGTCTTTGGGACTCCTTGCCACAGAGAGCTGGTGGAGACAGAGTTCTCATGTATATTTAAGATTGAGTTAGATAGATTCTTGATCAGTTAGGGAATCAAGAGTTACGAAAAAGGGCAGGTAAGTGATGTGAGGAAGGTTGGATCAGCCATGATCCCATTGAATGGCGGAGCAGGGTTGAGGAGCCGAACAGTCTATTCCTTTTCCTATTTCTGTGAGTGAGTGAGTGAGTGAGTGAGTCAATCACATACCCATAACCTTCGTACTCAGAGCCAATAACGCTACCAACCAAAAACCACTCAGCCTATGTTAATGTATATCCCTGGGGAAATTACTGGAGAATGGCACTTTATAGATGTATCTGCACATTTTTTATTATTCATATTGGAAATCTCGTGAGAGCCAGCCTGAACTAATCTTGCTGCATCAAGAGAGGTTCTGATCTTCACCTATACATGTGACTTTCTGTGTAACTTCTGCATTGCTTCACAAGGGAAGGGTAACATCCACCAGTGTCACTGATTGCTCAGGTGGAATAGCAGCATCATGGAAATCCTGCATTTATCTAGTGACTTTTATGACCTCAAGACATCCCAAATACATTGCAGTGAATGTAGAACTTTTGAAGTACAATTACTGTTGGGATGAAATTTGGCATGGGACTGGATTACACGGAAATGAGCACCAGCCACCCAGTGTAGCACATCTTTTGGACATTTTCTTCAATGTGAGATGCAACTTACTGCAAATCAGTCATGCACTTAATGTGGCTGGAATCGCAGCCTACACCTGCACCAGTGAGTCTCTGCACTGCCTTGCAAGATCAGGATAAAACATAATTGATAATGCTTTATTCCAGAATTCAATTTCATTGCTTTAAGGTTGACTGTGCAGTTGTCATTCCATATTAATGAATATCAGTGCACTAATTTGTATGCTGTTTAAGTAGAATGTTCAAGTGGAAAAAGAAGAAAAAGATTGAACATACAAGCCTACTGTGATTTCACTGATCTGGTCTTTTCTGTCCCACTGCCAGAGTCTCCAGTGACCACTCATTTCCTGCCACATGCAAATAACGATTGATAGGTGCGGTCTGGACCACTAGTGGAACTCCCCCTTTCTACCCATGTTATAGCTGTTTCCAGGGGCTATCATGGATAATGTGGTGGTCGTGCCCATGAGTTCTCCGTTGGTTGGAGTCATATCTGGCACAAAGGAAAATGATTTGTGGTGGTTAGAGGTCAATCATCTCAGCTCCAGGACATCACTGCAGGAGTTCCTCAGGGGAGTGTCCTGGGTCCAATCATCCTCAGCTGCTTCATCAATGACCTCCCTTCGATCACAAGGTCAGAGTTGGGATGTTTACGGATGACTGCACAATGTTCAGCACCATTCGCGACTCTTTGGACAATGAAGCAGTCAGTGTCCAAATGCAGCACGACCTGGACAATATCCAGGCTTGAGCTGACAAGTGGCAAGTTGCATTTGCACCACCACCTGGAGACTCCCCTCCAAGTCACTCACCACTCTGACTTGGAAGTGTGTCACCGTTCCTTCTGTCACTGGGACAAAATCCTGGAACTCCCTCCCTAGCAGCATAGTGAGTGTATCTACATGTCAAGGACTGCAGCGGTTCAAAAAGGCAACTCATCACCACCTTCTGAAGGGCAGCTAGGGATGGGCAATAAATACTGGCATAACCAGCGAAGCCACATCCCATAAATGATTTTTTTTTAAAGTAGCAATAACTAGCCTGGCATATCATCATGGGGGGACACTGTTATGTTACCTTGCTTTGGAGTATTCAGTCTCTGCAGAGGCAGCCAATAATCCACTCTCCAGACTGCTCTGACCTCTAACTGTCTGGCCACCTCTTTGGCAACACCACTTTCAATCCCAATCCCAGAATTTTGCTCCCAAGCAATGACCAGCTACTTCTTTGCAGTAGACATCTTTCAGGCTTATCACGTGACACCTGTTCAGTTTACAGCTGTTGTAATGCTGGAGGTGGAAGTCGAGCTCTGGTGATGGGAAGAGGATATCAGCTTGTGTAACGTTTAGTCTGGGCTTCACAGATTACCCATAAAGAGGGTAAAAGTCATTGGTGATTTTAAACAGTTTACTAAGAAGCATGAGCTAAATGCATCAGCTAAATAGGCAGCAAATACATGTGACCTGTAACAAGAGAATAGTTTACCGTCCTTAGATTGAATGAATTGATGGAGGAAGCAGAGGAATGCTATTCTCCATTGTTAGTGGCGACAAATCTGCTCACAACAGTTTATTGCTCCTGACAAAAGAAGTTGATCTTGTAGGGAGCTGTGACAGCCTCTTCTGCTTTGGTCTTAAGCAGGCCAAATTATTCAGCTGGAGTCCAGATGGATCCTCCTCAAATTATTTTCCGTCTTAAGTGGTTTTAGCCCCTTGAAAGTCCTCACTTAAAGGAGCCTGATGATTGTCTCATGTCAATCACTGACTGTCCATTAGAAAGGGACAGATGTTCAAGTTGAACCCTCACATTCCCATTGAAAATCTATGAAGTAACCTAAAGGCTTATCGCTTACAAAGACATCCTATTTAACCTTTACTCAGACTGTTGATTTACATTTAGATCATGAGATCTAACCTTATCAGGCTTAGAAATGTCTTGGGGCTGTGCTAAAGTCATGTCCTTGGGAGAGATAACAGACTTATGCTGTCCTGTGTCTGTTAGCCACCCACCTGCTGTAGGATTTTTCTAAATAAGAGGGAGAGCCAGTCCTACAATATTCAGTTCAGTTTTAAGATTTTATAGTGTTATTAGACAGCCCCTCTTACACAATATTCACATTTTGATCATCTCTCATTGTTAAGTTGCAAGCGACCAGACACACAACCATCTTGCCGCCATTATCAGTGTACTCAGTAGCAACTGATTCTTAAAGCAGTCGCCATGGCAACTAGCTTTACTGTACATTCAGATTTCAGAGAACATCAAATATGCAGAAGAACTTTGACATTCAAATATTACTCTCTATGATGGTCTGAAATGTGTGAAATGATGACAGCCGTTTAGGTTAATGGTTGGATATAGCCCGCATGGGTAAGAAGTTGATTTTTAAAATGTGGAATGCATTTAGACATTTAAAAATAGAAAGCCAGTTTTAATTGACGTATATCCCAATTTCTTACACTTTATTCATTTTGATTTGAATGATATGATTTATTATCTAATTTAGTTATGTGAAAAATGTTTTTTTTTAAAAGGCCAACCAACTCCATTCAAATTGTACACAACACGTCGTGAGAATGGGCTAGATCTTTCGATGACATCAGTAGCAAATGCATCGGGTGGGATTTAGGAGCTGCGTTCGCCACAGGTGCAAATGCCATCATTGCTGCTAAATCTCACGAGAGACCAAAAACTCGCTGTGGACCCCCAGTGCTTTACTAAACTGGCAACAAGGATAAACCTGGAGCTTTTGACGTGCAGCCTATCCAGCTGAGCCACCTCCCGGGTTGATTTTTTTTTTGATTACGGGGAAGAATTGGGTTGTTCAAAATGCCTCTGTTTGGGCATTTGGATGCTTTGATCCCGGTATGGAAATCTGGAATCAATATGCAGAGCGGATGTAGTACTTTTTCAGAGCCAATAATATCACGGAAAACGAGTGCCAGACTGTAATTCTGCTGACAGCCTGTGGAGGGCGCACATTTGATGTGATCCAGGACCTCATGCGTCCGGCAGAACCCAATGCACTATCATTTGACCAGCTCGTCATATCGGTGGGAGAGCATTTTTTTTATTTAGAAAATATTTTCTTGAGGCATTTATAATTTTAACATTTTACCACTTTAAACAACAGAGCGATCCAACACATGCAAAAAACCCACAATAACACAGCCAACTCACAACAGCCCAAAACCCTAACTACACATACATTAGATTCCATGCCCTTAATCGTCACTACCATGCGTCCCCTGCCCCCCCTCCCCCCCCCCGCCCCCGCCCATCCGTTCCCCCCCTCTGTTGACAGTCAATTTCTTGAAGAAATCGATGAACGGCTGCCACCTCCTGTAACAAATCCCTTAAGGAGAACCCCTGGAACGAATCCCTTAAGGCGAACTTAATCTTCTCTAGCCAAAGAAACCCTGCCATGTCACTGACCCACACCCCCGACTTTGGAGGCTCCAAGTCCCTCCATCCCAGCAAAATCCATCTCGGGGCCACCAGGGAGGCAAAACGTCGGCCTCTCTCTCCACCATGAGCTCCCGGATCTTCCGATATTCCAAATATTGCCACTTCTGGACTCAGAGTCACTCTCCCTTCCAGGACCTCTGAGATAACGTGGGAGAGCATTTCAACACGACCCTTGATGTACTGTCAATTACCACGAGACGAGAATGGTGGAACAAACGAGGTTTTATTGAACAAGATGTTGTGCCTCCTGTAGCTGGAACCAGAATGGCTGCAGCACAGGAGAGCACACACTTTTATACGCCGCCTACTGGGCGGATCCAGCAAGCAGGGATTTACCCATGTACCTCTACTATATGGGCAGTGCCGTAATACACATAAGATACCACTAGTGGTGTTCACCACATTCACTCCCTGTTAAAAAATAGTTCAGCGGCGGTGGTGGAAACATTACAAATTAAGTCTGTCGTGGGCCTTGACCCTCCTCCGCGATCGCTTCAGTCCTGGTGGTGATATGGGCGCCGACATGGTCGCCTGCGACTCCGGGAGTGTGTTGTCCTCGTCTTTGTCACCCCTGAGTGGATCCAGTGGGAGGACGGATCCTGCTGGGGCGGGGGCTACGGTGAGGTTCGCTCAAGGGAGGGTGAGTGGTGCAGGGGTGAATGAGGCAACCGGGGGGTGTGGGGGGTGGAGGGAGGCGGTGTCAGGTCGGGGGTCGTGGGTGAGGACCCAGTGGGTGCCAGGTCCCGGAGGGGGACTGCGTCTTGGCGCCTGTCGGGGTGTACCACGTAGGCATACTGCGGGTTTGCATGTAGGAGGTGAACCTTTTCAAACAAGGGGTCCAATTTATGGCTCCGCACATGCTTCCAGAGGAAGACGGGTCCAGGAACTGTCAGCCATGTTGGGAGCGAGACCCCGGAGGCGGACTTCCTGGGGAAGGCAAACACTCGTTCGTGAGGGGTCTCATTAGTCGCATTGCAGAGGAGTGATCGGATGGAGTGGAGCGCGTCAGGGAGGACCTCCTGCCAGCGGGAGACCGGGGGATTTTTAGACCGCAGGGCTAGCAGAGCGGCCTTCCAGACCGTCCCGTTCTCCCTCTCCACCTGCCCATTTCCCCGTGGCTTGTAGCTGGTCGTCCTGCTCAAGGCGATGCCCTTGCTGAGCAGGAACTGACTCAGCTCATCGCTCATGAAAGAGGATCCCCAATCGCTGTGAATATAGGTGGGGAAACCGAACAGAGTGAAGATGTTGTGCAGTCATATCGAGGCATGGGATGGCGAAAGGAACCAGGAGTACTCGTGAACCACATTCAGGAAGTACGTGTTGTGGTCGGTGGAGGGGAGGGGCCCTTTGAAGTCCACGCTGAGGCGTTCAAAGGGGCGGGAGGTCTTCACCAGGTGCGCTCTATCTGGCCGGTAGAAGTGCGGCATGCACTCTGCGCGGACTTGGCAGTCTCTGTTGACGATCCTCAGGATGCGGGCCTTGACAAAATGGAAGAACTGGCTGACCCCCGGGTGGCAGAGGTCGTAGTGGAGAGCCCGGAGTCGGTCCACTTGTGCGCTGACACATGTACCGCGGGACAGGGCATCAGAGGGCTCGTTGAGTTTCCCCGGGCGATACAAGAGCTCATAATGACAGGTGGAGAGCTCGATCCTCCACCTCAAGATCTTGTCATTTTTGATCTTGCCTCGCTGTGTATTATTAAACATAAAGGCAACCGACCGTTGATCAGTGAAGAGAGTGAATCTCCGGCCGGCCAGGTAATGCCTCCAATGTCGCACAGCTTCCACAATGGCTTGGGCCTCCTTTTCGACAGAGGAGTGCCAAATTATGAGGCATGGAGGGTGCGGGAGAAGAAAGCCACGGGTCTGCCCGCCTGGTTAAGCGTGGCGGCTAGAGCTACATCCGATGCATCGCTCTCCACCTGCAAGGGGAGAGACTCGTCGACCATGTGCATCGTGGCCTTGGCCATGTCCATCTTGATGCGGTTGAAGGCCTGGCAGGCCTCAGCCATCAGGGGAAAAACTGTGGACTTAATGAGTGGGCGGGCCTTGTCCGCATAATTAGAGACCCACTGGGCGTAATAGGAGAAAAACCCCAGGCATCGTTTCAGGGCCTTGGGGCAATGGGGGAGAGAGAGTTCCAGGAGGGGGTGCATGCGATCGGGGTCGGGCCCTAGGACTCAATTTTCCACTACGTCGCCAAGGATGGCTAAACGGTTGGTGCGGAGCACGCATTTCTCCTCATTGTATGTGAGGTTAAGGAGTTTGGCGGTATGGAGGAATTTTTGGAGGTTTGCGTCATGGTCCTGCTGATCGTGGCCGCAGATGGTGACGTTATCTAGGTATGGGAAGATGGCCCAAAGTCCGCACCAGTCAACAATTCGATCCATCTCTCGCTGAAAAACCGATACCCCATTAGTGACGCTGATGGGAACCCTAAGGAATTGATAGAGGCGCCTATCTGCTTTGAACGCATTGTATTGCCGGTCCTCCGTGTGGATGGGGAGCTGGTGGTAGGCGGACTTCAAGTCTACTGTGGAAAAGATTCGATGCTGCGCAATCTGATTGACCATGTCAGATATGCGAGGGAGAGGGTACGCGTTGAGCTGCGTGTACCAACTGATGGTCTGACTGTAGTCAATGACCATCCTGTGCTTCTCCCCAGACTTCACTACCACTACTTGAGCTCTCCAGGGGCTGTTGCTGGCCTCAATGACCCCCTCCCGCAGAAGCCGTTGGACCTCCGACCTGATGAAGGTCCTGTCCTGGGCACTGTACCGTCTGCTCCTAGTGGCGACGGGTTTGCAGTCCAGGGTGAGGTTCGCAAACAGGGAAGGTGGATCGACCTTAAGGCAGCAGACGGTGAGGGGGGGGTAGGGGTCCGCCGAATGTTAAAGTCAGGCTTTGGAGATGGCACTGAAAATCTAGGCCGAGTAACAGGGCAGCGCAGAGGTGAGGGAGGATGTAGAGCCGGAAGTTGCTGAACTCTACGCCCTGGACGGTGAGGGTCGCAATACAGTACCCCCGGATTTCAACAGAATGGGACCCAGAGGCCAGGGAGATTTTCTGGATAACCGCAAGGGAGCAGCGCCTTACCGTAGTGGGGTGGATGAAGTTCTCTGTGCTCCCGGAGTCAAAGCGGCAGGTCGTCTCGTGCCCATTGATCTTCACCGTCGTCGTAGCGGTCGCGAGGTTGCAGGGCTGAGACTGATCCAGGCTGATGGAGGCGAGCTGCGGGAGATGCTGGGAGGTCCCTGACTGATCAGCGGTGGCGGAGGTAGTGGCAGGCGATGAACGGTCAGACGAGCAGAGGTCCTGAGGCGCGGTCCAAAATGGCGGCGAAGATGGCGGCGTCCATGGGGCGCACATGGCGGGCGGCATCAAAGATGGCGGCACCCACAGGCCGCATGTGGCTTGCGGAGGGGAAGATGGCAGCGCCCCTGGGTCGCACGTGGAGGGTGTAGAAGTGCCGGGCCTGGAAACAGCGGCGACCGACCGGGCCTGGCAGACAGAAACAAAGTGCCCTTTCTTCCCACACCCATTGCAGGTGGCGCTCCGCACCGGGCAGCGCTGCCTGGGGTGTTTGGTATGTCCGTAAAAATAACACTTGGGCCCCCCAGAGTTGGCTGGCTGCCACGCGGCACGGGCTTACGGTAAGCTGGAGTCGGCAGCTGGTGTGGCCCATGATGCCCACGATGGTGCCGCGCGTTCGGGGGCGTAGGACTGAACGTTATGGGAAGCCACTTCTAACAAATTAGCAAGCTGCCTAGTCCCCACAAGATCGAACGTACCCCCTTCCAATAGCCTCTGACGGACGTACACAGACTTCATGCCCGTGACGTACGCATCTCTAATTAAAAGTTCGGTGTGGTGGACTGCCGAAACTGCCTGGCAGTCACAGTTCCTACCTAGGATTTGCAGGGCACGCCTGAAACCGTCCAGAGACTCCCCGGGGAGTTGTTGTCTCATGGCCCGGAGGTGCCTGGCGTATACTTGATTAACTGGTCGAACATAATGTCCCTTCAGGAGCTCCATTGCTTCGGAGTAGGTTGGCACATCCCGGTTGAGGGGAAAAATGTCAGGGCCCACCCGTGAATAGAGGACTTGGAGCTTCTGCGAGTCCGAGGGTTCTTCAGTGGCTGCTCTGAGGTAGCCTTTGAAGCAGGCTAGCCAGTGGTCGAAGGTGGACGTGGCGTTGGTTGCTTGAGGGCTCAGCTGCAGGCAATCAGGTTTGATGAGGAGATCCATCGTTTAAAAATCTTGTTCAATAAATTGATGTACCGTCAATTACCATGAGGCGAGAATGGTGGAACAATCGAAGTTTTATTGAACAAGTTTTTGTGCCTCCTGTAGCTGGAACCAGAATGGCTGCAGCACAGGAGAGCACACACTTTTATACGCCACCTGCTGGGCAGAGCCAGCAGGCAGGGATTTACTATTGTACCTCTAATATACAGGCAGTGCTGTAATCACCCTCCCTTCCAGGACCTCTGACATGACGTGGGAGAGCATTTCAACACAACCCTATCATTGTTCAGTGATACAGGTTCAATACGGTGGCGAGTCCGTGGCGGAGTTCATTTCAAGACTTTGGAAAATCATTGAATATTGTGAGTATAGCGCTGTATTAGCAGATATGCTCCGCGACCATCTGGTCTGTGAATTAAACGACAATGCGACTCAGAAGAAACCTCTGGCCGAAGGCTCCCTCACGTTTCAGCAGGCGCTGCAAATCACCCGTTCCCAAGAGAGCATTTCAAGGGGCATTAAGGATTTACAGGGTATAGAAGTAAATATTTTCAGACGATGCCACCCACATTATTCCTCTATGGCTCAGAAAGAGCGCCTCGGCCATTCTGGCCTTTGTCCAGGGGCCAGGCATCACGCCGCACATTGTCCCCGGACTCCGCTGATGCCGACTCCACTCCGATCCGCCCCGATCTGTATTCCGGTGCAGGTCAATGGATAATTACTCCAGATGGAGTTGGACACAGGAGCGGCTGTTTCAGTAGTCGCGCAATGCACCTTTGACCTGATGAAGCAGGGAGCGAGCATCTTGTTGTTGACAGACACGTCACTCAACTAGCCATATATACGGATGACTGTTTAAATATAGTGGGGGGTCCACGCTCGCTCTAATGGTCTACAGCAGTCAGTTTCTCAACCTTGCCTTCAGGTTTTGCAGGGCAATGGCACTAGCTTGTTGGGCCGTGATTGGCTGCGCCACTTGAAAATCAATTGCCAATATATCTTGCAAGTGGGGACAGCAGGCTTATTCTCGGTGCTGAGCAAGTTTCCCGATGTTTTCCAGCCATTAAGTGAGCCATGACTACTATCCTGGTGGATTCGGAGGCCCAACCCCGATATTTGTTGACCCGCCTGGTCGCTTGTGCCATCCTCAGGAATATCGAGACCAAGTTTCAATGGTTGGAAAGTTTGGGGATCATCTGACTGGTGTGCTTGCCATCTGGGTTGCAAAGGTTGTCCCGGTGTTGAAAGTGGACCATACGGACTTCCGGTTGCGGCTATGACCAGCTAAGTCGCACATTTGGCAGCTCCTGCGACAAAGGTGTTTAAGGGCCGATTGGAGGGCCCCGACGGTACTGTAAAGACAAATCCCGGTGGGGGAAGGCTCCCTGAGGAGAGTGAGACCAACCTTATGGTCGGTACTCGGAGAGGGGCGACAAAAAAAGCGGCAGCAGCTCCCCAAAAAAAGCGGGGGAAGAGGACCAAAATGGCGGCCGGTGGCGCACTAGAAGATTGGAGAAAATGGGCGGAGGAGCAGCAGGCCGCTCTCCTCCGGTGTTTTACGGAGCTGAAAGTGGAACTCTTAGAGTCCATGAACGCGACGACCACAAGGCTGATGGGGGCCCAGGCGACCCAAGAGGCGTCGATAAGAGAGCTGCAGCAGGAGATGGCGGTGAGGGAGGAGGAAGCCACGGTCCTCGTGGGAAAGGTGGAGGTGCATGAGGCACTCCACCTGAAATGGCAGAGCCGCTTTGAGGAGCTGGACACGCGAATGAGGCGGAAGAACTTGAGGATCCTGGGCCTAGCAGAAGGCCTGGAGGGGCCTGATCTCCCGAAATATGTAGCGGAGATGTTGAGCTCCCTGATGGGAGAGGGGGCCGGTCCATCGCCCCTGGAGCTGGAAGAAGCATATCGGGTCATGGCTAGGCGGCCTAGGGCAAACGAGCCCCCGAGGGCGGTGCTGGTGCGGTTCCAGCGTTTCTGCGATCGGGAGAAAGTGCTGAGGTGGGCCAAGAGGGAGAAAAGCAGCAAATGGGAGAATTCGACGGTGCGGATATATCAGGACTGGAGTGCGGAGGTGGCAAAGCGGCGGGCCCGGTTTAACCGAACGAAGGCGGTGCTGCACGCAAAAAGGATCAAGTTTGGAATGCTGCAGCCAGCGCGCTTGTGGGTCACCTACAAGGACCAGCACCATTACTTTGAGACCCCAGAGGAGGCATGGACTTTTGTTCGGGAGGAAAAGCTGGACCTGAACTAGAACTTGGGAACGCCGGCGGTCGAGGCCGCCCGAGTACCCTTGACTGATCAAGTGGCCCATGTCTTTCTTAGGCCAGGTCGGAACTTGGTTAAAGTTGATGGATCGTTTGGTTTCTTTGAAACTTGTGTTATGGGGGGTTTCTTTGTTCCTTTTTGTGTGTCTCTTCCCGTTGCCAACTTCCCTAAATTATTGTTGTTGTAGGGGGGGCTTTTTTTACTGTTTTTTGATCTGTTCTTTAAGGGTTATGGTTACTGTTGGTTAAGTACATTATTATTGGGTAGTTATTTAGATATTTAGTTATGCAGGCATAGTTATGTATTTATGTATTTATTTGCGATTTGTTATTTATATTGTTATATTGTTAAGTTGGGGAGGCGGGACGGGGGGGGAGCAAGTGGGTTATGCGTGTTTTCTTTTTCTCTTTTTTCTTCCTCTCGTTTTAAGGGGGCTTTGTTATCGGTGTGGATGGGGACGGGGGGGGAATTGAAGATGGCGGGGTAGGGTGTGGCCGGGCGAAAGCGCGGGCTCTCCCCTGTTTCCCGCGCGCGGGACGGAGGAAGGGGGAGGAGAGAAGAGTGGGGTGTGGCCAGCAATGGCGGCTTTTCCCGCGCTGAAGCGGAGTCAGAGAGGGATGGCAAGGGGGGGGGGGAGGCCCCTCCCCCCCCCACATCGGGAGGAGTCGGAGTGTGGCAGGGGCAGCCGGGTCAGCGAAAACCAGCTGACTCTCGGGAGTACGATGGTGGATACACTGCGGCTAGGAGGGGTCCTAGCCGGGGGGGGGGGGGGGGGGGGGGGGGGGGGGGGGGGGGGGGGGGGGGGGAAGGGGGGGTGGGGGGGGGATACCGGGTTGCTGCTGGAAAGGCTGAGGACGGGAAGGGAAGAACGGGAGGAGAGGGGGGGGGGGGCCGTCGCCATGGGGAACGGGTCAGAAGGGGAGGGTCGACCCGGGGCGAACAGGGGACAGAACATGGCTAATAGACGGGGGAAAGGGACGGGTCGCTCCGCGACCCGGTTGATTACTTGGAATGTGAGGGGGCTGAACGGACCGGTCAAGAGATCAAGGGTTTTTTCACACCTAAAGGGACTGCAGGCGGATGTGGCAATGTTGCAGGAGACTCACTTGAGAGTAGTAGACCAGGTGCGTCTGAGAAGGGGGTGGGTGGGACAGGTGTTCCACTCAGGCTTGGACGCAAAGAACCGGGGGGTGGCGATTTTGGTGGGAAAGAGGGTGTCGTTCGTGGCGGCGCAGGTGGTAGCAGATAAGGAGGGTAGGTACGTGATGGTGAAGGGTAGGCTGCAGGGAGAGAATGTGGTGCTGGTAAATGTATATGCCCCGAGTTGGGATGACGCGGGTTTTATGAGGCGCCTATTGGGCCTCATTCCGGGTCTGGAGGCAGGAGGCCTGATCATGGGGGGGGACTTCAACACAGTGCTCGACCCTGGGCTGGACAGATCGAGTTCCAGGACGAATAGGAGGCCGGCAGCGGCGGAGGTACTAAGGGGGTTCATGGAGCAGATGGGGGGGGTAGACCCTTGGAGATTTGGCAGGCCAAGGGCGAGGGAGTATTCTTTTTTCTCCCACGTCCACAGGGTGTACTCCAGAATAGACTTTTTTGTACTGAGCAGGGGGCTGATTTCGAGAGTGCAGGACACGGAGTACTCGGCCATTGCGATTTCGGACCATGCACCACACTGGGTAGAGGTAGAACTGGGGGAAGCACGGGACCAGCGCCCGCTGTGGCGCCTGGATGTGGGGCTGCTGGCGGACGATGAGGTGTGCGGAAGGGTCCGGAAGGGCATTGAGAGATATCTGGGCACGAACGACACGGGCGAGGTGAAGGTGGGGGTAGTCTGGGAGGCCCTGAAAGCAGTGATCAGAGGAGAGCTGATCTCCATAAGGGCACACAGAGAAAGGAAGGAGAGGCAGGAGAGGGAGAGACTGGTGGGGGAACTTATAGAAGTGGACAGGAGATATGCGGAGACATCAGAGGAGGGGCTGTTGAGGGAGCGGCGCAGTTTACAGGCCCAGTTTGACCTACTGACCACTAGGAAGGCGGAGACGCAATGGAGAAGGGCACAGGGTGCGGTCTATGAGTACGGGGAAAAGGCGAGCAGGATGCTAGCACACCAGCTGCGCAAGCGAGATGCAGCCAGAGAGATTGGGGGAGTGAGAGAGAAGGGAGGGAACGTAGTGCAGAAGGGGCAAGAGGTGAATGGGGTCTTCAGGGATTTCTACAGGGAATTGTACCGGTCTGAGCCGCCCAGGAGGAGGGGGGGAATGGAGAACTTCCTCGATAGATTGAGGTTCCCAAAGGTCCAGGAGGAACGGGTGGAGGGGCTGGGGGCGCCGATAGAGCTGCAGGAACTAGTTAAAGGGATAGGCCAGATGCAGGCGGGGAAGGCGCCGGGGCCGGATGGGTTCCCGGTGGAATTTTATAAGAAGTATGTGGACTTGGTGGGTCCAGTGCTGGTGCGAGCCTTCAATGAGGCGCGAGAGGGGGGGGCTCTGCCCCCGACAATGTCACAGGCCCTGATCTCCTTGATCCTGAAGCGGGACAAAGACCCTGTACAGTGCGGGTCCTATAGGCCTATCTCCCTCTTGAATGTAGATGCCAAACTGTTGGCAAAGGTCCTGGCAACCAGAATAGAGGACTGTGTGCCAGGGGTAATCCATGAGGACCAGACGGGTTTCGTAAAGGGACGACAACTTAATACAAATGTCCGGAGGCTGTTGAATGTAATTATGATGCCAGCAGTGGAGGGGGAGGCTGAGATAGTGGTAGCACTGGATGCGGAGAAGGCATTCGATAGGGTGGAGTGGGAATACCTGTGGGAGACGCTGGAACGGTTTGGGTTTGGGGAGGGATTTATCAAGTGGGTGAAGCTGCTGTATTCGGCCCCGATGGCGAGTGTGGTTACAAACGGGAGGAGGTCGGAGTATTTTGGGCTCCATCGAGGTACCAGGCAGGGATGCCCCCTATCCCCCTTACTATTTGCATTAGCGATCGAACCGTTGGCGATGGCACTGAGGGGTTCAGGGGGTTGGAGGGGACTGACAAGGGGAGGGGAGGAGCATCGGGTATCACTCTATGCGGATGATTTGTTGTTGTATGTGGCGGATCCGGAAGGGGGAATGCCGGAGGTAATGGAAATACTAGCGGAGTTTGGGGACTTTTCGGGATATAAATTAAATGTGGGTAAAAGTGAGGTCTTTGTGATACACCCGGGAGATCAGGGGGAGGGAATTGGGCGGCTCCCCTTTAAGAGAGCAGTAAAGAGCTTCAGGTACTTGGGGGTGCAGGTGGCAAGGAACTGGGGGACCCTCCACAAGCTGAACTTTTCAAGGCTGGTGGAGCAGATGGAGGAGGAGTTCAAGAGGTGGGACATGGTACCGCTGTCGCTAGCAGGGAGGGTGCAGTCAGTCAAAATGACGGTCCTCCCGAGGTTCTTGTTTCTGTTCCAGTGCTTGCCCATCTTCCTCCCCAGGGCCTTCTTCAAGAAGGTAACTAGCAGTATTATGGGCTATGTGTGGGCGCATGGCACCCCTAGAGTGAGAAGGATTTTCTTGGAACGGAGTAGGGACAGTGGAGGATTAGCGCTACCCAATCTTTCCGGATACTACTGGGCGGCGAACGCATCGATGGTGCGCAAGTGGGTGATGGAGGGGGAGGGGGCAGCTTGGAAACGTATGGAGAGGGCGTCCTGCGGCAATACAAGCCTGGGGGCGCTAGTAACGGCACCATGGCCGCTCCCCCCCACAAGGTATACCACGAGTCCGGTAGTGGCGGCCACCCTTAAAATCTGGGGGCAGTGGAGGCGACACAGGGGGGAAGTGGGGGGTCTGATGGCGGCGCCACTGAGAGGGAACCACAGATTTGTCCCGGGGAACACTGGCGGGGGATTCCAGAGCTGGCACAGGGCGGGCATCAGGCAACTGAGGGACATGTTCATAGAGGGGAGGTTTGCGAGCCTGGGAGAGCTGGAGGAGAAATTTGAGCTCCCCCCGGGGAACACGTTTAGATACCTGCAGGTGAAGGCATTTGCCAGACGACAGGTGGAAGGATTCCCCTTGCTTCCCGATGGAGGGGCGAGTGATAGGGTGCTGTCAGGGGCCTGGGTCGGAGAAGGGAAGGTCTCGGACATCTACAAAATAATGCAGGAGGTGGAGGAGGTACCGATAGAGGAGCTGAAAGACAAGTGGGAAGCGGAGCTGGGTGAGCAGATAGAAGATGGGACATGGGCGGACGCCCTAGAGAGGGTCAATTCATCGTCGTCGTGCGCAAGGTTGGGCCTCATCCAATTTAAGGTGCTGCACAGAGCCCATATGACGGGGACTAGGATGAGTCGGTTCTTCGGGGGGGAGGACAGGTGTGTTAGGTGTTCGGGAAGCCCTGCGAACCATGTACATATGTTCTGGATGTGTCCGGCACTGGAAGAGTTCTGGGAGGGGGTGGCGGGGACGGTATCGAGAGTGGTGGGAACCAGGGTCAAACCAGGGTGGGGGCTAGCGATTTTTGGGGTTGGGGTGGAGCCAGGAGTACAGGAGGCAAGGGAGGCCGGAATATTGGCCTTTGCGTCCTTGGTAGCTCGGAGAAGGATCTTGATTCAGTGGAAGGACACAAGGCCACCAAGCGTTAACACCTGGTTAAACGACATGGCAAGCTTCATCCAATTGGAAAGAATCAAATTCGCCCTGAGAGGGTCGGTACAGGGGTTCTTCCGGCGGTGGCAGCCCTTCCTTGACTTTCTGGATCAGAGATAGGAACCGGAGGCCGGAACAGCAGCAACCCGGGGAGAAAGGGGGGGGGGAAGGGAGGGGGGGGGGATAGCAACGAAGGGAGCACGTCAGCGGGGGGTCGCGGGCAATGACTGCCCGAGGCCATCGGCAGAAAGGGAAAAACGGTTTGGTTGCTAGACTGATAGCGCAGGGGGGGGGGGGGGAGGGAGGGTGGGGGGGGGTGCGCGCGGGGGAGGGCGGGGGGGAGGTTTTTCCAGGGGGGACTTGTGGTGTTATAATTTAAAATGTAATAGGGGTAAATGTTTGTATCGAAAAATTTCAATAAAAATTATTTTAAAAAAAAGAAAGTGGACCATACGGTTGCCGATTACAAGTTAACAGTGAACACGGCTTCCCGGTTAGACCATTACCCACTGCCCAGGATAGAGGATAAGTTATAGACAATAAAGATGGCCCCCACACCATGTGATACCACAAAGCTCCATTCCTTTTTGGGGCTGATTAACTACTAGGGGTGTTTCATTCTGAACTTGGCTACTTACTTGCCCCCCTCCATTTTCTTTTGAAGAAGCGCCGGCCCAGGGTTGAGGTGAGGCCCAGGCGATGGACTTTAAGATGATAAAGCTACAATTATCCTCTTCGGTGGTGCTGACTCATTTTGACTTGACGAAGCCTTGCGGAATACGGACTGTTCCATAGGATAGGTGGCAGCCGTGACCGTCCAATCGCATTTGCCTCCCAGATGCTGATGGCAGCCCAACAGAACTACGCTCAAATTGAAAAAGAAGGCCTGGCAGTCGGTTTTGGCATCAAACGTTTCCACCAGTTTACGGTCGCCATTTTGTCATTATAGCTGACCATAAGCCACTGCTCAGCCTCTTTCACAAAGACAAAGCAGTCCCGCCGATAGCGTCCATGCGGATCCAGTGCTGAGCTTTACTGTTAGCCGCATATGAGCACTCTTTCAAGCACCGCCCCAAGGACACAAATTGCGAATGCGGATGCATTGAGTCATCTACCCCTGTCATTATGGCAGCAGACCCGCCCATGGTGGGCAAAGTGATCACGGTCATTAAATTCATGGATCCTTTGCCTGTGACTGCCTCCTGTGTCCGTGATTGGGAACATGCCGACCCTGTGCCGGCTAAGGTGCGCCATCAGGTGTTTTACAACAAGCAAAGGCAACAGCTACCAGAGGAGTTGAACGCATTCTCCTCCAAGTTGTCGGAACTGACCGTAGAGAATGGTATCCTCCAGTGGGGCACAAGGGTCGCCATCTCTAAATAAGAGCAGGCATTGGTTTAGAAGGACCTTTATGCGGGGCATTCTGGAGTATCCAAGATGAAGATGCTGGCCAGAAGCTACATTAGGTAGCCACGTTTGGACGCAGATATCGAGGCAGTGGCCCTACACTTCCCGCTTGTCAGGAGGACCAAACACTCCCCACGGCAGTGCCCCTACATTCCTGAGAGTGGCCAGGTGCTCTTAGACTCATATCCATGCGGATTTCGACAGTCCTTTTTAGGGGTCGATGTTTCTGATCCTGGTGCACTCCCACTCAAAGAGTTGGAAATCCAAAGGATAGCGTCCATCATGTCCCGGCCGACCATCGAATGTCTGTGTACTTTGCCCAACTCGATGTCGACCTCTTCGATTCGCACCTGATGATGACTGGCTGGCTCTCTGACGTTGTCGTCCATCAATCGGGCCCTGTGTCTTACCAGGTTCATCTTCAGGGACAGGTTAGGCGGCGGCACTTGGACCATATTTGCTCACGGCGGTTTGTCCTACGAGGGGTACCTGAAAGAGGTCTGCCCCAGATCCGCCGATGCTGCTGCTGATACGGTTTCCTGCGGTTCCTCCATTTTCTCACAATGCCGACATGCCAGAGGTCATGTCCCAGGACTCCGACATGGAGATGCAGATGTCAGGAGTCTCACATGCTGATGTTGTGCCTCACCTTGGCCCTGTACCTCTGCTCCAGCTGCCCGTACCAGCCTCCCCAGACAGGCGCCGGAATGTGGCGACTAGGGGCTTTTCACAGTAACTTCATTGAAGCCTACTCGTGACAATAAGCGATTCTCATTTCTGTTCCAGCTGCCTCATCTGGGCCCTGCACCTCTGTTCCAGCTGCCTTAATGGGCCCTGTACCTCTGTTCCAGCTGCCTTAATGGACCCTGTACCTCTGTTCCAGCTGCCTCATCTGGGCCCTGTACCTCTGCTCCAGCTGCCTCATCTGGGCCCTGCACCTCTGCTCCAGCTGCCTCATCTGGGCCCTGCACCTCTGTTCCAGCTGCCTTAATGGGCCCTGTACCTCTGTTCCAGCTGCCTCATCTGGGCCCTGTACCTCTGTTCCAGCTGCCTCATCTGGGCCCTGTACCTCTGCTCCAGCTGCCTCATCTGGGCCCTGTACCTCTGCTCCAGCTGCCTCATCTGGGCCCTGTATCTCTGCTCCAGCTGCCTCATCTGGGCCCTGTATCTCTGCTCCAGCTGCCTCATCTGGGCCCTGCACCTCTGCTCCAGCTGCCTCATCTGGGCCCTGTACCTCTGCTCCAGCTGCCTTAATGGACACTGCACCTCTGTTCCAGCTGCCTCACCTGGACCCTGCACCTCTGTTCCAGCTGCCTCACCTGGGCCCTGTACCTCTGCTCCAGCTGCCTCACCTGGGCCCTGCACCTTTGTTCCAGCTGCCTTAATGGGCCCTGTACCTCTGTTCCAGCTGGCTGATTGTCCACCCAGACGTTTCTGCTGTAAACATCTTTCACTGGCGAGATACATGCCAACTGATCCTGCTCAGCCACTCAACGGCGACCTGCTGGAGCCAAAATGCCTTCATCATCCAGTTGCTGTGAGTGCTGCACAGGTTCCTTACTCTTCTTCTTCTCCCTCAATTTTTGCAACTTTTTCGTCTTCCCCCCATCATTGTTCTTTGAGACGGTCTTTGGGCTTTGGGGGGGGGGGGGGGGGAGGAATTTAACAACCATCATGACACATACGGTGTGGGGATGATTGTTATCCCCGTGCTCCTCGAGGAGTATGAGATGATCCTGCTGAGGTTGGGGTAACTTACCCGTACTTGTAAAAAAGGTTTTCCAGTGTGGAACCGACCGACAGAGAGAGAGGACCCGGTGAGGTTTAACTGGGGCTCATGCATGTACTTATTGTTTAAATAAATGCCTCTTACTTTTACTCACTGTGGACTCCCCTGCCTTACTAAAACCAACCTCCCCTCCCCCATCCCCGCACCTCCCCCCCCCCCCCCCCCCCCCCCCCCCCCCCAAACTCTGCGCGGCATTCCTCGAGGTCCTTCCTTCCAGTTTCTGCAGGGTAGGGATACTGGAGCCAACAGTTCCCATGGTGGCTATCGGCAGCTGTGGGGTTGGAAAGCGGTTTCAGTGGGATCATGAGGAGGCGAGGCCAGTGCTCTGGGTGAAGCACAAAGGCAGAAAGGGGCATTCTGGCTCAGAACCGTTCAGATTAGGGGGTGAGCTCTCAACATGTTTAAATTGTTCGTAACCTCAAAATAACATTTTTTAACCTAAAGTATTTATTGCCAGTGGGAAAAAAAGTCATTGAGCTGGAACCTTGATGCAGTCCATGCGCTGTTTGCCATGCAATAAATGCTTTCCAATGACTGCTCAGGTATTACTCTCCTCTGACCACTTTGGAAATAAGTGAATCAATTCGAAGGGAGGTCATGCAGGTGATGTTGAAGTGAGTTCATGAGAAGTACCCATGATGACTCCATATTCAATCAATTTATTGCTGGTAGAATGACTGGAACTTTGACAGCATAAACGTGAGGTGAACGAGATAATAACAATGTTTCTCTCTCTTGTAGATAATATGACAACAGAAGAGAATTAAAGTAGAAAGAAACTACTTTCATATTCTGGCTTCTTAATAAACTAAAGAAAAACTAAATGCCCACAGCAGCTGGTATCTTTGATGGCCTTTGAAGATTTCAGCCAGTTATTAATGCAAAGCACAAATTAAAGTATAAAGGAAAGAAGGCAGCAGACAGAAGGTATATTTGAGAGCTGAGAGAAATCTCTGAAAGAA
Organism: Scyliorhinus canicula; assembly: GCF_902713615.1. Taxonomy (NCBI): domain Eukaryota; kingdom Metazoa; phylum Chordata; class Chondrichthyes; order Carcharhiniformes; family Scyliorhinidae; genus Scyliorhinus; species Scyliorhinus canicula. Next base: position 82,093,239 of record NC_052159.1, on the reverse strand, counting down.
ATGTTTTGACAGCTCTGACCTTCGATGCAATCTAAAGTATAGTCACACAAGTTTGACTGTGCAGTTGTTCCAGCTTAAAGCTCAGCTTAATATTTGATCCAGCACAGCTAAAAACCAGGAAGAAAATGTAATATAAATGGGGAATCCGTCTTATTTTATCTTTGTTTGCAGCAGCTCAACTTTACCGGAGTAGAATGGATTACTCGGTTAAGTAGTCACTTAGATTTCAAAATAAGCCAGTTTATCTCTATAAAATCAGCTTCACTACACTTACCCTGGTAAAAAACCGTCCTATCATAACATCATAACTATCATATTATTACTTTCTGGTTTATTTCTGTCAAGTAAATTATCTTTGGAATATGTTTTCAATTTACAATAAAATAAACAACCAAAGTTTCTTGAAATGAGATCTCTTATTTACCACAGCACATACGTGAACTGAACATTTTTCATCAAATGAGTTTCCACCCATCTACAGAACAAAATAGTCTTCTTAATGAATGACAAATTAACCCAGAACACACCCTGATCGCTGAAATTGTCTGAAAAATCAGCTTGGTTTTCCCTCCTGTGCTGATTCAATGAGCGGATTTAATGCCCTCTCCTCAGGCGAGTTTAGTGGTGACGGCTTTTAATCGGGCAGAGTAGCAACAGGTGGGGATCCTGCCACCTTACCATCTCTGACCCAATTAAGTCCAGTGTTGGATGGCTTGTAGACAGTCTCCCTGCCCCACTGCCATTTGAGGCCCTTAGGTAGGCAGTTAATGCTCAGCTGTTAATGCTGAGTTTTGGCAAAGAATCCTCCAGACTTGAAACGTTAGCTCCCCTTAATCTCAATACATGTAGTTAAACCTGCTGAGATTGTTCAGTATTTTCTGTTTTGGTTTCAGATTCCAGCATCCGCAGTAATTTGCTTTTATCTTAAGTTAATGCTCATAAATGGGCTTCATTTGGCGGCTGCTGATACTAGCCGGGTGATGGGCGAGTGACTTGACACGCAGGAATTCTGAAAAGCAGTCCCTGTCTGAGTTATTTGTGAACTTCCAGGGGTGACCCTTGTTCAAAGGCACTCAGTGCATGATTGAGGGGCCCAGCATCAGAAGGGGTGGATGATATGATGATATGCTAATAACCCCCCCCCCCCCCACCACCTCCCTGTCCTTCATGCTCAGCACTCTCTCCACCTCCCGTGCCATATGAGGAGAGATTGAATAAACTGGGATTGTTCTCTCTCGAGACACGCAGGCTGAGGGGCGACCCGATAGAAGTTTATAAAATTATCAGGGGTATAGATAGGATGAACAGTTGAAGGATTTTTCCCAAGGAAGAATTAAAAATTACAAGGGGGCACAAGTTCAAGGTGAGGGGGGATAGGTTCAGTGGAGATGGGGAGCTGCGTGGTGAAACGCAAAGGCAAATTGCTGTTGTTGAATGAGGTTTTGGGTTGCTGGACAACTGGGAAAGATTGGGGGAGGGGGGGTGGTTGGGTTTGGGAGGTAGTAGTAACCAAAAGAGAGATAACGGCGATCAGGCTATAATGGTGATGATCAGTGGGGTTAATTTGTTGGTGAATGAGGGTTGAGGTGAAGGAATTGGTGTTTGACAGCAGGCTGCCTTCTTCGATTATGGGATCAGGAACTTCACTCGCCTCCACATTAAGGTAGGTATATTTTCAAAACGTACCTTGTTGGTTCCTAATGGTGGCATTATGGCACAGTGGTTAGCACTACTGCCTCACAGCGCCACAATACATGTTCAATTCCGGTCTTGGGTGACTGCCTGTGTGGAATTTGCACTTTCTCCCTTTGTCTGCGTGGGTTTCCTCCGGGTGCTCAGTTCCCTTCGACAGTCCAAAGATGTGCAGGTTAGGTTAGAATAAATTGCCCCTTCATGTCCAGGGATGTGTACGTTCGATGGGGTTGCGGTGTTACAGGGCTAGGGCAAGGGAGTCGGGTAGGGGTGCTCTTTCAGAGGGTCTGTGCAGACTCGATGGGCCGAATAGCCTCCTTCTGCACTGTAAGGATTCTATGGTTACAGCCTGAATCAGTTTTTGCAGTGGATGTTTCCGAAAAGCCTTATTTGCATATATAAAGGGCCTAACATATGCTTCAAGCATGCGTTTTGCACGTGTACTTTTTGGCCTTTATCAATATGGCAGACACTAAACTCTCAGTCTTAGGGAGCTTACTTTCCTGCTCGCTAACGTGGAGGTTTTGGGCATTTTAGTACCCACACACTGGATGCTGCACAGTCAGAATTCTAGCCCATTACTCACAATGCTAATGGATTTCCTCCTTCTATGGTTTTGGACCAGTCAATGCCTTCATGTTCATTCTCCTTCCCCAACATATGCATTCAAGGGAGTCTTGCTGAGACGCCATGCTACTGGGTGAACATATGAAATAGGAGGAGTAGGCCATTTGGCACCTCATGTTTGCTCCGCTATTCAATAAGGTCATGGCTGATCTGATTGTGGCTTTAACTTCTCTTTCCTGCTGTCCTCTTAAACCCTAAACCCTTGACTCCCTTGAATATATCCAATGACCCAGCCTCCATTGTTAGTTGGGAAAAATAATTCCAAACTCCAATGACCCTCTCTGTCTTAAATGCGTCTTAAACTGTGCCTCCTAGTTCGAGATTCTTCCACAAGAGGAAACATCCTCTCGGCATCAAACCCCCTTAAAGGCTTAAACACCAATCTCTGTCGGCCTGTAGGTCTCCTCAGGAGGTCCCCAGCATCACAGATGCCAGTCTTCGATTCACCCCAGGTGATATCAAGAAATGGCTGAAGGCACTGGATACAGCAAAGGCAATGGGCCCTGACAATACAGCTACAACACTGGCATCTGCTCGGCAATGTGCAAAATTGCCCAGGTGTGTCACAAAGCAGCAGAAATCCAATCCAGCCAATTACTGCCCTATCAGTCTACTCTCAATCATCAGTAAAGTGAGGGAAGGGGTCCTCAACAACGTTAACAAGCAGCACTTGGCAATAATCTGCTCACTGACACTAAGTTTGGGTTCCGCCAAGGTCACTCAGCTCCTGTCCTCAGGACAGCTTTGGTTCAAAAATGGACAAAAGAGCTGAACTCCAGGTGTGAGGTGAGAGTGAGGTGAGTGCCCTTGCTATCAAGTCAACATTTGATCAAGTATGGCATCAAGGAGCCTGAGGAAAGCTGGAGTCAATGAGAATCGGGGGGGGGGGGGGGGGGGGGCGAAACTCTGCACTGGGTGGAGTCATACCTGGCACAAAGCAAGATGGTTGTGGTGGTTGGAGGTCAGTTATCCCAGTCCTGAGACATCACTGCAGGAGTTCCTCAGGGCAGCGTCCTAGGCCCAACATCTTCAGCTGCTTCATCAACAGGATTGCATGCTTTTTTATTTAATAAATGTGTTTACTTAAAACTTAAATCGTCTCCTTTAATATTCTGTGTCAAAGATTCATGAACCTGACTCCTGTTCCTTTATAATGGGGAATATTTACTGAGGAGTTTCATCCAGACCTTTATAATATCTGGAATAATTACAATCAAGCTTAAACTCATTTTATAGCCCTTTAAGGAATTAGGTAATAATCTTGTCTAGTTTCACTCCTTTAGCTGAAAGTTCAAATCGACTCAGAGAACCCATTAACCTGCCTTTGAGTCTGGCTCCCTCTAGCAGAAATTGAGGGGAACTGCTATTAGATCTCAAAAATCTTGAGGTAATAGTTTAAGATTGTATTGCACCACACATCATTCACCCATCAGCATGTTCTAACAATCAAAACTCAGGCCTAATGTTCAGGTATCCCACCTCACCTTCACACACCTTTCCAATGCTGCCAATGTTACCCCCATCCCTCGCTGCCTTCACAATCCTCCAGCCTCAAACTCCCTCACGGACACTCTTCGTTCTCTCTTGCAGTGACAAGCTGGCCCATAACAAAAAAGGGCAGACCAGAACTGGAGGAGGACAGGCAAACCTGAATCACTTGTGGAGGAGATGGTTCTCCACATCATGAGAACGGCTGTAACTGAGTCCATTGCATCAAAAGAACTTTCAGGATGACAATATGTTACAGCCTTATTCCCCTGTCAAATCCCACCTAACCCTTGTGATGATATGAGGTTTGCCAATGAGTCTGCAAAATGCCTCAAACCATTTGTGATGCAACCACCAGAAGAAGCACAAAACATCTGAAGAACATATGGAACCAACACAACGAGAGGATGGTATGACAACACATAGAATCATAGAATCATAGCATTTACAGTGCAGGAGGCCATTCGGCCCATCGAGTCTGCACCCACCCTTGGAAAGAGCACCCTACATGAACAACATCAAATGCAAACAAGAAATATTAAAGAACATGAAGAAACAATGCCAGTTCAGCGCACACCGAGAAGATCCACAAGAATAAGGTGCAAGCCAGAAAGATTGAACTTGTAACAGACTGTAAAGTAAAACAAAAGATATCTGAAAATGTATATAGTTATGCATATCACAATGAAATGTAAAAAGTAATTTAATGCTTGTAAATAATTTTCTTTTACAAAGAAGGGGGATGTGATGATATGCATAAGGTCAGTTTGGACATAATATTATGCATGATCTCCGACAACTCGGTGGTATTGTAAAGCCATCACATGACCCTGTGATCGGGGAGTTGGGAGTTGGTTGTGCTGGGAGATAGATGTATTTGCAGTAGTTCAGTTGTTCTACAATAAATTATCTTAAACTACATGTTCTGCAGGTCATCATTTAATTTGGCCAGTCTACAGAACATGACAACATGAGAACATGACAACCCTCATCCTGTTATCTGGCATGATTTACAAGCTGCAGTCTTGGACCATTGATTTCCACTCCAACATCTTCCATCACCCTGACCCTCACCTTCTGCATTGTTACTTTCAGATATCCATGAACAGCTGTTTGATCCTTAGCTGCATCTTCTGGAAGGGTGAGAGATGCTACAGATCTCTAAGGAAGAAACACCATCACTTACTCTGTCAATCACAGTCGCCAGCCCAGATACAGGTACGTCATGTGCCTTAGAGGCTATATAGGAAGAGAGTCGGAACCTGCACATGGTGAGCACGGATGAATAGGCTGCAACAAGGCGGGGGGCAAAGAATAGCCAACTACCTGGAGGATGAGGTCACAGATACGTTCTGCTGCAGAGGATGCAGATGAGAATTTTGACGGGGCAGCATCCACAACACCTGAGTTCTGCTGTGGAAATTCAAGACTGTGGTCCGGAAATCCATGCTTTGTGGCATGCCGGCTGAGATTTTTACCATCACGGTGCTCAAAGTGACATTCGGGCTCTTGTAGCAGTCCAGCAATCTGTCTCCAACTGCTTCATGTCTATAACTTCTGCAGTGTCCTTGCTGTTGTCTGGCAACCAGTGAGCCCAGAAGGGGCTGCCCATGCTAACGTGGAACAGACCATAACCAGGGCTTCAAGGACCAGAGTTTCTCAAGGTTATCCTGCAAGGCTATCTGCTGTCCCCTGCAGTAAGCCAACAGCCTTCCATCAGGTATTCTGGGGCAGCAATGGGGAGTAGCATTAGAACACAAAATACACCAATGAGACCATTTGTGAGGGAATTAACAAGGATAAATAGTTCTGCTTTAAAAGTAATATTGGATGTGTTGTCCGATAAAGTTATTACGGAAAACATTTTGCAGTTTTTATTTTAGAACTTCAAGGTCACTGCAGGAGTTCCTCAGGAGAGTGTCCTGGGCCATCTTTAGCTACTTCATCAGTGGGGTGGCACAGTGGTTAGCACTGCTGCCTCACAGCACCAGAGACCCGGGTTTGATTCCAACCTTGGGTGATTGTCTGTATGGAGTTTGCACATTCTTCCTGTGTCTGCGTGGGCTTCCTCCGGGTGCTCTGGTTTCCTCCCACTGTCCAAAGATGTGCAGGTTAGGTGGATTGGCCATGTAAAATTGCCCTTAAGTGGGGTTACGGGGATATGATTGGGGGTTGGGCTTGGATGGGGTGCTCCTTCGGAGGGTTGCTGCAGACTCCATGGGTCAAATGGCCTCCTTCTGCCCTGTTCAGATTCTATGATATTCTATGACCTTCCCTCCATCATAAGATGAGAAGTGGGGATGACTGCAGAATGTTTTGTATCATTTGTGACTCCTCAGACACTGAAGCAATCCATGTCCAAATGCAGTAAGGCCTGGACAATATCCAGTCTTGGACTGACAAGTGACAAATAATATTTGCCCTACACAAGTGCCAGGCAATGGCCATTCCAACAAGAGAGATTCTGACCATCACCCCCTTACACCCAATGGCATTACCATCATTGAATCCCCTACTATCAGCATCCTGGTGATTACCATTGACAAGAAACTGCACTAGGCTAGCCATATAAATAATGTGGCTCCAAGGGTAAGTCAGAGGCCTCCCAACGCATGTCCACCATTTCCAATACTCTCCATTTGCCTACATGAGTGCAGCTGAAGAAGCTAAACATCATCCAGGACAAAGCAGCCCGCTTGTTTGCTATCCTTCTTGCACAAATGGCAGCAGTGTGTACTATCTACAAGAGGCAGAGCAGAATTCACCAAGACACCTGAAGCAGAACTTGCAAACCTATGATCTCTACCATTCAGAATGGCAAGGGAAGCAGATATATGGGAAGCCCACCACCTGGGGCACAGCTAGCATGGTGGCACCGCCCAAGGCCTCCAACCATCCTTCCTCCCTCCAATTCCCCTTCCCCCCCAACAAACCGAACCATCTCTCCCTCGTGAGTAACAAAAAACACACTCACCATTGCTCCCCTGAACAAAACCTGCCCGCAAAATCCAACCACCAAACACTTTAAAGGGCACACAAAATTCCTCCAAGGTTCAGTGTCCTCACACACCTCCCAGTTCATTGAACCTCATAAATTCCATCACCCCCTCTGGTATTTCAAAATAAAACTCTCACTTTTGGAAAGTCACCCACAGACGGGCAAACTTCATCCTCTTTTTGAAGAGGGCAGCCGTAATCTGATTCAACCCGGCCCTCCTCTTCGCCAGCTCCGCACCCAAGTCCTGGTACACTCATTCCCTTCCCAGGTATATTTCCTGGTCTGCCTAACCCATCAAAGGATCTTCTCCATGTCCAGAAAGTGCAACCGCACCACCATCACTGTCGGCGGCTGACTGTCTGCAGCCTCCTCCTCAGCGCCCTGTGCACCGGTCCACCTCCAGGGGCCGATCAAAGGCCCCTCCTCCATCAAATTCTCCAGCATCTATGCCACATACACCGCAGCCTCCGCACCATCAATGCCATCAGTCATCCCGACAATCCTTAGGTTTTTGTCTTCTGGAGCGATTCTCCAAATCTTCCAACTTCTCCCTCAGCTTTTTCTGGCTCTCCCACATCATTCCCATCTCAGCCACCAACGTGGCCAACTGCTTTGCATACTTTCCCACCGCCTCCTCCACTTTCTGGATCGCTAGGCCCTGGGACTCCAGTCTCTGCTCCACTCCTCGATCCCAGATTTCAGTTTGGCCAGCTCTTCCAAGGTCTCTTTCCTCTACTGCCGAAACGCATCATTCAGGAGCTCCACCAACTGCTCCGTCAATCAGTGGTCGGGCAGCATAGCCCCCTTGCCGTCTGCCATCTTTCCCTGTGGAACACTGTAGCCATCTCAGATGGTCACCTGCAAAGGACCATGGGAATTATGGCCAAGCCAGGACTCAGACAGACTCAGATCTTGTGTGTGTATTTGCAAACCAGATAGCTGGACACGATCAAACCCCCCCCCCCCCCCCTCGTTTGCATTCTAATGGCCCATTTCCCCAGAACAAAAGAACTGTACTCAGGTAACCGATACAGATACAGACTAATTGGCGCCACTCCCTTTGCTAAGAAAGCCCAAACAGCCAAGGTCAATGACCACTAAGGACACACCCAGCCATCAAGGCACCCACCCCTTTATTGGCCAAAATCGAAGGCAGTGATCGAAGCCTGTCGAATTATTGGGTCCAAGTTAAGGACTGCTCCAAAGAGCACAAAATCCCATAGAGATAAGAAAAGACACAGCCATGTGCTCGGTCTCTCTTGGATCCGGCCTATGCCAACCCAAGTGCAGCATAACGACCAGGCAGACAAGTTCAAGACCAACGATCGCTACCAGATGGATGAGCCCAGCAGGAACAGAGCCACTTCTTCCCCCCAGCCATGCAAGATCCGGACAAAGGCCTTGTCCATCTGCACATAGCCAGCTGCCCTGAAGTTAAGTATAGGTTATTGTAGTTGTTAGGTGTAGTTTAACTTGGAGTGTTTTGTGTTGCATGTCGAAGTAATCCTTGTGTGTAAATAAACCATCTTTGGACTCGAACTTACTAACTGGTTGTGTGGTCCTTTGATCGATATCCTGTAAAGCCTTGTGGTGATATCATTTGATACCTGGCGACTCTAAAGAGCATCATTATAATTGGCAACATTATTGGTGACGTTTGTGGGATAGTATTCCATTAAAAAGAGCAACAACACCATGAAAACTGTCCTGCTCCAACAGCACTTCCTTTCCCATGGCGTTCCTCGTCCGCTGATCCATGTACCAGCCACACCAGAGGAGTATTACCTTCCCCAGGCACTCCTATATCTTTTACCCTCAAATACTTTGCCCTTCGGATGGGGAAAAGAGCAAAACATTCTGCCTTGAGCGTGAGTCAGCAAATGTGCGACCACTCACTCCATAGCTGCCACCGGAAGTCTACAACCAGCTCTTTTAAAATAATCCTGCAAATGTTTCCTTTTCATGTGTATATCCACCAAAAGTTGCAAGTCAATCTGCTTCCATCATCCTTTCAGGCAATCCATTGCAGATTATAATAACTTGCTGGGAACATGACTTGCAAGAATACAGCAACTTTTCTATCCTCAGGGTATCACAGCAGGCAGTCCATTCCACACCCTAACCACTCTCTGAGTAAAGAACCTACCTCGGACATCCCTCCTGTATCTCCCACCCTGAACCTTATAGTTATGCCCCCTTGTAACAGCTACATCCACCCGAGGACATAGTCTCTGAACGTCCACTCTATCTATCCCCCTCATCATCTTATAAACCTCTATTAAGTCGCCTCTCATCCTCCTCCGCTCCAAAGAGAAAAGCCCTAGCTCCCTCAACCTTTCCTCATAAGACCTATCCTGAAAACCAGGCAGCATCCTGGTAAATCTCCTTTGCATCCTTTCCAATGCTTCCACATCCTTCCTATAGTGAGGTGACCAGAACTGCACACTGTGATAGTGGAGTCAGACACTTTAGGAACTTTCAAGCAGTTATTGGATAGGCACATGGAGCACACCAGAATGACAGGGAGTGGGATAGCTTGATCTTGGTTTCGGACAATGCTCGGCACAACATCAAGGGCCGAAGGGCCTGTTCTGTGCTGTACTGTTCTATGTTCTAAATCCCAAGGCACTTTACAGCCCTTATAGTGATTTTAGAGTGTAGTGACTGTTGTGATGGAGGAAATGTGCAGCCAGTTTTCACACAGCAAGCTCCCACAGACAGCAAGTGAAAATGACCGACTAGCCTGTTTCATTGCTGTTGATTGAACATTGATCAGAACATCAGGCACAGCTCCACTTCTCATCTTCAGAATAGACCATGGGGTCTTTTACTCCCATCTGAGAGGGCCGGCTAAGCCTTGGTTTGACACCTGATCCAAATGGTAACGGCCGGAATTCTCTGGTCGTCGTGATTCAGTTTTCCCACTGGAAGGGCATCTCTGCCAGTGGGTTTCTCCTCGGCATGGGATGATTACAATGGGAAATTCCGTTGATAAGCTGCGGGAAGATAGAATCCCGCCACCAGCGAAGGACACGCCACCGAGAAACACCTTGCTGAGGGATCCGCGAATCTCCAACAGTGCAGCACTTCCTCAGTACTGCACTGGAGAGTGTTTTGTTCTCAGGTTTCTGACGTGAGATGACCGTCTGGCTCTAAGGTTACCAACTGAACCATGGTTGAGAGTCTGACTCCTTTGATAATCAGAAATCTCTGTTCTCTGGTTATCGATCACCCTGCCAGTGGAAGCAGTTTCCTCTTACATACTCACTTAAAGCCCCTTAAAATTTTGAACACCTCTGTTCAATATTCTCTTAACCTTTTCTGCTCCAAGGAGAACAACCCTTGCCTCTCTTGTTGCCTCACTGTAGCCCCTCATTCTGGGTGCAAAGAGAATGCACATTCTGTAATTGTCACACTTAACTTCTATAACAGTTGCTCATCCCACTTTATTGATTGACTATGGTCAGCACTGATAATACATTATGTGCAACCATGATATCTTCCTACCTTCAGGCATATTGGAAAGATTTGCAGGTTGATAATGAACCTTCTTGGCCACATTATGAACACACCTTTTGCAGGTATCAAGTCCTGAAGTGGGACTCGGACCTGAGCGTCTGGCCCAGAGGTAGGTTCACTATCCACTGTGCCACAAAATCTCCCTGTAACATGATGTAAGACTCCTGTCACAAAAAAGCATATCTCCAGACTCACTGTGAGTAATGCTGTACACGATTCATTAGGATTAATGACTTACAAAATAAAAGCAGATCTGTGCAATCAGCAACACCATTCCTCACCCAATGAAAAATATCTGAATACACACCACAATTTATTTTTTAAAGCATTATAAAGCCACAGGTTAAATATTGATCTAAAATCATCCCTTGCAAACACAGACACATATATAAATACAAAGCCATATTCCAGTGTTCTTGAGCAACAGTCATCCCCAGTAATCACTGGCAAATAACCTCCTCACACGTTGTTAAATACTGTTAAATCCCAAACACATACTTCTTGCTGATATTAACAAAATCCATTTGGAGTAAGATTTGTAATGAAGTGTTTTCACACAGTTGGCTGGCTGAGACAGCCGAACAGCTGTTTCAAAACTCATATTATTCGTGTAACTTTTTCACAATATCATGTGATTTTTTTAAGAAAAGAATAATATTTAAATTTCCTGCATAGTCAATGCATTCTGGTACCAATTAAGAACATTACACTGGAAGGTTTCCAAATATTTACCCCTGCTTCAAATATGTATCCAATTTTCCTTTAAAGGTTGCATGATTTCCCTCTGTGGAAATGATTTCTGTGCTTCAACAGCCATCTGTCACGCGACATTTCTCCGAACCGCCCTTGTCTCTCACTTGTGAATAATTATAAAAAGATGACTCCTTGTTATTGATGGCCAAACCTGTGAAAATAGTTTTCTCTCTTCATACCGTCAAATTCTTCAGAATTTTAAGATACACTAATAAATCTTTCCTAGCTTTTACTGTTTGAGTAGAAATAGTTCCAGGATTACAAGTCACTCTCTGTAAATACAGTTTCTGAACCCAGGCATGAACTTCTGAATTAAAACCGCTTGCTCTCAATGGATTTAATTTCCTCTTTATAATAGGGCACTCATAACTGCATAATTGATACACACTGATCGAGGAAGAAATCCTGCTGCAATCCTTAATTCCGCACATACGCGATCTTTATTCCAGTCCATCACCTAATATCATTGTCCCATTTTTTCAAAAACCTAACCGCACTATTTGCAGAGCTCCAACTCTATCTCAATTTGACAACCCTGGTTGTCCTTGTAGTCTAATGCAGCTATTCCTAGCTCTCCTGAAAATGGTCTAATAATAAATATGAATTTCCAAATCCCATCCAAATATAAACTACTTTGCCATTATAAATACTACATGATATTCATTCATGGTCACTAATGGGGCGGCACGGTGGCACAGTGCTTAGCACTGCTGCCTCACGGCGCTGAGTCCCAGGTTCGATCCCGGCCCTGGGTCACTGTCCGTGTGGAGTTTGCACATTCTCCCCGTGTCTGCACCCCCACAACCCAAAGATGGGTGAATTGACCATGCTAAATTGCCCCTTAATTGGGAAAAAAAGAATTGGGTACTGTAAATGTTTTTTAAAGTTCATAGTCGTTGATGATTCAAATATTCTCATTTTATTTTCAACATAGTTTGAATTCACACCCATATCATCAAATCCTTACACCAAATTTGTAATTTTAAAATATTCTTACATGGGATGTGGGCATCGCTGACCAGGCAATTCTATTAACTCAGCGGTTCCTCGACCTGGAGGTCCATTCCTCTTCTGCTGCCCCCGAGATTGTTCATCCACTTTCTTCCATCTATGTTATTCAGATGATATGTTAAACCAAGAACCCAATTGAAAGTGTAATCCATGTAGTCAGGTAGCTGATGACCTCCAGTATTACTTTTTTTATATAAATTCAGAGTACCCAATTATTTGTTTCTCCAATTAAGGGGCAATTTTAGCGTGACCAATCTACCTAACCTGCACATCTCTGGGTTGTGGGGGTGAAACCCACGCAAACATGGGGAGAATGTGCAAACTCCACACGGACAGTGGCCCAGGGCCGGGATTTGAACCCGGGTCCTCAGCGCCGCAGTCCCAGTGCTAACCACTGTGCCACATGCCGTCCAGACCTCCAGTATTATTACAGAAATATTGATATTTTCTTTTCATAAACAAGGCCATGTTAAATTGCCCTTAATTGGAAAAAAAGATTTGCGTACTCTAAATTTCTAAACAAAAATTCACCACCCTCTGCAAGAAGTAGTGCCTCCTCATCTCAGTTTTAAATCTACCAAAGAGTATAAGCCCAATCTCTCCTCATATGTCAACCACTTCATCCCCGGAATCAATCTGGTGAACCTCAGCAAGAGGTTATCCACGTACAAAGAAACTTGGTGCTCCACACCTCCACCCCTGCTCAATACTGCTCCACCCTCTCGAGACACTGAGCGACATTGCCAAGATCTCAATCGTGAGGGCAAAGAGCAGCAAGGAGAGCGGACACACTTGCTTTGCCCCCCTCCCCCCGGTGCAAACCAAAGTACTCCGAGCTGACCCTGTTAGTCTGAACAATTGCCTTATGCAACAGCAAAACCCAGTCCATTAATCCCTCCCCAAACCCAAACTGCCCCACTCCACCCAACCAAAAGCTTTCTCCGCGTCCATCACCATAACAACTTCCATTTCTTGGCCCTCCGAGTGCATTATAATGACATTTAGTAAGCCCCGGACATTCGTCGACAGTGCCCACCCCTCCATAAATCCCATCTGGTCCTCATATATCACTCTCAGTACACAATCCTCTATCAATGTTGCCAGTACCTTCGTCATCAGCTTCGCATCTACATTCAGCAGTGAATTCGCGCGTACGACCCATCTGCTCCGGATCCTTTTCTTTCTTTAAAATGAGCAATATCAAAGCCTGAGACAATGTGGGGGGGGACCTCTCGCCTCACCATTGACTCATTATACATCTCGACTAACAGGGGCCCCAGCTCCACTGCAAACCTCTTCTGGGAACCCATTCAGATTAGCGGCCTTCCCTGTCTGCATCGACCCAAAGTAACCCATTACCTCCCGCAGCCTGATCGGGGCCCCCAGCCCCTGAACCTTCACCTCTGCCATCCTTGAGGACTCCAGCCCAACCATCTCATACATTCATCCTCCACCAGAGGCTCCAAGCTATACAATTTCCTGTAAAATGCCTCAAACAGCCCATTCACTTGCTACGGCCACCCTGCCATCTTTCATGCTCTCAATATCCATTGCCACCACGTGTCTCCTCAATGATGCGTCCTGCTGGCTTTCTCTCCATATTCATATATTGAATCAATGAAAGAATGGAGGGTCCCGGGATGGGAGCCACTGCTGTTGGTCGGTCTAACACCCTTTCCCACTGCCTTAGAGATATGGAACGCGATGGCAGGTATGTGGGCCGCAGAAGTTGCCCTAGTGTTGCTGGTGCTACGCGATGCAGCCAGACGCTGGAGAAGGTGGAAGCAGCAGCATCTGCAAATGCTCGCGGCAGCGGCCCACGTGCCGGACCCCGCCCCACACTCTGAGGACCCAGCCGCCAATCAGGCCAGAGAGGGACCTGACGGGGGTACCGCGATGGCCCAGGGAGCGCTGGTCATTCGAACAGATGATGGACAGCACTTGCCGTTGGAGACTCTACCTCAACAAGGAGGTGATGCAACATTTGTGACATGTCCTCGCGGACCTGGCACCAAGAGGAGGAGAACACCTTCTCCCAGTGACCGTCAGGGTCACCGCAGTCCGAGCTTTTATGCCATGGGATCATTCCAGTGCTCGAGCGAGGACCTGTGTGGTTTCTCGCAGGCCACAGCCCAAAGGTGCATCCGGCAGATCACGTATGCCCTGTATGCCTGGGTGGAGGATTACATCATTTTTGACATGGGCCAGGCCCAACAGGATGCCCAGGCAGCAGGTTTTTCTGTCATCGCCGGGATGCCCCAGGTCCAGGGAGACATAGATGCCGCGCATGTTGCCCTCCGCTCAGCGGGCCATCTGGGGGTGCCCTATGTTAACCGAAAGGGGTTCCACTCCCTCAATATACGGCTCGTGTGCGACCACCAGTTGCAGATAATGCACGTGTGTGCCTGCTCATGACAGCTACACCCTGGGGCTGTCGGTCATCCCTACTCTCTTCGAGGAACACCCCAGGATGGACATCTGGCTCTTAGGGGATAAGGGATATTCGCTGAGGACTTGGCTAATGATGCCAGTATGGAAGTTGGAGACCCGGTACAACAAGGCCCATACAGCCACCCAGACTGTGATTGAGCGGTGCATCGGACTCCTCAAGATGCGGTTCCGATGCCTCAACCGCTCAGGAGGTGTCCTCTAGTACATCGCCCTGAGGATCGCCCACTTTGCTGTGGTCTGCTGTGTCCTCCACCACCTCGCACAACAGCGACGAGGAACATGTGGCTACGTCGGAGGAGGAGGAGGAAGAGGGGGACGGGGACGAGGATGATGAGGAGGTACCGGACCAGCAGGGACCACCAGAAATCTGGCAGGACAGGTCGGAGAACGGAGAACCAGAGAGACAAGCAGAAGACCTTATGGCAACATCCCCACCTCCCACTCTAAGCACTGGCACATAATAGACGATATCATCGCCTGAGCAAGGGTCTGCAAAGACATCCGCATCACCCATGCCACGACCGGAGCCCATGACTGCTGGACTGACCATCAACCAACGAGCCAGAGGCACAGAATGCCCCCAGTGCCTGATCCGCGTTAAAATCCATGAGGCATAGCCTCAAAATAAGGGGAAGTAGATTTAGAACTGAGTTTAGGAGGAACTTCTTCACCCAAAGGGTTGTGAATCTATGGAATTCCTTGCCCAGTGAAGCAGTTGAGGCTCCTTCATTACATGTTTTTAAGGTAAAGATAGATAGTTTTTTGAAGAATAAAGGGATTAAGGGTTATGGTGTTCGGGCCGGAAAGTGGAGCTGAGTCCACAAAAGATCAGCCATGATCTCATTGAATGGCGGAGCAGGCTCGAGGGGCCAGATGGCCTACTCCTGCTCCTAGTTCTTATGTTCTTATATACTCTTTTTTTCTTACTTTTTCTGAGTTACAAAGCCAGGGCTCAGAGTGTGGACAGGGGCTAACCCCTAATCCAGCTCCTTGCCTGCTCCAAAAACCAATTCAAATTCAAATTGAATCCAATTCATGGTCCCCCCACAAGAGAAACAGACCAGATCTGAGCCCAAAAGGCAGAGCAGATACTACACTTGATCTTAGCCAAAAGGCCAAGAAGCGATATAATCCATCATGCTCAACACCTGCGAGCAGACGCTCGTGCTCCTGACCAGGAAACACCAAGCCTAGTTTAACTAGATTGATCAGGAGATCCAGGATCTCCTTGACCTCAAACGCAAGGCGTTTCTGAACTGACAGCTCCACCAAAAGGCGAGTGAGAGGAAACAAGCCAACAGGCAACTGAAGGTCGAGATGCAACAAAGAATTTGTGACCTTAAGAGCAGATGGTGGGTGGAAAAAGAACGGGAGACTCAGCAACTCGACGACAACCACGATGTGCCCAGCTTGTTCAGCACAATCAAAATCTTCTATGGTCCAACTGTCCAACTACCTAGAGACCAACCCCATTGAGAGCCAGAAACAGAGAAGTACTCATAAAAGTCAGAGGGAAATAGTGAATGCCCCCTGGAGAGAGAACTTCAAAGACCTCCTGAACCAAGTCACAGCGTTCAACACAAATACCCTCAACGTCATCCCGCAACATGCTACCCACCAACATCTCACCATGAGGTTGAAAAGACTATCCGACAGCTGAAGAACAACAAGGCCTCTGGTGCAGATGGAATCCCTGCAGAAGTATTAAAATGCAGCAGAGAGACACGAGTGACAACAGAAAACAGAACTAATCCAGCCAATTCCGACCCCAGCAACAAATTGACATTGCTATCAAGTGGCACTTATTCACAAATAACCTGCCCACCGATGCTCAATTGAGGTTCTGACAGGGCTATTGGGCTCCAGAACTCATTACAACTTTGGTCTAACCATGGGCTGAAGAGTTGAATTCCAGAGGTGATGTGTTCTTCATATCAAAGCAACATTTGACCAAGTGTAGCATCAAGGATCCCCAACGAAATTGAAGTCAATGGGAATCAGGGAGAAAATGCTCCACTGGCTGGGGCTATTCCAAGCACATAAGAAAATCTTTGTGGTTTTTGGGCACCAATCATCTGAGCCCAAGGGTATAACTGTTGGAGTTTCTCATGACGGTGTTTAAAGTATAAGCATCTTGAGATCATGTATAGACGAGATCATAGAATCTCTACAGTGCAGAAGGAGGCCATTTGGCCCATCGGGTCTTCACCAACCCTCCGAAAGAGCACCCTACCTAGGCCCACTCCCTGCCCTAGCTAAATACCCCCATAACCCCACCTAATCTGCCTATCTTTGGACACTAAGGAACAATTTACCATTGCCAATCTGTCTACCTGCACATCTTTGGACTGTGGGAAGAAACCGGAGCGCCTGAAGAAAACCCAGGCAGACATGGGGAGAATGTACAGATTCCAAACAGTCACCCAAGGCCGGGATTGAACCCAGGTCCCTGGTGCTGTGAGGCAGCAGTGTCAACCACCGTGCCACCATGCCACCCTTCAACTGTTTCATCAATGATCTTTCCTCCAACATAAGATGAGAATTGGAGATGTTGACTGATGATTTCATAGTGTTTAGTCCCATTGAAGACTCCTCAGTTACTGAAGCAGCATACAGCAAACCCTGAACAACATTCAGGCTTGGGTGGATAATGAGAGGCAGCATTCACTCCACACAAATATCAGGTTATGGCCATTTCCAATTAGTGAGAATCTAACCATCTCCCTTTGACTTTCAATGGCAATGCCATTGTGGGTACACGAGCAAGGCAGTGGTTAGATATTCAAGAGTGAGTAATCTGCCTCCTCACACCCAAAATCTGACCACCACCCAACAGATTCAATTCAGGAATGTGATGGAATACTCTCTGCTTGCTCTCCACAGATGAGTGCAGCATCAACAACACTTAAGGAGCTTGACACAGCAGAACAAACAGTCTGCTAGATTAGCCCATCCACTACCTCAACTATTCACTTCCTCCTACCCTGGTGCACCGTGGCTGCAGTGTATATAATCTACAAGGTGCACCTGAAGCCACTTCCCAAGCCTCATTGAACAGCACCTTCCAAATACACCTCTACTGTCTCAAGGATCAAGGGAAATGGGTGGATGGGGACACACCACCTGTAGGTTTCCTTCCAAGTCACGGTCCATCCTGACTTGGAAATATATTGTCATCAGTGTCACTGAATCAACATCCTGGAACTCCCTTCCTGACTGTAATGTGGGCATATAATGGACAGAATGGTAGCACAGTGGTTAGCACAGTTGCTTCACAGCGCCAGGGACCCGGGTTCAATTCCCGGCTTGGGCCACTGTCTGTGCGGAGTCTGCTCGTTCTCCGCGTGTCTGCGCGGGTTTCTTCCGGGTGCTCTGGTTTCCTCCCAAAAGTCCCGAATAGCATGCTTGTTAAGTGAATTGGGCATTTTGACGTCTCCCTCAGTGTACCCAAACAGGCGCTGGAACGTGGCGACTGGGGGTTGCGAGGCCTTGAGCACTCCTCAGGATATGATAAGATGCTAAGTTCTTGGGCCGTTTGTGAGAGCAGCAACAAACCCGGGGGCGGGGCAAGATCATCCTGCTTCTGATGTCTAGGGACATGTCTATTTATTACAAAATCACATCTCGTGATGAGTGAGGTTAGAATCGGGCCGAGTTGACAGGGGCGTATCGATCTGTCACACACCATTAAGGTTGTGATTTTCCTCCTGTCTGTTTTCCAGCCTCGTATTTTCCACACTTTAAAACGTGTGGGTGGGGGTCAAACCGCAGGTTGCTGAGAGGAGACCTGGATAACTCTGGCACTGTTGTTTTAGCTCAGAGAGCAACTGGTAAAACAACATCCCAGCAAAGGTCAAAAAAGGGAGTGGACTAAAGTGCAATTCGAAAATATACTGCAATTGTTATCTTCTGCCAGGCAGTTGTGTAATTATCACTCCAGCCCACAGGGTGATGCTATCCTGAACTCGGAGGATTTCAGGAAGAGATCGCGAGCTTGTCGTTTCAAGAGTGGAAATGACATCAATGGCAAACGGGGCGGAGTGCTGTTTTGTTAAATAAGCTTCAATCATTTATTTAGATTCCCGTTTACTGGCTCTTTCTATTACTGCTGAGTAGAAATAACCAGCAAAGAGTAAGTAATAAGAGAGGGAAAGTCAGGTCATGAAACGGATACAATGTTGTACGACTTTGTTACAAACTTGCAACTTCCGACTTAGCGCCCTGCAGCATCCTTTAGCCCAGAGCTCTGGAGGGTTGTCAAAACGTGGTGAGTGTGACTTTAAAATAAAGAAAAATGCAGAAGGTTGGTCTGAGATTCAAAACGCTGCCAAATCTATTTCCGTAAATGCGCTGAATGGAATTTTAAAAGTTTGTCCTATACCCCCACGCAGTGTCTGTGAATGGGGGTAACAGGTTAGTTGTCCAGGTAACCTTCGGACATATTCTCCTTCCAGTCCTATTAGGTGTTACCATTTCTGTTTTGCCCTGTCCAAAACAGAGTAGAGAACAGGGAGTGAGATCATAGCTGAAAGTCGTGATACTTATTTTGACAATAATAAAAGTTAGTTTGAGGATAATAGCAGAAAGACGAAAGAGAGTACTTGTTCAAATTATTTCCCATTATCAATTGCAAAATTATAGCCATAAATACATTCATTGTACTGGAGATGAACCTCTCCCACCAATATGATGACCAATGATGAGGAGGACCTTACTGTCCTCAACCCTAACCCAGAGCACAGAGTCACAAAAACTGTCATGGTCACCTCCCTATTGCCAGGTCCTAATGACGGACAATGCACTCGAGCTGTGTAATTTATACATCTAAATGTCCAGTGTCATAATCTATAATTGCACATATAGATTTATAGAATACAAAAATCGAAATAATGGATGTGACTGTTTTACTCACAAAGACCCGCATAACCACAGTTGTAGTTGTGGGGCTTACTTTACACGCCAGAGTGTCTACATTCAAAGGTTTCTGCTGTCTAGCCTCGGGAAGTACATGACCAGCCGAACTTGCAGAATACACTGTCATTAGCAGGTGCTGCCAGCGTCATTCAGCTATAGGCAAATTTCCGACTTCTTCAAAGTTTTGAACCCATGGGACAATCATTGGAATAACTTCCTGTTCCTTGAAATGGACAACAGATGGAAGAAGTCAACATTGTGCTATCCATTTTTAATAACATATTCAGTGTTTTCTTAAAAAGGCAGTGATTTGTTTTGTGGCTATATTTGATTATCGGTGTGCAATGGAAGTGTTTCAAACAAATCATACTTGCTGTGGGATCTTGTTTACCTTCAATAATGAATATTGCCATATCATACAAAGAAGGAAGTCATATAAGGCTTTTACTTAAAAATAATGTGGCATTTACATGTATTGGATATTTCTGGAGACTGTCTTGTTGAACACTGGATGAAGTTGATCTATTTTGATTTTTTTTTGTAGGTTTTTTAACTGCTAACCCCATGCACAGTTATGATATTAGAAATATTGAACTATTGACTCAGGACCCGAGGAAGATGTGTTTTGATACTCATGCTCTAGTTCTGGAGCTCCAGAATAATGGTGAGAAAGCAACATTTTCTTTGAGTTGAATTGTATCCAGTATGTTGCTGAAGAAGGTTAATGCATAAAAATATACTGCTTCATTTTGTGCAGATGGGACTGACATTCTATCCCTGTTGATGTCTTTTTAAAATGACAAGAAGTTAAATGATCACAAAATCATATTTTAACTTTAATTGTGGTGTTTTTAATTTTTTACTTTCTGGGCAGGAAGTGGGAGAATTCCACCAATTTATTTCTTTGTAATGAGCCTATCATGTGTTCAACAATCTCCTCCTCCTATACATCTTTATTTCCATTTCACACTTGAGGTCAAGTGCTGAATGAGTTTTTGCCATCTCCTTGATCTTCCAGAACAAGAGTAGTGTTTCCATATTTAATTTGTCCATTTCTTTCTTCTATGTCCCTCTTAACCTTTCTAATCCTTAAGTGCCTTTCTGTATTCTGCTTTTTCTTTTGCATCATTCGTCCTAGCTTTGTCAGATTTTTAAAATAATAATTTTAATTATTAACCATGCAAGGAGACCCCTTCGTTCCTATACGTCCTTTAATTCCTGTGGCAATAAATCCAGGTTGTACTCTAATCATCTGCTTGAAAGTTACCCAAGTTGTCCAATGCCTGATGCACTATAAAATCCCTACAGTGCAGAAAGAGGCCACTCGGCCCATCACATCTCCACTGACCCTCCAAAAGAGCACCCTACCTGGGCCCTATCCTCCCTAAGCTGCACTTCTTTGGGCACACAAAGGGGCAAATCTAGCATGGCTAATCCATCTAATCTGTACATCCTTGGACTGTGGGAGGAAACCAAAGCACCTGGAAGAAACCTACGCAGACAAAGGGAGAACATGGAAACTCCACACAGTCACCAAAGACTGGAATTGAACCTGGGTCCCTGGCGCTGTGAGGCAGCACTGTGCCACCATGCCACCCCATTTTCCTTTTCGTCCAGTTTATCCACTAGTTCCCTTGGAATCGCATTGAAATTTGTTGGGTTTTTTTCCACCCCTTCCCAGACAGCAATGATTTATATTTATTCCCACTCTACATTTATTTTTCAATTGAACCTATGCTCACTGTTTCCCTATCCCTGACTCTTTATTCCACCTCACTTCAGGCTAGATCCATTACTCCTCTTCCTTATTACATTACTAGTCCCAAAACAGAAAACCAATCCTAAACACATTTTGAACACTCATCTCTCACTTTGTTACTTGCGATGCATTTACCACACACTTTGAATATATAAAGCCACCCATCTGGATGGCTGATCATCTGCATTTTTCTCGAATTTGTTTACTTCCCTCTCTCTCTCTTTCCTTTCCAGTGGTTTGTGATAAACTCCTAAAGGTGTAAAGTCCCTCCTTAGTCCTTAACAAGCCAAGTAGATTCATCATTTTTCACTATCTCACATATATCATTTTATTGCTGAAATTGCTGATTAAATCTGGACGCCACCTGTTTCCTACTCTATTTTCCTGCTTTTCTTTCGTACCAGCTGTCTAGCTCATCTATCATGCCCTATTCTAAGCTATGTGCCTGTTGCTGCTGTGATATCACTTCATCTCCATAGCAATTTGCGTTTTGACTTTGGCTGTATTCAGAATGCTTTGTTCGTCAATGTACATAATACATAGCCTGCCTCTGTCGATTTAGCAACTTTGTAAGAAATTCTGCAGATATGTCATTCTCATGATAATTTAACAGAACTAGATGTTAAATCATACATTGTTTACAAAATTAAGCTTAAGCACATAAAGGCAGCTCAAAAAGAATATAAGAAATAAGGGCAGGAGTAGACCGTACAGCCTGTCGAGCGCGTTTTTCCTATTCATTAAGATAGTGGCTGATCTTCAGCTTCAACTCCACTTTCTCACCTGCTCCACGTATCCCTTGATTCCTGGAAAGACCAAAGATCTGTCTATCTCAAGGCGGCACAGTGGTTAGCACTGCTGTCTTACAGAGCCAGGGACCTGGGTTTGATTCTGGCCTTGGGTGACTGTTTATGTGGATCTTGCACATTCTCCCCATGTCTGCGTGGGTTTCCTCCGGGTGCTCCGGTTTCCTCCCACAGTCCAAAATTTGCAGGTTAGATGGATTGGACATGATAAAATTGCCCACAGCACCGAGGGATATGCAGGTTAGGTGGGGTTCCCAGGATAGAGTGGGGGAGTAGGTAGGGTGCTCTTTCAAAGGGTCGGCGCAGACTTGATGGGCCGAATGGCCTCCTTCTGCACTATAGAGATTCTGTGGTTAAGCATATTCAACATTGGAGTATCCGCAACTTTCTGGGGTAGTGCTTTGACTTCAAGATTCGCAGTCCTTTGTGTCAAGAAATTTCTCCTCAACTCAATTCAACATGATCGGCCCCTTATTCTTGACGATGACAACAATCTCTTCCCTCAATGTCAGCGAAACTAAAGAGCTGGTCATCGACTTCAGGAAGTTAAGTGTCATGCACACCGCTGTCTACATCAATGGTGCCAAGGTGGAGATGGTTGACCGCTTCAAAATCCAAGGTGTGCACATCATCAACAATCTATCCTGGTCCACCCAAGTCAACACTACGACCAAGAAAGTGCAACAGTGCCTATGCTTCCTCAGGACACTTAGGAAATTTGGCATGTCCACATCGCCGCTCACTAATTTGTGCAGATGCACCAACTTATCTGGATACATCACAGCCTGGTATAGCAACTGCATGTCCCACAACCGTAAGAAACTCCAGAAACGGGCAGCATGGTGGTGCAGTGGTTAGCACTGCTGCCTCACAGCGTCGAGTCCTAGGTTCGATCCTGGCTTTGGGTCACTGTCCGTGTGGAGTTTGCACGTTCTCCCCGTGTTTGCGTGGGTTTCGCCCCCACAACCCAAAAGATGTGCAGTGTTGGGATTGGCCGCGCTAAATTGCCCCTTAATTGGAAAAAATGAATTGGGTACTCTAAATGTATTTTAAAAAAGAAACTGGAGAGTTGTGAACACAGCCCTTTCCATCACACGAACCAGCCTCCCACCCATTGACTCTGTCTACATCTCCCGCTGCCTTGGGAAAGCGGGCAGCGTTATTCTCTCTTTCAACCTCTTCTATCAGGCAGAAGATACAAAACACACACTAACAGATTCAAAAACAGCTTCTTCCCTGCTGTTACCAGACTCCTGAATGGCCCTTGTATGGATTGAACTGATCTCTCTATGCATCTTCTCTACTGTTGTAGCACTCTACTCTGCATGTTTTTTAAAATAATAATCTTTATTATCACAAGTAGGCTACATTAACACTGCAATGAGGTTACTGTGAAAAGCCCTTAGTCGCCACATTCCGGCACCTGTTCGGGTACACAGAGGGAGAATTCAGAATGTCCAAATTACCTAACAGCATGTATTTGGGGACTTGTGGGAGGAAACCAGAGCACCCGGAGGAAACCCACGCAGACATGGAGAGAACGTACAGACTCCACACAGACAGTGACCCAAGCCGGGAATCGAACTTTGGACCCTGGCGCTGTGAAGCAACTGTGCTACCATGCATGCTTCACCCAATGTCCACGTCTATGTAGTTAAATTGTGTATTTATCATATGTCCTATGCTTTTCAAGTATGGAACGATCTGCCTGGATTGTACATTGAACAATACTTTTCACTGTACCTTGGTACATGGGACAACAAATCTAAATCTAATTGAATCTAATCACTGCTCCCGTCTTCTAGATTCCACAACCAAGGGAAACACCTCGATATCTATCTGATGAGGCCCCTTCAGAACTTGTATCCCTCTCTCCAGAGAGTATAGGTCCAATTTATTCAGCCTCTCATCATTGGATAACTCTCGTCCTAGGGACCAATCTAGTGAAGTTTTGCTGTACAGCCTCCAAAGTATGGAGACCAAACTGTTTATTGTGTTCAAAAAAGTTTTACAACTAAGCCAGTTAAATTTTGCGTCGACCGTCTGTGAATAATTATTGCACGTTATTTTTCATCTTATAAGATTGCTGTAAAGAGCAGAGCTGCGACTGCACTATAACGTTTCAAGTCAAATCAGCCACTTCGCCTCCACTCTGAAATGTGTGACCATCCGATTCGATTTGCACATTGAGAAAATGTGATGTTCCACTAATGACATTTGCTGGTCAAATGTCACGTGTATTTATTAACAACCCGTGACTGTTCTCTTGAGAATGCATGTTGTATTTTTAAGACAATTCCCATTCAGTGGAAATCTTTTGCCAGCACTGCCTCAAGTATTTACATATTGCAGAACCAAGAGAAGCCCAGTACTGGTCCTGCATTTATATATCATAGAGCATCTGCAGTGTGGCTTGCGAACGCTGCTTGATTCTTGTTGGCAGTTACATTATCCCACAGAACTGGGAGGAAGTTGCCTGCAGTCTCCTAACAGTCAGAAATGTTTCGGGAAGGAGTCAATCATGTTGTATGGCCTAAACTGAGCTGATCATAAGTTGCTGTAAATCACTCTGATTAGCAACTTTAAAATGTTTTGAATTGGGGTACATTAATTGTTCTGTATGATGGGAATGCCCAAGACATTTTTCAACATGTAAAAAGATTGTAAAACGAATACTCGTTTATGAGCAAGGAGGGGATAGAACATTTCCGTTTTGGTTGTACACCCCTTCTGCCGTGTCACTAAGCATCTTCAGAAGTAATTCAACACTTATTAAAAATCTCTTTCACATTGAGTACTAATTTCCACAGTAACCACACAGTTCATATAAAAATAATTGGTTAATTTATAAAATGATCTACCACCTTTGGAAGCTGGCCCAAGATGGCAATAGAAGTAGATGGATGGCAGGCTAAAAGATGGATGGCAGGCGGGAAGGCCTGACTTATAGAATTTACAGTGCAGAAGAAGGCCATTCGGCCCATCGAGTCTGCACCGGCTCTTGGAAAGAACACCCTACCCAAGGCCAACACCTCCACCCTATCCCCATAACCCAGTAACCCCACCCAACACTAAGGGCAATTTTGGACACTAAGGGCAATTTATCATGGCCAATCCACCTAACCTGCACATCTTTGGACTGTGGGAGGAAACCGGAGCACCCGGAGGAAACCCACGCACACACTGGGAGGATGTGCAGACTCCTCACAGACAGTGACCCAAGCCGGAATCGAACCTGGGACCCTGGAGCTGTGAAGCAATTGTGCTATCCACAATTTACTAGTTGTAATCATGGCCTTCTGGAATTGTGTCTACAGAAGCAGTGTTATGGTATGGGGAGCACACGGCTCACCCTACAGGTGTGGTACAACAGAAATGGAAAAGTAATTTTAAAAGCAAAACAATGTTTATTCTATGAACTCAAGTTAACCTTTTTAAAACAAACAGTGAATATCTTAGCAACCATTAATTCAAATACACCCCCCCCCCCAAAGAATACAACATTAAGTAATCTGTATGCTGTTCTTTTAACATCCAAAAGACTTAACAAACCTTCAAACAGGAGCACATCAGGGTTAACATTCAATACTGAAAACATTTATAATTCTGAATTCACCAAATGATTAAGATAGTCTTTGGATGGCAGACTTCAGATGCAGCTCACTGAAAAAAAACAGACACATCCAAGCTTTTTCTCAAACTAAAACTAAAAACCAGTAGAGCTCAGCTCCACCCACACTCTGACATCACTCTAGTAACATGAGCAGCTCCATTTCTTAGAGGCATATTTCTTGAACACCCATTTCTTAAAGGTACTCTCATATGACAACATTTAGAACAGATGGTCAGCCATCTGTTCTTGCAGATAGCCTCAAGAATGCTTGGCTGTGCTCCAAGAATAGATATACAATATAGACAATGTTGAAATAGCCTGCAGGAAAATAACTTTGTTTGATTGACATCTTTATTACCATGTAATAATCTGATCTTTCTTTCAGGGTTTTTTTTCAATGTCTGTGTGTTTATTTACATGTGATTAAAGAGATGTGAAGTGGCTAATGAATGTTTGACATTGATACCATGAATGACTGATTAATTGACTGCTTTATGAGAATGTATGGGAGCATTTCATTCCCCTTTCTTTCCAAAATAATTCCAAAGAGAATGTTAAATGGCTTTTCTTTTTGCTTCCTGATTCAAGTCTAGGGTTCCCCTGTGGTTCACAATTCTTCTAAGGTGCCATGAACCATGTCCACTAACAGGCTCAACTCTATCAAAATTGCAGGGGTGTTTGAAATGCCCACCTCTGCAGTTGAGCTGGCAAGGGCAGAATTGCTGCATATGAGCACCCAAACCATACCTTTATCCTACACTAGCAAAAATACAAGAATTGAGAATGGAGGTGGGAACCCAATAATTGGATCATGCCACTATTTTATAGGCCTCCCACCTCAGCCTGGCCCCACATAAATCAAGGCCTTAAATGTTTATCCAATCTGTGAATATTTGTGATATCTGTTACTTATGTTCTCGCACTAATTCCCATTGACCAGTTACCTCTTTGCTTGCTGTCATACATTGGCTGCCAGTTCCCAAACACTCAACGTTAACATTCTAATCCTTGTGTTCATGTTATCATTCACCCCTATCTCTATATGGCCCTTTGAGAACTTTGCATTCATTTTGGCCATCAAGCACATCTTTCACCCCATTATTAGCAGCTGTGCCTTCATCTGTTCATGTGTTGAGCTCTGGAGTTTCCTCCCTAAACCTCTCTGCTTCTTGAGATCTTTTTATTCTGTTACACCTTTGACTAAGCTTATGGTAACCTGCCCTAAGGTCTCTTCCTTTGCTTTAATGTGAGTTTTTGTCCGAACTTAAGCTCCTGTGAACATCTTTGGATATTTTACTAAATGTGAATTGTGTGCTTTGAACCCAGTATCTACATTAACAAATTGTAATTCAAAACAATAAAGCTAAAGATATGGGCTTAGCGGGATGGAAAATTTGGCAAACCAGCAAAAGGTCCATCAACTTTGGCCATGGTCTTTACCAACATCCACCAGGACACGCCTCCATCCAAGTATGACTCATCAATCCTGTTTCACACCCAACCCATGTGATTTGCTGGTCTGTCCTCCCCAAGGGGCTGGTTTAGCTCACTCAGCTAAATCGCTGGCTTTTAAAGAAGATGAAGCAGGCCAGCAGCACGGTTCGATTCCCGTACCAGCCTCCCCGGACAGGCCCCGGAATGTGGCGATTAGGGGCTTTTCACAGTAACTTCATTGAAGCCTACTCGTGACAATAAGCGATTTTCATTTTAATTTCAAGTATCTTGAGAGGCTCTTGTCTGTGGGTTCTTTGAGTCTAAGAACCTGCTGAAGCTGAAATACAATTGGGAGTCTCGTGCTCTATCTGGATCATTATGCTGCTCCCAAGTTTAAAAGAAATGTTGTGGTAAATGTATTTGATCTCCTGTTTGTAGTGTCTGGCCAAGACAGTTGACAGTCGAGCAACTCTCATGGTTTATCTCTGGCATTCTATAACACGCTGTGACTAGCCCAGGACGTATGGCCACCTATCTTTCTCTTTCACAGCTCCTTGTTAAGGAATGATTAGCTTCCACTCTACAGCTATGTGCTACAAATAGGCCCTTGGTGTAATGTCTTATTAGTCCTGTCAGGTGGATGCTACGTGAAACTAAGGCACTAATTGATCAATAACTTCCTGGTGTCCTGATCAATTTTTATTCCTTAACCCACACCAATGAACCAATTATCTAATCATTATCACATTGCTGTTTGTGGAACCTTCCTGTGCACAAGTTGGCTGCTGCATTTCCTACACAACAACAGTGACTGTACATCAAAAGTTCTACATTGGCAGTAAAGCACTTTAGGACATCCTGAGATTTTGTAAGAAGCCGTATAAATGCAAGTCTGTTTTTTACCTGGTGACTACGTTCAGACCAGGAGCTTATGGTGAGAAGAATCTTAGGCAGCAAGAGAGAAATTAGGTGCATTAGAGAAGTCGTTTTAATAGTCTCTTTCTTTATTTTTAAATTTTTATGATCAGGTTTTCCGAAAGAGCAAGCAGAGGCTATAGTTACAATAATATCAAATTTAACCTGCACTAATATGGAGTCCACATACAGGGATATGGTCACTAAAGCACAGCAGGTAGGTACAGTTTTTGAGTGTGTACCAGGAACTGGCCTCTCAATGTTTTCTGATAATATTCAAAGGAATTCTGAACAATAATATCGGAACTGTTATAGTTAAATTTGCTTCTGAATATTTGAAGAAAGGAAAAGGAGTTATCTAAATTTGTTGAAAAAAATTTGATGAAAATGCACATTTTAACATAGTCGCAGTAAAACATTCCTGGAGCAAGAGTCGTGGAAATCGGCGGTTTAGATAACTAAACCACGTTGAGCTGCTCCTTTTTAGAAACTCCAATTCCGAGGCAGTAACTCTCTGTCTAATCTAATCTTTCCCTTTTTCCTGCTTTGTTTTTCCTTCGTACATTATCTTCAAAAGTATTTTTTGCATTTTTTTTTAAAATAATTTTTATTGGAATTTTTTACAGAAAATATAACAACAAGTATAGCCAAAAGCAGTAATATGCAATTAACAGCCCCATAACACCCACAATTCCCCCCATACCGTAACATCACATGTATCACATCCCCCCCCCCCCAAACAAGAGAACTTAACCATAAATTAAAATTAGATAAATCAAATTTAAATAAAATAAGCCAACATAATCAACGTCCCCACCCCCCCCCGGGTTGCTGCTGCTACTGTCCCAGTACCCTATCGTTGAGCCAGAAAGTCGAGGAAAGGTTGCCACCGTTTAAAGAACCCTTGCACCAATCCTCTCAGGGCGAATTTAACCTTCTCAAGCGTAATGAAACCCGCCATGTCATTGATCCAGGTCTCCACGCTTGGGGGCCTCGCGTCCTTCCACTGTAGCAAAATCCTTCGCCGGGCTACTAGGGATGCAAAGGCCAGCACACCGGCCTCTTTCGCCTCCTGCACTCCCGGCTCTACCCCAACCCCAAAGATCGCGAGTCCCCATCCTGGCTTGACCCTGGATCCCACCACCCTTGACACCGTCCTCGCCACCCCCCTTCCAGAACTCCTCCAATGCCGGGCATGCCCAGAACATATGGGCATGGTTCGCTGGACTCCCCGAGCACCTGACACACCTATCTTCACCCCCAAAGAACCTACTCATCCTCGTCCCAGTCATGTGGGCCCTATGCAGCACCTTGAATTGGATGAGGCTAAGCCGCGCACACGAGGAGGAAGAATTTACCCTCTCCAGGGCATCAGCCCATGTCCCGTCTTCGATCTGTTCCCCCAGTTCCCCCTCCCACTTCGTTTTCAGCTCCTCTACTGACACCTCTTCCACCTCCTGCATAAGCTTGTAGATATCGGATATCTTCCCCTCCCCGACCCAGACCCCCGAGAGCACCCTGTCACTCACCCCCTTCGCGGGGAGCGCAGGGAATCCCTCCACCTGCCGTCTAGCAAATGCCTTTACCTGCAGATATCTAAACATGTTTCCCGGCGGGAGCCCAAATTTCTCCTCCAACTCCCCCAGGCTCGCAAACCTTCCGTCGATAAACAGGTCCCTCAGCTGTCTAATGCCCGCTCTATACCATCCCCGAAATCCCCCATCCATGTTCCCCGGGATGAACCTATGGTTCCCCCTTAACGGAGCCTCCATAGAGCCCCCCACTTCTCCCCTATGTCGCCTCCACTGCCCCCAAATCTTGAGGGTAGCCGCCACCACCGGACTCGTGGTATACCTCGTGGGAGGGAGCGGCCACGGCGCCGTTACCAGGGCCCCCAGGCTTGTATCCCCACAGGACGCTCTCTCCATCCGTTTCCATGCTGCCCCCTCCCCCTCCATCACCCACTTACGCACCATCGACACGTTGGCCGCCCAGTAGTACCCCGAGAGGTTGGGCAACGCCAGCCCCCCCCCATCCCTACTCCGCTCCAAGAAGACCCTCTTCACCCTCGGGGTGCCATGCGCCCAAACAAATCCCATGATGCTGCTGGTCACCCTTTTAAAAAAGGCCCTAGGGATAAAGATGGGCAAGCACTGGAAGAGGAACAAGAACCTCGGGAGAACCGTCATTTTGACGGATTGCACTCTGCCCGCCAGCGATAGCGGCACCATGTCCCACCTTTTAAATTCCTCCTCCATCTGTTCCACTAGTCTGGTGAAGTTAAGCTTATGAAGAGCCCCCCAACTCCTGGCCACCTGCACCCCCAGGTACCTGAAACTCTTCACTGCCCTCCTGAAGGGGAGCCTCCCAATTCCCTCCTCCTGATCTCCCGGGTGCACTACAAATACCTCGCTCTTTCCTAAGTTCAGCTTATAGCCCGAGAAGCCCCCAAATTCCGCTAACAGTTCCATCACCCCCGGCATTCCCCCCTCTGGGTCCGCCACATATAACAGCAGGTCGTCCGCATACAGCGATACCCGGTGCTCCTCCCCCCCCCGCACCAGACCCCTCCACTTCCCTGACTCCCTCAACGCCATGGCCAGCGGTTCAATCGCCAGTGCAAAGAGCAGGGGGGACAGGGGACACCCCTGCCTGGTCCCACGATAAAGCCTAAAATACTCCGATCTCCTTCCATTTGTGACTACACTCGCCATCGGCGCCGCGTAAAGCAGCCTCACCCATTTGATGAATCCCTCCCCAAATCCAAACCTCTCCAGCACCTCCCATAGGTACCCCCACTCAACTCTATCAAACGCTTTCTCCGCATCCAGCGCCACCACTATCTCCGCCTCCCCCTCCACTGCCGGCATCATGATAACATTGAGCAGTCTCCGCACATTCGTGTTGAGCTGCCGCCCCTTGACAAACCCTGTCTGATCTTCATGAATTACCTCTGGCACACAATCCTCTATCCTGGTAGCCAGGATCTTCGCCAGCAACTTAGCGTCTACGTTAAGGAGTGAGATAGGCCTATATGATCCGCACTGCAAGGGGTCCTTATCCCGTTTTAGGATCAAAGAGATCAGTGCCCGCGACATCGTCGGGGGCAAAGCCCCCCCCTCCCACGCCTCATTGAAAGTTCGCACCAGCAGGGGACCCACCAGGTCCGCATATTTTTTGTAAAATTTTGCCGGGAACCCGTCCGGCCCCGGGGCCTTACCTGACTGCATTTGCCCGATCCCCCTGACTAGCTCCTCCAACTCTATCAGCGCCCCCAGCCCCTCAACCAGCCTCTCTTGAACCCTTGGGAAACATAGCCTGTTCATGAAGCTCTCCATCCCCTCTCTCCCCCTCGGAGGTTCCGACCGGTACAATCCCTCGTAAAAGTCCCTAAAGACCCCGTTTACTTCTGTCCCCTTCTGCACTACATTTCCACCCCCATCCTTCACTCCCCCAATTTCCCTAGCCACGTCTCGCCTACGGAGCTGATGCGCCAACATCCTGCTCGCCTTCTCTCCATACTCATATACCGCGCCCTGCGCCCTCCTCCACTGTGTCTCCGCCTTTCTGGTGGTCAACAAGTCAAAATTGGCCTGCAACCTGCGCCGTTCTCCCAGCAACCCTTCCTCCGGTGCCTCCGCATATCTCCTGTCCACCTCCAGAAGCTCTCCCACCAGTCTCTCCCTCTCCTTCCTCTCCCTCCTTTCCCTGTGGGCCCGGATGGAGATCAGCTCCCCCCGGATCACTGCTTTCAGAGCCTCCCAGACCATCCCCACCTGGACCTCCCCCGTATCATTGGTATCCAGATACCCCTCAATACTTCTCCGAACCCTCTTACACACCTCCTCCTCCGCCAGCATCCCTGCATACCCCTCAATGCTTCTCCGAACCCTCTTACACACCTCCTCCTCCGCCAGCATCCCTGCATCCAGGCGCCAGAGCGGGCGCTGGTCCCGTGCCTCCCCCATCTCCAGATCAATCCAGTGCGGGGCATGGTCCGAAATCGCTATGGCCGAATACTCGGCATCCTGCACCCTCGGGATCAACCCCCTGCTCAGGACAAAAAAGTCTATCCGGGAATAAACCCTATGGACGTGAGAGAAAAAGGAATACTCCCGCGCTCTCGGTCTCCCAAACCTCCAGGGATCCACCCCTCCCATCTGGTCCATGTATCCCCTCAGCACTTTGGCCGCCGCCGGTATCCTACCCGTCCTTGAACTGGACCGGTCCAGTGTGGGATCCAGCACTGTGTTAAAATCTCCCCCCATGATCAGGCCCCCTGCCTCCAGGTCCGGGATGCGGCCCAACAAGCGCCTCATGAAGCCAGCATCATCCCAATTCGGGGCATATACGTTCACCAGCACCACCTTCTCTCCCTGCAGCCTACCCCTCACCATGATATATCTGCCCTCCTTGTCCGACACCACCTCAGCCGCCTCAAACGCCACCCTCTTCCCCACTAGAATCGCCACCCCCCGGTTCTTTGCGTCCAATCCTGAATGATAAACCTGCCCCACCCACCCCTTCCTCAGACGGACCTGGTCCGCCACATTCAGGTGGGTCTCCTGGAGCATAGCCACATCCGCCTTCAACCCCCTTAGATGGGAGACCACCCTGGTTCTCTTAACCGGCCCGTTCAGCCCCCTCACGTTCCAGGTAATCAGCCGGATCAGAGGGCAACCCGCCCCCCTCCCCTGCCGACTAGCCATAGCTTGGCAGATGTTCGCCCCAGGCCAGCACACCCCGCTCGACCCGTTCCCCATGGCGATAGCGCCTCTCCTCTTCCCCCCCGGCCCTCATCGGCTCCTTCCTAGTCGTTCCAGCAGCAACTCGGTATCCCCCCCCACCCCCCTCCCCCCCCCCCCCCCAGGCTAGGACCCCTCCTAGCCGCGACGCACCCTCCATGGTACTTCCGTGAGTCAGCTGACTTCTGCTGACCCCGGCAGCTCCCGCCAAAACCTATCCCCTCCCGGCTTGGGGTCATCCCCCTCTTGCCACACCTCCTTGGCATTACTGCAGCGCGGGAAAAAAGACCCGTAGAGGCCCTGCCCCCATCGCAAGCTCCACCCCCCTGCCCCGCGGCGCGGGAGACCAGAGGAAAGCCCGCGCTTTCACACTGCCACACCCCACCCTTCTGACGCAGTTCCCCAAAATCCAGTTTCCCCTCAATCCCCAGCCCCGTACAGAAGAGAACATATAGAACACAAACCCCCAACATTCCCCACCTACCCCACAACCATACCCAACAGACAAACCTACCCGTAAACAGAGCAAAAAGAAAACCAGCCTACATAACACACATGTCGAAGTTGAAAAAGTTGAAACAGTTGGAACAAAACAGCTACAGCGGAAACAACGCCGGCCAAAGTGTGTTCCCAGGCCCTAGTTCAAGTCCAGCTTCTCCGCCTGTACAAAGGCCCACGCCTCCTCCGGGAACTCAAAGTAATGGTGCCGGTCCTTGTATGTCACCCACAGGCGCACAGGCTGCAACATTCCAAACCTGACCTGCTTAGCATGAAGCACCGCCTTCGTCCGGTTGAACCCAGCCCGCCGCTTAGCCACTTCCGCACTCCAGTCCTGGTACATCCTCACTACCGAATTCTCCCATTTACTGCTCTTCTCTTTCTTGGCCCAGCGCAGCACACACTCCCGGTCACTGAATCGGTGGAACCGCACCAGCACCGCCCTCGGGGGCTCATCTGCCTTGGGCCTCCTGGCCATCACTCTGTGTGCTCCCTCGAGCTCCAGGGGCAAATGGAAGGACCCTGCTCCCATCAACGAGCTCAACAACGTGGTCACATACGCCGGGAGATCCGACCCCTCCAGCCCCTCCGCCAGGCCCAGGATCCTCAGATTCTTTCGCCTCGTGCGAACGTCCAGCTCCTCCAAGCGGTCCTGCCACTTTTTATGAAGTGCCTCGTGCAACTCCACTTTCCCAACGAGGACCACGGCCTCCTCCTCTCTTTCAACGGCCTGCCACTGCAACTCCCGAATAGACTCCTCCTGTGACGCCTGGGTCCCAAGCAGCTTGGTCGTAGTTGCATTCATGGAGTCCAGCAGCTCAGCCTTCAGCTCCGCAAAACAACGTAGGAGCGAGGCTTGTTGCTCCTGCGCCCACTTCCACCAGTCCTCGGGTGTTGCTCCGGCCGCCATTTTGTTTTTCTTCCCCCGTTTTTTTGGGGGAGTTACTGCAGCCTTTTTCTTCTTCCCACTCCAGGTGAGCACCATATAGTGTGGGGCAAGTTCTTCCAGGCACCTTCCCCCACCGGGATGCGTAGAAACAGCTCCGTTTGGGGCCCTCGAAACGGCCCAAAAGTCCCTAAATAGCGGGAGCTGCCGAATGTGCGGCTTAGCTCCGCATAGCCGCAACCGGACGTATTTTTTGCATTTTAAGGTATAAAATTATCAGCAAGCAAACTCCACTTCTGACTTTATAACAAAAGAACGCGATTGATAAAACAGTTGAAGATGTTTGGCCCAAGGACAATGTCCTGAGGAAGATCTGCAGCAGTGCACTAGTACAACAATTGGCCACAAGCACTATTTTATTATATGTCAGGTGTGACTGAGCCACCACAAGATTACCCTATTGATCCCCATTAAGCTCTGTTTTGCTCGGAGTCATTGGTGCCATACTCAATTGAATGTTGCCATGGTATTGAAGGCTGCTTTAGATGCACCATTCCTCGGGTATTCCTTTCTGGCATCCATGTCTGGATCAAGGCTGTGGCTCGGTCTTGCGTGGTTTCCATGGCTATACTGATGTTCGGGAGAAGGTCACATCTTTCCACCTCCTCACCCACCAACAGGCCGATTTGAGAGTGAGAGTTGCCTGTAAATAAAAGCGAGTGGCAGAGGTGAGAAGGTGTGGGGGGGCAGGGCAATTTTCTTCAAGCCATCCAGAATGTAGAAACACTCTCTATTTCCCTTCTCTCCCAAAATGCAGTGTAAAGCTAATCGAAATAATCAAGGGAAAGGATATGTTGAATGAAGAGATTTTCTGTGATTCATTTTGACTCCACATTATATAATTTGCCAGTAAGTTTTTTTTTAAAACATGTGTTCCATTTTACAAAGTTAGAAAATCAATGTATTTTGAATACTGAGAGGGAAACTGACTTTTAACATTGACAGAGCTGACTAACATGTACAGGACAAAGCAGGGAACAATAACTGGGAGCCCTCGTGCAGCAGAATTTAAAAATTGTGTTTATGTCTTCGGACAACTGTTTCTTTCAGGAAATAATGATGCAGCAAATCATGGCCCACCTAGACTCGATAAGAAAGGACATGGTTATTCTGGAGAAAAGTGAATTTTCAAATCTGAGGATGGAAAATGAGGTATGACTCCAAACGACACTGCAATAACAGAAGTACCTAATGAAATTAGACGCTTAGGGGGCTAAATTGGGTAGCTTCTGAAACATGGACACAGTAATTGCAATGTGTGTTTAACCCACACCCATTCAGTGTAGTAAAGACAGCATGCTGACTCCTTACTGCTTGGTAGTTAGAAAGATTTCTGCGTGCAGTCTGCGCTAACTATGCTCTTCATTAACTGCACTCACCTGTAGGGGACCCACAAACCATAACATCCTCACATTACTTGAAGCTAGTTGCGGGGGGGGGGGGGGGGGGGGGGGAATGAACCACGACGAGTAGGTCATGCAGGAACTTACTCTGACTTGGGGAAACAGTGAAGAATTGTAGGTTCCAGGTTTTCTACCACTGCACTGGAGGCCTTGAATGGAGGAAGTGGAAAGCAGGAGATGATGTTCAATGTGGAAAAATATGAAGTGAAATGAGTAGGCTTCAATGAAGTTACTGTGAAAAGTCCCTAGTCGCCACATTCCGGCACCTGTCCGGGGAGGCTGGTACGGGAATCGAACCGTGCTGCTGGCCTGCTTGGTCTGCTTTAAAAGCCAGCGATTTAGCCCAGTGTGCTAAACCAGCCCCTTGTAGGAAGGAGACTGAGAAGAACACCGTTAAAAAGGCATATGGAAGATTTTCCTTTGTTAGTTGAGGAATTGAATATAAGAGCAAGGAAATTATGCAACAGCTGTTTATAAAACACCAGTTACACCACAACTAGAGCACTGCAACTAGAGTGCACATCGCTGCATTACAGGAAGAATGTGATTATACCAGAGAGGGTACAGGGGAGATTTATGACTCTGTTGTCTGGAATGGCGAATTTCTACTTGGAGCATAAATTGGAATTGTTTTAATTTAAAACATGAAAGTAACGGCGAGATTTAATTAGAATATATAAAATTATGAGGGATCTAGGTAGAGTGCGGACAGGAAAGAGTCACTTCCCTCAGCAGAGAGTTCAATAGCCAGGGGGCATAGATTTAAAGTAATTGGCAGAATGCTTAGGGGAGATGAAAAATTGTTTCACACAGAGGGTGGTGGGGGTCTTGAACTCACTGCCTGTAAGGATGATGGAGGCTGCATCCTTCATTGCGTTTATGAATTACTCGGATATGCACTTGAAGTGTCCTAAACTACAGAGCTACTAACCAAGAGCTTGATGGTAGGATACTGTTTTTTGTGACCCCCCCCCCCCCAATGGACCAAATGACCTCCTTCAAAATAAAAGTCTGTTTCTCATGTTCCTGTTCTTCCTCCTGATAGAATCATAAAGTTTTAGAGCATGGAAGGGAACTTTCAGCACATGCTGTCCCATCAAGCACCTAACTATTCTAATCCCATTTTGTCTTGGATCCCACATGCTCTTACATCTTCATCAGCCTCCCACCTGTTACCTTGTCAAAAGCCTTACTGAAGTCCATGTAGACTACATCAAACACACTACCCTCATCTACACACCTCATTACCACCTCAAAAAGTTCAATCAAATTTGTAAGACCTGATCTCCCTTTGACAAAACTATGATGACTATCCTTGTTTAATCCTCACCAAGTGGAGATTATTTCTGGCCCTCAGAATTTTTTTCCAGTAGTTTCCCTCAGTCCGAAGACTGCACTGGCGGTTTCAAGACGATGTTGGATTTCGTCATCCATGTCTGCTCACACCGAGAGGAAGTTGCTGCTGAGGTATGGGAAATGATCCACCTTGTCCAAGGGTTCACCGTAGATCTTGATGGTTGGGGGGCAGTCTTGTGTGGCAGGATTGAGCTGGTAGAGAACCTTTGTTTTCCGGATGTTTAGTCTGAGACCCACTCTCTCGTATGTCTCGATGAACGTGTGACGACGGTTTGTAGCTCGGCCTCTGAACATGCGCATACAAAGGCATCATCTGTGTACTGCAGCTCGATGACAGGTTGGGCTGGTCTTGGAGGTGTTGGAGGTTGAACAGTTTCCTGCTTGTTTGGTAGATTAGCTCCACTCCAGCGGGGAGCATTAGGGTGACTGGGTGGAATGTTGCTGTGAGGAAGATGGGAAGAGTGTTGGTGCGATGACGCAGCCCTGTTTGCACAAGTATCGTGTCTGATGGTTCTGTTGGTGAGGATCACACCTTGTATGTCATCATGGAGCAGGCGTAGAATGGTCATAAATTTCTGCTGGCAGCTGAATTTATGTATTTTAAATAAATTTAGAGTACTCAATTCTTTTTTCCAATTAAGGGGCAATTTAGTGTGGCCAATACACCTACCCTGCACACCTTTTTGGATTGAGGGGGTCACACCCACAGACACAGGGAGAATGTGCAAACTCCACATGGACAGTGACCCAGGGCGGGATCAAACCCGGGTCCTCAGCGCCGTGATGCAGCAGTGCTAACCACAGGCAACCGAATTTGAGGAGGATGTTACACAATCCCTCACGGTTGACAAAGTCAAAGGCCTTTGCGTATTGAAGAAGGCCATGTACAGGGGTTGATGTTGCTCCCTGCACTTTTCCTGGATTTGCCACGCACTTAAGATGATACCCATTGAGCATCTTGATGGGTGGAAGCCTCACTGAGAATTGGGAAGGAGCTCTTCAGCCACTGGGAGGAGGCAGTTGAGGAGTATTCTCAAGAATACCTTTCCCTTGGCGGAGACTAGGGAAATCCCTCTGTACTTTCCGCAATTGAACCTATCTCTTTTCCCAAAGATGGTCACAATTAACGAGTCTCCTAGATTATTCGGCACACTCTTTTCCAGACAAGGGTGATGAGGTTGTAGGCTCTTGTCAAGAGTATCTCTCCGCCGCATTTTAATACATCTGTGGAACTTCCATCTGCGCCAGAGGCCTTGTTCTTTTTCAGCTGTCAGATGGCCTTTTCGCCATCGTGTCAAATTTGGGTTGTGCTGAGATGGTTGCAGGTAAAGTGTTGCAGAATTGTGTCGAGGGCACTTTCGTCAAAGGCTGTGTCTTGGTTGAGGAGGTCTTCGAAGTGCTCTCTCCAGCGGGCATTGACTCTCTCTCTGTCTTTGAGTTTTTGGCTTTCAATGGGGTGGGCCGCTGGGCTGTCGGAACGTAGATGGTTTTGATTGCGCTGAAGAAGCCTTGCACACCGTGGTTGTCACAAGTTGCTGAATCGCCTATCCTCTTTCCAACTAAATGTATCCATCAAGCAATGCCAGTAAAACAGATTATCTGATCATTTATCTCATCATGCTACATTCCTGTCAATATGGAAAAGCTGCTTTTGTTGGGCTCAACATTCCGCAAGTGACTAGAACTCTAGTTTATTGTGAAATGTTTAGAATTGTGTGGCTGATGGATTGAAATCGGAGACCTCCAGTGGAAGAAGTAGAATACTGCGTGTCTTTTATCAAATATAATTTTCACCTGTTGCAGTTCTCACTGATCAACATTGATGCAACGTTTACAAGTTAATGTACAGTTATTGAAACAAAGAAAATAGGAGCAGGAGAAATCATTCAGCCCTTCAAGCCTGCTCCGCCATCCGAGGGGCAGCAGGGTGGCACAGTGGTTAGCATGCTGCCTCACAGGTCCAGGGACCTGGGTTCAATTCCGTCCTCTGGTGACTATCTGTGTGGAGTTTGCATTTCCTCCCCGTGTGTGCGTGGGCTTCCTCCGAGTGCTCCTGTTTCCTCCCACAGTCTAATGATGTGTAGGTTAGGTGGATTGGCCATGCTAAATTGCCCCTTATTATCCAAAAGGTTAGGTGGGGTTACGGGGATAGGGTGGAGACATGGGCTTAAGTAGGGTGCTCTTTCCAAGGGCCGGTGATGTGGCCTCCTTCACTGTAAATTCTAAGAGCACAATTCTCCCAAAGAATTTCTAAGTTAATTTGTGGAGCATTTTTCAGGGATTTTCCCGCTTCCCACCGCTATTCAATGACACTTTGTCACTTATTTTGGCCCTGGGAAGTTTATCACTGGTTTAGCCCACACTTAGAATTGTTTTAGCACTGGGGAGCTGAACTCCGAGATCGGGCCACCATTTTGAAAGTGTGCCCCGATTTCTAAGTGGGCTTGTGGGCCCACCCCCACACATGGGCAGTGTCATCCCCCACTCACATGGACACACCCCACGCCCCCCAAGTGAGGATGCCATGCTATGGGGTTCCAGGGGGATCCCTCCTCTTCAGACGCCCCCTGAGAGCACCCCCTCCCTTCTAGGGCCCCCACCAAACTGCCAGA
Organism: Scyliorhinus canicula; assembly: GCF_902713615.1. NCBI lineage: Eukaryota > Metazoa > Chordata > Chondrichthyes > Carcharhiniformes > Scyliorhinidae > Scyliorhinus > Scyliorhinus canicula. Next base: position 82,053,699 of record NC_052159.1, on the reverse strand, counting down.
GGCCCCTAAATCCTGCCGAGCACTCCCCCACCCTCCACACACACACTGCCCTCCACCCTCATTCCATGGGCATGGCCCCCTACCCCTTGGTAGTGGCACTCTGGCATCCTTGCACTGGCACCCAGGCAGTGTTCCTGCTGGCTTTGCAGTGACATCTGGGCACCTTGACAGTGCCACGGTGGCAGTGCCGAGGTGCCCATGTTCTAGGATGCTGCCCTGCATTTATCCTGACCACCCAGTAGTCTTAAATGGCTCGGGAGAGCCTTGGGTGTCGTTCCGCCTGGTCTACGGTTGTGTGGACCAGCACTGATCAGTGCCTGGCTGCAGCCTCCCGGTGGAGCCCGCAGAATCGAGGGAGGCTGGTGGATTCCACACGGGTAGGTTGTAAGTAGGTTTACGACCTACTTCTGCGAGCGTCACTTGGTCCTGCCCATTTGGGGCGGGGTTCTGACTCTGGCGTCTCGTGGGACTCCAGAGAAACCCGGGAGGCACGGAGCCTGTCAGGAGGCTCGCTGCAAGCCTCTCCCAGCATCCACTGGCCGCGTTGCACTCAAGTGAGAGCATAATGAAGCCAGAGGATCGCGCCCAATGATTCTATGATCATGGCTGATCATCCAAATCAGTAACCTGTTCCCTCTTTCTGCCCATATCCTTGGATCTCTTTAGGCCAAAAGTTATATTTAACTCCTTCTTGAAAACATACTATCTTCTGGAAAACTTTCTAAGTGCTGCGAGTTTCCAAGCCAGCAACTCTATTCAACGTTAATTGGTCCACTTCACAAGGCCTCGCGGGCTTCCCGCCCCAAATACCAGCTCGCCAGCTGATTCGCCGGTACTGCGCTCCCCCCCCCCCCCCCCCCACTAACAGGTTCGAGCAGCACTTAGGCTGCACCTGCTCAGCCAACCCCAGCCAGCTCGCAACAATGGTGCCGAGGAGACCAGCCCCAAGATTTGTGTGTGCTGACCTGGGCAGGTTCCTAGACACGGTGGAGGCCATGAGGGATGTCCTGTTTCCCCCGAGGGCCCCCGGAGGGTGAGCCACAAGACAGCCAGTGCTGCCTGGGATGAGGTGGTGGCAGCTGTCAGCTCGGGCAGTGACCAGGAGGACTGGCCTTCAGCATCGGAAGAAGATCAACACCGGACAGCCGGAGTGTAGGCACCAACGTATCCCCCCACCCTCCCCCACAACTGTGAGCCACGTGTGTGGCCAACGATATCCTCTCTGTATCCTTGCAGGAAAAGCTCTCCGATAATCAGAGAGAGGGCCCAGACTGGTGGTGGGGAGCCGGAACTCACCTCCTACGAGGAGCAGGCCCTGGAGGTATCCGGTGTCACCAAAGACAAGATGGTGACACATGGGGAGGTCAGCGGACATTGCAGAGGTTCCACCTGGAGGACATGTCAAACATGAGTTGTTAATGATTACTGACTGACCCATTCTTCCCACTGACCGGTCCTCCAGCCGACAGTGCCGGCCCATCCCTGGACGGCACCCTCTCCTGACTCCGAAGATAACACCTTGGAGGGGAACTCCAATGATGCCGCTGTGGTCACAGCACAGCTGTCATCCCCACCCTCCACCAGCGCAGATACACGCACCTCAGTGGGACATGCTTGTGGACAGGTTTCTGGGGCACAATCTGGTGAGCACCACGCTGCTGCTGATGTACATCTGCTGGAGGAAGGAACCTCCAGGCAAGACAGCAGTCGATCGTCTGCTGGATCTCAGGACCCACCTGGACCCCAGCCTGATGTTGCGCCCCTGGCACAGAGTTTCCTGGAGCTGATGGAGGTGTTAGTGAGCAGCTGGGACATTCAGAGGGAGATGTCAGTGTCACTCCAGCAGATCCATGGCCAATTGGAGGAGTCCCACAGGCAATGGGCGCAGGTGATGGCGCCGGCAATGAGTGGCACTGAGGCAAACGCTGCCAGCATGGCGACAGCAGGGGAGAGCCTGGTGCATGACGTCAGCACCATGAGTGAAGGTGTCCAAGGTGTTGCTCAGTTGGTGACTGCCATGGCGGAAGGTCTGGACAGAATGTCTGCCATACTGGGGGATATCACCCAGTACCAGGCCGACCTTGATGGGATTCTGTGGGACATGTCCCGCCATCCTCTGGGAATGGATGAGTTTCTGAGCTTGTCCCAGTCGCAGGTGGGCATGGCTGAGGCACTGCAGAGTTTAGCCCAATCTCTGGAGGATGTGTCCCAGTCTCGGGGGCATCGCCGAGGGCGTTGACATGATGGTGCAGACTATCGGGATCTACCAGGGCTGGCAGAGTCAGATGATGCAGGGACAGCCAGGGCCCCAACCAGCTGCCCTTCCATCCCAAGATGAACCAAAGTGCCCTATGGGCACCGGCCTGGAGGAGGTGGGGCTGGGTGCCAACCCTGGCCAGTCCCATGGGGCGGCAACAGTGGCCACCAGCTCTCCTGAGTTCCACCTCTCTGATGAGGCTGTGTCTTGGGTTCAGCACACCAGACAGGGCGGCGCGGCTGTGTATGTGCTGCCGACAAGTGGGCCGGGATCTCCGGCCCCAGAGGACTCCCGCTAGGGGCATCAAAGGCCATGGGACGAGGTAAGTTGGTGGCTGCCCCCACCTCAGATGTGCATCCTGGGGAAACGCCAAGATGCAGTGGTAGATCTAGAAGGGCCAAGCACATTGAAGATCACCTGAGGGCACCAGGTTAGGTTGGGTGGCACTATCGAGAATTGGGTTTTGTTCAAAACATTAAACAACTTTTTGCACAAACATTATGATGCCTCTGTCACTTCCGCAAAGCAGGATGACCCCCGGTCCCTTTGCCTGTGTCTCCAGGCGACCCCCCTCCCCATGGCATCAACGCACCTTCCGGCCTTGTTCGTGTCCCAGGACCTGTGCCCCATCCCCTGGGTGTTCGGATGTTGGCTGCTGCATGCGTGGTGCTGACCCCCACAAAGTGTCCAGGCATCAAGGTTTGATTGGAGTGCTAGGCAATGACTGCCATGTGCTACATGGCCCGCAGAGCTACAGAACCCACTTGGCAAGTGTCAAGTGCTCATTTAACCACAATTGCCAGTTCCCTATTAGTGATTGCCTTCAGCCATGCAGCCAGAGGCCTCAGCAGATGGTGTGGGTTGTGGGTGATTGGTGGGGCAGATGGACCTGGGATCCAAGGGTTGGCAAGGTGATAACGCAGGCATTTTTCCCTCCCATGGGGTCCCACCCCAGCTGAGAATCCCCCACCCCCTGCTGGGTAGTGGGTTGGCAAGGCCAGCACCCCCGTGCTCTTTGCCTGTGATTAAAGCTGTCTACTTCCCTCCTCGGCTCGCCACAGAAGCCCTTCCGTCAGGTTCACGTTTTTAAGAGTAGTACCGATCGGTGCCACCCTGAGCACTTGCTGAGGCGGCTAGTGAATGACAGGAGGCCGTTGGTTAACGGGTGGCTCACGTTAATTGCATGGAAATCGGCCATAAGTGATGGTACGCCACACTATGGCGAAATTCCGAATTCGCCTATGGGAGCATCGCAAACTGTTTGCCGCCTGACGCGGTTCCCGTTTTTGGCCTCCCGATATTCACCGGCCACGTTAAACTTGAGCGCGAGCATAACGCGGTAAGATCGCACCCACAATGTGGCCTCAACTGCTCCCTGTGGTAGCAAATTTCATAAGCTCTGGGTGAAGAAATTTCTCCTCCCCTCAATCCTAAAAGGTTTACCCCGTATCCTTAGACTATGACAGCTGGTTGTAGACATCCTCATCATTGGGAACATTCTTCCTGCTTCTACCCTGTCTAGTCCTGTTAGAATTTTAAAGTTTCTATGAGATCCCCCCCTCATTCATCTAAACTCCAGCAAATATAATCCTAACCAACTAAATCTCTCCTCGTCCGTCAATTTTGCCATCCCAGGAATCAGACTTGTAAACCTTCTCTGCACTCCCTCTACCAAGAGCATTCTACCTCCAACAGGGAGACCAAAACGGCGCACAATATCCCAGGTGAGGCTTCACCAAGGCCCTGTATAATTGCAACAAGACATTTTGCTCCTGTACTCAAATCCTGTTACTATGAAGGCCAACATACCATTTGCCTCCTTTACTGCCTGCTGTACCTGTATGGTTGTCTTCAGCAACTGGTGTACGAAGACACCAATTACACATTCCCCTAACTTAATTTATAGCCATTCCCCTCTCTTAATTTATAGCCAATCAGATAATAGAATTTACAGTGCAGAAAGAGGCCATTCGGCCCATCGAGTCTGCACCGGCTCTTGGAAAGAGCACCCTATCCAAGGCCAACACCTCCACCCTATCCTCATAACCCAGTAATCCCACCCAACACTAAGGGCAATTTTGGACACTAAGGACAATTTATCATGGCCAATCCACCTAACCTGCACATCTTTGGACTGCCTTCCTATTTTTTTTGCTACCAAAGTGGTAACCTCACATTTATCCACATTATACTGTATCTGCCATGCATTTGCCCACTCACTTAACTTGTCCTTAACACACTGAAGAATCTCTGCATTCTCCTCACAACTCATACTCCCACCCAGCTTTGTCATCTGCAAATTTGGAGTTACTACATTTAGTTCCCTCATCTAAACCATTAATATATGTTGTGAATAGTTGGGTTCCTGGCACCGATCCCTGCAGTATGCCACTCGATACTACCTGCCATTTTGAAAAATACCCGGTTATTCCTACACTTTGTTTCCTGTCTGTTAATCAGTTTTCTATCTCTGTCCACTACCCCCGATCCCATGCAATTTAATTTTACACATTTATCTCTTATTTGGGACTTTGTTGAAAGCCTTCTGAAAGCCAAAATAAACCACATCCACTGACTCCCCCTCAACAACTCTCCTAGTTACATCCTCAAAGAATTCCAGTAGATTTGTTAAGTATGATTTCCCTTTTGTAAATCTATGCTGACTGTCCGAATCTACCACCATTTCCCAAGTGTTCTGCTATGGACTCTAGCATCTTCCCCATCACCAACATCAGGCTGACTGGTCTATAATCCCCTGTTTTCTCTTTACCTCCCGTTTTAAATAGTGGGGTTACAATAGCTACCCTCCAATCTGGAGGAACTGTTCCAGAGACTATAGGGAGGGAGGCAAAAAGTGGATAACTATAGGCGAATTAGCCCAACGTCGATTGTTGGAATCAATTATTAAGGAAATAATGCAGCACATGTGGAAAATCATAATCTAATCCAGCAGGGGCATCTTGACAAATGCATGAATAGGATGGGAATAGAGGGATACGGACCCCGGAAGTGTAGAAGATTTTAGTTTAGACGGGCAGCATGGTCGGCGCAGGCTTAGAGGGCCGAAGGGCCTGTTCCTGTGCTGCACTTTTCTTTGTTCGTTGTTCTTTGAGTCAGCATGGCTTCATGCAGGGAAAATCGCAGAGCGGGTCATCATCATTCTCCATGGCCTGCAATAGACACGCTTCCATCGGCGACCATATGAGCCCAGCCCGTTGTGCCACAGGTGGATCTGCAATGGCGGGATGGTGTGCATGCGGGTGGGTGGGTGGGGGGGGGTGAGGGTGTCGGTGGTGGGTGGGTGGGGAGGATGAGGGTGTTGGTGGTGGGTGGGTGGGGAGGATGAGGGTGTGGTGGTGGGTGGGTGGGGGGGTGAGGGTGTCGGTGGTGGGTGGGTGGGGGGTTGAGGGTGTCGGGGTGGGTGGGGGGTTGAGGGTGTCGGGGTGGGTGGGGGGTTGAGGGTGTCGGTGGTGGGTGGGTGGGGGGGTGAGGGTGTCGGTGGTGGGTGGGTGGGGGGTTGAGGGTGTCGGTGGTGGGTGGGTGGGAAGTTGAGGGTGTCGGTGGTGGGTGGGTGGGGGTTGAGGGTGTCGGTGGTGGGTGGGTGGGGGGTTGAGGGTGTCGGGGGTGGGTGGGGGGTTGAGGGTGTCGGGGGTGGGTGGGTGGGGGGTTGAGGGTGTCGGTGGTGGGTGGGTGGGGGGTTGAGGGTGTCGGTGGTGGGTGGGTGGGGGGTTGAGGGTGTCGGTGGTGGGTGGGGGGGGGGTTGGGGGTGCCGGTGGTGGGTGGGTGGGGGGTTGAGTGTGTCGGTGGTGGGTGGGTGGGGGGTTGAGGGTGTCCGGGTGGTGGGTGGGTGGGGGGTTGAGGGTGTCGGTGGTGGGTGGGTGGGGGGTTGAGGGTGTCGGTGGTGGGTGGGGGTGGGGGGTTTGAGGGGTGTCGGGGGTGGGTGGTGGGGGGTGAGGGTGTCGGGGGGGTGGGTTGGGGGGGGGTTGAGGGTGTCGGGGGGTGGGTGGGGGGTGGGGTGTTGAGGTGTCGGGGGGTGAGTGGGTGGGGGGTTGAGAGGGTGGTCCGGGGGCGTGGGGGTTGCGGTGTCGGGGGTGGGTGGGGGGTTGAGGGGTGTGGGGTGGGTGGGTGGGGGGGTGAGGGTGTCGGTGGTGGGGGGTGGGGGTATGAGGATGTGTCCGGTGGTGGGTGGGGGGTTGAGGGTGGCGGTGGTGGGGGGAGGGCTTGAGGGTGTCGGTGGTGGGTGGGTGGGGGGTTGAGGGTGTCGGTGGTGGGTGGGTGGGGGGTTGAGGGTGTCGGGGGTGGGTGGATGGGGGGTTGAGGGTGTCGTGGGGGGTTGAGGGTGCCGGTGGTGGGTGGGTGGGGGGTTGAGGGTGCCGGTGGTGGGTGGGTGGGGGGGTGAGTGTGTCGGTGGTGGGTGGGTGGGGGGTTGAGTGTGTCGGTGGTGGGTGGGTGGGGGGTTGAGTGTGTCGGTGGTGGGTGGGTGGGGGGTTGAGGGTGTCGGTGGTGGGTGGGTGGGGGGTTGAGGGTGTCGGTGGTGGGTGGGTGGGGGGTTGAGGGTGTCGGTGGTGGGTGGGTGGGGGGTTGAGGGTGTCGGTGGTGGGTGGGTGGGGGGTTGAGGGTGTCGGGGGTGGGGGGTTGAGGGTGTCGGGGGTGGGTGGGGGGTTGAGGGTGTCGGTGGTGGGTGGGTGGGGGGTTGAGGGTGTCGGGGGTGGGTGGGGGGTTGAGGGTGTCGGGGGTGGGTGGATGGGGGGTTGAGGGTGTCGTGGGGGGTTGAGGGTGTCGGGGGTGGGTGGGTTGGGGGTTGAGGGTGTTGGTGGGGGGTGAGGGTGGTGGGGGGTTGAGGGTGTTGGTGGGGGGTGAGGGTGGTGGGGGGTTGAGGGTGTTGGTGGGTGGAGGTGAGGGTGGCCGGCTGGTGCCGTGGTGTGCGGTCTGTGCCCATACTCAGCGATTACCATGCCCCCCCCTAGTTTGTGAACCAGGCGGCTATCAGCCTGTCCCGTGCCCGCTGGCCCATCCGGTAATGATGGGCAGCCTCCTGTTGCTCGTTCTGGGTGAGTGTGCTTAACACTCGATTTGGGTGTTGAGGGTGTCGGTGGTGGGTGGGTGGGGGGTTGAGGGTGTCGGTGGTGGGTGGGTGGGGGGTTGAGGGTGCCGGTGGTGGGTGGGTGGGTGGGGGGTTGAGGGTGCCGGTGGTGGGTGGGTGGGGGGTTGAGGGTGCCGGTGGTGGGTGGGTGGGGGGTTGAGTGTGTCGGGGGTGGGTGGGTGGGGGGTTGAGGGTGTCGGGGGTGGGTGGGTGGGGGGTTGAGGGTGTCGGGGGTGGGTGGGTGGGGGGTTGAGGGTGTCGGGGGTGGGGGGTTGAGGGTGTCGGGGGTGGGTGGGGGGTTGAGGGTGTCGGTGGTGGGTGGGTGGGGGGTTGAGGGTGTCGGTGGTGGGTGGGTGGGGGGTTGAGGGTGTCGGTGGTGGGTGGGTGGGGGGTTGAGGGTGTCGGTGGTGGGTGGGGGGGGGGTTTGAGGGTGTCGGTGGTGGGTGGGTGGGGGGTTGAGGGTGTCGGTGGTGGGTGGGTGGGGGGTTGAGGGTGTCGGTGGTTGGTGGGTGGGGGGTTGAGGGTGTCGGTGGTGGGTGGGTGGGGGGTTGAGGGTGTCGGGGGTGGGTGGGGGGTTGAGGGTGTCGGTGGTGGGTGGGTGGGGGGTTGAGGGTGTCGGGGGTGGGTGGATGGGGGGTTGAGGGTGTCGTGGGGGGTTGAGGTTGCCGGTGGTGGGTGGGTGGGGGGTTGAGGGTGCCGGTGGTGGGTGCGTGGGGGGTTGAGTGTGTCGGTGGGGGGTTGAGGGTGTCGGTGGTGGGTGGGTGGGGGGGTTGAGGGTGTCGGGGGTGGGTGGGTGGGGGGTTGAGGGTGTCGGGGGTGGGTGGGTGGGGGGTTGAGAGTGTCGGGGGTGGGGGGTTGAGGGTGTCGGGGGTGGGTGGGGGTTGAGGGTGTCGGGGGTGGGTGGGGGGTTGAGGGTGTCGGGGGTGGGGGGTTGAGGGTGTCGGGTGTGGGTGGGGGTTGAGGGTGTCGGTGGTGGGTGGGTGGGGGGTTGAGGGTGTCGGTGGTGGGTGGGTGGGGGGTTGAGGGTGTCGGGGGTGGGTGGGTGGGGGGTTGAGGGTGTCGGTGGTGGGTGGGTGGGGGGTTGAGGGTGTCGGTGGTGGGTGGGTGGGGGGTTGAGGGTGTCGGTGGTGGGTGGGTGGGGGGTTGAGGGTGTCGGGGGTGGGTGGATGGGGGGTTGAGGGTGTCGTGGGGGGTTGAGGGTGTCGGGGGTGGGTGGGTTGGGGGTTGAGGGTGAGGGTGGTGGGGGGTTGAGGGTGTTGGTGGGGGGTGAGGGTGGTGGGGGGTTGAGGGTGTTGGTGGGTGGAGGTGAGGGTGGCCGGCTGGTGCCGTGGTGTGCGGTCTGTGCCCATACTCAGCGATTACCATGCCCCCCCCCTAGTTTGTGAACCAGGCGGCTATCAGCCTGTCCCGTGCCCGCTGGCCCATCCGGTAATGATGGGCAGCCTCCTGTTGCTCGTTCTGGGTGAGTGTGCTTAACACTCGATTTGGGACTGTTTCGTTACTTAGCTCTGGAGTCGCCAGGTATCATTAAGATACCGCCACAAGTTTCAAGGTCAAGTTCAAAGAAATAAAACCATACACCAATTAGTAAGTTCAAACAAATGAGTTTATTATAATCTACTCATGCACACGCTAAGATGACTAAACTATTCCTACCACTAAATAAACCAATACTTATCTTAAAGGGAACTGCCGGATCAGGGGACAAGGCCTCTTGCTCTGCACTGGTCCGCAGACTTCAGGTTGGTACGGGTTAAAAAGGGGTCAGGAGTGTCTATCTCTGGTAGCGATCGTTGTGAGACACTTACTTGCTGGCGGCTGCTGTCCCAAACCTCTCCTCTCTCTCGGTCAAGGTCTTCTTTGGTAAAAGGCTGGTCGAGAGGGCTGGTCCAGAGAGGAGGGCTGGTCAAGAAGAACAAACTGAGTTTGGGACCTGTCTTTTATAGGTCCTAGTGCTTCGTGCCCTTTTGGGTGGAACCCTCTACCTGCTGGGAATCGATTGGGATTTGTTTGAATCCCCCCAATACTGAGGCTGTTCCTCGGCTACTGGGCGGGCCTTCAGGTGCTTTGTTTTCGAACCCCGCTGGTGCCGGGGTGTCTGGTTTCCCATACACTGTTGCAATCACTTCCCTATTTGTGTCCATTGTCCCTGGGATCGTTCCATTACTATGTTAACTATCCCGGAGATTGCCTCATTAGTGTGCAGAATGTTCGTTTCGGTGCTGTCTGCTCTCTTCGCAGACAGAATACATATTGGCTTGGTGCAGCCTGCTGGTGCTGCAAACATTGTCCATTTTAACCTGCAAGCTTTGCGTTCCTCCATTTTGTATTGAGGGAATGGCCAACTTCGGTGGCTACACTCCCGCCCATGTCCAGACCATCTGTCCTGACCATTGCCCCCATCCTCCTCACCTGGGGAGGACTGCGCCTCATCTTGCTGCTCCTCCCCTTCCCCCTACTCTGCCTGCGGCACATCGCTCCTCTGCTGGGCTATGTTGTGCAGGACGCAGCAGACCACAATGATGGGGCCGACCCTATCTGGTGGGTACTGGAGGGCCCCTCCAGAGCGGTCCAGGCACCTGGAACGCATTTTTAGCAGGCCAAAGCACCTCTCTATCACACCCCTGGTCGCTGCATGGGCATCGTTGTAGCTGTTCTCCGCGTCACTCTGTGACCTCCGTATAGGGTATTGGGTAACCCCTGTCACCCAGCAACCAGCCCCTCAGCCGGGGTTCGCATACCTCGAACATGCTGGGGATGTAAGACTGCGCCAATATGTATGAGTCATGTACACTTCCCGGGTATCGGGCACAGACGTGCAGGATCATCATACGGTGGTCGCAGACCACCTGAATGTTCATGGAATAGGTCCTCCTCCTATTGGTGAACACGGCCCTGTTATCTGCAGGTGGCCGCACTGCGATGTGCATCCCATCGATCCCTGGACCATGGGAAATCCGGACACGGCAGCGAAGCCCGCTGCCCGGGCATCCTGGCTGGCCTGATCCATAGGGATCTGGATGTAGATGTCCGCAATGGCATATAGGGCGCCTGTCACTGCTCGGATGCGCCGGTGCACCGATGCCTGTGAGATGCTGGACAGGTCCCCACTCGGCGCATGGAATTACCCCGTGGCATAAATGTTCAGGGCCACCGTAACCTTGACGGACACGGGGAGAGGGTGTCCTTCCCCAGTGCCAGGTGTGCCATCAGGTGGCAGATGTGTGCCACGGTTTCCCGGCTCATCCGGAGTCTCCTCCTGCATGCCCGGTCAGGAGGTCCTGGTACGACGAGCGGGGCCGATACACACGGGGCCTCCTCAGCCGTCTCCGCCGCTGTGGTGCCAGATCCTCCTCCTCCTGTCGGGCGGGCGGCCCTCCAGCCTTGGCAGCTGCCACCTGCCCCTCTGCGGCACGCTCCTCTTCGGCAGCCTGCGCCACCTCTCTGGCACACTCCTCCTCCTCCTCTTCCCCAGGGCAACATGTAGAAGTGCGGCTGCCGCCATGGCGACCAACATCGCTGGCTGATCAGCAAACATAACGGCCTGCAGGGGTGCGAACAATGAATGCCATCATTGCCCGTAATCATGTCCCCCCCACCCCACCCGCAGCCAGGTGCCATGGGCTGCATGGGCGCGACTGTTGGAGGCTGGCACTTGGCCAGGCGGATGACCTCCCTCGTCCTCTCCCCTCACCCCGGCACTCGCTCCCCGGCAATTGTCCCCTCCTCCCTCCCCGCACTCACACTCCCGCCCCCTCCCTGGTACTCGCCCCCCCCCCCTTCCCCGGCACTCGAACTCGCGCGCCCACCCCCCGGCACTCGCCCTCTCACCCTGGCACTCGCGCCCCTCCCTCACCCCGGCACTCGCGCACCCCTCACTCCGGCACTCGCACCCCCTCCTCACCCCGGCACTCTCCTCACCCCGGCACTCGCACCCTCACTCCGGCACTCCACTGCGCCACCGCCCCCCCCCCCCCCCCCACACACACACAGACTGCGGCCACGCCGTCACCTCCTGCTGCCACCCCACGCCGTGACCTATCTGCGTGCTGTCCGGTGTGAACCATCAGCACTGGTTGATGCCGTTATATAAGGTGGTTCAATTTACGCCAGCGTGACCCATGGTCACATCTGCGGGACTTCAGTTCATCCGGCCGGGAGAATTCGGACAGCCCCGGGGTCCATGGCGTCGGCCAGACCCCCGCCATTCTCCAAGTCGGGCGACGCGATTCACGCTTCAGCGACTTTTGTGGGATCGGAGAATTCGTAGGACGGTGGGGGCGGGATTCACGCCGGCCCCCGGCGATTCTCCGACCCGGCGGGGGGTCCTTGCATTGGTTCCCATCCCCTGCCATTTTCGTTTAAATCCTCCCCAACCACTCTAGCAAACACTCACCCGAGGACATCATTTTGGTACTTCCCTGGTGTAACCCAACCAGATTGTTCTGGTACCACCGCCCCAGGACCAGTCCCAGGAATCTGAAACCCTCCCCTTCACAACATCTCTTCAGCCATGTGTTCATTCGCGATGTCTTGCTATTTCTATCCTGACTTGCACGTGGCACTGGTAGTAATCCTGAGACCTTTATTTTCTAATTCCCTATATTCTGTTCTATATTCTGTTCTAGGACCTCATCCCTTTTTTTTAAAAACCTTTGTCGTCTGTACCAACTGATTTCCTTTCTTTAATACATCCCTAGGCATCACTGGCAAGGCCCATTTATTCCCATTCTGAATTGCCCTTGAGAAAGTCGTGGTAGGTTGCTACTTTTAAACTTCTGCAAACTGCGTCGTGTAGGTGCATACTCAGTGTTCATAGGTCCATGGTCCAAAGTATGGCGATCTATTTTCAAGTCAAGATGGTATGTGACTTGGAGAGGAACTTGCTGCTGAGGGTATTTTCATTTGCTTGCTGTCGTAGGTCTTCTAGGTCAGTGTTCTTCAAACTTCTTTTTCCAGCGACCCACATTTACAGAATGGCCGATGTATCGCGACCCACGCCACATTTACAAAAGATTCTCTGTAATTTCTGTTAAAAACATCACACTCACTGTTGGCACTTCTGATTTATTGAATGCAAACTTTGTAAATTGAGCTGCTGTTGCACCTTAAAAGGACAGCTCCACCCTGACACCTTGCTAAAGGGTGTAACTCAAGATTATTTAATTATTTTATATCTTCACACCCATTCTTAACATGTGGAAAATTGCGTGCAAACGCTGGAAAGATTAACAGGCTCAATATGGCACAGTTTTAAACACATCATGATCACACATTCAAAACCTAACACGACCTCCAATAGGAAATTAAACTCAAAACTTGCACTTCAGAAACAGGAGCCCTAACGGCTGAACTAAAAACACGGTCAGACCGATTGTCACTGGATGCCTGTTGGCACTGTTTCCCAGGTAATTATGTAACAGACTGAAAACATGCTTTTAAAAAATCACAATGCTGACCAATGTGCAAAACGTGCAGACACATTTCATTCCATATATCTGCAACATATCACCAGCTCATGTATACATGAGTGTAGTTTAGACACCAGCTAATGCCATCCTTGCCGAACCACTGAAGCCCCGATAAAGGTAGATGCAAAGGTCGTTGCGGTAGAGGAGCAGATTCAGCTTATGGAGTCCATGTAGCCACACCGCAGAGACAGATGCTTGGGGATGAGTACCTGGGAAGAGGGGGTGGATAGCGACAAGGAAGGCGATTTGGAAAAAAAGAAGTGTCCTTGAAAGACCGGCGTGGAGAGACAATTCGGAAGTGGAAAGAGTGGACGTAGGGGCTTGTAAGGGTGAAGGAGGCTGTTTGTCCAGGTTAACTGAGAGAATGGTAATGAATGGTTTGTTAGTGACACACTGAACTCAAGAAATAATACAGATCCTGACTGTATTTGATTTGGAGTCTGCACATCCTCCCCGTGACTGCGTGGGTTTCCTCCGGGTACTCCGGTTTCCTCCCACAGTCCAAAGATGTGCAGGTTGGGTGGATTGGCCATGAAAAATTGTCCAAAATTCTATGATTAACCTAGGTCAAAAGTTCGGCGCAACATCGTGGGCCGAAGGGCCTGTTCTGTGCTGTATTTCTCTATCTATCTATCTGACGCTGAACACAGTAGCAGAAAATGCCACCTAAAGAAAATGTTACTGGTCTCTGACTGCAAACTGCCCAATTACACTCTGCCCAGAGAGGCAAGGAAGTCCATGGCACTGACTTCTGCATCAGCCTCATGTGGTTATGCACTGTACTGCAGTGAGAATTTACCTGGAGAGAAAATGGTAAACATGGTCAGATGATCTTTGGGGATTATTTTGGTAACCTTTTGGCGACCCCATTCTACACCATCCCACGACCCATCCGCAGGTCACGATCCCCAATTTGATAATCACTGTTCTAGGTGGTAGAAGTTGCGGGTTTGGATGGTGCTGTCAAAGAACCCTCAGCACGTTGCTGAATTGCATCTTCTAAATGGAACACATTGCTTCCCCTGTACGGCAATGGTGGAGGGAGTAAATGTTTAAGGTGGGGGATGGGGTGGCAATCAATTCACCTGCTTTGTCATGGATTGTGTTGAGCTTCGAGTGTTGGAGCTGCACTCAACCAGGCAAGTGGAGAGTGTTCCATTGCACTCCTGACTTGTGCCGTGTAGATGGAGAAGCTTTGGGGAGTCAGAAAGTGAGTTACTGGTTGCAGCTACCTAACCTCTGACATGCTCTTGTATCTACAATATGTATGTGGCTGGTCCAATTAATTTCATAATCCATGCTGATCCTCAGGATGTTGCTGAGGATGTCTCTGAATATCAGGGATAGGAGATAAGACTCTCTCGTTGGAGATGGTCATTGTCTGGCTCCTCCTGTATGATGCAAATGTCACTTGCCGCCTATTAGCCCAAACATTGTCCAGGTCCTGCTGCATGTGGGCATGGATTTTCCTTCAGTATCTGAGGATTTGTGAATGGAACCACAATTATCAACGAGCATTCCAAAGGTCATTAATGAAGCAGTTGAAAATGGTTGGCCCGAGGGCATGGACCCGAGGAACATCTGCAGTAATGTTCTGGGCATGACCTGACTGGCTTCCAAAAATTATTTTACTTTGTGCTATATATAACTCCTGCCAGTGAAGAGTTTACCCAATGTTCCCAGATCTCTAGTTATTTAAAGCAGGATAGATTGAAATATGAGATTTGATTTGGGCTAATTCAATGCTAAGTGTAAGTTTGACTCAGCAGCATTTTTGGCTCCAAGTCAGAAGTTGGTTATTTCAAACCCTTTGTGCTACAATCTAGGGCAGGGGTGGGCAAACTACGGCCCGCGGGCCGCATGCGGCCCGCCAAAGGTATTTCTGCGGCCCACCAAGTCATTAAAAAAAAAAAAAAAAAAAAAATTTTTTTTTAATTTGTTTTTTTTTTTTTTTTTAATTTTTTTTTAAAGGTTAATGGGTGGGGGGGCTGTTGGGTTACTTACTGGTATAGGGTGGATACGTTGACTTGAGTAGGGTGATCATTGCTTGACACAACGTCGAGGGCCGAAGGGCCTGTTCTGTGCTGTACTGTTCTATGTTCTATATGAGGCGCCAGAATCATAACCGGGTGAAGCAATTATTTTACTTAATATACTATGCGGCCCTTTGTGAATTGTGAATTTCTGAATGCAGCCCTTGCACGGAAAAGTTTGCCCACCCCTGATCTAGGGTAACACTTCAGTGTAGTTCTGGGGAAGTGCTAGATTGGCAAAACCACTATTCAGATGAGACGTTAAACTTTTGTCTATTCAAGTGAAAGTTTAATGTTCTGTGGCATCAACAGGGCATTTTGCACAGCCACCTTCCTAACCTGGTCTCAAGGTGTATGAATGATTAAATGTTGCAATGAGATATTAAATCAACAGCATCCTTATGTTCCCAGCAACAAAAAGGATTGAATGTTGACTTACCTGTCATTGTTGTCGATGCTTCCAATTGCACACCGGGTGGGCTGCCACCAATTTCTATGGTTTTTTAAAAATAAAATCAGTGTTTTGATTATCCTTTTAGCATTTGAATATTTTACCTCCGTTCTTTGTTCTTTTTTAGAAAATAAAAATTGAACTGGAGCATCTAAAACAACAGCTTTTGGTAAGTTGCCGTGTAGACTGATTTATCACAGGCTCATCCTGTTAAGTACCTTCCCAAATTCATTTGAGCTGATGGGGCATCATTGTATTCTTGGTTTTGTATTCTTGGTTTTGTAGGATGAAGTTAAGAAGATCAGAAGTGATACAAAACTGGACATGAACTTGGAAAAGAGCAGAATTATGGACATGGTAATTTATTATGATACTTCTGCAAGCTTGTTGCTAGTTTATGTATTGCCAGCTTTGCTAAAAATTCCGTTAAATTGAATTAGTTAATTTTTCGCAGTGTTGCGCATGGGAGAAGTGCAATATTAAGCAGAGTTAGAGATAGGGGGACAATGTACCAAGATGAGAGTAAGAAGTCAGATGGATAGAGGGGAAAGGAAGTAGGGTAACTAACCGGGTTAAATAACTCCAAGCAAGGGGAACAAATTGGCTGTGGGTGAGAAGCATATCAGCAGGAGACAATTGTATAATAAGTTAGTGGGAGGGAGGCATGGGAAACAATCTCGTGTTGGGTGAGGGTCAACTTTCCAGAATGTCTGCAGTTATCGTGGGTTCAAAATATTTTTGAAATTTCCTTTAATGGAACTTGATCAGCAGAAAAAATGGGAAATGGCTTCTTCTGGACAATGGCAGATATAAAAGGTCTGGGTGTTGAATTCAAATGTACTGGGTGTTGAATTCAAATGTACTATTATGTGAAGGACACTAACTTCACAAGAATCTCTGCAAAAAACTATGGGCAATTAAGACATTATGTGGAGGCAAGTTCTCAGAGCTAAGTAATTACCGAGATGATGAAGAGCTTTTCGATCAAGAAACAGGAATTTTAAAGTAATCTTATTTTGTTACTCACAATCAATGTGATTGAAAAATATTTCTATTTCTGTTCAGACATCAGATAAACTGTAAATATTGCTGTATAATCACCTAATGACTGTATACAGACTTAAAGTACCACTAAACAATGTAAATAATTGCCTCAAATAATGATTGTGTGATGGTTAATGTCAAAACCACCTATCCCAGTCACCTGGCTGTGTACAAATACTATTGGGATGGAAAATCCTTCCAGATGTAGTTACAAAGTGATCTTTATGCATTTTTAAATGGAATAAACCTATCGGTTTAAATGTTTTATGAAATGTCCTCAAATATGTAATAGAATTTTTTTATGTTATCGGCTTAACAAATCATTTTATTGAGCAAGTGTTAATACTTCACATCTATAATCATTTAATTTTTCATTAGTTTAGAGAAAGAGAGAAACAGTTAATGACGTCTAGGAATGAATTTACTGAATTGGTAAGTTTTTAAGATGACTGATTAATATGAATGCAAATTTTTTGTTTCTGAAAAAGAAATCTGGATTATAATTCAATCCTACAATGATGATGCTCCAATCTTTTGTTGCGAAGGCTCTCACACTACCAGAAATATGATAATGACTAGCTAACCTGTTTTAGTGATGTTTATTGCCTGCTATGATCTCCTCTGCTCATGAGAGCACAGCAATGTGACCTCTTGCAAACGCAATATTGCCACTCTTGGCAGATTTACTTATTGTGATTGATGTGGATCCTTTTCAGAACTCGGGAACAGACCGTGCCATTACAGAAACAAACAAAAAAATTGACACAGATGTAGCTTCACTTAAGACCATGTTGGAATCTCTTAAACTGGAAACAATGAGGTATCTTGCAGGTAAGATTGTGGAAGGGGGGGGGGCGGAGTTGAATTTATGAAATAGAATTACTACCGTTTTGTTTATCTTGTGTTGAAAGAAAGAGAAAGAGGGGAGTGGAGAATAATTGCTAATAGTGTTTCCGTTATAGATCACGGATAATACACTGCTGGGGTTTGCATCATTGAATTGCAATGGACCAGAAAGAACAACATATTTTTCAATAAAGAGAATACCCTTTTACTAGTTATTGAGAGTTTGTCTTGCATCGTTTTGCATGTGGCAGCCTCAAAATATATAACAAACTTACAGTGGCTAGTCTTCCTCTATATACTATTATAAATTTCTCACTGGCTGACACATTCAGATTATTTTAGTTTGATATGTGAGGGAGGAAGAGGGATATACAATTTTTTCCCTGTTTGAAAAACTGAATATAGTGTACTGTAGGGTTAAGAATCCACAAGCTGCATCTCTTGTTGATACCTCAGATAAAATCAATAACCAGATTTTATAGAACTGAAATGGAATAAACCATTGTCAGCATATTGTATTACATCTGTATATAATAATCGGTGTGCGTCCTGGTTGAAGAATTTCATTGGCAAACAATTGTTCTTTCCCAATATTAATATTTCCCTTTGTGCATTGCCAATAGTGATCGTGTGACCCTTAATGCTTCCAGCAATCTGACTGCTTGATTGATCTGTTTGATAGGATCAATGAGGATAGAGAGTTCATGTGGGATAGACATTCATTTTGCACTGGTCTGTGGTAACGACCGTGCACTGATTTTGAGTGTTCCCATGGACTAATCAGAGCACTGTGACTGCAAATATTGTCTGTCATTAGTCCCTGGTAACTGTAAAAGTACATTACATCCTGAAGAAACTTCAGGGCCGTTTTCTGCTGCTAAAATTCCATTTAAACGTCTCAGTCAAATAAGTAGAATATACATCAATTAAAAGGGAAGGGTTTGTGGAAATTAAGACAAAGGTAGATTTAATGTTTCAGCATAAACCTTTCCCAAGAGTCTAATTGACTTATTTTTGGCAGACTTCTGGTAGGAACTTTCATCTGGAAGAAGCCTAGATATTATGTTTTGACCCCAGCAGCAGGGCAAGAAATGTATGTGGTAATACTGATATAACAAAGAACTACTTTTTGTAAATTTGTTTCTCATCTGTGACATTGGGCAGAATCTGCCCCTCGGTGCACAGGCGGTGACTGGAAAACTAGCGTGCAGCTCTCCATTTATCTGTGTTTTCTCTCCAGATTTTAGTGCACTCTGTGTAAATAAAAAATATCTGGGGCCGTAATTTTCACCATCACTGTGGTGAGGTGGGCATGATAAATCCGGCAATGCCAGCACCACAAAGATGGAGGTGCCATCTTTAAAGGGCATCCCGATCTGCGATATAAATAAAGCCCCCTCCACAAGCATTCGGGTGACCCCCAGCACATAAGGGGAATCCCCTCCAATGGGGCTCCCCAAAAAGCCCAACCCTGACACTGCCAGAGGACAGTGTATTCTCATCATTTCCCGACTCACGCAAGATTTTAGGGTCTCATCGCCATTTACATTGACAGCTAACTTCGACTCCGAATCCCTGCCATTAAATCACTTGCTCAGAGCACAAAGTCAAGCAATAGAAAAGACCTATTGAGGTTTATCCCTTGGGTTGATAGTGGCAATTAGTTACTTTATTAAATATTACTAATATCCTTTGCCTGCATTGTGATTATTCTAAATTTTTATCATTTTTGTCAAAAAACTGATTAATTCTGGATGGATATTTAGAAATCTGTGGTGGTGTATATATTTCAATAATAAAAATTTGCTTTTATAGATCTATTGCACTTCAACTTTTTAAATACACCACTTTTATTGGAAATTTGAGTTAATTTCAAAATACCAATATTAGGTATGGCTCTTTTGTATCTACCCCAAGTTTCTCAATTTTTTCTCCAGTCTCCTGACCGGCCTTCCATCCTTTAGTTAATCTCATCCAAAACTTTTCCCATATCCTAACTCGCATCATGATCCTTTCTCTGAGTACCCCCATTCTCACTGGCCTATATTGGTATAAGATCTAGCAATGCTTCAATTTTAAAATTCTCCGCCTTCTTGTCTTTTCAAATTCTTTCACTATCTCTGTAACCTCCTTTAGCTTGACAACATTCTAAGATCTCTGTGATTTTTATTGATAAATTGTACTCAATAATTCTTTTTCCAATTAAGGGGCAATTTAGCGGGGCCAATCCACCTTCCCTGTACATCTTTGGGTTGTGGGAGTGAGACCCACACAGACACAGGTAGAATGTGCAAACTCCACATGGACAGTGACCCGAGACCGGGATCAAACCCGGGTCCTTGGCACCATGAGGCAGCAGAGCCAGCCACTGCGCCACCCTCCATCCCCAATTTTAATCACAGAATTATCATGTAATTTACAGTGCAGAAAGAGGCCATTCGGCCTATCGAGTCTGCACCGGCTCTTGGAAAGAGCACCCTACCCAAGGTCAACACCTCCACCCTACCCCCATAACCCAGTAACCCCACACAACACTAAGGGCAATTTTGGACACTAAGGGCAATTTATCATGGCCAATCCACCGAACCTGCACATCTTTGGACTGTGGGAGGAAACCGGAGCACCCGGAGGAAACCCACGCACACACGGGGAGGATGTGCAGATTCCGCACAGATAGTGACCCAAGCCGGAACCGAACCTGGGACCCTGGAGCTGTGAAGCAATTGTGCTAACCACTATGTTACCGTGCTGTCCCTAATCGTGACACTATTGGTGGGCATGCACTGAGCTGTCAGAACCCTAAGCTTTGGAACTCCTTTCCAAACCTCTCCATCTTTCTATCTATCTCTCTCTCCTAAGTGTTATTTCTTTAACCAAGCTTTTGATCACTTCCTATCATTCGTTTCTTATTATCTCCCTATGTGACTCGGTGCCAAATTTTGTTTCATGATGGTGCTGTGAGGAGCCTGGAGATGTTTATCTCAAAAGCTGCGATTATAAATAAATTGGAGAATCTGAGCCAATAGGAATAAATCGGCCATTGGATCCAATCTATTGCTGGGGCCAGACAAATAATTAATGGTGTTGATGGCAGCAAGGGACGAAAGGGGAAACAAGACTATTGTACCTGAATCAGCAGACTGAGTGGACACAGCATGGCCACAAGGTGAAAGCCAAAGGGTGCAGACAGAAGCTTCTCACAATAACACAGGGGCTGTTTAGCACAGGGCTAAATCGCTGGCTTTGAAAGCAGACCAAGGCAGGCCAGCAGCACGGTTCAATTCCCGTACCAGCCTCCCCGAACAGGCGCCGGAATGTGGCGACTAGGGGCTTTTCACAGTAACTTCATTTGAAGCCTACTTGTGACAATAAGCGATTTTTCATTTCATTTCATTTCAAAACCACAAATGTCTGGGCCAATGAGACCTATCAGGATTGAGATCAAAGTTTTAAAATGTGAATTTGAAACTTGAACTACAAGCAAACTGCCTGCAGTAACACTGGACCCAATGTGGAAGCATTGACAAACAGGAAAGGAATTAAGCCAATCCAGCACAACACCTCTCATCTTTTTGCTAATCTCAGACTAAGAGTGGCGAATGGGGAATAGAAAATACTGAGATTGACTTTAAGGTGATATTCCAAGGACTGGTTCAGCCAAGATCTGAAACTATGGCGCGATTCTCTGGCCATGTTGTGCTCGAACGAGAGCACAACACGGCCGGAGAATCCCAGGAGAGCCCTCTCGCGGGTTTCTCGGCAGCCTCTGCTGATTCAGCCATGTCCCGAGAGGTGTCAAATTCGGAACTCCACCCAAAAGGGGTGGGACCACACTATGCTCGCAGAAGTAGGTCCTACTCACCCGGGATATATCGATCACCCTTGATTCTCCGGCCTCGCGAGGGAGACTGCAGCCAGGCATTGATCAATACTGGTCCACAAGAACGGGGATAGTGCAGGGTTTCCCCCACTGGACTTTGCACCTTGGCACTGCCACCCTGGCACTGCTAAGATCCTGGGTGGCACCACCAAGCTGACTGGAGCACTAACTGGGTGCCAGTGCGAGGTGCCCAGGTGCCAGGATGGCACTGCCAAGTGTCAGGGCCCAATGGGTGGGCCATGCCCATGAAAGGATTTGAAGGGTGGAGTTGCGAAGCCCATGTGTGTTGGGGGTGATATTGCCCATGGGTGGTTGGGGGGGGGGGGGGGGAATCGATGGCGTTTCACACCAGACTTTCCATAAAAAACATTTACAACAATTCTCCTACCTGCAGGGGGCTGGCAGGGCCCCAGATTGTTTCTTGCAGCTTAAACAGGCCTCCGCACCTCAGGTTGCGGGTCGGCGCATGTGCACGGCGGCAGCCTGCAGCAGCCCACCAAACGTGATGGTGGACTCAAGCCGGCGGACCTGGACCAACAAAGAATGTCCCAACGATCTGCCCCGGCGCCGCTCGATCTATCCCGCCCAATCGCTTCCCCAGCCGCCCATCACCCCCCTCCCCCCAGGTATTTGATTCCCCCACGCCCCAACAGGGCGCCACAGATGTGTCCCGACCGGCTAGACGTGGTTATAACCACGCCTTCGGGAATTTGGTCAGCCGGGACCGGAGCATGGCTGGGAGGGCCTCTGGGCAATGGCCCCCCAGCCGAGCCCCCTTAATGTACAGGCGAGCAATAAGCCAGGGACTGGAGAATTGTGGGAGCAGCGCCGATACCGATTCTGTCATAAAAGCGGATTCTCCGCCCCTGCGCCAAACACTATTTTGTCGCTGGGCTGGGGAGAATCCAGCCCCTGGTCTGGTCAGCTGTGTGCGTTCTGAAATGATATAGTTTGGAGTTCAGTTTTATAGAAAAGTATAAACATATATCTAATTTTGTTTTTTGCTTTATTGTTCTACAGCATCCGTCTTTACCTGCCTAGCAATAGCATTAGGATTTTATCGGTTGTGGCAAAAATAGAAAATGAAAGATGACCTTCAGCAACAAGCAATGAGAACCTCTGGAATTTAATGATCTTTATTTAGATAAAATGTTAGGATTTTCCTGGGAAGAACAGTTTGTTGATCTGCTACAGAACTGTTCTGCTGTGTTTTGGGGAAATATAGTTCTGTTGCATTAATGTTAATGATTTTTATAAATTATTCTAAAAGCTGGCTAGTGAGATGGGAGATCATCCTGCTCCTTATTGGCTGTAAGGTTCTCATGTGAAGTGAACTTTGTTGATTTTAACTTAATAGCTGGTGAGTGGGGTCACACCACAAAACTTGTAATTTAGCAGCCTCTGAGCGCTTTGAATGTGTTATGAGATTTCATATTGGTTGCTGTGTTGAAGCTGGGGGACTTTTGTGCACTTTATGAGCAGAGCTGGATGTTGATACTTGGTTGCTCAACAACAGCATCTTCACTTGAACAAATGTTTTTACTTGCTTTCTTACCTTTTGGTTTAAATCAACGTTGCAGTTTGGACTGACAGGCCAGTGTGTGGCAATGGTTTCCAGCTAATTATGGAAAGTTAAAATGTATCTATGCAACCAAATAGATCCATCTTGCTACAAAGTACTGTTTCATTCAATGTATTATTGTTACTTTTAAAAGCAACTAAACCATGTATTGTTTGGAGAATTGGAATAAAATCAGTATCTAAAAGTCTTCAAATAACAGCAAGTGAAATCTATTTGAATAATTGTCATATAACCATCATGATAATGATGTCACCAAAGATGAATATTCCATTTTTTAAAAAAGTAAAGTAAGCTTATTTAATACCAATACTATATGTTCATAAAAATTCAGGCAGTAACTTCAGTGTCTATACCCATCCATACGGGTAGTGTTGTAGGAGCTTGCACAAACCATTCTCGAGCAATGAAAATATGAAAGTAATCACCCCAACCCTGCCACATCCTCTCTTGATTTCCTCTAAGTGTGGTCTCGGAGGTATATAACAGAGCTTAGATTGGTTCAACCTCTGACCTCCTGCCCCATATGAACTCTCTGCATCCTCACTGGACCCCTGTAGCTCCATAGCTGCCTCCTCTTCAAGCACATTTTGATGTAAGAAAAACAGAATACAGTGTGACAGCTCTAATCTATTTCTTAAGAGATGCACAAAATCACATTTAAATAGCTGAGTGCATAAACAACCCATTTACAACACCCAATACAGATATCACCAGGGATTTTGACTCTAGTTTGGTGACAATCGACAAAGTTGCTTTCTTTCTACATGTACATTGTGAGGGGTGAACAAGGAAAATGCCTGCTTGCTGAGAGTTGAGTTGATTTGTGGCTTGCTGCAGATACAATGCCATCGTAAAGATTATCTAAATAGGAGTTAGTTCATTTGCCATATCCCTGTGGCTGTTAACTCTGGAACTGATTACTTGTCAATGCATTTTATTCACCACATGTATTTTCTCCTTTAGTAATGCAATTCATTGTGTTGCAGAACCATGTAGAGATTTAAATCAGTAATGAAGAATCAACATCAGAATATATTTAGCTCCAGTTCACATGTGACATTAATTAATAATCTTTATTGTCACAAATAGGCTTACATTAACACTGCAATGAAGTTACTGTGAAAAGCCCCTAGTTGCCACATTCCAGCACCTGCACGGGTACACAGAGGGAGAATTCAGAATGTCCAAATGACCTAACACCAGCTCCTGTGGGAGGAAACCGGAGCACCCGGAGGAAACCCACGCAGACACGGGGAGAACGTGCAGACTCCGCACAGTGACCCAATCCGTAATCGAACCTGGGACCCTGGCGCTATGAAGCAATAATGCTAGACACTGTGCTACCATGCTGCCCCTGCTACCATACCGCCAAAGGCAACATGAGCAGTATATTTACTGCACTGTCTTTTTAATTTAATTTTTTTTAATGTTTGAGATTTTTGGAGTATACAGAACAAGGATAAGCATGGACATACATTAGGGGATAAAGAAAAATATTACACACAACGGTCTGTTCTATTATTTACATCAGTCGCCTTGCATTTACAGTAACGGTAGCAGTTTCCTGTTTTTTTTGGTCTCCAGCAGGTTTTTGATTCTGTCTGGGTCCCCTGTTTCCCCCCTCCCCCCGCCTGTCTAGTGTGTCTTTTTCCCTTGTCTGTTCTTGTACCTTGCTCCAGTTACATACGTGTGATGCTGTGTCTCGTCTTTTTTGTTGGGCATGGTTGGGTTCTATGTTCCCCTGCCACCTACCCAGTCCCCCTTCCCAACCTCCACCCCCTTTCCTTGCTGTGTTGTGGCTACCCTCTCCTGTCCTTTGGCTTATTGGCTGTTGGCTACGAACAGGTCTTGGAACAACCGAGTGAATGGCTCCCACATTTTGTGGAAGCCCTCCTCCGACCCTCAGATGGTGAATTTAATTTTCTCCATTTGAAGAAATTCCGGCCTGACAGCCAATTGTATTATTCACCAAAATATATATTTAGTCCATCTAGACAGGTTATCCAGGTTATAAAATTTAGTCTTAAAAACTGACTTTAGGACTTAAAAACTGACTCTGGATAATACCGTGCACCCGATTCAATTATTCCCCACCTTCTCAGTGCACATCAGCAGTAAAGCTCCTGGGCGGGTTTCTCTGTCCCACAGTGCGGCACGCCGTCGGGATTCTCCGTTTCGCCGGCTGGTCAATGGGGTTTTCCATTGTGGGGCAGCCCCATGCTGTCGGGAAACCCCCGGGCTGACGGCAAAACGGAGAATCCCGACAGCGGAGAATTCAGCTCCATATTTGGTCTTTATTCCGCACATGCAATGTGACAGGAGATACGAATACAGAATATGCCCGGGATTTTCCACTCGAGTCATGCTAGTTTACTGCGCTGGCAAAACCAAATCCAAAAATATTGTTTTAAATTAATTCCAGCATTTGGCCAGTCATTTGCATCTACACCTACCCTCCATACAGAACCACCCACTGCCATAAAATACACTGACAATCCATGTCGGACGAATGCGGTGAGGACGCCTGAAAGTAGGTCGCACAAAAGGTGGCTCCTGCTAAGGCCTGGTATTTTGATCCTTTTTGCCCTCTTTTTTCGGGAGATTTTGAGATATGATACACAACGAGCCCAGTGGTAGCGGCCACACCGAGAACGTAGACCCAGCTGAGACAACACTTCAGGCTAACTAAAATGGCCCCCATCTGCAGCAATCACAGATACCACCTTGGAGGCGGGATGGGGGCACACTGACGGTCGGGGACTTTTACATAGGGCACAGACTGGCGACACTGGATGAACTGACGAGGAAGTGGAAACTAGCAAAAGGACAGGAAATGGAGACATATCCAAATATAACACTTCCTCCGCAAAGAGACAGTAGGGTACCCCAGGGCCCCAGAAACCACACTACTAGAGGACCCGATAGGCACAAGCAACAAAAAGAGGGGGGCTATGTGGGAAAATATATGGACAGTTGCTGGACAGAGCTCGAACACCACTGGACGAGACCAGACACAAATGGGAGGGCGAACTGGGAACACGTGGGCGGGGGGGGGGGGGGGGGGGCTGGGGAGCAAAGCACTGAGCAGGGCTAACTCCACCTCCTCCAGCGCAAGGCTCGGCCTAATGCAGCTCAAAGGTGGTGCACAGAGCGCACCTGACCAGAACCCGAATGAGCAGATTCATCCCAGAGGTGGAGGATAAATGTGAGCGGTGCCAGAGGGGCCCGGCCAACCACACCAACATATTTTGGGCATGTCCCAAACTAGCTGGGTTCTGGACAGCCTTCGCCAAGGCAATGTACAAGGTTGTGGGGGTGAGGGTGAAGCCATATCCAATAATGGCAATCTTCAGGGTATCGGAGCAGCCAGAACTACACATGGGGAAGGGGGCCAATGCCCTTGCTTTCGCTTCCCTAATCGCACACCGGAGAATCCTGCTCGGCTGGCGATCGGCAGCACCACCCAAAGCTGTAGACCGGCTCGCTGACCTCGCGAATTTCTCCACCTGGGAAGATTAAGTACGCCACCAGAGGGTTGGAGGAAGGCTTCCTGGATACTTGGGACAGTTTGTCGGCCCGTTCCAAAACCTGTTTGAGGCCAGCAACGAGGAGTAAGTTGAGAATAAAAAACCAAGATAGATGAGGAACCAAACGACTGCGCAACCCGGGGGCATGGAGACGGAAGCAAGGTGGGGAAACCACAAAAGAAGAGAAAAGGAGGGAGCTATCCCTGAAAATAAAAGCAAAACACAGCTGAAGCCAAAAGGGGAAGGGGGGGGGGACGATAAACCAATCCAGAGGGCAGCAAGATGTGTATAAGGTCATTTAAATGAAAGACAAAATAAACCTTTCTGTACAATAAAGTAAATTAACGCGGGTAAGAAAAATGTGATGTGTATATATATACAATTATTCATAAATGGGAAATGCCATTAAAAAGATTTTTTTAAAAAGAAAATCCATGTCAACTGTCTATATAATATTTATCCATTTGATTTACAATAGTTGTGACACCTTTAGTGGAGCATTAATATTGACATGGACTCACTAGCATGTTTCTCTACGTGATGCTGTGATGGTGATGCTTTCACTGGAAAGTCTTAATGAAATGTTCATGATGCCTGTCTGGCCACCAGGTGTCTCTGCATTAATGTATTTGTATTTGGAGCTATCAGCCAGCCAGCCTTTCTTGTGATTATAAGTAAATATTTAAGTGATTTATTTAAGTCTTCTATCTCTGTGCATTTTGCCTTTCTTCCCAATGACCCAGCCTATCCAACACTGCTCATTTCAACCAAAATGTATAGCTACTCGCTCTTCAACTGAAGGATAGAATAGTTATTGCACAGAATGTCCTTGCTCATATCCACGCCATTGTTTTTGATTCTCTGATATTGTCCCTTGCACAGGAGGCCTCCGGGACTACCAATAAATAGCTGCTGAATGGATTGCGACCTGCAAACCACTGTCAACTTGATAATCGAATCTCCAGCCACAAGTCAAAGTCCTTTACGGTGCAATCTTCCGGCCATGCTGTGCCAGAAAAGCATCTCACTGCGGGGCCGGTGAAAGCCGGGAGGGCCGGCTCCCCAATGCCTCGTGAGATTCAACACAATCTCGCGAGACATTACAAGGGGAATCCCACCCACTATGAGTGGTATCGGCTTTTGGCAAGTCTGCATATTAGAGCGAGGCAGTTCAGACTCCCAAGGCACCTGAGGCTTTGAGATGTAATCCCTTTGCCTCGGGGACCTCAGGTGAGCGCTGTTTGGTACTGGTCCCCACAAACAGGGACAAGACGGAACGGCATTCGTGGGGGTATCTAGCTGCTTGCCCTTTGTGCAGGGTGGTGCCATGGTACTGGTGTTGCCACCTGGATACCCTAGTAATGCCAGCCTGCTACCCTGGCAGTGCCACCTGGGTGTCAGCCTGGCATTGCCATGGTACCCAGGTGGCACTGCCAGCTGGCAGGGGCACTGCCAGTGTGCCATGTTGGAACCTTCAATGGTGTCAACTATTTTGGCAAAGGTAAGTTCAAAATGAAACACAGAAATTAAAATGTATTTGAACATTTCAAATTCGCTTTTGTCCATCGTATCACTAACTGTTCTGTGACCACCCCAGGTAATGTTCATTTTGAGCCCAGTTCAGTGGCAACTTTCACAGCTGCTCTCAATCTCCTCCTAGCTCTCAGCTAGCTGCTTGTGCGCAAGCTCCAGTTTCTGATGTAGTTGGCAAGTCAGGCACTCTGCTGCCTCCAACTGCTGTATAAGGCACCTGTGCTCAAAGAGTTTTTATTTTTATTTACATGTTGCATCAACGGAAAGAATAATTTCCCCTTTTGCTTTTCCTCTCCATACACTCCCCCTCATAACCTCCTTACACCCCTCTCATCATCCTTTCCTTCTCCTCCTGTTCCCCTTCCAGTCCTCCTCCTTTGCACGGGCCTTCCAATCATAGTCAGAAAAATAGAACAGACTGCGAATCAACCAGAGGTCTTGACTCAATCAGAAATCTATAGCTTAACCATGGCATGTTATGTGTCAGTGATACACTTATAATAGCACTGTTGAACCATTAGAAACAACATAACATGGTACAAGAAGATATGATCATTTAATTTAAAAATAAATACATATTCAAGTGTTTTTCTTGTTAAGTGCAAGTATTAATATTTCTACAAATGCAAGTACCAAATTATAACTATGCTATAATTCTGCATCTAAGTTAAGCACAATTAATGCAGCACAGTTAAAATTAGGTTGCAGTAAAGGCCATTCCTGATTCACACAATAAATGACAGTGAACTGAAGTACAAGTACTTCAAATATACTTTTAAGTTCTTAAGTATGAAGGACTGGATTTTCACGGAGGAGGCAGGAAGGTCGAGTCAGGAAACTTCCCAACGTGGCAAACCCATCTGCTTTAACAGGGCCCCTGCATTTTGTTCTTGCTCCACAAATATGGGTGCAGGATGGAGTCATGCCTGTCTCCTTTCACTGGTCAACAGCCTAGTTTTACTGATGAATGCCAGGGCCACAAATTCTTATCCGTCATCACCCCCATTCACGCTCTCATACCCCCTCCTTATATCTGCATTGCCACTCACCCGGTATCCACTATGGGCAGAACTTGAGAATCATGTTTTTGAAATGCTTACTTAAATACATTTCTAACAATCTAATCAAGCTGTCATTTAACTACACTTCATACTGAAGAAAATAACTCTCATTCTAGAAAGTCAATCAATAAAATGCAAGTCCCCTCAAGTAGTCAATCTATTTCATCTAGTTCACTAACCACAGAGACATATAATATTTTATTAATCTCTTAAAATCAAAATGTGAACACAGTCCCTGCTGAGATAAGTGATTCTGGAGCTTTGATACACAGCCAAGCATTCATAATGGGCTCAGCTATAAAAAAAAAACTATTGTAGTTCACAAACAATGAAATCTATTAAAATTTCAAAATGAGATGTCTATATTAAGCCAAGTCAAATGGCCTGCCAATCACCGTATTCCAGCAGAAGTTGTCTTTTTTCACTAAGTGAAAGCTGTAGACTATTTCTTTTCAATTTTGAAATGTTGAGGATTTAAATCCTTCAGATTCATGACACTGAGTTCCCAAGCAGAAGTTTCTTTTGTTTTGAATGCATGATAACACTCTTTCAAAATGGGAAAAGTACTCCAATGCATCTCAACACATAAACAATGTAATTGCCAACTTACCTTTGCAGGACAGAGCCCTATAATCAATCATTGCAGTACCTTATGATACAGCATCTAACTGTTGAAATGGAAAGGACAGATTTTTGTTTTGCATTTCATAGCTTGTCAATGAACAAATTCCAGGAGCAGGTGACGATGTTTCATTATTGCCCATTTAGAACTGGGGTTCCTCCAATGTTCATGGCTCCTCGGAGGTGCCATTAACCACATATAGCTACAGAAGAGGCCCAATTTGACAAAGGTTGTAGGAGGTTTTAAGCTGCCACGACTCACAATGGAACTGGCAAGACTGTGAATAATGCATGTGGAAGGACTACTCACACCCTTAAACTCCACCAGCAAAAAATGCCAGAAACAGGAATGGGGGCGGGAATCCCGGAATCAGATCTCACCCACCATTTTCTAATGGCTCCCTAGTCAATTTAAAATTGGAACAGTCACTAAAATAAATACGTTAAACAATTTCATAATAAAACAAAATGATCAGGAAAATAACTTAGGAATTGACAATAGAAGTACTTGCAAAATTCACACCTGTGTTGTAAAATAGTACAGTGACTGTCAGCTGTTTGTTTAATAAGAGATTGTGCAGGTAAGACTATAATTTGAACAAGCTCACGACAAAGGATTCTGAGATGTCAGAGAGGTCTGAGGTTGGCATTGTTCCTGTCAGGAACACGCCGCACAAACACCCCCCCAGAAATGGCCGTCTGTTTCTTCTTTCCTTTTTTCCTCTCTTTAACTGGCTCTTCAAAATTATCTTCCTGCGAAGGCAAAATTTTAAATTTTTTAAATGAATCCAACCCAAAAATAAATGAAGTGATTACAAAAGAAACAAGGCGATTCAATTCTGGCACACATGGTCTGCCTTGCAAGAATGATGCTTTGCACTTGTACAAGTGCCAATGCCATTGCATGATCAGTGCCATACAATGGAAAATCTGGGAAATTACAGGTTAACACCATGAAAACTGCACCATTGTCTTGAAGATCCAATTGATTTGCAAAAACCCTGCCACACCTAACCAGTCTCGCATCTGACACAATATGGTTGTCTTTTAATACACTCTAAAGTGGCGTAGCAAGATCTTCAAGCAAGGCAATCCCTACAGAACTCAGGAAATCCCAATCCAGCCAATTAATTCAGCCTTATTAAAATTTCGGGACAAAAAACTGTCCCATCGATTACTCGGACAAAACACTGAGAATAAAAGCAAAACACCGCGGATGCTGGAAATCTGAAACAAAAATCGAAACTGCTAGAAATACTCAGCAGGTCTGGCAGCATCTGTGGAAAGAGAAATAAAGTTAATGTTTCCAGTCTGTATGACTTCTTCAGAGCTTAACAGAATGAGAAATGCAATGGATTTTATATTGTATTAGAAAGGTGGAACAACTTTGCAGAGTAGAAGGCCAATGATTGGTGGGAACTAGGCAAGATCGCAACAAAGATGTGTTTGTCACGAGACAGAGGAAGCATTACTGGCAGTGTGAAGGGTTATAGAAAATGCTAGTAGTGGCATAAAGGTAAGAGGCAAGACCTTCCGACTCCTCACCCCAGTGGGATCCCAGTGGGATCTTCTAGTCCCACTGACAGCGCTGACCACTGCAGGTTTGATAGCCAACGGCAGGCTGTCTCCCACCACCAAGAAACACACCATGGAGAGGCTGGAGAATCCCACCCAGAATGTGTTAATGGGAAAACAAGGGTCGGTGCTCAGTGAAAGCAAAACTAAAGAACTAGTGACAGATGGTCCTGTAGGGGAGAGGGGGGTCGTGTTTGCATTGGGAAAAGCTTTGGATATGTAAAAACAGTCAAGATATTATAGTTGAGGAGGAGAATAAAATATTGGATCTTCTAAAAACAGTGAAAGAATAAATGTTGAAAAGGTTAATAACCAGGCCTGGATTAAATATATCCCCAGGTTCTTAAGAGGAGGAAAATAGCAGAAGCTCTGACCATCATTTTCCAATTTCCTCAGCTCTGACCATCATTTTCCAATTTCCTCAGCTCTGACCATCATTTTCCAATTTCCTCAGCTCTGACCATCATTTTCCAATTTCCTCAGCTCTGACCATCATTTTCCAATTTCCTCAGCTCTGACCATCATTTTCCAATTTCCTCAGCTCTGACCATCATTTTCCAATTTCCTCAGCTCTGACCATCATTTTCCAATTTCCTCAGCTCTGACCATCATTTTCCAATTTCCTCAGCTCTGACCATCATTTTCCAATTTTCTCAGGCTATAGGTAGCCCAGAAGACTGAAGGTCAGCAAAAGATTCACCATTATTTAAAAAACAGAGAAGGGGATAGACCAAGTAATTACAGGCCAGTCCACCTAATAGCATAAGAAATTCTGAGGTACAGTATAAGTCG
This sequence comes from Scyliorhinus canicula, assembly GCF_902713615.1. Lineage (NCBI taxonomy): Eukaryota > Metazoa > Chordata > Chondrichthyes > Carcharhiniformes > Scyliorhinidae > Scyliorhinus > Scyliorhinus canicula. The sequence goes on along the minus strand of NC_052159.1, from coordinate 82,021,943 downwards.
TCACTTAGAAAGGATGGATTAATCAAGGACATTTAGCATGGATTTGTCAAAGATTTGACAATGAGGGTAGCATGTTGATGTTGTTTAAATGGATTTTAGCAAGGCTTTCACAACAAGGTTCCATGTGGCAGGCTGGTCAGAAAAGTCAAAGCCCATGAAAATTCAAAGAAAAATGGCAAGTTGGACTCAAAATTGGCTGAGAACGAAAAGGTTGGATTGGATTGGATTTGTTTATTGTCACGTGTACCGAGGTACAGTGAAAAGTATTTTTCTGCAAGCAGCTCAACAGATCATTCAGTACATGGGAAGAAAAGGGAATTAAACAGAATTCAAGAAAATATAAGAAAATACATGAGAATACATAATAGGGCAACACCATATATACAATGTAACTACATAAGCATTGGCATCGGATGAAGCATACAGGGTGTAGTGTCAATGAGGTCAGTCCATAAGAGGGTCATTTAGGAGTCTGGTGACAGTGGGGAAGAAGCTGTTTTTGAGTCTGTTCGTGCGTGTTCTCAGACTTCTGAATCTCCTGCCTGATGGAAGAAGTTGGAAAAGTGAGTAAGCAGGGTGGGAGGGATCCTTGATTATGCTGCCTGCTTTCCCCCGGCAGCGGGAGGTGTAGATGGAATCAATGGATGGGAGGCAGGTTCGTGTGATGGATTGGGCGGTATTCACGACTCTCTGAAGGTCCTTGCGGTCCTGGGCCGAGCAGTTGCCATACCAGGCTGTGATGCAGCCCGATAGGATGCTCTCTATAGTGCATCTGTAAAAGTTGGTAAGGGTTAATGTGGACATGCCGAATTTCCTTAGTTTCCTGAGGAAGTATAGGCGCTGTTGTGCTTTCTTGGTGATCGCGTCGACGTGAGTGGACCAGGATAGATTTTTGGTGATGTGCACCCCTAGGAATTTGAAACTGCTCACCATCTCTACCTCGGCTCCGTTGATGCTGACAGGGGTGTGTACAGTACTTTGCTTCCTGAAGTCGATGACCAGCTCTTTAGTTTTGCTGGCATTGAGGGAGAGATTGTTGTCGTTACACCATTCCGCTAGGTTCTCTATCTCCCTCCTGTATTCGGACTCGTCGTTATTCGAGATCCGGCCCACTATGGTCGTATCGTCAGCAAACTTGTAGATGGAGTTGGAACCAAGTTTTGCCATGCAGTCGTGTGTGTACAGGGAGTAGAGTAGGGGGCTAAGTACTCAGCCTTGCGGGGCACCGGTATTGAGGACTATTGTGGAGGAGGTGTTGGTGTTCATTCTTACTGACTGTGGTCTGTTGGTCAGAAAGTCAAGGATCCAGTTGCAGAGTGGAGAGTCAAGTCCTAGGTTTTGGAGCTTTGATATGAGCTTGGCTGGGATTATGGTGTTGAAGGCGGAGCTGTAGTCAATGGGTTAGGGTTCAATGTTGGTTTTTGTGACTGGAAGGCTGTTTTCAGTGAGGATCGGCAAGTCTCAGTACTGTTTGTGGCATCGACCAATTATTTAGACATAAATGTAGGGATATCATTAAGAAATTTGAAAGTCTTACAAATACTGGATTCATGGTTGATAGAGAGGAAGAAAGCTGCAAACTGCAGGAAGATATCAATAAACTGGTTAAGTGGGAAGAAAAGTGAAAAACAGAATTCAATCCAGAGAAACATGAGGGTTATGCATTGGAAAAGAGCAGATAAGCCACACAAGTATACACAATACACTGTACAATGCTAAAAATGAAGTTGAAGTACAGTAACTTACAAGGCTAATGGCTGCAAAGTGGGATTAGATATTTCTCTACCAGCACAGATGTCATGGGCCAAATGGATTCCTTCTGCATCGTACATTTCTGATACAATGATTACCAGCATTCACCAATAATGCCATTAAATGACATCTGCTCATCAATAACCTATACTCCAACATGTTAGTTTAGGGTCTGTCAGAATCACTCAGCTTCAGACCTCATAACCAACTTGCCTTAAGCCTGGATGCAGGAACTGAATGCAAGAGGCGAGATGAGAGAAATTGTCCTTTCAAAAGATTAATTAGGTTGCTGAAAAAATAGTTTCTAGTACGTGCATATACATTGTTAAAATTCTCCTAAAATACAAATAATCTTTAAACCAGCTGAAATAGTAGAATGCACTCACCGCACAACCATCAGATGTCTTCAGTTTTTCCAGACACTGATTTAGGTGGCCTATCTCTGCTCTACAGTCATCCAGCTGACACTCCAGCTTCTCCCGGCGTAAGCGCTCATACTCCAGTTGAGCCTGCAGCTCCTTCAGCATTCTGTGCAAAGGAAAATGGTATTCCACATCATCCCCTTCTTCACATGAGAAATATTTCCTAAATGCTGCTTCTCACCCAAGAAGACAATTTTCTGTGTGGGTTTTGGCAACATGTGCCAGCAAGCTCACATAACTATTGAGCATATAGCAGGCCAGTCTTCACCCAGCTTCCTCCTCCTCAAAGGCAATTAGGGATGAGCAATAAATGCCCCTGCCAGCAAAACTTACAACCTATGTAAGAACAAAATGTGTCTGGACTTGTACAATAGCCAGGGATGGAAACCTTGGATGATTTTCTTTTTCTTAGCCAAATGATGCTACTGTAAATTGCAGCACCCAAACTGCTACCTTGGCTGAGATCTAAGTCAGGCCGAACAGTTTCCTTACAGGGAAGGAAGCAAGCAGGTTCATACAGAAGCAAGGGGGAGTATTCATGAATCTTTTATACCAGAGACACACTATGGCAGGTGTCTGTCAGTCAATCTGCTCACCTTGTAAAAACTAATGAACCTTAGTTAAAAACAAGTTTGGATTATTGTTGGGCAACAAATGCCGAGAAGGTGCGGGTTTGGGGTCGGGAGCTGGAGGCAATGTGGGTGAGGATGGAGGTAGGTTCATGTTGAGGGTTGTGGCTGCAGGTGCAGGCAACAGCTCCGTTTCATTTTGCCCCAGGGAAATATTGGGTAGTCCGGTGCTGATGGCCATGCTGAAGATATGGAGGCAATTCCAGCAGCATTTTAAGTTAAGGATGGGATGAGGCTGATGCTAGGGTTTCGGGGTTGGGAGGAGCAGATATTCTTGAAAGGGCGGTTTGCGAGCTTAGAGGAGTTGACTGAGAAGTTTGGGATTCCTCGAGGGCAGGCCTTTAGGTACATGCAGGTGTGGGATTTTGCAAGGAAGGGGGGTGGATGTCAGTTTGTCCACCCTGTGCCTCAGTCTGGCTGGGGGACCTGAGGGAGTTCCTTTATCTTGAGAAGGTGAAGTTCACCTGGGGGGGTGGCTGTTATTGAGGGGTTCCAGAAGAGATAGGGTCTGTTAATGCTCTGAAGAGTTTGTTGCCATCAGCAGCTAAGTGGGGCAGGGTTATTCTTCGAGTCATAGGTGGATTGGTGGATATCCGGTGCTCCAGATATTTTCTAGAACTTTCTTCTTTTATATAAATGTTTTTTATTGGGTTTTTGAACGAAGTATATTTACCGTTATGTACACAGGATAAGAAACATATATAGAAGAGAAGGGCACACCCCAACATACCAAAGAAAAGAAAATAGTGAATAATAAAAAAAATACAATAAAAAATAAAATAGAATAATTGGTAGGGTATTGTGCACCAGCTTTAGGTGTTGTAATCATAGAATCCTTACAATGCAGAAGGAGACCATTCAGCCCATCAAATCTGCACTGGCCCTCGGAAAGAGCACCCTACTTAAGCCCATGCCTCCACCCTATTTCCATAACCCAGTATCCCTACCTAACCTTTTGGACATTAAGGGACAATTTAGCATGGCCAAACCACCTAACCTGCACATCTTTGGACTGTGGGAGGAAACTAGAGCAAACTCCACACAGTCACCCGAGGCCAGAATCGAACCCTGGAGCTGAGGCAGCAGTGCTAACCACTGTGCCATCGTGATGGCTTGTGGAAAGTCTCTGATAGCAACGTACCTGGTGGTGGTTTACACACTGGCAAGTGACATTCAGCAGGTTTAGTGGGAGGTAAAGCTCTTTCAACATTTATGCAATAGAAATATTTGTCCTCTAACTGATAAATACAGCTGAGTTGGAGAACTAAGTATGCGACAGACAGCACAACTGAGGTCATATTCTACCACAGCTGCTCACATTATTCCCTTGTACAATCTAACTCAGTCAGCTTGAGTTAGTACAATGAAGAAAGGCAGCATTTCCTCATATAACTCTAATTCAGTTTAAATTAAAGTTCATCTTCTAAATTACAGTCAGCCATTTTGGTACCAGGAAAGGGACCATTTGTTTTCTCAAATTTCCTTGCCAAACAACTTACTATATTAACAGGAGGTTGAATCAATTTTTACTCAGCATATATTTTCTTTTTTTAAAACATTTTATTGAGGCATTTATGGTTTTATAATATGATGTACTATCAATTACAACGAGACGAGAGTCGAGAGTAATCGAGGCTTTATCACACAGAGATGTGGAGCCTCCCGCAGCTGCTGCCAAAATGGCTGCAGCTTGGAGAGCCCACACATTTATACTCTGCCTACTGGGCGGAGCCAGCAGGCAGGGATCTACCCCCGTACATGAAATACAGGGGCCTTACTACCACATAATAACAAAAGACACAAGTACAGATATAAACATAGTTCAACACATAGCACACCCCTTCATCTCCCGTAGTCTTCGCCTAAGCTAGGCCGACATAGTCTAACGCCCTACCCCTACCCCTCCCCCCTTGCTGCCTAACCAACCCCCCCACCTCCCTACATTGGATCTGCTGATGGTTCAAATTTCTCCGAAGAAGTCGATAAACGGCTGCCACTCTGGACGAACCCGAAAGATGAACCTCAGGTCGAACTTGATTTTCTCAAACCTGAGAAACCCAGACATGTCACTAACCCATACCCCTGCTTTTGAGCGCTTCGAATCCCTCCACACTGGTAAGATCCGTCATGGGCTACCAAGAAGGCAATGGCCAAAACATCTCCCTCTTGTATTTCTTCAATCCCGATCGGGGCTCCCAGCCCATCCACCAACCCTGCCTCCATGTTTGGAGACTTCAACCTTTCCAAGAACTGCCTCGTCCCCTCCACCCCAGCTGGGGGCTCCGATTCATACAACTTACTGTAAAACTCCTTAAACACTCCATTCACTCCTGCTGGGTCCAGTACCATGTTTCTTCCTCTGTCCTTCACTCTTCCTATCTCCCTGACCACCTCCCTTTTCCTTAACTGGTGTGCTAGCATCCTACTGGCCTCTCACCATACTCATATAATCGCCCCTCTTGCCTTCCTCAACTTCCCCATCGCCTTCCCTGTAGATAACAGCCCAAACTCCATCTTCAGCTTGTGCCGCTCCTTCAACAACCCTGCCGCGGGGCTTCAGAATACCTTCTATCCAGCTGGAGTATCTCCCTAACCAACCTATCTGTCTCTGCCTGTTCCACCTTCTCCCTATGAGCCCGGACCAAAATTAGCTCCCTGCTAACCACCGCTTTCAGCGCTTCACACACCGTTGCTGCCAAAACTTCTTCCATATCATTTATCTCTAAATAATTCTGAATGGCCTCCCCCACCCGTCTGCACACCCCCTCATCTGCTAACAGTCCTACATCCAGTCTCCATTGTGGGCGCTGACCCCCCCACCTTGCTCACTCGTAAGTCCACCCAGTGTGGAGCATGGTCTGGCACAACGATCGCCGAATACTCAGCATCCACCACCCCCGCCAGAAAAGCCTTGTTCAAAACAAAAAAAAAATCAATCCGGGAGTACAATTTGTGAGCCTGGGAGAAAAAAAGAAAACTCGTTCGTTCTTGGCCATCCAAACCTCCATGGGTCTACACACCCCCCCCCCCCCCCCCCCCCCCCCCCCCATCTGTTCCATAAACCTCCCCATCTGTTCCATAAACCTTTTTAGCTCCTTTGCCGTGGCTGGCACCTTCCCTGTCCTTGATCTCAACCGATCTAACCTCGGTTCAATGACCGTACTGAAGTCCCCTCCCATGATTAACCCATGTGAGTCCAGGTCCGGGATCTTCCCCAACACCCGCCTCATAAACTCCGCATCGTCCCAGTTTGGTGCGTAAATATTTACTAAGACCACCAGCATCCCCTCCAATTTCCCACTTACATAACATACCTACCACCCGAATCCGTCATTATGCTCCCTACCTCAAATGAAACCCGCTTATTAATCAAAATCATAACTCCCCTTGTTTTAGAATCTAACCCCGAATGAAATACCTGCCCTATCCAACTCTTCCTCAGCCTAGTCTGATCCACCACCCCCAGGTGTGTCTCTTGTAACATTGCCACGTCGGCCTTCAGCCTCTTCAGATGAGCCCTCTTGACCAGCCCATTCAGCCCTCTCACGTTCCATATGATCAGCCTGGTCGGAAGGCACCTCCTGAACATTCTGAATATTTTCATAGTAATAAAAAGTTGCACTCGATAAATACCTTTCTGCTTCTTTCCCTTCCTTCCGCCGGAAATGGTCTTCCTCCAGCGTACCTCCAAGTTGTCTGTAGTTGCTTTTTGCAATTTCTAATAACCGTTCAAATCTTTCAATCTTTTCATAGGCCCTCACTGCAGAGAATAAGAGAGAAATATTGAATTACAGAATATTTCCCCATATGGAAGTAGGGCAATGCTAGAATTAGATTTTAAGGTAAACACATATAAGTTATTCAAGAAAGACAAAGAAGTATATATTTGATGTACAGTACATGGGAATATTACTGCAGAAAAAAAATTAATTTATGCCAGTGTGAAGTGTACGGTGCTCGGTTTAATCCATATTTGGGATTTTGTTTCAAAACAAAAGGAAGGTGCATCACACAGATTATAGGGAGCAAATCTGTGAGGAAGGACAAATACATGGCTGCTGGTCAATTCAACACTAAGCACTCCAGATACACCTCATCATCCTGATGTCTACTCTGTGGAGATTTGAAAGTTATGGTGGGGACTTGGAAAGGCAAGAACATCAGGGCCCATTACAGGATTTGAAACCAGAGGGAGGGTGAGAGAAGGCAGAAGAGGGAAACACAACTCATGCAAAAAAGTAGAAGTAATAAAGGAGTTGTGTCTTTGTCACCAAGTGATTACTTATGCATTTTGCATTTTTCTCCCTGGACAGCATTTAAATGTCATGACAGCCATGTTCAATCCCTGCAGCCCACTTTAGAATAAAGTGAAATAAATTGGCATATCCTGAATGGGAGGAGCTCAACCTGTTAGTACTCTGCAGGATTACATATCATTTAATGTAGAGTACACAATGAATATCAACTTACTCCTTGCGTCCCTCTTCTGACCAACACTCAGGTTCATGTTGTCCTGATTATCTGTGCTTCCTTCTGTACCATGTTGGTCAAAGAAGCTGGGATTGTCTCTATTCAGCTCTTCATCAGAATCGTCATCTATACTTCCTCCCAGCAGATTAACAGCTGCCAACTGGGAAAATCTGTATTGTAGTAATCCAAGGGTCAGTTTGTTTTGGATCTGGTCTATACAAACTTATGACCTGTTTCTGATTTGAATCTCATCACGCAAAACCCAACCCCAGGTTATGCTGGGTGTCTAACAGAATATTCATATTTCAGAGCTATGAAGTGAAATCTCCAACTCTGTTTGTTCAAGATTTTACTCTGTAGTATTATGTCAACTCCAGCAATAGACATTTTGTACAAGTGATGACTTTTATTGAACTAGTTTTTCATTAACTTTCAGGAACATAACAGCCTGTCTAAGATGATGAACAGAAACAGTCAATAGAACTCAAGTTTAATACAAGAAGTCTGAGAAAAAAAAATATTTGTACACTATTCATTCCCTGTCATTTCTTTCAAGGTTATGCTTACAATGTAACTGCAACCAATGAAGTATTTTAGGAGTATACCACACTTCCTTTGAAACTTGAACTATAGTAAAATATTCAATGCATACTCAGTTTCTGGAATTCTATGGAGTTATTGCAAGAGCTTTGATTTTTCATTGATCTGCACAAATTACCCAACCATTGTAATTGTAAAAGATCACCATCTCCTATTTCTCAGTTTTTGAAAAAGGTATCTGACGTTTGCTAAAAACATTCTTTTTCCAGCTCACTCTGAAATGCTAATTATTGAAATGATTAAAATAACCTAAAATGAAATATTTGGTAGAGACTAAGGAAAGTCTCAAGATTCTCATATTCCTGGACATGGTACAAGATACTCACAGTATCACATGGTACTCAGTGAGCTTTGCGCACGAGCAGTGGGAGAGGCCACATCTGGAGTGCGGCCATAGGCAGAGTGAGCTTTAAACTTGGGAATTTGAAGCAGAGTGGGGTCTCAATGCAGAATGGGAAGAGGTGCTCTTTGCTTTTTCTCCTTATTTTGTAACTTTTAAATCTTCAGAGAGGAATCTTGCCCTGCTGCAGCTGAGGCAACAAGGGAGACAGCCGATTGGTAAGTAGTGGGCAAGGTCGGTAAGTCTTTACAACTTTCAATTATAGTTTGAAAATAAAAGTTTTGTGGTTTATAATCTGTAAGAGCTATAACTGGTAGTATCAAGGACAAGCAAGGAAGGGCCATAGAGAATTGGATTCCATCTAATATAAAACATCTTCCAAAGCTTTAATTTAAAAAGGTAATTCATGGCAGGAGAACTCAAAGCCTTGGTTTCTTCCTCTTGCTGAATGTGGGAGGCCAGGAACATTTCCAGTGTCCGGAACCAGTATGTGTGCAGGAAGCATCTCTGGATACACCTCGGAGCTCGAATGGCGGCTGGGGACACTGTGGAGCATCTGTGAGGTGGATAGTTTTGTGGATAGCACATATAGAGAGGTGGTCACAAGCTCAGACGCCACAGGCAGGAAGGGAATGTGTGACCAGCAAGACAGAGCAAGAGATCTAGGCAGGCAGTGTAGGAATTGCCTGTGGCCATTCCCCTGCAAAACAGATATACCATTTTGGATACTGTTGAGCAGAATGACCTCTCAGGGCAAAGTAACAACAGCCAAATATGTTGCACCATGGTTGGTTCTGCTGCAGAGGGGAGGAGTAAAAAGTGTGGGAATGCAATAGTTAAAGGGGATTCGATTGTAAGGGAAATAGATAAGCATTTCAATGGTGGCAAATGAGACTCCAGGATGGCATGTTGCATCCTGGTTCTAGGGTCAAGGATGTCTCGCAGTGGTTACAGGACATTCTGGAAGGGGTGAACAACCAGTGTTTGTGGTGCACATTGGTACTAACGTCATAGGTAAAAAAGGGATGAGGTCCTGAAATCAGAATATAGGGAGTTAGGAAGAAAGTTGAGAAGTCGGACCTCAAAGACAGTGACCTCACGATTACTACCAGTGCCATATGCTAGTCAGAGTAGAAGTAGTAGGATGTATTGGATGAATATGTGGTTGAAGAGATGGTGTGAGGGCGAGGGTTTCAGATTCCTGGGGCAATGGGACCAGTACAAACTGGATGGGTTAAACCTGGGCAGGACGAGGACTGATGTCCTTAGGGGATACTTCGGACTCGGGGCGTTGGCTCTTTTCTCTCCCTGCAGATGCTGCCAGACTTCCTAAGGTTTTCCAGCATTTTCCCTTTTGTTTCAGATTCCAGCATCCGCAGTAATTTGCTTTTCTCTATTATTGAGGAGTAAATGGTTAACTATATACAGACAAAGAGGTCTCTGAAACAGCTTTTTAATTGGAGCTCCCAAGGTCACACTGCCTGACCCCTGCTCCAGGAATTATTCTCCATAAGTCGGGGTTCACACACACAAGATAGGCCCCGAGCCGGTAACGAGGACCGCATGGGATCACACCTGAAAGAGGCAGCGCTATTAGATTCCTCCCCCTTACGTCCCTCAGTAACATATAAACAACATGAGTCATTTACAGTGAACTGTGTAGAAGAAAATCTGGAGACATTAAAAAGGGACAATTCGGAACAGTTATTCACAGGGGTAATCTGAGGCATGGTGGATCACTTTGGGCCCCATCCGGCTCTTCCACCAATGGGATAGTGTTGTTGTCAGAGCAGGATGTTGCCTCGAGGATTCGACAAAATTTCGGGGACTCCCCTCTCTCCAGCTCCATCGGCATGCTTGCCTTCATTGGCCGGGACATTAAGTATAAGAATAGGCAAGTCATGTTTCAGGTGTATAGAACCTTAGTTAGATCACACTTGGAGTATCCTGTTCAATTCTGGTCGCCACACTACCAGAAGCACGTGGAGGCTTTCGAGAGGGTGCAGAAGAGATTTACCAGGATGTTGTCTGGAATGGAGGGCATTAGCTATGAGGAGAGGTTGAATAAACTCGGTTTGTTCTCACTGGAACGACGGAGGTTGAGGGGCGACCTGATAGAGGTCTACAAAATTATGAGGGGCTTAGACAGAGTGGATAGTCAGAGGCTTTTTCCCAGGGTAGAAGGGTCAATGAAGAATGGGCATAGGTTTAAGGTGCTCGGGGCAAGGTTTCGAGGAGATGTACGAGGCAAGTTTTTTTACACAGAGGGTAGTGGGTGCCTGGAACTCACTGCCGGAGGAGGTGGTGGAAGCAGGGACGACAGTGACATTTAAGGGACACCTTGACAAATACATGAATAGGATGGGAATAGGGCGATACGGCCCCAGGAAGTGTAGAAGATTTTAGTTTAGGCGGGCAGCATGGTTGGCACTGGCTTGGAGGGCCGAAGGGCCTGTTCCTGTGCTGTACTTTTCTTTGTTCTTGTTTGTTCTTTGAGAGCAGTTGGGAGGGTTTAAACTAATATGGTAAGGGGAATGGGAAGCTTTGTAAGGCTTTAGAGCAGGGGGAATCAAGAACAAGAACAGAAAGGAGAGTAAGAAAAGTGATAGGCAGAGAAATCAAGGGCCTGTGTCTGATAATAACACTGAATGTAACCCTGCTATTCAAAGAGGGAGGTAGAGAGAAAACAGGGAACAATCGACCAGTGAGCCTAACATAGGTAGTAGGGAAGTTGCTGGAATTAATTATCAAGGATTTCATAGCACAGCATTTGGAAAACAGTGGTGTGATCAGACAAAGTCAGCATGATTTACGAAAGGAAAATTATGCTTGACAAACTTACTAGAATTCTTTGAAGATGTAATAATAATAATAATAAAATAGCTTATTGTCAATGAAGTTACTGTGAAAAGCCCCGAGTCACCACATTCCGGTGCCTGTTCAGTGAGGCTGGTACAGGAATTGAACACGCGCTGCTGGCCTTGTTCTGCATTACAAACCAGCTGTTTAGCCCACTGTGCTAAACCAGCCCCTTAACTAGTAGAGTTGACTAGGGAGAACCGGTCGATGTGGTTTATTTAGACTTTCAGAAGGCAGATTAATATGTAAAATTAAAGTGCATGGGATTAGGGGTAGTGTCTGGAGATGGATATAAAACTGGTTAGCAGACAGGAAGCAAAACGTTGGAATGACTGGATTGTATTTTGATTGGCAGGCAGTGACTAGTGGAGTACCACAGGGATCTGTGCTAGGATCCCAACTGTTCACATTATATAATAATGATTTGGATGAGTGAACTAAATATATTATCTCCAAATTTGCAGATGATACAAAGTTGGGTGGGAGGGTGAGCTGTGAGGAGGATGCAGAAATGCTTCGGTGGGATGTGGACTGGCTGAGTGAGTGCGCACATGCTTGGCAGATGCAGTATAATGTGGATAAATGTGAGGTTATCTGTTTCGGTTGCAAAGCTAAGAAGGCAGATTATTATTTGAATGAATGTAAATTGAGAGGTGGATACTCACTGAGACCTTGGTGTTCTCATGCATCAGCCGCTGAAAGTAAACGTGCAGATACAGCAGGTAGTAAAGAAGGCAAATGGTATGTTGGCCTTCATAACGAGAGGATTTGAGTATAGGAATACAGATGTTTTACTTCAATCACATAGGGCACTGGTGAGGCCACACCTGGAGTATTGTGTGTGGTTTTGGTGTCCTTATCGGAGGAAGGATTTTCTTGCTATGGAGGGAGTGCAGCGATAGTTTACCAGGCTAATTCTTGGAATGACGGGACTGTCATATGAAGAGAGACTAAATTTGTTAGGATTATATTCATTGGAGTTTAGAAGAGTGAAAGGGGATCTCGTAGAAACTTACAAAATTCGAACAGGATTAGACAGAATAGATTCGGAAAGAATGTTCCCGATGGTGGGGGAGTCCAGAACGAGGGGTCATAGTTTGAGGATAAGGGATAAACCTTTTAAGATTGAGGTGAGGAGAAATTTCTTCACCCAGAGAGTGGGGAATCTGTGGAATTCGCTACCACAGAAAGTAGTTGAGGCCAAAACTTTGTATAATTTCAAGAAGGAATTGGATTAAGCTCTTGGGGCTAAAGGGATCAAGGGATATTTGGGGGGGGGGGGGGGGGGGGGGGGGGATCAGGGTATTGAACTTGATGATCAACCATGATCATAACGAATGGCGGAGCTGGCTCGAATGGCCGACTCCTACTTCTATTTTCTATGTTTCTATATGGTCTCTCAGGTTGAAAGCTTGGCTCATCATTGTAGACATAGAACATAGAACAGTACAGCACAGAACAGGCCCTTCGGCCCTCGATGTTGTGCCGAGCAATGATCACCCTACTTAAACCCACGTAACCCGTATACCCGTAACCCAACAACCCCCCCCCCCCTTAACCTTACACTACGGGCAATTTAGCATGGCCAATCCACCTAACCCGCACATCTTTGGACTGTGGGAGGAAACCGGAGCACCCGGAGGAAACCCACGCACACATGGGGAGGACGTGCAGACTCCACACAGACAGTGACCCAGCCGGGAATCGAACCTGGGACCACTGGAGCTGTGAAGCATTGATGCTAACCACCATGCTACCGTGAGGCCCTATGCTACCGTGAGGCCCTGAATAGACGAAGTTAGAAGATCATTCAATTCTAATTGCTTTACAGCCTCAACAGCTAATGTTGATTACCTCTTAGCCACGTCTTTTGGTGTCTCTCCAGCATCATTTCTGATGTGATGGTCTGCTCCCATTTCTATGAGCCATTGCAGGCAGCCAATGTGCCCTTGTCCAGCAGCTGAGAATTATACATACGAACATAAGACACACATAATCCAAACTTTTTTTTTATTTTTCCAATTAAGGGGCAATTTAGCTTGGCCAATCCACCTACCCTGCACATTTTTGGGTTGTGGGGGTGAGACCCACGCAGACAGGGGGAGAATGTGCAAACTCCATACAGAAAGTTACCCAGGGCCAGAATCGAACCGGGACCTCGGCGCCATGAGGCAGCAGTGCTAACCACTGCGGCAGCCTTATATAATCCAATTTTGCCATTAAGAAAAGCTAACATACCATTTATGTCCACAGTACCAAGATTTACCACTTGCCCTATATTACAGCAACTATTTTGTATTTTATTAGTAGCGTTCAAACCAATTGTATTGCAAGTCAAGGCTGACAACCTGTGGAAGTGGACTCTTTAAAGCAAATGTCTGGTGGAACAAGAGCTAAAATGCGAGAAGTACTTTACTGCTTGATTGTTGCCAAGCAACTGTTTTAACACTGCTACTTTCTTCAAGCAGTTGAGAAGCCTGACAATATATACAAAAAATTAACTGCCGATTTAGAGGAGCGCATTAACCCTAACATTCACCTGATGGAGTGTGTAAAACCTATCTTCATAAAGCTCAGATAAACAGAATTTTTCTCTGGGTACCACAGAGAAAGTTTGTGCCACTATTGCCCGAGTTGTCCGCCCACCGCCCACCAAACCCTCTCTCTTCATAAATGATGTGGCCACTTGTTAGTCTCCACCCTCCTAGGATTACTCTTGAGCCATAAGCAAATTGATGCAGAGTCAATAAAATTGAAATGTTTAATGCATGGCTGAAAGATTGCTGTGAGATAAATGAGTTTCAAGTAGTGGGGCACTGGCAGCAGTACTGGAGAAAGAAGGAGTTGTTTCCTTGGGATGGACTACACTTGAATTGTGCAGAGATCAAAGTCTTGCTAAATCAAATAAATAACAACCGGTGTGCGACAGGGAGGGATAGTGTGGACATTCAAGAGTGCACCAGCAAATAAGGTCAGAGTATCAAAAAATGGTAAAAGACAGAATTAAAGGCTCTTTATCTGAATGCACACAGCATGTGTAACAAGATAGATTAATTGATGACACAAATAGAAATAGATGGGTATGATAATCATTGCAGTAATTTGGTTATGAGATGACCAAGACTGGGAACCAGATATTCCAGGGTAATTGACATTTTAAAAGAATAGGAAGTAGGGGAAAGGAGGTGGGGTAGTTCTGTTAATTAACTATGAGATCAGTACAGTAGTGAGAAATGATCTTGGGTCAGAAAATCAAGATGTAGAATCAATTTGGGTGGAGATACGAAATAGTGGGAAATAAGACACTGGTGGGAGTAGGCCTCTCACAGTGGCTACACGTATGACAAAGTGTAAATAAATAAATAATGGGGGACTTGTGAGAAAGATACTGCAAAAATTGTGGGTGATATTAACCTTCATATAGATTGACCAAATCAAAATTTGCCAAAGTACCTTGAGTGATGAGTTTATAGAGTGTACATAGAACTGTTTCTTAGAATAATAAATTGTGGAACCAATCAGGAAACAGGCTATTTTAGAAATGGTAATAAGATAGGATTAATTAATTATCTAATGATAAATGAGCCTCTAGGTAAGAGTGATCATAATAATAATAATCTTTATTAGCGTCATAAGTAGGCGTACATTAACACTGCAATGAAGTTACTGTGAAAATCACCTAGTCGCCACACTACGGCACCTGTTCGAGTACACTGAGGGAGAATTCAGAATGTCCAATTCACCTAACAACTGTGCGGAGTCTGCACGTTCTCTCTGTGTCTGTGCGGGTTTCCTCCGGGTGCTCCGGTTTCCTCCACAAGTCCTGAAAGACGTGCTGCTAGATCATTTGGACATTCTGAATTCTCCCTTTGTATACCCGAACATGCGCCGGAATGTGGCGACTAGGGGCTCATCACGGTAACTTCATTGCAGTGTTGATGTAAGCCTACTTGTGACAGTAAATATTATTATTATTAAAGCATGTCTGTCGTGAATCATGGGAGGAAACTGGAGAAACACACAGACACGGGGAGAACGTGCAGACTCCGCACAGACAGTGACCAAAGCCGGGATTTGAACCTGGGACCCTGGAGCTGTGAAGCAACAGTGCTAACCACTGTGCTACCGTGCATAGAATTAGACATTCAGTTTTAAGGTGAGGAATCTGGATCTGAAACTGGTGTCTTACATTTAAACAAAGGTATGAAGGCAGAGTTGTCTAAAGTAGACTGGCAAAACTAGGTTAAAAGGTAAATCAGTAGAGAAGCTGTGGCTGATAATTAAGGACATATTTCATAACTCACAACAAAGCTATGTTCTATTGAGAAAGACTTTACAATAAGGATGCACCATCTATGGCTAACTAAAGAAGTTAAGGATGTTATCAAATTGAAAGAAAACATGCACAATACAATGCTGTGAATATTAGTGGTAGGCCCGAAGATTTGAAAAGTTTAGAAACCAGCAAAGGAAGACTAAAAAAAAAGAGGGAGAAATTAGAATGTGAAAGTAAGCAAGCAAGCAATATAAAACACACGAGCTTTCGCAGGCATATATGGGGGAAAATGGCTAAATTAAATGTTGGTCCCTTGGAGGATGAGACTGGGGAATTCATAAGAACAATAAGGAAATAGTAGAGTATTGAAACGTGTATTCTGTATCTGCCTTCATAGTAGACACAGTCCAGGTCTCATTGCAGTACACTCATTGCTATTATTTGTAGAGGGCTGAGCTATCATAGCTGATTCAATGTTGGATCTCCTCGTCAATGATGTTGTTTTGAGAGCAGTGGCTGCCAATCTATGAGAAGTGCTCAACATATTCCAGTCTCCTCTACATATATGGAAGATGGAAGACCAGATATGAGTCAATATATGAGTTTAATTTGGGGAACATTCATAGACAGGCCGAGTTTCTTGAATGCTGAATTGAAGAGATTGAGAATGGCTTGCAAATCTGGTGCAGAATGGACAATGACACTGTCTTTCGCAAGCTGTAGATCATGTATGCTATGGTGGATGGTGGTCTGTTTATTTTTTGCATGGAGGTAATTAAGGTTAAAGGGTTTTCTATCCAGATGGTACTTAATATTCACACCAGAAGGCAGTTGACCTTGATGAGATGAGATAGATTATAAATTGTATGGTGGCCATCACACAGCCTTGCTTGACCCCGGTCCAGATTTTGAATATATCTGTTTCAGCTCTCACACTTAAGACAGTGGCAGTCATATCATCATGAAGCAATTACAGGATTGTGATGATGTTGATTAGACATTCAAATCTTTGGTGCACAATCCACAGAGCCTCACTACTTACTGAATCAAATACTTTGGTCAGATCAACTAATGTAATGTTGAGTTCTTGGTGTTGAAGGATGGTCCCAGTCATCATGGCTGGACATGTCATCAAAATCTAATCTGATCACCAGGTTTTCTATATCTACCTTGTAAAATTCCTGTATAAATTGTTCAATTAGGTTAGCCCCTCAACTTTCTAAACACAAAGGGATACAGACCATATTTATGCAACCTGTACTAATAGTTTAACCCATTAAGACCTGGTATCATTCTTGTGAATCTGCACTGTACCCCACCCCCAAGGTTTGGTGTCCAAAACTAAATACAATGTTCAGAGGAGGACTGAACAAAACCTGGACAACTGACAAATTCTTCACGTTTTAATTCCAATTCCTTTGAGATACAGGCCTATGTTCAATTTGCCTTGTTGATTACTTTGTTTATGTTTATCCTAGTGTTTAGTGATTTGTGTATACAGACAATCCCTTTGTTTCTCCACAATTCCTAGTCTCTCAATGTGAAGAAAAAAATAACTGTTGTTTATTCTGACTCCGTTTTGTTGCTACCTATTCTAACATTAGCCCAGAAAAGAACATGTCAGCTTGTCCACTTGTGATCAATTGCTATCCAACACATAATGGATAAAAAAAACCTTGGGGTGAATTCTTCACCGGCGGGATTCTCCTTTGTGCCGGCAGCACACCCCCACCCGCGGATTCCCCGGTGGCGTGGGGTGACCACAATAGGAAATCCCATTGGCTGGCAATGGGAATGGAGAAACCTGCTGCCGGCGATAGTGCACCACCAACAAACAGGGCTGAGGAAACAGAGGGTTCACTCCATTGTATTTTTGCATTTTTAATTTTATAATCTTTGTACAGGGTTATATTTTCAGTGTGAGAGCATAAGATCCCCTATGCTTTGTGCTACTTAAATCATTAACCTTATTCCCATACATGGGATGAATCATTTTATTTTATTCATTCAGAGGAAGTTTTGCCATCACTGGGCATTTAAGAGTCAACCAGACTGCTGTGGATCTGGAGTCACGTATGGGCCACACAAGGCAAGGATGGCAGATTTCCTTCCCTAAAGGGCATTCGTGAACCAGATGGGTTTTTACAACAATCGACGATGTTTCATGATCATCGTTAAACTTTTAATTCCAGATTTATCTTGAATGCAGATTTCACCATCTGCCCTGGTGGGATTCAAACCCAGGTCCCCAAAGCATTAAGATAAAAGCAAATTACTGCTGATG
Organism: Scyliorhinus canicula; assembly: GCF_902713615.1. Taxonomy (NCBI): domain Eukaryota; kingdom Metazoa; phylum Chordata; class Chondrichthyes; order Carcharhiniformes; family Scyliorhinidae; genus Scyliorhinus; species Scyliorhinus canicula. Next base: position 82,004,311 of record NC_052159.1, on the reverse strand, counting down.
CTGGAATCTGAAACAAAAACAGAAAATGCTGGAAAATCTTAGCAAGTCTGACAGCACCTGTGGAGCTGCTGTGCATTACCTGGGTCTCTGGATTACTAGAACAGTGACAATACCACAATGCTACAACATAGATGGACCCATTTTTCATTTTACCCATCAGGCCTGTATTACTTAAGGCTACGCAACTGGATGCCTTTCAGATTAAAATTCTGCATATACCAGTGGAGGATCCTCTACTTCTGTTTCACAGTTGCTAATCTTCCTGTAGTTCAAAACATCAGTATTGAGCATTCCTAGGACAAAATATAGTGCCCCTATCCCGATAGCCAGTCTGAAGCAAATCCCCAACGAAGTACTATGTTGTAAATCAGTGGGAATTTTTCCACTTCAAACCCCATCTCGGCCTCTCAGATTATTTTAATGTACAAGCATATTGCTTGGCAGAGGCCTTCATCATGTGACATTTGTGCAGTATAATCACATTGTCACAGGGCTAAAAAAAAAAGTCACATGGTTCATTCTGCCTCACTTGGACACTTAGGATGTCGATTAACTGTACCAATAACATTTTTTAAATAAAAGTTGCCAAAATAAAACACCAATATGCTAATGGCTTTTATCACAACTAATATTGCAGAGAAGATGGGGGATACCTTTATGCATGGGGGTGGATCCCTTATCATCTCGTTCATTTATGTTAATTACTCCAGATTCCACTAACTGTCGCAGAGCCTCGTGATCACCTTTAAAAGCACTCACATGAGCTGGAAATGCGAGATCTAAAAATAAGCAGGAAGCAGCAGAATAGCATCATTACTCATGGGCATTTTAAACTTATCAAACTAATAATAGCAGGTACTCAATTACCAACGATTCTTTGGATAATTACCCTCCACCCATTTATGTACCTCCACACATTTCTCTCTCACACCCCATCAAAACATGTTTCCAGGCAATCATGCTGCTCTTGAAGCAAGTGTTTGGACGTTTTACAGGTGAGACCATCTTGAGTCATTTTCTGATTTTCTCAATTTATGGAGAACTAACTTTTCTATCCTTCTTCCCTTTTTATTTATTTCTTAACGCAACTGTGGCAATTGAGTTCTCCTGGGCTATTTTTTCTCTTAGATTCCAGTCACCTTGGTGACATTTGTGCAGTATAATCACATTGTCACGGCTAAAAAAAAGTCACCTTGTTCATTCTGCCTCACTTGGACACTTAGGATGTCGATTAACTGTACCAATACATTAGAAACCCATCTCAATTTCTTGCAAAGACTTTTTAACAATGTGATTTTACAAAGTGTTCTGCAATGAAAAAGCTATATTATTCATTAATCTTCTGCACAATATTATATACAAACTGTTATAAATATCCAGTTCATGGTTCATGTTGAATTTTAGAGGAAGTGTTCTAAACTGGGAAGATTAAAGTTGTCGAGGGTAAGGTAATTAAAATACTCGGGGGGGGGGCAATTCTCCGAGCCCCGTGCCGGGCTAGACAATCGGAGCAACCACACCACGACGCCCCGATGCGGCGCGCAATTCTTCGAGGTGCAGAGAATCGGCGCCATTTGCACCAAAACCTTTGGTGTGGTGCCGGCCATGGGCCGCTGGAATCGGCAGGGCCGCCAATTCTCCAGCCCGGTAGCATTGTGGATAACACAATTGCTTCACAGCTCCAGGGTCCCCGGTTCGATTCCGGCTTGGGTCACTATCTGTGCAGAGTCTGCACATCCTCCCCGTGTGTGCGTGGGTTTCCTCCAGGTGCCCGGTTTCCTCTCACAGTCCAAAGATGTGCAGGTTAGGTGGATTGGCCATGATAAATTGCCCTTAGTGTCCAAAATTGCCCTTAGTGTTGGGTGGGGTTCCTGGGTTATGGGGATAGGGTGTTGACCTTGGGTAGGTGCTCTTTCCAAGAGCCGATGCAGACTCGATGGGCCGAATGGCCTCCTTCTGCACTGTACATTCTATGATCTATGACACTACAGAGTCCCGCCGGCGCCGTTCATCCCTGCTCGCTGCCAGCGGGAACTCTGCAGAACGCTCGGGGGGCGACCTGTGGAGTGGGGGGGGGGGGGGGGAGGCCTCCGATGGTATCTGGCCTGCGATCGGGGCCCACCAATCAGCGGGCCGGCCTCTCGGTCGGCGGGCCTCCTTTCCTCCGCCAGCAATATTATAGCCCTGCGCCATTGTTGTGCGGGGCGCCTGAGGGGAGGACGGCCACTGCGCATGCACTAGTTGCCTCCTGCCCAACTGCGCATGTGCGGGACCCAAGGCGCCGCATCTTTTACGCACCGCCGGGTCTCGGACGCCGTGCCAAGGCCCCGCCTCCGCACATCGCACCACGCCCCTGCCAGCCCCACGGAGGCCCCAGAATGGGGGTCTGGGAACGGGCACCGACGCCAGAGTAAAACACTCCAGTTTTTACTCCGGCGTCGGCACTTAGACTCCCGTGGGAGAATCCCGCCCTGGGCTTTAGAGATTGGCAAAACACCTCACGAAATGGAAGTTCAGAAGGTTACCCATGTCTAACAGAGTCAGAATAGAAGAGATGGAGTTATAAAATAGCAAGGGGACTTTCTTTTAGTTGGTGAACTGGAGATGTGATGCTATGCTGTTTGGAAATAACTGCAATCCAGCGAGATGTTTTGAATTTGAGCTGAACTATTTGAAAAGAATTCAGTGAACCCTGAAAGGCTACATCACCTTGGAGACGGTGGAGCTTAAGAAGGTTCTCTGGTTTCAATTTATCTGTGAATTTGTGAGGAGAGAGGGTCGATTTCACTTTGAACTTTGTGTGGTTTGCAGCTCAGAAAAGAGTTGGAAGGCATTTGGTGCAGTTAGGGCACATGAGAAGTCCTGGGGATCTGAGAAGGTGGCAGAAAGTCACTCAATCTCTGCTGGAGAGGGTTAGGACTCTAGATCTCTGGGAGCCAAAGATATAGTTTGATGCAGCTAGGAGACTGGCGTCTGGAGAAATCCAGGGCAGTGTGAGCTTATTCAAGCTGGCAGTCTGTGTAAGAATTGGGTGCCAGTAATTAGGGGTGGGAGTGCAGCTTTATGAATCCGATGGAATGCAGTCTCAGCAGAGAAGATTGAACAACTGGGAGGTGAGCAGCCATTTACAGTAGTCTGAAACGGACTGGCTTTTGAGGAATTCGGAGATTAGATCTTTGAAAGTGAGAAGTTGAAGTTCCCTGTGTGGGAGAAAGAGTTTTAATGAGATTTTGCAACATTAGTGGCTGATGTCTTGGTGGGTTGCTGAGAAATATGTGGCATCTGTCTTGGTTACATCTGCTGTTTAATGCGGCGTGACTTATTTGACTGCAGTTTGCCTGTTAATTCATATTATTATGATCCCAAAGCAGACCCCAACAGTGGCTAGGAAACTGGACCGAAACCCCAATATTTTAGTTTATTTTGTAAGACTGTGGAGAAAGAATGGTATCGCTCCAGAAGTGATTGCATGAAGAAATAGGAATTTGGTTTTTAAAGACAAAGCTTTATCATGAATACAATATTAAACTCTTCAACTTCACACCCGAAAAGAACAGCTTACAATTAGCCCTTAAATAATCCTACTCAATACCCCATTAAACAGCAAGAAAAGAAACATACAACTCTAAATCCATTTTAAAATCTGCATGGCGCAGGGTAATACTTGCTTCACAGGACATATTTGGGTTCCGGTAAGAATACGTGCAGACTCTGACTAGATGTCTTCAAAAAGCTGTTTCAACTGGTTTGTTTCAGCTTCTTTCTTGTCCTCACACAAGGCTGCTCTGCTTTAAATATTATTACTCCTTTTTAACTATCCTACAAGGTCAAAACAAGGGTTGCCAGATCAGACTTCACCTCCTCTCTAAAGCATTCTCAAAATCCCCCTGAATCCCTTAGCTCCACCCAGCAAAGACATCATTTGCCCCAAGGTGGAAAACAAATGAACTCTCCAGGCTGAAAGCACATTACTCCATAACTCCACAGGGACTTTCCCTAGTTAAATCACAGTGCATTAGCCCAGACTGAAAACACATTCCTCTGATCAATTTCACCTTCTAGCTACTAAAATATCCGAAGCAAAATCCTTTTTTAAAATATGGTAAATGCAGTCAAGCACACTCTAACCCCGGGCTTTTAACCCTTAAATTGCCAAAGGTTTATAATCCAATATTCCTAAAATCCTCCATTCTTCACACTATTGACCTTACCTTATGCTAATTCTGAACGTTAAGAAGGTAATATCAATATTGTGAATTATTGCGATTTTCTGACTTTGTCTAGTAAAGTTTATTTTCTTTGTTTAAAACCATGGAATCTTGTGGCGTATTTCTCCAAGGGGGCAACTGGGATTCCAAACTTAACTACTTTAAACAAAAAATCATTGATCCCTAATCGATTGTAAGAAATTTAAATAACAAACTTAAGAAATATCATTATTGTAAACTGAAATAAAGAGATTAATGTTCTGCAAATGCCACAGTGTTTCAGTATTCAATGTTAACAAACCACTTCCTTAAAAAGCACCATATTTTGCAGCATCTGCTGACTGAACTAAATGTGGCAGCGTCACTTTGTCTGCTTACTTTCTTGATCGACTGGATGATCCCGTTCATATTCCACAGCTGCAATGTACTGCTCTATGTTGTCCTTATAAAATCTCTTTGCAAGATCCTCTGGAGTTTCGCCTTGATCATTCCTGGCGCCCAGAATATGGGTCATACTTGCTCCTTTGCAAACAAGAAACTTAAAGCAATGCAAGTGACCCTCCATTGCTGCAAGATGAGCTAGCATGAAAAATAACAAGACACGTTAAAGATACATGCCATTTTGCCTTTAAAATGACTCAATTTGTCAATAGCACCCAGTGCAGTTCACTCAACAGCATTTTGATGGTATACAAAACAATTTAAGTTGCTGTTGCTTCATATCCAATAATTTTACTGGAAAGTGCATGTTTATGGATGTCACTGAAGAACTGAATAGTTTAGGATTTGAGTGTCCTCTAAGGTTGAATGACACTTAGGCAGAGTTTCCCCATATCCCACTCCACACTGTGCATGTTTGGCCCTGACAGATTCCCTGCCTTGGAGTCAGCCTGACTGAGGCCAGGCTTCCAGTCAGGCAGTGTCCACTGCAGAGGAGACTTGAGGTCAATTGGATTTCTGGCCCAACCAGTAGGGGCAGAATCCAAACCCTGGGTCATTGTTCAATGGGGCATGGGGAAAAACATAGTGGTCTTCAAGCAGTGTTGCAGAAGTGCCTACTGTCTCACTGAGCATTTGTCCCCTAACTTCAGCTGCCGGATTTCTGAATTCAAAACATTCAACAAAAATACATTACATTGAAGAACAAAATCATGGGGCTGAGGACCCGGGTTCGATCCTGGCCCCGAGTCACTGTCTGTGTGGAGTTTTCACATTCTCCCCATGTCTGTGTGGGTTTCACCCTCACAACCCAAAGATGTGCAGGGTTGGTGGATTGGTCACACTAAATTGCCCCTTAATTAGGACAAAACAAATATTGGGCACTCTAAATTTATTCAGTTTAAAAAAAAAAGAAAAACAAAATCTCAGCAAGAAAGATGCACCGGTGGCTCGCTCAAGGAGTTAAGGGTTGTATTAGATTAAAAGAAGAGTTATGATGTTGAAAGAAAAGCAGTAAGTCTGAGAATTAGGAATGTTTTAGAAACCAGCAGAGGGCCACCAAAAAGGTGATTAAAAAGGAAAAAATAGAAAGAGAGTAAACTAGCCAGAAATATAGAAGCTCTTACAATCTGTTTTCATATGTAAATAAAAGGAAAAGAGTAGCTAGAGTAAACGGTAGTCCCTCAGAAGCAAAGACAGGATAATTTATCCTCGGGAATGAGGAAATGGCAGAGGCATTGAACAAATATTTTGTGGCGGACTTCACTGTAGAAGACATACGTTTCATTCCAGAAATAGACAGTAGCCTAGGGGCTAAAAAGTGATGGCATTAAGGAAATTAATATTAGCAGAGAAAAAGTATTAGACAAACGTAAGGGACTAAAATCTTTAAAATCCCCAGGAGCTGATGCCTAAACCCTCGGGTTCTAAAAGAGATAGCTGTGGAGACAGTGGATGTGCTCATTATAATTTTCCAAAATTCCTTAGATTCGGAAATAGTCCCATCAGAACAAGCTGCCGTTTCCAAGAAGTCATGTGACTCCAACTGAATAACCAGCAAGGCACCGGAGAAGATGTTTACTTGAGCCTTAATTTCTGGAGGCAAATAAAACTACTGCTTTCAGATGCAGAGGCCCGAGTGATTTTCTGACCAAAAGGATTTTCAGTTTTGAACTGAGTTTGGGAATAAACCAAGAAGGTGAAAGTTGCCCAACACGAACCATCCCTGCCTTGTCTGAAATTCAATGTGGCTATCAGTATAACACTGTACTTGGAAACCTGAGATGAGAAAGGGATCCCAAGGACATTTATTTAACCCTGTTCAGCTCCTTTGGAAAGAACTTCCTGACAACTACTGTGACCAGTGATCTGGTACACCAGATCAACAGCGTCAAACCCCTTTGAATGTTATCCTTGTCATAACATTTTCCCATTGGCCAAAAGGTGTTCTTTCCCTGAAGAGTCTCTGAAGAGACACCGGGCGGGATTTTCCAGACCACCGCGGTATATTTACCGGTGGCAAAGGGGGCACGCAATCAGCCAGTGGCGGGATCATCCAGTTAAGGTTCTGCCCGGGTGGGTGGCGGAAAGAGGAAAAGTGGGAAAGGGAAAAGGGGGAAAGGGAAAAGAGGGAGATGTGAAAGTCCTTTGTGGGGGGGGGGGGGGGGGGGGGGGCGAAGTGAAAAGGAGGGCACTGCTGGGGTGGAGGAGATGAGAGAGCGCTGGGAAGGGGGTTATGAGAGAGTGCCGGGGAGGGGGGGTTATGGGACAGCGTTGGGAGCAGGGTAATGGGAGAGCGCCGGATGGGGTAATGAGAGAGCACCGTGGAGAGGGAATTGGGAGAGCACCATGGGCAGGGTAATGGGAGAGCGCTGGCGGAGGGAGACTAGAGTGTGCGGTCTAGTGAGTGCCAGGTGGGGTATATATACACATATATATGAGAGTCAGAGAGGGGAGTGTGTTTGTGTCTGGCACCTCCCAGTCTCAGGATTCACATTCACCCTCATCTTCACTCAAAACCCTCTCACACTCTCTCGCACCCCAATTAGCACAGTGGGCTAAACAGTTGGCTTGTAATGTAGAACAAGGCAGCAGAGCATTAGTTAGGAGTATAGTGGAGTATAGTGTTCAATCATGGTTGCCACACTACCAGAAGGATGTGGAGGCTTTAGAGAGGGTGCAGAAGAGATTTGCCAGGATGTTGCCTGGTATGGAGGGCATTAGCTATGAGGAGCTGTTGCATAAACTCGGTTTGTTCTCACTGGAACAACAGAGGTTGAGGGGCAACCTGATAGAGGTCTACAAAATTATGAGGGGCATAGACAGAGTGGATAGTCAGAGGCTTTGCCCCAGGGTAGAGGGGTCAATTACTAGGGGACATAGGTTTAAGGTGCGAGGGGCAAGGTTTAGAGGAGATGTATGAGGCAAGTTTTTTTACACAGAGGGTAGTGAGTGCCTGGAACTCGCTGCCGTGGGAGGTGGTGGAAACAGGGATGATAGTGACATTTAAGGGGCATCTTGACAAATACATGAATAGGATGGGAATAGAGGGATACGGTCCCAGGAAGTGTAGAAGATTTTAGTTTAGATGGGTAGCATAGTCAGCACAGGCTTGGAGGTCCGAAGGGCCTGTTCTTGTGCTGTACTTTTCTTTGTTCTTTGTTCAATTCCCGTACCAGCCTCCCCGAACAGGCACCGGAATGTGGCGACTAGGGGCTTTCCACAGTAACTTTATTGAAGCCTACTTGTCACAATAAGCGATTATTATTAATTGTCAACTTTATTTATTACTCATTTTTAAAACTTTTTTTTGCTCAGCAAGTTGTTTCTTTTCATAAATCAGCTTTTTATTTAAAAAAACGTGCTCAATGTTGTGCCAAACCCTTCCTTTCTGAAATTTGGTCATCGGCCCTTTGAATGAAAAACTAATTGAAACGTGGTGCCCGCACACGGACAAGCCTACTTTACAGTATACCTGGTAAATTGCCATCCTGATCCACTTCATTCACATCTGCTCCCCATCTGACCAGAAGCTGCAAGCAGCCCAGCCGACCATGAAAGGCAGCGTAATGGACACTCCTCCAACCATTTTTATCTGTTGGGTTTGTATCCTGGAGCAAAACAAATAGAAAAGAAAGGTGGTGTTCAACATTCTATTTCAGCAAACATTGGACGTGTGTTGTGCATCTGTACATCCATATAGAGCCCAAATACCTGAAAAAATTAAATTAGATCATCATTTCCACATTGCTCAGCATTTAAAATTATGGAATCAATTGAATTTACAAAATAAGACTTTTCTGACCAATGATAATAGTGAAAGTTATTTTCAATCTATGAACGACCATCCTCCCTTTCCTAGAGACCATGTCATTTACTGTGAAGAAAATGAACCCTATTAGTTAATTAACATTCCCCTACCACACCACTGCGAAGAATAGTCTGAAGTGTGTACGAGTGTCCATGGGTAGCAGCCAGGTGCGATGGGGTGCAGCCTCTATCATCCTTTGCTGTTAAATTGGCACCATTTGTTATCAGGGCCTGAGGAGCAACACATGAAGACATTATAGTGTGCTTCTCTTTGTGAAATAGAGACATGGAAAATTTATTGACACAGAGGGGGCCATTCAACTCACCGTGCCTCGTGCTGGCCAAGAAACAGCTCCCCAGCCTAAACTCACTTTTTACTTTTTGATCCATAACTCTGTATTATGTTTCAGCACTTCAATTGCAAAACCATGGATGGATGTTTTTGGCTCTTTCCGCACAATAGGCTTGGCAGCCCAGTCAACTATCCAGTGCCTTTCTGTGGGACTGGAAGATACTTTTGGCTAGGCTGCCAAGCCTCCCACAGCAGGCCCTGCCACAACAGGGCCAGAAGGGTTTTTAAATGCATTGATATTTTCTGCCTCTATCATCGTTTGACGCAATGGTTTCCGGACTTCGAACACTCTCTTGGCGAAAACATTTCCTACTTCCTGCAAACCCATCTACTAAGTCAAATCTCTGTCTCTTTGTTAACGGAAATATGTCCTTACTTTCCACTATTCTTGAATCATAGAATTTAAAGTGCAGAAGGAGGCCATTCGGCAGATCGAGTCTATACCGGCCGTTGAAATAGCACACTACCAAAGCCCACACCTCCACACTATCCCTGTAACTCGCAACCCCACCTAACGTTTGGCCACAACAGGGCAATTTAGCATGACCAATCCACCTAACCTGCATATCCTTGGACTGTGGGAGGAAACCGGAGCACCCGGAGGAAACCCACGCACACACGGGGAGAACGTGCAGACTCCATACAGACAGTGACCCAAGCCAGGAATCGAAACTGGGACCCTGGAGCTGTGAAGCAACAGTGCTAACCATTGTACTACAGTGCCGCTATCCAAGCCCTTCATCAAAATCCCCTTTCAGCCTTTTCTGTTCCAAAGAAAACAAACCTATCCAATCTTTCTTCAAACCTGATATTCTCCATTCCTCGCAGCATCCTTCTAAATCTTATCTCATCAAAAAAAAAGTTAGGTGGGGTTTCTGGGTTACGGCGATAGGGTGGAGGTGTAGGCTGCTCTTTCCAAGGGCAGTGCAGACTCGATGTGCCAAATGGCCTCCTTCTGCACTGTAAATTCTATGATTTGCACAGTCTCCTGTTTCTCACATTTCCGCAATGTAGTGACTCAAATTGTATTCTGCTGTGGCCTAATTAATGTTTTCTACAGTTCTAGCAAAACTCTCCAACTCTTATAATCTATGTCTTGGCTGATACAAACCTTGCATGCTTTCTTAACTCCCTTTTTTAAATAGGTTTAGAGTCCCCAATTAATTTTTTCCAATTAAGGGGCAATTTAGCGTGGCCAATCCACCTACTCTGTACATCTTTTGGGTTGTGGGGGTGAAACCTACACAAACACGGGGAGAATGTGCAAACTCAACACAGACAGTGACCCAGGACCGGGAACGAACCGGGGCCTCGGCGCAGTGAGGCAACCGTGCTAACCACTGCACCACCGTGCTGCCCCGATTTAACTCCCTTATCTGCATGTTCTACCACTCATAGGGATCTGATGCACAATCAATGGACACGAAACGTAGGTGTAGTCCGAAACAAAAGGCTTTAATCAGCAAGAAGTGTGCCCAGCAGCAGGAGTACAGAAATGACCTGGCTGCTGGGGAACACGGGTTCTTATACCCCATCTCGTAGGTGGAGCTACGTTGGTCTGGCTGGCAGATGACCAATGAGAATACAGAGGACACGATACTTGGGCCAATGGGCAGCGAGCCCTCTGCACCAATGGCAGCTCACACTCCCAGGTACCGTAATACCCGTAGTCATACTACCACATCCACCCCTTGTTGAGAAAGGAACCGGGGGGGTCGCGCGTGTGGGGAATGAGGACGTGGGGGGGGGGGGGGGGGGGGGGGGGGGTCCCGTTCAAGTGGGTAAGAGAATGGTAGTATGACTAGTGATGTTGTATCAAGGCTCTCCAACGATGGCTGCCCACTGGCCCGAAACTATGTACAGGTTTGTGTCAGAACACGGTAACTATATACAGATTTGAAGGAGAAACAAAAACGAGAGAACAAGCAACAAGGTCCATTAATAGTTCATATAGACATGATCAGCCGATCGGGGGCTTTGGACGTCCTCTACGACCTGCGGAGCATCGCTGGAGACGTTGGAGTTGCGGGCGTCCATGCATCCGGGAGCGACAATCCGGTCCTTGTGGCTGCGTCCGTACCCCGAGGCAGAGCTGGCGAGGGCTGGGCCGGGGAAGGGGCGTCCAGTCCTCTAGGCGGCGCGGGTAAGGGTGTTGGCGGGCCGGGGGGGGGGGGGGGGGGGGGGGGGGGGCCTGCCGGAAGCAGTTGCGGCTGGAGGGGGGTTGGGGGGGCTGGCACCGGGGGCGATGGCGGGGATCCCGCAGGGAGACCGTGTCCTGTCAGCCGTCGGGATACTCCACATACACGTACTGCAGGTTCACGTGGAGCAGCTGGACCCTCTCGACCAACGGGTCCGACTTGTGCACCCGCACGTGTTTCCGGAGCAGGATGGTCCCGGGGGTAGCCAGCCAGGTCGGGACCGGGGTCCCTGGGGAAGACTTCCTGGGTAAAACAAGAAGGCGTTCGTGAGGCGTTTGGTTAGTGGATGTTCAAAGTAGTGACCGGATTGAGTGGAGGGCGTCTGGGAGGACCTCTTGCCAGTGGGAGACTGGGAGATTTGTGGACCGTAGAGCCAGCAGGACAGTCTTCCAGACCGTACCGTTCTCCCTCTCGACCTGTCCGTTACCCCGGGGGTTGTAACTGGTCGTCCTGCTGGAGGCGATGCCCATGCTGAGCAGGAATTGACGGAGTTCGTCACTCATAAAGGAGGACCCCCTATCGCTATGAATGTAAGCGGGGAATCCGAAAAGGGAGAAAATGCTGTGGAGGGCTTTAATGATGGTGGGTGGGGTCATGTCGGGGCAGGGGATGGCGAACTGGAAGCGAGAGTACTCGTCAATCACGTTGAGGAAGTACCTGTTGTGGTTGGTAGAGAGGAGGGGACCTTTGAAGTCCATGCTGAGGCGTTCAAAGGGGTGGGAAGCCTTTATCAGATGCGCTTTATTTGGGCGGTAGAAGTGTGGCTTGCATTCCGCGCAGATGTGGCATTCCCTAGTGACTGTCCTGACCTCCTCGATGGAGTAGGCAGGTTGCGGGTCTTTACAAAGTGAAAGAAGCGGGTAACCCCCGGGTGGCAGAGGTCCGCGTGGAGGGATCGGAGGCGGTCCACTTGTGCGTTGGCACAGGTGCCGCGGGACAGGGCGTCGGGAGGCTCGTTCAGCTTCCCAGGACGATACAAGATGTCGTAGTTGTAGGTGGACAATTCGATCCTCCACCGCAAGATCTTGTCGTTCTTTATCTTGCGCCTCTGTGCGTTGTCAAACATGAAGGCCACTGACCGTTCGTCTGTAAGGAGGGTGAACCTCCTGCCAGCCAGATAGTGCCTCTAGTGTCGCACAGCTTCTACTATGGCCTGTGCTTCCTTCTCGACCGAGGAGTGGCGGATTTCGGAAGCATGGAGGGTACGGGAGAAGAAGGCCACGGGTCTGCCCGTTTGGTTGAGGGTGGCCGCCAGAGCAACATCGGACACGTCGCTCTCGACCTGGGAGGGGAGGGACTCGTCGATAGCTCGCATCGTGGCCTTTGCGATATCCGCTTTGATGCGGCTGAAGGCCTGGCGTGCTTCCATTGACAGAGGGAACGTGGTTGATTGGATGAGGGGACGGGCTTTGTCGGCGTAATTGGGGACCCACTGGGTGTAATATGAGAAAAAACCCAGACAACGCTCGAGGGGCTTTGGGGCAGTGGAAGCTCCATCAGGGGGCGCATGCGTTCCGGGTCGGGGCCTATCACTCCGTTACGCATTACGTAGCCGAGGATGGCTAGACGGTCGGTGCTAAACACGCATTTTTCCTTGTTGTAGGTCAGGTTCAGGAGCTTTGCTGTTTGGAGGAATTTACAGAGATTGGTGTCGTGGTCCTGCTGGTCGTGGCCGCAGATGGTGACATTATCGAGATACGGGAAGGTTGCCCGTAAACCGTGTTGGTCAACCATTCGATCCATCTCCCTTTGGAAGACTGAGACCCCGTTTGTGACACCGAAGGGAACCCTTAAAAAGTGGTAGAGCCGCCCGTCCGCTTCGAACGCAGAGTACTTGCGATCGCTTGTGCAGATGGGGAGCTGGTCATAGACGGACCTGAGGTCCACCGTGGAGAAGACCTTGTACTGCGCGATCCTGTTGACCAGGTCGGATATACGTGGGAGAGGATACGCGTCCAGCTGCGTAAACCTGTTGATGGTCTGACTGTAGTCTATGACCATCCTATTCTTCTCTCCAGTCTTTACCACCAGAACCTGTGCTCGCCAGGGGCTGTTGCTAGCCTCGATGACCCCTTCCTTCAGAAGCCGTTGGACTTCGGATCTGATGAACGTCCGGTCCTGGGCACTGTACCGTCTGCTCCTGGTGGCGACAGGCTTGCAATCCGGGGTGAGGTTTGCAAACAAGGACGGGGGATTGACCTCGAGGGTCGCAAGGCTGCAGACAGTGAGGGGGGGCATGGGGCCGCCAAATTTAAATATTAGGCTCTGGAGGTTACACTGGAAGTCTAACCCCAGGAGTGCGGCTGCGCAGAGGTGAGGGAGGACGTATAGCCTATAATTTTTAAACTCCCTCCCCTGGACCATGAGGTCCACTATGCAACACCCCGTGATCTGTACTGAATGAGAGACGGAGGCCAGGGCGATTTTCTGCTTAACCGGGTAGAGAGAGAGAGCGAAGCGTCTTACCGCGGTGGGGTGGACAAAATTCTCTGTGCTCCCTGAGTCCAGCAGATATTTCGTCTCGTGGCCGTTGAGCAAAATATTTGTTGTTGCCGTACAGAGGGTGCGGGGTCGAGACTGGTCCAGAGTGACTGAAGCGAGTCGTGGCAGATAGTCGGAGTCTTCATCAGGCAGGGAGTAGTCACCCACGGGGTCCTCGGTGCCGATCCAAGATGGCGGCACACGTCGGCCGTACATGGTGGGGGGTGGACAAAATGGCGGTGCCCGTTCCCCGCACGTGGAGTCGGGGGTCCAAAACGGCGGCACCCGGGGGTCGCGCATGGCATCGGGGGCGTAAAATGGTGGCGCCCGGAGATCGCATGTGGCGTTGGGGGATGGGGGTAGCGAGATCCGCGGACCACACGGGGCCCCTGAAGAGAGCAAAGGGAGAGTCCCGCGGTCGCTGCCTGGGACCGCAGTGACCGCCTTTGCCTGGCAGACGGCCACAAAGTGGCCTTTCTTTCCCGCAGCCCTTGCAGGTTGCGGAATGGGCTGGGCAACGTTGTCGGGGGTGCTTAGCCTGGCCGCAAAAATAGCAGCGGGGCCCCGCGGGTTTTTCGGGGCACCCTGCGGCGCAGGCCTGGGGGGAGGCTGAGTCCGTGGGGGAGAGAGACGCTTGATTCCATGCTGCCCAGGGGGCCGCCGCGCGGTCGGGGGCGTACGAGCGTGCGTTTCGGTTTATGGCATCTAGAGAGGTAGTGAGGGCCTGTGCCTCCATGAGGCATAAGGTTTCCCTTTCTAACAGTCTCTGGCGGATCTGCGAGGACTGCATGCCTGCAACTAAGGCGTCTCGGATTAGGAGTTCAGTGTGTTCAGCAGCAGATACCTGTGGGCAGCCGCAGTTCCTCCCCAGCACAAGGAGGGCACGGTAAAATTCGTCCAGTGACTCACCGGGGATCTGCTGCCTTGTGGCTAATAAGTGCCGAGCGTAGACTTGATTAACCGGCCGTATGAAGTGTCCTTTGAGTAGTTCCATAGCCACGTCGTAGTCTGTCGTGTCCTCGATGAGCGTGTATATGGCGGTGCCGACGCACGAGTGGAGGATGTGCAGTTTCTGCTCCCTCGTTGGGACGTTTTCCGCCGTACTAAGGTAGCTGTTGAAACAAGCCAGCCAGTGCTTAAATACGGCTGCTGCATTCGCTGCGTGGGGGCTGAGTCGAAGACACTCCGGCTTGATGCGAATCTCCATCCTTTAAATCTTGCTGATTAAATTGATGCACAATGAATGGACACGAAACGTAGGTGTAGTCCGAAACAAAAGGCTTTAATCAGCAAGAAGTGTGCCCAGCAGCAGGAGTACAGAAATGACCTGGCTGCTGGGGAACACGGGTTCTTATACCCCGCCTCATAGGCAGAGCTACCTTCCTTTCAACCAATGAGAATACAGCGGACATGATACTTGGGCCAATGGGCAGCGAGCCCTCAGCACCAATGGCAGCTCACACTCCCAGGTACCATAATAACCCTAGTCATACTACCACAGGATCTGTGAACATGAAGCCCTGGGTCCCTCTGTTTCTCTATAATTCTCAGGCATCTTATTATTTCCTGTGTATCCCTTTGCCTTGTTTGCCCTCCCCAAATGCATTTCCTTACATTGGCTGCTCTTATGATAGAAACTGAAAACACTCAAGACTTCAAAATTTTGCGGACAATTTTAAGGGAGATTGCTTTGCATGAGACATATCAATGCTGGAAGTGAGACGAGCTCAAAGCAGCGAACAAACTGTACAAGTTAATTACGTGACATACACCCACTACACAGCCACAATAATAAACCTTATCTCTTAACCTCAAAAGATGAGTTCTGCACTGCACCAGTGTGTGGATTTTCACACTTATTATCATTAAAGATTCTAAGGTGAATTGACAATTCAGTGCCTACCAGCAGACAGCAGTACCAGATTTGAGCCAGTCCAAATTGAGATGACCTATTCTCACATCCCGAGATTAAAAAGGGAGATAAAATGAAAAAGTAGTGAGTGGATCTGGCAGAATACACCAAATTCTCAATGAATCAAATCCCAAGGGAGCCACCTTCAAATTTGGGTTAAGCAGTTTAATTTTAGCTAGAGACCTAAGATATCACATGAACGTCTCTTTATAACCCAGTATGCCTACAAATGCTTCTAACATATACTCTCTATCTTTCAGATTTAAATGCCAAAAATAAAAGTTTAAAAAGTTTTAAAATCTTTATTCCATTTGTTTATAGTTTATATTGTGTTGTTTTGAATCAGTCCTGCCATCTGTCACTATATGTGACACCATTTTGTTCTTTTTTTAAATAAATTTAGAGTACCCAGTTAATTTTTTTCCAATTAAGGCACAATCCACCTAGCCTGCACATCTTTTGGGTTGTGGGGGCGAAACCCACGCAAACATGGGGAGAATGTGCAAACTCCACACGGACAGTGACCCAGGACCTGGGACCTCGGCGCCATGAGGCAGCAGTGCTAACCACTGTGCAACCGTGCCGCCCTGGTGACTCCGTTTCGTCACCATGGTGACTCCCTTTTCCTGCAGAATTAGGCCGGAGATGGGTCCATTCTCAGCTGGGCCCGACGTGAACGACGTAAGCAGAGCTTTTTTTAATGTCAGGATAAGCAGCCGTTCTCAGCTTCTTCCTTACTGTTGAGGGTGCCCGTTTGCTGAGCTTTTCCAAGACTTCTCCTTTGGCTTTCAGAATGGTGGACAAACTTGAAGGCAAAAATCTCCCACCACTCTCCTGCGACGTCCGCTTTCTGCTTCATGCCAGTTTCCCACTTGCTCTATCAACTTCACCTTCTCTCCAATCAACAGCGCTTTTAACTTCCTCACAGGTTTGGCCATTCTCACGTGCTTTGTAAGATGCTTCACAGAGAAAATTTCAGCGTGCTTACCTCCAGCCACTCCGCTCTGATTGGCTGGTGCAGTCACTTCCTCTGCTTCTGGCATTATTCCTCTTTCCGATGGCGAACAAAAGTTCAGCTAACCCATATCGATCGCTGTGGAATTCCGATTAATCGTGGGCTTCAGGTTCAATAGCTTTTGCTATTCTGCCAGCAGGAATGGTTGATAACTTCGGCACAAGTGGAATTTCGTATCACCCGAGTTTGGCTCATTGAGATTTCACTGTATTGACTAAAGTTTCACTCCAATTGGTTGATCTCAATGATGATTCTTACACGCAAGAAACAAAATTAAATGTTGGGAGGAGAGGTTATTATCATCTTCCCTATTCAGTCATCCTTCTCCCCTCGCTGAAATTATAACTTAATAGAAAAACACATGCACAATATTCTCGAGACTACTTGATTTACTTCACACCTTTGCACTGATTTAAATATTTATTTTGGTACATAAAAACAATAAAGTTAATTTACCTGCATACAGGCATCATGACCCCTGATGGCTGCAATATGTGATGCTGTCCAGCCCCTGGAGGTAACATCAGTCAGATCAGCACCATGCCATAGCAACCAGTGCAGGCACTGTAACAAAGAAACTGGACTGTCAATATGTTGCGCTTTTAAATTAAATATGATTAAGATTGCTACATTTTCAATTTATGTTGAGGCTGCTTTTCAAATATCTGGATGATTAAAATTAGTATATATTTTTTAAAATTTAAAGTACCCAATTCTTTTTTCCAATTAAGGGGCAATTTTAGCATGACCAATTTTTGGGTTGTGGGGTGAGACCCACGCAGGCACAGGAAGAATGTGCAAACTCCACATGGACAGTGACCTGGGGCCGGGATCGAACCTGGGTCCTCAGCATTGAGGCAGAAGTGCTAACCACTGCACCACTGTGTTGCTCTAAATTAGTATAATTTAACAATTAACAGTGGGCAAAATGGAGATTGAAAATTTTGCAAAACCTTCAAAATCCTGAACATATTTCAAAGATAGCACTTTTTTTCCCCTCAAAGTAAACAGACAAGAAGTCTGATTCCTGCCCCTCTCTCCCTCACCTTCTTCAGTGTCTCTGTGTATATGTGTTAGTAAATGCAAAGTTAGCAATTACCTTCACATTTTAACACCATTAGTCAGAAACCTGGAAACAACAGAAGACACTCAGGAGATTGGGAATGAGTAAGATATAGCAAGATTATTGGTTCAAGTTTAACCGCATGCTTAAGCTCGCAAAAGTAAAAATAAACATTTCCTATAATGGTCTCTATTTAAACTCCCACTCCAATTATTTCTGCCTCCCTCATGCCTTTATGTCTCCATTCTTTAAAATTCTCACAGATTTCCTCTTACAGTCTCTGCATTGCACTTTGTTTCTCTTTGGCTCCAATAGAGACACACAGTAGCATTGTGGTTAGTGCAATTGCTTCACAGCTCCAGGGTCACAGGTTCAATTCCCGACTGGGTCACTGTCTGTGCGGAGTCTGCACATCCTCCCCGTGTGTGCATGGGTTTCCTCCGGGTGCTCCGGTTTCCTCCCACAGTCCAAAGATGTGCAGGTTAGGTGGATTGGCCATGCTAAATTGCCCTCAGTGTGCAAAAAGGTTAACTGGGGGCTGCTGGGTTGCGGGGATAGGGTAGGTACGTGGGCTTGAGCAGGTTGCTCTTTGTAGGGGCTGGTGCAGACTCGATGGGCCGAATGGCTTCCTTCTGCACTGTCAATTCTATGACATAATTACAGGAAGCAGGGGAAGAGAATAGCATTCCTGTTGGTGACTGGAAAACCTAGATATATAGCATCAGGGATCAGAGGAGATGGGCGTTGGTAGGGCCTGAAGAGAGGGAGATCAATTGCCGAAGGGGAAAAGAAGGAAAGAGATTGGCTGGCAAGAGAAAGCAAGAGACCACTGGAATGGTGATCACGGGCTGTTGGCCAATCAGGGCTTGTCCTGGCTGATTAGCAGTGCTGGACATTTGCCTTCTGGATCCAGCAGCTCCTGTTTTCCTCTGTCTGTAAGGTTACAGAAACTCTGGAAAACCCAGCTATTACACTAATCCACTGACAAAATCTGCGCAATGGCACCTCATTTAAATCATCAATGGTTATTTACTTTGCAGATGGAAATAGCCCTTCACCTCTAAACTATCGGAATGCACTGCCCATTGCAATGGAGTGAATTTATGAATGGGATCAACTTCATTAATGCTGGCTCCATTTTTCACCATCATCTCAAGTTCTTCCACATCACTGGCTTTAACTGCATCATGAACAGTTGTAAAAGATTTCTTCTTCCTTGCAGCTGTCAAACAAAACAATTTCAAAAAAAGTGAATGCACTGGCAATAATATAATAGCATTTTAATCCCATTGGATTTCCCAGCATTCATGTTTTCCCCAATTAATGCTAGTCAGAGGTTCTCAAGCTGGAGCCTCTGAAGACTCTCCAGGAGGGTCTGCAAAATAATCTGAAAGTTCCTACTGAGCAGAGGTAGCCTTACGAATGGGTGACAAGGGTGACAGCCCAAGGTGCTGTGGTTGGAGGGCACTGTGCTCAAGAGTAAGGGAATGAGCAGTGTCTATAGTAGGCTTGGATTTGGATTTTGTTTATTGTCACGTGTACCAAGGTACGCTGAAAAGTATTTTTCTGTGAGCAGCTCAACAGATCATTAAGTACATAAAAAGAAAAGGAAATAAAAGAAAATATATAATAGGGCAACACAAGGTACACAATGTGCAGAACACCGGCATGGGGTGAAGCATACAGGGGTGTAGTGTTAATGAGGTCAGTCCATAAGAGGGTCGTTTAGGAGTCTGGTAATAGCGGGGAAGAAGCTGTTTTTGAGCCTGTTTGTGCGTGTTCTCAGACTTTTGCATCTCCTGCCCATTGGAAGAGTGAGTAAGCAGGGTGGGAGGGGTCTTTGATTATGCTGTCGCTTTCCCCAGGCAGCGGGAGGTGTAGATGGAGTCAATGGATGGGAGGCAGGTTTGAGTGATGGACTGGGCTTTGTTCACGACTCTCTGAAGTTTCTTGCGTCTTGGGCCGAGCAGTTGCCATACCAGGCTGCGATGCAGCCAGATAGGATGCTTTCTATGGTGCATCTGTAAAAGTTAGTAAGAGTTAATGTGGACATGCCGAACTTCCTTAGTTTCCTGAGGAAGTATAGGCGCTGTTGTGCTTTCTTGGTGGTAGCATTGACGTGGGTGGACCAGGACAGATTTTTGGATTGTGTACCCCTAGAAATTTGAAACTGCTAACCATCTCCACCTCGGCCCCGTTGATGCTGACAGGGGTGTGTACAGTACTTGAAGTCCTGAAGTCAATGACCAGCTCTTTAGTTTTGCTGGCATTGAGGGAGAGATTGTTGTCGTTGCACCACTTCACTAGGTTCTCTATCTCCCTCCTGTATTCTGACCCGTCGTTATTCGAGATCCGGCCCACTATGGTCATATGGTCAGCAAACTTGTAGATGGAGTTGGAACCAAATTTTGCCATGCAGTCGTGTGTGTACAGGGAGTTTAGTAGGGGGCTAAGTGCGCAGCCTTGCAAGGCCTTGGTATTGAGTACTATTGTGGAGGAGGTGTTGTCATTTATTCTTACTGATTGTGGTCTGTGGGTTAGAAAGTCGAGGATCCAGTTGCAGAGTGAGGAGCCAAGTCCTAGGATTTGGAGCTTTGATATGAGCTTGGCTGGGATCATTGTGTCAAAGGCGGAGCTGTAGTCAATAAATAAGAGTCTGATGTAGGAGTCCTTGTTGTCGAGATGCTCCAGGGATGAGTGTAGGGCCAGGCTTCTGCTGTGGACCAGTTGCAGCGGTATGCGAATTGCAGTGGATCAAGGCGTTCTGGGAGGATGGAGGTGAAGCGTTCATGACCAACCTCTCGAAGCACTTCATTATGACTCAAGTCAGGGCCACCGGACGGTAGTCATTGAGGCACGTTGCCTGGTTCTTCTTTGGCACCGGTATGATGGTGATCTTCTTAAAGCAGGTGAGGACCTCGAAGCGGAGTAGGGACAGGTTAAAGATGCCAACGAACACATCTGCCAGCTGGTCCACGCAGACTCTGAGTGCACGACCAGGGATCCCGTCCGGACTCGCCTCCTTCCAAGGGTTCACTTTCAGGAAAGCCGATCTGACTTTGGAAGCTTTGATAGTGGGTATGGGTGTGTTATGGGCTGCTGGGGCACTCAACAGCGGATCGTTGGTTTCCTGCACGAACCGAGCACAGAATGCATTGTTGCCAGAAGTGAGATGGCAGTGGAGTGTGACAGCCACATATTCAGCAGAGAGTGGAGAGGAGCATTGAACAAGTAGGAAACTTGATATAACGGCAAACTTAAAATAAAATAATTAACTGTTTACTTTATTATAATCCCAGATTAGACCCCAACAGTGGTAGGATATTGGAGCAAAACCCCAATATTTTAGTTTATTTTAAGACTATGCAGAAAGAATGATTCACTCCAGGAATGATTCCATGAAAAAACTAGGGCTTTGGTATTTCTCAACCAAAGCTTTATTATGAACGCAATATTAAACTTTTAACTTAACACCCGAAAAGAACAGCTTACAATTACCCTTAATACAACAATACAATTTCTCATTAAACAGTAAGAAAATAAACACACAGCTCTTAATCCAGCTTAAAATTAGCAGGGCATAGAGTAATGCTTGTTTTATAAAACCGATTTGGCTCCGATTGGGACTCCTTCAGACTCTGGCTGAATGTCTTCAATTAGCTGCTTCAACTAGGTTGTTTCAGCCTCTTTGTCGTCAGGCAAGATTTCTCGGATTTAAAATAATACGTTTTTTAAAAACTATCCTATTGGAAAGAATTGTGGACTCAGAGTCATGCAGTTCAGAACTCAGCCCCTCTCTCTCTCAAAGCTTCTCTCAACTCACTGTCTCTCTGCTTTTCTGACCTCCACTCAGAAATGACCTCATCTCCTCGAGCTGAAAACACATTGGATGGGATTCTCCACCACGTTGCACCAGTTTTCTGGTGTGGCGTGCACCCGCTGGCAGCGGGATTCTCCTTCCCACCAGCCGGTCAATGGGATTTCCCATTGTGGTCAGCCCCACACCGTCGGAAAATACCCAGGTGTGGGTATGCAGCCAGCACAATGGAGAATCCCACCAGTGGAGAATCCAGTCCATTATCTCTGAAGGCTGCAAAAGCTCAAACTCCCCAGGAACTTCCCCAGGCAATCCACAAAGCATTTGCCCAGACTGATGAACACATTCCTTGCCAATTTCACCGCGCTGTTTCTTGGAAGCAAAACAAAATTATTTTTAAACAAACACATTCTAACCCCAGGCTTTTAACCCTAAAATTGCCCGTTGCATTTATAATCCAATTTTCCTAACATCTTCCAATCGTCACAACTTGAAGAAATTATCAAAACACGCTTTACATGCACTTCCGGTGATGGGGATGTGCTGAGAAGTCACACATCAGGTGGCTCTCCTCCACGAACCTGAAAAATAGGCTCCTTTTGCCTGAAAAGCACCCAATACATTCCCACACCACTACCACAACATGATGAGGAGAGAAAAATGCCAAACAGCAGCCGCTCCAGAGGACAGTGGAAACCAAGAGTGAAAAAGCCTGGACAAGCCAACACACGAGGCGGCAAATCTCTGACTTCTCCAGAGCAAGAGGGATAGCCCCACCGCACATGAATCTCCCCACACCAGGGGAGGGGTGGAGGATGTTCCTCTCAAGAGAACTGAGAGAGCATCGGGAAGGGACGAAGTCGGACACTCAAGCTGTGGTGAAGGTTGCGGATGCCAAAACTCTGGTGACCATGCAGGTGACGCTGGATAAAGGCGGAAAGCGACTGGAAGCCCAGTAGAAACTATCATGGAGCTGGAAAAAGCTGCAACAGACCAGGGCAACTGGCTCATCACCCCGGAAAAGGTGGTTGCAAAGCTGGTTGCAAATCAGGGGAATTTGAAAGGGAATACAATCCAGGACCAGGAGAACCGAGCTGTCAAAACGTACGAATCATGGGCCTATCGGAGGGTATCGAAGGTAGGAACCCCACAGACTATGTGGCCCAAATGCTGGGCAACCTGGTGGGAAGGGATAACTGCCCCAATCCACCAGAAATAGACAGAGCGCACCAGTCGCTTCGCCCAAAGCCCAGAGCCGGGGAAAAGCCAAGGGAAAGACACACCGGTACCAGGACCGGTGAACGAATCCTACACTGGGCCAGACAAACCAAAAACTGTAACTGGGAAGGCCACCGGATTCGGATTTATCAGCACATTGGAGCCAACCTGGCCAAGCGCAGGGCCAAATTTAATAGAGCGAAGGCCGTACAAAAGTGGCGCAAGGTTTGAGATGCTGTACCCAGCCAAGCTCTAGGTTATATTCCAAGGCAGGGAGCACTTCTTCATGGTCCCTTCGGGGGGGGGCAGGGAGACATGGAACTCAACCATGCCGAAAAAAAGGAGCATGAGAAGCAGTATCACACCAACCTAACAGGAGCAGGACACAAGTACAGATGAGGAAGGCAAAACAAATGGCCAAAGGTGGGGGGTGGGGGGAGAAAACTGCCGGAACCAAAAAAACAATGGGGAATGAAAAATGTGTAAATATTTTTCTTTATCCTGTGTCTTCTACTGTTTGTCCACACTCTTCCTTGTTTTGTATACCACAAAAACCTCAATAAAAACATTTTTTAAAATACACGCTTTACAGGCAGCCTTTTTGCATTATGATTATATAATGCATAATTTAGATGGGATTTCACATTTACTCAGTGCTATTTAACAAGCAGATCTTTCTTTGAAGTTGGAGTGAATGGAACTGGTTAAAAGGCCACCTTAAATATTGGTTTTGGTCATAGAATTTCCAACTGAATATCGAGAAGACCAAAATCGTGTTTAGTCCCTGCCGCAAACTCCACCTTCTAGCCACTGATTTCATCCCTCTAGCTGGGAATTATCTGAAGCTAAACTGGATTGCTCGCAGCCTTGATATCTTATCAAAATCTGTGATCAGCTTCTGACTACAGATTCACATCATAACCATGACCACCATTTCTCGATCTCTGTAAAAATTGCCTAACTCTGCCCATGTTTCAGCTCATCTGACACCGAAACCCCAATCTGTGCCTTTGCTACCTCTAAGCATGACTATTGCAGCTTTCTCCCAGGCAGCCTCCCATCTGCCCTACATCGAAAACTACTGTCCCATTCCTAACTCACAGAAGACTCTGCTGGGAGTCATTTACAGGCTCTCTGGCAATTGTGATGTAGCTGATGATTCATTAACACAGAGATCCAGGAAAAATTGCACAGAAACAACATGGTTACAATAGAGATTTAAATTTTCTCATAAACTGGGGAAAGCAGAATGGTTCAAATAGTAACAGTAATGACTTTCTAGAACACATTTGAGACCGCTTCCTGAGACAACGTATTTTTAAAACAACAAGACATAAGGTCAACTGAGTGAGGAGTAATGAACCCGAGTTAATTAACAATCTGAGAGTCAGGGAATTGTGAGTGTAATATGACTGAATTTGATACAGTGTAAGAAATGGATTTGCAGGATCACAAACCAGGGCCTTAAAAATAATTAATATGGTTAACTGACCACAGTAACCGGTTGCTGCTATCCAAACAAACAATGGGAAGTAGCCAAAGAAGATTTGGTTCCAATAACTAGTACATACTATTGAAGGCAAAAACTTCACTTGTACAGTTAAGCAGCTGAGGCACCCTCAATTACGACGTGATCGGTAATCAAAAGGCTTTAATCTACAGAGAACTGAACAGTATCCGAGAGAAGTGTGCTCACCACATGGAGCCTTATCCTATATACCGTTTCCTGGGGGCGTAGCCAGAGGCGGAGTCCCCCAGGGTTCCAAGCATCTTAAAGGGGCAAGGTATTAAAGGTCAGGTACCGTTTACAGCGGTTATTAACACCGTTCATCACATTCACCCCCTGTTTAAAAAAAAACACATAGTCCGTCGGGGGTGAAGTGGAGTTATAAGTTCAGTCTTTGTGGCGGTCTGATCGTCCGTGCTGACTTTCGCTGCTCCGCTGGTGGCGCCGTGGATGCGGTCGGTTCCGATGGTGGTATATCCGGGACGCACGGCTGACTGAGCCTTTGCCCGCCTTGGAGGGGGGGGTATCAGGTGTGATTAGGGTGATCGGTGCCGTCGCCGACTGGGGGGCAGGGGGCGCTGTCGGAGTCGGCGGTGTGGAAAACGTCGGGGTCGGTGGGAGAGTCGGTGGGGTCGATGGGAGAGCCAGCGGGTGCCAGGTCTCGCAGGGAGACGGTATCCTGCCTGCCGTCGGGGTGCTCGACGTAGGCGTATTGAGGGTTTGCGTGCAGCAGGTGGACCCTCTCGACTATTGGATCCGTTTTATGGCTCCTCACATGTTTCCGGAGTAGGACTGGACCCGGAGTCGTCAGCCAGAGTGGAAGCGGGACCCCAGAGGTGGACTTCCTGGGGAAGACAAACAAACGATTGTGAGGGGTCTCATTCGTGGCCGTACAGAGGAGCGACCTAATGGAGTGCAGGGCATCGGGTAGGACCTCCTGCCAGCGGGCGATTGGGAGACTCCTTGACCGTAGGGCTAGAAGGACAGCCTTCCAAACTGTTGCGTTCTCCCTCTCCACTTGCCCATTTCCCCGCGGGTTATAGCTCGTCGTTCTGCTCGAGGCGATGACCTTGCTGAGCAGGTACCGACGCAGCTCATCGCTCATGAACGATGTACCCCAGTCGCTGTGGATATAAGCGGGGAAACCAAACAGTGTAAAGGTGCTGCGCAGTGCCTTGGTCATGGAGGCCGAGGTCATATCGGGGCAGGGGACAGCCAAAGCTAAGCGGGAGAACTCATCGATGACGTTGAGGAAATAGATGTTGCGGTTGGTGGACAGGAGGGGCCCTTTGAAGTCCACACTTAGTCGCTCAAAGGGCCCAGAGACCTTTATCAGGCGGGCCTTGTCTGGTCGATAGAATTGCGGTTTGCATTCCGCACAGATCTGGCATGCCTTAGTCATGGCCTTGACCTCCCCTGTGGAGTAGGGTAGGTTGCGGGACTTGATGAAGTTGGCAAGCCGGGTGACCACCGGGTGGCAGAGGTCATCATGGATGGATCTCAGGCAGTCCAATTGCGCGGTGGCGCACGTGCCGCAGGACAGGGCATCTGGGGACTCGTTGAGCTTCCCCGGGCGATATTTAATATCATACGTATAGGTGGAGAGCCTCACCTCAGAATTTTGTCATTCTTTATTTTGCCCCGTTGTGCGTTATCGAACATAAAGGAGACCGACCGTTGGTCGGTGATGAGGGTGAACCTCCTACCAGCTAGGTAGTGCCTCCAGTGCCGCACGGCCTCCACTATGGCTTGTGCCTCCTTCTCGACTGCAGAGTGTCGAATTTCCGAGGCGTTGAGGGTTCGGGAGAAGAACGCTACTGGCCTGCCTGCCTGGTTGAGGGTAGCAGCCAGGGCGATGTCTGATGCGTCGCTTTCTACTTGGAAGGGGATGGATTCGTCCATCGCGTGCTTGGCGGCCTTGATGATGTCGGCCTTGATACGGCTGAAAGCCGACTGGGCCTCAGCCGTCAGGGAAAAAAACGTGGTCTTAATGAGTGGTCGGGCTTTGTCCGCATATCTGGGGACCCACTGGGCGTAATAGGAGAAAAGCCCCAAGCACCGTTTGAGTGCCTTGAGCCTACGGGGAAGGGGAAGTTCCTTAAGGGGACGCATGCGGTCGGGGTCTGGGCCCAGGACCCCATTGTCCACGATGTAGCCGAGGATGGCTAGCCGGGTTGTCTGAAACACGCATTTCTCTTTGTTGTACGTGAGGTTGAGGGCCCGGGCAGTCTGGAGGAACCTCCTCAGGTTTGTGTCATGGTCCTGCTGAACATGCCCGCAGATGGTGACATTGTCCAAGTACGGGAAGGTGGCCCGTAAGCCGTACTGGTCCACCATATGATCCATTGCCCTCTGGAAAATGGAGACTCCTTTTGTGACACCAAAAGGGACCCTGAGGAAGTGAAACAGCCGACCGGTTGCTTCGAAAGCCATGTAGGGGCGATCCTGTGGGCGGATAGGGAGTTGATGATAGGCCGATTTAAGATCGACTGTGGGGAATACCCGATACTGGGCGATTTGGGTCACCATTTCTGCTATGCGGGGAAGTGGATACGCTTCGAGTTGCGGAAAGCGGTTTATGGTCTGGCTATAATCCACGACCATTCGCTGCTTTTCCCCAGAGCGGACTACCAATACTTGAGCCCTCCAAGGGCTGTTGCTGACCTCTATGACCCCCTCTTTTAGTATCCGCTGAACCTCTGACTTGATGAAAGTCATGTCTTGGGTACTGTACCGGCGACTCCTGGTGGCGACGGGCTTACAGTCGGGAGTGAGGTTCGCGAAGAGTGAGGGTGGCGCAACTTTGAGTGTCGCCAGGCTGCAGACCGTGAGTGGGGGCAGTGGTCCGCCGAACTTCAGTGTCAGGCTCCGGTGGCTTCACTGAAAGTCCAGACCGAGCAGCAGGGGGGCGCAGAGGTGAGGGAGGATGAAGAGTTTAAATCGGATGTATTCAGCGCCTTGAATTGCGAGGTCAGCAACACAATACCCCGTGATTTGTACCGAGTGGGACCCCGAAGCGAGGGCGATAGTTTGGGAGTCGGGGTGGGTGCGCAGGGAGCAGCACCTTACCGTGTCTGGATGGATAAAGGTCTCCGTGCTCCCGGAGTCGAATAGGCAGGGAGTGTCGTGGCCGTTGACTTGAACCCGCATCATCGAGTTCCGCAGGTGCTTTGGCCGCGATTGATGGAGTGTGATCGCTCCTAGTTGCGGGCCGTCAGAGTCTAACTCACAAAATGGCCGCCCGGAGTCACACGATGGCCGCCGCCGCCGGTCGAACGTGTCGGGTTTCGAAGATGGCCGCCGCCAAGATGGCCGCTCCCATGACTCGCACGAGGTCGATGACGCGTCGGAAGTGGGCGTGCCCGGCCGCAGCGCGGCCGCGTTGCGGGGTCTGTGAGACCGGGAGCTTGATTTCTGGGCCTGGTAAGGATTTCGTTTGTGGCCTTTGGGCCCAGCCAGGCAGACTTTAGTGAAGTGCCCTTTCTTCCCGCAGTCGTTGCAGATCGCGGAGTGGGCCGGGCAACGCTGACGTGGGTGCTGGCCTTGCCCACAGAAATAGCATGGGGAACTGCCGGAGTGAGCGGATCGCTGCGCGGCACAGGCCTGTAGCGTAGCTGAGTCTGGAGGGGATCGAGAGGGGTTCGCAAGGCCCGTGGAGTACGTACGGAGGTTATGGTGGGCCGTTTCGAGAGAAGAGGCGAGCGTTACCGTGCCCTGGAGATCCTTTGCCCCGTCTTCTAGGAGCCGCAGCCGGATGTACGGACCTGATACCGGACACAAGGGCGTCGCGAATATGCAAGTTCCTGTGGTCTTCTACCGTCACTGCTTTGTGGTTGCAGTTCCTCGCGAGCACGGTGAGTCTTTCCACGAACTCGTCCAGCGTTTCCCCGGAACGCTGGCTGCAGGTTGAGAGCAAATGTCTGGCGTGTACCTCGTTAGTAGGTCTTGTGAAGCGTTTCTTCAATATTTCGATCGCCGCCTCATATGTCGTAGCGTTCTCGATCACGGCGGAGAGTCGGTGGCCCACCCGGCCATGTAGTAAACGCAGCTTCCGAGTGCTGTCGACATCATTCGTTGAGGAGTCCAGATAGTCCTCGAAACACCGGAGCCAATATTTAAATATTTCCGGGGCTTCCGGCGATCTGGCGTCCAGGTTGAGTTTCTCCGGTTTTAGAGCGCTGTCCATCTTGATCTGTCTGTATATTAAATTGAGGCACCCTCAATTACGACGTGAGAGCGAGGTCGGTAATCAAAAGGCTTTAATCTACAGAGAACTAAACAGCATCCGAGAGAAGTGTGCTCACCACATGGATCCGATATACCGTTTCCTGGGGGCGTAGCCAGAGGCGGAGTCCCCCAGGGTTCCAAGCATCTTAAAGAGGCAAGGTATTAAAGGTCAGGTACCGTTTACAGCAGTTATTAATACCGTTCATCACAGCAATCATGGTAGGTGACAGTGTCATTCTGAATGCAAAGGTTTACACAATGCAGGGAAAAGTGGAAATCCAACCATCGGAATGAGTTAATAAAATGAAACAAAGGAATACAAAGGAAGTAATGAGAGGTGATCAAAGGAATATGAAAAACACATGCAAAGCTAACAGCAAAAGGTTTATGAATTTACTAAGAGAAACTGAGTGATAAGGGTGAAGTAGAGCTTATTAAAGATGGATGGTGGTAAGGCTATACTAGATGATAAAGTAGTAGCAGACTTGTTACTTGAATATATTGGATGGGGTTTTCTGGTTGTTCACATTGGAAGGATCTTACAGTCCGGCTGACGGTGTACCCCCGCCACAGGTTTCGTGGCAGCGAGGGGCGTGTTCAACGGGAAACCCCATTGATAACCGCAGGACCAAAAGATCTGACCACCAGCCACTGGTGAGCCGCCCTCCGCCGCTGCAGAATACATTGTAGAAAACCCCGCCCATAACAAAGTAGCATCTTCCCTAGTCACGACAGCACTAACAGCCCTGTCAACAAAACACTCAAAAAGTACACTGGTGGTAGCCATGTTCCGGACATGGTACCAATTGAGAGGGCGGCATGTGGCACAGTGGTTAGCATTGCTGCCTAGGGCGCTGAGGTCCCGGGTTCGATGCCGGCTCTGGGTCACTGTCCATGTGGAGTTTGCACATTCTTCCTGTATCTGCGTCAGTTTCACCCCCATAACCCAAAAGATGTGCAGGGTAGGTGGATTGGCCAGGCTAAGTTATCCCTCAATTGGAAAAAATAATTGGGTATGCAAATTTCTTTTTAAAACATAGTACCAATTGAGACAACACTTCGGCCTTACCGAAATTTCCACCATGGCCCTCATCTGCAACAACCACAGGTTCACACCAGCTACAATGGACGCCACCTTTAAAAAGGTGGAGACAGGATGGTGGGACGTTGACAGTTAGCGACAAATGACGGATTAACGACTCTGG
This sequence comes from Scyliorhinus canicula, assembly GCF_902713615.1. Lineage (NCBI taxonomy): Eukaryota > Metazoa > Chordata > Chondrichthyes > Carcharhiniformes > Scyliorhinidae > Scyliorhinus > Scyliorhinus canicula. The sequence continues at coordinate 81,974,860 of NC_052159.1, read as the reverse complement.
AAGAATTTACAGAGATATTTCACCCAACCAAAGGAAATGAGTTGAGACATATACAACTTAAAAACTTCCTCCGTAGATAAATGACGACATACCCACGGATGCTGAGACACTCACTGGTAGAGGATCTGTTGGACGTGGGCGACATAGGGAATGAGAACTGCAGGGACTTGTATGGACGACTGCTGAAGGAGGCACGTTCCCCCTTGGACAAGATGAAAGAAAATGGGAGGAAGAACTAGGGATAGAAGTGGGGTGGGGACTCTGGATCTAAGCACTGAACAGGGCAAACTCCACCTCCACATGCGTAGGGCTAAGCCAAACGATTATGTAGGGTTACTGTGTTACGAGGATAGGATGGAGGGATGGGCTTAAGAAGGGTGCTCTTGGACAGCACGGTGGCACAGTGGTTAGCATTACTGCCTACGGCGCTGAGGACCTGGGTTCGAATCCTGGCTCTGGGTCACTGTCGGTGTGGAGTTTGCACATTCTCCCAGTGTCTGCGTGGGTTTCACCCCCACAACCCAAAGATGTGCAGGGTAGGTGGATTGGCCATGCTAAATTGCCCCTTAATGGAAAAAAATAATTGGGTACTCTAAATTTATTTTTAAAAATGAAAGAAGGGTGCTCTTTCCAAGGGCCGGTGCAGACTCAATGGGCCGAATGGCTTCCTTCTGCACTGTAAATTCTATGATTCTATGAACCCGAATGAATAGGTTCTTCCTGGAGATGGAGGACAAATATGAACAATGCCAGGAGGCCCAGTCAACCACACCCACATGATTAGGGCCTGCCTCTTTGAGGCAATGCCCAGGGTTGTGGGGGTGAGGATGGAGCTATGCCCAAAGGTGGCCATCTTCAGGATCTCAGACCAGCGAGAACTCTTCACAGGGAGTGGGGCCGCATCGCCAAGGCAGACTTTGAAAAAATATTCGAACAAATGTCCTTAACAGAAGATAAGTGCTTTGTAAATGCAAGTATTGTCTTTGTCTGTCTGTGAGAGTGGAACAAGAGTTGCATTTTCATGTACAATGTGGTTTAATGGGAACTCGTGTTATGGTTGAGAAACTGCAAGTAATCTGTTCATGTTAGCTGAAGTAAAAGTTAATAAAAGTTTGTTTATAAAATAACCAAGCCCTACTTCTTATATTATTACTCCCGGAACAAATTGATCTTTCTGCACAGACTTAAAGCTTAAAAGTGTCTGGTTCAGCATCTCTTCTGTTATTTTCATTTTTCCAATTAAGGGGCATCTTAGTGTGCCCAATCCACGTGCCCTGCCCATCTTTGGGTTGTGGGGTGAGACCCATGCAGACATGGGGAGAATGTACAAACTCCACACAGATAGTGACGTGGGGCCGGGATCGAAGGCAGCAGCTGTCTGGTTCAGTATCTTAGCCATTGTTGGGGGTTGACCAGACATCTGTAACACTACATATATAATTTTATGAAAGGTTTATATCAGCTGCTATTTTTTTCATAAACTATCTTTGCAGTAACTTGTGCCCTGATGAAAGGTCATCAATCCAAAACATTGACTCTGTTTGATTCTCTACCCACAGCTGCTGCTAGGCGCCAGTGGCACAGCAGTTAGTACTGTTGCTTAACAGCGTCAGGGACATAAGTTCAATTTCCGTCTTGGGTGACTGTCTGTGTGGAGTTTGCACGTTCTCCCTGCTCTGCGTGGGTTTCCTCCGGATGCCGGTTTCCTCCCACAGTCCAGAGAAGTGCAGGTTAATTGGACTGGCCATGATAAATTGTCATTTAGTGTCCAAAGGGTTAGGTGGGGTTACTGGCTTATGGGGATACGGTGGGGGTGTATGCATAGGTAGGGTGGTCTTTCAGACAGTCGGTGCAGATTCAATGGGCTGAGTGGCCTCCTTCTGCACTGTAGGGATTCTATGGATAGTCCTGCTGATCATTTCCAGCATTTCAGTTTTATTTTCGATATCCAGCATTCATTCTGTCACTGCTTCCTTTTCCATCATGTTGGAAATGTACAGTTCAAAGAAGTTCTCCTGTATGTATTGTTTTATGAATTTGCTTTTCGCACTGTTATTTTCCCAGTCTGTAGTATGATAATCGAATTCTATTTTCACTGCACTGAAGTTTTGAAAGATTTTGCAATTTGTTTGAAAACCTGTTCCTGTATCTCCTTTCCACTGTACTACACATGCTGCAACCTTTCTCTATGGTTCCTGAATTCTAACCACTGTTAAGGACAAAGCTGATGGTAAACAATGAGTTAGAATCATAGGATTCACATTGCATTCGGCCCATCGGGTCTGCACCGTCCCTTGGAAAGAGCACTCCACTTAAGCCCACACCTCCACTCTATCCCCGTAACCCAGAAACCCCACCTAACCTTTTTTGGTCCTGAAGGGCAATTTATCATGGCCAATCCACCTAACCTGCACATATTTGGACTGTGGGAGGAAACCGGAGCACCCGGAGGAAACCCACGCAAGACACGGGGAGAGCGTGCAGGCTCCGCGCAGACAGTGACCCAAGCCGGGAATGAAACCTGGGACCCTGGAGCTGTGAAACAACTGTGCTAACCACTGTGCTACCGTGCAGCCCATATTTCTTCACATCCCAGGTCGGAAATTTTAATCAACTGCCCTGAACTGTATTTTTGCAATTTGGTAGAGTATGAAAGGTTTGAAACCCAGAGAATCATGTCCCAGATATTGTGATGATTTTAATAAAAGTACATGTTTATTCTGAATAAAATGACAATAAAGTAATCTAGACAATGGATTTACTCAGGATTGCTACTTTAAACAGTTCCAAATGATTTTAACCTAACTGCCTTCAGAGCTAACCCTCCACAAACTGTTCCACAACACCGTATAAATGTTAAGATCTATAACAATCCAGTAACTGTTACCACACAATGTAGTTCCGCCTCTGTGGTTGCTGCTGAGGTAAACCAGAAGCTTGTTTTTCCAAAACAGGCTTTCTCCACAGACACGCTGCTTGTTGGGAGTTAAGCAGCTAATCCAGTTGTTGGCTGAGGTCTGAAAAAAACAGATCTAAGTATCTTCCGAAATACCTTTCCACCCCTTTGATCTTTCCCGCATCTGACCTAACTGTGTTCCATAGGCTCCATTACCTTCTTCTTCTGATTTTAGCTTTTAGAGTTTAAACGCAATGTAAACTCACTTTAGGCACCCCTTTTTCACACCTTGTATCTCTTCTTTTGAACACCTTAACCCTTAAAGCAGCTCACCACCACCTTCGCAAAGACAGTTCAGGATGGGCAACAAATACTGGCCTAGCCAGCAATGACGATGGAGGAGGGGTAACATCGCTTGACTTCACCAATGCCTCACCTTGGGCATGATCTAAAGGCCGCATTGATCCTCACTCAGGATGATTTACCTGGTTCTCCATGCCTCAATGAGATCTAATAGGATCTCACGAGATGTTGCAATCTGGATCCAACCCACAACAGGTGGGATCTACATTTACATAGGCACTGTTGCCTTACAGCGCCGAGGATCCGGGTTCGATCCTGGCCCAGGTTACTGTCCCTGTGAAGTTTGCACATTCTCCACATGTCTCATCCCCACAACCCAAAGATGTGCAGGGTAGGTAGATTGACCACGCTAAATTGCACCTTAATTGCCCACAAAAGGGGACTAGGCAGAATGGCACTCGGTGGGGTGGTCTCCCAAACAAATCGGAGGCATGGCAGCGCAATGGTTAGCATTGTTGCCTCACTGCGCCAAGCTCCCTGGCACTGCTGATGCCACCTGGGCACATTGGCACTACCAGTCTGGCACCAAGACAGTGCCACCTGGGTGCCAGCCTGACACTGCTAGGGTGCCAGCCTCGCACTGCCAGCCTGGCACCCTAGCCGCTTCTTGCCTGGCAGTGCCAAAGTGGCATTTTGCCTGCACCAAGGGATGCCCTGCCCTTATGAGGTGGGGTACGGTGGTTGTGGGGTGGGCTTGATGACCCCCTTACAGGTGGGCCGCAGTGGGGAGCCTAGTGATGGCATCCCAATCTCTGCCTGCATAGTGAGCGAATGGAACTAAGTGCATCCTCAACGGAGCGTTCCTTGCTGAGGCCCTAAAATGAAGCAGGGTCCTGTTTAATAACAGGATCATTCTCAGCGCTGCCAGCGCCAGGAAACACCCGGCTAAACACACTCGACACAGGACTCTGTTTCATTTCCATTAAATCGTGCCCCTTACCTGCTGATGAATCCCTAATTTATGCGGTCGCTACCTCAAGGCTTGACCAATCCAACTCATTCCTGGCTGACCTCCCACTTTCTACACTCAAAGTATTCCAAACATTTTCTGCCCTTGTCCTAAAATGTGCCAAGTCCCAATCCCCATCATCCATGTTCTCAATGATTTGCATTAGCACCCAATCAAATATCTTGATTTTAAAATTCACCTCCTTCTTTCCAAATCCCTCCATGGTCTTGCCCCTCATATCTTGTAACCTCCTCCAGCAAATCTTCAACATATCTGTACTCAACTGATCACTGCCTTTTGAACATCCATTATTTTAGGTGCTCCATCATTCATGACCATAGCCTTCTGCTACCTGAATTTTCCTTCCTAAAATCCTCTGGGCTCTCTGCCTCTCTTTTTCCATAAAACCTTTGACCATGCTTTTGACCATTTGTCCTAATATTGACGAATTATAATTAATATCAATGTTTACTTTTATAAACTTTTGTGAGATGCCTTAGGATGTTTTATGTTAAAGGTGCCATATAAATAAATGGGCAGCACGGTGGCACAGTGATTACCACTGCTGCCTCACAGCTCCAGGAACCTGGGCTCAATTCTGGCCTCGGGTGACTGTCTGTGTTTGGGTTTTCAGTTCCTCCCAGTGTCTGCCTGGGTTTCCTTTGGGTGTGATGCACAATCAATGGACAGGAAACGTAGGTGAAGTCCGAACGAAAGGCTTTAATTAGCAAGAAGTGAACCCGGCAGCAGATGTACAGGAGAATAGCTGGCTGCCGGGAAACACGGGTTCTTATACCCCGCCTCGTAGGCGGAGCTACCTTCCTCTTAGCCAATCGGGCTAAGAGGCACACGATACCTGGGCCAATGGGCAGCGAGTCCTCTGCATCAATGGCAGCTCACACTCCCAGGTATCGTAATACCCCTAGTCATACTACCACATTCACTCCTTGTTCAGAAAGGAACCGGGGGGGGGGGGGGGGGGGGGGGGACCGGGGGGGTGTCCCATGAGTATATATGAGACTGGTAGTATGAGTAGAGATGTTGGATCGTACCATTTCACTGGCCCGCAACTATTTACAAATACAAAACACAGTAACTATGTACAGTTTGGAGAATGGAAAAAAAATAGAGAACATGCAAAATCAAGGGTCCATCTACAGTTCACATGGATTCGATCAGCCGATCGCGTGCCTTGGATGTCCTGTGCGACCTGCGGAGCTGTGCCGGCGACGTTGGAGTGGTGGTCGTCCGTGACTCCGGGAGCGATGATCCTGTTCTTGCGGTTGCGTCCGTACCCCTAGTCGGAGCTAGCGGGGGCCAAGCCGGGGGTGGGTCGTCCTGTCCACTAGGCAGCACGTGTAAAGGTGACACAGCTCGTCACTCATAAAAGGAGGACCCCCTATCGCTATGAATATAAGCGGGGAATCCGAACAGGGAGAAAATGATGTGTAGGGCTTTAATGATGGTGGTTCTGGTCATGTCGGGGCAGGGGATGGCGCACGGGAAGCGGGAGTACTCGTCAATCACGTTGAGGAAGTACGTGTTGCGGTTGGTAGAGGGTCAATGCTGAGACGTTCAAAGGGGCGGGAAACCTTTATCAGATGCGTTTGTTCGGAGCGGTAGAAGTGCGGTTTGCACTCCGCGCAGATGTGGCATTCCCTACTTACTGTCCTGACCTCCTCGATAGAGTAGGGCAGGTTGCGGGTCTTTATAAAATGGAAGAAGCGGGTGACCCGGGTGGCAGAGGTCGCGTGGAGGGTTCGAAGGCGGTCCACTTGTGCGTTGGCACAGGTGCCGTGGTACAGGGCATCGGGATTAGCTTCCCAGGACGATACAAGATGTCGTAGTTGTAGATGGACAGTTCGATCCTCCACCGCAAGATCTTGTCGTTCTTTATCTTGCCCCTCTGTGCGTTGTCGAACATGAAGGCCACTGACCATTGGTCTGTGAAGAGGGTGAACCTCCTGCCGGCCAGATAGTACCTCCAATGTCGCACAGCTTCTACTATGGCCTGTGCTTCCTTCTCGACCCAAGAGTGGCAGATTTCGGAAGCGTGGAGGGTACGGGAGAAGAAGGCCACGGGTCTGGCTGCTTGATTAAGGGTGGCTGCCAGAGCTACATCGGACGCGACGCTCTCGACCTGGAAGGGGAGGGACTCGTCGATAGCGCGCATCGTGGCCTTTGCAATATCCGCTTTGATGCGGCTAATGGCCTGGCGGGCCTCCATCGACACGGGGAACGTGGCTGATTGGATGAGTGGACGGGCTTTGTCTGCGTAATTTGTGGGCGTAATATGAAAAGAAGCCCAAACAACGCTTGAGGGCTTTGAGGGAGTGGGGAAGGGGGAGCTCCATCAGGGGGCGCATGCTTTCCGGGTCGGGGCCTATTACTCCGTTATGCACTACATAGCCGAGGATGGCTAGACGGTCGGTGCTAAACAAGCATTTGTCCTTGTTGTAGGTCAGGTTTAGGAGTTTTGCGGTACGGAGGAATTTTCGGACGCTGGTGTCGTGGTCCTGCTGGTCGAGGCCGCAGATGGTGACGTTATCGAGATACGGGAAGATGGCCCGTAAACCGTATTGGTCGACCATTCGGTCCACCTCTCGTTGGAAGACCGAGACCCCATTTGTGACACCAAAGGGAACCCTTAAAAAGTGGTAGAGCTGCCCATCCGCTTCGAACGCAGTGTACTTTCGGTCACCCGCGCAGATGGGGAGCTGATGGTAGGCGGGCTTGAGGTCCACCGTGGAGAAGACCTTGTACTGCGTGATCCTATTGACCAGGTCGGAGATACGTTGGAGAGGGTACGCGTCCAGCTGCGTAAACCTGTTGATGGTCTGACTGTAGTCTATGACCATCCTATTCTTCTCTCTGGTCTTTACCACCAGAACTTGTGCTCTCCAGGGGCTGTTGCTAGCCTCGATAATCCCTTCCTTCAGAAGCCGCTGGACCTCGGACCCTGGATGAAGGTCCAGTCCTGGGCATTGTACCATCTGCTCCTGGTGGCGACGGGTTTGCAACCGGGGCGAGGTTTGCAAACAAGGACGGGGGATCGACCTTGAGGGACGCGAGGCTGCAGACAGTGAGGGGGGGCATAGGGCCGCCGAATTTGAATGTTAAGCTCTGGAGGTTAGACGTCTAACCCCAGGAGTGCTGCTGCGCAGAGGTGAGGGAGGACAAATAGCTTGTAGTTTTTAAAACTCTCTCCCCTGGACCGTGAGGTCCGCTATGCAGCACCCCGTGATCTGTACCGAGTGAGAACCGGATGCCAGAGCGATTTTTTGTTTAACCGGGTAAACAGGAAGAGCGCAGCGTCTTACCGTGGCGGGCTGGACAAAACTCTCTGTGCTCCCGGAGTCCAGCAGGCAGCTTGTCTCCTGGCCGTTGAGGAGCATCTTCGTGGTCGCTGTGGAGAGGGTACGAGGCCGCGACTGGTCCAATGTGACTGAGGCGAGTTGTGACAGAAGCTCAGAGTCGTCATCAGGCAGGGAGTAGTCACCTGTGGGGTCCTCGGTGCCAATCCAAGATGGTGGCACCCGTCGGCCGCACATGGTGGGGGGTGGACAAAATGGCGGCGCCCGTTCCCCACACGTGGAGTCGGGGGTCCAAAATGGCGGCGCCCGGGGATCGCACGTGGCGCAGGGGCCCAAAATGGTGGCGCCCGGGGATCGCATGTGGCAGTGGGGGGTGGGGGCAGCGAGGTCCGCGGGCCGCACGGGGCCCCTAAGGAGAGCAGGGAGGGGGGGGGGGGGAGGACCCGTGGTCGCTGCTTGGAACCGCAGCGACCACTTTAGACTGGCAAACGGCCACAAAGTGGCCCTTCTTACCGCAGCCCTTGCAGGTTGCGGAACGGGCCGGGCAGCGCTGACGGGGTGCTTTAACTGGCCGCAGAAACAGCAGCGGGGCCCCGCGGGTTTATCGGGGTGCCCTGCGGCGCAGGCCTGGGGTGTTCCGAGTCCGTGGGGATAAGAGAGGTCGCATTCCATGCTGCCCACGGGGGCGCAGTGCGGTCGGGGGCGTACGCGCGAGCGTTATGATTTGCAATGTCTAGGGAGGAGGCGAGGGCCCGTGCCTCCGTGAGGCTTAAAGTTTCTCTCTCCAACAGTCTTTGGTGGATCTGCGAGGACTGCCTACCTGCAACGAAGGCGTCTCGGATCAGAAGTTCGGTATGCTCAGCAGCAGACACCTGTGGGCAGCCGCAGTTCTTCCCCAGCACGAGGAGGGCACGGTAAAATTCGTCCAGCGACTCACCAGGTATCTGCTGCCTCATGGCTAGTAAGTGCCGAGCGTAGACTTGGTTCACCGGCCGTATGAAATGTCCCTTAAGTAAGTCCATAGTCGCATCGTAGTCTGTCGTGTCCTCTATGAGCGTGTACACGGCGGTGCCGACGCACGAGTGGAGGATGTGCAATTTCTGTTCCCTCGTCGAGACGTTTTCGGCTGTGCTCAGGTAACTGTTGAAGCAAGCCAGCCAATGCTTAAATGCGGCTGTTGCATTTGCTGCGTGCGGGCTGAGTCGAAGACACTCCGGCTTGATGCGAAGCTCCATCCTTTAAAATCTTGTTAATTAAATTGATGCACAATCAATGGACAGGAATTGTAGGTGAAGTCCGAACGAAAGACTTTAATTAGCAAGAAGTGAACCCGGCAGCAGATGTACAGGAGAATAGTTGGCTGCTGGGGAACACGGGTTCTTATACCCCGCCTCGTAGGCGGAGCTACCTTCCTCTTAGCCAGTCGGGCTAAGAGGCACATGATACCTGGGCCAATGAGCAGTGAGTCCTCTGCACCAATGGCAGCTCACATTCCCAGATACCGTAATACCCCTAGTCATTCTACCACAGGGTGCTCTGGTTTCCTCCCACAGTCCAAGGATGTGCAGATGAGGTGGATTGGCCATGATAAATTGCGCTTAGTGTCCAAAGGGTTGGATGGGGTTACTGGGACGGGGTGGAGGCATGGCCTTAAGTGGGGTGTTCTTTCCAAGGGCCTGTGCAGACTCAATGGGTCGAATGGCCTCATTCTGCTCTGTAAATTCTATGATTCTAAATATTGTTGTTATTTCTTCATTACTGTTAATTTGCTTACATTATTTTTGGTGAGTCTCAGTCTCTGAGTTTCAATCTAAGTTTTCTTGTAAATCCAATAGGCTAAATTCCCAACCGTAAATACTGATGCATGGTCATTATTTTACATGGTCACCATTCCTTGTCATCATATATAACAATAATAATCTTTATTATTGTCACAAGTAGGCAGTGGCGGACTGGCCAGGGTGTCAGCTTGCCCGATGGCAAGTGGGCCCCTGATGAAGTGTGCCCCCTATATCAAATAAAAATGCAATAAAGAAACAAACACAGACAACTGTTTTAGTAATAAAAAGGAATAAGAAAAAAAAGAGAACAGGACACAAATAAGCAGTGCATGAAAAGGAACGAAGCAGGGGGGGCAGTCGAAGGATGTGGAATAGGGGGGGCCCGGGTCGGGCATAATTAAGGAAATTCCATGTTTTCAGCAAGAGTGTGTGAATTTAAAGATAAAGTTACAATTCGTGATTTGAGATGGTCGGCAACTTCAGAGGATATCAAGCAGTAGTCTTGGTTCAGCCGGTACATCGGTCTGGGGCCCGGAGAGCCAAGAATGCACTTCTTGAATCTCTGAAAGGCCCTTAAAAATTATAATTAATTAGATAAATAAATCTCCAACTTCTTTCCTGAGATTTGTATTCTAACTTAATAAAATATAATTGTTTTTAAAAAGAGCGATACCAAATAAAAATACAATAAAGAAACAAACAAATAATCACTCAGTGTATGAAGGAATGAAGGAGTGTTAAACGGATGTGAAAAGGAGGAGGGGAAGGGGGGGGGGGGGGGGGGGGGGGTGCTGGTTCACCCGGGTCGGACATAGTTGGAAATCCACGTTTTCAGCAAGAGTGTGTGAATTTAAAGATAAAGTTACAGTTCGTGATTGAGATGGTCGGCAACTTGAAAGGATATCAAGCAGTACATAGGGTCGTGAGGTCACCGAAAAGGAGAAGCGGTACCTTTGACCGTGAATCATGAGGTCAAAGATATTGAAGTGATAAGCCATGATCGGTAAACTCAAAGGGTTGCGACTTGTAACACTACACTGGTATCAAACTGGACATGTTAACTTTGGTAGTGGGACCATTCTTAATGTCTTACTATAGTCGGACCAAACTTCTAAGTTTCAACAGTTGTCTCAGCTGCTTGCTGGTGTGAACACTGGACAGTGGATTGTCTCCTCTTCTGAAGCTGCATAGTCCACAGTAGTATTGACTAATGAACATAGCCTATTGAAGTGTAAGTAAGTTATTTAATATTTTTTATCAAGTAGGGGTTTATCTGGCGTTCCTTCAAGTTATTCTTGCAATCATCAATATTCATTTTTCCCAATGTGGGCTATTTTTAATTAAGTTTTTATTTCAGGAATATTACCCCTACCAGCATGGAAAAGAAAAAGCATAAATCTGGGTCACTAAAACGCAAAGAACAAAAAGAAGCAGAAAGGAAGGAATCAGCCAAGCGATGAAGGCCTATTACAGAGTTTATAATACCACAAGTACAATCCACATCAATATCCAGTTGTGCAACAAATAATCAAGAAGCAAGAAACAATGCTCATGGTGATGATGCAATGACATGCGAGTTACAAGAACAGAGAAGAGCTACTTTGAATGTAAAGACAAATACAAGTGCATCCATTGCTAATCAACCCAGGCCCAATATTTCTTCTGGCTTCCTTGTTCCGGTATCTGTACTGCCTGTAGTTGCAACATCTGAACACATAGCTTCAACTAGTGACAGGGAATCAGATATTCCTTCAAGCATAAATGACTTGGTTTCTGAAGCACATCCTGTAAATGAACCTACGCAAGAAAATGAAAGATCAATTACTGGAATCTTCCAATATCCATCACGAGCAAAGCTAAAACAGTTTTTTGCTGAACATCCACTTCAGCCACTTGATGATCTGCCATTTGATGCTCGTTTGTATGAGAGGAAAATTATGAATGACTCAGTCCCAAGAAAATGGCTAACATATAACAAAGAAAATAGATGCTTATATTGTTCATACAGCTAAGCCTTTGAGTTTCCCAACACTTGTAATCCATCACCCTTTGTACGTGGCTTTAGTGACTACAGGTGTATTAGCCAGAGCTTGACTTTACATGAATCGACAACACATGTCAGAAATGCTCAGCAATATATCAGTGTGGTTAACGATGGCACCTTAGATAATTTTTTTGCAGCATCACTAATTAAAAGGATTATAGTCTTGAGGATTATAGACATCATAAAGATGTTAGGCAAGCAAGCACTTCCTTTTTGAGGCCACAGAAATGAATCGGCCTACACTCTAGATAATGAGGTTCTGAATCATGCCAATGTTTTAGCTACAGTGCAGTTGATGGCAAAATATGACCCCATTATGGCAGCTCACGTTTCTGCAGTGCAAAACAAGTCTAAACAAAGAATCAAATGATTAGAGCAACAAGGAAAGGCTCAAAGTAAAGGCCGTGGTGGACTTGTTACATACCTGAGTAAAACAACTATAAACATGTTAATCAAAATTATGAAGAATATGATACAAGAAAGAATTAGTCATGAAGTTTCTCAGGCAAAATATTATTCTATTCAGGTTGATTCAACACAAGATAATTCATCCATCGATCAGTTTAGCATTATTATTCGGTATGTGCTTAAAGGTATTATCTGTGAGCGACTACTTTCAGTTGTGCCAAGTAATGATGGTACAGGACAGGGACTTTTTGACCTATTGATTGAAACATTACAGCATCTTAAAATTGACCCCCAAAAATGTTGATCTGATAGCACAGATGGCGCTGCAAGCTACCATGGCCAGTATAATGGTTTACAAAGTAAAATTGCTGATGTGGCTGATCAACATGTTCATGCTATGCCCATGTCTTGAATTTGGTGATAACTGAAACAACAAAATGTTGTGTGCCTGCAGTTTCTTTTTTCAATTTGCTCCAGAATATAGCAACTTTTGTGAAAGCATCATACAAGAGAATGGCTGTATGGATAGAAGTTGTTGGAAAACATCTAGGACAAGAAAAAATGAAATGATTAAAGCTAATTGGCGAGACCAGATGGTCAGGAAAATCCAATGCAGCAACAACTATATTTGGATGTTTTGATGATGCCGCTGCCAGTACTTTCGTAAATCTATTGACATGCTTATCAATGATACAAGATTCAGAAAAGTTTGATGCAAAAACAAAACATGAAGCAAATGTTTTACTTCAAAGTCTTCTAAAGTTTGAAACCATATTGACAGCATTTACTTACTTGTATGTTTGAAACTACAACCCCGTTATCAAGTTATCTACAGACAAGTGGTTTAGATATGTTTACTGCATGGAGTTTGGTCGATTCAGCTACAACAAAGTTGAAGGAACAGACAAGAACATTTGATAACGTTCACAGCAAGGCTTTGGAATTTGTAAATAAATGTAATGACAGGATTTCACAGATGAATATGGATGAAAATCAAACATTGGAAATTGATGCGTTGGAAACAGCATTGCCAGTTAAGAGGCAGAGGAAGAAAAGAATGACAGATGAGCTTATTGATGATGAAAGAAATTCCTCAGATTCTCTAGCTGATTTTCGAGTAAATGTGTTTAACCTAATAATGGATCACATTGTCCAGTCACTAGAATCACGCTTTGTAGAACACAAACAGTTGTATAAAGATTTGTCCTGCTTGGACCCAGCAAAGTTTAAAACTATTGCAGAGAAGGGCCTTGAAGATGAAGCATTGGAAGGTATTACTAAGCTGTTTCCACAAATCAGCAAAGATCAAGTAATATTGGAATTGTTTTCTTTTGCTTCAAACTTTGATGTATTAAAGCTATTGCTTAATGATGGTGAGAATATGGATTCCAGTTGCAACAATTGTAAAATTTGCAGCACTTGCCCATCGTGTGTACTAAAAATTCTGGCATCCAACAGACTTCATGACAAGGCATATGATAACCTTTATGAACTTTATAAAGTCATCTGCACACTACCAGTTACTCAAGTCCAATGTGAGAGGACATTTTCAAAGCTAAAGATCATAAAGACAAGGTCAAGAAATTCGCTGTCTGAGGAGAATTTGGAATCATACATGTTGCTATCCATTGAAAAGGAATTGTTAGATGAATTGGATGCAGGAGCAATTATTGGCAGATTCGCACAATCATCTAGCGAACACAAACGATTGCTCTTAATATAGTGGACTGCATGCAATGCTCTATTGTGCTTTTGAACTATCTGTTAATGTGTAAATTGTGCAGTAAACTATTTATAAATATCAACCAATTACTTAAAATTTTTAAAAATAAATTAAAAATTCAATTATAACATTCTGTATTTACATTTGGTATCTACTGCCAGTAATATGTACAGTACATGTACACTGTAATTACTAAGAAATACACATTTTTTCCACAAAAATTTTAATTGTACCTTTTTTCCATATGTACGTTTTGAAAATTTTATTTCTTCATTATGAAAATTAAATGATAGCATTGTAGTTGTGGGTGGGCCCCCTTTGTCTCCTGGCAACCAATATTTTTAGACCCAGTCCGCCACTGCAAGTAGGCTTCCATTAGCATTGCAATGAAGTTAATCTAAAAATCCCCTAGTCGCCACGCTCCAGACACTGAGGGAAAATTCACAGTGTCCAATTCACCTAACAGCATGTCTTTCGGGACTTGTGAGAGGAAACCGGAGCACCCGGAGGAAACCCACGCAGACACAGGGAGAACGTGCACACTCTGCACAGTGACCCAAGCCGGGAATTGAACCTGGGACCCTGGCGCTATGAGGCAACAGTGCTAACCACTGTGCTACCGTGCCGATCAGGTTAAGGACGACAGATTTCCTTCCCAAAAGCACAATAGTGAACCAGATTTATTTTTACAACATTGATGATGGTTTGCAGGATCACCATTCTTGATTTAATTAAATTCTAATTATACCATTTGCCATTGTGAGATTTAAACATGTCCCCAGAGCACCTATGAAATACTAACCCAGTGACAATATCAGTGCACCCCGGGTCACTGTCCATGTGGAGTTTGCACATTCTCCCGTGTCTGCGTGGTTCTCACCTCACAACCCAAAAAGATGTGCAGGATTGGTGGATTGGCCATGCTAAATTGCCCCTTAATTGGAATAAAAAGAAATGGGTACTCTTAAAATTATTTTTAAAAACAATATATTGGGGCAGCACGGTAGCATTGTGGATAGCACAATCGCTTCACAGCTCCAGGGTCCCAGGTTCGATTCCAGCTTGGGTCACTGTCTGTGCGGAGTCTGCACATCCTCCCCATGTGTGCATGGGTTTCCTCCGGGTGCTCCGGTTTCGTCCCACAGTCCAAATATGTGCAGGTTAGGTGGATTGGCCATGCTAAATTGCCCTTAGTTTCCAAAATTGCCCTTAGTGTTGGGTGGGGTTACTGGGTTATGGGGATAGGGTGGAGGTGTTGACCTTGGGTAGGATGCTCTTTCCAAGAGCCGGTGCAGACGCGATGGGCCGAATGGCCTCCTTCTGCACTGTAAATTATATGTAAACTACACCAGTCTCACTTTTCTTCCCACCCCCTTCTTATTACATAATCTCTCAGAGAAGTAATTTCCTCTTTAATCACGAATGTTTCTCCTCCCCCTTTGTCAATCCTTCCTGTTGACTTTCTGGTGTGTTTAGCTCCCAGTGCAGACCACCCTGCAGCCTTGACGAACTGGTGGCTACCTCGTCATATTATCCAGGTGGAATTTGGGCCGACAATTCATTCAATGTTATTATACTCCATGTATTTGTATTTATTTGAGCCATAACCTTTCCAGATAGTCGCAGCATCAGTGCAAAGCACAATCATTGTACAGTGTAACTGAGAAACATTGGTCAGATCAATCATTTCTAACTAAAAATACCTGAACAATATCTTATGTACAAAACAAATCTGCATATAAGCTCTCATTTGTAGAACATTTCTTCTGTTTTTCTCCAACTAAAGATACAGCTTCAGATCTTAAACTACATTCAAGACAAGTTCCAGTCCTTGTGAATGAATATTTCCTCAACGCTTCAGCCCCACTGCCGATCACACTCGGTCTCTCTAAGTCTAAAGTTCCCCGTTTTGTCTCAAAACTCATGGCATTACCTAAGGCAGCTGCAGAGACGGCGGGCATAGCTCCAGCTTGCATCAAATAATAGGACGCCTGGTTTAAAGGCCGCTCTCTGCTCTTCAACACCAGAGTGTGGTAGCAACGGCCGTGGATTTGATTAGCAACGGGAATAAACTTCCGGTGTTACTTCAACTGGTCAATTGCTTTCATTTCCGGAGATAGGACTCCTGAAAAACAATTACAGAGAGACAAATAGATCGGAACTCACTCTGTCAGAGAGGGGGGATGAAGGTTTGCGGTAACAAAGGTAGAGAGAAAGAACAGAACCCCGGGGTAACACAGGGAGAGAGAGTGGAGTTCAAAGGGTGACATAAATCTTAGAAGTTGGAGACTCAGCAAAGGTTTACAGAAACAAGATCATGAAAGAATTTGCATTCGAGTTTGAGAATTTTAAATTGGATTGGATTTGTTTATTGTCACGCGGGCCGAGGTACAGTGAAAAGTATTTTTCTGCGAACAGTTCAAACAGATCATCAGGTATATAAAAAGAAAACAAAAAGAAAATACACAATAGGGCAACTCAAGGTACATGTCATGATATGCAAACATTCAGCGAATGAACACATAGAATAGGACACGACCAGTGAACAGTCAGCTCCGGGGTGGTGTCTCACTATAAAAGGGATGAACTCACTTCAAAGTCTGAAGCATCTTTTACTCAAAAGTGCAACAAGTGGCAACTTGTGTTATTCCAAATTACATAACACAACAGTACACAATGTAAATACATAGACACCGGCAACAGTTGAAGCATACAGGAGTGTAATGTTAATCAGGTCAGACCATAAGAGGGTCGTTTAGGAGTCTGGTAACAGCAGGAAAGAAGCTGTTTTTGAGTCTGTTCATGCGTGTTCTCAGACTTTTGTATCTCCTGCCCGATGGAAGAAGTTGGAAGAATGAGTCAGCCATTTTGGAGGGGTCTTTGATTATGCTGCCCGCTTTCCCCAGGTAGCGGAAGGTGTAGATGGAGTCAATGGATGAGAGGCAGGTTTGTGTGATGGACAGGTGCTATATTCACGACTCTCTGAAGTTTCCTGCGGTCTTGGGCCGAGCAGTTGCCATACCAGGCCGTGATGCAGCCAGATAGGATGCTTTCAATGGTGCATCTGCTCCTCTATCTCAACACCATACACCTGCTTTCTCCCCGTACCCTTTGACACCTTTAGTGTCTTGAAACATATCTTTTTGTTTCTTAAATGCATTTAATGACTTAGGCCTCTACATCCTTATGTGGTAGAGAATTCCACAGAACCACCACCCTCTTGAGTGAAGAGGTTTCTCCTTACCTCAGTCCGAAATGGCCTACTCTGTATCCTGAAACCTACCCTGCCCCCATCACCCCCAGCCATTGGAAACATCATCAATGCATCCAATCTGTCCAGCTGTCAGAATTGTGAGCGCTTTGATGAGATCCCCCCTCTCGATCTCCTACACCCTAGGAATACAGGCCGAGTTTACCCAAATCTCTCCTTATATGACAGCCCTGCCATTCCAGAAATCAGTCTTGTGAACCTTCACTGCACTCCCTCTATGGCAAGTGTACCTCAGGAAGGAAGGGGTCAATAACTGTGAACATGCAAGCTAGCATGTTCTGTCGCCTCTACCTGGTCTGGTATGTGGTTGACTTTTAATGTGGCTTACCAGCCCACTCTAATGTATAACAACTTCAATGACCCAGAGGTGGGATTAGGCAGAGTTCATCCTCACTAGTTCTCCTCACGAATCTCTAGGGTCTGATGTCCAATTGAAAGACCAGAAAAGACATGACCTTGTACTCACAGAATTATATATTTGAGCTAACATCCAAGACTCCTCCTCCAGTACCATCCTTCAGTGTGTCCTGGCCCATCGGTCAAGTAGACCCTATATAAAGGTCAGGTGAGTGTTACCCTAAGTGACCTCCGTTATCTCCAATTTCTTCTGACTTAAGGTCACAAAATGCTTTACACCTACTGCTTCCTCTCCCTCACCTCTCCCCAACTGACTAAAGTAGTATTCACTATGCTGCACACTATATGGAAAAAGACACTGCGAGAGGGAAGAGGAAAACATTTTCTCTTTTTGGGGACTTTAGTGATTAGCACTTCTGCCTCACAGCGCCGAGCCCCAGGTTCGATCCCGGCCCTGGATCGCTGTCCGTCTGGAGTTTCCACATTCTCCCCGTGGGTTTAGCTCTCACAACCCAAAGATAGAAGTCTTACAACACCAGGTTAAAGTCCAACAGGTTTGTTTCAAACACGAGCTTTCGGAGCGTAGCTCCTTCCTCAGGTGAATGGAGAGGTATGTTCCAGAAACATTTATATAGACAAAGTCAGAGATGCTGGACAATGCTTGGAATGCGAGCATTTGCAGGTAATCAAATCATTACAGATCCAGGGAGAGGGATAATCACAGGTTAAAGAGGTGTGAATTGTCTCAAGCCAGAACAGTTGGTAGGATTTTGCAAGTCCAGGCCAGATGGTGGGGGGTGGATGTAATGCGACATGAATCCAAGATCCCTGTTGAAGCCGCACTCATGTGTGCGGAACTTAGCTATAAGTTTTTGCTCGGCAATTCTGAGAGGGATAGGTTAGTTGGGGAGATACTCCAGGTGGACAGGAGATACGCGGAGGCCCCGGACGCGGGGCGACTGAGGGAGCGACGGAGGTTACAGGCAGTTTGTGCTGTTGACTACAGGGAAAGCGGTGGAACAGCTGAGTAAGGCAAGGGGGCGATATATGAGTATGGGGAAAAGGAAAGCAAGGGCGGAATTCTCCGACCCCGCCTTGTCCCGAATTCTCCACCCCCCCCCCCCCCCCCCGAGTTTCAGTGGGGGCGGGAATTGCGCCGCGCCGGTCGGCGGGCCCTCCACGACGATTCTCTGGCCCGCGGTGGGCCGAAGTCCCGCCGCTGACAGGCCTTTCCCGCCTGCAAGGTTTAAACCACCTCTAGTATGGGCGGGATTGGGGCGCCCCCACGGTGGCCAGGCCCACGATTGGGGCCCACCGATCGGGCCTGAGCAGTGGGGGCACTCTTTTTCTTCCGCCTCACCATGGCCTTCACCATGGCGGAGACAGAAGAGACCCCCTCCCCTGCGCATGCACTGGTATGACGTCAGCAGCCGCCGACGCACCGACGCATGCGTGGACTTCCGTCGAAGGCCTTTCGGCCCGGCTGGCGGGGTGTGAAAGGCCGCTCGCGCCGGCCGGCGGAGCGGCAACCACTCCGGCGTGGGCCTAGCCCCTCAATGTGAGGGCTTGGCCACTAAAGGTGCGGAGAATTCCGCAACTTTGGGGAGGCCCAACGCCGGAGTGGTTGACGCCACTCCAATACGCCGGGACCCCCGCCCCGCTGGGTTGGGGAGAAACCCGGCCCAGAATGTTAGCACACCAGCTCAGAAAAAGGGAGGTGACCAGGGAGATAGGGAGAGTAAAGAGTAGAGGTGGGATCACGGTCTTGGGACCCAGCGGGGTGAATGAGGTGTTTAAGGACTTTTACAGCAAATTATATGAGTCGGAACCTCCGGCTGGGGTGGAGGGGATGAGGCAGTTCTTGGGTCAGTTGATTTTCCCAAGGGTGGATGAGGATCGAGTGGAAGGGCTGGGAGTGTGGTAGTATGACTAGAGGTAAAGACAAGTGTTTGCCTTTTCATTGGTCAAGACATAGGCAGCTCCGCCCAATGAGGCGGGGTATAAGAACCCGTGTTTCCCAGCAGCCATCCTTCTTTCTGTACTCGAGCTGCTGGGGAAACATCTTGTAGATTATAGCCTTCAATCCGGACTACTCCTTTGTTTCAGTAGTTATTGATCGTGCATCAGGGAGCCCCACTTGAAATTGAAGAAATAATGGAGATGTTGGAGGGCATGCAATCTGGCAAGGCCCCGGTGCCGGATGGCTACCTAGTGGAATTCTATAAGAAGTTTTCCGAGATATTGAGCCCACTGCTGGTGAGGGCATTTAATGAAGCAAGAGAGAGGGTAGCCCTTCTCCCAACAATGTTGCAGGCCTTGATTTCGTTGATCTTGAAACGGGAGAAGGATTTGGAGCAATGCGGGTCATACAGACCAATTTCTCCACTGAATGTGGACGCCAAACTGCTGGCTAAGATATTGGCCACAAAGAAAGAGGATTGTGTCCCGGAGGTGATAGGGGAAGATCAGACGGGATTTGTAAAGGGCAGGCAACTCACAGCCAATGTTTGAAGGCTCCTAAATGTTATTATGATGCCCTCAGAAGGAGGGGAGAGGAAGGTGTTGGGCGCGATGGATGCAGAGAAGGCTTTTGATCGGATCGAGTGGGATTACCTGTGGGAGGTGTTGGGGAGGTTTGAGTTTGGAGAGGGCTTCATTGACTGGGTGCGGTTGCTCTATCAGGCACCAGTAGCGAGTGTGCATACGAACCGGTTGAGGTCAGGTTATTTTAAACTACACAGCGGGACGAGGCAAGAATGTCCCCTCTCCCCGCTACTGTTTGCGCTGGCCATAGAGCCACTGGCTGTGGCGTTAAGAGCCTCTAGGTGCTGGGTACTGGAAAGGGTTGGTTCGGGGTGGGGAGGGAGTGGAGCACCGGGTTTCTCTTTACGCAGACGACCTGCTCTTGTATATCTCAGACCCGTTGGAGGGAATGGGGGAAGTTATGCAGATCTTAGGGAATTTGGTCATTTTTCAGGGTATAAATTGAACATTGGGAAAAGTGAGATGTTCGTGATCCAGGCGAGAGGGCAGGAGAAGAGACTGGGAGAGCTGCCGTTTAGAATGTTAGGAAGGAACTTTCGATATTTGGAAATCCAAGTGGCTCGGGAATGGGAGGCACTGCACAAGTTAAACCTATCCCGGCTTGTGGAACAAATTAAAGAGGACTTTAAGAGATGGGACATGCTCCCACTATCACTGGCGGGGAGGTTACAGACCGTGAAAATGATGATCCTCCCCAGATTTCTGTTTGTCTTTCGGTGCCTCCCATCTTCATCCTGACGGCCTTTTTTGAACAGGTGAATAGGTTATTTTGGGCTTTGTGTGGGTGGGTGAAGAAAGTGTTGCTGGAGCGCAGTCGGGGAGAGGGTGGTTTGGCGCTGCCGAACTTTTGTAATTACTACTGGGCGCCAAATATTGCCATGATTAGGAAGTGGGTAGTGGGAGAGGGGTCGGTGTGGGAGCAGATGGAGGCAGCGTCATTTACAGATACAAGTTTGGGAGCACTGATACTGGCACCTCTCCCATTCTCGCCGGCCCGTTACTCCACAAGTCCGCCTCTGAGAAACTGGGGGCAGTGGAAGAGATATGAGAGCATGAAGGGAGCATCGGTTTGGACCCCGATTTATAATAATCATCGGTTTGTACCGGATAGGCTGGATGGCGAGTTCCGGAGATGGCAAAGGGCAGGAATTAGGAGGATGGGGGATCTATTTATAGACGGGAGCTTCCCCAGCTTGAAAGCCTTGGAGGATAAATTTGAATTGCCAGCAGGGAATGGGTTTAGGTATTTGCAAGTGCAAGACATTTTGAGAAGGCAGGTTCCAGCCTTCTTGCTGCTGCTGCCACGGGGGATACAGGACAGAGTAGTCTCCAGTACCTGGGTGGGAGAGGGGAAGGTATCAGACATATACCAAGAACTTATGGAATCGGAGGAAACTCCAGTGGAGGAGCTGAAGGGCAAGTGAGAAGACGAGCTAGGGGGGGAGAGATAGAAGCGGGTCTGTAGGCGGTGTGGTAGTATGACTAGAGGTACTACGGTACCTGGGAGTGTGAGCTGCTATTGGTGGAGAAGGCTCGCTGCTCATTGGCCCAAGTGTTGCTTTCTCATTGGTCAAGACGAAGGTAGCTCCGCCCAATGAGGCAGGGTATAAGAACCCGTGTTTCCCAGCAGCCATCGTTCTTTCTGTACTCAAGCTGCTGGGGAAACATCTTGTAGATTAAAGCCTTCAATTTGGACTACTCCTTCGTTTCTGTGGTTATTGATCGCGCATCAATTTAATCTACAAGTTTTAAAGGATGGAGCTCCGCATCCAGCCTGAGTGTCTACGACTCAGCCCCCACGCATCGAATGCAGCAGCTACATTCAACCACTGGCTGGCTTGTTTTAACAGCTACCTCAGTACGGCGGAAAACGTACCGACGAGGGAGTAGATGCTACACATCCTCCACTCGTGCGTCGGCACCGCCATCTACACGCTCATCGAGGACACGACCGACTACGATGCAACCATGGAACTGCTCAAAGGACACTTTATCTGGCCGGTAAATCAAGTTTACGCTCAGCACTTACTGGCTACGAGGCAGCAGATCCCTGGTGAGTTGTTGGACGATTTTTACAGTGCTCTCCTCGTACTGGGGAGGAACTGCGGTGGCCCACAAGTGTCTGCTAATGAGCACACTGAACTCCTCATCCGAGGCGCTTTTGTTGCGGGCATGCAGTCCCCACAGATCCGTCAGAGACTATTAGAAAGGGAAACTTTGAGACTCACGGAGGCACGGGCCCTTGCTACCTCCCTAGATGTCGCAAACAGAAACGCCCGCTCATACGCCCCCGACCGTGCGGCAGCCCCCTGGGCAGCGTGGAATTCAGCCTCCCTCTCCCCCACGGACCCGGACTCACCCCAGGCCTGCGCCGCAAGACTCCCCGAAAAATCCGCTGGGCCCCGCTGTTATTTTTGCGGCCAGGCGAAACACCCCCGACAGCGTTGCCCAGCCCGATCGGCAATGTGCAAGGGCTGCGGGAAGAAAGGCCACTTTTTGTCCATCTGCCAGGCCAAGGCGGTCGCTGTGGTCCCGGGCAGCGACCGTGGGACTCCCACCCCCCTCTCTCCAAGGGCCCCGTGCGGCCCGCGAACTTCTCAGCCCCCATCGACCAACGGCACGTGCGACCTCCTGGCGCCGCCATCTTGTGCTTCCGACGCCACGTGCGGAGGATGGGCGCCGCCATTTTGTCCACCCCCGCCATGTGCGACCGATGGGCGCCGCCACCTTGCATCGGCTCTGAGGACCCCGGCACGGGTGACTACGCACCGCCCGATGACGACTCCGATTTTCTGCCACGACTCGCTTCAGTCACTCTGGACCAGTCTCGACCCCGCACCCTCTCTACGGCAACAACGAAGGTCCTGCTCAACGGGCATAAAACGACCTGCCTACGGACTCCGGGAGCACGGAGAGTTTCGTACACCCTACCCCGGTAAGACGCTGCGCACTCCCTGTCTATCCCGTCGAGCAAAAAATCGCCCTGGCCTCTGGCTCCCATTCAGTGGCGATCACGGGGTTTTGTATAGCGGACCTCACGGTCCAGGGGAGGGAGTTTAAAAATTACAGACTCTACGTCCTCTGCGCGGCCGCACTCCTGGGGTTAGACTTCCAGTGTAACCTCCAGAGCCTAATATTTAAATTCGGCGGCCCCATACCTCCCCTCACTGTCTGCAGCACTTGCGACCCTCAAGGTCGATCCCCCGTCCTTGTTTGCAAACCTCACCCCTGATGGCAAACCTGTCGCCACTAGGAGCAGACAATACAGTGCCCAGGACCGAGTCTTCATCAGGTCCGAGGTCCAACGGCTTATGAAGGAAGGGGTCATCGAGGCTAGTAACAGCCCCTGGCAAGCACAAGTTCTGGTGGTAAAGACCGGGGAGAAGAATAGGATGGTCATAGACTACAGTCAGACCATCAACAGGTTTATGCAGCTGGACGCCTACCCGCTCCCCGTATATCCGACCTGGTCAACAGGATTGCACAGTACAAGGTCTTCTCCACGGTGGACCTCAAGTCCACCTACCACCAGCTCCCCATCCGCGCGAGCGATCGCAAGTACCCTGCGTTCGAAACGGACGGGCGGCTTTACCACTTTTTAAGGGTTCCCTTCTGTGTCACAAACGGGGTCTCGGTCTTCCAAAGGGAGATGGACCGAATGGTCTACCGATACGGTTTATGGGCAACCTTCCCGTATCTCGATAATGTCGCCATCTGCGGCCACGATCAGCAGGACCACGACACCAATCTCCGTAAATTCCTCGAAACCGCAAAACTCCTATTGTTGACTTATAACAAGGACAAATGCGTGTTTAGCACTGACCGCCTAGCCATCCTCGGCTATGTAGTGCGAAATGGAGTGATTGGCCCCGACCCGGAAAGCATGCGCCCCCTGATGGAGCTCCCCCTCCCTCACTGCTCCAAGGCCCTGAAGCGCTGCCTCGGTTTCTTCTCCTATTACGCTCAGTGGGTCCCCAACTACGCCGACAAAGCCCGTTCCCTCGTCCAAACAGCCACTTTCCCCCTGTCGACGGAGGCCTGCCAGGCCTTCAGCCGCATCAAAGCGGATATCGCAAAGGCGACGATGCGCGCTATTGACGAGTCCCTCCCATTCCAGGTCGAGAGCGACGCGTCCGATGTAGCTCTGGCAGCCACGGTCAACCAAGCGGGCAGACCCGTGGCCTTCTTCTCCCGTACCCTCCATGCTTCCGAAATCCGCCACTCCTCAGTCGAGAAGGAACCTCAGGCCATAGTAGAAGCTGTGCGACATTTGAGGCATTATCTGGCCGGCAGGAGGTTCACGCTCCTCACAGGCCAATGGTCAGTGGCTTTCATGTTTGACAATGCACAGAGGGGCAAGTAAAAAACGACAAGATCTTGCGGTGGAGGATTGAACTGTCCACCTACAACTGCGACATGTTGTATCATCCTGGGAAGCTAAACGAGCCTCCCGATGCCCTGTCCCGCAGCACCTGTGCCAACGCACAAGTGGACCGCCTCCGAGCCCTCCACGTGGACCTCTGCCACCCGGGTTCACCCGCTTCTTTAATTTTGTGAAGACCCGCAACCTGCCCTACTCCATTGAGGAGGTCAGGACAGTCACGAGGAACTGCCACATCTGCGCGGAGATCAAGCCGCACTTCTACCGCCCCAACAAAACGCATCTGATAAAGGCTTCCCGCCCCTTTGAACGCCTCAGCATGGACTTCAAAGGCCCCTCCCCTCTACCAACCGCAACACGTACTTCCTCAACGTGATTGACGAGTACTCCCGCTACCCGTTCGCCATCCCCTGCCCCGACATGACCACAACCACCATCATAAAAGCCCTCCACAGCATTTTCTCCCTGTTCGGATTCCCCGCTTACATACACAGTGATAGGGGCTCCTCCTTTATGAGTGATGAACTGTGTCAATTCCTGCTCAGCAAGTGCATTGCCTCAAGCAGGACGACCAGTTATAACCCTCGGGGTAACGGACAGGTCGAGAGGGAGAACGGAACGGTCTGGAAGACCGTCCTACTGGCCCTACGGTCTAGAAATCTCCCAGTCTCCCGCTGGCAGAAGGTCCTCCCAGACGCCCTCCACTCCATCCGGTCGCTACTTTGCAAATCAAACGCCTCATGAACGCCTTCTTGTCTTCCCCAGGAAGTCTTCCTCAGGGACCCCACTCCTGACCTGGCTGGCTGCCCCCGGCCCATCCTGCTCCGGAAACAGGTGCTGGCGTACAAATCGGACCCGTTGGTTGAGAGGGTCCAACTGCTCCACGCTAACCCGCAATATGCGTATGTGGAGTACCCCGTCGGCCGACAAGACACCGTCTCTCTACAGAACTCTACAGAACTTGGCCCCCGCCGGATCCCCGACATCGCCCCCGGCACCAGCCCCACCCACACCCCTCCAACCACAACTGCTCCCCGCAGGCGCTCCGTTCCCTGGACCGCCAACCCCCTCACCTACTCCTCATCTACACGCCTACAGGACCAGACGCCCCCCCCCCCCCACGGCCCGGCCCTCACTAGCCCTGTCTAGGGGTGTGGAAACCTCCACGAGGACCGGATCATCGCTCCCGGATTCATGGACGCCCGCACCTCCAACATCTCTGACGAAGCTCCGCAGGTCACAGAGGACGTCCAAGGCCCCCGATTGCCTGATCGAGTCGATATGAACTCTTAATGGACCATTTCTTTTTCTCTGACTCTGTAAATAATTTGCCGTGTGATAACACAACTCTGTATATAGTTCCGGCCATTGAGCAGCCGCCGTTGGAGAAGTATAATCCCATATCACTAGTCATACTACCAGTAAATTGTCCCACCCGCACCGGACCACCGGTCCTGGCTGGACACCCCCCACCCTCTGGCTTCTCAACAAGCAACCCCCCACCCCCGGTTCCTTTCTCAACAAGGGGTGAATGTGGTAGTATGACTAGAGGTACCTAGACTATGGTACCTGGGAGTGTGAGCTGCTATTGGTGGAGAAGGCTCACTGCTCATTGGTCCAAGTGTTGCTTTCTCATTGGTCAAGACGAAGGCGGAGTGCCCAATGAGGCGGAGTATAAGAACCTGTGTGTCCCAGCAACCATCGTTCTTTCTGTACTCAAGCTGCTGGGGGAACATCTTGTAGATTAAAGCCTTCAATTCGGACTACTCCTTCGTTTCAGTAGTTATTGATCGTGCATCAGGGAGCCCCACTTGAAATTGAAGAAATAATGGAGGTGTTGAAGGGCATGCAATCTGGCAAGGCCCCGGTGCCGGACGGCTACCTAGTGGAATTCTATAAGAAGTTTTCAGAGATATTGAGCCCACTGCTGGTGAGGGCATTTAATGAAGCAAGAGAGAGGGGAGCCCTTCTGTGGTTATTGATCGTGCATCAGGCGGATACCCTAAGCAGGATTAACACATCCTCATCATGCGCCAGACTTCGCCTGATACAGTTCAAGGTAGTCCACTGGGCACACAAGACAGTAGCCCGGATGAGCAAGTTTTTTGGGGTAGAGGACAGGTGTGCGAGGTATGCGGGCAAACCATGTCCACATGTTTTGGGCATGCCCGGAGCTTAGAGGGTTTCACTAAGGCAATGTCCACGGTACTCAAAACACGGGTGGTGCCGAGCCCGGAGGTGCCGACCTTTGGAGTGTCGGAAGATCCGGGAGTTCAGGGGGCGAAAGAGGCTGACATCTTGGCCTTTGCCTCCCTGGTAGCCCGGAGATGGATCTTGTTAACGTGGAGGGACTCGAAGCCCCCAAGTGTGGAGACCTGGGTTAGTGACATGGCTGGGTTTCTCAGCCTTGAGAAAATAAAGTTCGCCTTAAGAGGGTCAATGGTTGGGTTCACCCAGAGGTGGCAGCCATTCGTCGACTTTCTCGGGGAAAATTAAAATGTCAGCATAAGCAGAATTCAAAAAAGGGGGAGGACGGGGAGTGCCAGACTGTTGTTTTTTTGTTGGCGGGAGTGAAGATTGTGATGGGGGTGGAAATGTTTATTGTGTCATGTTTATGTCGCTGTTATTGTTATTGTTATAAAAAATTGCAAATACCCTAATAAAAATATTTTGAAAAAAAGAATCATCATTCTAGTTAAGTCACCAGCAGTTCTGTGTGCATCATTGCAACGGCAAGGTCACAGTACACAGTACACCAGGAATGCTGAAGGTTTAAAGACAACAGCAGAAAAGACAAAGCGAAATCTGCTGAAGAACAAAAAAGAGAGAACTCTTCCACCGACCTGGTGAACTACGGGCATTGGCGAACTCAATGCAACAAATGACGGTGAAATTTGAGATGGAAGGTTTAAAGGTACCCCACCAGCTTCAAGTCTCGGGTAACGTAGACGGAAACTGGTGTGTTTTCAAACAGCAGCTTGAGCTTTTTGTTTCAGCCCTTGACCTGCAGGCACAGCCTGACGAAAGGCGCATTGTGTTGCTGCTCATGGTGGCAGCTCCACAAGCAATTGAAATCTACAATACCTTCGATTTTGATAGCAAAGAGGAAAGCAAGAGATATGATCAAGTGATAGAGTACTTCAATCAGCATTGCTCTCCGAAAAGAAATGAATCATCTGAAAGATGTATTCTTCGAATGAGTACCCAGAAACCAGTGAATCTTTCGACAGTTTTGTAACCGACTGGAGGCCCAATCCTGCAATTTCAGTAATCTAAAATCATCGATGATTCGCGACCAAATAGTATTTGGCAAAGCGAATGACAAGCTCTGTGAGAGATTGTTACGGGAAAAAGATCTGAAATTGAAGATTGCGATTAAGATTTGCCATTCGAGTGAGTTGGCTATACAGCAAATCCATACACTCACTTTGAAACATCTTGGCGCCAACATGGAGGAAGACACCAGCACTGTGACACAGTTCAATAAGAAACGTGGTCTCAGTGCGGGCGGCCATTTTAAGCAGCCAACAGGAGCTGCCATCCTACCCCAGAAATGTGGCAACCGACATGGCCCACGGCAATGTTCAGCGTACAGAAAAGTATGTTCCAGGTCTGGCCGTACAAATCATTTTGCGAAACAATATTTTTCACGTCTTACAGTGGACCAAATCAGATCAGTTAACGCAGTTGATGAGATGCCACCAGACGAACAGTTCTTCACTGATTTCATTTCAACCAAAGACCAGAAGCGTCCGACCAATAAAAGTGAAAAATGCCTTCCGAAAAGTCATGATGATAGTACGGACAAACCTGATGCCATCAAAACCAGATGGAAAACTGTAGTGTGGATGAACACATTGGTAAAATGTGACCTGGACATGGGAACGAGGGCCAACCTTCTCAGCTTGTCCAATTTGCATGGGCAGCACTTTATGCTGAAAGTTGTCGGTCAACCGAGACTGCCGATACGCTATGGTAGGAAGGAGATTGAGATGTTGGGTGAATGTGAGCTTGAATTCGGCGAGCATGACACAACGTATATGTAACCATTTTCCATTGTAGACATGAAAAGCAAGTCCATCATTGGAGCGGGTGTGTGTGAGGCCCTGAACGTAGTTGAGCGACTGTACATTCCAGACAACGAATGGCCAGACAAATACTACAAATCTCAACGAGATACGCTAGTGCAGTCATTCAATGAGAAACAAATGAAAGTCCAGGCAGATGACGGCAAATGAAATGAAGAGATGGAAGAGCCTAAGGGAATTCCAGACGTCTGGTTAACAATCCTCAAGAAGGTGTATGTACTCTGTGGTATGATACAGGAACATAATGAGCCCACATTAAAGCAGCTACAAGATGTGAACGTTAAATGTTCAGAGCTTGAACAGCCAATGAGCTTCACTCTGGAGTTTGTATGGGCAAAATTAGTATTTTACATATGAGGTAATTACAAAAGTGTACCAGCTGGAATCGTGGCCTGACGAGTATGAATTCTCATTCTTTGTCAAACCAGAAATCACGGGATGCACAGGGAGCCAGATTGCCTGGAAGAAAGGACAAAACGTCACACTGACAAACCATTAAAATGAAGCCAAAGCAGAAGGGTCGGTGCTCGTAAAACAGTTACAAAAACTGCACCAAATGACTCATTCTTCAATTTCTTCAGTCCTCCTGGATTTCCACGGATTGGAGTGTTAAATAAAAGGTCTGCAGCAAAACTTGCTGCCGACTTTGAAATTGGTCACCTCCTGCGCAAACACATAATTCCCTGTGCAATGTCGTATTTCATGGGAGAAATATTTGCAGATGATACTGACTCTGATGATGAGCTCTACGATGATATCTACGAAGACCATGAATATGATGAAGAAAGTAAAGACTCGGGCAGCACGGTGGCCTAGTGGTTAGCACAACCGCCTCACGGCGCTGAGGTCCCAGGTTCGATCCCGGCTCTGGGTCACTGTCCGTGTGGAGTTTGCACGTTCTCCCCGTGTCTGCGTGGGTTTCGCCCCCACAACCCAAAAATGTGCAGAGTGGGTGGATTGGCCACGCTAAATTGCCCCTTAATTGGAAAAAATAATTGGGTACTCTAAATTAAAAAAAAAAAGAAAGTAAAGACTCGGAGGGTGAGCCAGATGAAGACGACAATGCAATGCTAGTAAGGTTGTTTCGTCGGTGTGATGGTAAGCTAGATGAGGAAGCCCTTGAAGCACTACTGTGGTTTGGCAGGAATGACGATGTGGTCACAAGGGATACCCAGTCTGCGCAGGACACTGAGAAGTATGAAAGCTCTGAGATGGCATACGCAGAGGGGGGAAGTGCGATTGCAGAAGCAGACACCTCAGAGAAAAAAGATTCAGCTGCGAACAAATTTATAACAGAAGATATAACAGCAATTCTGGAGAAACTGGCTCCAGAGGCATATGGTGAGTTGTCTCAGTCCTCTGAAGTTGTTCCGGTAGTGGACTTCCCTGTGTGCGAGGCCACTCCACCGAAAGGTGAGTTAGAGGAGCAGATGGCTATATTGCTATGTAGTTCTACGACGACTGATGATACGTATATTGATAGATTGAATAATTGATTTATTGTCACATGTACCGTGAATAGTATTTTGCACAAGATGAGGATGTGCCATTACTTGGTTCTTCAGGACCAAGCAACATAAGCATTGTAATTTTGAGTGACAAGGAGCCATCACGGGGGCTCAAACGCAGGATGTAGGGACAGCACCCAACGTTAGGGATGTGGATCCAACCCAGACACAAGAGTGCAACCCATTGAAGGTACAGAATTGACCACCACTGCACAGTCCCTCAGAAGCACACCAACATGAGACATCTCAGCAGATGATTCATAAACTACTGCTCCCGTGGAGCAGGCCAGCGGCAAGATGGGTGCTATCAAATCCAAGCGAAAAACAAGGAGCAGTCACAAAATCGATCTCATAACGTACCAGCCTCCCCGGACAGGCGCCGGAATGTGGCGACTAGGGGCTTTTCACAGTAACTTCATTGAAGCCTACTCGTGACAATAAGCGATTTTCATTTTCAAAAGAGGAAGAGAAGGAGAGTGAGTCCCACTGATGACAATGTGGCCAACAGGCCAGAGAATACACAACTACAAAGCAGCAAAAAGCATTGTGTAACAACACCAAAGAGGTCAGAGAGTACGCAACAACGCAATGGCAAAAAACATTGCGTAAAGACATGAAAGAAGCAGGTGATGCATGCATGGCCAGGAAGGATACCGGTCTTCAGGACGCATCACATCAAAAGGCTAAGGCACAAAAGACCGACGCAGAAACCAGTCTTCCAGAAAGCTGACAAGAGTCCAGATAGTCAGCGGGTGATCTGTTGAAGATGCACAATGAGCTATGCTCAATGGACAATATTGCTTCTCTTTTTTAAAAAAATATTTTTCTGTGGTACTACCTTCCTCCCCCAATATTTATCATACGAATTAAAAAAAATTAATCAATTAAAAAATGTTGACTTTGATGCATCCAAGTTTCTATGTGTAACGTGTTTAACCCTGTATTCTAGCCACCTGGTATTTGAATATTTTCCATTCCCAGTACGATGTGAGATATTTTTACCTTCACAAATCTGAGTTCAGCCTCTTTTCATCCCAGTTGTGTTCTGTTCAACATCTTAATATTTGACTCTCTATTTTCAAAGCTAACCAAGGTCAGTCAATATTTATGAAATGCTCTGCTAATTTCTACCCACTTTTCATGTTTCATTACCCAGAATTGCAACTAGCTCTTCATCCTTCCTTATTATCATAGAATTTACAGTGCAGAAGGCGGCCATTCGGCCCATCGAGTCTGCACCAGCCCTTGGAAACTTAAGCCCACACCCCCACCCTATCCTATAACCCAGTAACCCCACCTAACCTTTTTGTACACTCAGGGTAATTTAGCACTGCCTATACACCTAACCCGCACATCTTTGGATTGGTAGGAAACCGGAGCACTCGGAGGAAACCCACGCAGAAACGGAGAGAACATGCAGACTGTTAAGTAATGGGTGAAGAGACATTCCAATTAGTTGTCTCATTTATGTTAAGTATCCAATAATTGACACTGATATGTAAAGGGGCTTCAGGTGGCCTTTGTGTCAGGTGATGTGAAGATAGAGTTTTGTGCAGAGACTGTTAAAGTGAAATAAAGATGTTTGTGAGAAGTAGAAGAACTTTTGACTCTTTATACAACAGCAGCTAAACATCTAATGCAGACTCCGCACAGACAGTAACCCAAGCCGGGAATTGAACCTGGGACCCTGGAGATGTGAAGCAACAGGGTTAGACATGCAACATGCGTCCATGGGAAGAAAAGAAGAAAATTATTGGGCCATCAATATTAACATAAGATTTTTGTAGTTATATTAGAATAAAGGCAGTCAAGGATATCATGAGCCCTTGAAAAGCAGAAGCTAAAATTAACCAGCCGTAAAAATACTATGGCTACAAGAGCAGATCATAGGTTAGTAATTCTGCAGCGCGTAACTCATCTCCAAATCCTGTCCACCATCTACAAGGCACAAGTCAGTATTATGGTGCAATACTCTCTGTTTGCCTTGTTGACTGTAGCTCTAGCAAAGGTGAAGAAGGACAAAGTAGTCCACTTGGTATGCAGCCCATCCACCACGTTTGGCATTCCACCACCAGCCCACAATCGCTGCATTGTGTACCATCTACAAGATGCATTGCAGCGTAGTATTGTTACTGGACTATGGCGAGTGTGCGAACGAATGCCACCAGTTTCAAATACTTTCAGCTGCAAAAGGGGAACGAGGCAGGAGTGCCCGTTATCCCCGCTCCTGCTGGCTATCGCCCTCAGATCGGCGGACTACTGGACAGGCATTTGGAGAGGGGGCAGAGAGCATAGAGTCTCGTTCTATGTGGATGACCAGCTCCTCAACGCTCCTCTAGCCAGTAGATAACAGGCTCCTCAGGAGTTCGGTGCCTTCTCTCATCACAAGCTCAACCTGGGAAAGAGCAAAATCTTCCCGGTGAACCCCCAAGAGGGAGGAGCAGAGCTGGAGGAACTACTGTTTAAAGTAACCCAAATCAAGTTCAGGTACCTGGGGATCCAAATGGCCCACACCTGGAAGAGGCTCCACAAATGGAACTTCTCCAGCCTGGTGGAGGAGATGAAGAGGGACCTGCAAATGCGGGACTCACTCCTCCTTTTGCTAGTGAGAAGTGTACAGACGGTCAAAATGAACATGCTGCCTAGGTTCCTCTTCGTATTGAGATCACTCCCGATCTTCATCCTCAAATCCTTCTTTATCAAGGTCGACAGTTAATCATTGCCTTTGTCTGGAGGGGGAGAATCCCTAGTATACGTAAGACCATCTTGCAGTGGGGGGCGACACGTGGGAGAGTAAGTCCTTCCCAAGCTCATATCCTCCCACTGGACGGCAAACATGGAGCAGTGAGGGGTTAGCTAAAGGAACAGGATCTGAATGGAGAAGGCCTCCTGCCCAGCAACATCCCTCTGAGTGCTGGCCATTGCACTGCTCCCGGTCCCCTTCATGCACAATCTAGGAGCCCGTAGTAGTAGCTACCCTACGGACATGGAATCAGTTTGGGCACCATTTCAAACTTGGCAAGATGTCCATAGAGGCCCCCAACTGCAACAACCACCCACTCACACCAGCGAGAACAGGAGTCACATTTGGGACATGGACACTGAGATAGGGAACATGTACATGGACGATAGACTGGAGACCCTGGGGCAGCTCGCAGAGAGGCTCCAACTCCCGAAAGGGAACAAGCTGAGGTGCCTGCAGCTGCGAGACGTTGTCCACAAGGAGACAAAAACATTCCCGCAGAGATCCGGACACACATTTCTGGACACAGTGGTAGGGCTGGACTGCTTAGGGGATGACTGATGTGTTATCTGTGTTGGTCTAACATCGACAGCAACTGGATGCAGTAAAACGAGAAACAGGCTTCCGACACAGGGGATGGCCCAACACTGTTTTATTAACCTGTTGATTGCTGTACATAATCTGCTGTGGGTTGACACTCTATTAACCTAACTGATAACCTCCTACTGGCTTGACCAGACTAGCTCTCTATCACATGGTGATAATGTTCATTGGCCTGTGCACTGTGACTATCTCCCTGGCCGTGTCCTGTGAGAGAGGGAGAGCCTTAATGCCCTGTGGGCTTTATAGTGGTGGTGTCCTGTCTGGTGATTGGTTGTTCTGTGTCGTGTGTGTTCATTGGTTATCCTGTGTGTCAATCACTGCCTGTCTGCATCTCATGATATACATTTCTTTTTTTTTATAAATTAATTATTTTTTTTCCAATTAAGGGGCAATTTAGTGTGGCCAACCCAACTACGCTGCACATCTTTGGGTTGTGGGAGTGAAACCCATGCAAACACGGGGAGAATGTGCAAACTCCACACGGACAGTGACCCAGAGCCGGGATCGAACCTGGGACCTCGGCGCCGTGAAGCTACAGGGCTAACCCACTGCGCCACCATGCCGCCCTCTCATGATATACATGAGTGGATATTATGACATCTCCCCCTTTCAAAATAAATTTTGGAACATGGCTGTATATGCAAGCATAACTATGTACAAGTGGGGAATGAATGAACATATGTACATGGGAAGGTGTCTATCGTGCAGATACAGAGCAATCTGAACAACATTTACAAGATTTAAGTCTATAGATTCAGTCTTTGTGGTGGTGGATGTATTCTCGCCAATCGCCGCAGAGGTGAAGGGGGGGGGGGGGGGGGGGGGGGACGCCGGCACCTGGACAGGCGGGGTGGGTGCCATCCCGGTGGCCTAGTGGACAGGTGGGATCGCTGGCAGATCGGTGGCCTCGTGGTGCAAGACGTCCGGAGGAGGCATGATGACATGTGGAGAAGTGCAGTCGGGTGATAGGCAGGGAACTTTATGCAGCGCCCTCCTGTTGCACCGTAAAATGGAGCCATCAGCCATTTGAACAACGAAAGACCTGGGAGCAGCCTATCTGACGACAACAGCTGGGACTGACCAACCTCCCTCAGGCAGCTGAACGCGAACAACATCGTCTGGAGCCAGCGCAGGCAGATCCGTGGCATGAGCATCATACGTGATCTTTTGCTGGTCCCTGGATCGCTGCACTTTCTGCAGCACCGTGAGGTGGTCAAGGTCTGGAACATGGATGGATAGAACAGTCGTCCTCAGGTTGCGGTTCCTGAGCAACTGCGCCGGAGATAAACCAGTCGACAGAGGGGTTGCCCTGTATGCCAATAGCGCCAGGTTGAAATCCGAGGCTGAGTTTGCAGCCTTGCACAGCATGACAATATGGACCCCTTTCTCGGCCTTCCCGTTTGATTGCGGTTAATGGGGACTGGATGTGATGTAACTAAAGTGGTAGGATCGTGCAAAGTCGGACCACTCTTGGCTGTAGAAACATGGACCGTTGTCATTCATTACCATGAGTGGTATCCCATGCCTGGCAAACGTCTCTTTGCAGGCTATGATGACGGACGTGAGGTCCGACAGTTTCACCACTTCCGGGTAGCTGGAGAAGTAGTCGACCAGGAGCACGTAATCATGCCCATTGGCGCGAAAGAGGTCTATCCCCATCTTGGACCACAATCTAGTGCTGTTGCAGCGTTTCCTTGGGCTGAGCTGGTTGAAACTTCTGGCATGTTGGGCAGTTGAGGACTGTGTTGGCAATGTCCTGGCTGATACCAGGCCAGTAAACTGCCTGCCGAGCTCTGCATCGACATTTCTCGACCCCAGGTGACCCTCATGGATCTGTCTGAGCACCATGTTTTGCATGCTTTGGGGAATGATGATTCTATCTAGTTTAAGAAGGATCCCCTCAACAACCGTCAGCTCGTCCTTAACGTTGAAGAACTGGGGGCACTGCCCCTTTTGCCAGCCATGGGCGAGGTGCTTCATCACGCGCTGCAGTAGGGGATCTTTGGCAGTTTCTTCGCGTATTTGTATAACTCGTTCATCAGTGGCTGGGATGTTGCTGGCACACAGCCGCACCTGTGCTTCAATGTGGCGAATGAAGTCGCCCTGTTCACACGGCGTGGTGACGGATCGGGATAGGGCATCCGCGACGATCAGCTCCTTACCCGGTGTGTAGACGAGTTCGAAGTCATATCGGCGGAGATGAAGAAGAATTTGCTGCAGCCGAGGTGTCATGTCATTTAAATCCTTTTGGATTATGTGGACTTGGACTAAAGGCCCATGGTCTGTTTCCACCGTGAACTTTGGCAGGTTGTATACGTAGCCATGAAACTTGACTATTCCTGTCAGGAGACCCAAGCACTCCTTTTCGATCTGGGCATACCGTTGTTCGGTCAGAGTCATGGCCCTGGAGGCGTATGCCACTGGAGCCCAGGACGAGGAGTCGTCTCGCTGGAGGAGCACCGCCCCAATGCCGTCCTGGCTTGCGTCTGTGGATATCTTGGTATCCTTGGTTGGGTCAAAGAAATTGTTGTCTTTGTAAGCAGACCAAAGCAGGCCAGCAGCAAGATGCAATTCCCGTACCAGCCTTCCCGAACAGGTGCCGGAATGTGGCGACTAGGGGCTTTTCACAGTAACTTCATTTGAAGCCTACTTGTGACAATAAGCGATTTTCATTTCATTTCATTTCAGCTCAAGCCACTCCGCTTGATGTGCGGGAAGCCACTGGAACACTCGACTTTTTTTCCGAGATGCTGGAGGGCTGTGGTGTGGGATGCCATGTTGGGAATGAATTTCCCGAGAAAATTGGAGGAATGCTTTTTTGTCCTCTGGGGCCTTCATGGCATTGATTGCCAGCACCTTGTCAGCGTCAGGTTGCACACCCTGCTGTGAGATGTGGTCACCCAGAAACTTGATAGCGGACCTACCAAATGAGCATTTGGCCCTGTTGAGCTGGAGGTCGTTTTCATGTATCCTCTGGAAAACTTATTTGAGGCGAGCGATGTGATCCTCGGGCATCGTGGACCAGATGATCACGTCGTCCAAATAGACTTGCACCCCCTCGATGCCCTCCATCATTTGCTCCATTATGCGATTAAATACTTCGGAAGCTGAGATGATACCAAAAGGCATGCGGTTGTAGCAATAGCAGCCGAACGGAGTGTTAAACGTGCACAGCTTCCGACTTGACTTGTCCAGCTGTATCTGCCAAAACCCACGGGAGGCGTCCAGCTTGGCAAAGAATTTGGCATGAGCCATCTCACAGGTCTTCACGCTTTGGGATCGGGTAGTGCTTGCGCATGATGTTGCGATTCAGGTCTTTGGGATCAATGCAAATGCAGAATTCACCAGAGGGCTTCTTGACGCAGACCATGGAGCAGACCCAGTCTGTTGGTTCCGTGACCTTTGAGATGATACCGTGGTCTTGGAGCTCTCGTAGCTGCGATTTCAGACGATCGTTGAGAGGGTCCGGCACCTGGCGCGGTGCATAGATGACTGGGATGGCATTCGGGTTTGAGCAATATCTTGTAACAATATGGGAGCGTGCCCATTCCATCAAACACGTTGTGGTATTGCGTGAGAATGTCGTCTATCTCAGCCTGGAGATTTACATTGGGCGAGGCAGTCGTCGGTGTCGAGGACATGGCATGGACGCGCTGGACCAGATTTAGGAGTTTGCATGCGCGAGCACCGAGCAGGGATGCCTTGTCAGGCCGGATGATCTCGAATCGTAACGTCACTTTGATTACCTTGTGAGATACACCGAGCTGACATGATCCACTGGCAGCTATGGCATTGCCATTGTAGTCAAGGAGCTGGCAGGCTGGTGGACGAATGCTAGGTTGGTCTCGGATGCTGTCGAGGTCCGACTGTGATGTGAGGTTTGCAGATGCGTCAGTGTCCAATTTAAATTGGATGCGACACTGGTTAACCGTGACGACAGCACACCACTCGTCGTCAGGACCCACAGTGAGGATTGAAAGGCGGTTTGCAGGCATGGTGGAGGCCAGCTTGCGCGTAGTGATTATGCCCATCCGATATGGAGACTCGAGGCAATCAGCATCGGGGTCCGTTGGGCTGTCAGGATCCGAATCCCGCATGCTTTGCTGTACGCAGCGGACACGTCTGTGGTGCAGCTGGGATTTCTGGCTGTTGGTCGGTGGAACGGACCTGCATAAGGCTGCGTAATGCCCAGGCTTTCCACACTGTAGACATCACCTTCCTTTGGCTGGACATTGCCGCTTTAAATGGGTGGAGCCACAATTTGGACACGTCACGACGCTGACGTCAGCACGTTCCGTGTGCCATCGCGCATGCGCAGTGTGGTCGGCCGACTTTCGCACATGCGTATCGGGGTCTTCGGCCTTGTCGTCCACCCAGTCGTAGGGGCGTGCCACGCGCATGCATAGGGAACCGGAAAAAGCGCACGAAACGGCCACTCTCCTCGATGCTCAGGCCTTGCATTTTTTCGATGGCCTGCACCCTTTCTGCCTCGTGGGAGACTAGTTTTTCATTTTCTGCCACCCTGATGCGGGAGTAACGACTCCTGGCATGCTCATGGACAACGCACGTTTCGATGGCGACAGAGGGGGTCAACTGTTTGACTTTGAGGAGCTGCTCCCGCAGGGAGTCGGATTGGACCCCAAAAACGATCTGATCCCGGATCATGGAATCAGCCGTCGAGTCACAATTACATTACTGAGCTAGGATGTGGAGATGGGTCAAGAAGGACTAAAAATGTTCATCCCTACCCTGAAGCCTCTGTTGGAAGATGTACCGTTCAAAGCTCTCATTCACCTCAATGTCGCAGTGGTTGTCGAATTTCAGCAGAACCATCTTGAACTTCGTCTTGTCTTTGCCATCGGCAAACGTGAGTGAGTTATAGATGTGGATGGCATGATCCTCCGCAGTCAACAGGAACAGCGCAATCTTTTGGGCATCCGATGCTGCCTCGAGGTCAGAAGCCTCAATATACAGGAGGAACTTCTGTTTGAAGACTTTCCAGTTGGCACCGAGGTTGCCGGAGATCCGGAGTTGCAGAGGAAGTTGGATTTTTTTCCATGCCGCTGGATGGTTGCGTGTTGGTTGTTGTAGATTGACTCGAGGTAGGTTTGTTAGAGTTAATAGCTCTCTGGTACCATGATGTGTTATCTGTGTTGGTCTAACATCGACTGCAACTGGATGCAGTAAAACTAGAAACAGGCTTCCGACAAAGCAGATGGTCCAACACTGTTTTATTGAACCTGTTGATTGCTGTACATAATCTGCTGTGGGTTGACACTCTGTTAACCTAACTGATAACCTCCTACTGGCTTGACCAGACTAGCTCTCTATCACATGGTGATGATGTTCATTGGCCTGTGCACTGCGACTATCTCCCTGGCCTTGTCCTGTGAGAGAGGGAGAGCCTTAATACCCTGTGGGCTTTATAGTGGTGGTGTCCTGTCTGGTGATTGGTTGTTCTGTGTCTTGTGTGTTCATTGGTTATTCTGTGTGTCGATCACTACCTGTCTGCATCTCATGATATACATGAGTGGACATTATGACAATGACAAATGTGGCAACATCCACGGATGACTCCTAGAAAAGGTTAGGAGTCCGCTGGACAAGACCAGATGGAAATGGTGGGAAGAGGTGGGCATGGAGATAGGGGAGGACTGTGGATCAAGGCGCTGCACAGGATCAACTCCACCTTCTCCTGTGCTAAGCTAAGCCTGATGCAGCTCAAGACACATATGAGCAGGTTCTTCCCGGAGGTGGAGGATAAGTGCGAGCAGTGTCAGGGGGCCCGGTCAGTCACACCAACATCTTCTGGTCCTGTCCCAGGCTCAGGGAGTTCTGAACAGCCTTTTTCAAAGTGGTGGGGGTCGAGATGGAGCCATTTCTGTCTTTTGCAGTCTTCAGGATGACAGAGCATCCAGGGCTCTGGACAGGAAAGGGGGTGGACATCCTAGCTTTTGCCTCACTGATCGCCAGGCAGAGACTTCTACTAGGTTGGACGTCGGCAGCGCCACCCAGGGCTCACAGATCTGGCCAAGTTCCTGAGGCTGGAGAAAGTAAAATTTGCGATAAAGGGGTCTGAAGAAAGATTCCACGACACGTGGAAAAAGTTCACAAACCTCTTCAAAGACCTGTTCGCAACCAGCAGGCGAACAGCTGGGGGGCATCGGGTGAGGGTGATAGAGATGGGGGGGGGGGGGGGGTTGGGACAACCGCCTGTGTGGAAGGGAGCTTGCAAACGGCAGAGGTGGAATTGGGGGGGAGGGCCACTTACAGGAGGGGCACGGGCCAGACCAGGAACACAGACAGAGCCTGACCTCCCTCGAGAACTCAAGGGGGGACCAGGAGTCACCCCCCCCCCCCCCCCCCCCCCAAGCAAAGTGAAGACAACCTGAAAATATGCGGGTAAAGCTGAGGGTAACTTTTGCCCCTGAGTGGTAAGAGTCCCATTAAGAATTCTTTTTAAATTGCAAAATCAAACAAAACACTAATGTAGATAATGTAGGCTAGAACTGGGACCATTGTCACCAACACGGTAACAGCTTGGGGCCTATGTGTTGTCGTTACTATTGTGTTGATTATTGCAATTGATGTTCCTGTATTTTCTTTCTTTTTTCTGCAAAGTTCTGTTTTTTAAATGCAAAATGCCAATAAAAAATATTTATTTAAAAAAAAGTAGTTGATGATTGTCGTACAAAAACACATCTGGATCACTAATGTCCTTTCGGGAAGGAAATCTGTCGTCCTTACTTGGCCTGGCCTACATGTGACTCCAGATCCACAGCAATGTGTTGACTCTCAAATGCTCTTTAAATTGGAGGACTGTTAGGGAAGGGTAATATTTTCTGGCCCAGCCAGCTACACTCATGTCCTATAAAATTAATTTAAAAACCCGCCAAGCCTCCTTCGACAGCATAAATCTGTGACCTCTGCTGCCTGGAAGGATAAAGACAACAGATACATGGGAAGGTCCTAAGCCACAGGGTAGTATGGTGTCACAGTGGTTAGCACTGCTGCCTCACAACGCCAAGGACCCGGGTTCGATCCTGGTGACGGGTCACTGTCTCTGTGGAGTTTTCATACTCTCCCCGTGTCTGCGTGGGTCTCACCCCTGAAGATGTGCAGGGTAGGTGGATTGGCCACACTAAATTGCCCCTTAATTGGGAAAAAAATATTAGGTTCCTAAGCCACAAACACATCCAGACTTGGAAATTGATGACCATTCCTTCGCTGTCACTGCATAAAAGTGCAGGAACTGGGCGGCACGGTGGCACAGTGATTAGCATTGCTGCCTACGGCGCTGAGGACCCGGGTTCGAATCCCGGCCCTGGGTCACTGTCTGTGAGGAGTTTGCACGTTCTCCCTGTGTCTGCGTGGGTTTCACCCCCACAACCCAAAGATGTGCAGGTTAGGTGGATTGGCCACGTTAAATTGCCCCTTAATTGGAAAAAATGAATTGGATAGTCTAAATTTAAAAAAAAAAGTGCAGGAACTGCCACCCTGTGAGTCTACCTACACCGCATGGAGATCACCAACTTCTCAAGGGCAATAAAAGATGAGAAACATTTTTTAAATGAGGGTAATGTCGCAAATAAAATAAGGAAACCAGTTAGGGACTATCAACATTAAAGACAACTTGAAACCCCTTGTTTTAACCAACAGACTATGTCACAAGATTCCGCATTTTAAAATAAAACAGACTTTATTGTGCATAAAAAAACTTAAACTAAACAGTAAGAAGTCTTACAACACCAGGTTAAAGTCCAACAGGTTTGTTTCAAATCACTTGCTTTCGGAACACAACTCCTTCCTCAGGTGAAGGAGCAGCGCTCCAAAAGCTCATGTTTGAAACAAACCTGTTGGACTTTAACCTGGTGTTGTAAGACTTCTTACTGTGCTCACCCCAGTCCAACGCCAGCATCTCCACATCATGGTTAAACAAAACAAGACAAGCACTCTTAACTTTAAACTGTTGTTTATCACGATGTATCTTATGCATTTAGGTTTACTTCTTACTACCCTAAGAATAGTTTTATAATACACATCAATAATAAAGTTATTTCTTTCTGTAGGTGCTATCCATAGATATGCCACAGTCCTCTGTAGACTCCTCCTCAGCTCCAGCTATTCTCAGTGGTAAAACTTGCATTGACCATCTCTTGATTGTGTCCCTTATTCTGGTGACTTTTTTCAATACATCCAAGTTATTCTGCTGATTGCATTCTTTGCCAGAAGACTCCGTGGAGGAGCGCTGTAGATCCTTCCATTAGTTTCCAGCTTCTGTTCCCTCTCAGCATTTAAACTGAGATTAAGCCTCACCTGCATTCCGCATGGTGAATAAAGTTAGTTGTTTCCCCTGCTTGCAGTGCATGTCTGACTATCATTTAATTTGGCTAAGTTCTTTCAATCAGCTGTAAACTGCACACACCAATTTGAAGCTGTAGCTGCTACTTGGATGAAATGAAAATCGCTTCTTGTCACAAGTAGGCTTCAAATTAAGTTACTGTGAAAATCCCCTAGTCGCCACATTCCGGCGCCTGTTCGGGGAGGCTGGTATGGGAACTTGGATGGCTTTGTGGGCCTTTATATAGTCTCAACCAATTTCTTGGGTTCAGTTTTTGTTTCCATACAAACTTGGAGGGTTGTTTTCCTTTCTCTTTCCATTTTCAGTTTATGTTTCCAGGTCATGCATTAAGTTTGTCCACTTACTGTTTTTAACTCTGTGATGAACGGTATTAATAACTGCTGTAAACGGTACCTGACCTTTAATACCTTGCCTCTTTAAGATGCTTGGAACCCTGGGGGACTCCGCCTCTGGCTACGCCCCCAGGAAATGGTATATAAGATAAGGCTCCATGTGGTGAGCACACTTCTCTCGGATGCTGTTCAGTTCTCTGTAGATTAAAGCCTTTTGATTACCGAACTCACTCTCTCGTCATAATTGAGGGTGCCTCAATTTAACCTACAGACACATCAAGATGGACAGCGCTCTAAAACCGGAGAAACTCAACCTGGACACCAGATCGCCGGAAGCCCCGGAAATGTTTAAATATTGGCTTCGGTGTTTCGAGGACTATCTGGACTCCTCAACGACTGATGTCGACAGTACTCGGAAGCTGCGTTTACTACATGGCCGGGTGGGCCACCGACTCTCCGCCGTGATCGAGAACGCTACAACCTATGAAGCGGCGGTCGGAATACTGAAGAAACGCTTCACAAGACCTACTAACGAGGTACACGCCAGACATTTGCTCTCAACCTGCAGCCAGCGTTCCGGGGAAACGGTGGACAAGTTTGTGGAAAGAATCAATGCGCTCGCGAGGAACTGCAACCACAAAGCAGTGACGGCAGAAGACCACAGGAACTTGCATATTCGCGATGCCCTTGTGTCCAGTATCAGGTCCGTACATCCGGCAGCGGCTCCTAGAAGACGGGGCAAAGGATCTCCAGGGCACGGTAACGCTCGCCTCTTCTCTCGAAACGGCCCACCATAACCTCCGTACGTACTCCACGGGCCTTGCGAACCCCTCTCGATCCCCTCCAGACTCAGCTACGCTACAGGCCTGTGCCGCGCAGCGATCTGCTCACTCCGGCAGTTCCCCATGCTATTTCTGTGGGCAAGGCCAGCACCCACGTCAGCGTTGCCCAGCCCACTCCGCGATCTGCAACGACTGCGGGAAGAAAGGGCACTTCACTAAAGTCTGCCTGGCTGGGCCCAAAGGCCACAAACAAAACCCTCACCAGGCCCAGAAATCAAGCTCCCGGTCTCACAGACCCAGCAACGCGGCCGCGCTGCGGCCGGGCACGCCCACTTCCGACGCGTCATCGACCTCGTGCGAGTCATGGGAGCGTCCATCTTGGCGGTGGCCATCTTCGAAACCCGACACGTTCGACCGGCGGCGGCCATCTTGTGACTCCGGGCGGCCATTTTGTGAGTTAGACTCTGACGGCCCGCAACTAGGAGTGATCACACTTGATCAATCGCGGCCAAAGCACCTGCGGAACTCGATGATGCGGGTTCAAGTCAATTGCCACGACACTCACTGCCTATTCGACTCCGGGAGCACGGAGAGCTTTATCCATCCAGACACGGTAAGGCGCTGCTCCCTGCGCACCCACCCCGACTCCCAAACTATCGCCCTCGCTTCGGGGTCCCACTCGGTACAAATCACGGGGTATTGTGTCGCTGACCTCGCAATTCAAGGTGCTGAATACACCCGATTTAAACTCTTCATCCTCCCTCACCTCTGCGCCCCCCTGCTGCTGGTCTGGACTTTCAGTGAAGCCTCCGGAGCCTGACACTGAAGTTCGGTGGACCCCTGCCCCCACTCAGTCTGCAGCCTGGCGACACTCAAAGATGCGCCACCCTCCCTCTTCGCGAACCTCACTCCCGACTGTAAGCCCGTCGCCACCAGGAGTCGCCGGTACAGTACCCAAGACATGACTTTTATCAAGTCAGAGGTTCAGTGGCTACTGAAAGATTGGGTCATAGAGGCC
Source organism: Scyliorhinus canicula (assembly GCF_902713615.1). Lineage (NCBI taxonomy): Eukaryota > Metazoa > Chordata > Chondrichthyes > Carcharhiniformes > Scyliorhinidae > Scyliorhinus > Scyliorhinus canicula. Next base: position 81,931,393 of record NC_052159.1, on the reverse strand, counting down.
AGCAACAGCCCTTGGAGGGCTCAAGTATTGGTAGTCCACTCCGGGGAAAAGCAGCAAATGGTCGTGGATTATAGCCAGATCATAAACCGCTTTCCGCAACTCGATGCGTATCCACTTCCCCGCATAGCAGAAATGGTGACCCAAATCGCCCAGTATCGGGTATTCTCCACAGTCGACCTTAAATCGGCCTATCATCAACTCCCTATCCTCCCACAGGACCGCCCCTACACGGCTTTCGAAGCAGCCGGTCGGCTGTTTCACTTCCTCAGGGTCTCTTTTGGTGTCACAAACGGAGTCTCCGTTTTCCAGAGGGCAATGGATCATATGGTGGACCAGTACTGCTTACGGGCCACCTTCCCGTACTTGGACAACATCACCATCTGCGGGCATGTTCAGCAGGACCACGACACAAACCTGAGGAGGTTCTTCCAGACTGCCCGGGCCTTCAACCTCACGTACAACAAAGAGAAATGCGTGTTTCACACAACCCGGCTAGCCATCCTCGGCTACGTCGTGGACAATGGGGTCCTAGTCTCAGACCCCGACCGCATGCGTCCCCTTAAGGAACTTCCCCTTCCCCGTAGGCTCAAGGCACTCAAACGGTGCTTGGGGCTTTTCTCCTATTACACCCAGTGGGTCCCCAGCTATGCGGACAAAGCCCGACCACTCATTAAGACCATGTTTTTTCCCCTGACGGCTGAGGCCCAGTCGGCTTTCAGCCATATCATGGCCGACATCATCAAGGCCGCCATGCACGCGGTGGGCGAAGCCATCCCCTTCCAAGTAGAAAGCGACGCATCAGACATCGCCCTGGCTGCTACCCTCAACCAGGCAGGCAGGCCAATAGCGTTCTTCTCCTGAACCCTCACAGCCTCGGAAATTCAGCACTCTGCAGTCGAGAAGGAGGCACAAGCCATAGTGGAGGCCGTGCGGCACTGGAGACACTACCGAGCCAGTAGGAGGTTCGCCCTCGTCACCGACCAATGGTCGGTCGCCTTTATGTTCGATAACGCACAACAGGGCAAAATAAAGAATGACAAAATTCTGAGGTGGAGAATAGAGCTCTCCACCTATACGTATGATATTAAATATCGCCCGGGGAAGCTCAACGAGTCCCCAGATGCCCTGTCCTGCGGCACGTGCGCCAACGCGCAATTCGACCGCCTGAGATCCATCCACGATGACCTCTGCCACCCGGGGGTCACCCGGCTTGCCCACTTCATCAAGTCCCGCAACCTACCCTACTCCACAGGGGAAGTAAAGGCCATGACTAAGGCATGCCAGATCTGTGCGGAATGCAAACCGCAATTCTATCGACCAGACAAGGCCCGCCTGATAAAGGCCTCTGGGCCCTTTGAGCGACTAAGTGTGGACTTCAAAGGGCCCCTCCCGTCCACCAACCGCAACATCTATTTCCTCACCGTCATCGACGAATTCTCCCGCTTCCCTTTTGCTGTCCCCTGCCCCGATATGACCTCGGCCTCCGTGATCAAGGCACTGCGCAGCATCTTCACACTGTTTGGTTTCCCCGCTTATATCCACAGCGACCGGGGTACATCGTTCATGAGCGATGAGCTGCGTTGGTACCTGCTCAGCAAGAGCATCGCCTCAAGCAGAACGACAAGCTATAACCCGCAGGGAAACGGGCAAGTGGAGAGGGAGAACGCGACAGTCTGGAATGCTGTCCTCCTAGCCCTATGGTCAAGGTGTCTCCCAATCGCCCGCTGTCAGGAGGTCCTACCCGATGCCCTGCACTCCATTAGGTCGCTCCTCTGTACGGCCACGAACGAGACCCCTCACAATCGTTTGTTTGTCTTCCCCAGGAAGTCCATCTCTGGGGTCTCGCTTCCACCCTGGCTGACGACTCCAGGTCCAGTCCTACTCCGGAGACATGTGAGGAGCCATAAAACAGATTCAATAGTCGAGAGGGTCCAACTGCTGCACGCAAACCCTCAATACGCCTACGTCGAGCATCCCGACGGCAGGCAGGATACCGTCTCCCTGCGAGACCTGGCACCCGCTGGCTCTCCCACCGACCCCACCGACTCTCCCACCAGCCCCGACGTTTTCCCCACCGACCACCCCCCCCCACCGACGCTCCCCGCCCCGCACCGACCGCCGACTCCGACAGCCCCCCCCCATAGCGCCTCCTGCCCCCCAGCCAGTGCCAGCACCGATCACCCTAATCACCCCTGATACCCCCCCCCCCCCCAAGGTGGGCAAAGGCTCAGTCAACCGTGCGTCCCGGATATACCACCATCCGAACCGACTACATCCACGGCACCACCACCAGAGCAGCGAAAGTCAGCACGGACGATCAGACCACCACAAAGACTGAACTTATAACTCCACTTCACCCCCGACGGACTATGTGTTTTTTTTTAAACGTGGAGTGAATGTGAAAAATGGTATTAATAACTGCTGTAAACGGTACCTGACCTTTAATACCTTGCCCCTTTAAGATGCTTGGAACCCTGGGGGACTCCGCCTCTGGCTACGCCCCCAGGAAATGGTATATAGGATAAGGCTCCATGTGGTGAGCACACTTCTCTCGGATGCTGTTCAGTTCTCTGTAGATTAAAGCCTTTTGATTACCGACCTCGCTCTCGTGTCGTAATTGAGGGTGCCTCAAACTCTGTCTCTTCTATTCTGACCTTTTAAGCGTAATAACCTCCCAGCTTGTTTACATTACATTTACCTCATTTTCTACAGTTAAAACTTTAACTCTTAAAACTACAAGTTATATTCTAAAACATAAAGGTATATTCTAAAACATATGAAACATGAACTGGATAACACATGTAGAATGACAGACAGGAAAATATGCCCCAGCCTTTCACAGAATTGTGACATCTTACGCATCACAATATATACATTGCTGCCTACCCACCATGTGATCTCCTGGATGACATCATCATAGAATCTACAGTGCAGAAGGAGGCCATCTGGCCCATCGAGTCTGCACCGGCCCTTGGAAAGAGCCCCTACCCAAGCCCACACCTCCACCCTATCCCCGTAACCCAACTTAACCTTTTTGGACACTAAGGGTAATTTATCATGGCCAATCCACCTAACCTGCACATCTTTGGACTGTGGAAGGAAACTGGAGCACCCGGAGGAAACCCACGCAGTCATGGGAAGAACTTACAGACTCCGCACAGACAGTGATCAAACCGGGAATCGAACCTGCGACCCTGAAGCTGTGAATCAACTGTGCTAACCACTGTGATACCATGCTGTCCACATAATAATAAAACAGATAGTGACCCTGGCTAATTTGATGGGAAAATCTGGGAAGTTCCTCTGTAGATCAATCTAATCAAGGTCACTCTGAATTGACTGCAGTACCTGTTTTTTTTGTAAAAGGTGTGCCTGCCCCAGCCAAAAACAGGCCCAGTTCTCACTTAAAGGAATTCAGCAAATCAGTCCACTGAACATGATGAAAGCCTGTTTGTTCAGAGGTCCACTATTCTCTGGGGTAGGAACTATCTCCTGATAACTAACCTCAATCTGTTCTATATACAAATTAAACTTGCGACCCATGGTCGCCGTAATCAATTTATTTGGAACAAACTGTCACTTGGAACACAATGCATTCTGTTCATTACCTAATGAAAATTGATCTGATCATTTTGAAATCTATGCTTCTCTGAAATGTGGAGTCCCATCTTTTTCAACCAATTGAGGTGCTTTCTGCTTGAGGATTAGTCTAGTGACCCTCCTATGCACCCATTTGAGAAGCTCAGTAACACACCTCCAATGTGAAAAACCTGAGACCTGACTACGGTCTTTGACAAAATAGTGTGCCTCCTCTTACAATCAATAGTTCTATGAATGCACCTCCACTCCCTATTCACTCCAGCTATAGCTTCGAGCCATTGCTCATGTACCTTTAGAGACTTTTGACCAGAATGCCCAGATTTCTTACTTTCTTTTCTTTCTTCAGTACTTTTTCCTTTAGGGTGTACGTATATTGAGCATTCCTCTGGTCCCACGTGTATTACAATATTGAACATAATTTGCCAGTCATGAGCTCAATACCTCAACACATTAACATCCACTTGAATGTGTTAAACATCATGTACAGCTCTAACACTCGACAGACCTCAATATCATCTGCAAAATTACAGATCTATGTCTAGGTCATTTATAAAAAATGATAGAACAACTGTGCTAACACCAACCTCTGTGTGCCACCACTGATGACTGGTTCAAACAGATCTTTATCCATCTAAAGATAAGTCATTTCTCATTCCAGATTAATACATTGTCACTTACACACAAGGTATAGAGAAGTATTTTCTAGTGTGTCTTATCAAAAGGTTTTTCAAAGTACACAATGTCTACTGGGCTTCCCCATTCAACATTTGTTTGATTTCTTCAACATGTACGATACAATTAAATTTATGAGTCATGACTTTTATATGAAGCCAATGTGGAGTGCCCCTAACATGTTATCCATCCTGTATCCATGATGCATTTTCCTCGGTAAGGTAAAGTCACCTCAGTCCCAGGTGACTTTCCACTTTGAGGGGAGAGCTGACTGGTGGTGATTTAACCTGATGATTATCGCTCAGGTGAAGGCCAAGGTTGAGAAGGCAGGGCCTTCATAAATAACCTTAGCGGGTACGGGAATTGAACCCACGCTGCTGGCCTTCCTCTGCTTCATGAACCAGAATTTTTACTAATACTGGGTTCTTAATGCGTGATCTGGAAACAGAAACTGAAAATGGAAACAGAGAAAGGAAATGTTCTAATTCTGATGTCAAACCATCTTTATCCTGAAGTGCCGAGTGGGTTATCCATCTGAACCTCCTCTGAGGTCAACCTAATGGTTCTGGATACAGCTTCTCACCTTTTTTAAAAAGGAGGCTATAGGCTCTCACAACATCCTGGCTGTAGTATTGAAAATTTGAGTTCCAAAACTAGCCATGCCTCTAGCCAAGCCATTTCAGTACACTTACAACACTGGCATATACCTGGCAATGTGGACGTTTTCCCAGATATATCCTGCCCACAAAAAGCACAACAAACCCAATTTGCCTAATTATAGCTCCATCAGCATACTTTCTCATTAGCAAAGTAATCGAGTATGTTACTGACAGTGCTTTATCTGGAGGTTGTTCTATACCCAGAAAATAATGTACCTCAGAAACAGGCTTCCATACAGTTCAGTGAACTCTGATTTACTGAACTCCTTCAAGTAAGGGCGAACATTTTGACTGGTGGTGACAAAGAGTCATCCAGACTCGAAATGTTAGCCTTCTCTCTCCTCAGATGCTGTCAGCCCTGTTGCAATTGTTCAGTATTTTCAGTTTCAAATTCCAGCATCTGCAGTAGTTTGCTTTTATTTTAGGACATTTCAAGAGTTCAGGGTGGCATGTTGTGCAGCGATTGGCACTTCTGCCTCATAGTGTCGAGGACCCCGGTTCGATCCCGTCCCGGGTCACTGTCGGTGTGGAATCTGCACATTCCCCCCCATGTCTGCATGGGTCTCATCCACACAACCCAATAGATGTGCTGGGTAGGTGGATTGGCCACTCTTTTGAGGTCCACCAACAAAACAGAAGAAGGGAAAACAAACTAAGGGACAAAACAAAAAAGGGCCGCTCCTGTTAGGGTCACTGTCCGAACATAACAAAGATCAACAAAAACTTAAAAACATCAAATAAGAATGCAGTTAAAGGGGTCAATAAAGCACCCCAGCCCCTGCGGTACCCATTGGGCATGGAAGGCCTCGATGATGCCCGTTGTCACTGCATTCTCCACTTCCACACCTGGCCGCGAATGTAGCTGCAGAAGAGGGGCAGACAGCCTGGCCGGACGATCCCACTCCCCCCCCAACCCTCCCCGGATCACCCGCTGCCTGGACCTTTAAATGGTGCGCTTCACCAGGCCCAGGAGCAGGTTCACAAGGAAGTCCTCAGCCTTCCCCGCCGCTCTCCGCACTGGGTACCCGTAGATTAGGAGCATGGGGCTGCAGTGCAAACAAAACTCCAGCAAAAGATTGCTTAGAGAACTAAAGAGGGAGTGCAGCCTAAAACATGTAACATAGACGTGGTCGACAGACTCCACAAGGCCGCACAAGTGGCAGGCTTCTTGGGAGTCCGTCAACCGGTGCAATCGGTGATTGTACGGCACTGCTGCATGCAACACCCTCCACCCCAAGATTGAGAGGGAGGACTCCTCCATAGAGGGACCTCCAGTTGGGACCTCTGCCGCCGGATTGCAACAAGGCACGCCATGGCGTGTCCGAATGACGGGCGAGGGTAAGGAGGTGAAGGGTGTGCAGCAGCAGCCTGTACAGGAAATCCCTCTGTGCAGTGCAAAAAGGCACAGAGGGTATTTCCGCGTAGCGGCTAGGATTGTAGTGCACCAGCCCCCGAGAGAGGTGTCAGGGCCTGGGGCGAATGTGGAATTCCGTCTGGGCAGGGGTTCGCCCAGACGGGATACCACCACACACCTGCGCGTCCTCCAAACCGCGAGTGCCATCGGGTCCGAGCACGACCGTTTTGAGGTCTCGGATGGCATTGGCCGTGAGCCCGTGCAACCACCGCCGCATGTTGTGCTGACTCGTGGGGTGTCATCCAGCCCACTCCTCCGCCACCCAGTATGTCCCCCATCCTGGTCACCCATGGCAGCCACAGCTCGCTCCTCTGCCAGCCACTCGAAATGGTATTGGTGGAGGTGCGGATTCATGGGTAGCGGCTTCCTGACGACAGCCACCACTCCTGCGGGGGGGGGGGGGGGGGGGGGGGGGGGGGAGCTGCAGCGAGAGGCGACAATGTTCCAGACTTTGAGCAGGTCATAGTAAAAGACGGGGAGCGCCTGCAGAGGGTAACAAACACCCTGCAGGCCTATGAACAGGAGACCCCCCTCTTTGGCAGCAAGGTAATAGGCCACGAGAGAGGCATTGCCCTGGTCGCGATACTTCCCCCAGAACCCCCGCATAGTCACTCCCCAGGATGTGCCAGAACGCCTGAAGAACTCCAGTCAGCCCATCCAGCCCTGGGGTTTTGCCCCAGACAGGGCTTCCGGGCGCTGGTCAGCTACGCTATGCTTTTCGGGGTATCAAGCCTCAAGGCACCGTCCGGGCCGACCTGCTTGAGGACCTCCCACAAACCTCTGCAAGCATCCTCGCTGGACAGATCCAAAGAGAAGGCGGCACTGTAGAAGCTTTGGATTTGGGCCCAAACCTCCTCCGGATCCGAGACGAGGGACCCATTGTCAACCAGCAGCGTGAGGAGCTGCTGACTGACCCCGCGCCTTTTTTCCAGCAAGTAGAAGCCCGGGGGAGCCGCGGTCCATGTCCATAAGGATCTGGTTCCACAACTTCACATACGCGCCCCGAGACCCAATCGAGTTGCAGGTCCCGCAGAGTGCCCTTCTCTCTGTACTCCCGCTGAGTACTGCGAACCGAACATCCCCGCCAGCAACGTCATACCCAACACAAAATAGTCAATCCAGGAGTACACCCTGTGCACGTGGGGGAGAAACAAAAATTCCTTTGCACTTGGCCTGCCAAACCTGCACGGTGCCACCCCACCTCCTCCCACCCAATGCGCTTCATAAACTCCCTCAGTTCCTTCGCCACCGTCAATACTCTCCCTGACCTCGGACTCGACCGATCCAACTTTGGATCCAAAACTGTGTTAGAATCCCCCCCCCCCCCCCCCCCCCCCCCCCCATTATCAACCGGTGCTAGTCCAGGTTTGCAATCTTCCACAACACCCCCTCATGAACTCTACATCATCCCAGTTCAGGGCATAAATATTCACCAACATTTCCCACTCACCATAACATACCTCCCTCCAGAGTCTACCATTATGCTCCCTACTTCTAAAGCCACCGATTTATTTATCAATACAGCTACCCCCCTCTCCTTCAAGTCTAATCCAGAATGAAATACCTGCCCTACCCACCCTTTCCTCAGCCTAGTTTGATCCCCAATCTTCAAATGCTTTTCTTGCAGAAATGCCACACCCACCTTTAGACTCCTCAAATGTGCGAACACGCAAGCCCTCTTGACCGGCCCATTCAACCCTCTCACATTCCATGTGATCAGCCTGAACCCCCCCCCGGCCTGCCTCAGATATCCACCGTTATCAACCCTCCCCATACCACATTTCAAACGCCCTCGGCTATCAGCAGTCCCCCTCCTCCCCATACCACATTTCAAACGCCCTCGGCTATCAGCAGTCCCCCTCCTCCCCCCACAAAGTAACAATCTCAACTCCCATCAACACTAAGCTATTCACCCCTCATTGCTCTTCCGTGAACTAGCCCGCCTATGCTGCCCAGCATCCTATCTCCCACTGATTCCCCACCGTGCCCAAACACTATCCCAGTGCAAACAGCAACATTCAAAAACCAAAAACAAAGAGCAACCACCCATCCCCCACAGCACACAGGACAATGGCCGTCAGAGAAAAAGAAAACAAAAGGAACAAAACAGAACACCTCCTCCAAAGTTCAATGTCCTCCTTCTCCTGCCAGTCCACTGTCCCACACAAACTCCATCGCTTCCTCCGACGTCCCAAAATAAAGTTCCCGGCCATTATAAGTCACCCAGAGGTGAGCCGGGTACAGCATTCCAAACTTCACCCCCTTGCTGAATCCCCCACTCCTCTTGGCCAGCTCCACACCCAGGTCCTGATACACTCGAAGTTCACTATCCTCCCAGGTACATCGCCTCATCTGGCCCACCTCAGGACCCGTTCCTTAGCCAAGAACCGGTGCAGCCGCATCATCAGCGCCCTCGCTGGCCCATTACCCTGCGGTTTCCTCATCAGCACACTGTGTCCCCGGTCCACCTCCAAGGGCCGTTCAAAGGCTCCCTCTCCCAGCAACTTCTCCAATATCCGAGCAATCTACAAGTCAGCGTTTGCTCCCTCGCTGCTCTCCGGCAGCCCCACGATCCTCAGATCCGAGACCGGTACTCCAAATCCTCCATCTTCTCCTGCACCCGCCTCGGAGTATCGTGCATCACCCCCACTTGGCCGCCACAGAGTTCAGCTGCTCCTCATGCTCCCTCACCATCTCGATCATCTGGCACTGAGCTTCCAGCCTCATTTCCAGGTAGTCGAACCCTGCCTTAATCGGGTCTACCGTCCTTGCCAGGTCCTCCAGTCTCCTTTGTCTGCTGGGTGAACTTCTCCATCAAGAAGTGCACCAGCTGCTCCATCGACCACGGAGACGTTAGGGCCGAATCCTTACTCTCCGCCATCTTCCTGTGTCGCAGATACAACTTCTCGCAACTGATCCTTCCTTTAAAACCACTCCTGGTCCACAAATCCATCCACCAGTGGGACACCCTCTCCTGCATCTGTTTTCAAAATATACACCTACTGGGGAAAAGGACCAAAAACACTGCCAGGAGCAGGAGTTACAAAATATGGGACCACTCACACCATGGCCACCACCGTTGTCAGATGTTAACAACCATTGATCACATTTCAAGTGACCCTGAGCGTTTTCAGACCGAAGGTGGTCATAAGGATGAGGAATTAGACAAGGGTCTGGACTTTGGTTATTATGAGGTACTGATAAAAAGCAAAAGTACTGGTAGGGAGGAAGAGTCAGATGAGTCTTGACTTTGGTTTCAGGTCTATGATGCGATGATGAACAGTTGTTCGTGAGCAGACTCATCACCGATTGACCAGGTTGTCGTAGCAAGAGATGGAACATTAACCTTTATTGCAAGAAGATGGAGTATAAAAGTAGGTAAGTCATGGTGCTAACTGTACAGGGCATTGGTGAAATCACAACAAAAGGTCAGTTAAGAGGGTTATACTTCCATTGGAAGCAGTTCAGAGGTTTACTCATCCGATTCTTGGGTTGTCTAAGGTTGGGCCTACTAAAAGAATTGATGATGAACTTACTGAAACACAAGATTGAGGGGGTTTGACAGGGTTACCGAGAGGATGTTTTCCCTTGTAGGAGAACCTAGAACGAGGAGACAGTTTCAAAATAAGTAATTTCCCAATTAAGATAAATTTCTGAGGGTGAAAAATCTTTGGAATGCTCATTGAATATATTCAAGGTTGTTAGGTTTTTAAATTGACAAATATTTTGGGAAGTAGGCAAGAAAGGGGAGTAAAGGACACAATTGGATAGGTCATGATCTTTTTGACTGATATAGAACAGGTACAATGAATCAAATGGCATATCTAACAGGGGTCAGTGTAGCTCCATTGGCTAGATGTTTGGTTCATGATGCAGAGCAAAGCCAACTGCACAGGTTCACTTCCTGTACCAGTGTAGGTTATTCATGAAGACTCCAACTTCTCAACCTTGCCCTTCACCTGAGGTGTGGTGATCCTCATGTTTCCCCTCAAAGGGGAAAGCAGCCTATGATCATCTGGGACTATGGCGAATTTACCATACCGTTATACTGCTATTACATATTAGACAGGAATGATTATGCATGCCGCTTAAATGGATTTCCAGAAAGAATTCAAGAGAATGCAACCATTAGGGATAATAGATACAAAGGTAAAGTTACTATTGTCCCAGATGACCATAGGTTGTTTTCTCCTTTGAGGGGCTGGGGGAAAGAACTGATTGGTGGTGATTTAACCAGAGGATCACAACACCTCAGGCGAGGGTTAAGGTTGAGAAGGCATGGCTTTCATGAATAACTTCAGCCGGTGTGGGAACTGAACCCACCCTGCTGGCTTTACTCTGCATCACCAATCAGACGTCTAGCCACTAAGATATAAACTGAAATTAGAAGTACTAATCATTAATATGGTTAATACTCAGAGACTGCATTTCCGAGAGAAGGGGAAAGAAAGAGTCCAGGACGGAGACACCAATTCAAAAATCAGAGCCAGGCCATAAGTAAGGAAAGTTATTCACACAAAGGCTGGCAACTCTATCACACATAAAAAATTTGATGCTACCTCAATTAATAACTATATTTGAAAACTGACATTTTTGCAGGCAAGGCAGGTGTATAAACTAACATATCATCAATATTTTATTGAATTGCAGAGCAGACTCTCGAGAGCGAAAGCCTACTCCTGTTTGTATGCAACACACCAATTAAAGTTTCAAGCAGAAAATCATCCAATTAAAGTTTCAAGCAGAAGATCATTTATTTTTATTTTTCCAAATTATTACATTTAGTCAATACTAGAATTAAAATGCAGTGGAAGGAATGATGTGCAATATGTTGCCTGGTAGGAAATCTGAAGTAAACATTCAAGAAAAATGTATAGAATATTTGAAAATGCCAATAAATTAGCCATTTTAATATATGCATATTAACTTTATGTTGCTCAGATTAATAATTATGAAAATGAAAACAGAGACATTTTTTGTGCAGACGGTTTATTTAGTTTAGTACATACAAGGTTAACCTCTAATGGTTTCAACACTGCATTGTTTTCAGGTGCATAGATCATTTTGCTGTATGAAGATTTACTAACTTATCAAAACAACTAGTAATGCAGGAAATCCACATAAAAAACAAAATAACTTTTATGTCAGGTAAATATCAATAGTTTTATTTCTATTTTCAATAGTTCAGATCCTGTAATTTTATAACAAATTTTATTTCCTAAATAAACCGAAGTATCAATTTCCATTGCACCATAAATATTTAAAAAAAATTAACTTAAATACTTTCCATCAACTGTACACAAAACATATTTCAAAAATATTTTATTGTTTTAGAATTTACATTCTTACAAAAGTAACATTTTCATTCCCCAAGTGCATTCACTCATTTGCAGCACCCACACAGTAATACACACCTGAACTGCACATGCAGTTGAACATACAAATACCAAAATGTATTCAATATAACTTCTGCTGAGATCCCTGCCTCAAATAAAATATAAAACAAAAGGGGGGGGGGGGGGGGGGGGGTTCAAATTTGACATGTTCCTTGAAGGTAGCATGTACTATTGCTGCTTTGCATGTTTCCCAATGATTTCAATGTAGCAAGAGGTAGTATCACTTCAGTGTCATACGATAGTCACCCTCATACAAAAGGATACATCAAATCCAACCATTCATCTTCTATCAGTTTCTTGTAATACTAAAGTTTGTAAGTGAACAAAAGATTATTTTTTCTTCGTCAAAGGAAGACCTAGACCGTTTCCATTTTCACAGTTGCAGCATCTTTTTCATTTTTATTATCTGTTAACACACAGCTCCCTTCATTCTCTGCATCTTTACAGCTGTTGGTAGGATCGGAGGTCTTGCAACTACTATCCAACTGCTCCTGTTTAATAGCTGAATGTAGTGGATTTTCGATAGGAGCTTCACTTGGCGATGGAGTTGTATCTGTAAATGAAGCCTGGAAAAGGCAGAGGAAAAAACAATGTAAAAGCAATTTTCATGAATATTTGATAGTGATGATAAAATTCAGCTGAACTAAACACCCGCATGACATTTTTGAAAAATATCACAAAATCCAAGCTCATTTTGCTGTTAAAACATGACTGAACTTTGGCACAGGAATATTTCAATAATTATATAGTAAAAAAGTAACTCTGGTTTATACTCACATTTTTGTAATCTTCATAACATGCTGGATGATATGTCTAAAAAGAAAAACATTATACACATCAATTCACATTTCAAAGATTCCAAGTAATTAACAAGTTTATCTGCCAATGCATGAATTTAAAATAATTTTGCTTTGTTAAAATAAACCAGGTCAGAAGTAACATTAGAACACCATAGCTTAGTATTTGAAATTAATATAAATAACGGAACCTTGCTGGAAAGGTAATGGCATGATAACAACACCGTTTTTGTACAAATCACTCAACCTGAACCTGCTGATTTTATACAGCTCCAACATTTATTTTGCATCAATAATATCTCACCCTTGCTCTCCTTTATTTTTAAGAACTTGCTATATATGTACTTTGTAATTAAACTCACCACAATGATAATTTTTTATCAACAGCGCAAGTACTTTAATAGTGCCAATTAACCCTTCTGGCTTAGAAATTAAACAATTTAAACTGTGGAGCCACTTCAGATGGTAAAGAGGTCATTTGTTTTAAGAAAACCTTTTTCCTCTTCCTTCCCCCTCCCACAATCCAATCTTTCTTCCGCTCTTTTTTATACCTGATTCAACTCTTAATTCATCCGCCTTAACAAATCCTCAGTGTTTTTTTCCCCTCTCAATCCTTACAATGTATTATTAGTTCTGCCATTCACAAAGGTCCCAGAGTCCTGTTGTGCTTGTCAAAGTTATCAGTCTGTACTTCTAGTAACTTCTGTTACAAAAGGAAATTTGAGCTGAAACATATGAAGAAGTCCAAAGTGGTCTGATGAGAGATGCTCTGCTCCACAAGCTCCAGCCTAATGTCATCAGTTGCAGGTTTCACATGACGAGTAACATATACTAGTTGCCTTACATCACAACATAAATGCATTCTTTCTTTACAATTGCCCATAATAATCCAGTGGATTAATCAATGAGCTTTGAGAATGTGAGCCCAGCCAAACTATTGTTGCAAATGGCAAATTGTGCCAATGGTTGCACACAATTGCTCATTTTTATACACAGAGCAAGACATTTAATAATTGGGCTTATTGTACTTACTCTATTGTCGACACGAACTGCATTTTTCAGATGCCACTCCTCTTCATCCTCATCCCAGTACTGCTCAAAAGCCTCTTGACAAATTTCACAGACCTGCCAGATACAATGTGCTTAATAAACTTGGGTCAAGAATTAATTTTTTAAAAAAAAGTTTAATATGGTGTATTACTAGCAAATACAATGCAGCATGCTAATTTAAGATATAGTAAACTTCCAAACGCCACTTATGATAGTCTCAGTATTGAAGAATTGAAGAGGAAGACTCCAATTGGACTTCAATTACCTTCTTACTTTCCCCACTTAAGGAATGGATCAGTAACTTTCAACTGGACCTCTGAATAACATTTGATTCATACACAAGTACTTTTAAAGTCTCCTGAGTTTTCCCAATTCATAGTTGGTTGCTATCCCTTAAGGTGATCAAAGATCTATGCATGAATTCCTAATGCACTCTCCAGGATGTTGCTCATTATAGCACCAGCATTATGTATGTACTGGAGAATATTATTTTCTTGGATTCCCATCTTGGTTTCACCAAATCCAGACTGCAATACCTCAGATGTAGTTGAGTAGATGAGACAAAGTTGACAAGGTGCACCATTTGGTTGCAGAATAGGGTGACAGCAGGAGAGAAAGGAAATAGCTGAAAGCAAGGCAAAAGCAGGGACCTTGTGCAGCAAAAGACAACAGCTGTTATTTCTTAAAGGAGCAATGGAATACTGGAAAATGCAAAAAATGTGGTCGAGAAAGATGGCAGCCAAGTCAAAGAGAACATTAACAATCATCAGAATAGGGGCAGCACGGTGGTGCAGTGGTTAGCACTGCTGCCTCACGGCCCCATAGAACCCGGGTTCGATCCCGGCCCCAATTAACGGTCTGTTAATTGAGACGTTTGAAACAGAGTTTGCACATTCTCCTCGTTTCTGTGTGGGTCTCACCCCCACTATTCAAAAAGATGTGCTGGGTAGGTGAATTTGCCATGCTAAACTTCCTTTTAATTGGAAAGCTTGGGGACTGTGTTTTCAAAAATAAATTTAATCAGCTTGACCTTGATGTCAAGATCTTCTGTTTGAGATTACCAGCATGCAACACATATTGTGGAAGTTGGTAGCTGTGGCAGTCTATGCCACTTCCTTCGGCTGCAAGAAATATTTTAACAATGTATTCCGCAACACTTCATATGTGGGTTGCTCCTCCATTCGTTTGGTAAGACTTCTCGATTGATCTTGATGGAGGGAAACACCAGATCTTGCCCTGGGGAAGAACGGAGAAATGTCGCCAAACGTAGAACATTTCCCCTACCTGGGAGACACCGCTAATCTAAAGCTAAAATCGATGCAGAGATCCAACATTATATCCAACCTGCAAGCGCCGGGGCAGCATGGTGGCACAGTAGTTAGCACTGCTTCTGCACGGCGCCAAAGTCCCAGGTTCGATCTCGGGTCACGGTCCATGTGGATTTTGTACATTCTCCCCATGTCTGTGTGGGTCTTAGCCCCACAACTAAAGGTGTGCAGGGTAGGTGGGTTGCAGCGCTAAATTGGCCCTTAATTAGGAAGAAAGAATTGGGTACTCTAAATTTATTTTTAAAAAACGATCTGCAAGCGCCTCCTTTGGACGCCAAAGGACCATAAGATGTACGAGCAGAAGTCGGCCTCTCGGCTCCACCATTCAATGCGATCATAGCGGATGTGACATAATCCTTAACTCCACTTTCCCACCTTATCCCCATACCGATTAAACATGTGTATCTGAACCTTGAGCATACTTAGTGACCCAGCCTCTTCAGCTGGTAAAGAATTCCACATTTCACTACCCTCAGAAGAAATTCCCCTTCATCTTGGTCTTAAATGGGTAACCCCTTAATCGGAGGTTATGCCCCCAGGTCCAAGGCTCTCCTACAAAATCTTAGAATCCCTACAGTGTAGAAGGAGACCATTCAGCTCATCGAGCCTACACTGACCCTCCGAAAGAACAGTCCACCCAGGTCCACACTCCCCGTCCTAACCTGCACATCTTTGGACTGTGGGAGGAAATCCACTCAGACATTGGGAAAACGTACAACTCCACAGATAATCACCCCAGGCCAGCCTCTTAACTCGGCCTCTGGCACAGTAAGGAAATACTAACCACTGTGCCACCGTGCTAAGGAATATTCTCTCAGCATCTACCCTGTCAAGCCTCCTGAGAATCCTGAACGTCTCAATAAGATCATCTTTCATTGTTCTAAACTACAATAGTACAGGCCCAATCTGCTCAACCTCTCCTCTTAAGAAAATCCCTCCATATCCAGGATCAAGCCAGTGAATGTTCTCTGGACTCCCTCCAATGCCACTGTCTTTCCTTGTATAATGGGACAAAAACTGGTCAGTATTCCAGGTGTGGCCTTGTATAGCTATTTCAGGACTTTCCTACTTTTATACTCCGTTCCCTTTGAAATAATGGGCAACATTCCATTTGCCTTCCCAATTACCTGCTGAAAGATGAGAGTCTATGACGACTGCGACATCTGTGCTGACACCAAGACCCTCATGTACAAGGCAGTCGTCCTCCCAACTCTTCTATACAGCTCAGGAACTTGGGACAATGTACAGAAGCCACCCAAGGCCCTGCAGAGGTATCATCAATGCTATCGGAGACGGATTCTCCACATCAGCTGGGAGGACAAGCATACTAAAATCAGCGTCCTTGAAGGAACTAAGAGCACCAGCATCGACGCCATGATCATCCGAAACCAACTGCTGGGCCGGCCATGTCCTTAGAATATCAGGGTTCCGACAGCCAAAGCAAATCTTCATCCAGCTTAAGGAAGACTCCCAACCAAGAGGGCAAAGGAGGTGTGTCAAAGACACCCTAAAGGCTTTCCTCAAGAAATGCAACATAGACGTCAATGTCTGGGAGACCCTTGCGCAGAAGAGACTTACTTGGAGGAACCTCCTTATTAAAGGACATCCGACAGCAAGAGACCAGAAAAAGGAACCCGAGGCCCAGGACCGATCCCACCTTCTTCAGTGTGTGGTTGAAGGTGCGGCTTTAGGATCGGGCTCATCAGCTATGCAAGGACCCACAGAACCCCCCATGACCCGCAAGTTTCTTCTGTGGACAATCATACGCGTTAGCGAGTAATCACCGAAGATGATGACATCTCCATTCACTACTGTGTTCACGGACTGTGCACGTATCCCTCCCTTTCAAGCTTAAAATTAATAAATATCCATAACTTACTAAACATGTCCTTTCTTGCTTTATGCTCCTCTTATAACCTGATGTGTTTTTATACAACCTGATGTGTTTTTAAGTTATAATGGAAGACGCTGCCCAGTTTTCACTGCAGTATAGTCTGGAAATGAGACCCACAGCCTTCTGTAATTTCAAGAGATCAGATTTGAGACCAATCATAAATTGAAGCGTAAGCCCTAGAAATTTTGGGAGAAATGTGGTCCAATCTATTAGCACGGGCAACTATGTTTTACATATTCCTGGAGATTTGATCATATGACATTCAATGGCATTTGTCTGACTTTTCAAATGTTATTACATTTAGTGTAGTTGAACCAAAGGTCTGTTTAGTAATGAGACAACTGATTTATACAGAAACACAGAAAAGATAAAATAATTCCTGTTATACTTCTGCATTAGCAACTGCAATGAGAAACACTAATTAAATGGCAACTTTTCTTTGTGACTGACATACACAGCAAGTTATTAAAATAAAATAAAACAATTCAATTCATTGACTTGCACAGCCTCAGGTATGAGGGGTTCAATTTTCAGGGAGAAGTTCTCCAACTCCCATAGAACAACTTGTACAATACACATCAGATTGACAGAATTCTCCCTTCCTCTGGTTTATTTATCTTTCGCTCTCTCCACTAGAGGGAACCAATCACCCATTTCCAGTAGATGGGGAGGACTGGGAACCCTAAAAAGATGGAGGGAAATGGCCAATGTAGACCTGCCCGTGCCTTCTGCAACTCTGTCAGGAATGAGGTGAAACTCGGATATTTGATAGAGGGGAGCAAGGACTAGCAGTAGTCAGCGCCAGTGCACTCAATTTTGGGGGATTCTGTTCTGAAAAGGATGCAGAATGAGCAACACATTCATGACAGCATTAAAGACTATCGCAGAGAGAGCAAAATTAATTATGTTTAACCTAGCTTCACCTCTAATGTCCAAAGATCCAAAATAAAGCAGAACTGTGTGAATCAGACAGTGACACAGTGAACCTTCTGGCCACAGAAAGGGATGTTTTTTTTTCAAAACAGACAAATGCAATAAAAGCATAGTGATGTGAAATCCAGTACTCCAAAACATATTTATTCCTTGGTTTTATGTTTCAAATTCTACTGGCAACTATGCATCCTTAAGTAAATCTCTCCATATATATCTTGAAGGAGCAGGTGGTTGGTCTATGTACTAATGGAAGGTTATCTTCTAGTTGTTTGTCCTTTGATGTAGCTTTGCCCCTCTTCTTTCATCACAAGGAAATATACACAGCTACAGCAAATTTCATGGTAAAGGTTCATGATAGAACAAAATGCTACCTCTTTCCGAAACTGCTAAAAGATGTTAGCAGCAGTTGAGGGGGAAAAAATCTAATCAAGTACAGTATTAGTTTTAACTAGAGCAACATTTTAAAAATCACAGCCTGTTGACCTCAACCACTTCCAGATTTGTAGAAAGCTATTTTTCTACAGGGTTAAGTCAGGTTTCTCATATAAACAACAGCATTTCTGGGATAGCCTGATTTGCACTTGTGTTTCTGTCATTTACATGCCAAACTTTGTGAGGATATTCAATCCCAGTTTGATATGTTATATAGAGAGAGAGAGAGAACAGGCATAACTGTAGCATCCAACTTTCCTCTATGTTTGTAGGGCACAGGGGTGTTTCATTAGGCATTCACTGACCAAATACAGTAGAGTGCCATCTCATACTAAGCATGCAATACCAGTTTGAACAGTTTTACCTCCCAATGAGTCATGTACTTTTTGAAAAGCAGGTAGTGAAGTAATGGCTTATCTACAGCCCTTTAAATATATTGGGCCTGAAAGAAAAGCCTCAGCTTTGAAAGAAAGGCCATGTTGATCGATATTCAATGTGGTGCACAGAAGAGTGGTCTCCTAAAAGTACCAAAGATTTTTTCCTTAACATTATTTATCAAGACAGAGAACAAGCAACTTAGATAGAAAAGCAATAGATTAATTTTAGTACTTCCAAGCCATTAAGTTTTAAACATTCATTTGTCATTTTCTGTAATCCATATCTAGAAAATTTTAATTCCAGAGGTGACTCACGTGAATTCAAGTAAAAAGCTGTGTCATTCAAGGAGTCTGCCAAAACAATCATAACATGCAATCAGATGCACATCCATAACAAACCTACCTCATGTACTCCAGCAGGGCCAGCAGGAACACTTTGGAATTCCTTTTCCTTTGCAGCTTCTTGTGTTCGCTGTACAACTTCCTCATGAACCTTCTCAAAGAACTGACTCTTTGCACGCTCTTCCAGGTCAGCAATTTCCTCAAATTCGATCCAGTCCTGGGGATGTGCAAGCATAAAATGTTTGAAAAATCAAACATTTCAAATTCTCAGCATTTTTAACTGTTCAATGTTTTTGATCTTCTCAAAGGAACCCTCTCCAAACAAACTGGTAGAACTGAATAGTGAGTAAAATTAAGTCCCTATGGCAGCTACACCAGCTGCATGACCCATGTGGATATTCGAAACACCATGCTGCCATAAAAACAATTATTTTAGCTATGCATTAAAGATTTTCAGTGGGCAGAATTGCCTTAATATTAATTTCATTGGAAGATGGACTAAATATAGATGGGTTCAACTAAATTACAGCCTCATACACTCAGGGCAATTAAACTCGCTATTTCTTAACATTTTAAAAATTTCACCTAAAATGACCTCTTTATTGCTACCCTGACGTTTTTGTGAAAAGTTGAAAATTAGTTGAAGGAATAATATTGAAAGCGGCTGAGATCAGTCAATTCGAACTCAATGCTAGCCCGACTGAACAAGAATTGGAGAGAAATAAAGGACTGTAATGCAAACTGATGTCCATTACAGAATCAAAACTTCCAGCGCTTTGAAGGGCCGCTGACTTCAGCTCAGGTGGCACTCTAAAACAGCTTTCACGTGAAATTGGGAAGTAATTTGAGGTAACATGCATTGCAATGTGAGAAAATCAACTGCATCAGTCCCACCATAAGAAAATGAACCTGGTTTCCACCCTGGCACACAGATCATTGAAATCAAATACCTGACCCTGTAATCTTCCACTATTTAAATATGCACTGGTACTTATTTCCATCTCCCTTTCCATCAAGAGGCCACTGAACCCACCAGTAGTGCTTCCCATGATAGTCTTCTGAGAAATAAAATTGGTGATACTGCCACTAAACCCCTAGCTCCCAGGTAAATTACAGCTCGCTCACTTCCCTGATGTCAATCCAAAATGTCACTTTCTATCTTTCCTGTTCTAATTCCCATTTTACTACATCATATCCACCTTCTAATTGCCGGGGTCCAATTATCCTTCCTTATCCAAACTTATTTGACCCGAATAGATTTCATGGCCCTGACAACTCGTGTTCAACGCCACGGATCAACGGGTGGAAAAATCTTGCGTTAGAAAAGTTTTGAACATTTAACAAACTTACAGTTAAACTGTAGTACCACTTTCTGTAAGTCACTTTCTTAGTGATGTCTTTTTCCATTCTGTTCATACGATAATGCCAGTCTAAATGGTCCGCATAAACATCAGTTTGCGATGCTGTGAACCTCATTCCACATGAGTAACATTGAATACCTGTGTATAGTCGGCTGATAACACCATCATATCTCCTGTTTTTAAGAGAAATCAATAATAAGCATAATGTTCAATAGTTATATAAAACACCGTACTCTGTTTTAGAAATAGAACATTTATTTTAGAGGCGTTGTCACGGTCGAGACTAGCAAATGCCCATCATGATTCTTTGATAGGTGGAGACTGCATCAACACGCTTAAACACCCAATAGAAGACATAGAACATACAGTGCCGAAGGAAACCATTCGGCCCATCGAGTCTGCACCGACCCACCCAAGCCTTCACCTCTACCCTATCCCTGCAACCCAATAACCCCTTCCTCAACTTTTTGGTCACCAAGGGCAATTTATCATGGCCAATCCACCTAACCTGCACGTCTTTGGATTGTGTGAGGAAACCGGAGCACCTGGAGGAAACCGACGCAGACACGGGGAGAGCGTGCAGACTTCGCACAGACAATGACCCAGCGGGGACTCGAACCTGGGACCCTGGCGCTGTGAAGCCACAGTGCTATCAGTCATATTTGTGCTGCCCAGACATTTAACCACTTTGTGTCTAAATGCACAAAGGACTTAAAACAAAATTAATGATTTAGTAGTGCACACAGAGACAGCGGTGGCAATTACTGAGACATGGTTACAAGGAGACCAGGTATGGGAATTGAATATCCAAAGGAACTCGGTATTTTCACAGTAACTTCATCGCAGTGTTAATGTAAGCCTACTTTGTGACATTAAGATTTCGGAAGCATAGCCAGAAATACAAAAGAGATAGTGCAGCTTTGCTGGTTGGACGGGATCAATGTTATAGTGAGAAATTATATAGGCTCTGGAGATCAAAACGGGGAATCAGTCTGGTAGAAATAAGAAATAGCAGTGGAAAGAAGTCCCTTAAGGATCCTCGAGGGCTGAGTGATCAAAGCATGATAGAATTTCGAATCAAAGATACTGGAGTTGCACACTCACGTTCTGGAGCTAAACAAAGGTAATTACGTTGGCACAAGGACAGATTTGACACTAGTGGACTGGGGCAGGAAGACTGAAAGGTAGGACAGTTGATGTGTAGTGGCAGCTGTTTAAGAATATATTCATTTTATCCCAAATAAAACATATTCCATAGAGGAAGATTGTAATAGCAGGAAAACATCCACGGCTGAGCAAGAAAGTTAACCGGTAAGGTAAAGATATAAACGAAGGGATACCCATATTGCAACGGCTGGATGATAAGGAAACATTGAAAGATCAACAAAGGGTTACTACAAATGTAATAAGAGCAACAGTAAATTATGAAAGAACACAAGCGCAAATATAAAAAGACAGCAAAAGCTTCTATATGTATATAAAAGGCAAGAGCAGCTAAAGTGAATGTTGGTCCCTTGGTGGATGAGATGGGGGAGTTAATAGTGGGGAACACAGAAATGGCAGAGATGCTAAATCAATACTTCGCCTTAGTTTTCATGGTGGAGGACACTAAAGCCATCCCAATAATAACAGGTAATGCAGAAGTAATAGAAAGGGAGGAAGTTAGAAAAATCATTATCGATAGGGGTACTAAACAAATTATTGGGATTGAAGGCAGACAAGCCTCAAACGCCCAGATAGCCTACATCGTAGGGTCCTGAACGAAGTGGCAGTGGAGATAGTGGATCCATTGGTTATAATACTCCAAAATTCCCTAAATGCAGAAAACTTCAATGGATTTGAAAAAATGCTAATGTCACGCCCTTATTCAAAAAAGGTGGGAGGCAGAAAGTAGGAAACTATAGACCAGTTACCTTAACATCTGTCATTTGGAAATTGTTAGCATCCATTAAGGAAGAAACAACAGGATATTTGGAAAGTCAAAATGCACTCCACCAGTCTGCATGGCTTTATGAGGGGTAAATCGTGTTTCACTAATTTACTAGGGTTCTTTGAAGATGTAACCAGCCAAGTGGATAATGGATATCCTGCAGATGTAGTATGTCGACTTCCAGAAGGCATTGGATAAGGTTCTGCACAAAAGGTGCAAACATGCAAGGTAAAATCACATGGGACGAAGGGTGAATTTATTAGCTTGGATAAAAGACTGGCTAACTGACATAAGGCAGAGTCGGGATAAATGGGCCTTTATCTGGTTGGCAAGATATAAACTCTGTTTCTGCCCTCGGGTTCCAACTATTTAAAATATATAGGTAAAAGGTAAAGTCGTCATAATCCCAGATGACCATAGACTGCTTTCCCCTTTGAGGGGGAGAGCGACTGGTGGTGATTTGACCATAGGATCACCACACCTCAGACGAGGGGCAAGGTTGAGATGACAGCCTTCATGAATAACAGGTTTGGGAATTGAACCTGCGCTGCTGGTCTTGCTCTGCATAATGAACCTGCTGTCTAGCCAACTGAGCTGAACCAGGGTCCCTCACGGCTGACTGGTACAGAAGTCACACAGGATCAAAGATGAACTGGCAAGATGGAGACAGAGGGTAGCAGTGAAAGGGTGCGTTTCTGAATGGAAGGCTGTGACTAATGGTGTACCCCAGGGATCAGTGTTGGGACCGTTGCCGTTTGTAATATATATATATATATATATATATAAAATATACACACACACATATATATAAAATATATATGATTTGGAGGAAAATGTAACTGGTTTGATTAGTAAGTTTGCAGACGACACAAAGGTTGGTGGAATTGTGGATGGTGACGAGGACCGTCAGAGGATACAACATGATATAGATCGGTTGGAGACTTGGGCAGAGATGGTAGATGGAGTTTAATCCAGACAAATGTGAGGCAATTCATTTTGGAAGGTCTAATACAGATGGGACATATACAGTAAATGGCAGAACCCTTAGGCAGAGGGATCTGGGTGTACAGGTACACAGGTTACTGAAAGTGGCAACACAGGTGGAGAAGGTAGTCAAGAAGGCAGATGGCATGCCTTCATCGGGCACACTCCAGGTGTGGCCTCACTAACACCGTATACAAATGCAGCATAATCTCCCTAGTCTTAAACTCCATCCTTCTAACAATGAAGGACAAAACTCCATTTGCCTTCTCAATCACCTGTTGCACCTGTAAACCAACTTTTTATGACTCATGCACTGGCACACCCAGGTCTCTCTGCACGGCAGCATGTTTTAAGAATTTATCATTTAAATAATAATCCCTTTTACTGTTATTCCTACAAAAATGGATAACCTCACATTTGTCAACATTGTATTTCATCTGCCAGACCCTAGCCTATTCACTTAACTATCCAAATCCCTCTGCAGACTTCCGGTATCCTCTGCACTTATTGCTTTACCACTCATCTTAGTGTCACCTGCAAACTTGGACACATTGCACTTGGTCCCAGTAGAGGTTTTTCGTTCAGACAGGCAGCATGGTCGATACAGGCTTGGAGGGCCGAAGGGCCTGTTCCTGTGCTATAATTTTCTTTGTTCTTTGACAAATGTAGTTTCATTAGATACAATTCAGAGGAGGTTCACTAGATTAATTCCAGAGAAGAGAAATTGAGCAATATAGGCACTCTCAAGTTCAGGAGAATGAGAGGAGATCTAATTGAGATATATATGATGATAAAAAGGTATTGACAATGTTGACATAGAGCGGGTGCTCCCTCTTGTCGGGCAATCAAAAACGAGGGGTCATAGTTTTTGGATAAGGGGTAACAGATTTAAAACAGAGATGAGTACAAATTACTTCTCTCAAAGGGTCGGGAATCTATGGAATTCTTTATCCCAGGCGCAGTGGATGCTAGGACTTTGAATAAATTTGAAGAAATAGACAGATTTTAAATTAGTAATGGGTTGAAGGGTTATGGAGAACAGACAGGAAAGAGGGGTTGAGGCCGAGACAAGGTCAGCCATGATCGTATTGAATGGCAGAGCAGACTTGAGGGGCTGAATTACCTGCTCCTAGTTTTTATGTTCAGCTTTCAAGTGAACATAGTTGCCTAGTGCTTTTGTACAATTGTGTGTTCGACCCCTATAATATGTAGTTGCACATGGAACCTGACGGTTTCTTTGCATTAGCATCAAGTCACTTATTTTAAAGGATTACTTTTAATGAAACTCAAAATTCACAGCTGTCCTGGCTCAAAACAGGATGTTCACTTGTGAAAATAATTTGATATCAAATTATATCAGTGGCTAGCACAGCTACCCTACAAGAGCAACTTTCAAAATCCGGACATCTTATAACCAGGTCTGGCATCAATCAAACTGAAGATGAATTGGTCAAAAGAATGCAGGTCTTGACTAATCAACATGTATAAAAATACATACTCTTCAACCAAGAGAATTTAAAAGAACAAAAAATCAGCACAGCTATAGGAAAATAATTAGACTAATTGGAAGCTTTTTCAAAAACCTATCACAGGTCCGACTGGCCATTCAGTGTTGTGTGATTTCATGCAGTTAGCACTAACTGCTGCGAATTTAAAAACTGGAAAAAAAACTCAATTTAAAAGTCATGTACAAAAACAATTATCTGGGAACAAATAGGTAAATAATTTCCTAGTACATAACAATACTGTCCACTGCAGAAAAATAACTACGATTTGGTTCCAGAACAAATTCTAGATTTAATGGGTAAGCACAAAGCACATGACTTATGTCAGCAATCTCAAATAAGCATTTTGTTTGCCAGTGTTCCTCCTTGATCACATTCGATTATCTATTCAGTATACAAATGAGGAAAAATAAAATGTGAAGTATGATTGATTCAAAAGAATCAATGTTAACATATAGTTAAAGTATGCCTGTTTGGAAGACCTTGCACCTCTTTGACCAGATTGCCTGCAGTATGATAGAACCTAGTTTCAAGATTTACATTCCTCATGAACTCTGAAAGTCAGGAATTAGTTAGAAGTTACTTACTGCTTCAATTCCTCAATTTGAAAGCTAGTAAGATCTGGAATGTTTTCCTCATTTTCTTCCTCCTCATCATCTTCAATTATGTTTTGAGCCTGAGAATCCCCTTCTGAAAACACTTCAGACTCTAAATTCATTAAAACAAAAGAATTAAGTTGTAATTTGATTTAGATTTTCTGAAGAAAACGATAGAAACTGAATAAATTGTTTTTTAAAAATGTTTCTAATTGAAAAAAAACTTACGTGTTGGGACAGATTCTACTGGATTTGGCTTTAAAATTCCAGTCAAAAGTAGCTTGGAAAACAGCTCATTAACATCCAGCTGCCCCAAATGATTATCCAAAGGTGCAAAAGATGATCCTGTGATATTATAATACTTGATTACACAACAGATAAAATAAGCCAAAGTTCTTAACTGAATGGGCTGAAACAGCCAACTTGGCAACAAATCCAAACACCTCAGCAGATGGATTTTTAATACTGCATGAATTTATCAGCACCAAAATTTTATTTGCTATATCAAAGCCAAGGTTTCACACTATTAAAGCTGATATTAGACTGTTCTAGGACAATACACTAATTTGATGCAGTGATACAGAATCACATTTTAAAAGTTAACAGACTGGAATCGCCGTTCCTGACATAAGTGTTGACGTCGCGGTAGGATTCTTGGTCTTTCACAACAGCAAAACTGGCGCCGAACCTGGACCGATTCAGCGACTGTGAAGGGACTAGCACCAATGCCCATGGAACACAATCGATTCTAATTGAAAACATTGCTGGAATCGCCGGATTCGTGACTGACACTCGGGAGGCCGACAAGCTGCAGTCTCATATACACATTACAATCCCCACACACACTCATCTCAGCCAACAAGGTTGCACTGGAGCACACCCATCCCATTGAGGTCGGCTGGGGCCAGAGAGTACCATGGGGAATGTCCTGGGGAGGAGGCAGCAGAACCTACAAGACCCAAGTTCACAGTGGCCTCAGCAACTGCGGCAATGGTGATCCACCCCCCGGGCACTGGCAGAAGCCTCCCGGCCACCGGCACGACTGTCAGCAAACTATGGAGATGTTGGACACTGTCCATACCCTCTCTCTCCCTCCGCAGCCATGACGCCAGTTTCACAATTTTTAAAAGCACAAGTGAAACGCGAAGGAACCCGGCAAATCGGTGGCGGAAAATTGTAGAGGCCTGGAGAATACCGGGTCAGGCCCTCTAATGCTGTGCAAACGGTGTTTACAGAAGTGCGTTCCAGACCGCATTGACACAGCTGTCAAGGTGACAGAGTCAAATCGGCGCAGGCCGCGATTTTGGCATTGGTACCTATGCCCCACCCAATCACCTTTCCAGATGTCTGAGTCCGCCAACAGAGAATCCCGCCCAACATTGTAAAAATTACATTCTGGAAAGTTTTAAAATATAAAATAGCAGTACCAGAAGAGGCAGATCATAAGTCAGTTTGCATATTTTTAAAGCATGATCCTGGGGCTGTAAGGTATCAAAACATTATTTCCTTCTACATTTCTATCCCAAATTAGCTCCGCCTGTTTCTTCCTAGAATGCAAGTACAACCATTACCATCCACCAGCACTCTTCTGTGCCTGGTTGAACTTATTTGTGCATTGAACTCTGATCAACTTGGGGCTTAGGACAAGGCAGTTAAAGACATAGCAGCAAATGGTGGAAAGATGAAAACTGGGGATGCCCAAATGGCTCAATTGAAAGAATGCAGGTCTTGGAGGGTTGCAAAGGGAGGGGTTAAAGAAATTGGAACAAGATTTTGAAAACAAAGATGTGCATTTTCAAATTGCATTGCCACATCATTATGGATGAACAAGACTTGGAACAAGTTTAGGGTGAACCCAAGTTTAGAGAGAGTGCAAAGTCAGGCAGGAAAGAATTGCAATAAAAACAAGAAATTATGGAAAAACTCACCTGTGGAGAAAGAAATGGAGTCAATGTCAAGTCTGCATGACTTTCCTTCAAAGCTCGAGAGGAAAATGTGGTAGATTTTATTCTGTTTAAGAGGGAGTGGAAGCAGGTAGAGTAATCGAAGGTCAGAGATAGATGGGAGGCAGGAGAGATATGGCAAAGATGTCATGGACACAAGACAAAGGGATTGCTAATGGTAGTGTTACAAACTAAAGAAGGTGCGGATAGTGGCACAACAGTAAGATACAAGAATGTGTTAACAGTAGAACAAAGGTCAGCGCTGTGAAAGCAAAACTTAAGAAAAAGTGACAATTGGCCCAGTGAGGGAGGGTGTGGGACAGTGGGACAAAATAATTTGCATTGCAATAGATTTGGATAGGGGGTTCATCAGATCAGCTGAGGCAGGGAAGAGACTAGCTTATGAAGGAAGAAATATTTTGGAGAGTAAAGGGAGTTTCAGAAATGAGAGTTATAGTTTGAAAATGAGATCTGGCTGCGATTTACCATTCATGAAATAAAGAATAAATTACAAGAAATTAATCTGTCCAATTTATTTCAGAATATGCATACCTTGCTGAATCTGTGTAACTGGAACAGAAGATTGAGGGGGCATGTACTGCTGGCCTTGACTAAAAGGAGTCTGATTTTGAGAAAAGCCCGTCATGGCATTAAGCTAGGAAACAAAAAGAAATCCTAATCATGAAAATATCCAGCGATTATGTTCCAAATTTAAGCTGCTTCACATATCAAGATGCTGATAAGAATTTATTTCCCCACTTCATCTTTCTCTCCTCAAGCTACTGGATACAATTTCACAGGCCCCTGGTTTTTCAGTGCCTCATTTAAAAAACGATTTTCACATTAGCCACATTAAATTTCAGCATCGTTTTGACTGTGTAGTTTATGTGATGTCCACACACGAGCATTGTCCATTACAGATAAGAGGGGGAATCTGGTGTACAAACAGTTATAGTCAAGTGCCACTAAAACAATTAGTGACCTCAGTGGCATCTCAACTCAAACCCATTGGCAAACCAGTTCCCATGATTGCTGCTGGGCTCTTCTGATTTGTAAATCCTAATACAAAAGGACACCTCTACCCATTCATATTCAAATTGCCAGGGGGAGTCAAATAACATCAATAAATTTTTGACTTAAGAATTTTCCCCATAAAAACGAATAAAAATGTTGATACTTACAGGCTGCAGTTGACGCATGTTTTCAGGTAATGATGCAGGAAGATTGTTGTTGTAAAATGTTCCACATGCAGGATCATATTGGTCATTGTGGTGTCCTGTCAACCGAGGCAGTGGTGTCTGACCATCAAAACAAGGTCCGGCAGGCCCATAAGCTGGGTTGGCCAATGTTGTTGCTCCATGAACAGCAGATTCACTATAATGAGATCCTTGAGGCATATTAAATCTGGGTCCAGATTGTCCATCAAATACTCTTCCCTGATATTGCGAACTTGGAGGATGACCATTAAACAAGTGACCAGCAACACCAGATCTAGGATCAGGATGCATCGAAGCCCCTTCTATTTGTGGCCCACGAGAACTATCAAAATATGCTCCAGGTTGCGCAGAAATAATGTCAAACCGAGTCCCAGCAGGACCATCAAAACGAATGGAAGGCTGCCCTGGGTGACTGCCTGAGCCATCATAGTGTGTGCCAGGCTGCCCCATTTGTGGACCATCAAATCGGACAGCACATTGTGCTGGGCGCCCACCAGGGCCATCAAAGTGTGTATTGGGCTGCCCTGGATGTGGACCATCAAATCGTGCAACTGGTTGCCCTAGACGAGAAATCGGGCTGTCAAAGCGGATACTAGGGGGCCCAGGCTGAGGACCATCAAAACGCATGCAGGGTTGCCCTAGACCATCTGGACCATCAAAGCGTGGGCCAGATGGACGAGGATGTGGGCCATCAAAGTGCATGGCAGTTTGCCCAGGGTGTGGATCAAAGCGAGGGTGCCCGAGAATATTTCCAGGCTTGTCTAACTGCGTGCCTGGCTGTCCTGTGTGTGGGCCAAAGCGCATGCCAGGATGGCCGCCTGGGCTGTCAAAGTGACCACATGGCTGCCCAGGATGTGCAGCATCAATACGAGTTCCAGGCAGTGGACCATCAAAGTGTACTCCAGGGTGACCACCTGGACTATCAAAGCATGTTCCAGGCTGCCCTGGGTGTGGACCGTTAAAGCGTGTCCCAGGCGGTGTTGGGTGTGGGCCATCAAAACGCTGTCCAGGCTGCCCTGGGCGAGGACCATCAAAACGTGGCCCAGGCTGTCCCATACGAGGACCATCAAAACGAGGCCCAGGCTGTCTTGGGCGAGAACCGTCAAAGCGCAGTGCAGGCTGCCCAGAACGAGGGCCACACGGACCATCAAAGCGTACAACAGGTTGCCCTAGGTGTAAAGTACCTGGGCAATCAAAGCATGCACCAGGCTGTCCTCTATGTGGGCCCTCAAAACATGCACCAGGCTGTCCAGCATGGGGACCACTTAGACCATCAAAATGTGCAGGAGGTTGCCTGGGAATACCCTCAATCCAATGACGAGGTTGCTCAGGGGCATTATCAATCGGCTGGATAACCTGTTCAGGGGGTTCCTGCAACCTCATCCTAGATCCAGAAATGCATCCATCACAGCTTGGTGATCCATTTCGACTACGAAGCCATACCCTGTCTGGTTCAATGGATTCATCAGTTCTCAATTTTTCCAGATTTCTTGCAGACCCAGATTTTCCTTGTCTGTCAGTAACTTCTCGAAAACGAGGCATTTCAATTACACCAGATCTTAACCTTGAACTTTCAACAAGTCCATTGCTTCTCTGTGGTGCATCATAAGCAGGTCTTTCCTCTGAATGACGATCACAAAGAGATCTTGCTTCTTCTCTCTTTATGTCTGATAAGTAAAGTACATTAATTAGTGATTTTAAGAGACTTAAACACTAACTCACAGGGAAGGGCAGGATTCAGAGACCAGATATAAAATATTCATTATAAAACACTATTTGCTGCTCTATTATAATCAATCAATCATGATTTTACTGGAACCAGAAAATAATTAATTCTGTACATTTTTATGACAGTATTCATTT
Source organism: Scyliorhinus canicula (assembly GCF_902713615.1). Lineage (NCBI taxonomy): Eukaryota > Metazoa > Chordata > Chondrichthyes > Carcharhiniformes > Scyliorhinidae > Scyliorhinus > Scyliorhinus canicula. The sequence continues at coordinate 81,901,100 of NC_052159.1, read as the reverse complement.
TAGTACCCACCTTTGTCTCCTGCCATAGCAGTCTCTGCAATGGATTCATTTCCCATTCAATATTGAAAAAAAATGAAGCTATTTCTTTTAAAATTAGTTTTATATATATATATTATATATATATTATAATTCAAAAATCATTCTAGAAATATGTCTCAATATGACCGTCCAATAACCACTCTAGTGGAAATATTGTATCTACACACATATTCGACTCAAGGGACCAATATGCATATTCGAGATTCTGGTGATAATTATCCAATATTTGTAGTTTTGAAGTGATATTTGATGTGGCATTCAATTAAATTTCTGCATTAACAAACAAGCTTCTCTTAATATTTTTGTTCAGTAAAGGATAGATGAGCAATGGTTGACACAATAGCTGGCTTCAATGCCCATTTGCTAAGAGATGGGCAGACACGGTAGGTGAGGAAGGAGGCAAAATCGGCCAGATTTCCATGTATGATTATTGTCCAGGAATCCATGCTGGAAAATGTCTGCACACAGATGTTGAGCAAGCTCAGGCAGGAAACTGAGAATAGGAATAAATGGGTCTTTTTTAAAGTAGCAGGCAGTGACGAGTCGGGTCCAGTAGGAATCAATGCTTAGACCCCCAACTATTCACAATTTAACCAAAAGTAACACTTCCAAGTTTGCAGAGGACATAAAAGTTGGTGCGAATGTGAGTGGTGAGGAGGATATTAAGAGGCTTCATGGGTATTTGGACAATTTGAGTGAGTGGGCAAATACATGACAGATGTAGTATAATGTGGGTAATTGTGAAGTTATCCACTTTAGGTGGAGAAACAGAATGGCAGAGTATTATTTATTAGATTGGGAAATGTTAATATACAAAAGGACCTGGCTTTCTTTGTACAACAGTCACTGAAAGCAAGCATGCAGGTACAGTAAGCAGTTAGGGAGGACTCTAGTACAGGAGCAAGATGTCTCACAGCAGCTGTACAGGGCCTTGGTGAGACCACACCTAGAGTATTGTGTACAGTGCTGGTTTCCTTATCCCAGAAAGGATATACTTGCCATTGAGGGAGTGCAGCGAACGTTCAACAGATTGATACCTGGGATGGCAGAATTGATTTTATGGGGAAATTGGTCAATTTGGCCTGTATTCACTGGAATTTAGAAGAATGAGGGGAGGATCTAATTTAAACATATTAAATTCTGACAGGGCTTGTACAGACTGGATGCAGGAACATTGTCTCCTCTGGATGGACAAGTCTAGAACAATGGGTCACAGTCTCAGGTTACGGGGTAAATCATTTAGGTCTGAGATGAGGAGAAACCTCTTCACTCAGGACGGTGAACCTGTGGAATTCTCTACTACAGAAGAATGGAGGTAAGTCAATGAATAACATTTAAGAAGGAAATAAATTGACTTCTAGACTCTAAAGGCATAAAGGGATATGGGGAGAACACAGAGTTTTGGTGTTGAGATACAGAAGCAGCCATGATCATATTGAATAGGCAGCAGGCTCGAATGGCCTATCCGGCTCCTATTTTCTTTGTGGTGTTTCAACAGTGAAATAGTCTGCAAATATGGAGAATAGTCATAAGATATTGCCGATCTATAGCTACTCGGGCAGGACTGGTTTAGCACAGGGCTAAAGAGCTGGCTTTTAAAGCAGACCAAGGCAGGCCAGCAGCATGGTTCAATTTCCCGTACCAGCCTCCCCAAACAGGCGGCGGAATGTGGCAACTAGGGGCTTTTCACAGTAACTTCATTTGAAGCCTACTTGTGACAATAAACGATTTTCATTTCATGAGCCAGCGCCATAAGCAATAAGATGCCATATGACTTTTCTCCCATAAAACCTGGTTTAAGTGGTGAACCATAAATAGGTTCAGGAGAAAATGGTGAATCTGAATGGAAAACAGTACCAGGAAACCAGTGGGCAGGTGTACTTCACCATTGAGTAGGAAAACAATTGCCATGGTTCAGCAGGAAAATTGCTTATTAGTTCAAATATTGAGATACTTTACAAAGCCCAACAGTCAATTCTGTGCCTAACTGATCCCAGCTCGGGTTTCAACAGTACATTAACAACCTTTGGAATGGGTGGAAAATCTATGTCAATCAGGTTCTCACTCCTGCTCACTAGTTAAGAAACATTTTAACCCTCAGGCGTAGATATCAGATCAGGGAAGAAACAGTACTTGGTTGAGTTGCCTCCACAAGCCTCCACTGCTGACAACCATCACCAATGCTCAGAAATTAAGTTCGGTGAAAAACACAGCAGTTGCCACTTAGGTAAACTTCGTCGCCATTTGTACGAACTGTATCGACAACTTCAGTAAATTGGTAAAAATATTTTTTTTACCTAATCAACCTAACCTTGAATTATACTTAGAAAAAGATGCCAAGCACAGATACTTTCGTAAAACAGTATACCACCTGTTCTCGCTCATGGCCAAAAGGAGTATTCATAAACCTTGGAGGATTTGCTTTCTAGTGACTGGGGATGCTGTACATTATGACCCAGGAAAGAGAATAAATTTAGCAGGCGAATTGAAGCTTTCAGTTACTTTTCTACATTTACCTTGTCCATCTCTTGGACCAAATTCTGGAAGGTCTCTTTCAACCATGGGCTGATGTTTTGACCCTTGCCGCTGATCTTTATTGTGTTCATTTCTTGGTTCTGTCCAATTGTTACACAACTTCCCATGATTAGAGTCTGTTTTGTATCCATCTTCAGGAATTGGTGAAGTTCTAGTTTGTTTAATTGGCAACTTTTCATCTCCATGCTTTTTGCTATTGCGTATGTTACTTTGGTTTCTCTCATCTACTAAAGGACTCATATGTTGACGAAGTGGTGATACATGGTCACAATGTTTCTCATGCAACGGTCTATTATCACCAACAGGAGAATGTCTTGCAGGTTTGACGTCGCACAGTTTTCTTCTGTCCGAATGTCTTCCTTCATTGTAATGTCCACGTCCACTCTCACTTGCCTCAAGTTTCCTTTCCTGACCAGTACCTCTTGTATCACGTCTTTGAATTAGTGAATATGAATTGCTGCTCATAGTTGGAGACTTGCTGCCTTGGTCACCATCTTCTCTTACACTAAGTGAGAGATCATCCGATATATCTTTATTATGAGCCTCTCTTGTTTTCCAACGAGATTCTGCTTCATGTGATTTTTCTAACTGAACCCTGGTTCTTTTTAATTTAGACATGTGCTCAAGATAGCTCAGTTCTGCTTCAGATAATGGTGCAGCTTTACCTTGGGTTCTAGATAATGGAGATTCTCCTTTCAGTTCAGTTTTAAAACCTCTGGGGGTAACATGGGATGCTTGCCAGTCACTTGATCTACTCTTTTCTTCTTGATACTGGAACAGCTGGTTGATTTGATGAGCAACAACAAGGAACTCATCGTGACTTATTTCTGCAGCTGCTAGTCGCTGATTTGCCTACAAAAACAAAAGATTATGAACTTAAATAAACAAAAAGCCAAAGGCTAATTAAAATCAGCAGCTTTTAACATAACCAACAAGTTTCAAATAGACAGAACCCAAAAAAGTACAGTAACTAAAGATGAACTTTGTATACCCTAGACTTGGTAGAAAGAGCACATATATGGATATCAATTACTGTGATGTCTCCATCCTAATTAATCCAACTGCACAGAAAACCTAGACACATTAAAAATTAGTCCTCCAATTTGGAGGTGTACTGGAGTGCTGTCGCTGCCTATGAAGGTGTAACTCAGCACAAGTCATCGTTTTAAGGGAAAGGAGGAAAGGAAAACAAAAAGGACGTGGAGGCTTTGGAGAAAGTACAGAAAAGGTTTACCAGGATGTTACCTGACATGGAGGGTATTAGCTATGAGGAGAGAATGAATAAACTGGGATTGTTCTCCCTAGAGACAGAGGCTGAGGGGCAACCCAAAAGAAACTTATAAAATTATTAGGGGTATAGATAGGGTGAACAGTTGGGAGGCTTTTTCCTCGGGCGGAAATGACAATTACAAGGGGGGCACAAGTTCAAGGTGAGGGGGGAAAGGTTCAGTGGAGATGTGTGGGGCAAGTTTTTTCTAACACAAGATTGTGGTGGTGGCCTGGAATGCACTGCCAAGTGAGGTGGTTGAGGCAGATACGTTAGCGACCTTTAAGACTTATCTGGATAGGCACATGAACAGACGGGGTATAGAAGGATACAGGCGGGTGGTCTAGATAGGACACGTGATTGGCGCATGCTTGCAGGGCCGAAGTGCCTGGTCTGGTGCTATATTGTTCTTTGTATTGAGCATGGCTAAAAACTGATCAGTAAATCATGAAATATTATTTCTGAAATATTGATAATCAATTGCACAAATTCAAGTAACCAATCCGGAATCTGATCAGTAACTTGCAACAGTTCTGGGCCAAAAAAAACAATTATTTTATGTTAATTGAATCAATCATGTAATGAATTTCCTACCATAAAAATGGCATTCCTCATTGCATTAAAAGTTCAACTTTCATGCAAAAGCAAACGTTTAGGCCCATCAACCATGCTTCCTCCCATATGACAGCAATGCAAACGTCTAAATAAGATTTTAAAAATCTATAGGCGATCTCTTCCCAAATCTGCAGCAATATCAAACTCTCGGAGACAGTTACCCATTACTCATCATTGTGTGATCTTACATAATCCAACAACATATTCATAATATTTACTTCCTCAGAAATCTGTCAACACCCTTTTAAAAGGGTTGTAAGCTTACATATATTTTCCACATCCTTGCTTCAGAGGGTGACAACATTTCATGAAATACTTTCTGGCAAGCTAACTCTTTGCATTTGTACTTTACTGATATGTCTTCAAGTTCTGACAAGCCATATTAATTTCAATCATGAGGAGTAAGTTACCTTGGGATTCTATTTCTTTTACAGAATGAACATAACTCTTGGGTGACATTACTCAATTCTGCCATAATGTATTACATTCCACTGTCTTAACTAGAACTTCTTACTTCCTACATGCAAATAGACTTCTGGCTTTGCATGTCCCAAGAGATAGAAATCATGAATAACTTATTTTCTTTCACTATGCGAGTTATTTTCTAAATTGGAGGTCTTCCTGGATGCAAGCCATCCACCAACATGGTTCCATAACTTTCAATATAATTTCACAAAGTCTATCAATCTCAGTTCTGAAGTTTCCAACTGCCTTGCCACAACAACATTTTGGGAGAGTTTCAAATTTCCACGAACCCTTTGTGCGAAGAGGTGCTTCGGACATCACCCTGAAAAGCCTAGTTCACATTTTATGAGTATGTCCTTTGTTCTGAGCTGTCCCACAAGAGCAAAGAGTTTCCATCTACCTATTAATTTACAAAGTACTTGATCTACCTTTGTTTTAAAATGTTTCATTGGGTTCTGTACATGGTATAGTTACAAATACACACACAAACACAAAGGAAGTAAAAACACGTAATGAGGAAGGAGATTTCCCCTTTTTTTTACAAAACAAAACATGGTGGTGCTCCTGATGCTATTTACACTTTTTGGTGAGCTTTTTAAATCGCTGTACAATAGCATAAGCTTCGGCCATGGGTCCTTCCTTCTTCCCGTTCTTTCTTTCTCTTTTTGCCTTGCTGTGTTAGTTGTGGCCCTTATCCTCCTCTGTGCTTTCCCCCCAGTTTGTGTTCCCTTCTTCTTTCTCGCTCTCCTTTATTGTTTCTCCCCCCACCCTTCTTTCTTGCTGGGTTTGGCTACCCCTTCTTGTCCGCTCCCCACACCAACCCGGTCTCCCTCACTCCCCTCTCTTCTATCATGTCTTGGCTACTTTTTCCTGGCTCCTGATTTGGTGGCCGCAAACTCGTCCCAGAACAGTCGGGTGAATAGCTCGCATGTTTTGAGGAAGCTGTCTTCCGACCCATGGATGGCGAATTTGATTTTCTCCATTTGGAGAAATTCCGATAGGCTGGACAGCCAGTCTGCAGGTTTAGGTGGTGCTGCTGACCGCCAGCGGGAGGAGGATTCGACGGCAGGCCATCAGGAAGGCAAAGGCAAGGGCGTCAGCCCACCTCCCATGAACAGATCTGGCTGGTCTGAAACCCGAAGACTGCTACTTTCGGGCATGGCTCCATCCTCAGCCCCACTACCTCAAAGAAGGCTGTCCAGGACCAGGCAAATCTGGGGAAACCAGAAAATGTGGGCGTGGTTGGCCGGGCCTCCTTGGCACCGTTCACATCTGCCCTCCACCTCCGGGAAGAACCTATTCATTTGGTTCTGGTCAAGTGGGCTCTACGTACCACTTTTAGTTGAGTTAGGTTGAGTCTTGCTCACGTGGAGGTGTTGACCCTATGTAGTGCTTCGCTCCAGAGTCCCCACCCTATTTCAATCCCAGATCTTCCTCCCATTTCCTCGTCGCATCCAGGTAGGTGTCAGCCCTCTCTAAGTCGTTCGTACACGTCCCTCTGCCTAGAATGTCTGCGTTCAGCAATTCTTCTAATAGTCTGTCATGTTTATGTCCTTGTCTCCTTTCGTACGAAGTTATTAATCCTCAGGTACTGGAGCTCATTGGCCCTTGCTAGCTGGAATCTCTCAGTCAGTTCATCCAGTGTTGTGATCCTACCGTCAGCATATAGGTCCCTGAAATTCAATGTCTTCCTGTCCTGGCTCCATTTTTTAAAGGTGGCGTCAGTAAGTGCCGGCGTGAACCTGTGGTTACTGCAGATGGGGGCTTTGTCGGACATTTCGATCAGGCCGAATTGCTGCCATAGTTGGTTCCAGGTCTGAAGGATAGCTACCATAACTGGACTGCTTGGGTATTTTTTGGGTGGGGATGAGAGTGCCGCCGTGGTGAGGGCCAAGAGCGAGATCCCCATGCAGGAGGCCTCCTCTGCGCGCATCCACTCGGCTTCTGGCTCCTTTATCCATCCCATCACTCTTTCTGCTGTGGCTGCCCAGTAGTAGCATTGTAGGTTTGGGAGGGCTAGTCTCTCTCTCCCCCCCCCCCCCCCCCCCCCTCCAAATTTTATTTTCTGTACGACCTTCTTTGGGATCCCAGCATATTCTCTCTCTCTCCCCCCACCCCTCTCTCTCTCTCCCTCCCCCCCTCCCTTTCCCCCCCCCCTTCCCTCTCTCTCCCCCCCCCCCCCCCCCCCCCCCTTCAAGTACAAACACCATGATTAGTTTGTCCAGTGAGATGAAAAAAGTCTCGGGGATATAGATTTTAAGTAGGAAGAGATAGCTGCACAGCACATTCATTTTGTTGATCTATCTTTCTTAGGTCCAAATTAGATGACCTCTTATTTCCTCACATTCAACTTGATCTACTAATTTTCCAAATACTGAGTCTGTTGCTATCCATCCCATTTACTTGTCATCTAAAGATACCATCAGCAAACTTGGATCTATGGCTCTGTATTCCATTAAATCATTTAATAGGGACATTAGGTGGTGCAGTTGTTAGCACTGCTGTGTCATGCCGATAAGGACCCGGGTTCGATTCCAGCTCTGGGTCACAAATGTGTGGAGTTTGCACATTTTCCCTGTGTATGTGTCACAACCCAAAAAGATGTGGAGGGTAGGTGAATTGGCCACGCTAAATTGCCCCTTAATTGGAAAATAAATTGGGTACTGATGAAAGGCAGTTTCATCTGTTCTTTGAACCAGATTCCCCAGGAGTAAATGATACTGGGCGACCCGGAAAGCAGCTTTCAAGCATTCAACATGTCATTAAGAACAGAAAAGCGACTTCCGGTGGCGGCGATGAAGTACAAAGCCGCACATTTGGGAGCTCCCATTTCAAACGGACTTTTCGGCTCTTTTTCGAGCCCAAAACGGAAATTTTTCGACGTCTCCCGGTGGGAGAAGGTGTGCCGATCGACTTTCCCTGCAGTTCATGACTTGAACTCGGAGTGGAAAGGGGGAAAAAACGGCAGCAGCTCCCCAGAAAAAACGGGGGAAGGAATCCAAGATGGCGGCCGGCGGAGCTCCAGAGGAGTGGAAGCAGTGGGCTCTGGAGCAACAAGCTGCTCTCCTGCGCTGTTTTGCAGATTTCAAGGCTGAGGTACTGAGCTCTCTGCAGGAAACGAACAAAAGGCTCTCGGAGATTCAGACGACCCAGGGTGCTGCCATCAAGGAGTTGCAGACGTAGGCCACTGAACGAGAGGGGGAGGCCGGGATCCTCGTGAGTAAGGTGGAGGGACATGAGGCACTCCACAACAAGTGGCAGGACCGCTTCGAGGAGCTTGATCACCGCATGAGGCGGAAAAATCTGCAGATCTTGGGCCTTGCGGAGGGGCTGGAGGGGTCGGACCCGACAACCTACGTGGCTACGATGCTGAACGCGCTAGTGGGGGCCGGGTCTTTCCATCTGCCCTTGGAGCTGGAGGGAGCACACAGAGTACTGGCCAGGAGGCCTAAGGAGAATGGACCCCCACGTGCGGTGCTGGTGAGGTTCCACCGGTTCAGTGATCGGGAGTCTGTGCTGCGCTGGGCCAAGAAGGTGAAGAGCAGCAACTGGGAGAATGGGGTAGTACGGATCTACCAGGATTGGAGTGCGGAGGTGGCTAAGCGGCGGTCCGGGTTTAATTGGACGAAAGAGGTGCTTTACAAGAAAAAGATAAAGTTCGGAATGTTGCAGCCTGCGCGCCTGTGGGTAACGTATTTGGGCCGGCATTATTATTTCGATTCCCCGGAGGAGGCGTGGGCCTTCGTGCGGACGGAGAAACTGGACTTGAACTAGAGGTTGGGGGGTCGGTTGTAATACTTTATTGCTGGATTCTGCTGTTGCTGTGTTCTCTTTTTCTGTACTTTTGTAATTTTGATATGGTTATTTATGGGGGTGTTGTTCTGTTATGTCTTTTGCTGTGGGGCAGAGTTTTGTATCTTGCGGGGAGGGTTGGGGGGGGGGGGTTTGTTGTATTCTATGTCGGGTTGGGGGTATGGAATGGGGCTGGTATTTGGGAGCTGCGTCAGAAGGGTGTGGTGGGGCAGTGCGAAAGCGCGGGCTTTCCTCTGGTTTCCCGCGCTGCGGGGCTGGAGACGATGACGGGGGGGGGGGGGGGGGGAGAGGGGGGGCCTTAACTGGTTCTTCCCCACGCTGGAGCGGTGCCTGGAGGAGGGATAGGATGGGGGATGATCCCACTTTGGGAGGGGTCGGGTTATTGGCGGGAATTTCCGGGGTCAGCAGAAGTTAGCTGACCCACGGAAGTACAATGGAGGACGGTTCGCGGCTAGGAGGGTTCCTAGCCCGGGGGGGGGGGGGGGGGGAAGGAAGAGGAGGGGGGAGAGAGAGAGAGAGAGAGAGAGATACCGGGTTGCTGCTGGCAGGGTCAGGAAGGAGCTGGTGGGGAGGGGGCCGGGGGGACAGAGGCGAGGTGTTGTCGCTGTGGGGACTGGGTCGGGCAGGGGGTGCTGGCCTGGGGCGGGCAGTCGACGGGCTATGGCTAGTCGACGGGGGAGGGGGGGCTGGACGCCCTCTGATCCGGTTGGTCACCTGGAATGAGAGAGGATTGAATGGGCCGGTGAAGCGGTCGAGGGTACTTGCTCATCTGAGGGGGATAAAGGCATATGTGGTAATGCTTCAGGAGACCCACCTAAAGGTGGCGGACCAGGTCCGTCTGAGGAAGGGATGGGTGGGGCAGGTTTTCCACTCTGGGTTGGATGTGAAGAACCGGGGAGTGGTGATTCTGGTGGGGAAAAATGTGTCGTTTGAGGCATCGGAGGTGGTGGCGGATAAGGGGGGTAGGTATGTTATGGTTAGGGGCAGGTTACAAGGAGAGAAGGTGGTACTTGCTAAGTGTGTATGCCCCAAATTGGGACGATGCGGGCTTTATGAGGCGTATGTTGGGACGGGTCCCGGATCTGGAGGCGGGAGGTCTGATCATGGGGGGGGGGGGGGGGGGGGAGGAACGGGACTTCAATACGGTGTTGGATCCTTCACTGGATCGGTCCGGCTCTAGGACGGGTAGGAGGCCGGCAGCGGCCAAGGTACTGAGAGGGTTTATGGACCAGATGGGTGGGGTGGATCCATGGAGGTTTGTGAGACCGAGGGCACGCGAGTACTCTTTCTTCTCCCACGTACATAGGGTCTACTCTCGGATAGACTTCTTCGTGGTGAGTAGGGGATGGATTCCGAGAGTGGAGGAGGCCGAGTATTCGGCCATTGCAATCTCCGACCACGCTCCGCATTGGATAGAGTTGGAGATGGGGGAGGTGCGGGACCAGCGCCCGTTGTGGCGGTTGGATGTGGGGTTGTTGGCGGAGGTGTGTAGGGGGGTCCGGGCAAGTATTGAGGGGTACCTCGAGGTGAACGATACGGGGGAGGTTCAGGTGGGGGGGGGTCTGGGAAGCCCTGAAAGCAGTGATTCGTGGGGAGCTGATATCCATCCGGGCACACAGGGAGAGGAGTGAGAGGGATAGACTGGTGGGAAGGATGCTGGAGGTAGACAGGAGGTACGCAGAGGTACCAGAGGAGGGACTGTTGGGGGAGAGGCGCAGCCTGCAGGCTAAATTTGATTTGCTGACCACTAGAAAGGCGGAGGCACAGTGGAGGAAGGCACAAGGGACAGTGTACAAATATGGTGAAAAGGCGAGTAGGATAATGGCTCATCAGCTCCGCAAGCGGGATGCGGCTAAGGAAATTGCTGGAGTGAGAGACAAGAGTGGGAATGTGGTGCGGAAAAGGGTAAAAGTGAATGAGGTCTTCAAGGACTTTTACGGGGAACTGTACCGGTCGGAGCCAACGGGGGAGAGGAGGGGAATGAAGTGGTTCCTCGACGGGCTTTCTTTCCCGAAAGTGCAGGAGGAGCAGGTGGAGGGGTTGGGTGCGCCGATTGAGCTGGAGGAGCTAGTTAAGGGGATCGGGCAGATGCAGTCAGGGAAGGCACCGGGGCCGGATGGGTTCCCGGTGGAATTTTATAAAAAGTTTGTGAACCCAGTGGGCCCCTTGGTGGTGCGGACACTTAATGAAGCGTGGGAAGGGGGGACTTTGCCCCCGACGATGTCGCGGTCGCTGATCTCGTTAATCTTAAAGAGGGACAAGGACCCCCAGCAGTGTGGTTCATACAGGCCCATATCTCTCCTCAACGTAGATGCCAAAGTGCTGCCAAAAATCCTGCCCACCAGGATAGAGGACTGTGTGCCAGGGGTTGTACACGAGGACCAGACAGGGTTTGTGAAGGGAAGGCAGCTGAACACGAATGTGCGGAGATTGTTGAATGGCATCATGATGCCGGCGATTGAAGGGGAGGCAGAGATAGTGGTGGCGCTGGATGCAGAGAAGGCCTTCGATAGAGTGGAGTGGGGGTACTTATGGGAGGTGTTGGGGAGGTTTGGATTTGGTGAAGTGTTTATTAGATGGGTGAGGCTGCTATATGAGGCCCCGATGGAGTGCGTGGCCACGAATGGGAGGAGGTCGGAGTACTTCCGGCTCTACCGAGGGACCAGGCAGGGTTGCCCCCTGTCCCCCTTGTTGTTTGCATTGGCAATCGAGCCGCTGGCGATAGCGTTGAGGGATTCAGAGAGCTGGAATGCGCTGCCCGAGAGAGCGATGAAGGCAGATTTACTGTGAATTTCAAAAGAACTGGATAAACACCTGAAGAGAAAAAAAATTGTTGGGCTTCTAGGAAGGGCCAAAAAATGGGACTAGCAGAGTTGCTCTTGCAGAGAGCTGGCACAGATATGACAGGCTAAATGACTGCTTTCTCTGCTGTAAACATTCTATTATAATAGTTATGTTGCTGTATAGATCTTTGAACTCTTCTGGTTCCACTGTGTGAACATTCAATCAGAGGAAAAGTGATTATTTTCAACTTCTGAATCAAACCCAGAAGCACACTCACTTTGAGAAACAACAGAAGTAAAATTCTGAATTTCCTTGGCCTAATGGAACTTGCTACAGTGTCCCTCTAAGAGGTCATTTTTCCATGTCCCTGCTTCAAACATTCCTGGTAAATTGATCCACAAAAGTCTTCAAACCGTTGCCCCTCATTCACAATGCATTACCCCATATCTTGCTTTTGCAAGGTCTGCTAAATACGTAACCTGTTTAAGTCCTTGACGATATTAGGAATGTAATTATTATCTCTAGTTACTGCTTAAAAGCAATCAGATGAGGCTCCTGCTTTACGATTTCCTTGTCTGGAATGGTTGGTCTCAGAATAAACTCACCTCCTGTCAAAACAATTAACAAGTTAGGATTCTGCTGCACAGCAGTGTGACAAATTGCTGTGCAAGCTTGGCTGATATCCATCTGGACTCCAAAATAAGGTTTAACTGACACTCCACCCCCCACTCTTTTCCCTTTCAATCGATGGAACAATCCTGTGAGGTGGCTCAGCATAAGGAAGATGTTTTAATAACAGGCCAAACGGTCAAGAAAAACAGAGATATAGCAATTTCACTCATCATAAAAGATAATACATTTCCACTTACCTTTTTCAATAAATCTCTCTTGCTGGCAGATGTTAATTCTTTTGGGATTTGTAAGTTTGCATCAACACTCATTCTTTGCTGCCTTGGTGTTCGAGGTGACAGAATACCTTTATTTCCAGGATAAACATCCTTCTGTTGATGAGGAAACTTTGTATGTGGCTGAGTCTCTTGTTTCTGCTTCAAGCTACAAAGCAAACATTTACAAAAGTATTACATACATATCAATCAGTTTGTAACTTTACCATCTTGTAACTTACTTGGAGTGATTCCTTTCTAGGACTCAAAATAAAATCCTTATTAAAAGTCAATTTTTATTTCCATGAAAATGTTCCAATGAAGGGTCATCCAAAATAATTTAGCTTCAGTCTGTTTTTCAATTCCTTTAAGTGGCGTATTAGCAACTGACAATATCATTACTTTACACTATGTGGCAGCAGCCATAAAATTAGCAAAGCGTCAACTCTTTGATGGGAAAAAAAAGTTGACAACTTTACATCACATAGCTCAGATATGCAAAAGGTATGAAAAATTCTGACAGGTGTTATCAAGGATCATTGCTAAATAAGTGTTTAGTTTCTACATAAAATGTTAGTAGGAGCATAGTAAGTTATAATAAAAGGAAAATACTGCAGATGCTGGAAATCTGAAATATACACAAAGTGCTGGTAATACTCAATCTGGCAACATCAGTAGAGAAAGTTAACATTTCACGTTGAATACGACTCTTTCAGATGAGCATTTCCAGCATTTTCTGTTTATATTATTATATGAACTAAATTATATTGCTGATAATCCAAACTGTGTGTGGGTGATGGGGGTTTAGCAAACAGAGCACATGCAGGCCAATTACAAACTGGCAGATGCCATTTAATATAGACAAATGTGAGGTGCCAAAACGAGAGACAGTAAATAAATAAAGTTGCATGCAACCAAAAGAAGGTGTTGGGATGGGGGTGAGGGCTGTTGCTGATACATTACACACTGTAATCAACAGGACTAACATTTTTGGATGTAAAGCTGATGGGATAAAATACAAACATCAAGAGCAAGTACTGTATGCTACATGTTCACTAGCAGATAAATGTGGCATTGAAAAATATGACTATTCAGAGACTGGCGTTTCTAACTTGCAAATTAAAAAATTGCAGGGCTATAAGGGTGGAATGGGATAATTGGGCAATTCATCAAAAGGGCAGCACAGGTGTGATGAACATAATGGTATCCGTGTTGTTCTGAAAGATCCATGATCTGAAACTACCAGGAGATTCTGAAGTGAAAACTTTTAGGTGTGGAAAAAGTGGGCTCAGTGTAGACCCCAGAAAAATCTACTGTCCTCTCACCAAACTATCTCTAACAAATGAAACGAACTAGAGTATGGGCAATCGAGCACAAAAAAAGTGGGCATATAGTTTGAGATTTAATTACTCCATTCCAATAATGGTCAACAGGTTAACCATGTGATGGAAGATATTTTCAAAAAGGTCAAAAGAAATTTGCTTTTTTTGACAAAATGCATGATTGACAGATGTTAAGAAAATAGTAACCACGTGAACTACAATCAACTTTCTGGTCTAGTCCCGTGCATTCCAAACTTACCTTTCAGCTTCCCCCCATCCAGACTTCCATCTTTTTGCAGATGGCTGGTCATGCCAGTTTTCTACATTTTCCTTTGGCTCAGGAGAGCGTCTGGGGGAATTCCGGTTTTCAAGACGTGCAACCTGGGAGTCCTGACATTTATCCTCCCGTGATCTCTTCAACTTCCTTGGGTCTCTTACTTCTGGTTTGGTATTGCTTTTCTTTCTAACATCTCGACGATCCCAGGGATTAGCATTCGGTTTATATTCATCTGACGGGGGTCTCTTCGTTGACTTTTCTTTGTCCTGTGTTTTGGAAAGTGGCGAAACACTTGTACGCCTCCTTTTTGGTGACAATCGCCCTCTTTGTCTAGTAGAGCGTGATACGGGTGACCGTGATATTGGCGAGTGTGATCTTGGGGACCGTGATCGTGAAGATCTAGAATGTGATCTAAAATTAAATCCTCCACATTTAGAAACATCCTTTCCAATTTCTTTTCCATCCTTTTCATTTTTTAACACAACACCATTGATTGCTTTATTTCTCATCACTGAAGATTTACGTTCACTCCTTTTACTTTGGTCATCCTCTACTTTTTTCTCAGCACTTGGCCTCTTTTCTTTTGTTTCAAGTTTATCAGTCTTATCTTGAGAAGACTTGCGCAATCTTGGATCTCTTTTACCAACTTCTATTTTTACTTTCTCAGTGTCCACTTTCTTAGCATTTTTAATAGCCAACTTATTTTTCACTGGCGATACCAATTTAGATTTTCCTTCTGAAGCTCTGGATTCCTTTCTCAATTTCTCAGAGATCTTATCTTTGTCTTGTTTTGATGTACCAATTTGATTTTCCGTCCTGTCAGAAGATGCCCCAGCTGGGCTACTTCGTTTGCTCATTGAAGTTTTCTCTAGTTTCGTTGTTTGCAATGGACCTTCTTTTTTAACAGGATCTTTTGAATGAGTTGACTGTTGACTAAGCCTATTTATTCGAGGGTCTCGGTTTGACACTTTGGTATCACTGAGATGTGCTGCCTGAAATTTTTCTAACTCCGTTGATTCTTGCTGTAAGGGTCTAACTGTAGCTGGAGTTGGCTTTGCTGTTCCCATTGAAAGCATAGGAGAAACCTTTGTGATTGGCACATGTAGTTTGGAATGTCCAAGGCTCACCGCAGAATCAGGAATAGGATGTTGGGAAGCAAGTGAAGCAATCTAAATGGGGGAGGGAGGAAAAATACAATTATAGAAGTAAAATGCCAGGAACATAAGAGTCATTTTGTAGAAAAATACAGGCCAAAAAACACTGAAATGTGGAATGCAAGCATTTGTATTAAACTCCCATTAAGACATTTTTTCTTACAGGCACACCAACAACATATTTTTAGTAAACCTAAAGCAATCATTCTACAAAATAAATTTTCATTACTTGTCACAAGTTAACACAAAGAACCAGAACACAAAATGGTAACGGTGTCAACATTTGAAAAAATAGAGAACACTTTGGATGTAATAATCCTTTGGCAAAACTCCAAAATCAAAATGTTAATTGCTCTTTTCTTTAGATGTTGACTGATCTATGTATTTTGGGCAGTTTATTTTTATTTAAGCATTTGCAGTTTCTTTCATTTGAGTTGTTTTAAGAGTTGGTTACTTTCTATAATTATCCTTCTTTGTTATTTTAAAAAGATTCAGTCCATTTAGAATATGAATTAGTCACAATCCCAAGCAAGACATCAACACAGACCAGAAATTTGTACGGGGCAGTGAAGATTTTTTTTACCCCTCCTCCTTGGTCTAAAGAAACCTTTACTCCAGGAAAAGACAGAGTTCAACCACGTTGAGTTCAAATTAGATGGGCACTATTTTAATGCTAAGAGTATTATAAGTCTGATGAATTCAGAGGTGGACTGACACGCAAAATTGTGATATTATTGCTGAGGTCGAGGACTGGCAGCTCAACATTCCGGGGTATAGGATCTGCAGGCGAGACAGGAGAGGGTGTAAAGAGGCCTTGTTGCATTATCACTGCAGTAAGGAGGGACAATATATTGGAAGGGTCTTCAAATGAAGCTTTCTGGATATTTAGGAATAAGAAGGAGGCAGTCACATTGCTGGGTATTATAAGCCCCCCAAACAGTCAGCAGGAAATAGAGGGGCAGATATGTGGACAATTCACTGAGGTGTGTAATAGGGGATTTCAACTTCAACATTAGTTGGGAGAGTCGTAGGGTTTAGAGGGGCAAATTTCTTCAGGAGAGCTTTTTAATGTCAATATGTAGATGTTCCAACAAGGATGAAACAGAACTGGATCCAATTCTGGGGAATGAAGCTGGTTAGGTGTTTGAAGTGCCAATGGGGAGAGCGTTTCAGAAACAGCTACCACAATGCAGCAATATTGCAATGTGTTCTGGAAAAGATAAAAAATGGTCTGCAAAAAGTTGTGAATTGGAGGAAGGAATAATGTAGAATAAGGCAGGATCTGACCAAAGTAGACTGGGAACAGCTTCTTGTTCAAAAACAGTGTGTGTGTGTTGGGGGGGGTGAAATGTAGATGCTGCATATTCTCTGTGTCTGCGTGGGTCTCACCCCCACAATCCAAAGATGCGCAGGGTTGTGAATTGGCTACATTAAATTGCCCCTCAATTGGGAAAAAATAATTGGATACTTTAAAATTAAAAAATAAAACTTTGGGTGGGCCACAGCTGGAGAACTGTCTGCAGTTCTGGTCGCCTCACTATAGAAGGATGTATTTGCACTTGAGGGGGTCAGATTGACCGGTATGTTGCCTGGGATGAAATGAAACATTTGAGCTATGAAGAGAGGCTGTATAGGGTTGGGTTATTTTCTTTAGAGTAGAGAAGGCTGAAGGGAAATCTGATTAAGGTATAAGATTGAGTATGGGCAGGGTGGATAGGAAGCAGCGGTTCCCCTCAGTTGAAAGGTCACTAACAAGAGGCATAATTTCAAGGTGAGGGGCAGGAGGTTTAGATAGGATTTGAGGAAAACAATTTCATCCAGAGGGCGTTGAGAATCTGGAATGTAGTAGAGGCCAGAAACCTCAACTTTTTAAAAAAAATACATGGATGAACACTTGAAAGGTCAAAACATTCAAGGCTATCGGCCAAGCGCTGGAAAGTAGGAATAGTGCATATTTATGGGCTAAAGGGCCTCTTCCGTACTGTACGACTCTATAACTAGGATATTACTTTTTGCCAATGGCAGTTTGCTTTTCCTTTCCTCAGCCTACCACTTGCTCCTGAATCTGCAATGTTAACAGCATTGAGCATATTATGGAATAGGACTAATTGCATCTGCATTGTTAATATAATGCAAACTTCCACAATGATCAATCTGATCAGGAACTACTTAGCTTTGTTTAAAATGTAGTTCACTGAGAGATGGGCAATTTGACAACGCAAGATAGAATTTAGCTTTAAAAGTTCTTTCAGGTTGCTCGGTTTTACAGATGCCATCTAGAAACCTTGTTTATGTTATCAGTAGTAGTTCCAAGCACAAATAGAATAAGCCCTTTCCCTACTGAACATTATGATTTCTACTGCTTGGGTTGTGCCCAATGAAGACCCAAATATCCAGTCCTGTTCTGACAAATTCCTCCAAAGATGATTTCTTCTGTCAGGCACCATTAGAATTTCAATTGAACGGTCACAAACCCAAGATTTTCCATAAGAACCTCAATCACCGCTACTTCTGTGGCAAATGCTATCACCAGCCTACCGTCGAAATTTGAGCAAAACAGCAACCATTTTTACAGACAGGTAATTAGTAAAACAATAATTTTAAAAACGATTGGGTTGAATTGTATTCGTACTTCCAATTGAACTAAGGACAAGAATACGAATCACCACGTCAAAGGGGCCTAGTGGTAGTGGACTAGCAACCCTGGGCGGCACGGTAGCACAATGGTTAGCCCTGTTGCTTCACAGCTCCAGAGTCCCAGGTTCAATTCCCGGCTTGGGTCACTGTCTGTTTGGAGTCTGTACGTTCTCCGTGGGTTTCTTCCCACAAGTCCCAAAAGACGTGCTTGCTAGGTAATTTGGACATTCTGAATTTTCGACTAATGGCCTGTCAGTGACTTCATTGCAGCGTTAATGTAAGCCTACTTGTGACAATAAAGATTATTATGATACTGAGCATTCGTAGCTCCAGTGACAAGCTGCGAGCGGACAATCATCTCAGTCCAGATGCTCCTCAAAGTCTCCGAGGCTCAACAAGCTTCAGTTGCTTCAATTACCTTCTTTTTTTTCTATAAATTTAGAGTACCCAATTATTTTTTCCAATTAAGGGGCAATTTAAAGTGGCCAATCTACCTATCCTGCACATCTTTGGGGTGTGGGGGTGAAACCCACGCAGACACGGGGAGAATGTGCAAACTCCACAAGGACAGTGACCCAGGGCCGGGATTCGAACCCGGGTCCTCAGCGCCGTAGGCAGCAATGCTATCCACTGTGCCACCCTCAATTACCTTCTTGGCATCAATGTCAGAAATGGGGATGATCGCTAATGCTCTAGTTTTCAGTACCATTCATAACTGGCCAGAGACCAAAGCAGTCTGTAGCCACATGCTACATATACCTCAACATTCAGAATTAGGCTGATGTGTGGCAGGAATGTTACTTGCTGCTTTAAGTGCCAGGCAATGACCATCTACAACAAAAAAAGAACCTAACCATCTTTCCACAAGACTAAATTGTACACTGGTTAGTACTGCTGCCCCACAGCACCAGACCTTGGGTGACTGTGGAGTTTGCATCTTCTTCTCATGTCTGCGTGGGTTTCCTCTGGGTGCTCCAGTTTCCTCCCAGTCCAAAGATTTGCAGGTTAGGTAGATTGGCCATAATCAATGCATAGGGATAGGCTGGGGGAGTATGCCAGGTAGTATTCTTTTGGAGGGTCAGTGTCAATCTCAATGGACCAAATGGATTCCATCTGCACTATAGAGATTCTATTCTTGGGTTTATTATTGACAAAAAACTGAACTGGTCCAGCCATATAAACACTGCAAGCAGAGACAGATTCTGTGACAGTAACTCATCTCCCGTCTCCCCAAAGCCTGTCCACCATCTACAAGGCACAGGTGTCATGTGTGAAGGAAGGGACTGCACCTTCCAAACCCTCAACTTCTACCAGCTAAAAGGACATGGGCATCAGACCAGCAGATGCTGCAATTCTCCTCCAAATCATACGCACCATCGAGGGGCGGCACGGTGGCGTAGTGGTTAGACAGCTGTCTCACAGCGCTGAGGACCCGGGTTAGATCCTGGCCCAGGGTCACTGTCCATGTGGAGTTTGTCACATTCGCCCAGTGTCTACGTGGGTCTCACCCCCTCAACCCAAAGATGTGCAAGGTAGGTGAACTGGTCATGCTAAATTGCCCCTTAATTGGAACAAAATAATTAGGTACTCTAAATTTATCTTTAAAAATAATCATTTGCATCATCCTGGTGGGACTGTACGGAGATACTTTGTTGCGAGGCCAAAGCCCCACCCCTCCCTCCCAGCATCATGGGCGCATCTACATCACATGGACTGCAGCAGCTCGTGAAGGTAGCTTATCGCGATCTGAAGGGCAATTAGGGGTGTGCAATAAATGTTGGCTCACCCATCAATAGTTATCCGAGAAAAGAATAAAATATAATCTGTTTATTATTGTCTTTCATCGCCATTGAGCCCATTCAGAATACAGCTTGCAACCATTTTAGGACTAGAGATGGGCAATATTGTTGTATCGACTTCACCAAAGTCCCCAAAACAGAAAATTAGATTTTATGTCACTCAAATTTTTTGACAGATCCTGATTTGGATCTGATGTAACTTTTATGATCTACGTGAAGATATTCATCTTGCACATCTCCTTCAGCAGACTTGGCATTATTTCGCAGTAACACCCCCCCCCCCCCCCCGTTGTAACCTATCACCGAACAGGCGTTTGTATATCTACCTACTCAAAAGGTCCCTAATCAAACAGTCGTTGAGCTGCAGTGTTAACACTTCAAACCATTTTTATGGATGTTTAATTCAAAACTGTTCCTCATCAGTTAAGCTGTGATAGCCCCACAAATTCCTTCCTGCCATACAACAGCCACTTGGATAAGGGACCAGAAGGCAGAAACGACACAACTGTTGCCTAAAATGAATCAGTAACCATCAACAGGTGAAAATTAAATCCAAATCTTGGGGAGTTTTAATACTCTTTCATTATGTGTATTCAATTGCTTTGGGGTCTTCCTTGCATTGAAGGCGGCTCAATAAGGGTGTCATGTAGTTCAGATATATCTGGTTTTGAGAAATTTTTATCTGGCTTCATTAAGTAACGTTATGCATTTTAACTCCACCAGAACATCAGTTGGGGGCACATGACCAGAAACCATTCCGACACTTGGCGCACCCAATAAAACTTAACTAAAATAAATACAAGTGCTGGAAATACACAGCAGGTCTGGCAGCATCTGTGGAGACAGAAACAGAGTTAATGTTTCGAGTTGAATAGGAGTTCTTCAGAACCGAAGGGAGGTGGAAATTTGGTGGGGTTTAAAGTACAATTGTTAAGTGCCAATTTTCATAGATGTGAATGGGGTATGGCAATTAAAAAAGTGTCAAGAGTTTCTTCTGTGGCCCCATTGTTACTAATCTTAATCTTGTGACTACAGGAGCAGAACTGAACAAACACACGAGGGATCATTCCCCGGGTCATTCTTGCACAAAGGTGCACTCGCAATCTGTATTTTTAATCTATATTCTTGAATGTTTTACTATGCCAACTCCATAGAATCCCTAGAATGCAGGAGGCTATTCAGATCATTGAGTCTGCACCTACTCCCTGAAAGAGCATCCTGTCTAGGCCCACTCCCCATAACCCGACCTAACCTGTACATCTTTGGACATTAAGGGACAATTTTGGCATGGCCAATCCACCTAACCTTGGACCGTAGGAGGAAACCAAAATACCCAGAGGAAATCCAGTCACGGCAAGAGCATGCAAACTCTCCCCATCTTACCTAAAGTGTATGCTGTTTGGAGATGAAACCCAATCCAGAGTCAATTTAGAACGAGGAAAGTTTTACCAATTAGTACAGATCCTCAGTTGTGATGTTATTTATATGCAAATATAACTGCAAATGCCACCAAAGCACATTACATTATAGGGTTCTATCATAATGGACAAGATGAAATTTGTTGTCAGCTAGTCCTCAATTGGTCATTATGTGGTTCACCACCAAATGAAAGAAAATTGTTGCCTCATACTTGTAAACTTTGGTGCCGTGCAAATTTAAACGTTTTGTAATGAGCTCAATTATCCATTCTACCACCGTATTTATGCCGTTAATGCAAATGTGGTTTCACCATACTTACAATACTGCTACAGGATTGGTGTATCTGTATTATTGGCCTTAAACGTTCACTGCAAAGCAGCCTAGTTAATAAATACAACCCCACCAGCATGTTTCATTGCTCAGTTCCAAAACGTTCCTAGTGATTGAGTTAGCTTGTTTCAGTCTGGGAGATTATGTGGTGTGATCACTGACTCAGCGACCCAGGCCAAAAAAGGAATGTCTTCCAGAATCCCTTGTTTCTGATCAGTGATTAGTAACTGCAGCTGGATTAACACTGAATGACTATTGGGAGTGGTGATGTCCTCCACTATTAAATAACAGGCCCAATCTTGAGCTTTTAGATGACGAATTGCTTATTTTACACATATTAGTCTGCCATCACCCCTGCAAAACTCACTATTTCAAACCAGGGAAATCAGGAATGGAACTTAAAATGGTAGCAGCCAAATCAGAAAAGCAACCCTGATTTTGACTCGAGGAACTAGTTTTTAAGCCTCAATTTGCTCCTCTCACAGAAGTAATGGTATTGTATTCAAATTCCAATATCTGAAATAGAAACTTACCACGTGTAATAGGTAACTCCGTCCCATTGAACTTTAATGTTTTAACCACTACAGAAATTGCCAACATGACATTTAGTGATTCGTACTGCGAACTTACCAGCTGTGCCTTTGTCTGCTCTAATTCCAGCTCCAATTTCTTCTGTTGCAATTCAAGTAACTGTTTTTGTTTTGCTAACAGCTGTTGTCTTATAAACTGCTCTTGCTCCTGTGTTACGTTTTTCTGAGAGTCAGCAATGTTTTGTTTAGCTGAGTTTATAGGAGTAACAGTGGAACTTGAGGTGGTAGGTTCTTCAAGCTACGAGTAAGGAGAAAGTGAAGTTATGACCAGGGTATTCTACAATTCTCCAAGGAACTGCCACAAAAAAAAATGCCAAATAAGAGAAGCACCACAACATTTTGCAAATTGTCTTTATTTACACTCATGAAGTTTAATTTTGGCAACCACATTAATTCAACTTGGATCAGCAACATAAGCTGTACATGTTCCTTATGTTAGAGGTGAAATTCCTGTAATACTTACCGATCGGTTTAAAAACTTGGGATTTACATGAATGCTTGAACTATTCACATTTGGTGGCAAAGGCTTAATAGGCCATGCAGGATCTAGTTTGTTGACTTTGACGTCTACGGCATATAGTTTCGTCAGTTGAAACATGTCATCCCATGTAGAGCGCAATTTAAACAAACTTTTTCTAGTGCTCTCATCCACCTAAGAACAAAACATTAATCCAGCTTTATGCAATGTTAAATGCCTTTTATATATTCTTATAAACATACCAATATATACAGATCCTGAAAGGTACATCTGTTCATGACGAAGTACACTAATTTAAAATCTGCTTTGACAAATTTCAAAATCAGTCAACGGATTTTTTTTGTGCTGGATCTAAGTAAGTTATTAGCTTCTCTATTCCATCAGTTAAAGGTTATACTTAAAATTCCACATTTGGAGTGGGCACTTGATATCAAAGCAATTGCCTCCATTGTTGTTTTTAAATGATTCATGTGTACTTAGGAAGTAACTGCACTCCAGTTGTATTTTATTCAGGCAAGTTAGTTTAACTGATTTTGACTCATAAGCAGGCTTTCAGTTAGAGCACAAGATTACCCAAAATATAGTTTCCTTGTGTTCAGAGGAGAGGAATGCCTAGGAAACAACACTGCAAAGTATGAAGAGCTAAACTTGAAATGTTTATTTGTAACAAGAAAGTTTGCTTGTACAACCAGGATTATAGTCCAGCATATTATGACACAATGTCATTCACCAGGGCACCTATAGGTTTACTATTGTACTTGAATTCAATTTCTCAAGTGGATTTAATCAGGCTATAACTGAACATACCAGCCTGGAAAGAGAACAGGATGGTGTGATTGATTCAGACTCATCTGGGTTTAAATCCAGCCCAGATGATGGGACTAAAGTTTCTTCTGCCTACAAGGAACCTGTGAAATAAATGTGAGCCTTTTCAATTCCACAAAATTCTAATTTAGTAGTCACTGGCAATCCCACTCAAGACCCCAGATTAGCTGGGGAGTGAAATGGGAAAATGGTTATGCTGGTGCAGGGGCAAGTTAGGACCAAAATACATTGCTGTGTCAAAGCAGAGGGCTCTATATTGCATCTGGAGTCCTGGACACTAACACTAGGTCTCTAAACTAGTGAATGATTTAATTCCCTAGTTACATCACTTTGATAAGCACAAGAGAAAAATAATCTTCTAAATGGGAATGGGAACACTAAGTGGATTGAATGAGACAAAACAATTACAAAAATTGCGTCATGATTTCAGTGAGAACTGCAAAAGCATCCAACTATATATATGCTGAGATGCAATTGGCTAATGTCTCAAAATCGGTGACCTCCTTCAAATAAGTGTTCTGTCTTATTTGGTAATTCTTCTGTCTATATTCCTACTGAACTGCCATTTTTAATGTTTGCTGTAAATTATTTAATAATTTATTTTCAAATACAAACCATCAACATTGTAATGCATTCTGTGCTGATTCTTCATATTAGTTGTAGTCATAAAAGGATATCGCAAAATTGGTATATTAAATCAATTTTAATATGAAAAATAAGTATATAAAAATTGATTAACGTCTGACATCTCCAACTAAGAAGCATAATTAATGTAAATTAGAATTATATCTAGCTATTTTTACATAATCCAAAACAATCAAAAACGACATGTACACTGCACTTGAAGCACACCAAAGTTGTTTTTATGATGCAAATTTTCAATGTTATGATAAATACTGGGCAACAGACCAAGAACCAAGTTAGTACTCAGTTGTTGCACTATGGAATTGCAGATGTGGGTTAACATTCTCTATTCCAACACATGCTGATTTTAGTAATGTGTTTTTGGCCAGTCATAAGCACTGGTATCAACCGAACAATGAAGGATTGCCTCAGAACATGACTTGCCTATTGTGTTCAAGATGCAAATCCTTTGCACAGATGAAAAGTGTGCAACTCAGCATACCTGCAGGTATGTCAAGTTAATTTTGGAAGTCTGTTGATATCTCGAATGTGAGATGCAGGTGCAAAAAAAAAAACCAAGTTTAAACTCCATGCACCAATAGAAACTGGTCTAAAATTGGTGCAATGCTTAACTGAACGCTTAAATGCCAATGCTATAATATAGTTCTAATTCATCTAAACAATAAGGGTAAATGAAAATTTGCATTGGGATAATATATTCTACTGAGCATAAATAATACATCTATATAGGTTCAAGGCTAGCTGAAGTGGGGCCTGTTTGACAAAACTATATTAACATACAACTTAAATTACGAGCCACAAGATTTCAATTACCAATAATTATTCAGTCTCCGTTAACAATCAGCAGGATCATTATTCAAGATTAACTTAATTCTATCCAATGTAAAATAGTTTGAAAGCTTTAAACTTTTTCAACTACTGTAGCACAGACAGCTATATTGAGAAACTTGAGTGGATGGGGGAAGTGGTGGAAAGCAAGGAAATAAATTTCCTTCACACTTTCATAGTTCCAATTTAAACAATCTAGATAAGAGAAGAGTGATGTTAGAATAGACTCCTGTTTTCCATCCAGCACCAGACTGCACAAAAAGACTGAAAAAGATAACCGGCGCATCTCACCTACATAAATAAATGTGCACATCTTCCATTTATAAGTTCAGAGATATCTACTTATCAAAACATTTAAATACAATGTTATTCAGATTTAATCTAATGACTGAAGTATAGATACCTTTTCAAAAACACTAGAAAATATAGGACTTAAGTTTTGAGCAAACAGTGAAATATAGCTTCCTCCAACATTCTTCACAATGGAATCCATGAGGTACATTACTGGGAGCTTCTCTGAAGCTGGGGCCTGCAGCAATAGGAAAACTCAGAACATTAGGAAAACAAAGAAAAACAATCAGGACAAGGCATTTGTTTTTAAATCACAATGACACACAAAATATTTTATTGGAAGATGTTTGCAGTTGCTTGCAAAACTGTCCTAGAAATCTGCAATTTCTTAATAAAAGTACATAAATTCAGTTACTTGACAGTGCCTGTGCAAACAACTTCAAAGTTTGGTCATTGACAAATAAGAGAATTTTTCAATCACAGAAGTCTTGAGTGACTGAAAGCCTTATCTATAATAGACACAAGTCTATTATATCACTTCCACGGTGGTGCTTCAAAGCAGATCTTCCATGTGCTTAAGAGTATCTGAAACTTATAGCTGAAGATTTACAGTGCGATTTGCCAGCCATTCTTCATTTGAGCTACAGCAGAAATCAGTTGCATGATTAATTATTGGTCGAAACTATTTTTTCCAGCTAAAACCAAGTAAAATCTGATTTTAAGTTTACATCATTTGAAATGTGTGCCTTCAGACCCAAAAGGATTGTGCTCAAGCTATATGGTCTCCATCGTCCTTGCGGTTATTTGCAAAGAAGCATGTTCTCAAAGGATATATTCTATGGTTAATCGAATTAGTGAGGTGCAATTGCCATTAAACATCAGCAATTCCACAATTTAGCTTCCTGATATTAACCACCTTCCACTGAGGACGTAGTTAATATAAAATGGTTATATACACACAGTACACATGAATCGAAATTTTATTGATTGAACATTTCCAATTTTGAATGTGATATAAATTATAAAAAAAGTTTGAAACAAAAAGTAGATGAAGTACCATCAGTAGCAAAGGTACTTCATAATTGGACATTTCAACTTGCTTTGTTCAGCAAATAAATCATTTTGATAATGCACCCATGTATTACCCAATTACTTTCATGTAAATAGTTAATTTTTCTATCAATTTCTCCCCTTCAAATTGAATTTAGAATTCCATATGAAAGGCAAACAAGTGTTCGACATCCCTTTGATCTTTCGCGTATCTTCTCGTCATAGTTCAACTATCACCCAAACCAATGAATTAAACTTGTGTTGGCATGAGAGTCAACCACATGGAGCATCATTGCCATCATCAATCATGCCATCATCAATCATGCCCCCATCCAAAATTCACATGTTCCAACATGTTCTGGTTGCTTTTCCTATTTAGTGCAATAATGATAGTCATTATTAGGAGCATAACTACCTAAGGCCACTTTATCAGCATAAGCCACTATGGTCAAATCTGGAATCTACTGCTCTTGATTTCCATCAGTTCTTAAGGATTATGGACTACTACTCTGGAGAATGGGACACCAGTCGACACAACTGTGTGTTAATTCAGTTCTGCACACAATTCCCTTCCACAAAAACAAAGTCTAATTATTTGTTTGTTTAATTGGTTTTGATAAACAAATGCATGCATCATAATACTTCACTGAAAGGTAACCACCTGCAACACAAATGCAGAAAGTACATGACATCCACCCTAAAGAGTTAGACAGGGTACTCTGTGAAATAACCTTAGTTTTTCTATACCAAAAAATTCTGCATAAAGATTCTACACCAGGATTACACAACTTGCACACAAATTTTGATCAGCTGCAAAATATTGAAAAATCCAAAAATCAACGTTTCATTAATTGAGCGATTTATAAAATGAACAGCAGTGCACATTTATCTGTACATTTTGGTGGTACAGACTAGATAATCTTCATGTTTAATTATTAATTAAACACCTTTGGATCTGTTGGGAGTCAAAAAGTGGTAGCTTGAAATTACAACACTGTTTTCTGGCCAATGAAGAGGTACATCAATATACATCAGCCCACAGATTCAAAGCCAGGAAACAGTTGTGCAACTGCACAGTTGAGCTTTCATTTTGTTGGCTGTCAAGTGAATTTTGGAAGTTGACCATCTGATGCTGACCTCAGTCCAAAATAGTATTGCTTATTGAATACTTGACATTGGAGATGGGCTGCAGAACAGTGCAGATTAAAGGTTCAGAACCATATATTTTGACATTATTCTTCTTGCATTTTTCAGTCTTGTTTACAAAAGTAATGTTGATGATGCTCCAGGCTAGCCTACATCCATTCCAACTCAATGGTTTAATTTTTTTAATGCACCGCATTTGTCACTTCCAGCTTAATTTCCTTCCACCAAAACGCGTCAAGGCAAAAGCAACAGGACTCGTTATTTGAAATGTCATTAGATTTACATCTGTAGGTGCAAGCTGAACACACCATTTGAAAAAAAAAAACATGGAACCGGAATAAGATATATAATCTCATTTAGCATGTTACATCAAAAGCAAAAAAAGGTCAACTCATTCGCCATGAAAGACGCCATTTAATATCTTCTCCACTGCAGTCCATGGCTTTCTTGAAGACAATATGTGACATTGCAAATGTGGAGTGGGCACAGGCTGTGACAACAGACCAATGGCATTCTGTAGTAGAATGTAAATGTCGTTTTTAACCGTGCACATGAGCAACTTCCAACATCTTTTATAATCCCATCTGCCTTTGAGAACTTAATTTATGCATTATTTGCATACTCCCATCACAAATTATGTTTATTTTATATGATGTCCAGAAATAGATGTGCACCCTTACGGTTCAATGGTTTGCCGACCTTGCAATTTAAACATCATAATGACCGCATCTAGGGTTGTAAATATAAAACATGCAGTAATATGCTGCAATGTAACAAATATTTACTAAGCACTCTAACAGCCTCTATAACTAGTTTGTCACTGCTCCTGGAAATCAGAGTCCATTCAGGCCAAATCCAATTTCAGTTTTCGTAAGTTTATAGAACCTGGATTGATGAGGCTATTGTGGTGTTAACTGCACTGCTAGTGAACAAAGTGCAAAAATACCTTCCATTTTGAGTCAAAAGGTCAAGCTGCAATATGGCAGCCACAAAAAAATTGGCATTATTTGCTTATAATGTCATGTAGCCAGTCACTTAACTTTCCCCAATCAAATGTACTTTGGTATGGTTGGTCTGGAGTAAAGATCCAGCAGGCATGACTATACGCAAATACAATGCAGCTTGTGAAGATGTTTAGAACGAGCAAACATCCAACATAAACACCAATTCTCCCCGTGGTAAGTTACGAAGAGGTCTTCATTTATTGAAGCATTTCTTTAAATACACAACTCCTGGTCAGGCAAAGCTTGGTTAATAAAACTAATCCTTCCCCCATTTCCTTGAAATCTTAAAATGATTTGCACCACATCCATGAAGCACACACATTAAGGTGAAATGACACTGTGTAATGCCCAAATACGAATCAGGCAACGCCGTTAGCATTTGCAATTAATTTCCCATTTAATGTATGAATGTATCGCGGTCAGGTGCCAATTGTGGCCATTCTGGTTATGCACAGATGGGATGAGGGCACCCCGGGCTAGGCCAGCTTTGTTGTCCATCAATGATTGCCCTCAAGGTGGTGGAGGTGAGCCGCCTTCTTGAACCACAGCAGTCCATGTGGTGCAGGAATACAACACCCATAGTGCTTTTAGAAAGGAAAATGCCGATTTCAGCAATTTGTCCCTTCAACTCCAAGACTGCTGGAACTGAACAAGTTCAAGAATATATCAGGCTGTTGAGATATTAGCGCCACTATGAAGTCAAATGGGAGTTTCCAGTACAAAAACAGCAGGAATATGGACATGTCAAAAAAACTGGGTGTCGGGCAGGTATCATATACCTCCTGCGCCAAGAAAGGATTGTGTTTAACCACTAGACTGGCAATATTTTTCAATTGATAAAAGCAGAGATGTTGCTCAGCAATGTTAAAATGAAGGTTAATGATTTTATTAATATATTGTGGATGAATATAAAAGATTATCGGGTTCTATGGAGAATGCCAGTTTACCTTATTGAGCTTGGTTCCTATTCCAGTGATATCTGAAGGAATTACAGAAGTGAACTATTTATGCAGACCCTTTTCTTTGTGGCAAGAGAATCAAACAAGAGCGTCACACATCAATTCCATGAGTTGGAGAATTAATAAAGTGAAAGTGTAATTAATTAAGTGAAAGTGGCACACAAGCTATAGGCACCATAGTAATTCATTAAATTAATTTTAGGGAATTGGTCACTTTTGTTTTCAAACTAAAACAGGAAAGGCAGTTGGATCCATATGGTAAAACGAATGTCATGGTCATTAAGCCACTGCCAGGTGAAAATGGCCACCGGTGTAAATTCAAATCACCAGGACCAGAAACAACACATTAGTGAAGTAGTTTGCAACAGCACAAGCACCAGTTGCGGCACCCAACTTGATCCAGCGACTTTTCCTTAAAAATGAAGAACACTTTCAACAGAGATCAACAAAACTGAACACTCAAGTGGGCTGAGGATTCATAGCAAAACTATAAAAATCAGCTAATAATCCCTTGTGTTTTTTGCCCGATGTTAAATATGCTTGGTGCAAAATTGAAATTATGCCTCAACTCAAGGTCATTGCGCTTGAGGCAACTGTTTTGAGGCAGGACAGTCCTAACGCTGGACTAGCCCTACAAATGTTTACCTGTGCAAATCTGTTGTGTAAAGCATCATTAACGGAAAAAGTTGATCTAAGGACTATCAAGAATGCCTGATCTTGTCCAAAATAACTTCTTTAACAATTGCAAATTTAGTAAATATATAAGGAGCTATAAAATAGAGATTCCAAATTGATGGCCGTTGTCGCTTCAATAAAAACAAAGACTTTTTCTGATGTGATTTTAAGGTGTCACCGAAATGGGTTTGTCTGGAACCCTAGGAACCTGAAACAAAACCAATGGGAAAATACAACAGAAGCTGAATATCAGTCCAGAAATGGAATCTTCACAGGCATCTTTTAGTTTCAATCGTCATGCTGCAACTGGTCAGATCCATAGAAATGTGTCATCCTTCTTTCCTAAAATACATACAAGTCCTCATCTCACCATAAATATTCAGTTTTGTGATAAATTTGCTGTTGAAGGAAAAGCAATGAAACACTATAATGAAAACCTTGTAAGTCTGCGAAAGAAATAAGACAAAAGAACGTATTTCATTTTCTTTATTAACATTTTTTTTCAAAGAACCAATCATTTAAACAGTTTACCATTTAGAGCACGATAAATAAGAACTAAACGCATCTCTTAGTCTGAAGAACTTAAAACTAGCTCTGGCCCAGTTACAAAGTGAAATCCCCAACTACACTATTGTTTATGTTCGATTAATTTCAATTTACGTTAGGAATATATTCAAACTAAAAGGTAAGCAAGAAAACGTGAGCCTCTTAACTAACGACGAATAAAGCGGATCGCAAAGGTTTAAATGGGGCGACAATTTCTCTCCGGGACTCCAAAATTTAAACTACATCAATAAGTATAAGTCAACACTAGAAATACCTGATTTAAACACGCGAGGCTTAACAAGAGGTTTAGTGAACTAAGTAATTATAACGCCCAACATGGCGTCTCTTGCGGTCTGGGTGTGGGTGCAGCTTTTTCTCGCACAATGTCGGATCCTGCGTCTGAACCGCAACAAGCCGCTGGGCCGGAGTGAATGAGGATGGAGCAGCTCCGGGGCGACGATTCAGAAACCTCACTCGCCCTAATACTTGGGCTCCGCTCCACACCTAAATCTAAAAAAAAAACGGCCCTCGGCTAACAGCGCCCCAGGAGGAGATTATTTATTAAGAAAAATGGGGATTTACAGTACCAGAGGCGCGGCCAACACGTTGGGTCGGGCCGGCGTCTGATCGGTTGGGAGGAAGCTGGCCTTTGTGCGCCAGCCCTGGGCCTCGCCGCCATCTTGATCAATTACAACACCGACAGAGAGGGTGTGGGGCGGGTGAAAAAAGACTCGGCGGATCACTGAGGCGACCATCAAACAAATACTTTTATATATTTTTTTAAACTCCTAATTCTTTTTCAGCTCAAAAAAAATTTAAATAAAAACAAAAAAAAACTGATTTTAAAAACCTTGGTTATTTGTGCTTCGATTAACTTGACGATTTCCAGCGAGTACTTCAGGTTCTCTTCGGCCAGGATGGTCAGGTTGTTGATGTGGGGTTTGCTGTTGAAAGTCAGGTCTTCGAGCGACGACTGGTATTCTTTACAGGCGTCCGCCTTGGCCGTGTCTTCCGCCATCGTCTTTGCGATTTAATTTTAAACTTGCGTTCGCTGATTGCTTTTAATTAACAAAAGAACGGTTTCCCTTCGAATACAAGTAGTTATGTTCTAAATTTACACATGGTGTGGAAGTCCTTCCTCAAAAAAACAGGAGAAAAACAGTACTAAACTACCCTCAACAGCTCAACACCTCAGCCCTCTCTCCTCTCCTAATACAAAATGGCGGCCCTGCCAAGTTAAACTATTCACTGGCGTCATAATAGAGAGTGATCACATCCAGAACCCATTGGCTGCCGTCCTGACCGACACAATCGGGCCGCATCCCATTGGTTCCCTGGGCAGTATTTAGCGCCAGCATTGTGACGATCCACGATGTACGACAGCTGATTGGTGCTTCCTGCGGTAGCTCCGGTCTCGCTGTGTTCCTCCGGTGGTGATTGGCTGGGAGCCGGCGGGTGACGTGCGCTTAGGAGGAGACTGACGTCTATGTCATCGGGCCACGTGGATTCCCGGCGAGGCCGGATGTGGACACGTGACTCACATTGCACACGGCCTTTGCTGGAGGAGAGAGTCACGACAAGGACAGTTTGTGTTTCTCAATTCTGGAAGACATTTTGTAATCCTGCTTGATGTCTTTCAACACCCTACTGATTAGACGTCAGTGAAAACGTAATGACTTATTGAAATAATTGTCCATAATATATGATTTGAATTCATTGTTTTATTTTCTCTCTCCGTCCCCTGCTTTAACTGAAAATATCCCCAAAGGAAGCTATTGATCTCATACAGACATGGTAACCAGAAAGGAAATTCCCAAATGACATAATGTCAGCTGCTGGAGAAAATACAGTCACTGTTTATTATTTGCCAGTATTTTTCCTACTTCGTAGTTTAAAATATAAACATTGATGGCATGTTTCGAGATTTTTAAACTGTTTACCAGGGAAAATATTGGAAACAAATGTTGCATTTAAAGCTTGTATTTAAAACGGTATTCACATAATTGTGTTATTTCTCAATGAAGCCTTGAACAATTTGTGCATCTCACACCCGCTAGGATGTTTTCCATGGTGAAAGCTATATGTTCTATAAATTAAATTTGTTCTGGTGAGAATCACCTGGTACCAGTTATTGTGTTTCCTGCAGGTGGTTAGATTTGCAATTAAATGCCACTATGTAATCTGTTAGCAAATGATAGGGAAGGAAGTAGGTATCTTGGTGTTAAATAATAACAATATAATGCCATAATACTTGAAAACAGGACCACAAACATTCAGGCAAAACTGCAAGATCAATGTTGATGAACTGGCCACTGTATCTGCATGACTGAAAATAGTTTCCCCTGCAAGGTCCTGCTCTCAGGCTGAACTTCCAGGAAAGGCAACTTCAAAGACACTCAAAAACCCACCTTGAAGTGCAGCAGCTTTGATGTAATGACTGGAAGGAATCTGTACCAATCACTTAGAATGGAGACAGCGTGTCCATGAAGCTGCATCATGCTTTGAGATTCAACGCCTTATTGATGAGGCAGAGCAATGGTATGGGAAGAAAGACAAAGAAGCAAATCCTGCACTCTGGATCCTACTGCCTCCTGAGGCAGCCTGCCCCATATATATCTAAAAATAAAACTGACCAACTCAGTCACATGATACATGGCAGAAACTCATAACCCTGAGTAGAAGTCATCCTTGGATCAAGGAACAGTTTACCATTGTCAGTAGAAATTTTAATATTAACAGAATCCAAATGGGTATGATTAAATTAAGTGAGTCTATTCAGTATTGGTGCTCTGTAGGTTCATTTGTAGTGAAGAACAAAGGAACTCGCTGATACATACCTGTCTAATCTTCATGTTCTCTAGACCCATATTTAAAATATTTGAAGATGTATGCGGGGACACATCCAAAGCACCTAAATATCCAGTTTAGATCACAAGGAGGTACTATTGTTCCACCTCTTGGTTATGTAATTGTGTAAGTAATTAGGGACTGTGATCATACTCCAGCACATAAATGTTATGAAAGCCATTTACCTCAGTGACTAATAGAATAGCAAAGCACAAAAGGAGACCATTCAGTTCATCATGTCTGCTAACCCTTTCAAAGAGCAAACTGGTTAGTCTCACTATATATGCTCCCTTTCCCCATA
Organism: Scyliorhinus canicula; assembly: GCF_902713615.1. NCBI lineage: Eukaryota > Metazoa > Chordata > Chondrichthyes > Carcharhiniformes > Scyliorhinidae > Scyliorhinus > Scyliorhinus canicula. Next base: position 81,867,575 of record NC_052159.1, on the reverse strand, counting down.
ATCTTATAATTTATTTAACCTTATCTAATTCCCAACAAAAACAGAAAATACTGGACAATCTCAGCAGGTCTGACAGCATCTGTGGAGAGAGAAGGGGGTTAATGTTGAGTCTGGTTGACTCTGTCAAAGCTAGAGAGAACAAGGGCAGCACGGTGGCCTAGTGGTTAGCACAACCGCCTCACGGCGCTGAGGTCCCAGGTTTGATCCCGGCTCTGGGTCACTGTCCGCGTGGAGTTTGCACATTCTCCCCGTGTCTGCGTGGGTTTCGCCCCCACAACCCAAAAATGTGCAGAGTAGGTGGATTGGCCACGCTAAATTGCCCCTTAATTGGAAAAAATAATTGGCTAATCTAAATTTTTTTTAAAAATAAAAAAAAAAGCTAGAGAGAACTGAAATAGGATGTGATTTAACAGAAGTCCTGTCAGAGAGCAGAGCAGTACTTCTTCAGGATAGGCATTCCTGGAAGGGAAGTGACATTGAATTAATAATAATAATCTTTATTAGTGTCACAAGTAGGCTTACATTAACACTGCATTTAAGTTACTGTAAAAATCCCCTATTCGCCACACCACAGCGCCTGTTCGGTACACTGAGGGAGAATTCAGAATGTCCAATTCACCTAACAAGTACGTCTTTCGGGACTTGTGGGAGGAAATAGGAGCACCCGGAGGAAACCCATGCAGACACGGGGAGAACGTGCAGACTCCGCACAGATAGTGACCCAAGCCGGCAATTAAACCCACTAAGATAAAAGCAAATTACTGAGGATGCTGGAATCTGAAACAAATACAAGAAAAATCCAACAGGATTTCCATTATATCTCATCTTATTTCCAGTTCCCTCTAGCTTTGACAAATAATCATCCAAACTCAAAACATAAGCTCTGTTCTCTCCACAGATGCTATCAGACCTGCTGAGAATGTCTGGCATTTTCTGTTTTTGTTTCAGATTCCAGGATCTGCAGTAATTTGCTTTTATCTAATTACTTTTTGAAATCTACTATTAACTTTGTATCCACTACCCTATCAGCCAGTGCATTGCAAATTTTAATTGCTCATTATGTAAAGGTTTTTTCTCAAATTCCCTTTGCTTCTTCTGCAAGTCTTCTTAAATCAGTGTCCTTGGTTGTCAACCCTTCAGACATTGGAAGCAATTTTTCCTTATTTACTCTATTTGAACCCTCAACAAATTAAAGCATCTATATCAAATCCCCTCTTTGATTTCTCTGTTCTCAGGAGAACATCCACAGTTTCTACCGCCTATCAATGCAACATTAATCACTTGCCCTGGAACCATTCTGATAAATCTCTTTTGTAACTGCCAAAGCCTTCACATCTTTCCTAAAACGTGGTTGCAAGAATTGGTCACAACATGTAAGAAATTGCCCCCTTGAGCTTGCTCAGCCATTCAATAAGATCACGGTTGAACTTTAGATTAACTTCGGGCGCAATTCTCCGCACTCACGACGGTGCGGAGAATAGCGGGGGTCGTAAATTTTTACGGCCACGCTAGTCTGACGCCCTCCCGCTATTCTCCCCCCCCCCCCCCCCCACGCCCGACTCCCGACACGAATCGCTGCCGCCGTTTTTTTACGGCGAGCAGCGATTCTCAGCTGGCCGATGGGCCGAAGTCCAAGCCGTTTACGGCCGTTTTTACGAACGGCAAACACACCTGGTCTGGCCGTTCGTAAAAACGGCCGTAAAGTTCAGATCTTGGCAACCATGGCACCGATTGGCACGGCAGTACCACGGCCATGCCAAGGGTGCCATGGGCCCGCGATCGGTGGGCACCGATCGCGGGCAGCGGGTCCGATTCCCGCGCACTCTTTGTCCTTCCGCCGCCCCGCTGTATCAATTCGCGGGGCGGCTGAGGGGCATCCCGGCCCGCGCATGCGCGGGTTTCGCGCAAATGCGCGATGACGTCATCCGCGCATGTGCGGGTTGGAGTCTTCCAATCTGCGCATGCGTGGCTGACGTCATGTGACGCATCAGCCGTCGCAAACTCTGGCAAGCGGGCTTAACGAAATTCGTTAAGCCCGCGATGCCGGAGTTCACGGCCGCGGCATGCTAGCCCCGACCGGGGACCAGAATCGGTTCCCGGTCGGGGAGGGGGAGGCTGGCAATGTGTAGTGAAGACGTTTCTCATCTTAATCCTAAATGACCAATTCCATACTATGACCACTTGCTCTAGATTTTCTGTCAGGGAAAACCTCCACTCAGCATTTATCATGTCTTTCCCTCTGAGAATGTTATATATTTCAATGAGATCACCTCTGATTCTTCTAAACTCTGGGAAATATAGACCCACCCTACTCGATCTATGCTCATAGGACAGCCCTCTCATCTCAGGAGTTAATCCAGTTAACCATTTTGTAACTTAGAAGTCAAGTATATCTTTTGATCAAAACTAGACATGGTACTCCAGGTGTGGTCACACCAAAGCCCTTATATAATTCAGTTAGGTTTCCTCAATACACTAAACTCTTTGCAATAATGGCTAACATGCTGTCTGCTTTTCTCATCATCATCTGTTCTATTAACTTCCTGTGATTTATATAATAAGGACCAGAAAATCCCTCTGAATATCAGCTTTTGCTGGTCTCCCACCTTTTAAATAGTGTTCTGCTTTTCCATTCTTCCCACCAGAGTAGATGGCTTCACACCTTCCCATATTATACTTAATCTAGCACCTTGCTAGCTGGAGCCAAGTTAATGTTAAATATAGATCTAGCATAAATTCTTTCCTTTTATACTCTGTGACTCTACAGCATTTATAAAGCCCAGGATATCATAGAATATTGAACATACCATGCAGAAGGAGGCCATTCGGCCCATCGAGTCTGCAATCACCCACTTAAGCCCTCACTTCCACCCTATCCCCATTACCCAATAACCCCTCCTAACCTTTTTTGGTCACTAAGGGCAATTTATCATGGCCAATCCACTTAATCTGCACGTCATTGGACTGTGGGAGGAAACCAGAACACCCGGAGGAAACCCACGCAGACACGGTGAGAATGTGCAGACTCCGCACAGACAGTGACCCAGCAGGGAATCGAACCTGGAACCCTGGCGCTGTGAAGCCACAGTGCTAATCACCTGTGCTACCGTGCTGCCCTTATATGTTTTATTTATTTATTTATTTTTTAATAAACAATTTTATTGAGGTAGTTTTTGGCTTTATAAACAGTTACAGACATCATCAAAAAGAAAGCAAAAAAGGCAAAAATGTGCAAACATCCACGTACTTTCAATACTTCCATCGTAACATATTGCACAAGCCCGCTCCTCTCCCACCGGTACTACCCGCCATATTTTCCCTCCTACTCTACTCTACCCCCCCCCCCCCCTCCCCCTCCCCTCCCACCCCCTGCTGACGCTCACTCTCCCGCAAAGAAGTCAATAAATGGTTGCCACCTCCGGGCGAACGCCTGCACAGATCCCCTCAAGGCGAACTTAATTTTATCCATACCCAGGAAACTCAACATGTCCGCAAGCCACCACTCAGTCTTCGGGGGCTTTGAGTCCCTCCACGCCAATAGTATTCGTCGTCGGGCTATCAGGGAAGCAAAGGCCAAAACATCGGCCTCTTTCTCCCCCTGGACCCCCGGGTCTTCCGAAACACCAAAAATTGCCACCCCTGGACTCATCACCACCCTTGTTTTTAGCACCCGGGACATGACCCCCGCAAAACCCTCCCAGTACCCCCTCAGCTTAGGGCATGCCCAAAACATGTGAACGTGGTTCGCTGGTCCTCCCACAGACCTAGCGCATTTGTCCTCTATCCCGAAGAATTTGCTCATCCGAGCCACCGTCATATGGGCCCGGTGAACGACCTTAAATTGAATCAGCCCGAGCCTAGCACATGTCGCGGTCGAATTTACCCTACTCAGGGCCTCTGCCCACAGCCCATCCTCCATTTCCCCGCCTAGCTCCTCCTCCCATTTAAGTTTCAGTTCCTCTGTCTGGGACCCTTCCTCCCTCATGAGCACCTTATAAATACCCGAGACTCTACCCTCCCCTTCTTCCCTCCTAGAGACTATTCTGTCTAGGATCCCCATTGGCGGGAGGCGTAGGAAAGATGGGACCTGTCTACAAACAAAGTCCCGCAACTGTAGGTATCTAAAGTCATTTCCCCTTACCAACCCAAATTTCTCCTCCAAGCTCCTCAAACTCGCAAAGCTCCCATCCAGGAACATATCACCCACCCTTCCCGCCCCCGCCCGCCGCCATACTCGGAACCCCCCATCCATACTCCCGGGGGCAAACCGATGGTTGTCGCAGATTGGCGCCCAGACAGACACCCCCATCTCCCCTACATGCCTCCTCCACTGGCCCCATATCCGCATGGTCGCCACCACTACCGGGCTGGTGGTGTACTTGGCCGGCAGCAGCGGTAGAGGAGCCGTGACCAGGGCTGCCAAGCTGGAGCCCTTGCACGAAGCCGCCTCCACCCGCTCCCAAATAGACCCCGTACCCACCATCCACTTCCTTACCATAGCGATGTTGGCCGCCCAGTAATAATTAATCAGACTCGGCAAAGCCAGCCCTCCCTCGCTGCGGTTCCTCTCCAACATCGCCTTCTTCATCCGCGGGGATTTTCCCGCCCAGACAAAGCTCATGATCATCCCATTAACTCTTTTGAAGAAGGACTGTGGGATAAAGATCGGGAGGCACTGAAAAATAAACAGAAATCAAGGGAGGATTGTCATCTTTACAGTCTGCACCCTCCCTGCCAACGACAGCGGGAGTGCATCCCATCTCCGAAACTCTCCCTTCATTTGCTCCACCACCCTGGCCAAATTTAACTTATGCAGCCTGCCCCAGTCTCATGCCACCTGGATTCCCAAATACCGGAAATTTTCCTCAACCAGCATAAACGGTAGCCCTCTCAATCTGTTCTCCTGGCCCCTTGCCTGGACCACAAACATTTCACTCTTGACCGTATTTAATTTGTATCCTGAGAACTGGCCGAACTTCCTCAGCATTCCCAGTATACTTCCCATCCCGGCCACTGGGTCCGACATGTACAGGAGCAGGTCGTCTGCATAAAGAGAGACCCTATGTTCAACCCCGCCCCTCACCATCCCCTTCCATCCCTCTGCGGCTCTCAGCGCAATCGCCAGCGGCTCTATGGCCAGCGCAAACAGCAGCGGGGAGAGCGGGCAGCCCTGTCTGGTCCTTCGGCACAACCTAAAGTACTCCGACACTTCTCTGTTGGTCCTGACGCTGGCCCTCGGGGCCTGATATAATAATTTGATCCAATCCACCAATCCCTCCCCGAACCCAAACCGTCCGAGCACCTCCCATAGATAGTCCCACTCCACCCGGTCAAAGGCCTTCTCGGCGTCCATTGCCACCACTACCTCCACCTCCCTACCACTGGGGGCATCATTATCACATTAAGTAATCTCAGGTTGGCTGCCAGCTGCCTACCTTTCACGAACCCAGTTTGATCCTCCCCAATCACCTCCGGTACGCAGTCCTCCATTCTAACCGCCAGTACCTTTGCCAGGAGCTTGGCATCTACATTAATCAGGGAGATTGGCCTGTCGGATCCCCACGCCTCCGGGTCTTTACCCCGCTTCAATATCAGTGATATAGTGGCTTGTGACATTGTTGGCGGCAGGGTCCCTCTGTCCCTTGCCTCATTGAAAACCCTCGCCAAGACCGGGCCCACCAGCTCAGAGAACTTCCTATAGAACTCTACTGGGTATCCATCCGGCCCCGGGGACTTCCCCGACTGCATGGCCTTTAGGCCCCCCAATACCTCCTCTACTCTAATCGGGGCCCCCAGCTCTTCCACTCGCCCCCCCATCTACTGTTGGGAAGGTTAACCCGTCCAGAAACCTTTTCATCCCCTCCGGTTCTTCCGGCGGCTCCGAAGTATACAGCTTACGATAGAAGTCCCGGAATACCTTATTCAATTCTGCCGGGTCCTCCACTTTGCGCCCCCCCCCCCCCCCCCCCCCCCCCCCCATCCCTCACTCTACCTATTTCCCTGGCCGCCTCCCTCCTCCTGAGTTGCTGCGCTAACAGTCTGCTAGCCTTTTCCCCATACTCGTACACCACTCCCCTCGCCTTCCTAAGCTGTTCCACGGCCCTACTCGATAGTGCCCCCAGTTCTGCCTGTAGTCTCTGCCTCTCCCTGAGTAAAACCTCCCCGGGGACTCCGCGTGCTCTTCATCTATCCGACCCATTTCCCTGACCAATCTATCCATCTCTGCCCGGTCTGCCTTGGGTCTGTGGGCCCCAATTGAAATCAGCTCCCCCCGCACTACTGCCTTTAGCGCCTCCCACAGGGTCGCCGCTGAGACCTCCCCCGTGTCATTCACCTGCAGGTAATTTTGCATACATCTCCGAAGCCTCTCGCAGATCCCCCTCCTCCGACAGCAGTCCCACGTCTAACCTCCATTGCGGGCGTTGGTAGCTCGCTCCCCCGATCTGCAGGTCCACCCAATGCGGGGCATGGTCTGAGATAGTAATTGCCGAATATTCCGTGTTCTTTACCTCCCCCCCTACAGTCCCTGCTTAGTACAAAGAAATCTATCCTAGAATATACTTTATGGACGTGCGAGTAAAACGAGTAGCCCCTTCCTGTTGGCTGTCTATCTCTCCAGGGGTCCACTGCCCCCATTTGCTCCATAAACCCTTTCGGCTCCCTTGCCATTGCTGAGAGTCTACCCTTTCTGGGACACGACCGATCCAAAGTCGGGTCAAGGACCATGTTAAAGTCCCCTCCCATTATTAGCCTGCGAGAATCCAGGTCCGGGATCTTCCTTATATGTTTTATTAATTGATTTATGGATGGTACAGTGGTTAACACTGGTGCCTCACAGCGCCAGGGAACCAGGTTTGATTCCGACCTCTGGTAACTGTATGGAGTTTGTATGTTCTCCCTGTGTCTGCATGGGTTACCTACGGTGCTCCGATTTCCTCGCACAGTCCAAGATGTGCAGGTTAGGTGGATTTGCCATGCTAAATTGCCCCATAGTGTCCAAAGGTTGGGTGGGGTTACAGAAATATAAATGGGGAATTGCGCCTAGATAGGGTGGTCTTTCGAAGGGTCAGCGTAGACTCGGTAGGTCGAATGGCCTCCTGCATTTTCGGATGTCTATGATTTTTACAATTTACCCTGTCCTGTCATCTTCAAAGATTTCTGCACAAACATCTCAGGATTCTTCGTTTCTAAATTTCCTTTAAATTTCACTGAACACAAGAAATAATTTGCAGTAGACTCAATTTGTAACACTTAGTTTAAAAAAAAGAGAACATGTTATGTTTACTTGGTCAATTGCTGATGCAAACAACCTCAATGCGCTTGTGTACAATGGGGGTCATTTTAACTTCTTGTGGAAACAAAATTGGGAGAGTTGGAAAACAGGCAATTAATCCAACATTGCCTCATTTTCACTGCTGCCAAAAGTTAAAAAATTACCCCTTTTCATCTTTGTTGGTTATTTTAATATTTGTTAACGTTTTTTTTAAATGGTAAATTGGGGGCAAACAAGATAACACCATAACAGTTATTAAAGTAAATTAATAGTCAAATAAAACTGAAGTTTGTGAGATTTTCAAAAATCTGCAGGTTACTTGTTATAAAATCATAAGTTATATAAACATTAGGCAATACCAGATACAACAACTATTTGCTAATTGATGGTTCATTGTGAATCAGTGTTCTGAATATCTTCCACATTATTTATTAAATTATGTACCAGTATAAGATCATCTTTCATTCATTTCCTTCCAAGATTATCTTTTGTTTTTAATATTTCCTCATAACTCAGTCCGTTGTCACAAGAAACCAAAGTCTTGGCTGCCTACCGGCCTTGATGACTGCCTTATCTATAAGTGATTCAGACAATGCCACCAACTTCATCTATTAATGTAAGTCAAGTTCAGTGGGTTTAAATATTGCTGAAAAGAGAGTCATGTTGCTGAAGCTTTTTGTCTTGCACTCAACAGGCCAAATGTAGGAATGTCAAATTTCAAACTATCAGACAATAATTTATACTATAGGAAAAAGGATTTTGATTAGTAGACAAGTCGACTCTGATTGGCTGGGACCTTGCCAGGGAGAAAGCAAAAGGGTTCCCCAAGTTTTCAGAGAGCAACTCCCTTCTAGCTAGTGTAAATGAGCTACATTATGAGCTCAACAGATTATCTTAAATTGTTAGTTAGTGTAGCTATTACCACACCCAGGATTGCTCAGCAAGTATTGCTCAATCACAGAATCAGATCTAACAGTAGACATTTTGAAGCAGGGGCTGGTTGAGCATGGTCTGTGCTTTGCTTATTTCAAACAAATGAAGAACATAGAAAAAGTGCATGTCAAATTGAAGTTTGCACATTCTCCATGGGTCTCACCCCCACAAACCCAAAGAAGTGCAGGGTAGGTAGATTGGCCACACTAAATTGGCCCTTAATTGGAAAAAAGAAAATTGGGTACTCTAAATTAAAATAAAGTGCACATCAAAGTTATTCAGCAGGACAACAGTATCCTGATCAGATCATTGCTTGCCGTGTATTGTGCAAATTCTCAAATAGCCCATTGGCCACCACTTTCAGACCTGAAAAGTGTCTGGTTTATTTCAAATTACCCTGGAAAGGCAAGGGAAATTTTCCAGCTGTTCTTGCCAGTGGGATGTTCCAGCACTGAGGGGTAGATTCAATGGGGAATTCCATTGGCAGTTGCGGGACCAGAGATCCTGTCAACGGCGGACCACCTCCCGTCACCAAGAACTCGATGTGGGGGGTGCAAAAAATCTCCTCAAAGAATCTCAAAATTTGAACAAATAGTTAAGGAAATCAGTTCACACTGCTACTATTCGGTGGCTATGTGAGTGGTATTTTCCACTAACATAGAATCATAGAATTTACAGTGCAGAGGGAGGCCATTTAGCCCATCGAGCCTGCACCAGCCCTTGGAAAGAGCACGAAGCCCACACCTCCACCCTATCCCCGTAAACCAATAACCCCACCTAACCTTTTTGGACACTAAGGACAATTTAGCATGGCCAATCCACCTAACCTGCACATCTTCGGACCGTGGGAGGAAACTGGAGCACCGGAAGGAAACCCACGCAGATACGGGGAGAACGTGCAGGCTATGCACAGACAGTGACCCAAGCTGGGAATCGAACCTGGGATCCTGGAGCTGTGAAGTAACAGTGCTAACCACTGTGCTACCGTGCAATCCTAACAGGATGCTGCCGTCAGTCTAAAAATATGTTTTGCCTATCACACAACTGAACAATGTTGTGCAGTGCCAGGTACATAAACCATCTGTCCCAGTGATTGGCTGATCGAAGGAAATAACATATCCCTTTGTTTGGTCATAATAGACAGAGTACAGATGGCATTCAACCAGCCCATGCTTGCAAAACCCAAAATAAAACATCCACTGTTCAATGTGATTCTACGATTGGGCAATACTTTCTGAATTAGTTTGAGTGTGCTAATAGCTACACTATCAATCAATTTAAGAAAATCAGCTGAGTTCATAATGCGGTTCATTTATGCTTGTTGGAAGTTACATACAATCCTACACAGGGGTCGGTTCTCCACAAACAAAAGGAATATGTTCTAGCCTTGTGTTTTTTTTTAATTACCCGGGTGTGGTAGTAACCACTGCTGCATATATTAGGGTATGTATGGTAAGGCCTGTACTACAGGTACTGGGGTAGTCCCTGCCAGCTGGCTCCACCCAGTAGGCGGAGTATAAATATGTGTGCTCCCCGTACAGCAGCCATTTCGCCAGCTGCTGTAGGAGGCCACACATCTTAGTGTAATAAAGCCTCAGTTGTATTCAACTCTCGTCTTTGTGCAATTGATCGTGCATCAATTTATTACACTAAGATTTTCAGAAGATGGATCTCCGCATCAAGCCGGATCGCCTGCAGCTGGATCCGCAATCAAGCAACGCCAAAAAGGACTTTGAACACTGGCTTATGTGTTTCGAAGCTTGCATCAGGTCTGCCCCAGACCCAATTCTGGAAGCTCAGAAGATCCAGATCCTCTACACACGGCTGAGCTCCAGCGTTTTTCCGCTTATCCAGGACGCGCGACCTACGATGAAGCCATGGCGCTACTGAAAGAGAATTACGCTCAGTGGACTAACACGCTTTACGCCAGGCACGTCCTCTCAACTCGTAGTCAACTCCCTGGTGAGTCAATAGAAGATTTCTGGCGTTCCCTTATTCCCCTGGTCAGAGACTGTGACTGTCAGGCCGTCACGGCCACGGAACACTCAAATTTACTCATGTGGGACGCTTTTGTTACGGGGATTGCACCAGATCACATCCGCCAGCATCTTTTAGAGTGGGCCACGCCCGACCTCGCGGCAACCAAAAAGCTGGTGCTATCGATGACGGTCGTCTCGCGCAGTAGCCAGGCCTCCACCCACGGCCGCGCGGCCCACCCCTCCTACGCATCGTGGACCCCACAGACGGCCGCTCCATCGGGGACACCACTCAGCCAACCCTACGCCTGTGCCACGCGCCAACCAGCCAACCCTGGGGGCCCCAGATGTTACTTCTGTGGGCAGCCAAAACACCCCCGCCAACACTGCCCCGGCCCGGATCGCCCTTTGCAAAAAGGAGCACTTCGCTGTGGTGTGCCAGGCTGGCTCAGTCACCGCTATCACTCCGACCCCCCCCCCCCCGCGTACAGACAGGGGGCGCCAACATCTCACCCCCCCCCCCGCGGACCATGCACGGCCAGTGGGCGCCGTCATCTTGTTCAACCCCCGTCACATGCGGCACATGGGCGCCGCCATCTTGTCCTCAGGATCGTCAGGCGCAGCCATCTTGTTTCCCCCATAGCACGTGGGTGCCACCATCATTCCAGGACCCGTGCCCCCCGGGCACCCCATTGTCAGACACCAGCGACGACCAGCTGCGGCTTGCCTCGGTCACAATTGACCAGTCTCGCCCGCACAATCCAGCAACCGCCTCCACAAGCGTGAAGATCAATGGTCACGAGATCTCCTGTCTGCTGGACTCCGGGAGCACTGAGAGCTTCATACATCCCGATATGGTAAGGAGCTGCTCCCTCGTGGTACACCCTGCCAATCAGAGAATCTCCCTGGCCTCACGGTCCCATTCCATGGCGACCCGGGGGTACTGCATAGCCACGCTCACTATCCAGGGCGTAGAGTTCAGCAGCATCCACCTCTACGTCCTCCCCAACCTGTGCGCTGCCCTGCTACTCAGCCTGGACTTCCAGTGTAACCTCCAGAGCCTAAGATTAACATTCGGCGGGCCCCTACCATCCCTTACTGTGTGTGGCCTCGCGACCCTAAAGGTCAACCCACCTTCCCTATTCGCAAACCGAACCCCGGATTGCAAACCCGTCGCCACTGTAGCCACCTAAAATGGACACTGGGCTAACAAGATGGAGAATCGCTAAGACTGCAGGGAAAAAGCAGTTTAGCCAAGGCAGCAGTCTGCAAAGACTCATTAGCATTTTGCAAGCAGCAAAACTAGTTTCTGGCCAGGTGGAAGATCTCAAACCAAAGGTGATAATAGCAAAACGCTTTGCATACTAATGAGGCAGTCCAGATCTAGGCACACACAATGGCAACATTTGGGTTTGAATAAGATACTTTAAGTGGATGTCCAGACAGAACGGCACCAGAAGTATCCACTATAGAAACCGCCCCCGCCATCAAGAAAGACCCTCACATTGGAGGAATTCAAAAGATATCGATTGGGAGTGATCCAATCGATACCTGAAGGTAAAGCCCGCCCCGAAAAGGCACGGACATTGGGGACCCCTATAAAAGATAGACCCCCACACATGGTCCTGTCTGTTGTTTCGTGCTCCGGCTTTGACCAAGAACTCCAACCTGTATCCTGACTCCAGCCGTTGAGCACCAGCCGCCGAACCGTAAGTGCCAATACGACGCTCGCTACGCGAACCAGGCCCTCTAGACCCCCAGTGACCAGCACGCTCTCTGAAGGTTGCAGACCAAGATCGGAACGAAGGCCTCGCTCCCTGACCTTGCCTGTTCCTGTTTAGTTAAGTATTCTGATCGCTTAGTTTAGTCATAGCTTAGTCCCTTAGCGTGTGCATGCGTATTTATTATAATTGTATAATAAATATTGATCGTTTGGAACTTACTAATCGGTGTATCGTTTTATTACTTTGAACCTGACCTTGGAATATTTGTGAGGTGTCTATACGGCATCTGGCGACTCCTGAGCTGAAAATACATACATAGAGCCTAGTAGTGTTAAGCACACGGCCTTTAAACGGAGGCGTGTTAATACACTCCAATAAACGCGTATTACACCCATAGTAAAACGTGCAACACCACCAGGAGCAGACGGTATAGCACAGGACCTTCATCAGGTCCGAGGTCCAGCGGCTGCTTCGGGAACGCATCATCGAGGCCAGCAACAGCCCCTGGAGAGCCCAAGTGGTAGTGGTGAAAACGGGGGGCAAACACAGAATGGTCGTGGACTACAGCCAGACCATCAATCGGTACACGCAGCTCGACGCGTAACCCCCTCCCACTCATATCAGATATGGTCAATCAGATTGCACAGTACCAGATCTTCTCAACTGTAGACCTAAAATCCGCCTACCACCAGCTCCCCATCTGTAAGGCGGACCGCCCATACACTGCCTTCAAGGCAGATGGCCGCCTCTCCACTTTTCTAGGATTCCCTTTGGCGTCACCAACGGGGTCTCGGTCTTCCAAAGGGAGATGGACCGCATGGTCAACCGGTACGGGCTGCGGGCCACTTTCCTGTACTTAGACAATATCACCATCTGCGGCCACAATCAGCAGGACCATGACGCCAACCTTGCCAAATTTCTCTGCACCGCCACTCTGCTAAACCTAATTTATAACAAGGAGGTGTGTATTCAGCATGAACTGCTTAGCCATCCTTGGCTATGTGGTCCAGAACGGAGTTCTAGAGCCCGACCCTGACCACATGCGCCTCCTCATGGAACTCCCCCTTCCCCACTGCCCCAAGGCCCTCAAACGCTGCCTGGGGTTCTTTTCTTACTACGCCCAGTGTGTTCCAAATTATGCGGACAAGGCCCGCCCACTCATTCAGTCCACCCTTTTCCCCCGACGGCCGAGGATCCACAGCCCTTCAACCGTATTAGGGCCAACATCGCCAAGGCCGTGATGCACGCAGTCGACAAGACGTTACCCTTTCAAGTGGAGAGTGATGCATCACTCGTCGCTCTAGCCACCACCCTCAACCAGGCAGGCAGGCCCGTGGCATTCTTTTCATGAACCCTTCATGCCTCCAAAATTTGGCACTCCTCCGTCGAAAAAGAGGCACAGGCCATCATTGAAGCTGTGCGGCATTGGAGGCATTACCTGGCCGGCAGGAGATTTACTCTCCTCACTGACCAACGGTCGGTAGCCTTCATGTTTAACAACACACAGCGGGGCAGGATCTAAAATTATAAAATCTTGAGGTGGAGGATCGAGCTCTCCACCTACAACTACGAGATTTTGTATCGCCCCGGTAAGCTCAACGAGCCCCCCGATGCTCTATCCAGAGGTACATGTGCCAGCGCACAGGTGGACCGACTCTGGACTCTGCACGACAAATTTTGTCACCCGGGAGTCACACAGTTGTACCACTTCATTAAGGCCCGCAATCTGCCCTACTCCATTGAGGAAGTCAGGACCATCACCAGAGACTGCCAGGTCTGTGCGGAGTGCAAACCACACTTCTACCAGCCGGACCGTGTGCGCCTGGTGAAGGCCTCCCGCCCCTTTGAACGCCTCAGCGTGGACTTCAAAGGGCCCCTCTCCTCCACCAACTGGAATACGTATTTCCTCAGTGTGGTCGAGTACTCCAGATTCGCCTTCGCCATCCCGTGCCCCAACATGACGTCTGCCACCGTCATCAAAGCCCTCAACACCATCTTTGCTCTGTTCAGCTTCCCCGCCTACACCCACAGTGACAGGGGATCCTCATTCATGAGCGATGAGCTGCATCAGTTCCTGCTCCACAAGGGTATCGCCTCGAGCAGGACGACCAGCTATAACCCCCGGGGCAACGGACAGGTGGAGAGGGAGAATGGGACGGTCTGGAGGGCCGTCCAGCTGGCCCTACGGTCCAGAAATCTCCTGGTCTCCCGCTGGCAGGAGGTCCTCCCCGATGCACTGCACTCCATTTGGTCACTCCTATGCACTGTGACTAAAGACACACCCCATGAACGTCTCTTTGCTTTCCCAGCAAGTCCACCTCCGGGGTGTCGCTCCCGACTTGGCTCGCAGCTCCAGGACCTGTACTCATCCGTAAGCACGTATGACTCCACAAGGCGGACCCATTGGTTGAAAGGGTGCAGTTACTCACGTCAACCCCTAGTATGCCTACGTAGCGTACCCTGATTGCCGCCAAGGTACTGTCTCTCTCAGGGACCTGGCACCAGCAGGTTCCACACACACACACGCCCCCAGCCCGGCGCCACCCTCCCCTCCACTGGCACACCCAGCAGCAACCCCCCCCCCACCCTCCCAGGACCATCTGTCCTCCCCCTGCCCACGCCCGAGGATGAAGAGGATCTTGGCATGCTCCCGGAGTCACCAAGGACCCGACCGATGCCAGAATCGCCGCCACCACTGCGTCGCTCTCAACGTCAGATCAAGGCTCCGGACCGGCTAAACCTGTAATTGGTTCTGGACTCAAATTTTTTTTTTCTCTGCATATTAAACTTGAGCTGTATATATTTCTCCACCACCCCCGCCAGACTCAATTTTAACAGGGGGTGAATGTGATAGTAACCACTACTGTATATATTAGGGTATGTATGGTAAGGCCCTGTACTACAGGTACGGGGGTAGTCCCTGCCTTCTGGCTCCGCCCAGAAGGCGGAGTATAAATATGTGTGCTCCCTGTACAGCAGCTGCAGCAGGCCACACATCTTAGTGTAATAAAGCCTCAGTGGTATTCAACTCTCGTCTTTGTGCAATTGATCATGCATCACCGGTGTCATAATATACACCAGTATATCATGGTGGAGACACACACACTGATTGACACACAGCAAGACCAATCAACATACACAACACCGTAGCCAATCACCAGTTAGAGCACACACACTATAAAGACAGAGGGCATCAGTTTTCCCGCTCATTCGGGATGCAGCCTTTCAGAAGGATAGAGCTCACAGCTTACAGCACAGATCTTCACCATGTGCTGAGTGCATAGACTGGTTAGGATAGGTATAAGTCTTTAGTTTAATCTAAAATAGTGTCGACCCACAGTGAAAGTATGTTCAACAGTTTCTAGCTTAATAAAATAGTGCTGTACTATTTCAAGTGTTAGCCTGTATGTGTTACTGCTGAGGTAAACACAATCTCCACGGATCCAGAGTACCCAACACATCAACCGGGAGTTTGGGAAACCAATTAATCCCCACTGCATTCTCCATGACAATGCCTCACCCTATCAGAATCAACTTGCCAACCAATCAGCACCCTTTTTCGCCTGTTGTATAAGTTGTTGTGATTGTTTGAAATTTGACATTCTCGTGTTTGTCTTGATGAACGCAAGGCCAAAAGCTTTGACAGCATGTCTCTTATTTCAGCAAATTTCACATTCTGCACATCCAAGCAACTTTTCTGATGGTTTATTTTTAAAGGGCACTCAACCTTATAGTCGCAAATTCATTTTTTAATTTGGAGAAAAATATGAATTTATGAAAGAATTCCCATCCCTAATAATTATCTCTGATGTTGAAGCAATTGGATATCCTGAAAGTGCAGCGGTCATAGGTTTACTATATCTAAAGCTGCCTACAGAATATTTTGATTGTTTGTATTTAAAAACAGAAGAACCTGAAAATGTATTTTCTCACTGTTGGATCTCGAAATTTATAGAAAGAAGGTGAGTACACTGAAGACACATGCCACCTCTAGGAAATGTTCTTTTTTGAAACCCTTTTATTCCTTTTTAAGAATTTTAAAGCCAACACACAATTTTTATAGCCAAAGATAATTTGTATTTGAAGGATTACAGATATTTTAAATATTAAAACAGTTGTTACAATTGACTCAACTTTGATATCAACACTATAGAGCTCAGAATAGGCATAACATAACAAAATGTTGCTGGTATTATTATAGGATGATTCACTATGAGTAACTCAAAGTGATAACACAAGCAGATTCAAGCTGCCCAACAATGTAACTGACTCTTAACTGCCCTCTAAAATTGCCCAGCAATCACACTCAGAATCACCACTGCTTTCTCAAAGGCAATTAGGGATGGGCAATAAATAATGGTCTTACCATCGACAGCCACATTCTTTGAATTAATAAAACAAAACAACTGCGTTATTCAAAATAGTAAACTCTAGTCTTGCAGTATGGGGCTCACTAATTCAAAAGAAAGATTGCGTTAATGATGTTACGCCACCCTGGGCAAGTTTATGGTCAATTCCAGCCCCACGTGTCCCGGAGTCACAACACAAGTGAATTAACCAATAATTCTTATAAAAATTCCCAAATATTTGGCCCTTGGCTGCCCAATAATTATAATCACCAGGTTTGTAAGTTGAAACACAAATATTTCCAACAAGATTCTTGGTGAAATGTGCAGCAGATACTATTAGCAGATAACATTAAGAAGTACCTAACTCCGACAGCAACCTGCCTCCCCCTACCCTCTACACACCCAAGACAGACAAACAAGATGGGGGAAGGGGAATAATGTAAATGAAAGAGAAAATAATCTTTGCTTCAATGATGGGACCCTGTAGGTCTTCTTCTCAGTAAGCTTGGAAATCACAGTCCTTGCTTTGCAGTCTGTACTCACAATATTCCTGGTGAGACAGAGTCCCAGTTTCATCAGGCTTTGCTCTAAGTTCATGGTCTGCATTCAGGCCCTGTTTTCAGGAATCCATCACCCACAGGCTTATTGAAGAGAGAGAGATAGCTGGATCTTTTTTGTAGAGGCCTAGCAGCAGTTTTCTGGAGAGGATTTTCTGGATCTTTGATCTCCCCTCTCAAAATCAAAAGTGAAACTAAAAACTCAACCCTTGAAGCTCTGAAACACGCTTTAGCGCAAAGCGGCCGGAGATTGCCGGGAAAGGCCTCCAGTGAGTCTCCCAACAGGCTCCTCGCCTACCAAGATTCTACAAAGTCCGGTGAGACTGTGTATATGGAGGGTTTGTCCATAGGGAATGGCTTCTTTAATGTGTTTTGGGTGAAAGCTGGAGAAGTGGAGCATCGTGAGGTTGTCTGTGGGCTTGCGGTAAAGCGAAGTGCTGAGGTGACTGTCCTTGATGGAGATGAGTGTGTCCAAGAATGCAACAGAATTTGGAGAATAGTCCATGGTGAGTCTGATGGTGGGATGGAATCTCTGACTTTGTCTATATAAATGTTTCTGGATCATACCTCGCCATTCACCTGAGAAAGGAGCTGCGCTCCAAAAGCTCGTGTTTGAAACAAACCTGTTGGGCTTTAACCTGGTGTTGTAAGACTTCTTACTATTTTTGTAGTAATGCGAATAACAAAAATAGTAATTGCCTTCAAGTGCATAATATGTCCCAGAAGAAGAAAGCTTCCCGCGTCCTCTTTATTATATTCTTCTATTTTGCTCCTCCTTGATGTGGCGGAATTGCAGGAAAGGATCAAAGAATGTTAAAATGAATGAGTTATTACACAATCATGATTAAGCAGATAAAGAAGATTGGTAGTTCTGTCTGTGTGATATTTCAGAATAATGTCAAGCCAACAGTGTTATGCTTAGTTACTAACCTGACACCGGCTAGATGTTGGCAACTGTCACATCTCACGGCAAGAACTGTGAGTACGGATTAGCTGTATGTCTGTCTCAAAGAGCCCAAAGGCCTTAAAGATTGGATGCACCTAGGCAGCATGGTGGCGCAGTGGTTAGTACTGGGCCACTGTCCGTGTGGAGTTTACACATTCTCCCCGTGTTTGCATGGGTTTCGTCCCCACAACCCAAAGACGTGCAGACTAGGTGGATTGGCCACGCTAAATTGCCCCTTAATTGGAAAAAATGAATTGGGTACTCTAAATTTTTTTTTTTAGAAATGGGATGCACAAACCAGTGGCTTCCCTTTGCAATCAATATGCGCTAATTTGTCCTGCACAATGTTTGGTAAATAAAGGTAAGTTTAATAATCCTGAAGCTTGCTAAATGGCATGTCAGAAGTGAATAGATGTGAAATTATGAGGCTGTTAATGTAGAGGAAGATGTTTTAGAGTTGGGCATTGTTGTGAGAGGAACTAACTGTCGGATGTCAAATTAGAGCTGCCCTTAACCATTATATAGGGTTTAGTTCTGTTATAGAATAGATATAGAACAGTACAGCACAGAACAGGCCCTTCGGCCCTCGATGTTGTGCTGAGCAATGATCACCCTACTCAAACCCACGTATCCCAACAACCCCCCCCCCCCCAACCTTACCTTTTAGCATGGCCAATCCACCTAACCCGCACATCTTTGAACTGTGGGAGGAAACCGGAGCACCCGGAGGAAACCCACGCACACACGGGGAGGACGTGCAGACTCTGCACAGACAGTGACCCAGCCGGGAACCGAACCTGGGACCCTGGAGCTGTGAAGCATTTATGCTAACCACCATGCTACCGTGCTGCCCCAAAGTGTTGCCTTAAGAGGGTGAAGGTTGTTCTCATTCCGAATCCGGGAAAGGGTGAAAAGGCGATTGTTCAGTGTCCTTGTTCACCTTGTCTGCCAAGTTGAAAATGTGATATATCTAGTTTCATGCCAGACACTGGTGCCCCCCGGGTCCAGGTGCTATCTGTAGAGCCATAATTCTGTACAATTAAACTAAAATTGATATGATATGCAGTGAAGTTACAGCACAGCCATGTATATCTGGGGTTTCAGCCAAAGTTATCATGGAAGATTATACAAACTCTATCCCAAACGTTTAAAAAGTATATTAGCTGTTAATTGCCTGTGGTGATGCACATGGATAATTCAGACCAAATGTAGTCTTCAGATGAAATGTAGTTCGAAGGCAGGTGACAATTCGTTTCGCCTAAAAGGCATTTTATTTTGCATTTTCATTATAAATATTTTGTTTGCACTGATAATGGGAACTATCTCTGTAAATGTCCACCCTATAATTAACACTTTCTGCCAGTGGTGGTGCTGGAGTGCCTTGACTCGGCTGGGATGCAAGTTCAGCCAGACAAGATCAATGTGTCAAATAGGTCAGAATTTACTGTAGCAGGGACTTGCCCCTCTTGCAACCTCGTGATTTGGCGGAAGTCTCACTCTAGATGTAGTTATTCTTTGTTATGTTCTGAATAAAAATTATATTAAATCATATCTCAAGACTCCAGCAATAGTCATTAACAACACCCTCAAACACAAGAATATTAGATTATGGCAACAGGTAAATGGACAGCACGAAAATGAACAGCCAGAAACCGAATAGCACGTGGGCAAGCAACAGGTTAGCAAACATGAATGTGGAAGTCATTGGCATCTCCAGATTGCTTTGAGCAAATTACAGCTCCAAACCAAGCTGAAGGGTGCCTGAACTGGCACCAAAGATTAGCAAGGTATCACATTGCATTGAGACTCACTCCGAAGACGAGCAAGGAGCAGGTGAGTATACCTATGTATGCAATGGGTGGTTGTGCAGATGATATGCTCGTCACACAAGAAATCAACAAAATAAACTGCTGCATTTGACAAAGAAATGGAAGTTTCCAATGTCTACTTCAGTCTCAGGAAAAATGCCATTGTTGAACAGGTGAAGTTGAGTGATCTATGTGGACTGGCAGAAAATGACGAGTTTGGTAAATTAAAAAAAAAATTATGAGAATCTTTGTTGGAGTCTTACGAAAACTTGTCAGACTTCTTGCAGTCTAGAGTGACTTAACACTAACCAACACTAAACCAGGCAAGCTGAGGTTAGGAAACAGAATCGTTCAGAACTTCGAGGTGACAGGGAGACTCATTTCCAAAGAAGCACCGATTCAGTGGACATTGTTAAACTTTGGATTAAAAGCATGGCTGTGGGGGTCATGTGATGTGAACATGGGAGTGGCTGCATTTTCACGAGCTTTGGGTCTGCTCATCTTGTAATATAATGAAGATGAATGGAGCCAGGGCAGGTGAGGGGTGGATGGTAGGGATAGTGTTGGATAGGGTTAGTTAAATCCTCACTATGATTGAGGATAGTCCCCCAGTTAGAGCTAACCGTGTTGGGTTTTTATTTTGTTTTTGTTATTTTGAATGAAAGAATCCATGCCTTTTCCTTCTGAAGGCCTGGGTAGATTATGTGTCCTGAGGAGGACTGGGTTCCTTCTGGCTCTTCCTTGAGGTTGGAGTTTTTCTGCTGGATCTTTTTTTTGATTGGATTGGATTGGTTTATTGTCACGTGTACCGAGATACAGTGAAAAGTATTTATCTGGAGCAGCTCAGCAGATCATTGAGTACATGAAAATAAAATAAAATAAAGAGAAAATACATAATAGGGCAACACAAGGTACACAATGTAACTACATAAACACTGGCATCGGGTGAAGGATACAGGGGTATGGTGTTAATCAGGTCACTCCATAAGAGGGTCGTTTAGGAGTCTGGGGAAGAAGCTGTTTTTGAGTCTGTTCGTGCGTGTTCTCAGACTTTTGTATGTCCTGCCCGATGGAAGAAGTTGGTAGGGTGAGTAAGTCAGGTGGGGGGGTCTTTGATTATGCTGCCCGCTTTCCCCAGGTAGCGGGAGGTGTAGATGGAGTCAATGGATGGGAGGCAGGTTTGTGTGATGGACTGGGCTATGTTAACAACTCTCTGAAGTTTCTTGCAGTCTTGGGCCGAATAGTTGCCATACTAAGCTTTGAAGCAGCCAGATAGGATGCTTTCTATGGTGCATCTGTAAAAGTTGGTAAGAGTTAATGTGGACATGCCGAATTTCTTTCGTTTCCTGAGGAAATAGAGGTGCTGTTGTGCTTTCTTGGTGGTAGCGTTGATGTGGGTGGACAAGGACAGATTTTTGGTGATGTGTACTTTTGTGAGGGCCACGAAGAATCCAGCACGAGTTTGTAGATTCAAAAGAAATAACTTTATTTACAATTACATATATGCAACAGCAGCAGTACTCCACCATTGCTCTCTCCTCTCTAGCTGGTTCCACACTGGCCAGCTCTATCTATGCAGGTGACTCTGCAAATGATTTCTCCGTTCCCCCTCGTTGGGGAAGTTCATATTTACTAAGGATTGTGGGATTGCCATTAGTCCCTAGCTAGTAGGTTATAACATCGTCCCCCTCCAAAGTCCAGGAAATCCACCGAAGACCCTGGCGAAGGAGGGCGTCGGACTCGTTTTGCTGCAGGTCGCACACCATTTGCACGAGGCGCTGGATCGGGCGGCATATATCGAGAAGGAGAACAGTGCTTCCGCGATGAACGGTGTAACAGTTGTACATACACGGGCTGTGGGACCGAGGACGCCCCCTCGGAGGCATCCTGTGTCTCCATCTCGGAGTCGGAGTCCATTGCCTCCGTCATCTCGGCGTCCCTATCGTCACGCAGTTCTGCAATGACCTGCGCAGGCTTTGAGTGCAGTACCAGAGGAAGATCATGAGGATGATCCTCCACTGTGTCAGGTCTCTGTGGCTGCAGAAATGAGCTCCGGGGTTGGAGAATCTTTGGAAGAGGCAGCCTTCAGGACCGAACGTGGTCCACATGCTTGCGCTGGAGACGACTTTTGAGCTTGTACCTGGTAAGAGATAGGATCCGTTCGGCGAAAGATAACGCCAGGGACCCACTGGGCACCACCAGCAAAATTTTGAACGAACGCCGGGTTACCAGGCGCAAACTGCC
The DNA here is from genome assembly GCF_902713615.1 of Scyliorhinus canicula. Lineage (NCBI taxonomy): Eukaryota > Metazoa > Chordata > Chondrichthyes > Carcharhiniformes > Scyliorhinidae > Scyliorhinus > Scyliorhinus canicula. The sequence goes on along the minus strand of NC_052159.1, from coordinate 81,845,765 downwards.
GAATTGGCCGATGCCAAGAAAGGCCATGGTCCTGCTGTTCTTGAGCACGGCATACTTTTGCGCCAATGTCTGGGAAAACTATGATGAGGCGGGTGCAAAGTCTCCGGCCCATTAGGAGTTCCGTGGGAGCTACCCCAGTCACTGCACATGGAGTGGTCCTATATGAAAACAAAAACCGAGCCAGTCTTGTGTCCATAGACCCGGCAGACTGTTTCTTTAGGTCCCGTTTGAATGTCTGCACTGCGCACTCCGCCAACCCATTGAAGCCGGTGGTATGGAGCGGCGCGGATATGGTGTATGCCGTTCATCTTCATGAATCTCGCAAACTCCTCGCTTGTGAATGGAGTGCCATTGTCCGTGACGAGCACCTCGGGGAGGCCATGCGTACTGAAAGACAAACGCATCTTCTCGATCATTGTGCAGGACGTTGTGCCGACCGTCTTATGCACCTCTAGCGATTTAGATTGGGCATGGATTAATAAAAGGAACATGGATCCATGAAAAGGGCCGGCGAAATCCGCATGCAAGCACGTCCAAGGCTGCCCTGGCCATTCCCAGTGATGTAGGGGCGCGGCTGGCTGAAGCTTCTGGTGCTCCTGGCAAATGGAGCAGTTTTGGGCCACCTTCTCAATGTCGGCGTCGAGGACTGGCCACCCGACATAACTCCGGGCCAACATTTTCATTTTGGTCACACCATGATGCCCATTGTGCAGGTCCTGAAGTATCAGCTCTTGTCCTTTTTCCGGGACGACCACACACGTCCCCCACAAGAGGATACCGTCTTCCATGCTGAATTCTGACAGCTTGGAGGAAAATGCCCGCAACTCGTCTGGGAGCTGTCTATGCTGCCCACCATACAGGACTATGTGCCGAACCTTCGACATGACTAGATCCATCTGGGATCTAGTGACAGGCAAGGAGTCCATAAATATTAGGGTTGCAACCACCTCACCGGTTGACAAAGGCAATCGGCTCAGTGCATCAGCATTCGCTTTCTGGGTCCCTGGTTTATGCTGCAGAGAATACTAGTAGGCAGCGAGCAACAATACCCAGCGCTGGATCCGTGTGGAAGCAATGGGCGGAATTGGCTTATCCATTTGGAAAAGTCCAAGCAGAGGCTTATGATCAATTACGATAGTGAAGTGGCGGCTATAAACATACTGGTGGAAGCGTTTCACCGCAAAGACCACCGCCAGGCCCTCCTTCTCCATCCACACGTACTTCTTTTCCGCTGCAGTCAATGTGCGGGAGGCGAAAGCTATCGGCCGCTTGGCTCCGTTCTCCATCTTGTGGGACAGGATGGCCCCAATACCATATGGAGCAAAGGCTTTCCAGGATCATAGTGGGTTAGTAACCCAGACGACGGCAATTGCTGTTTCACCTGCCGGAAAACGATTTCTTGCGGCTGACCCCAAACCCAGGTGTGATTCTTCTTTAACAGAAGGTGCTATGGGCCCGCGTAGTTGCCAGATTGGGGAGGAACTTCCTGTCATAGTTTACGAGGCCGAGAAAAGAACGAAGATGCGAAGTGTCAGTCGGGGCGGGGGCCTGCTGAATTGCGCGCACCTTCCCTGTGACGGGGTGCAAACGTTTGCGGTCCACCCGATAACCCAGGTAGACTACTTCCTTTGCCTGAAAAATCGCACTTTGTACAATGTAAATGGACTCCAGCCTCTGAGAAGCATCTAAGGACAGCCTCCAAATTTTCCAAATGTTCCTGCTCTGAGGTCCCCGTAATCAAAACGTCGTCTCAGTAAACAGCGACACGCGGTAAACCTCTCAAGATGCCCTCCATGACGCGTTGAAAGATAACACAGGCAGAGGATACTCCAAAGGGCAACTGTGTATATTCATACTGGCCCCTGTGTGTATTAATAGTTACATATGGCCGGGAGGCAGGGTCCAGCTGCAACTGTAGGTATGCGTGACTCATATCTAATTTCGTAAATGAGAGTCCGCCTGCAAGTTTCGCGTAGAGATCTTCGATGCGGGACATTGGATCGCGGTCGAGCCGGGAAACCGTATTCACTGTAAGTTTATAGTCGCCGCACAAGCGAACTGTGGCATCCGGCTTCATTACAGGTACAATTGGTGCTGCCCAGTCAGCGAAACGGACGGGCCTGATAATACCCAAGGACTCCAAATGTGTGAGTTCCCCTTCTACCTTCTCGAGCAAGGCATAAGGCACCGGGTGTGCCGGAAATAGCGTGGCGTGGCTTCTGGTTCAACCTGGATATGGGCTGCGGCCCCTTTTATCTTCCCCAAACTGAGCTGTAATATATCTGGGTACCATCCTAGTACCTCTATCAACCTTCCAGAACATATTTGAAGGATGTGCTGCCACTGCAGCTGTAAATGGCGCAACCAGTCCTGACCCAACAGGCTGGGCCCGTGGCTGCGCACCACGACAAGCGGGAAACTCCGCTCCTGGCATCCATAAGCAACAGGGATCATTGTAGTTCCAGCAATGTCCAATGGTTCCCCCGTTTAGGTGGCCAATCAGGCGAGTGTATCGGTTAATGCAAGGTTAATGTATACCCTGCATGATGTGGTCGAATGTCCTCTGGACGACCATGGAGACTGCTGCACCAGTGTCCAACTCCATCTCAAGCGTGTGACCATTGACCCATACCGTCACCTTAATGGGGACCACACGGGGAGCTGCCACACAGTGCAGCTGCAGGCAGTCATCCTCTGTCTCCGCATCCTCTGGAGTAGTCGCTGCAGGTTCATCCAAATGGAAGGTACGGTACCTGGGCTGGCCCCAGGCGCCCTCAGGACGGGTGACCGCGATGGGGTCGGCGCCCACAAATCCGACACTGACATGGCACCTCATCCATCGGTTCTGGAGAAGGCTCCCTTCGGGGAGAAACGTCCGGTGGCCATTGGCGTCGATCCGGATGCCGTCCCGCCCAAGGTACGGCTGGGGTGCAGGGAGAAGCTTTTGGACGGAAGGGGTTGCGCCCTCAGGCATGCACTTCCATTCCCCGTAGCTCCTGCACTCCCCGTTCTATGCTCTCTTGGGACAATACTATCTGAATGGCCTGTTGAAAAGTCAATGTCGGCTCAGCTAACAACTTTCTCTGGATGGCCGTGTTGTCAATGCCGCAAACCAAATAGTCGCGTAACATTTCTGACAAGGTCTCACCATAGTCACAGTACTCCGCAATCCTGCGTAGCCTGGATAGAAACTCTGCAAGAAATTCTGCAAGAGCGCAGCACGGTAGCACAAGTGGATAGCACTGTGGCTTCACAACGCCAGGGTTCCAGGTTTGATTCCCCGCTGGGTCACTGGCTGCGGAGTTTGCACGCTCTCCCCGTGTCTGTGTGGGTTTCCTCCGGGTGCTCCGGTTTCCTCCCACAGTCCAAAGACGTGTAGGTTAGGTGGATTGGCCATGATAAATTGCCCTTAGTGACCAAAAAAGGTTAGGAGGGGTTATTAGGTTATGGGGATAGGGTGGAAGTGAGGGCTTAAATGATTCGGTGCAGACTCGATGGGCTGAATGGCCTCCTTCTGCACTGTATGTTCTCTCAGCGGTATTAAACCGGTAACGCTGGATTATCGTGGATGGGGTTGGGTTAAAATGTTGCCCCACCAAGGTCACAAGTTCATCAAAAGTCTTGGTGTCTGGCGCAGCTGGGTACGTAAGGCTCCTAATCACCCCAAGCGTATGCGGGGCCCCAGGTGGAGAGCAAAATGACCTGGCACTCGTTTTTGGTGATGTTATTTGCACAGAAATAGTAACGCATCTGTTGTGCGTACTGGCTCCAACTTTGCAGCGCTGAATCAAAGACACCCAAATGTCCATAAAGAGGCATGGTGTAACAGAAAAAAAATTCCAACCTGTATCCAACAAAAATCCAGGGAGGTGGCTTCAGCAGTGTGGACAGCTATCCACGTTAACCCTTGTCGCCAGTTTTGTGAGGGCCATGAAGAATCCAGCATGAGTTTGTAGAATCGAATGAAATAACTGTGGTGGTATGATTTGCATAGCTGTCTGCCATTGGTGCAGAACACCGGCTTACCATTGGCCCTGGTCGGTCATGTGCCTCTCGACCGATTGGTTGAGACCAGTCATGTGACGGCTCTCCGATTGGTCGAGAGGCTGAGTTAACCACGCCTCCATACCGAGGTATAAATAGTCAGAACGCCCGGCGGTCGTCCATTTATTGTAGTCGACCGCAGGGCTAAGTTCTAGCTTATTAAAGCCTAACTTTTGTACAGCAACTCGTCTCGCGTTCAATTGATGGCTCATCAATAACTTTATTCACAATTACATACATACAGCAACACTCTCTCACAAAGCTTAAGGATATGAATGGTTTTGCATGGATGCAGACGAGGTTTGGTATGTGAGGAGAGGAGGCTGTGGTGTGTCATTGGTGCTTTTGGTGCTGCTAGGGTTGAAGGGGATATATATTAGTGTGTACCCAAACATGGCGTGGTAAATTTATCCTGAACTCTCGTGGTAATTGCGAGCAGACGCATTGCAGGATGGTATGCTCCATTTTGACCTGTTTTCATGGCTTTGTCCTGTTTCTCTCTTGGTCTCTGGTGGGGCTTATAGAGGAATCCAGTTCTGTCCAATGATAATATCAAGCCTGTTATATTATTGTTCTCCTGTTCCCTTCTGTATTCATGTATGTTTTATCTTCTTTTTCCTTGCTCACTGCAATGTATTTATTTTCTAATTTTGTGGCGTTGCTTGCAAAAAATGTAAATTCCAATTAAATATACTCTAAAAAAAGCATAGCTGCACAGAAAATGGGATAATGCAAAGTGGGCACGACAAACGTATAACCAAGAGTTTTCGTTGTGGCACGAAATGGGAGCATTGAAGCAGACTGTCCTGTCTAAACTGCAGAGTGCCATTTTTGTAGTTTTATAGCATTGCATCATAGCAAGTTGTTTACATTACAGGAACGAAAAAAAAAAAGCCCTCATAGTTTTGGAAAACCCCACAAATTGAAGAGGTTAATGATTTATAGGCACCATTCCTGGGCAAGATTGAAGGATCAACAGGATGTTGTTGGATCGCTGGGATTTTAGTCAATGGACATAAAACTGACCACTAGAGATGGAGTTTTAGCTCTTTCAGCGATCAACTTTACCACTCCATGGACCATAGAGTCATACAGCGCAGAAAAGGCCTTAGGCCCATTGAGTCTGTATGGACAATAACTATCCCTAATCACACGCTGATCCCATTTAACAGCACTTGTCCTATATCTTTGAATGTGATGGTGCTTCAAGTGCTCATCCAAATGCTTTTTAAAAGTTGTGAATTTTCCAACCCTCCGCTACCATCCCAAGCAGCACATTCCAGATTCTCACCATCTTCTTTTTTCACCATTTTTTTCTCACATCCCCTCAGAATCCTCTGCCCCTCACCCTAAAACTATGCCCTTTGGATTGACCCCTCAACCAAGGGGAACATCTGCTTCCTATTTACCCTGTCCAAGCCCCTCACAATCTTATAGTCATATCCCCCCTCAACCTTTTATGCTCTAAATAAAACAATCCAAGCCTCTCATTATAACTCAGATGCTCCATGCCAGGCAACATCCTGGTTACCTGGCCTTCTTCCCGAAACAATCTCTCACAAAGCTTATCATTCGATATCCCAAACGCTATTTGGTCGCGGATCATAAATGACTTCAGGGGCGAAATTCTCTGCGGACCGACGTGACGCCCATTTCCGGCGGGGAAAAGCGGTGTGGATGACTCCGGCGTCCGGGCCTTCTTTTAAGCTGGCAATCTCCGTTCCCGAAAGGGCCAGCAGCGGACTGACGCGATACGCGTCAGTTTCACCAGCTGCGGAAGTGGCGAGTCCCGGCGTTGTTTGGGGGGGGGGGGGAGAGAGAGACCCGGCGTTGTTGGGGGGGGGGGGAGAGAGACCCGGCGTTGTTTGGGGGGGGGAAGAGAGAGACCCGGCGTTGTTGGGGGGGGGGGAAGAGAGAGACCCGGCGTTGTTTGGGGGGGGGGGGGGAGGAGAGAGAGACCCGGCGTTGTTTGGGGGGGGGAGGAGAGAGAGACCCGGCGTTGTTGGGAGGGGGGAGAAGAGAGAGACCCGGCGTTGTTGGGGGGGGGGGGGGGAAGAGAGAGACCCGGCGTTGTTTGGGGGGGGGAAGAGAGACCCAGCGTTGGGGGGAGGGAGAGGGGGAGAGGGAGGGGGGGAGAGGGAGGGGGGGAGAGGGAGGGGGGGAGAGGGAGGGGGAGAGGGGGAGAGGGAGGGAGGGAGGGGGGTGGTTGCGGCGTTGAGTTGAGAGGAGAGGGGAGAAGGGGGTTACCTGCGTTGAGGGGGGGAGGGGGTTACGGCGTTGAATTGAGAGGAGGGAGGGAGGGAGGGGGTTGCGGCGTTGAGTTGAGAGGAGAGGAGAGGGGGGTTACCTGCGTTGAGAGGAGAGGGGGGTACCGGCATTGAGAGAGAGGGGGGCGGTGTTGGAGGGGGATAGGGGTGGTGGGGAGGGGGGTAGGGGTGGTGGGGAGGGGGGTAGGGGTGGTGGGGAGGGGGGAGGGGGGGTAGGGGCGTTGGAGGGGGTAAGGGTGGTGAGGGGGGTAGGGGTGGTGAGGGGGGGTAGGGGCGTTGGAGGGGAAGGGGTGGTGAGGGGAGGTTGGGGTAGGGGGCAGCGGCGTGCAGAGGGGGGGCGACGGTGCGTTGGCCCCGGGCATCCGTCGCCCCCCCTCTCTGCACGCAGCTGCCCCCCAACCCCCCCCACCACCCCTACCCCCCTCCAACGCCCCCACCCCCCCCACCGCACCTACCCCCCTCCCCACCCCCCCCTACCCCCCTCCCCACCACCCCTACCCCCTCCCCACCACCCCTACCCCCCTCCAACGCCGCAACCCCCCCTCCAACGCTGCAACCCCCCCTCCAACGCCGCAACCCCCTCCAACGCCGCAACCCCCCCCCACTCGTAACCCCCCCGCACTCGCAACCCCCCCCCGCACTCGCAACCCCCCCCCCCGCACTCGCAACCCCCCCCGCACTCGCAACCCACCCCCCCGCACTCGCAACCCCCCCCGCACTCGCAACCCCCCCCACTCGCCCTCGGACACTGAACGGCGTCAACCATCATCAATGGTTGACGCTGTTTTAAAGCTACTCTGTTTTTCCGGGCCGGACATTTGGTGAATGAAAAAAATAATGAATTTCCGCCGGCGCCAACTGTTTTCAGAGGCTGCCGGCGGGATTTGCACAACGCCGGTTTTTGGCCGGTCGGAGATTTAAAAACCCGGCGGGAGCGGGATTAACGCCGCTGCCGGCCGATTCTCCGACCCTGCGTGGGGTCGGAGAATTTCGCCCCAGATTACTGAAATTGCAGGACTGGGCCTTTAGCCTCAAGTCAGTTACGAAGCTATCAAAAGATTCAACTTTTTTTTGGTTCGCGTACAAAATATGTAACGTTCAAATGTATCAGTTTTCTTCAGAGGGCAATGTCGACCAAAGTACTTTCTCACCTCATCGTAGCTCTTGCTTTCCTCTTCACTGGTAAAAGCGAAGGTATTGTATATTTCTATTACTTGAGGACCTGCTACCATGAGCAGCAATGCAATATGCCTCTCGTCAAGCTGTGCCTGGAGGCCAAGGGCTGAAACATAGAGTCTAAATTGTTACTTGATAACGCACCAGTTTTCATCTATGTTACCCTAGACTTGAAGTTGGTGGGGTGCCTTTAAACCTTCCATCTCTAACTTCACCATTGTTTGTTCCGTTGCAAATGGCCCTCGCTCACCAGGTCGGCGGAAGAATCTTCTCCTTTCGTTCTTTGGCCGGTTTCGCCTCGTCTTCTCTGTCATTATCTTTAAATGTTCTGGACACCTGGTACCATGATGTGTTCTGTGATATGGCCGTTGTAATGAGGTACACAAAAAAATCTAGTTGTTTAACTATAAAGATAGAGCAGGGACAGGAATGGTTGTTGCAGGTTCCAGGATTTAGATGTTTCTGTAAGAACAGAGAAGATGGTAAAAGTGTGTGGCATTGTTAATCAAGGAAAGTATTACGGCAGCAGAAAGGACGTTTGAGGACTCGTCTACTGAGGTAGTGTGGGCCGAGGTTAGGAACAGGAGAGGAGAGGTCACCCTGTTGGGAGTTGTCTATAGACCTCCGAATAGTTCCAGAGATGTAGAGCAAAGGATAGCAAAGATGATTCTCGACAGGAACGAGAGTAACAGGGTAGTTGTTATGGGGGACTTTAACTTTCCAAATATTGACTGGAAATACTATAGTTCGAGTACTATAGATGGGTCAGTTTTTGTGCAGTGTGTGCAGGAGGGTTTTCTGACACAGGCCAACAAGGGGCGATGCCACATTGGATTTGGTACTGGGTAATGAACCCGGCCAGGTGTTAGATTTAGATGTAGGTGAGCACTTTGGTGATAGTGATCACAATTCGGTTATGTTTACTTTAGCGATGGGCAGGGATAGGTATAGAACATAGAACATAGAACAGTACAGCACAGAACAGGCCCTTCGGCCCTCGATGTTGTGCCGAGTAATGATCACCCTACTCAAACCCACGTATCCACCCTATACCGGTAACCCAACAACAAAAAGTCACAAGGACACAAAAAGTCGTTTGCGGATAGGATCAAGGAAAACCCTAAGGCTTTCTATAGGTATATCAGGAACAAAAGAATGACGAGAGTAAGATTAGGGCCAATCAAGGGTAGTAGTGGAAAGTTGTGTGTGGAATCAGAGGAGATAGGGGAAGTTTTAAATGGATATTTTTTGTCAGTGTTTACACTGGAGAAAGACAATGTTGTCGAGGAGAATACTCAGGTACAGTCGACCAGGCTAGATGGGATTGAGGTTCACAAGGAGGAGGTGTTAGCAATTTTGGAAAGTGTAAAAATAGATAAGTCCCCTGGGCCAGATGGGATTTATCCTAGGATTCTCTGGGAAGCCAGGGAGGAGATTGCAGAGCCTTTGTCCTTGATCTTTATGTCGTCTTTGTCGACAGGAATAGTGCCGGAAGACTGGAGGATAGCAAATGTTGTCCCCTTGTTCAAGAAGGGGTGTAGAGACAACCCTGGTAATTATAGACCTGTGAGCCTTACTTCGGTTGTGGGTAAAATGTTGGAAAAGGTTATAAGAGATAGGGTTTATAATCATCTTGAAAAGAACAAGTTGATTAGCGATACTCAACACGGTTTTGTGAAGGGTAGGTCATGCCTCACAAACCTTATTGAGTTTTTTGAGAAGGTGACCAAACAGGTGGATGAGGGTAAAGCGGTTGATGTGGTGTATATGGATTTCAGTAAGGCATTTGATAAGGTTCCCCACGGTAGGCTATTGCAGAAAATACGGAAGTATGGGATTGAAGGTGATTTAGCGGTTTGGATCAGTAATTGGCTAGCTGAAAGAAGACAGAGGGTGGTGGTTGATGGCAAATGTTCATCCTGGAGTTCAGTTACTAGTGGTGTACCGCAAGGATCTGTTTTGGGGCCACTGCTGTTTGTCATTTTTATAAATGACCTGGAAGAGGGTGTAGAAGGATGGGTTAGTAAATTTGCAGATGACACGAAGGTCGGTGGAGTTGTGGATAGTGCTGAAGGATGTTATAGGTTACAGAGGGACATAGATAAGCTGCAGAGCTGGGCTGAGAGGTGGCAGATGGAGTTTAATGCGGAAAAGTGTGAGGTGGTTCACTTTGGAAGGAGTAACAGGAATGCAGAGTACTGGGCTAATGGCAAGATTCTTGGTAGTGTAGATGAGCAGAGAGATCTCGGCATCCAGGTACATAAATCCCTGAAAGTTGCCACCCAGGTTAATAGGGCTGTTAAGAAGGCATATGGTGTGCTAGCCTTTATCAGTAGGGGGATTGAGTTTCGGAGCCACGAGGTCATGCTGCAGCTGTACAAAACTCTGGTGCGGCCGCACCTGGAGTACTGCGTGCAGTTCTGGTTACCACATTATAGGAAGGATGTGGAAGCTTTGGAAAGGGTTCAGAGGAGATTTACTAGGATGTTGCCTGGTATGGAGGGAAGGTCTTACGAGGAAAGGCTCAGGGACTTGAGGTTGTTTTCGTTAGAGAGGAGAGGGCTGAGAGGTGACTTAATAGAGACATATAAGATAGTCAGAGGGTTAGATAGGGTGGACAGTGAGAGTCTTTTTCCTCGGATGGTGATGACCAACACGAGGGGACATAGCTTTAAATTGAGGGGTGGTAGATATAGGACAGATGTCAGAGGCAGTTTCTTTACTCAGAGAGTAGTAGGGGTGCGGAACGCCCTGCCTGCAACAGTAGTAGACCCGCCAAATTTAAGGGCATTTAAGTGGTCACTGGATAGACATATGGATGAAAATGGAATAGTGTAGGTCAGATAGGCTTCAGATGGTTTCATGGGTCGGCGCAACATCAAGGGCCGAAGGGCCCGTACTGCGCTGTAATGTTCTATGTTCTATGTTCTAAGATGATTTATTTACAAACACAAGGAAAGCTCACTAACAGATAACTATACAACAATAACTACTAAATGGTATCAGTGAATCCTCTGGGAACTACTCTAACTTTGGCAAGCCTCTCGTACGTCCTACTACCAACTGGCGGGTGTCTCCAGTCACGTGATGGATGTCCGACGTCACCTGCTGGTCGGAGGTTGTACTGATACTATATACACGGATATACAACTATATACATTTATGTGTACATGCATGTCACCACAACTTGAACTTCAATATCAAATTGCATGAAACATTACTACTCAAAATGCTGAATTACAGGGTGACATTATGAAATATGTATTGCAGATATCCAATGTGCAGTTAATGATCAATTGCAAAACCCAATGTCAGATCTGCAGTGTGTCTAAACACACATTATAAAACCAGATCTCAGTTCTGGTGTTGAAACATGCTTTATACGGGTCGCCCAGAGGTACGTATTAAGTCCCACATTGAGTGATGTTCAGGAGAAGCCTCGGCAAACATTGTTTTAATGTACTTTTGTTAATGTTTGCATTGTGAGGAAAGACCTGTTTAATATTGTGTCACAAACAGATCAAATTTGGGGCATGGGTGTCAAAGGCATTGCTCAGAAAGCCAAGGCACTACTACCCAAACTTGCTGCCATTTCCACAGATTGATGCCGGCAACTTTAGGATTTGTAAGCCAGTTACTTGGTGAAATTGATAGCAACTTTCCTGAATATTGACATTTCATTGCATCAGTCATCAGAAACAGCTGGGTTCAAACCACGTGAATTTAATGCCCCCTATATGAATAGTTTTTGGACGTGGTTAAACTGCATTGAAACCCAAAACCTCAGTCGGGGATTCCTGCAGAGCTGCTTCCACTTCAATTGTGTGACTTCACTGGAAGTGTAGATGAAACTCTGCATATATGTTTAAACATAGTTCTGCCACACTTTCAGGGAAGTTCCAGAATTATTCCCAGCCATTAATATAAAAATCTGATGAAAACCCCCCAATAAAAAGTTGTCCTTCAGAGATTACGCTTCATTTTGCAGTGCACTGACTTGCCAAAGAAAAAGTGATTTTTGAATTGCTTAGTTCTGTCAAAGTATTGACAGAAGCAAAGTGCAAGGCTGACTGTGAATTGTCCAAGATTTGATGGGTTTTGAATTTATCCTTTCTGGCAGACTGTTACTGCATCTGGACAAATTAAATTTGAAATGGCAAAGAAATATGAAATTGTTCCCAGAGCTTATTCAAAATGTGTTTGCCTCAGATTTAAAATTAACATCTGGATGTTTCAATTTCTTCATGACCTTGCCCCTCCCTCCCTATCGCTCCAACCTCCTCCACCCATCCCCTGAACTGTTAACCTCAAATCTCTTGTGCATCTCCCTCCCTCAGCTGACCATTGGTGGTTGTGCCTTCAGCCACCTTGGCCCCATGCCCTTCAATCACCACCCTAAACCCCATCACATCTGCACTTCTCTCTCCTTCTTTAAAATCCTCATTAAAAGCATCTTTTTTAACCAAGATTTTGGAGACTTTCTAATATCTCTTTGGCTTGGTAATCATTTTTTGTTTGTTTGATTGGGCCTCAGTGAAGCAGTCTTTCTCCACTAAAGACATAAAAGAAGCTCAAGTTTTCCAATCTTTAGAAATCTGAACAAAAGAATGCTTTAATTTTGGTGAGTGGTCTGGCCTTTATCTGATTTTGAAGACTCATTTCCCTTGTGCTCTTTTGAAATGAAAAAATGAAAATCGCTTATTCTCATGAGTAGGCTTCAATTAAGTTACTGTGAAAAGCCCCTAGTCGCCACATTCTGGCGCCTGTCCGGGGAGGCTGGTACGGGAATCAAACCGTGCTGCTGGCCTGCTTGGTCTGCTTTAAAAGCCAGCGATTTAGCTGAGTGAGCTAAACCAGCATGTAAAATCAAAGTACTGTTCTGACTAATAATGCCCATTTCAAAGCTGTTACATTGATGCAGAATGAATGATAAACCAGACTGAAAGAAACTAGTAAGAAACAAAACCTATTAAAAATGGCTTGATGAAAACGGGGAGGTATCATCCTCCACGTTCTGGGAAGCACTTAAGGCCGTACTAAGAGGGGAAATCTTTGCCTTCAAAGCGCAAAGAGATAGGGAGGAAAGGGTGGCTGGGCAGAAGCTGGTCGACTCCATACTGGAGGTAGACCGTAAATACTCCAAGGCCAAGACCGTAGAGCTCCTGGCGGAGAGAAAAGAACTACAAAGGAACTTTGACCTGCTCTCCACCAGGAAAGCAGTGCACCAACTCCGCCAGGCGCGCGGGACCCTGTACGAACACGGAGACAAAGCCAGCCGCCTGTTGGCACACCAGCTGAGAAAGCAGGCAGCCACCAGAGAAATTGGGCAAATCAGGGGTACCAGAGGCATGTTGGAAACAGAACCAGAGAGGATTAACAAAACCTTCAAGGCCTTCTACCAAGAGCTGTACACCTCAGAGCCCCCAACGGGGAAGGCTGGGATGAACCGGTTCCTTGATGGACTGGACATACCAGTCGTGGGAGAGGGCAGGAAACGGGACCTGGAAGCACCACTAGCACTGGGAGAGATCATGGACAGTATCAGCTCCATGCAGACGGGGAAGGCGCCGGGACCGGATGGATTCCCGGCGGACTTCTACAAAAAATTTGCGACAGCGCTGGCCCCGCACTTGCGGGAGATGTTCACAGACTCGCTAGCTAGGGGCACACTGCCACCCACGTTAGCACAGGCATCAATCTCGCTGATACCTAAGAAAGACAAAGACCCAACGGAATGTGGGTCATACAGACCCATATCTCTGCTGAACGCAGACGCCAAAATACTGGCCAAAATCCTAGCCAAAAGGCTAGAAGACTGTGTACCTGAGGTGGTCACAGAGGACCAGACGGGCTTCGTCAAAGGTAGACAGCTCACCTCGAACATCAGAGTCTCACTCTATGCAGATGATCGGCTCCTCTACCTCTCGGACCCACAAAGCAGCATGGACGGAATCATCGCGCTTATGAAAGAGTTTGGAGCCTTCTCGGGCTACAAACTCAACATGAGCAAAAGCGAGATCGTCCCAGTACACCAGCAAGGGGGGGGGGGGGGGGGGGCAGCACTAAAGGGACTGCCGTTCAAACAAGCCCGACATAAATTCCGCTACCTGGGGATCCAAATAGCCCATGACTGGAAAGGGATCCACAAATGGAACCTCACCAGCCTGGCTGAGGAAGTAAAAAAGGACCTGCAAAGATGGAACACACTCCCACTCTCCCTCGCAGGAAGAGTCCAGACGATCAAAATGAACGTATTGCCCAGGTTCCTCTTCCTGTTTAGATCCATTCCGATATACATCCCCAAGGCCTTCTTCAAAGCGCTGGACAAACTTATCATGGCGTTCGTATGGGGGGGGGGGGGTTAAAAATGCTAGGATCCCAAAGAAGGTCCTACAGAAAACAAAATCCGGGGGGGGGGGGGGGGGGCTAGCCCTCCCGAATCTACAATTCTACCACTGGGCGGCAACAGCCGAGCGAGTAAGGGGATGGATCCAGGAGCCAGAAGCCGAGTGGGTGCGTGCGGAGTAGGCCTCCTGCATGGGGACCTCCCTCCGGGCCCTCGCCACGGCAGCACTCCCATCTCCACCCAAAAAACACTCCAGCAGCCCAGTGGTGACAGCCACCCTCCAATCCTGGAACCAACTGCGGCAGCAATTTGGCCTGAACAAAATGTCGGACAAGGCTCCCATCTGCAACAACCATAGGTTCAAACCAGCACTGACTGACGCCACCTTCAAAAGGTGGAGGCAGGACGGGGGGACACTGACAGTCAGGGACCTATACACGGACGACAGGATCGCAGCACTGGACGAACTGACAGAGAAATTTCGGCTAGCCGGGGGGAACAAGCTACGGTACCTGCAGCTCAAAAACTTCCTACGAAAGGAGACAAGGACGTACCCACAACCGCCACGACAGACACTACTGGAAGACCTACTGGACGCAAGTATCCTAGAGAAAGGGAACTGTAGCGACATGTATGACCGACTGGTAGATAGGGACGACACCGTACTGGACGCAACAAGAAGGAAATGGGAGGACGACTTGGGGATGGAGATAGGGTGGGGACTCTGGAGCGAAGCACTGCATAGGGTCAACTCCACCTCCACGTGCGCAAGGCTCAGCCTGACGCAACTAAAAGTGGTACATAGAGCCACTTAACGAGAAACCGTATGAGTAGGTTCTTCCCGGAGGTGGAGGACAGATGTGAACGGTGCCAAAGAGGCCCGGCCAACCACGCCCACATGTTCTGGTCTTGCCCCAGACTTGTGGAGTACTGGACAGCCTTCTTCGAGGCTATGTCCAAAGTGGTGGGGGTGAGGGTGGAGCCATGCCCGATAGTGGCGGTCTTCGGGGTTTCAGACCAGCCAGATCTATTCCTGGGGAGGAGGGCGGACGCCCTTGCCTTTGCCTCCCTGATCGCCCGCCGTAGAATCCTGTTTGGCTGGCGGTCAGCAGCACCACCCAGAGCTGCAGACTGGCTGTCCGACCTCTCGGATTCTCTCCAATGGAGGAAAATCAAATTCGCCATCCGAGGGTCGGACGACGGCTTCCACAGAACGTGGGAGCCATTCATGCAACTGTTCCGGGACCTGTTTGTGGCCAACGTACAAGAGGAAGAATAGTCGGGGGAAGGTAGCCGGGGGGGGGGGGGGGGGGGGTACTATGGGTTCGTTACGGGGGTTTGATGGCTAGCTAAGGCCCAAAACCAAACTAAATAAATGCCAATAAACATGTTGGGGAATGTAAAATATGTATGCCGGCTAAAGGGGGGAGGCCACAGTTATTACTACGAAGATGCTTACCTGTAAATATATATGTTAATTTTTGCGTGTTCTTTTTTTTTCTCTCTCTCTAACAATTTGTAATTTGTTCAATATAAAACATGAAAACTGAATAAAAAACATTTATAAAAAAAAAATGGCTTGATGGGGCAGCACGGTGGCGCAATGGTTAGCACTGCTGCCTCACGACATCACGGTCCCAGGTTCGATCCCGGCCCTGGGTCACTGTCCGTCTATAGTTTGCACCATCTCCCCATGTTTGCGTGGGTTTTGTCCCCACAACCCGAAGGTGTGCAAGCTAGGTGGATTGGCCATGCTAAATTGTCTCTTAATTGGAAAAAGTGAATTGGGTACTCTAAATTTATATAAAAATAAGAAAATAGCATTGATCACATGCCTGACTGTACCTTGTGCAACACAAACATGTTTTGTTGTGGTACAGTGAGAATATGACAATATCTCAAAATAAGGTAGCATTATTGCAGTGAGTGGTGTTACTTCACTATTTAATCACATAAATTGTATTACTTCGTTGTTAATTCTTATTGATAGGTATCTTGCAATTGTTGGAAATTAGTAACCTTCTATTATCATGGTCAAAGTCTATTTAACAAAAATGTGTATGCTAGGTTACTATAAAAATGCCAAGTTTTATGTGTGCCTCCTCATTTTTAAACTGAAGAAATTTTTTAAGCTGCAGGCGACACACATTGTAGTGCATAATGTTCTGATTTTTTTGGCTAAGTGTCAACTTGAGCAGGAAAAGCGGGGTGTAGGCCGTCAACTACACTGATGGCTTTTCCCGCCATATGTTTTGACACTTAGTCAAAAAAAAAACTAGGAGGTGAGTCCCACAGCATCACGCTGCTTGGACAGGCTCAGAATGAGCCAACCCCGCCAGCAACTCAGCCTATCAAAAGTGGGGTGCTGTTTTCAAGGGTGCCCCAACGTAAAAACTATTCAAATAGTAAAAACAAGGACCCCACAGAAACAGAACCCGCCGCTCGGAAACTGAACCCCTGGCTAGTGATCAATGCCAGGGGGCAATGCCTGGGCTGTGCCGGGGACGGCGTCTAGGCAGTGCCAGGCTACTGCTTAGGCATGAACACTCCCCACCTGATCCCCCCGGGGGGCTGTACTCACCTGTGCACCTCCAGCTGTTCTGTTCCCCAGGTGCAATTCATGGGGGACCTGTTGTGATTCACGCAGCATGCCCTCAGGCCAACGTGAATGGACAGTCCAACATAGGAGGACATTCAGGTGTAAACACCTGATCAGCTTTGTGAATTATATGTAAATTGGGATCCTGTTACATCATTTGTAGGGGTGGGGACAGTCAAGTAGGGAAATCCTGTCAGCCACAAAGCTGTTTTGGGGCTCCTGCTCGATTCTCTGTCCCCTCCGCTGTACCTATCCACCCAAAACAGGGGTGTAAAATCTCATTAACATTGGCTCTACAGCCTGGTCTTTGTAGAGAGATAGCAGTGGAATCCACTTTGGAAATGTTCCCTTGCCTCAATTTACATCATGAAATAGTTACAGCTTTTTTTCATTTAAAAAAAATAAATTTAGAGTGCCTAATTTATTTTTTTCAATTAAGGAGCAATTTAGCGTAGCCAATCCACTTACCTTGCACATCTTTGGATTGTGGGGGCGAAACCCACGCAAACACTGGGAGAATGTGCAAACTCCACACGGACAGTGACCCAGAGCTGGGATTGAACCTGGGACCTCGGCGCCGTGAGGCAGCAATGCTAACCACCGCGCCGCTGTGCTGTCCACTTCAGCTTTTTATCATGTATGATTTTATTTTCCTGCTTCTTGAGTTTTGGCCACCAGTGAGTTACAAACCCATCATGGAGATGCTGGCAGAGCTGTAGTTATAAGTTGACCCTGATCTACCAACATCTATGAAGTGCTGTATGATGGTATTAATTTTATGCTCTGTAATAATCTTGAAAGTTGCATGAACCTTGCATCTTGCCCTGTGCTTCTGTCCACAGTTGTCTCAGATGCTATTAGCCATGACTGAACCTTGTCTTGTTGCTGTTGCAGTTCAATCAAAAAGGTCATGGATGACTTTGTCCTGCTGAATAATGCATGAGTCAGTTGTTTGATATACCTGTGTGCTGCAAATTGTTTTATATTGCAGATATCCTCTGTTGTAATATAGCACAAACTGGAGACATTAAAATTGAAGTTAGTCATTACCTTACTTGGCAATAAGTTTATGTGTCTTGGCAGTTGCCTCCCATTTTTGTTGCAACTGATAGCATTACTCTATATGCCTCCCTATTGAATCAAAGTTTGCAAAATTATTTTTCCTTTGATATTGCCAAGTGGTAGTATGGACAGTTGCTTGAATAATTATGCGCATAGGCATTTCACCACTGATATCATCTGGCCTCCCTGGTTTCCCTTCAGTCTTTTTCATCCTGAGCTGTTAAACTCAAGGAAAGGTTAATGTGTTACAAGCATCATATGTAATGATTACTGAAAATAAAGCAGATAGGGGCTTTTCACAATATCTTCATCGCAGTGTTAATGTAAGCCTACTTGTGACAATAAAGATTTTTTTTTTTAAATGATAATAGATATTATAATAATGGTGAAAATTGAGGTCTCCAGCTGCCTACCTGTTTACCTCCTTCGCCTCCTGAGTAGGGTTGAGTTTAGGTAGTCAGCAAACTTATTTGGCTATATCACTACTGATTATAATGTAACAACTTCCAAAATATCTAATTTAACTCAAGTCTGGTAGGTTACTTCATAAATTCAGTTTGACAAGACTTTTCTGCAATGATACTTGCATGCATGGTTGGTGCCTTCAAATCCTTGGATACCCATTTCTAACAATGTAAGATAGACAGCCATAGCCGTTGATAAGTGTAGGATAGTCCTGATTGCTAACCAATTACTTTTCTTCAAATTGGATATCTTTCATATATTCTTTCATGTTACCTGAGGCCACCATGGCCAGGATGCTCACAGCTCCAGGGTTGCCTACCACCGGAACTGAAAGTGCGTTGTAAACCTCAACACCATTTTACTGGCAGAAACCAATTGAGAGCGGGACATGGGCTGATGCCCTGGAGAGGGTTAATTCTTCCTCCTCGTGTGCGCGGCTTAGCCTCATCCAATTCAAGGTGCTGCACCGAGCCCACATGACTGGGACGAGGATGAGTAGGTTCTTTGGGGGTGAAGACAGGTGTGTCAGGTGCTCGGGGAGTCCAGCGAACCATGCCCATATGTTCTGGGCATGCACGGCACTGGAGGAGTTCTGGAAGGGGGTAGCGAGGATGGTGTCGAGGGTGGTGGGATCCAGGGTCAAGCCAGGATGGGGACTCGCGATTTTTGGGGTTGGGGTGGAGCCGGGAGTGCAGGAAGCGAAAGAGGCCGGTGTGCTGGCCTTTGCGTCCCTAGTAGCCCGGCGAAGGATCTTGCTACAATGGAAGGATGCGAGGCCCCCAAGCGTGGAGACCTGGATCAATGACATGGCGGGTTTCATTAAGCTAGAGAAGGTCAAATTCGCCCTGAGAGGATCGGTACAAGGGTTCTTTAGGCGGTGGCAACCTTTTCTCGGCTTTCTGGCTCAACGATAGGGTATAGGGACAGTAGCAGCAGCAACCCGGGAGGGAGGGGGGAAGGGGGAGGGACAAGGGGGGGGGGGCGGACAATGACTATGTTTGTTTTTTAATTTTAATTTACTTTTAAGTTCTTTTGTTGTTCATTGGGGTTGGGGGGGGGTGGGGGGATGTGATACATACGGTCTGGGGGTGTTACAGTTATTATGGGTTATTTTGTTGCATTTCATTGTTTGTTGTTATGTTTTATATTTTCTGCAAAAATTCCAATAAAAATTATATTAAAAAAAAAAGAAACCAATTGAGAGGGGTGGCATGGTGGCGTAGTGGTTAGCATTGCTGCTTCATGGCACTGAGGACCCGGGTTCGATCCCGGCCCCGGGTCACTGACTGTATGGAGTTTGCACATTCTCCCCGTGTCTATGTGGGCCTCACCACCACAACCCCAAAAGATGTGCAGGGTAGGTTGATTGGCCTCACTAAATTGCCCCTTAATTGGGAAAAAAAGAATTGGGTAAACTTACATTAAAAAAAAGAAACCAAGGGCAGCATGGTGGTGCAGTGGTTAGCACTGCTGCCTCACAGCGCCGAGGTCCCAGGTTCGATCCCGGCTCTGGGTCACTGTCCGTGTGGAGTTTGCACATTCTCCCTGTGTTTGCGTGGGTTTCGCCCCCACAACCCAAAGATGTGCAGGATAGGTGGATTGGTCACACTAAATTGCCCTTTAATTGGAAAAAATTAATTGGACACTCTAAATTTTTAAAAAAAGAAACCAATTGAGTGGCCACTGCAGAAGTACTTTCAAATTGAGGGCAACGGCCCACCTTAGCTGGCAGTCCAATGAGGGATCAGCAGCTCAGTAACCTTAGTAGCATCACTGATAGAGGTGGCCATTGGTGAGGTTGCAGGGAAGGGAAGAGGCCATCTCCATCTTTAGGCACCCTCAAAGGCCAGCTAATTTTTTTGTAGTCTGCCATGGCTGAGTAGGCAAACCCCAGTGAATGGAAGGGAAAAACCTTCAAGCAGGCTTCATGGGTCAAAGATCAGCTTTTAAGGAAGGTCCCGGGGGGCGATCACAATTTGCCTGGCATTCTCCGAATATGTTGGGGCTCCGTCCTGATCCCAGTAAAATGCAGGTAGGAGTAGGATATTCTGTTGTTCAGAATATCCTGTGATGGTGAGGAAACATTACCCCCCCCCCGCCCCATGCACACACACACACTTCTCGTCGCTTCTGTTGTTATTTTCAGAGGGTTCATAAAATTCAGACCCAAAATTTACTGTGACGTGTTGACATCCCATGTGTGGTGGCTTGACACATACACTGGCAGTTTCCAGTAGTAAACAGAGGGGTTTATTGATGAAAGGCAAAGGCAGTTAGATAACAGGTACAGAACATGTCTTCAGCTCCCTGGTCCACACTGGCTGGGGTCGTGCTCCCAGAGCCTCATGCAAATTCCCTATTGGCTGGAGTTTGTGCACTCCTGCGCAATTTGCCCTGAGCCGGTCAGATGGTCTGTCGAGCCCGCCCCCTTAAAGGGGCCACATTACCATATCCCTCGCCCCCTTAAGTCACATGTTTGCACAACTAGTTTCCCTGATGAAAATGCACCCAAGAGGTTTGACGACTGTAATGCTTGGTTCATAACTCGGAAGGCTACCTCTTGAGGCTCCCTCCATTGCCACCGCTGAGTCTTCCCTTATAGCTGATGTAATGGTGCCAAGGTTGTGGTAGATTCAAAATAAACCTTCCATAGTAATTGACCATACCAAGGAAGAGCCTAGGCTCGCTGACATTTGTGGGTGCAGGGTCATCTTATGGCCTTGACCTTTTCTTTTAATGGGTGCAGAATCCTATGTTCATCACTTCCGAGGATTGAAAAGTACATTTTCTCATTTTAGGTGGAAACCTGCATCACAAAACCTCTTCAATACTTCCTCCGGGCTGGCCATGTGTACTTCTGGTGTAATGCAAGTGACCAACACATCATCAAGGTAAACCATCACTGTAGAAATTCCCTGGAGTACTTTTTCCATTGTCTGCTGGAAAAAGGCCCAAGCTGAAACGTTGCTGACCGGCAGTCTGGTATACTGGAAGAGGCCTTTGTGGGTATTGATTGTAGCAAACTCCTCATCCAGCTCTCATTGCAGGTAGACGTGACTGAGGTCCAATTTTGGATAGCTGAGGCCCCCCTCCCCCTGCCAGCTTGACAGACAGACCTCCGGGAATGGGATAACAATTGACCTGTGCAGCTTTTTAAAAAATGTATTTTATTACAAACATGTATAAAAACAGGTTACAGCGAGCAAACACCCCGGGAAACATGCTTCCCAATACTCAACTATACAATCTGTACAGATTTTCTCCCTTTTTCACCCCCCCCCCTTTCCCCACGACGAACAGCCCCTCAAACATGGTCACAAACATCCCCCACCTTTCCTCAAACCCCCCTGAAGAGCTCCTTAACTCATAATTTATCTTCTCTAATCGCAGGAAGTCATACAGGTCACCCAGCCAAGCCGCTACCCCCGGTGGTGATGCCGACCGCTACTCCAGCAAAATTCACCGCCGTGCAGTCAGAGAGCTGAAGGCCAAGACATCGGTCTTCCTCCTCTCTATGAGCTCCGGCTTCTCTGAGACCCACAAATATCGGCACCAAAGGGTCCGGGTCCACCTCCTCCTCCACTATCCTGGCTAAAACCGTGAACACTCCCCCCCCCCCCAGAATCTTCCCAATTTTTCACAATCCCAAAACATGTGCGCGTGATTTGCTGGCCCCGCCCACACCTTTGCGCAGCTTGATTTATTGTCAGCTCGTAGTCCCCACAAATCCTTATCGACTGATCAGGTTTGAGGACAGGGACTATCTGTGCCGCCCACTCAGAAAACTGAACCGCTTGATTATACCCAACTCTTCCAATCTCTTAACTCTGTTTCAGCCTTCTGGTGCACCGTGTATAGCACTGGTTTGGCTCTGAAGAACTTGGGTGTCAAATCCGGATTGACATATATCTTAGCTTTTACGTCCTTAATCCAGCCCAATTCTTCGTGGAAGACGTTTTCATACTTCCTTAAGGCATCTTGGATGACGGTATTGATATTTTGAAGGTTTCCAGCCAATTGAGCCTAATCTTCTGTAACCAGTCTCTTCCCAACAGACTGGGTCTATGGCCTTCCACGACAACCAAAGGCAGATTGGCCCCCTACACTCTATAGCCCACTGCAGTCTTGGTTATCCCGAGGATCTTCAACCTCTGTCTGTCGAAAACTTGGTAGTAATAATCTTCAAGATTAAAGAAAATCAGCGGGATTCTCAGTCGTCAGGATCCTCTGCCCCATCAGCTGCGCACCCACGTCTGGGCATTTCCCAACAGCGTGGGTTGCCCACAATGGGAAACACCATTGGCCAGCTGTGGGAATGGAGAATCCCGCCCAGTGTTCCTGCATGCAGGTATCAGAAGGTGTGCTCACCCACTACGGTCATCGAAGCTCTCATGATGATTTCCATTTGTATCATTTACCCTAAAGACCATTTCAATCAGAGCCACCTTATTCAATTGGACTGCATTCAACCGATGCAATGCATGCTCTTCTTCGGAGCTCTTCTCAACTATGTTCAGTGGTTCAGTGGACTGCTGTTGCAGTTTTGCACTGGCACACTTTCCCTTGCACACCAACGTGCTTGAATATGCCTACTTTGGTTGCACGGAAGCACATAAACTCCCAAACATGGAAGGTCTCCTGGGAACGTCCCCCCACAATGATAGCAGTCCATTTGATTTGACACCCTGATTCCTTCCCACTCCTTGGGTCCCCGTCCTGTTCCGAGGACTGTGTCTGGCTCTGACCTGTGCTTTTAATCCTGCTACCGGCCTTGCAGCCTTACCACCCCACATGGTTAACCACCCCTTCTGTCATGTTTTGAAGATCAGTGGCGCCTTTTTAAAAATAAATGTAAAGTCCCCAATTCTTTTTTTACCGATTGAGAGATAATTTAGCATGGCCAATCCACCTACCCTGCACACCGAATCATAGAATTTACAGTACAGATGGAGGCCATTCAGCCCATCGAGTCTGCACCAGCCAATGGAAAGTGCACCCCAGCTAGACCCATGCCTCCACCCTATCCCCGTAACCCAATAACCCCACCTAACCTTTTGGACACTCAGGGACAATTTATCATGGCCAATCCACCTAACCGGCACATCTTTGGAATGTGGAAGGAAACCGGAGCACCCGGAGGAAACCCACGCAGAGATGGGGAAAACATGCAAACTCCACACAGACAGCCAGCCGAGGCTGCAATTGAACCCTGGAGCTGTGAGGCAACTGTGCTAACCATTGTGCCACCGTGCTGCCCCTGACCCATGTTTGGGTTGTGGAGGTGAAACCCACCCAGACACGGTGAGAATGTGCAACTCCACACAGACAGTGACCTGGGGCTGGGATTGAACCCAGGTCCTCGGCATCGTGAGGCAGCTGTGCTAACCACTCGCCACTGTGCCGCCACCAATGGCGCCTTTTTTGGTGCACTTTTTTTTTCTTCGTTCATGGGATGTGGGCTTTGCAGGCTGTGCCAGCATGTATTGCCCATCCCTAATTGCCCTTGAGGGGAAGTCGGTAGCGTAATGGTCTTGTCATTGGACTAGTAATCCAGAGACCCAGGGTAATTCTTTGGGGTCCTGAGTCCGAAACCCACCACGGCAGATAGTGAAATTTGAATACAATAAAAATCTGGAATCAAAAATCTAATAATGACATGAAACCATTGCTGATTGTTGTAAAAACCCATCTGGTTCACTAATGTCCTTCAGGGAAGGAAATCTGCCATCCTAACCTGGTCTAGCCTACCTGTGACTCCAGATCCACAGCAATATGGTAGGCTCTTAACTGCCCCCCTCAATGACAATTAGGGATGGGCAATAAATGCTGGCCCAGCCTGCAACGCCGCCATCCTATGAACAAATGAAAAAAAAGTTAAAAGTTGACCATATTGCTGTGGGTTTAGAGTCATATGTAGGCCAGACCGGGAAGATTTCCTTCCCTAAAGAACATTAGTGAACCAGATGGTTTTTTCTGATGATCGACATTGGTCCCATCATCATCATTAGACTTTTTTTAATATCCAGATTTTTCTTGAATTCAAATTTCATCATCTGCAGTGGGGGATTTGAACCTGCGACCCCAGAGCATTACTCTGGGTTCTCTGGTTTATTAGTCCAGTGACAATACCACTACGTCATTGCCTCCCCGTGACTTTGTCACCTGAGCTATCTCAATTGCTTTTTCCAACACAATTGTGGTCTCCTCCAGAAGTTTCTTCTGCCTATTAAGATTATGGATCCATCCATTTCACATGGACTGCTTCAGTGACTGGGGGTCACGAGTGGTGCTGAACATTGTGCAATCATCAGCGAATATCCAGACATCTGACCTTGTGTTGGAAGGAAGCTCATTGATGAAAGAGCTGAAGATGGTTGGGCCTAGGACACTACCCTGAGGAAGTCCTGCAGAGCTGTCCCGGGACTGAGATGACTGACCTCCACAACGACAACTATCTTCCTTTGTGCTAGGTATGACTCCAACCAATGGAGAGTTTTCTCCCTGATTCGCGCTGACTGCAATCTTGATGTGGCTCCTTGATGCCATTCTCAATCAATCAAATGCTGACTTGATGTCAAGGGCAAACACTCTCATCCCACCTCTGGAGTTTACCTCTTTTGGCCATGTTTGAACTAAGGCCAGGATCTAAATGAGGTCAGGATCTAAGCGACCTTGGCGGAACCTAAACTGAGTGTCAGTGAGCATGTTATTGCTGAGTAAGTGCCACTTGTTGATGACCCCTTCCATCACTTTACTTATGATTGACAGTAGACTGATTAGCCGGGTTGGATTTGTCGTGCTTTTGTGTTCAGGGCATACCTGGGCAATTTTTCACATTGCCCGGTAGATGCCAGTGTTGCTGCTGATTGACTGGCACTTGAACACTCAGTGCCAGTCAATCAGCAGCAACACTGGCATCTACCGGGCAATGTGAAAAACTAGACTGCACTGATGCAGCAGAACAATTAACCGGCACAGATTTTGCTTTTCAAAAAAAAGTATTGAGACTGCTGTTCCTGGCTGGCCAATAATGAAGCTGACATTCTGACGATGGAATACCTGTTTTTTATCCTTCCATGTTTTATATAAACAATGGTTGCACCTTGTTAACTCTTCTGATAAAAGTTTTAAATCTATCAATTTTAAACAAATATTCCAAATGCCAATTGCAGCAAGGACAACATTAATTGCCCATTTTTAGTTGCCTTGTGTATGTGATGCTGAGCCATTCTGTACTATCTTTCCACGGTGGTTATATACCAATTACCTCAGGTTGGGACGTGTGTAGTTACTTAACTGATCAGTGGATCTGGAAGATAACCAAAGTGAATTGAAGAACCTTTGGATTACAGCAAAAAATGAAATGTTTCTTTGATCTGTCAATTAGAACACACAATACAATGGCATCTGTCTAGGCATCTAAAAGTATTTAAATTGTCAATAAAACTTCCAATATTTCTAACCAGAGCAACCCTGGCTACAGATTACTGATTGTAAGATCTAAAGGTTACAACATTTATAACCCAGCAGACTTCAGACTTTGAAATGTACTCTCTAATATGCTTAGGGTAGCCTTTGATACACAGACAACACACCAAGTGATATCATCCTCAAGGAAAAGGCAAGGGCTGTTATTTGTTTTTATTAAACAAATAGACGGTTCAGTTTTTGAAGACCTATCTGTAAAATTCTGGAACATAAATTGGATACCTCATGTCAATCCCACTCTTAATAGGGAGCATTGCCCACAGAATTGTGTGTGAAGAATATGGGAGTGTATGCTGCATTGATTTCCCACCAAAGGAATGGACCAAAACCATTAGCAGTGCCTATTAATAATTCTGATCTGTGTGAGTGGAAGCATGAGGTCAGATATTCTTTTTGCTTTAGGGTTTCATGATGCATTAATTATCAAAATGTGCAATAAATTTTAATCATCAGCAATGCACACCTCAGAAGTCAAGATATGATTCAACCTTTACACTAAGCTTCTTTGTTTTGTACCAGTCCACTTATGAACTTGGCAAAAAATGACAATCCTGGAAAGGATGCATAACAAATATTTTTATTATGTGCTCTTAAAGAAATGGGAGGTTTTAAAGGGCAATATGCCTTCACTGTTTTAAAACCATCTAATTCTCAGTATTCCAAGTCATTTTTCAGCCTTCGATGCGTCTCCAGTGGTAAGCCTAATGTGTAGATACGGTGACAGAAGTTCAATGTGAGAGGCCTACTGCAGCATCAACAGCCAATAGATTCCAGGCCTTCTGGCTGGTGTCCAGAAACAACAGCCAGATGCCCTGTAGATCGAAAAACACTGAGGAGACAGCACAAACATCTGCAAAGATATTTTTGACCTTCCAGTGCCTTTCTGTCTGTTTTGCACAGCCAGCTGTTAACCACTTTCTACATCCCACCATTTTGGTGAACTTCAAGCAAACCTGGAGAAAGGTTAGGTGATTGGTGCATCCCACTCCACACAGCTCATTTCCTGTGTTTTTCTTTTTCCTGTGCACACAACAGGTGCAGCCTCAGTCACTATCATCACCCAGCCCTCACCCCCATCCCCTTTTCACCCCTAAGAAGCTTCACAAACTTCTCCCAGTCGACACACTGGTTGAAGAGCCTCGGGCTGCATGCTTCTCCTGAGCATAGGAGGGATGTGTACCACAAATAACTTTTTGATCCATCAAATGATTCATAGTGCTTCTGAGGACTTGGCATCACTGGAACAACATCCTCCAATGAATAGAAGCTGCTGCCATGAGCGGTGCTAGATGTTAGTAATACCTTGTATCACTCTTTTTTGTTCTTACAGGAGAAATGGGTGCATAATGTCTGATGTAGGGCCCAAACAAAGCATTCACATTGTCACACCAATGAAGGATAAAATGAAATAGCCAGAATCACAGACCACGAGGAAGCTGGCCCTGATGAAATGTACACTCAGGGTGGAGGTGGTGATTTCAAAGTGCAATGTACATAGAACATAGAACATAGAACAGTACAGCACAGAACAGGCCCTTCGGCCCTCGATGTTGTGCCGAGCAATGATCACCCCACTTAAACCCACGTAACCCGTATCCCAACAATCCCCCCATTAACCTTACACTACGGGCAATTTAGCATGGCCAATCCACCTAACCCGCACATCTTTGGACTGTGGGAGGAAACCGGAGCACCCGGAGGAAACCCACGCACACACAGGGAGGACGTGCAGACTCCACACAGACAGTGACCCAGCCCGGAATCGAACCTGGGACCCTGGAGCTGTGAAGCATTGATGCTAACCACCATGCTACCGTGAGGCCCATTGTGCTCATTAGGAGTTGCATTCCACCCCATCTAATAACATGCTGAACATTGAGTTGCATTGGGAAGTCTCAGTACTACAGATGCTCCGGCTCACCAAGTCTAACTCATGTATTCCTCATGTGTCTCCCACAATTACAGCCATACATCGAAGGAGAGCTTCTCCCTCTCCATCATTGGATCAAGAGGACAGGCAAAGCTACAAATAAGTGCTGTTACACCTTAAAAGCACACTGTCCACCAGAGCAGATACATCCACCCTTGATCGCCGCTTCTTGTTTTCACAACTGATGGGCCAACATCCTACTTGCCTTTTCCCCAAACTCGTACACTGCCCCTCTGGCCCTCCGCATTCCCCATAGAACCTAACCCAAATTCCATCTGGAGCCTCTGCCTCTCCTTCAACAGTCCTGCCTCGAGCACCTCCGAGTATCTCCTGTCCACCCTCAAAATCACTTCCACCAATCTAGCCCTCTCCTCCCGCTCCATTTTCTCCCTGTGCACCCAACTTGATATGAACTGCACCTGACTACCGCCTTGAGTGCCTACCACAGTTTGGCGGCCGTGACTCCCCCGTGTCATTTAGTTCCACGTATCCCCGAATAGTTGTCCTCACCCACTGACACACCTCTTCATCCACCAGCAACCCCACATCCAGCCTCCCTGCACCCCCCCTCCTCCTCACCTCCATATCCAGCCCCAAATGAAACACCTGCCCGACCCATCCCTTTCTCAACCTTGTCTGGTCCCCCAGTTTCAGGTGCATCTCTTGCACAAATGTCATGTCCCCCTTCAAACTCCTCAGATACATGAATACAAGTGACTGTTTAACTGGCTCATTCAACCCTCTCACATTCCACCTGACCAGCCTGGTCAGGGGGCTTCCCGTCCCTTTCCCCTGCCGATCAGCCATACCCTTTTTGAGCCTTCCCCGGCCCACGTCATCCGACCTACCATACTGGACCTCAGATGTTCATCATCACCCATCTCTTCCCAACTGTGCCACACCAACCACACCCATGTCAGCAACCAACCATCCCCCTCTCCTCCCCCACCATCAAACAAAAAACAACTCCATCCCCCCCATGTCTTTCTCTTGGCAACCCCTCACTTCACTCCCGTTAACAGGCCCACGCAGCTAGCATGATGACCCCCGCCCAAGGCTTCCAACCGTCCTTCCTCCAGTTCTCCTCCCCACCGACCACTCTATCATACTCCCTACAGAGTAACAAAAGGTGCACTCACCATCGTTGCTCCCTCGTGAGAACCTGCCCCCCCCAGAAAAACCACCACCAAACACATTAGAAAGTACACAAAACTCCTCCACAGTTCAATGTCTTCACACTCCTCCCAGTCCATTGTTCCTCATAAATTCCATCGCCTCCTCTGGCGTGACAAAATAAAGGTCTCGCTTCTGGAACATCACCCACAGGTTGGCCGGGATACAAAATCCCAAATGTCAAATTATCAAAGAGGGCCACCTTAATCCGGTTAAACTCGGTCCTCTTCTTCGCCAATTCCACACCCAGGTCCTGGTACATCCGCAGTTCGCTCCCTTCTCAGGTACATTTCCTAGTCTGCCTCGCCCATCGAAGCATCTTCTCCTTGTCCAGGAAGCGGTGCATCCGGACCACCATCGCTCTCGGTGGCTTGCCCACCTGTGGCTTCCTCCTCAGTGCCTTGTGCGCTAGATCCACCTCCAGACGCCGATTGAAGGCCCCCTCCCCCATCATTGTTTCCAGCATTCTTGCCACAAACATTGCGGCCTCTGCACCTTACATGCTTTCAGACATGCTAATAATCCTTCAGTTTTGCCTCCTGGAGGGTTTCTCCAAATCTTCCACCTTCTCACTCAGCTTTTTCTGGCTCTCCCGCGTCACTCCCACCTCAGCCACCAACGAGGCCAACTGCTCATTGTGCACCCCCACTGCCTCTTCCACTTTCTGGATCGTCAGGCCGTGGGACTCCAGACTCTGCTCAACTCGCTTGATCTCAGCAGTTCCACCACCTTGGCCAGGTCTTCCAGGGCATCTTTCCTCTGTTGCCGAAAATTGTTTTTCAGAAACTCCACCAACTGCTCCTTTGACTACTGGGCAGGCAACGCAGCCCCCTTGTGCTCCGCTATCTTTTCCTGTGGCGCACCAAGAAGACTCTCCTGCTCCCACAGCTCTTTCCTTCTTGCTTCACTCCTAGTCCGTGAATCTATCCACCAGCCACACCAGAGGAGTATTACCTTCCCCTGACACTCCTTTATCTTTTGTCCTCAAATACTTTGCCCTTCGGGTGGGAAAAAGACCAAAGGAATCCACCTTGAGCGGGAGCCACCAAATGTGGGACCAGTCACTCCATGGCCGCCACTGGAATCTGACTTCAGAAACTCTTAACTGGCTTCTCAAATGGCCGAGAAAACAATTAATTTCTAGGGCAATTAGGAGTGGACAACAACTACTTGCCTTGCATGTATCCCATGACAGAAAAGAAAAGTGAGCAGGCTGCCGCCACCTCCTCTGAGCTGGTGAAGAAGATCAATGGTGATGGCAAAGCTTCCTGGCAGATGTGTATACTTCATTGATGCTATGAGTTTACATGGTCCTGGATGCACCTTGTTATAAATACGTAGTTTGGGCAGCGCGGTGGCACAGTGGTTAGCATTGCTGCCTACGGCACTGAGGACCTGGGTTCGAATCCTGGCCCTGGGTCACTGTCTGTGTGGAGTTTGCACATTCTCCCCGTGTCTGCGTGGATTTCACCCCCACAACCCAAAGATGTGCAGGATAGGTAGATTGGCCACTCTAAATTGCCCCTTAATTGGAAAAAATAATTGGGTACTCTAAATTTAAGAAAAAAATAAAATAAATAAATACATAGTTCATGGTTCATAGTGGTATTTTAGAGATAATTCTTAGTTCACCTATTGGTGCAACTCCGGCAGGTTGTTGTGCTGCCGAGACCACAGACCTGGGGCTCAACATGGGCCTGGCCTCTGTGCAATCGTCTGACTGTCAGTGGTCTCCACTGTTACAGCCTGCATCAGCTGCTCAGGCATGTCTGTGATGTGATCATCAGCTTGTGACCCTGAATCCAATTGCAAACTCATGAGAGTATCTGTGCTGGTGAAGGATGCAGGGGAGTGATGTGACACTGCACAAACTGAGCATCCCACCTCCTTCTTACAGTTGGGCTGCAGGACCCTGGTCTCTGGGGCTGACTGCCCTCCCGGAGTGCCTGCTACCATGTGTGAGATCACAAACGTTTTAGGGTTTCACATATCATCATCCCAACCATACCTAATATGAATCTCTGGATGTGTTGTGGTGGACACATCAGCAAAATGCCTTCTCACGTTCTAAAGTTGACACTCCTGACTCACATCTGCAATCGCTTGGCCGCCTATGAGCCATGAGGTCCCAGGGCCTTCTCTGCCAATCAAATATCAGTTATGCGTCCACCTGCATTCACCCACTCCTTATTATCGTGAGCCTGTTTCTCCTGCAAGTTGGAAGTGTGACACTGTTAGTTTTCCCACAAAGGCTAGCACAACACTCATGAAGGTGGCAGCCCTTTTGGCCCATGATGGGGCTTAATTGTTTCATCTGGTGGATAAGATGGCTTTGACTCAATTCTTTCTTTTATCAAAGATGGCCTCGGATGTCACAGTACTCAAAAGGCAACAGTGCACAATGGCATGTCTCCAAACAGCTCCCTTTTCCAACAAAGGAAAAACAAATTGCATGCACTTACAAATTGCCCACATCCATGATCTGTAAAGAAATTCATCATGCATGAAACAAACCTGTTTGTCCTTTCTAGTCTTTTCTTGGCTCTCATGAATGACTCTTTAGCTTCCTTAGCTTGATGTTCCTTATTGGCACTACACAGGCTGATGTCTCATTGTTCATGTTTGGCCAGTACAGCACTTCTCTTGCCTTCCTATTTAGACTCAGTTCCTTGCTGGCATGCATGGTGCGCTCCAGCATTTCTCTACTTATCTATTTCGGCTTGGAAAAATGAATAGACCTCACAAGGAGTCATGAACAAAGACCCTGTGAATGACCCAACACAGAAAGCCTCTGATTTAGATCACCTACAAAACCCATGGGCATTCCTAAATCGCATCCATACAAACCATGGCAGATGCACAAATGGAAAATTAGAAACTCTCATGTGTGTGGTGACTGTGGTCACCCAGAACAGATCATGAAGCATATAACGACTCATTATCTGACTCATAAATACGGAGGAGAAATTACAGTGATACATATCATCACTTCTGATGTATTACCCTGGCATGGCCACCTTGCTATATAATTGTAGTTGTTGTTCCATACCTAGCCATATGAAAGAATAATGTGTGGATTCTCCATTGGCCGATGGCAAAATCGGGAAAGGCGATTGTGCGGAGAATAGGTTCCCATGCCAAAATTGCGGCAGGCGTTGATTTGACGGCAAATCACAATTCTCCATCACCTCAACGGCGGCATCAATGTGTTCCGGAATGCACGTGCAGTAAACACCATTTGTATGTCATTAGCGGGCCTGACAAGGTATTCTCCGGGGCCTCTGCGATGCTCCACCTCCGATGGGCCGGGTTCCCGACGGCGCGGTTCACTTGTGCTTTTAAAAATCGTGAAATCGGCGTGGTGGCTGTTGAGAGAGAGAGAGAGGGGGAAACGAAAGTGTCCAACATATACATAGTTTGCTGACAGTTGTACTGCTGCTTTGGGGAGCTTCTGCCGGAGTTGGCCAGGAGCTGGGCTGTGGGGTGGGGATGGAACACCATTGACGAAGCCGCCAAGATAGCCATGCAGCTGCACACACCGCGAACAGCCCACTGCGAATGTAGTTTCACGGGTCGTATAGGTGTGCCCCCAGGGTACTGCCCGAGGTGCCTTCTGGCCCTAGCCAATCCATCAGCTGTATGGGCACGTTCCAGCACAACCAGTGCCATCTTGTAGGCTGGGATGAGTGTGTGTGGGGAGTATAATGTGTATATACAGCTGCAGTTTGTCAGCCTCCTGAATGTCAATCATGGACCCGCACCATTTTTTATTGGAATCGATTGTGTTCCATGCGGCACTGGTGTTAGCCCCTTAATAGTAGCAAATCAGTCCAGGTGTGCCACCAGGTTTTCTGTCATGAAAGTCCATGAATTCTGCATTGGCGTCAGCACTTACAGCTGAATTCTCTGTTTCCTGAGGCGAAGTGATGAGGATCTGTGGTGTTTTACGTGGAAAAAAAATCAGTGGAGTCCCCTCACTGATCCTGCGACTGGGGCAGCACGGTAGCATAGTATAGTAGTTAGCACAATTGCTTCACAGCTCCAGGGACCCAGGTTCAATTCCCGGCTTGGGTCACTGTCTATGTGGAGTCTGCACGTTTTCCCCATGTGTGCGTGGGTTTCCTCTGGGTGCTCCGGTTTCCTCCCACAGTCCAAAGATGTGCAGGTTAGGTAGATTGGCCATGATAAATTGCCCTTAGTGTCCAAGATTGCCCTTAGTATTGGGTGGGGTTACTGGGTTATGGGGATAGGGTGGAGGTCTGGGCATGGGTAGGGTGCTCTTTCCAAGAGCCGGTGCAGACTCGATGGGCCGAATGGACTCCTTCTGCAGTGTAAATTTTATGATTCTATAAATTCTATGATTCTATGACTGGTGAGTTGTTAGCAGCTGCACTGCATCAACCGGGCAGCACGGTAGCACAAGTGAATAGCACTGTGGCTTCACAGCGCCAGGATCCCAGGTTCAATTCCCCGCTGGGTCACTGTCTGTGTGGAGTCTGCACATTCTCCCCGTGTCTGTGTGGGTTTCCTCCGGGTGCTCCAGTTTCCTCCCACAGTCCAAAGATGTGCAGGTTAGTTGGATTGGCCATGATAAATTGCCCTTCGTGACCAAAAAGGTTAGGAAGGGTTATTGGGTTATGGGGATATGGTGGAAGTGAGAGCTTAAGTGGGACGATGCAGACACGATGGGCCGGATGGCCTACTTCTGCACTGTAGTTCTATGGTCTATAGTCTAACCCCCCGGTTTCCACAATATAAATGGCTGGAGATTTGACGGGTCCGTGGCCTCGCATGCTCATGGCGACAGCCTGCAGCGGTCATGCCATAAAACACGGCGCCGTGCGCAGACCTGACCTGCCAGATCGTGCCGCCCTGGCCACCCCCTCGCCACTCCCTGGCCACCCCCCACCAGTCTCCCCAGCCCTCGCTGAAGTCCCGCCCTGCCAGCAGCACGGCAACCGCCCGACTGTGGCTGGACACAGTCCACAGCCACCATGCCGGGTTCCCGACCGCTGAGACCACACGTCAACCGCGCGGTCGGGAATTCGGCCTATTGGGGATGGAGCATCCGGGGAGCGCCTTCAAGTGACGCCCCGAGGCCGTCCCAAAGGCGTGCAGCGCGCTCCTCGACGACACGCTCCAGTTCTTTGTACACAATTAGGGATGGGCAATAAATGCTGGCCTAGTTGGCGACGCCCACATCCCATGAATGAATAAAAATAAAAGAATGCCATCTTAGGCAATCATTTGACCTCTGTATGCCAATATTTCCTTGTAGCAAGAGGTGTGTCCTTAATGGTTTCAGCCCATCCTGTCGTTAGTACTTTCTGTAGCACTTTGAGAGTTGCAACTCTAGCGCAGTTTGCTTGATCTGAACAAGATACTTCTCTGTTACATTCAATGTCTCTGCTGGGTTGGTGACTTCCAGAGGATAACATGCTGTTGCTCCTCATTGAATCTGGAGGATTTTCACACTGAACCAGCAGCATCAACTTCCTTCAAAGAAACAGCACCTTGGAGATGTACATCTGCTACCCCTGCTTGTACTTCACTTCCAAACAATGGCCAGAAGTTTCCAAAACAATGTCATTTTTGGAATTAAGACTCCTGGACAGCTACTGCACTAATTCCCAGCCTGCCTTATGTTTCGGGGTCCTCATCCAACCAGCCCCTTAGGCCAGCCTTCCCCCCAGCCCGGCACCCAGAGGCGCCCATAACCCCCATGTCAATTTCAACTGAGTAACTCAGCGCTCAGTTTCATTTCCTGACACCACAGCATGCAGATTGACACAGTTCTCTGAGCACTTTTTAAATGACACAGCCTGCAAGCTTCAGGACAATTAACACCAGCTGTGATCTCCATCCCGGAGGAGTCCCCCAACCCCCCATTCTCCCAGAACCACCCCCCACTGGAACTGAGCAGCGGAAACTGTCCCCTGTACACACTGGTACAAGGTGGGGAGGGGGCCACACTCCTTCCTCCCTCTTGGTGGCATGACGGCTGGTTCCCATTTTGAAAAACAAGTAGTAATTCCTGCCGCATGACTTCACACTGATGGTTGGGACGGTAACAATAATAATAATCTTTATTATTGTCACAAGTAGGCTTATATTAACACTGCAAAACTATGAAAATTCCTTAGTCGCCACATTTGGGCGCCTCTTCGGGTACTGTAGCCATCTCAGATGGCCACCTGCAAAGGACCATGGGAATTATGGCCAACCCAGGACTCAGACAGACTCAGAGCTTGTGTGTGTATTTGCAACCCAGATAGCTAGACGCGATTAAAACCCCCGCTTGTTTGCATTCTAATGGCCCATTTCCCCAGAACAAAAGAACTGTACTCAGGTAACCGATACAGATACAGACTAATCGGCGCCACTCCCTTTACTCAGGGAGCCCAGACAGCCAAGGTCAATGACCGCTAAGGACACGCCCAGCCATCAAGGCACCCACCCCTTTATTGGCCAAAATCGAAGGCAGTGATCGAAGTTTGTTGAATTATTAGGTCCAAGTTAAGGACTGCTCCAAAGAGCGCAAAATGCCAGAGGGATAAGAAGAGACACAGCCATGTGCTCAGTCTCTCTTGGATCCGGCCTATGCCAACCCAAGTGCAGCATAATGACCAGACAGACAAGTTCAAGACTAACGATCGCTACCTGACAGATGAGCCCAGCAGAAACAGAGCCACTTCTTCCACCCAGCCATGCAAGATCCGGACAAAGGCCTTGTCCATTTGCCCTGAAATTAAGTATAGGTTATTGTAGTTGTTAGGTGCAGTTTAACTTGTAGAGTTTTGTGTTGCATGTAGAAGTAATCCTTGTGTATAAATACACCATCTCTGAACTTGAACTGACTAACTGGTCGTGTGGTCCTTTGATCGATATCCGGTAAAGCCTTGTGGTGGTATCATTTTATACCGGGCGACTCTAAAGAGCATCATTATTAAAAAGAGCACTATTATTGGTGACTCTGGTGGCGATTGGCAACAGAACACAGAGGGAGAATTTAGAATATCCAATTCACCTAACAGTCACCTTTTTTGGGACTTGTGGGAGGAAACCGGAGCGCCCAGAGGAAACCCCCACGCAGACACTGGAAGAATGTGCAGACTCCACACAGACAGTGACCCAAGCCGGGAATCGATCCTGGGATCCTGGCGCTCTAAAGCAACAGTGCTAACCACTGTGCTACCGTGCCATCTGAAGATTTGACTATAAACTCACTAATGATATTAAAATGGCTTCAAATTCATTCAAATCAGGTTCTCACCATTCCTGGGTGTGAAGCTGATCATGTCATCCGAAGGGTCCAGGAGCATAATGATCCAAAATCTCGCTGGCGCAAATCCTGTTTTTGGCCTGTCCCCAAAGATTTGCAGCCATTACGGGACTTGTGCACGCAGCTAACGGACCTGCAGAATCACGACCAATGTCTCTATAAACAAAGTAACATCTGTGCAGACTAAGCAGATACAAGTGGTTTGAGAGAGATTCTTTGAAGTGGTTTGTGGTCAGACTCTACTATCTCTCTTCCAAACAAGTGCTGTTTAAAATGTTCACAGGCAAAGATCCAGGCATTTTCTTTCTCAATCTGTGCTATCGCCTTTCTGTTTGTTTTAATACTCTGGATACACATGCTGGTTGTCCTTGTTGCATGAAGGATGCTCCAATTCCCATCGCGTTGGCATCACATTGCAGGGTGAACTCATCATTAACATCATAGTACCACCGCATTCGTATTGTAGTCCCTCATTGTTTGATGCAAGGGGAAGCTGCTTCAAGTTCTGTGCCCCAATCCTTTACAGGCAGCTTGTGTCGAGGTTCACACTCTGATGACAAATTGGGCAAGAATTTCACTTGGAACTTTGCAAATCCAACAAATCATTGCCTTCACATCTGTTGGTTTCTTTTTTTAAAAATTCCTTTTATTGGTTTTCTAAAAGAGGAAAGGAACAGACAAACAAAGCACAATGCAATACATTGACGCAGCTGCCTCCCCAATAAACAAACCGGCAAACATCCCCTTCTATGCCAAAAAAACCCCTAATTTAAATTAACAATTGACAATAATTATTTTGTTAAAGAAAGAAACAAAATGCTGCCACCTACGATAAAAATTTCTCAGTAGATTGTCTTATGGTACATTTAATCTTCTCCAAATGTAGAAAAGACATTAAGGGCGGCATGGTAGTGGAGTGGTTATGACTGCTGCTTCCCAACCCTGAGGACACTGGCCCCGGGTTACTGTCCTTGTGGAGTTTGCACATTCTCCCCGCGTCAACATGGGTCTCCCTCCCAAAACCCAAAGATGTGCAGGGCAGGTGGATTGGCCATCTCTTTTTATTAAAACAGTAAAAAATATATACAAGGCCAGACGGTACAAACACTAATTTTGGGTTGGAGAAACAGGGTACCCTCCCCTCAGTACCAATGTACGGGGAGGGGGGGTGGGTAGGATACTTGTTAAAACAGTTCACAACACAGTTGTACAAAAAACAGTCCAAGCTCTAAACTTTGCCCTGGAGAGACCAGATACCCTTGCTTCTGCACCAACAGAAGGGAATGGAAGGGGGGTGGTGGGGAGAGAGGGGAAGGAGGGTGGTGGGGAGGGAGGGTGTCAGGGTGTTGGTGGAGGAGGGCCCAATAAGTCACTGCCTGAACCATCTACGGAGGCAGAAGAACAAAAGAGCCTCCAATTATGACACTAAATTGCCCCTTAATTGGAAACATTTAAAAAAAAGATAAGGGGCGCGATTCTCCGCTGCCCACGACGTGTCAGTGAATAGCGGGAGGGCGTCCCCGACATTTTTCACGCCCTCCCGCTATTCTCCCCCCCCCCCAACGGCCGCCCCACAACACGAATCGCTGCTCGCCGTTTTTTACGGCGAACAGCGATTCTCTCCAGGCCGATGGGCCGAGTTCCCAGGCCATTACGGCCGTTTTTACGGCAGCAAACACACCTGCTTGCTGCCGTCGTAAAAACGGCCGCAACATGCCCGTTCTGGGCATCCAGGGCCCCGATTGGCACGGCAGTACCACGGCCGTGCCAAGGGGGGCATGGGTCCGCGATCGGTGGGCACCGATCGTGGGCAGTGCGTCCATAACGGACGCACTCATTCTCCCTCTGCCGCCGCGCAGTATCAGTCCGCGGGGTGGCCGAGGGAGATGATGGCCCCGCGCATGCGCGGGTTGGAGCCGTCCAATCCGCGCATGCGCGGCTGATGTCATCGTGCGCGTCAGCCGCTGTGACGGTTGGCGCGCGGACTTACCGACGGTTGCTAAGGCCGCGATGCCGTGGTTCACGGGGCCCCGCTGCTAACCCCGGGGGGGGAGAATCGGGTCCCGGGAGGGGGCGCGGAGGCTGCCGTGAAACACGGCCAGTTTCACGGCAGCCTTTACGACTCGCCACATTTGCGGAGAATCACGCCCAAGATTTTAAGCCTTCAAACCAGGCTAAAATAGTGGGTGGTTTGGGAGACCTCCAAGTTATTAGAATCCACCTGTGGACTATTAAGGAAGCAAATGTAATGTTGTCTGCCTTAACCTGAGTAAAACTGATCAGTTCAGATGGAACTCCAAAAATTGCTGTCAAAGGATAAGGCTGCAAATCAATATCTAAAACTTTGGAAAGTATGGCAAAGAAGGATGTCCAAAATCCAGCCAGCTTCAAGCACAACCAGAACATGTGGATGTGTTCCACATGGGCAAGTGAACACATGCCACATTTATTGGCTGTATTGGAATAATTTGCTAATTCTGGCCTTGGCCAAGCGAATTCTGTTCAAAACTTTAAATTGAATTAAGCTTAACTGAGCACAGGAGGATGTGGCATTGACCAATGACAAAGCATGCTCTCCCATCGATCCTCTGCAAGCTCAAGCTAGCTCCACTTCACAGGCATTTCTTATCCTGTGAAGAGGGGAGGCACTAGAGGATAGTATGAGATCATACAAGCTTGAAATAAAACCTCTGCGTGTTTGAGGCACAGACAGAATCCCTTCCAATAATGTTTGGAGGTAGCTGAGGAAAAGGTGAGCAATGAAAGCGAACAAAACCAGGGGCCTGAAAATGGTGAGAAGACTAGATTGGGGCAGGTTAAATTTGGCTGCAAGCTCGTTAAAGCTGGCAAAGGACCCATCTATAAACTTATCAGTAAAACACTCAAGTCCTCTCTCCTGTCACAAGGCAAATATCAAGCTTGGAAGGCAAGAATAAATAGTGCCCTCAAGCGAAGGAACGGTGAGTTTAAAATGTTGACAAAATTGTTTTTCGTATTTATAAAGTAGAAATTACAACGGGGTTCGATGTGAATTTAGAAGAAAATAGGGACAGCAGGGCTCAAATTAAGGCAAGAAGAGAGGATAAGCAGCAGGAATGCACTTCCATAATACACCAGTTTTCCCTGGATCATAACACCATGTTAAAATCTTATAAATATTAACAGCCGAATAACAGTACAGTAGGTTAGGGACTGCAAGTCCACCATTCCATTGTCTCTCTGAAGTAGCACTCGACAGGCTCGAAGAGTCCTGTCTGCCTTGATAAATTTTGATATCAACTTATTTACTATAACAAAAAATTATTTTGTTAAGAAGATAGGGAGATATTGAAAAAGAAACAAGAACCTGGGTAGAATATTCATCTTCACAGATTGAATTCTATTGGCCAAGGAAAGAGACAAACTATCCCAGCGCAGTTAATCTGCCTTAATTTTGGTGACTAGGCGAGTAAAGTTTGTTTTATGAAGAGACGTAAGGGAGTGTGTTATGTTCACACATAAGTAGTGAAAACCAGCAATAGATATATGAAATGCAAAGCTCCCGGCGGTGTTTGTTTGGCTAAAGAGTCGATTGGGAAACATTAATCTTTATTTATATTCAATTTATAGCCAGAAAATGAGCCAAAGATGCTGACAATAATCATTATATCCCCAACACAGGAAATAGGATTAGTAATATATAATAGGAGATCGTCAACATATAAGGATATCTGGTGCTCCATGCCAGCTCTGTGGATACCTTTTAACAGCGCTGATGAATTTAAAGCTATGGGCAGGGGTTTTATCGCCAAGTCAAAGAGGAGTGGAGTCAAAAGGAACCATTGATGAGTTCCTCTGGATAGAGGGAAGTACTCTGAGTATAGAGAGCTAGTGTGCACACGTTTGGTGTGGGAGGCATAGAGGTGGCGAATCCAGAAATAAACTTTGAGCCAAACCCAAATTTATCCAAACTTGTAAACAAATAATCCCGCACCCCCCAGCCAAAGCCCTCTCCACATCCAGCAAGATAACAACCTTTGGCTGGGTCGCGGCTGTTGGGGAAAGAATAATGTCAACAAGGTGACGTACATTGGAGAATAATTGGCACTCCTTCACAAAGCCAGTTTGATCATTAGATGTAATACCAGGAATGCAAGGCACTAAACAAGATGCCAACACCGTAGCCAACAGCATTATGTCCACATTTAAAAGACTGATGGGCCGTGGGGCAGCAGGGTAGCATGGTGGTTAGCATAAATGCTTCACAGCTCCAGGGTCCCAGGTTCGATTCCCGGCTGGGTCACTGTCTGTGTGGAGTCTGCACGTCCTCCCCCTGTGTGCGTGGGTTTCCTCCGGGTGCTCCGGTTTCCTCCCACAGTCCAAAGATGTGCGGGTTAGGTGGATTGGCCATGCTAAATTGTCCGTAGTGTCCTAATAAAAGTAAGGTTAAGGGGGGGTTGTTGGGTTACGGGTATAGGGTGAATATGTGGGTTTGAGTAGGGTGATCATGGCTCGGCACAACATTGAGGGCCGAATGTTCTGTGCTGTACTGTTCTATGTTCTATGTTCTATGTATAATCCACATTCCGCAGGGTCTCTGTCTCTTTTTTGAGTATAAGTGAGATTGAAGCTTGAGTCAGTGTTGGGGGCAGAGAGCCCTGAGATAATGGGTGTAATTTAACCAAAATGTTTCTAAGTGTGGTAACGAACGGGAACTGCCATGAGCTTCCCGACGCTTGGACTGGGGAGGCGGTCACCGCTATAAAACCTTAATTGGTCCACTTAACGAGGCCCCACAGGCTTCATACCGCAAATTATGATCCCGCTGGCTGGTTTGCCGGGACCTCGCTCGCCAGCCCCTCACCAACAAGCGAGAGCACCACTTAACCCGTTCCTGCGCAGTCAAACCCACTCAGCTCACAGCCATGCTGCCGAGAAGACCAGCCCTACACTTCGGGGATGTTGACCTGGGAAGATTATTGGACATGGTCGAGGACAGATGGGATGGAATGTTTTCCCGAGGGTCAACCACAGGGCAGCCGGTGCCGCCTGGGAGGAGGTTAGTTGGCACCAGACCCCTAACACTGCCCACATCCTAATAAGTATACACCTGGCACCGTCCCCGCCCCCCAATGTCTACGAGTGTCGCTGATGCTGCACCCTCCTCCCTTACTCCCCACCCTCCCCATATGGGCCGTCTCCCCAACACCCCCCCCCCCCCCCCCCCCGCCGAAGCCCCCCCTAAATTCTGAGGGGCCCCCAAAGCCCACTCGCTGTCCTGTCCCACCCACCCCGCCGAACCGCCTCCCCCCCATCCATGCCTTGATCGACGCTTGCGGCTAACGATGCCCCTCTGTGTCCACGCAGGAGACTTTGGCCCACAACAGATGGGAGAGGGCCAAGATAGGTGGCAGGGTGTCGGACATCAGAATCCTCACCCTCTATAATAAACCGGCCCTGGAGGTCGCGGGGGTGGCCAGGAACAGATCTGTAACCAACGTACAGCTTGGTGGATGGCGCAGAGGTAAGTATCCACCAGCCCCCACCCAGATGACCTGTCACATGAGAGTTGTTAATGCCAAAAGACTGACCCATACCTCCCTGACAACATTTCTATTCTTCTGCAGGATCTCTATCCGATGGCGCCGGGCCCTCCGGGGTGGTGTCTCCCCCACCTCCCATGAGAACACCTCAAAGGAGATTTCCGGTGGCGGCCATGGAGTGAGTGGTCACACATTTGGTGGCTCCTGTTCAAGGTAGATTGTTTTGGTCTTTTCCCCGTCCGAAGGGCAAAGTATTTGTGTGCAAGTGGTGCAGAAGTGCCTGTGGAAGGTTTGCTCCTCTGGTGTGGCTGCTGGTTGGGTCCATGGACTAGGAATGGGGCAAGAACAAAAGAGCTGCTGGAGCAGGAGAATCTTTGTGGTGCGCCACAGGATAAAATGGCAGAGGGTAAGGGAGCAGTACTGCCCACACAGTGGTCAAAGGAGCAGCTAATAGAGTTCTCAAATGGAAAGTTCTGTCAGCAGAGGAAGGAGGCCCTGGCAGACCTAGCCAAGTTGCTGAATCTGATTAAGTCTGGGCTCGAGAGAGTGGAGCAGAGGCTGGAGTCCCAGGGCCAAGAAATCCAGAAAGTGGAGGAGGCGGTGGGGAAGCATGAGGAGCAGTTGACCTCGTTGGTGGCTGAGGTGGGGGTGATGTGGGAGACCCAAAAGAGGCTGAAGGAGAAGATGGTTAGGTGGATTGGCCATGATAAATTGACTTAGTGACCCAA
Organism: Scyliorhinus canicula; assembly: GCF_902713615.1. Lineage (NCBI taxonomy): Eukaryota > Metazoa > Chordata > Chondrichthyes > Carcharhiniformes > Scyliorhinidae > Scyliorhinus > Scyliorhinus canicula. The sequence goes on along the minus strand of NC_052159.1, from coordinate 81,803,683 downwards.
AAAAAGGTTGGGAGGGGTTATTGGGTTACAGGGATAGGGTGGAAGTGAGGGCTTAAGTGGGTCGGTGCAGACTTGATGGGCCGAATGGCCACCTTATGCACTGTATGTTCTATGTTCTATGGAGGATCTGGAGAATTGCTCCAGAAGACAAATCTGAGGATCGTGGGGATGTCCGAAGACATCGAAGGTGACCAAATGTTGGAGAAGTTGATGGGGGAGGGGGAACTTTGACTTGTCCCGAGGTCCACCAAGCACACTGGAAATTGATGAGGAGGCCACAAGCGGGCAAGCCGGCAGGGGCAATGGTGCTGCCTTTGCACCGCTTTCTGGACAAGGAAAAGATTTTCTGATAGGTGAGGCAGACACGGAAATACACACGGGAAGGGAACAAACTGGGTGTACCAGGACCTGGGAGTAGAACTGGAGAAGAGGATGGCCGGGTTTAACCAGGTCAAGGCTGCCCTCTTTAAAAGGGAGGTGTAGTTCGGAGTATTGTACCCGGTCCAGCTCTGGTCACTTTCCATAAGCAGGAGTACTATTTCGACAGGCCAGAAAGGCGATAGAAGGACAATAGACAGGGAGGAGAGTGAGGACATTGAACTTTAGAGGAGTTTGTGTGTGTGTTTGTTTTTGAAAAGTTTTTCTTTAAAGAGTCTTTGATGGCAGTTTTTCTGGAGGGCAGGTTCTCCATGGGGGAACATTGAAGGTGAGTGCACCATTTGTTGCTCTTTAGGGGGCTTTGGTTAAGGGGGGGAAGGGAACTGGGTTGTCAAGGAAGTTGGAGGCCTTGGGCGGAGGCTGCCATGGTATCTGGGCAGGTTAGTTAACAGGAGTTAGGTTGGGGTTGTCAGAAGGTAGGCATGTTGGGAGGGGGCAGGGCTGATGTTTAGTTTACGGGTGGGGGGGGGTGGGGGGAGAGTTGCTGACAAAGGTATGGTTGATGTGGTGCAATTGGAAAGGGATTGATGACGGTGGACATTCTGGGTTGGGCCTGGAGGGTCACGTGACATGGGCCAGGGAATGGCCCAAAAAAGGTTATGGCTGATCGACAGGGGAGGAGGAAGGGGGGCCTCTTGACAAGGCTGGCCACGTGGAATGTGGGGGCTGAATGGGCCAGTCAAACGGTCACGTGTGTTCACACACTTGAGGTGTGTGAAGACAGATGTGGCCTTCCTGCAGGTGACGCACTTAAAGATAGGGGACCAGACAAGGTTGAGGAAAGGATGGTTGGGGCAAGTGTTCCACTTGGGAATGGATATGAAGACAAGAGGGTGGCGGTGTTGGTGATTAAGTGGGTGGCGTTCAAGGTGGGGAACATTGTAGCAGATTCGGCGAGGGAGATTTGTGATGGTGAGCGGGAAGCTGGGTGTGTTACTGGTTGTTTTGGGAAATGTTTATGCCCCAAATTGGGATGATGTAGATTTCATGAGGTGGGTGTTAGTGAAATTTCAGACTTGGACTCACACCGGTTAATTATGGGGTGGTGATTTTAATACGGTCATAGAATCGAGCTTGGACCAGACATCCCCGAGGTCGGTGAATGTTCAGCAGTGGCGAAGGATGAAGGGGTTTATGGAGCACATGGGCGGGGTGGAGCCAAGAAGGTTCAGGAGACCGAGAGTGAAGGAATATTCATACTTCTCCCATGTGCACTCCCGGATTGACTTTTTCGTGCGAAACAAGGCATTGCTAGTGGGGGTGGTTGACTCAGAGTATTCGGCTATCGTGGTCTCCGATCACGTGCCGCATTATGTGGATTTGTGAGTGGACTGGGGTTGGGGGGGGGGGGTGAGACAGCGCCCGTAGTGGAGGCGGGATGTGTCGCCGTTGGCAGATGAGGAGGTGTGTGAGTGGGTGAGGGCTGCCATTCGTGGGTATGTGGAGTCAAACAACATGGGAAGGTCATGGCCGCCACGCTGAGGGAGTCGCTCAAGGCGGTGGCTAGGGGAGAGTTTATCTCAAGTCGGGTGCATAGGGAGAAAGCAGAGCAGACGGAGATGGCAAGGCTGGTAGATGAGATTCTGTGGGTGGTTAGGAGGATTCAGTAGTGGTGGCAGGGCTGTTGAAAGAAAGGCAGAGGCTCTAGATGGTATTTGGGCTAGTGTCCACGGGGAAGGTGGTGCAGCAGTTACACAAGGCCAGAGGGGCAATGTATGAGTACAGGGAAAAGGCAAGCAGGATGCTGGCCTACCAGTTGTGGAAGCAAGAGGCGGCGAGGGCGATTGGTAGAGTAAAGGACGATAAGGGCAGGGTGGTGTCGGATCTGGAGTGGGTGAATGACATGTTTGAGGCATTTTATAGAAGGTGATATGAGTTGGAGCCACAGGCTGGGGGGGATACCGCTCACGGTAATGAGCGACAACGGTCCATGCTTTTACAGCCAGGAATGGTCTGATTTTGCACAGTCCTACAACTTCCGTCACATTACCTCCAGTCCCACTACCAGCAATCAAATGGGAAGGCCGAGAAAGGGGTCCATATTGTCAAGCGGTTGCTGTGCAAAGCTGCAGACTCAGGCTCCGACTTCAACCTGGCAATGCCGGCATACAGGGCAACCCCGCTGTCCATTGGGTTGTCTCCAGCGCAGGTGCTCATGAATCGCACTCTGTGGACCACAGTTCCAGCCACCCATGTTCCAGACCTTGACCACCTCATGGTTTTACAAAAAATGCAACAGTCGCGGGCCCACGCGACCACCACGATGGCAACAATCCCACCTATCCACGTGCAGGCAGCTCCTGATCTACCTGTGCGGCGATCGACAAGAATTCATCGCCCACCACAAAGATTGAATCTGTAGACTGAACTTTTGTAAATTTTGTGACTGAATTCATCATTTTCACCACTTGGACCCTCCCCGCCAACGTTAAGTGCAGCGTATCCCACCTCTTAAGATCCTCTCTGGCCTCTTCCACCAGCTTCGTTAAGTTCCACTTATGGAGCCCCGTGTATTCCCTTGCTATCTGAATCCCCAAATACCTAAACCTATCCCAGCTCATTCACCGGGGAAACCTTGCTTTTCCCTGCATTCAGTTTGTACCTCGAGAACCCTCCAAACCTCCCCAGCGGCCCATAATCTTTCCCATACTCTCCAACAGATCTGAAACATAGAGCAAGAGATCATCGGCATAGAGCGACACCCAATGCTCCCTCTGTCCCCTCATAATCCCCCGCCACTCCACCGACCCTGTAAGAGCCATTGCCAATGGCTCTATGGCCTGCGTAAACAGCACTGTTTTATTCAACTATAGAACTGCTATACATATTCAGCTGTGGGTCGACACTATACTGATCTGACTGGTGACCTTGTAGTAGTCTGACCAGACTTATTAGCTACCGCATGGTGTTTGCACTTGCTAGCTCGTGACTCTGACTGTCTCAGTAGCTGAGTCCCGAGAGAGTGGGAAACCTAGTGCCCTCTGGCTTTATAGTGGTAGAGTCCTGTCTGGTGATTGGCTGTACTGTGTTGTATGCTTACTGGTCATCCTATGTGTCAATCACTGCCTGTCTGCATCTGAAATGAAAAATGAAATGAAAATCGCTTATTGTCACAAGTAGGCTTCAATGAAGTTACTGTGAAAAGCCCCTAGTCGCCACATTTCGGCGCCTGTCCGGGGAGGCTGGTACGGGAATCGAACCGTGCTGCTGGCCTGCTTGGTCTGTCTTGTCAATCACTGCCTGTCTGCATCTCATTATATACATGAGTGGATATTATGACATCTCCCCCTTTTTTTTTAGTTAAATAAATACTGAGGTATGTATACGTATATATATATATGCCTGACTATATACAAACAGTGCTTGAACAAACGTGTATACATGGGAAGGTGTCGATAGTGCAGATACATGACAAACAAAGCAATATTTATAAAGGTTTAGCTCACCAGGCTAAATCGCTGGCTTTTAAAGCAGACTAGAGGCCTGTGATCTGTTTCCACCGTGAATTTCGGCAGGCCGTAAACGTAGTCATGAAACTTGACTATTCCTGCCAGGAGACCCAGACACTCCTACTCAAACTGAGCGTACCGTTGCTCAGTGGGTGTCATGGCCCTGGAAGCATACGCCACTGGAGCCCAGGACGAGGAGTCATCTCGCTGGAGGAGCACCGCCCCAATGCTGTCCTGACTCGCATCAGTTGATATCTTGGTTTGCTTGGTTGGGTCGAAGAACGCCAGAACTGGGGCTGTGGTGAGCTTTGCCTTCAGCTGACGCCATTCCGCTTCATGTGTGGGCAGCCACTGGAATTCCGTTGACTTCTTGACGAGATGGCGGAGGGCCGTGGTGTGGGATGCCTGAGATACCCTCAATTACAACTCGAGAGAGATGATTGGTAATACAAAGGCTTTAATTAGCAGAGAACCAGACAGCTACTGAGAAGTGTGCTCACTGCACACTGCCCACTGAACAATACCTTATATATGGCTCCCTGTGAGGTGGAGCCGGAGGAGGAGTCCCCCAGTGTTCCAAACCCGGTCTTAAAGGGATCATTACATTAAAGGTGCAGTAATCATTCATCACATTCAACCCCTGTTTTAAAAGAAAACACAGAGTCCGTCGGGGGCGAAGTGGAATTACATGTCCAGTCTTTTGGGTGGTCTGATTGTCCTTGTTGACCTTCTCAGCTGTGGTGGTGGTGCGGCGGACACGGGCGTCTTCAGTGGGAGTATATCTGGGAGCACGGTGGTCTGAGCATTTGCCCGTGTTGGAGCAGGGGGGTATCCGGGGTGACTAGGGTGATTGGTGCCGGCGCCGGCGGGGGTGGAGGGGGTGCTAGAGGGAGGGGGGAGCGCTGTCGGAGTCGGCAGCCAGTGCGGGGAGGGGAGCGCCGGTCAATGGGGGAGCGTCAGTGGGAGAGCCAGCGGGTGCCAGGTCTCACAGGGAAACTGTGTCTTGCCTTCCGTCGAGGTGCTCGACGTAGGCGTATTGGGGGGTTCGCATGCAGCAGCTGGACCCTCTCGACTAGAGGGTTCATCTTATGGTTCCTCGCGTGCCTCCAGAGTAGAACTGGTCCCGGAGTCGTCAGCCAACGTGGAAGCGAGACCCCAGAGGTGGACTTCCTGGGGAAGACAAACAAGCGATTGTGGGGGATCTCGTTCGTGGCCGTGCAGAGGAGCGACCTAATGGAATTTAGGGCATCGGGTAAGACCTCCTGCCAGCAGGTGGTTGGGAGACTTCTTGACCATAGGGCTAGAAGGACAGCCTTCCAAACTGTCGCGTTCTCCCTCTCTAACTGCCCGTTTCCCTGCGTGTTATAACTGGTCGTTCTGCTCGAGGCGATGCCCTTGCTGAGCAGATACTGACGCAGCTCATCGCTCATGAACGATGTACCCCGGTCGCTCTGGATATAGACGGGGAAACGAAACAGGGTGAAGATGCTGTAGAGTGCCTTGATTACGGTGGCCGAGGTCATATTGGGGCAGGGGACAGCAAATGGGAAGCGGGAGAATTGGTGGACGGGAGGGGCCCTTTGAAGTCCACGCTTAGTCGCTCAAAGGGCCCAGAGGCTTTCACCAGGCGGGCCTTGTCTGGTCGGTAGAAGTGCGTATGCATTCCGCACAGATCTGGCAGGTCCTAGACATGGCATTGACCTCTTGAAGAAATGAGCAAGCTGGGTGACCCCCGGGTGACAGAGGTCCCCCAGGTCCCCCAGTTTGGAACCCTGGAGTCCCTCAGGGTTCTAAACCTGGTCTTAAAGGGATCATTACATTAAAGGTGCAGTAATCATTCATCACAATGCCATATTGGGAATGAATTTCCCGAGAAAGTTGACCATCCCGAGGAAGCGGAGGACCACCTTCTTGTCCTCTGGGGTCTTCATGGCGTTGATCGCCAAGACCTTGTCGGTGTCTGGCCGCACACCCTGCTGCAAGATGTGGTCACCTAAAAACTTAATATCCGATTGACCAAATGAGCACTTGGCCCTGTTGAGCTGGAGACCATGTTCATGAATTCGCTGGAAGGCCTGCTTAAGGCGAGTGATGTGTTCCTGGGGCATTGTGGACCAGATAATCACGTCGTCCACGTATACTCACACCCCCTCGATGCCCTCCATCATCTGCTCCATGATGTGGTGAAACACTTCGGAGGCAGATATGATGCCGAAAGGCATGCGGTTGTAGCAGTAGCGACCGAACGGGGTGTTGAACGTGCACAGCTTGCGACTGGACGCGTCTAGCTGTATTTGCCAAAAGCCCCGGAAGGCGTCCAGCTCAGTGAAGAATTTGGCATGAGCCATCTCACTGGTCCACTCTTCACGTTTCGAGATCGGGTAATGCTGATGTTGCGGTTCATATCCTTACAATCAATGCAAATGCAGAGCTCCCCTAATGGCTTCTTTACACAGAGCATGGAGCTGACCCAGTCTGTTGGCTCTGCGACCTTCGAGATGATGCCCGGGTCTTGGAGGTCCTGTAGTTGCTTTTTCAGCCGATCCTTGAGGGGCGCCGGCACCCGGCGTGGTGCATGAATTACAGGGGTGGCGTTCGGCTTGAGCAGGATTTTATATCGGTACGGGAGTGCGCCCATTCCATCGAATATGCTGTGGTACTGTGTGATAATGTCGTCTATGTTGGCTTGCAAATTTCCATCGGGCGAGGCCGTCGCCGGTGACGATGACATGGTGTGGACTCGCTGAACCAGGTTCAGGAGCTTGCAGGCGCGAGCACCGAGCAGGGACGCCCTGTCAGGCCTGATGATTTCAAACCGTAATGTTACCTTGATCGCCTTGTTGGATACCCCTAGTTGACGCGAGCCACTGGCAGCTATGGCATTGCCATTGTAGTCAAGGAGCTTGCAGGCTGGTGGAAGAATGCTTAGTCGGGCCTGGATGGTGTCGAGGTCGGATTGTGAGATGAGATTCGCAGACGTGCCGGTGTCCAGTTTAAATCGGACGCGAGCCTTGTTAACTGTGAGGACAGCACACCACTCGTCGTCTAGATCCACACTGAGGATCGAGAGGCGTTGCGCAGGTGTGGTGGAGGCCAGCTCATGTGTGGTTATGATGCCCACCCGATATGGAGACTTGAGGCAGTCAGCAGCAGGTCCGTTGGGCTGTCGGGATCGGAATCTGGCATGTCTTGCTGTATTGAGCGGACACTTCTGCGCCGCAGGTGGGATCGCTGGCTGCTGAGCGGTGGAGCAGACCTGCAAATCTATGCAAGTGGCCAAGCTTGCCACACTGGAGACATTGGCGTCCTTTTGCCGGACATTGCCGCCTTGAATGGGCGGAGCCAGAATTCGAACACGTCATGACGCTGACATCAGCATATTCCGTGCGCCATCGCGCATGCGCAGTGCGGTCGGTCGACGTTCGCACCTGCGCAGTCGGTTTGTCGGTCTCATCGTCCACTCAGTCGTGGCGCACATACGCAGGGATCCGGGAAAAGTGCGCAAAACGGCCACTCTCCTCGATGCTCAGGCCCTGCATCTGTACGATGGCCTGCACCCTTTCCGCCTCGTGGGAGGCCAGCTTTGCAGTGTCTGCCGCCCTGATGTGGGAGTAACGATTCTTGGCATGCTCATGGACAACTCATGTCTCAATAGCGACAGAGAGGATCAACTGTTTGATTTTAAGGAGCTGCTGCCGCAGGGAGTCGGAGTGGACCCCGAAAATGATCTGATCCCGGATCATGGAATCAGCCGTTGAATCATAGTTACATGACTGCACTAGGATGCAGAGATGGGTCAAGAAGGAGTGAAAAGGTTCATCCTTACCCTGAAGCCTCTGCTGGAAGATGTACCGTTCAAAGCTCTCATTCACCTCAATGTCACAGTGGCTGTCGAACTTCAGCAGGACTGTTTTGAATTTCATTTTGTCTTCGCCGTTGGCGAACGTAAGGGAGTTGTAGATATGGATGGCGTGATCCCCCGCAGTGGAGAGAAATAGCGCGATCTTCCTGGAATCCGATGCTGCCTCGAGGTCGGAGGCCTCGATGTACAAAAGGAACTTTTGCTTGAAGATTTTCCAGTTGGCGCCGTGGTTGCTGGAGATGCGGAGTTGCGGAGGAGGCTGGATGTTTTCCATTTCGCTGGATGGCTGCTTGCTGGTCAATGCTGATTCACTCGAGGTCAGTCCGTCAAGATCAGTATAACTCTGGTACCATGATGTGTTAGGCAGTTGGTTCGATGTGGACTGCACTTGATGCAGGGAAGTTAGAAACAGACATCTAACACTGGACGTCTAACTCTTCTTGCCCTACGCAGTTGCCCTACCGCCCTCCCTGTTGTCAGCCTGTCAAACTGCCCCTGCAACATTTTTCTCCTTGCCAATCCCTCCACGGTGGGCACCTTCGAATATTCCCTGCCCACCTCCACTATCTTGCTCACTAGATGGTCATGTTCCTTCCCCCTTCCCCTATCCGCACAACCCTTAAACAAAATAATTTTCCCCGGACCACTGCCTTCAGTGCTTCCCTAAAAATGGCTGCCGACAACTCCCCATTCTGATTCAACTCCACATACTCCTTAATCGCTGCCTGTACCTTATCACACAAACCTCCATCCGTAAACAACACCGAGTCAACTCCATGCAGGCCTCTGCTCTCGTCACGTTCGAAACCGAATATCCAGCCAGTGGGGTGCATGGTCCGAGATAACTATCCCCGCATACTCTGCCCCCTCCACCCCAACCAAAATCTCCCGACTTACTACAAAGTAATCAATCCTCGAATACATCTTATGGGTGTGTGAAAGGAAGGGGTTCTGAAAGCATCGTGAATCCACCATGCCCATCCTCTCTATAAACCCCCTCAGCTCCCTTGCCATTCGTACCCTACCCATCGACCTGGGGCTCGACCTATCCATCCTCGGCTCTAGGACACAGTTAAAATCTCCTCCTATGATCATCTGGTGCTTGGCCAGATCCGGATTTGCTGCCAGCAATCCCCTCATAAAACCCACATCATCCCAATTTGGGGCATACACATTTATCAACACCACCGGTGCCCCTTCCAATACCCCACTCACAGTCATCAATCTCCCACCCGGATCCCTCACCTCCTTAGCACTCACAAATCCCATTACTTTTTGATTATTAAAGTCGCTACTCCCCTCGATTTCGAATCAAACCCGGAGTGAAAACTTGCCCGACCCACCCTTCCTTAACCTAACCTGGTCCTTCACATGGAGATGCGTCTCCTGCAGAAAGAATACCCCCGCTTTCAAGCTCCTGAGGTGCGCGAACACCCATGATCTTTTAACCAGCCCATTCAGTCCCTGGACGTTCCACGTTGCCAACCTTACAGGAGGCTTACGCCTCCAATCCCCTCTTCCGTCCTTCATCTGCCCCATTCAACTCTCACCCCCTTAATTTCACCCTATACCTAATTGATGGAACCATCAATTCACCAGACATGTGTTTCCGATATGAATATAGGCTTTAATCGACTTACTACAGAACCAGCCTGTTACTAGTTGATGAACTCTCAGTGAACTGCAGGCTGACTCTGGACAAGGGTATTTATACAGCAGCACTAGGGGGAGGAGTCGTGGGTGGAGCCAAGGGTGGAGCCCTGTACAAGCTCCTGAGCATTCCCAGAGCTACTCCCCCTAGTGGTCGGATAACGCTGCTGCGCTTATAAAGACATAGTGTGAATTATCATGTTATTTTCACCACATTCACTCCCTGCAAAAAAAATCAAGTCCGGCGGGGGTGGTTGTCCACAACGTCAGTCTGTCCGGTGGTCGAATTGTCCGCTGTGATCTGCGGAGCACCGGGGTTGCAGACTCTTGTGGTGGCTGGATGGGTGTTGTGTGCTGGTGTACGTTGGCGGACTCCAGGGAGGGTTGTATCCGAGCTTCATACACTCCTGGTTCGACCGTGGACTGGGGGCTGGCCTGCGCGGGTGTGCGGAACTGGTGGAGTGAGCTCGCGGGCTCAGGAGCGCGAGGTGGCGGCAGCATGGGGTGTAGGGTGAGAGGTCCTTCTGTGGGTGTAGAGGGGGCGCTGGATCTGGCGGTTGCCAGATCCCGGAGGGATACCGTGTCCTGACGGCCGTCAGGGAACTCGACGAATGCGTACTGGTGGTTGGAGTACAAGGGGGTCGGTTTTGTGTGCCCTGACGTGTTTCCTCAGAAGTACGGGGCCCGGTGTCCTCAGCCATGCCGCAATGAGACCCCCGTGGTAGTGCCCCTGGAAAAAATGAAGAGCCTCTCGTGAGGGGTCTGATTGGTCGCTGTGCACAAAAGGGACCTAATAGCGTGAAGCGCGTCTGGGAGGACTTCCTGCCACTGGGAGACTTGGAGCTTTCTTACTGACGCAGCTCGTCGCTCATGAAGGATGAACCCCGGTCGCTGTGTACGTAGCTGGGGAAACCAAACAGGGTGAAGATGCTATGCAGGGCCCTAATGACTGTGTGCGAGGTCATGTCGGGGCACGGGATAGCGAATGGGAAATGGGAGAACTCGTCTATGACGTTTAAAAAGTAAACGTTCTTGTTAGTTGAGGGGAGTGGCCCTTTGAAATCAATCGCAATGCGTTCAAAGGGCCTAGAAGCCTTGGCCAGGTGGGCCCTGTCTGGTCTATAGAAGTGCGGTCTGCACTCTGCACAGATCGGGCAGTCCCTGGTGACCGCTTTTACCTCCTCGTTGGAGAAAGGTAGGTTTCGGGCCCTGATGTAGTGGGCGAGCCGGGTGACCCCTGGGTGGCAGAGGTCATTGTGGATGACTTTCAATCGGTCAATCTGCGCGCTGCGGGATAGGGCATCCGGAGGCTCATTGAGCTTCCCAGGTCGATACTTAATGTCGTAATTGTAGGTGGAGAGTTCGATCCTCCACCTCAGAATTTTGTCGTTTTTAATTTTGCCCCTTTGCGAGTTGTCGAACATGAAGGCAACCGATCTTTGGTCGGTGATGAGGGTGAACCTCCTACCTGAGAGGTAGTGCCTCCAGTAACGGATAGCCTCCCCAATGGCTTGCGCTTCTTTCTCGACTGAGGAGTGTCGGAGTTCTGGAGCGGAGAGGGTACGGGAGAAAAATGCGACTGGTCTCCCTGCCTGATTTAACGTGGCTGCCAGAGCTACCTCTGAGGCGTCGCTCTCTATCTGAAATGGAGTGGATTCATCCACCGCCCACATGACCGCTTTGGCGATGTCCTCCTTGGTGCCGTCAAAGGCCTGGCGTGCCTCGGCTGACGGGAAATCGTGTGGCACTAAAGAGTGGGCGGGCTTTGTCCGCATATTGAGGGACCCACTGGGCATAGTAGGAAAAGAACCCCAAGCACCATTTGAGGGCCTTGGGGCAATGGGGGTGGGGGAGTTCTAAGAGTTCATACGGTCCGGGTCTGGGCCCAGGACTCCGTTTTCCACGACATAGCCGAGGATGGCTAGTCTGGTTGTGCGCATTTCTCCTTGTTATACGTGAGATTCAGTTTCTGTGCCGTCTGGAGAAAATGGTGGAGGTTGGCGTCATGGTCCTGCTGGTCATAGCCGCAGATGGTGACATTGTCCAAGTACGGAAACGTGCCTCGCAGCCCGTACTGGTCCACCATTTGGTCCATTGCTCATTGGAACACCGAGACCCCATTAGTGACGCCGAAAGGGACCCGGAGGAAATGGAAGAGGCGGCCATTGGCCTCGAATGCCATGTAGTGGCGGTCCTCCGGGCGGATTGGGAGCTGGTGGTATGCAGACTTCAGATCCACCGCGGAAAAGAGCCGGTACTGGGCGATCTGGTTTACCATGTCTGCAATCCTGGGGAGGGGATACGCGTCGAGGAACGTAAATCTATTTATGGTCTGACTATAGTCGACAACCATGCGGAATTTTTCCCTGGTCTTAACGACCACCACCTGAGCTCTCCAGAGACTATTACTGGCCTCTATAACCCCCTCACTGAGAAGCCTTCGGACCTCTGCTCTGACAAATACCCTATCCTGCAGGCTATACCGCCTGCTACGAGTGGCTATGGGTTTACAGTCCTTTGTGAGATTGGCGAAGAGAGAAGGCGGGGGGGGGGGGGGGGGGGGGGGGGGGGGGGGGGGGGGATTCGCAGCGTGGCGAGGCTGCAGATAGTGAGTGGGGGCAGGGGCCCTCCGAAGCTGAGGGTGAGGCTCTTGAGGTTACATTGAAAGTCTAGGCCTAATAAGAGTGGCGCGCAGAGTTCGGGCAAAACGTAGAGTTTGAATTTTGAGTAGCTAGCGACTTGGATTGTGAGTGTCGCGGCGGTGCGCCCCTGGATCTGGACCAAATGGGAGCCTGAAGCGAGAGAGATAGTTTGCTGCACGGGGAAAATGGGGAACGGACAGCGTCTTACCAGGTCTGGATGTATGAAGCTCTCCGTGCTCCCGGAGTCGAAGAGACATGGCGTTTTGTACCCGTTGATTTGGACCTCTGCCATCGAATTTCGCAGATGCTTCGGGCGTGATTGATCCAGAGTGACTGCGCTGAGTTGCGGGTAGTCGGCGGCTCGATCAGCTGTGCTGGAGTGGCCCCGTGATGACTGCCCTCTGAGTTCATAGTCGTATTCTTCCAATGAGTTGTCCTAGCGCGGAGATGCAGGTCGGGCGGCGAGGAAGATGGCGTCCAAGATGGCGGCCCCCATGAGTCGCACATGGCCGGCCACGTGGTGGAGGTTTGCCAAGATGGCAGCCCCCATGAATCACACGTGGCTGGAGGGGGCGGAGTCGGGGCATAGGCCGCAGCGTTTCGGGCCCCGCGGGCCTGCGGGTGAGGGGAGCGATTACTTCGTGCCGCTGGGGAGTTGGAAGCTGGGGCCCTTTTAGCGAGGCACACTCTTGCGTAGTGGCCTTTCCGCCCACAGCTGCTGCAGGTCGCGGTGCGGGCCGGGCAGTGATGCTGCGAGTGCTGGTTCTGGCCGCAGAAATGGCAGGCTGGAGCAGCATAGTGTCTGGCTGGAGCAGCATAGTGGCTGGCTGGGGCAGTATGGTGGCTGGGCGGCCGCGTAGCACAGGCCTGGGGGAGTCGCTGGTCGGGGGCCCATGATTGGGTCGCGGGGTCCGCGGGGAATGAGTTAAGGCTACGGAAGGAGACCTCCATCGTCGTCTCAGCTTCCACAGTCATTTCTAAGTCTTGGGCCCCCTTTTCCAGCAGTCGTTGGCGTACATAGTTAGACCTGAGGCCCGCTACAAAAACATCGCGTACAGCAAATTCTCTGTGTTCAGCCGTGGTAACCGCTTGAAAATTACAGTCATTTGACAAATTATTGAGTTCCCTTAAAAATTCGGCGAGTGATTCTGTAGGCCGCTGGTGGCGAGTCGTGAACACATGGCGTGCGTAAACTTCGTTAATGGGCCTTACATATATCTTATCGAGTACTGCTAGCGCCGCAGTATATGAACTGGCCGAGTTTAGTTGCGTAGAGATTCTGTGGCTCACCCTCGCGTGCAGTAGACGTAGCTTCTGATCCTCTGTCGTTTCAGCTGTGCTCGCTTCTGCCAGGTAGGCCTTGAAGCACCGCATCCAGTGGGAGAAGATTTCTTTAGCCTCTGCATCCTGCGGGTCAAGTTCCAGGCGGCCAGGCTTGAGGGCTGATTCCATAATCGATCTTTACTGTTCTTAAGTCGATTAAATTGATGGAACCATCAATTCACCAGACACGTGTTTCCGATATGAATCTGGGCTTTAATCGACTTACTTCAGAGCCAGCCTGTTACCCGTTGATGAACTCTTAGTGAACTCAGGCTGACTCTGGACAAGGGTATTTATACAGCAGCACTAGGGGGAGGAGTCGTGGGCGGAGCCAAGGATGGAGCCCTGTACAAGCTCCTGAGCATTCCCAGAGCTACTCCCCCTAGTGGTCGGATAACGCTACTGTGCTTACAAAGACATAGTGTGAATTATCATATTACATTCACCACACTAATCCATCACAGATGCCCCCTTTCTCCACCCCTAAACACGTCATCTCTCACTCCCTGCAATGTTGCAACAACCTCTCCCGCTCCCCCAGGCCACCCCACTAGGCCTTCTCCCCTACCGCCTCACTTCCGTTCATCAGCATCACCTGCTAGCATGGCAGCCCCTGTGCAAAGACACCTCCAAATTACCTTCCCTTCTCCCTCCACTCCTCAGCTCAAGGAGGAAGGCACCTTGCTGACCTTACCCACCCAAACAAAGACTTCTCCTGAACTCCAGGCGGCCTTCTCCAAGAGCAAACAAACAAATGTTAAACATAAACAGTCCCAGAAAATGGAGCGGGGGGGGGGGGGGGGGGACGAGAACATCCATCCCCACATAAACATTTAACCCCTATAACCCCTTACAATCCCAACAGTAAACTGCAACCCCCCCCCAAAAGCCAAAAATCCCCCAATCCCTACCCCCACCGCAAACGTGATCCCAACCATTACAAAATGCCAGCACCCCGGTTTCCAAACATAGTCCTCTAAGTTCTCCCCCAGTTTATGCTCCTTAAGAAGCCTTCGGCCGCTTCTGCGGTCTTGAAATAATGCTCCCGGCCTCCGAACGTCACCCCAAACCTAATCTGCCACCAGTACAGCACTGCCTTGGCCTTGTTGAAACCTGCCCACCGCTTCGCCAACTCGGCTCCAGTGTCCTGATAGATTCGGATCTTATTCCCCTCCCAGTGGATCGCTGTGGTCTGAGATCACTCCTTTGATCCCCTGAATCTGCGACCTCCAAACACTTCTCCACCCGTTCTCTGTGGTAGAGAATTCCACAAATTCACATCTCATCTCAGTCCTGAATTGCTTACCCCTTATTCTTCGGCTGTAACCCATAGTTCTGGATGTCCCCAACATCGGGAACATTCTTCCTGCATCTAGCCTGCCCAGTCCCATCAGGGTTTTATACATTTCAATGAGAACCCCTCTCATCCTGCTGAACTCCAGTGAGTACAAACCCAGTCGATCCAGTCATCATATGTCAATCTTGCCATCCCGGGAATTAGTCTGATGAACCTTCCTCAAACTAGGAGACCAAAACTGCACACAAAACTCAAGGTGTGGCCTCACCAAGGCACTGTATAACTGCAGCAAGACATCCCTACTCCTATACTCAAATCCTCTGATTATGAAGGCCAGCATGCCATTAGCTTTCCTCACCACATGCTGTACCTGCATGCCAACTTCAGCGACTGCTCCACCGTGACACCCAAGTCTCATTGCACTTTCCCTTTTCCTAAACTGCCACCATTCTGCTAATGATTTACCCACATTATATTACATTTGCCAAATATTTGCCCACTCAGCCAGCCTGTCCAAGTCACCCTGCAGCCTCTTTGCATCCTCCTCACAACACACACTGGACACAGCTTAGTGTCATTTGCAAATTTGGAGATATTGCATGCAATTCCTTTGTCCAAATCATTAATGCATATTGTGAACAGCTGGGGTCCCAGCACTGAACCCTGCGGTAACCCACTAGTCACTGCCTGCCATTTCTGAAAAGGATCCGTTGATTCCCAATCTCTGCATCCTGTCTACCAACCAGTAGGGGGGGGGGCTTTAATTTTCCTCACTAATCTCTTGCGTGGGACCTTGTCAAAGCCTTTTGAAAGTCCAGATACACAACACCCACTGGTTCACCCTTTTCCACTCTGCTGGTCACATCCTCAAAACATTCCAGAGGTTGCGTCAAGCACGATTTCCCTTTAGTGAATCCATGCTAATTTGACCTGATCCTGCCCCCACTTTCCAAATGCTCAGTTATTTCATCCTGAATAATTGACTCCAGCATTTTCTCCACCACCAATGTCAGGCTAACCGGTCTATAATTCACCGTTTTCTCTCTCCCTTTTTTAAAAAGTGGGGTTACATGAGTACCCTCCAATCCATTGGAACTCTTTCAGAGTCTATAGAATATGGAAAATGATTACCAATGCATCCACTATTTCTAGGGCCGCTTTCTTAAGTACTCTGAGATGCAGAACATCAGCCTCTGGGGATTTATCGGGTTTTAATCCCATCAATTTTCCCAAAATAAGTTCCTGACTAATAAGGATTTCCTTCAGTTCTTCCCTCATGCTAGACCCTCTGTACCCTAGTATTTCTGGAAGGCTACTTGTGTCCTCCTGAGTGAAGACAGATCCAAAGTAATTGTTCAACTAGTCTGCCCTCTCTTTGTTGCCTATTATGAATTCACTTGATTCTAACTGTAAGGGACCTACATTTATTTTAACCAGTCTTTTTCTCTTCACCTATCTATGGAAGATTTTGCAGTCAGTTTTTACAATGACACCCATGCCGTGACCAGGGCATGATTGAGCAGTGCTTCAGCATCTTGAAGATGCGGTTCAGGGGCCTGGACTGCTCTGGAGGGCTAGGAGGATCTTCCACATCGTGGTGGCCTGCTGCGTCCTCCACAACATTGTGCAGCAGTGGAGTGACATGCTGGAGAAGAGGGATGACCGCCAGACCTTGTGTGATGAGGAGGAGGTTGGACAGGGAATTCAGCCCGGGCAGGCACAGGAGGTGGCACAACATGTGTGCCAGGGTCGGCGTGCATGGGGCACTCTAATCGCCTCCAGGTTCATTGACTAGGGGGCTTGGCCGATGACACAAGCATCCCATTACATCCCTACAACCTCTCCCCCCCCAACCTCGACTGACCACCCCTCCCATGACCACCCTCTTTGCACTGCCCTTCCCCTTCCCCCCTGCAACCCTTGATTCCTAACTGCCACACTATGGGGTGTTGGCAGTAATAGCTGGACTGGTCCATGGGATGGAGGATGATAACGACCAGTTCTGCAATGAGATCTGGTGCTCTCCGTCGTTTGACAATGTCCGGCCCCTGCACACATTAGCTCTTTCTAGCCTCCGCCTGGGTGATCCCTGCATGCACGGTCGGCATCACCTTCCGGTCCTGCAGGCGATTGGGAACCTCCTCGGGGAGGTGGGGGGGGGGGGGGGGGGGGGGGGGGGGTTGCGGTTGGTGTGGGGGAGGTAGGGTGATGTGGGGGTGGTGTGAAGGTGGTGTGGAGGAGGTGGGGTGGTATGGGGGATGTGGGAAGTGGGGTGGTGGTAGGGTGGGGAAGTGGGGTGGTGGTAGGGTGGGGAAGTGGGGAAGTGGGGCTAGTGTGGGGGAGGTGGGCTGGTGGTGGGGTGGGGAGGTGGGGTGGTGGTGGAGTGGGTAAGTGGGGTGGTGGTAGGGTGGGGAAGTGGGGTGGTGGGGGGTGGTGGGGTGATTTGGGGGATGTTGCAGGTGGAGTGGGGAAGTGGGGTGGTGGTGGGGTGGGGAGGTGGGGTGGTGTGGGGAATGTGGGAAGTGGGGTGGGGTAGTGGGGTGGTGGGATGGTAGTGGGTAGTGTGGGGGAGGTGGGGTGGTGATGGGCTGGGGAAGTGGGGTTGTGTTGGGTTGGGGTAGTGGTGGTGGGGGGTAGTTTGGGGGAGGTGGGATGGTGGTTGTGTCACACGTGTCATTGGGACACCACAACTCAGCGGGGGCTCACTTGCTTGCCCGATGCCAACCTCCACCTTGGCGACTAGTCTCTCTCCAGGCCCATCGACCAGGTCCAGTGCCCTCGTGCCACGACTATGAGGGGCTGGAGGACCGCTGGGCCCCCTCCAGCCTTACCTCTCTCTCTGTGGTTGTGCTCCACCGTCTCCTGGCAGGGGGAGAGGCAGAACGCGCACAGTGTTAGCTAGTCAAATGATCAGGGCACCCATCCATGGTGGGTGGTATGGATGCTGGAATGTGGGCAGGGTGGAGAGCGCGCACACTGCCGGTGGGTGGTGTTTGAACCCCCTTCAGGTGGGGCGGGAGGTGTGTTATGGGGGTGTGGGATAGGGATTGGTGTCAGGGGCACAGTGCTGCCTACTCACCCTGGCTGCCCTGAGGAATTGAACAGCTTCTTCATGCACTGCTGTCCGGTCCTGCCAGTGGGCCCATGCCACTGACGGCCTCTGCCATCTGTGTCCTTCCTTTCTTCCCAACTAGGGATGCAGAGTGGTCCGCCTCTCCTCCACTGCGTCCAGCAGGGTCTCCACCTCTGTGCCCATGAATCAGGGTGCCGCTCTGCGTGCTGCCATCTTCTTGGCTGTGATGAGTGTGTGTGGGGGAGTGGAGCGCTGAAATGCAGCTGCAGCTTGTCAGCCTCTCGAGTGGTAATCCCGACCCCGGCAAATCGGACACCGTTTTTCATTGGAATCGCTCAAGTTCCATATGGCGCCGGTGCAAGCCCATTAACAGATTATGAATTGTTCCGGGACCGGTGCCAATTTTGTTGTAGAAGTCCACGGATTCAGTCCCGGCATCAACACTTTTTCTATGAAATGTAGAATCCCACCCTAGATGTTTCCCCTTGATGCAGGAATTGACATTTTGGATTCAGTTAATTTTTTAGTAGTTAGCTAAGTAACGAGATCAAACTTATCTTACATTTTAAGCTGATTTCACCAAAAGATTGGTTAATCATTTATGCTTGTGTATGAGTTTCTAAGTTACTATCAATGTATAAACATTTGAACATTATTGCAAGGCCATTTCACACAATGAAGGTTTGATCATGTTTTCGATGTAAAAGCATGTTTATGCTTTTATCATCTATTTGATGGTGCAAAATAAATGTATTTGTATATTTTGGTTACATTCTTGTATTGTTCAAGGGAGTGGTGTCAGTGTTACATAAAAGCAATGAAAATAGGAGCAGGAGGAGGCCATTAGCCCTTCGAGCCTGCTCCACCATTCATTATGATCATGAAATGAAAATCGCTTATTGTCACGAGTAGGCTTCAATGAAGTTACTGTGAAAAGCCCCTAGTCGCCACATTCCGGTGCCTGTCCGGGGAGGCTGGTACGGGAATCGAACCGTGCTGCTGAGCTGCTTGGTCTGCTTTAAAAGCCAACGATTTAGCCCAGTGAGCTAAACCAGCCCCTAGTGAGCTAAACCAGCCCCGGATAGCTGATCATCCAACTAATGCCTGATCCCGCCTTCCTCCTAAATCCTTTGACCCCCTTCGTTTCAAGTGCTATATCTAACTGCTTCTTTGAAGCATAAAATGTTTTGGCCTCAACTGCTTCCTGTGGTAGTGAATTCCACAGGCTCGCCACTCTCTAGGTGAAGTAATTTCTCCTCATCTCTGTCCTATATGATCTACTCTGTATCTTCAGGCTGTGACCCCTGGTTCTGGACAACACCACCATTGGGAACATTCTTCGTGCACCTAGCCTGTCTAGGCCTCTTAGAATTTTATAGGTTTCAGGGCAGCACGGTGGGGCAGTGGTTAGCACTGCTGCCTCATGGCACCGAGGACCCAGGTTCGATCCCGGCCCCGGATCACTGTCCGTGTGGAGTTTGCACTAACTCCCCGTGTCTGTGTGGGTCTCACCTCCAAAACCCAAAAAGATGTACAGAGTTGGCCATGCTAAATTGCCCCCTAATTGGAAAAAAAGAATTGGGTACTCTAATTTTATTTTAAAGAATAATTTTATCGGTTTCTATGAGACCACCCCCTCCCCCCCTCATTTTTCTAAATTCCAGCGAATACAATCCTAACCGATTCAATCTCTCCTCATATGCCAATTCTGTCATCACATGAATTAGTCTGGTAGATCTTTACTGAATTCCTTCTTCAGCAAGAACATCCTTCCTCAGATAAAGAGTCTAAGACTGCACATCGGCCTCACTCAAGACCCTGCATAATTGCAGCAAGACATCCCTCTCCTGTACTTAAATCCTCTCCCTATGAAGAACATTTGCCTTCTTCACTGCCTGCTGCACCTGCATGCTTACCTTCAGTGACTCGTGTATGAAGTCACTCAGGTCTCGTTGCACATTCCCCTCCTAATTTATGGCCTTTCAGATAATAATCTGCCTTCCGGTTTCTGCTACAAAAGTGGATAGCCTCGCTTTTATCCAAATTACACTGCATCTGCCATTCATTTTGCCACCCACTCAACATGTTCAAATCACACTGAAGGATCTCTGATTCCTCCTCACAGCTCATCCTCCCACCCAACTTTGTGTAATCTGCAAACTGGGAGACATTACATTTAGTTCCCTCATCTAAATCATTAGTATATATAGTGAATAGATGGGGTCCCAGCACAGATCCCTGCGGTACCCCACTAGTCACTGCCTGCCATTTGAAAAAGGACTAATTTATTCATTCTCTTTGTTTCCTGTCTGCCAACCAATTTTCTAACCATCTCAATACACTGCCTCTGATCCCATGTGCTTTAATTTTACATGCTAACATCTTATGTGGGACTTTGCCGAAAGCCTTCTGAAAGACCATTGGCTCCCCTCATCAACTCGACTAGTTTTTTCCTCAAAGAGTACCAGTAGATTTGTCAAGCATGATTTTCCCTTTCATAAATCCATGCTGACTCTGTCCGATCCTGCCACTGTTTTCCAAGTGCTCTATTATACAATCTTTGATAAGGGATTCTAGAATTTTCCCGCTACCGCCGTCAGGCTGACTGGTCTATAATTCCCTGTTTTTCTCTACCTCCCTTTTTAAATACATTAGTTACCCTCCAATCTGTAGGAGCTGTTCCAGAGTCTATAGAATCCTGGAAGATGACCATGAATGCATCCACTATTTCTCAGGCCACTTCTTTAAGTACCCCGGGATGTAGATTATCAGGCCTGGGGGATTTATCAACCTTCAATCCCATCAGTTTACCAAACACCTTTTCTCCAATAATACTGATCTCCTTCAGTGCCTCCATCTTACCCTTGTGTTTAAACTAATGTGACGGGGGATGGGAACCGATGCAGGAAGTCGGAGGGAAGTAAAAAGGGTCTAGAAACAAAAAGCAGTCAGGGGGAAAGTGTAAGGCAGAGAAGCCATAGTCAAAAATAAAAAAGGGCCACAGTACAGGGTAAAGTGACTGAGGAGAGTGTGAAAGGGGAGTGGGTCAATGCAGGATTGAGGGTGTTGCACCTAAATGCGCGCAGTATACGTAACAAGGTAAATGAGCTTGTTGCGCACATTGAAATTGGCCGGTACGATGTTGTGGCCATCACAGAGATGTGGCTGCAAGGGGATCAGGGTTGGGATCTAAATATCCATGTCCTGTCGAAAGGACAGGCAAGTGGGCAAAGGAGGCGGGGTTGCATTGTTAGTAAGGAATGAAATTAAATCAATAGCAAGGAGCGATATAGGATCAGAAGGCATAGAATCTCTGTGGGTAGAGTTGAGGAATCGCAAAGGTAAAAGACCCTGATGGGAGTTATGTACAGGCCCCCTAGCAGTAGTCAGGATGTGGGGCAGAAAATAAATCAAGAGATAGAAAAAGTATGTAAAAAAGGCAATATTACAATAATCATGGGGGACTTCAATATGCAGGTAGACTGGGAAAATCAGGTTGGTAGTGGATCCCAAGAAAATGAACTTGTGGAATGTCTAAGAGATGGTTTTTTGGAGCAGCTTGTGACAGAGCCTACTAGGGAACTGGCAATTCTGGATTTGATGATGTGTAATGAGGCAGACCTAGTTAGGGAACTTAAGGTGAAGGAACCCTTAGGAAGCAGTGACCACAATATGATAGAATTTACCCTACAGTTTGACAGGGAGAAGCTGCAATCAGATGTAACGGTATTACAATTAAATAAGGGTAATTACAAAGATATGAGGGATGAGCTGGCCAGAGTTGATTGGAAAAGGAACCTTGTTAAGTAATGGGTTAAGAGACATTCCAATTAGTTGTCTCATTTATGTTAAGTATCCAATAATTGACACTGATTATGTAAAGGGGCTTCAGGTGGCCTTTGTGCCAGGTGATGTGTAGATAGAGTTTTGTGCAGAGTCTGTTAATGTGAAATAAAGGTGTTTGTAAAAAGGAGCAATACCTTTGACTCTTTATACAACAGCAGCTAAATGTCTAACATATGGTAGCAGAGGATGGCTGCTGTGCAAATGTGAAGGGTTGAAAGATACAACTTTTCCAGACCAAAAGGAGTAAGTGAGAAGAAAAGAAAAAAGAAGATAGATGGCTGAACCTAGGATAAAGATGGCTGGATATGACAACCCCCTTATTTTCTGAAAGGGGATTGTACGACCAATGGAGAAGTGCAGTAGTTATGTGGACTAAGGTAACTGCCTTGGGAAAGAGAAAACAAGGTATGGCATTGGCTCTTTCTCTACCTTATGACAATTAAATCCGAAGCAAAGTGTTTTCTGAGCTGCAATTTGAAGAGTTAGACTCAGAAGAAGGTTTGGAGACTCTATTACGTTATTTGGATAAGATTTATAAAAAAGATGACTTGTTAAGTGCAATTGAAGCATGGTCGGATTTTGATAGGTTCCGAAAAATAGAGGATTTCTCCATGGAAGACTATATAATGGAATTTGGCAGACTATATAAAAGGCTGCAGAAACACAACCTGGAATTTCCACAGTCTGTGTTGACCTTTAAATTACTTGACTGTGCTAGAGTGAGCAACATGGATAGACTCCTGGTTTTAACAGGAGTTCAGTTTGCGGATAAGGATACCTTATTCGATCAGATGACAGAAGCTTTAAAAAAGTTTCTGGGGAAACATTCGATTCCGATGGTTCTGATGACCCAAATAGGTCAGTCTGCAATGAAGCAGAATATGGAGGATACACTACTAAAAGGATGGTGAAATCGCATGGCTGCAAACAGGTTCCAAGACCATAGAAAGAGATCGGAAACCGGAAATTATGAAGACAGAAACCCAGCTAGAACCTACAATTGGAAAATGAACCCCAGAAATGCCCGGGGTATGATAAATTGATGTTTTTGGTGTAACTCTCAATACCATTATGCTTTCAACTGTCCAACATATTATAATAGAGTGTTTGAAGCTACACATGACACTGAAGAGTCAGAAGAAGAAAAAGATAGTGACCAGAAAGAAGGCATTGTCCTATTAACAAGCAGTTTTACGCCGGTAATGAGGGTGTTGGTTGCAGAATCCTTCAACTGTGCTGTAATGGACATTGGCTGCACATCTACTGTGTGTGGGATTGACTGGTTAAAATGTTACCTGGACTCATCGAATGCTGAAAATCGTAACAAAGTTAAGGAATTTGAAAGTTCCACAAGTTTCAGGTTTGGGGATGATAATACTCTGAAGTCGCTGAAAAGAGTGGTGAAACCTTGCAATATTGCTGGAGTGAATCATTTAATTAGCACGGATGTTGTATCAAGCTTCTGAGCAGACCGTCAATAAAGAAAGCACACATGAAACTGGATATGGAACATGATAAGGCAACAGTTTTTGGAAAGACGGTGGACTTACTATTTACACAGTCGGACACTATTGTTTTCCATTACTGACAAATAATATTTCAAGTGCAGTTATTAAGGATGTGTTAATGGCAGTTGAAAATGGGACTTTAGCTGATAAAAAGCTTGTTGTATTAAAACTGCACAGGCAGTTTACGCATCCGTCTCCTCGGAGGCTGAAAAATTTATTAAAGGATGCAGGGATAAGGGATGAAGACTATACTAACCTGATAGAACAGGTTAGTGATCACTGTGAAGTTTGTAGGAAGTACAGAAGGAAACCAGCACGACCAATAGTAACCCTACCTTTAACCAGAGATTTTAACTACATTGTGGCCGTGGACCTTAAGATCTGGGATAAAGCCAATAATATATTTATTTTGCATTTTGCAGATTTAGCAACCAGAGTTAGTCAATCAACCATTGTACGAAGTAAAGAAACAAGAGTAATTCTGGATCAAATCGTGGAAAAATGGATAGGGACAGGAATGGGCCCACCGGCAAAATTCCTTTTGGACAATGGGGGAGAATTTGCAAATGATGAGTTTAGGGATATGTGTGAAAACATGAATATCACAGTTATGAATACGGCTGTGGAAAGCCCATTTAGTAATAGTGTGTGTGAAAGAAACCATGCGGTAATAGATGACATGCTCCGGAAACCTTTGGCAGATAGACCAAACTGCAAGGTAAATTCAGCTTCAGCATGGGCAGTACATGCAAAGAATTCATTGCAGATGGTTGGGGGCTATAGTCCTTATCAATTAGTGTTTGGTAGAAATCCTAAAATTCCGTTCATTTTAGATGACCAGCCTCCAGCTTGGGAAGGGACTACAATTAGCTCTGCATTTGCTGAACATTTAAATGCATTACATAGCATTAGAAAAGCTTTTTTGGAAGCAGAAGTCTCTGAAAGAATTCGCAGAGATTTAAGACATAATGTATGGCCATCAAATATCGGTTTTTAGCAAAGAGACATAGTATACTATAAGAGAGACAATTTTAATGAATTGAAAGGCCCAGGGAAGATCATAGGCATAGATGGCAAAACAATTATTTTGCAACATGGCAACCAAACTGTAAGGGTACATTCATCAAGGATAAATTTTCAAATTTAGACAGAGCAGACAGACATGACGAGGAACCAGAGCCACCTGGTACGGACATGTTACAGAAATATGAGGACCAGTTAACTGATATAGACAGGGTTTCTGTAGAGGAACACAACACTTCTGATGAATTCGAACTGGCCATTTTTCCGAAAGGACAACTGCCAAAACTTGGTACAAAAGTGACATACTTGCCTGAAGGGTCTAGTCAATGGAAAGATTCAACTGTTATTAGTAGAGCAGGGAAGGCACTGGAAAGTATAAACATTGGTTGAATATACAGCATTCAGGGGAAGGAGTCAAGACAATGGATTGGGAACACAAAGTTTAAAAATGGAGGGCACAGAAACACAGTGCCAGTTCAGATAGTACATTGGATAGTTAACATGTCTGCATGAAAAGGTCGAGAACTATTGAAAGGACATCCCATAGCAGAAGGGGAAGATCAAGCAGTAGCAGTACAGAACAAGATACCAGGCGGGAGAGGAGACATAGTTTATCAAGATCTCGGAACATGAGTAAGATTACAAATACTATTATGAGTAGAAGCACACATGCACGTGAGATTTTGGTGGCTTCCAATAAATTAGATGAAAAGATTATCAAAGATGCCAAACAGCAAGAATTGCATAGTTGGAGTAAATTTGGGGTATGCATGGAAGTACCGGATAGGGGACAAAGAGCTCTATCCCACAGATGGATTTGTACAGAAAAGGTTCTTCCAGATGGAACTTATAAGGCAAAGGCCAGGTTTGTGGCGAGGGGATTTGAAGAAAGCTTAGAAGATCAGGATTTAAGGGTAGATTCACCTACGGCAGGAAAGGTTATTTTAAAGATGATCTTGGCTCTATTAGCTACAAAGGCATGGGAATGCAAATCTATAGATATAAAAGCTGCCTTTTTGCAGGGGCAAGAGCTCCAGAGAGACATTTTTCTCCGTCCTCCTAAAGAGGCACCTAACACAGAAGGGGTACTCTTGAAGTTGAACAAATGTGTATATGGATTAAATGATGCGTCTAGAGTCTGGCATTTTTCGGTAAGGTCAGTTTTGTTAAAGTTAGGCTGTTGCCAGTTGAAAGCAGATCCGGCAATGGTTTACTGACACTATGAAGGAAATCTTTCTGGCATCTTTATGATGCCTGTCGATTATTTTTTGTGGGGTGGGACTAGTGATTTTGAAGCTATTGTAATCTCTGGTTTGAGGAAAGAATTCAAGGTTGGAAATCAGGCTCCGGTGCATATAAATATATTGGACTGGAAATCGGACAGACGAAGTTAGGGGCAACTTTACGTCAGCAATCTTATTTAGAAAGCATCAGCCCAATAGCAATTATTTGTGGCCGGGTTTCACAAAAAGACTCAATGGTTTCAAAGATGGAAAAAGAGCAACTGCAAAGTTTAATTGGGCAACTGAACTGGTTAGGTAGACAGACTAGACCGGACGTGAGTTTTGATGTCTTAGAGTTGAGTACAAAAATGAATGATCCCAAAGTGGAAGATATAATAAGAGTAAATAAAGCATTGGTCAAACTAAAAATGCAGGAGTGTGTTTTGAGGTTCCCGGTTTTAGGTGACCGTAGGCACTTAAAACTCATAGTTTATAGTGATGTGTCCTATGCAAATTTATGTGATGGGGTTTTTATGCAGGAGGTTTTATAATTTTCCTTTTGGGGAACATTGTTAAATGTTGCCCTCTTGTGTGGGAAACAAAGAAAATAGGAGAGTGGTCAAAAGCACTTGGTCTGCTGAGAAGTTAAGCCTTGTAGAGGCGGTGGATATGGCCTTTTATATATCTCAGATATTGACAGAAATTTTGGGATTGGGGGATTTGGGTCATATACCTATTGAATGTCACATTAACAATAAATCCCTGTGGGAAAATGTGCACTCTACAAAAAGCGTCAATGAAAAAAGGTTAAGGATAGACATCGCAAGTTTGAAGCAGATATTGGACAGAGGGGAAATAGCAAAAATTAGATGTGTCGACAGTAGCTATCAATTGTCAGACTGTTTTACAAAAAGAGGAGTTAGTGCACAGAAATGTTTGGATATTGCTAATGAAGGGCACCTGTTTCCAAAAAAAGAAATGGAAAAAAAAGAAGGGGGGGAAATTTCGTGTGTGCTTTTGAGTTTCTTGTAATTTTGTTTCACCTAATTATTTTTTTTCCCCAAGGAAGGGGAGACTGTTAAGTAATGGGTTAAGAGACATTCCAATTAGTTGTCTCATTTATGTTAAGTATCCAATAATTAACACTGATATGTAAAGGGGCTTCAGGTGGCCTTTGTGTCAGGTGATGTGTTGATAGAGTTTTGTGCAGAGTCTGTTAAAGTGAAATAAAGGTGTTTGTAAAAAGGAGCAGTACCTTTGACTATATACAACAGCAGCTAAATGTCTAACAAGCCTAGCAGGGAAGACAGTGGAACAGCAATGGCAGGAGTTTTTGGGGGGTTATTAGGGAGGCACAACAGAAATTCACCTGAAGGAGGAGGAAACATGCTAAGGGGAGGACAAGGCATTCATGGCTGATGAGGGATGTCAAGGACAGCATAAAAGCTAAAGAAAAAGCATACAAAGTGGCGAGGATTAGTGGGAAACCAGAGGATTGGGAAGCCTTTAAAAGCGAGCTGAGGACAACAAAAAAAGCAATAAGGGAGGGAGAAGATGAAGTGTGAGTGCAAGCTAGCTTGTAATATAAAGGAAGATAGGAAGAGTTTTTTTCAATATATGAAAGGTAAGAGAGAGGCAAAAATAGACATTGGACCACTGGAAAATGTGGCTAGAGAAATAATAATAGGAAACAAAGAAATGGCAGAAGAACTGAATAGTTACTTTGCATCACTCTTCACGGTGGAAGACACCAGTGGGATGCCAGAGCTCCAGGAGAACCAGGGGGCAGAGGTGAGTGCAGTGACCATTACAAAGGAGAAGATTCTGGGGAAACTGATAAGTCACCTGGACCTGATAGACTACACCCCAGGATCCTAAAAGAGATAGCTGAGGAAATTTTGGAGGCATTGTTGATGATCTTTCAGGAGTCACTGGAGGCAGGAAGGGTCCCAGAGGACTGGAAGGTGGCTAATGTAACACCACTGTTTAAGAAGGGAGGGAGGCAGAAGACAGGAAATTATAGGCCGGTTAGCCTGACTTTGGTCATTGGTAAGATTTTAGAGTGTTATTAAAGATGAGATTGCAAAGTACTTGGAAGTGCATGGTAAAATAGGACTGAGTCAGCATGGCTTTGTCAAAGGGGAGGTCACGTCTGAGAAATCTGTTAGAGTTCTTTGAGGAGGTAACAAGGAAGTTAGACAAAGGAGGACCAGTGGATGTGATTTATTTAGATTTCCAGAAGGCCTTTGACAAGATGCCGCATAGGAGACTGTTAAATAAGTTAAAAGCCCATGGTGTTCAGGGTAAGATCCTGGCATAGATAGAGGATTGGTTGTCTGGCAGAAAGCAGAGAGTGGGGATAAAGGGGTCTTTTTCAGAATGGTAGCCGGTGACTAGTGGTGTGCCTCAGGGGTCTGTATTGGGACCACAACTTTTCATGATCGACATTAATGATCTGGAAGAAGGAACTGAAGGCACTGTTGCTACATTTGCAGATGATACAAAGATCTGTAGAAGGACAGGTAGTATTGAGGAAACAAGGGGGCTGCAGATGGATTTGAACAAGCTAGGAGAGTGGGCAATGAAGTGGCAAATGATTACAATGTGGAAAAGTGTGAGGTGATGCACTTTGGAAGGAGGAATTTAGGCATGGACTATTTTCAAAATGGGGAAATTCTTAAGAAATCAGAAGCACAAAGGGACTTGGGAGTCCTTGTTCATGATTCATGCAAGGTTAACGTGCAGGTTCAGTCGGCAGTTAAGAAGGCAAATGCAATGTTAGCATTCATGTCAAGAGGGCTAGAATACAAGACCAGGGATGTACTTCTGAGGTTGTATAAGGCTCTGGTCAGACCCCATTTGGAGTATTGTGAGCAGTTTTGGGCCCCCTATCTAAGGAAGGATGTGCTTGCCTTGGAAAGGGACCAGAGGAGGTTCACAAGTTTGACTCCTGTAATGAAGAACTTGTCGTGTGAGGAACGTTTGAGGACTCTGGGCCTGTACTCGATGGAGTTTAGAAGAATGAGGGGGGTTCTTCTTGATACTTACAGGATACTGCGCGGCCCGGATAGAGTCGACGTGGAGAGGATGTTTCCACTTGTAGGAGAAACTATAACCAGAGAACACCATCTCAGACTAAAGGGACGATCCTTCAAAACAAAGATGTGGAGGAATTTCCTCAGCCAGAGGGTGGTGAATCTGTGGAACTCTTTGCCACAGAAGGCTGTAGAGGCCAAATCACTGAGTGTCTTTAAGACAGATAGATAGGTTCTTGATCAATAAGGGGATCAGGGGTATGGGGAGAAGGCAGAAGAATGGAGATGAGAAAATATCAGCCGTGATTGAATGGTGGAGCAGACTCGATGGGCGAGTGGCCTAATTCTGCTCCTATCTCTTATGGTCTTATGGTGTTCTCCAATATTTCTGGTATCTTATTTGTGTCCTCCTTTGTGGAGACAGAACCAAAGTATGTATTTAGTTGGTCAGCTATTTCTTTGCTCCCCATGATAAATTCCCCTGTTTCTGATTGTAAAGGACTTACATTTGTCTTACCAATCTTTTTCTCTTCACATACCTGTCAAAACTTTTACAGTTGATTTTTATATTCCCCGCAAGTTTATTCTCGTACTCTATTTTCCCCTTCTTCATCAATCCCTTGGTCCTCATAGAGCATAGAACATAGAACAGTACAGCACAGAACAGGCCCTTCGACCCTCGATGTTGTGCCGAGCAATGATCACCCTACTCAAACCCATGTATCCACCCTATACCCGTAACCCAACAACCCCCCCCCCTTAACCTTACTTTTTAGGACACTACGGGCAATTTAGCATGGCCAATCCACCTAACCCTAAGTTGTAGAAAGGCTTTGTGGTGAGCCACTTATGCAAAATCCTCTGGTCTGTTCTAGTGCACAGCATTTATCCATAGAATCACTACAATGCAAAAAGAGACCATTTGGCCGATCGGGTCTGCACAGACCCTCTGAAGGAGCATCTTACCGAGGCCCACTCCCCTTCAACCACGCAACCCCACCTAATCTGCACATTTTTGGAAATGAAGGGGCAATTTAGCATGGCCAATCCACCTAACCCGCACATCTTTGGACTGTGGGAGGAAACCGGAGCACCCGGAGGAAACCCACGCACACACGGGGAGGACGTGCAGACTCCGCACAGACAGTGACCCAGTCGAGAATCGAACCTGTGACCCTGGAGCTGTGAAGCATTTATGCTAACCACCATGCTACCGTACTGCCTCCTTTGCTGAATTCTAAACTGCTCCCAATCCTTAGGTCTGTTGTTTTTTTTTGGTCATTTTGTATGCTTCTTCCTTGGATCTAACACTATCTCTAATTTCCCTTGTAAGCCACCGTTTAGCCACCATTCCCATTTTGTTTTATGCCAGACAGGAATGAACAATTGTTGCAGTTCACCCATGCGCTCCTTGAATGTTTGCCATTGCCTATACCCCCCCTCCCTCCACCCCCACCACCGTCATTCCTTTAAGTAAACTTTCACAATCTATCATACCCAACTTGTGCCTCATATCATTTTAGTTTCCTTGATAAGATTCAGGATCCTAGTCTCAGAATCAACTACATCAGTCTCCAACTTGATGAAAAATTTGATCATGTTATAGTCACACAACTAGATTGCCAATGACTCCTTTTGCAATACACAATACACAGTCCAGGATGCTCTCTTTGCAGTTTCTCAGATTGTGAAGCAGTCCATGCCTTCAAGCAGCAAAATCTGGACAACATCCAGGCCTGGGCTGATAAATGGCACTAACATCAAACCACAAAAGGACCAGGCATTCGTCATTTCCAACATCAACATCACTGTCCCATAATATTATCAGCACTGAGTCCCATGCCATCTACATGTTGGGCATTGTCATTGACTGAACTCAACTATATCAGTCACAGGGAGACACTTTTGCACAGTGGTTAGCACGGCTGCCCTCACAGCGCCAGGGACCCGGATTCGATTCTGGACTTCGGTAACTGTCTGTGTGGCATTTGCACCTTCGCCTTATGTCTGCATGAGTTTCTCTAGGTGCTCCAGTTTCCTTCCACAGTCCAAAGATGTGCAGGTTAGGTGGATTGGCCATGCTAAATTGCCCCTTCATTTCCAAAAATGTGCAGATTAGGTGGGGTTGCGTGGTTGAAGGGGAGTGGGCCTCGGTAAGATGCTCCTTCAGAGGGTCTGTGCAGACCCGATCGGCCAAATTGTCTCTTTTTGCATTGTAGTGATTCTATGGATAAATGCTGTGCACTAGAACAGACCAGAGGATTTTGCATAAGTGGCTCACCACAAAGCCTTTCTACAACTTATAAGGCACCAGTCAAGAGTACAGTAGATTACCTTCTGCTGGCCTGGTTTGGTACATCTGCGGGCATTCAAGAAGCTCAACACCATTCGGGCAAAGTACTCCATTTGATTGGCATGCATTCGCTGGCATAAACAGCTACTCCCTCCAATATGGGTGTACCTGCTCTAGTATTTAGCTATTCTTAGGATGCACTGCAGCAAATCACTATGGCTTCTTCAGCATTGCCTATTAAACCAACACTCTCCACTGCCTAGCAAGAAAGGACAGCAGGGCATACCATTACCTCAAGTTCCCCTTCAAATCATATATCATCCTAATTTGTACATATGTCACCATTCTTTCATTGTCACTGGATCAAACTCCTGACCTAACAATATTTTAGGAGAGCCTTCACCACATGGATTTCAGTGTTTCAAAGGGAATGCTTTGGGGTATTATCTCAAGAATGAATAAAAAAATAACATTGCTGGGAATGGACACTTCGGTGCAGAGTATTTTTTGCCAGAAATTAGTTTCCAATCTTTAAAGCAGGTCTACTAAAGTAAAGTTCCAAAAACTACTGTATCGCTACCATTCCCATTTACCAATTAGCATTCACCAAACTCACAAATATAAGTTATAGAGCCATGATTGAGAGCTCAATTGAAAATTCTATTGTTTATATTACCACAGTTGAAGTGATACACAAATTCAGTATTTCTCCTTGTAGCTTTGGATAATTGTGATTCTCGATAGCTCTGTAAAATCACCCAAATCCTCTCCTACATTTGACCATCTGCTACTGAACTCTTCATCATGACCTTGTCATTTCCATACTCAACTATTTAATATTCTTCTGGCAATTTAGCATGTCCAGTCCACTTAACCTGCACATCTTTGGACTGTAGAAGGAAACCGGAGCACCCGGAGGAAATCCACGCAGACTCAGGGCAAACTCCACACAGACAGTGACCCAAGCTGGGAATCAAACGTGGTACCCTGGAACTGTGAAGCATCTGTGCTAACCACTGTGTTACCGTGCCCCCCAAATAGCGATCTCGTCTACAATCTCAAAGTTGATGGTTAATTTTTTTTCTTTTGGGGGGGGGGGCGATGTCATTGGAGTGTACCTTTAAGAAATGGGTGTTTATCAAATAGCTGCAGTGATGTCATTGTGTGGGTGGAGCTGGGTTGTGTCTCTGGCTTTTACTTTCATTTGAGCTGGAAGCTGTTTGTGGATTTGTTTTACTTTCGTTTTAGTCAGTTGAAAGCTGAATTCAGACAAGGAAGGTTCATTTTGTCTCTCTTTCTGTATGTTAAAAGGTGTCCAGATCACGTGATAATTAAAAAGTGATAACTGTCTTGTGTAAAAACTTTATACCTACTGCTTTGTTAAAAAGGGTGTTTGGCTTATGGATGTTGTTTGGAAAGTTATTAAGGGTCACATATAGAGTACTGTATCTGTGGGGGTGGTAGTTCTATTGGTAGTTGATAAAATGTTTACTGTGTGTTTAAAAAAATATAAACTGAATTCATAGAATAAACATTGTTTTGTTTAAAAATACTTAAGGTCTCTGTTGCATAACACCTGGAAAGTGGGCCCTTTTGCTCCTCATAACCAAAATCTATTAAAAGTTGTAGGTCAGGTAAACCTCATGATATACTTTGGAGTTTTCTAAACTCTGGCCCATACCAATATGGACACTTGTTTACTGTGGTTCTGAATTGCATAAACAATTAAGGAAAAATTGTAATGTTTTCATGCCACCGAAAAGCCATTTGAAAATGGCGGAAAGAAATGAAACCAAAGCTTCATTAGCCAGCACTTGACGATTTGCATCCTAACATTCATTGTTTCATCATCATTTCCAGTGTATGATATTGATCGGAAGCTAAAATTCAACAACGAGCTTTGGAGACAGTTACTCCAATTATCTAAATTCAGAATGGTGGGGAGTCCCCTTCCACATGCACACACTTTAATTTGCTACATTTTCACATGAGAACGATACTGTTTTCACTTCCAGTTATTCTCAGCTTTCCAGGATTTATTTCTATCATTTCAAAATGCCTTGCACTTTCTGGAACAGCATATTAAACCATTTATCTGTACAGATGCTTAACCTTGTCATTTCTATTCATTGTGGGTTGATTGTATTTTGGTCCACTGTTTAATTATTTATATTTTTGATCTTGGAATAAAGGAAATGTTAATGTTTGAACTCCAGTCACATAGACTCTTGAAATGTAACCGACATGACAGTTCAGTATAATATTTTAACCAAATATTAACTTGATTTTTTAAAAACTCCTATTTCAATTGATGCAAAACAATTTAAGGAGTAAGAAAGAATTTATCCAGCATTTGTAAAGAACCGTAACACAATTCCAAGAATGTTTCAAAGTTGTTCACAACCAATTAATTGCAGCAATTGATGCAATGAAGGCACCCCGCAAGTTTTATTCACAAGTAAGAATAAAACAAATACTTGCATTTATATTGCTTCTTTCATGACATTGGAATGTCTTGGAATTCTTTACATGCAATTAAGTACTTTGAAGTCCAATCACTGTTGTAGCAAATTAAATGATTGATTTATTCTTGATAATATTGGTCAAAGGAGTAATGTTGGCTCACACACCAGAAGAGTCCTTGGGTGGGATCTGGGGCTGGATTTAGATCTGGGCCTGAATTCTACATTTCTGAGACTAAGTGTTGATATTGATGCAGAATTTATGGACTTTTACGACAGCAAAACTGGCGCCGCACCTGGACCGATTCAGTGACTGTGGAGGGTCTAGCACTGGTGCCACGTGGAACACAATCGATTCCAACGAGGAATGGTGCAGGATACATGGAGTCAGTGATTGACACTCGGGTGGATGACAAGCTGCAGCCGTATATTCACACTTCAAACCCCACACACATTATCCCAGCCAACAAGATGGCATCGAGGAGAGCGGCACCAAGGTTCACGGTTGCCGAGCTGGAGACCCTCCTGGACACGGTGGAGGAGAGGAGGATGACATTGTACCCCGCCCCAAGGACTCAATGGGACCGCGTGATGGACTGGCCAGCTTGCATGCAGGAATCACCCAGGTGGACGGGGGGAAAGTGCTACCGTGGGCAGGTGTCAGAAGTTGGCATACGATGCGGAGCACCAGAGCTCATCGCAGAGCAGGTTTTCTTCATCCTCCATCCCCTGATCAGACCCGCTGTTACTGCCAACCCAGGGCCCACCCCATAGTATGGCAGGTATGTATCATGGAGGGGATTGCAGACAGGAGGTGGGGGGGGGGGATGCAGTGACTGTGTCCCCGGACAGTCCGCCCCTCCTAGTTGATGAAACTGGAGGCGATCAGAGCATCCCATGCGCATTGGCCCTGCCGCACATGTCGTGCGGCCTCCCGTGCCTGCCTGGGCTCCTTGTCCTGCCCATCCTCCCCCTCCCCTGCATCCTCCTCGTCGGGCGAGGACTGATGTTCTTCCTCCTCCTCTAGCACATTGCCCCTCTGCCGCGGGGTGTTGTGGAAGACGCAGCAGACCGTCACGATGCGGGCGACCCTCTCAGGGTCATACTGGAGGTCCCCCTCCAGAGTGGTCCAGGCACCTGAACTGCATCTTCAGGAGGCTGAAGCACCACTCAATCAGGGATCTGGTGCTTTATGGGCATCGTGTAGTGGGCCTCTGCATCAGTCTGTGGCCTCCGGATAGGTGTCATCAGCCGTGACCGCAGTGGATAACCCCTGTCGCCCAGGACCAACCCCAGCCCCAGCTTGGGGGGGAAGCGGAGAGGGGGGGGGTCTCAAGCATGTCAGGAATCATTGAGTGAGCCAGGATGAAGGCGTTGTGCACACTGCCTGGGTATCGGGCGTAGAGGTGAATGATGCACAGCTGATGGTCACACACAGCTGCATGTTCATCAAGTGGAACACCTTTTGGTTTGTGTAGAGTGGCCTGTCATCTACAGGTGCTCGTAGGGAAACATGCATCCCGTCGATCACTCCCTGGACCCGGCGTATCCAGTCGATGGCAGCGAACCCTGCTGTCCGAGCACCTTGGTGGTCTCAGTCCACATTGAAATGGATGTATTGAGCTGCCTCGGCATATATGGGTCTCTGTGACGGCACGGATGCACCTGTGCATCGAGGTCTGTGAGATCCCGCACAGGTCCCGCTCAGGGCCTGGAAGCACCCGTGACATAAAAGTTTAGGGCGACCGTAGCCTTGACATCCACTGGGACCGGGTGCCCTTCCCCTTAGTCCTGTGGTGCCAGGTTGCCACCATGTATCAGATATGTCGCACTGTCTCACTGCTCAGCCGGAGTCTTTGATTGCAGGTCCTCAAACGACAGGCGCTGCTGGTACATGCAAGGCCACATGCGGCACATCCTTGGCATCTCCTTCTTGTTGGACGGCTGGCTCTTCATCCTTAGCGGCTGCCACCTGTCCCTCTGCAGCATGTTCTGCTGCTACACACTCCACTGCTGCAGTTTCCTTCTTCCCCTAGGGCTGCAGCGACCAGCAGGAAGACAACCATTGTTCGTTGAATTCCAATATCCATTGTCTGCAGGGGGTGAAAGGCCGACATGTTAGCATGGTGCGTACCCCCATGCACAACCAGGTCCAGCGGGCTACACGGTGGCCCCGGTTGGCACTGTGGGCTCTGTCCCCGCATGTCCCACCCATCTCCGCATCCCTAGCCCCGTCGTTGCCCAGCATCGTGGGGGCCTCTGGCACGGATCCTGTCCCAGATGCCAGGGGTACCATCGGCTAGCACTGGCCTTGCCAGGGGTATGCTCCACGGCCCCCGCCCCACAGTAGGGGCCACTGTGGGCGTTTCACGAGGTGGGCCGTGGAGGGTTGGCTGTTGGGTGGGGGGGGGGGGGGGGGGGGGCGGTACAACGGAGAACCAGGGACCAAGGTAGATGGTCAGCGGGGTGCGCAGCAATAATGGCGCCCCAGGATTGGACACTGCCCATGTCCCATGAGGACTGACCTGGACACTCGGCCTGTTCCCCCATCACCACCCTCTACACCACCCCCCCCTCCCCCCCCCCCCAACCCCCCCCCCCCCCCCGGGCCCTGGCAGGGGCCCCCCACCCCAGCCAGCCCGGCCAGTCTCCGGCCTGGCAGAACCCAGTCGTGCCTCTCCGTGTCCTACCCACTCTCTCTCCCTCATCAGCCATGACCCTAGTTTCTCGGTTTTTAAAAGCACATGTGAACCACGCTGTCGGCAACTCTCAGCCCATCGGAGGAGTATCGCGGCGGCCTTGGAGAATATTGGGTCAGACCGGCTAATGATATGCAAACTGTGTTTACTGTATGTGTGTTCCGGAATGCATTGATGCTGCTGTCGAGAATTGCGATTTGGCGTCAAGTCAGCGTCCGCCACGAGTATAGCGTCGGAACCTATTCCCTGCCCAATTGCGTTTCCTGATTCCGGCGTTGGCCAACGGAGAATCTATCTCCCTGGCTCTACAATCAACACTCAAACACCTCAACAGGACACCTATGTAAGACTGCTGTTCATCGACTACAACTCTGCCTTCAACACCATTATCCCGACAAGACTAATGACCAAACTATGCAATCTCGAACTTGACCCCTCCATGTGCAGCTGGATCCTTAACTTCCTCACAAACAGACTGCAATCTGTCAGCAACAGCACCTCCTCCACAATAGTCCTCAACACCAGGGCCCCACATGCATGTGTGCTCAGTCTTCTACTGTACTCCCTATACACACATGACTGTGTGGGAAGATTTGACTCCAACTCAATCTCTAAGTTTGCGGATGATACGACTGTGGCTGGCCGTATCCCAAACAACAACGAATTAGACTACAGGAGGCAGATAAATCACTTGGTTGCATGGTGTACCAAAAACAACCTGTCTCTAAATGTCGGAAAGACCAAAGAACTGATCATCGACTTCAGGAAGTGTAGCACAACACACACTCCCGTCTGCATCAATGGCTCCGAAGTGGAGATGGTCGATAGCTTTAAGTTCCTGGGGGTCACCATCACCAACAGTCTATCCTGTTCCAATTAAGTTGATGCAACAGTCAAGAAAGCCCAACAACGTCTCTACTTCATACGGAAGCTGAAGAAATTTGGCATGTCTGCATCGACTCTCTCAAACCTTTACAGATGTGCGATAGAGAGCATCCTATCCGGCTGCATCACAGCTTGGCATGGCAACTGCTCGGTCCAAGATTGCAAGAAATTGCGGAGTGTGGTGAACTCAGCCCAATGCATCACACAAGCTTGCCACCCCACATTGATTCTGTATACACCTCCCGCTGCCTCAAGAAGGCAGACAGCATTATCAGAGACCCCTCCTACCCACGTATCGCCTTCTTCCAGACCCTTCCATCAGGCAGAAGGTACAGAAGTCTGAAGACTCGCACATCCAGACATATGAACAGTTTATTCCCCACAGTTACAAGACTCCTCAACGACTCCCCCTCGGACTGATCTGTTCTCTGTAAGATCACTATTCACGATGCCCTATGCTGCTCTTGCTCGTGTATTTGCTTTGTTTGCTTTGTTTGACCCCTTGTTCCGTACTGTAACCAATCACTATTTGTCGATGTACCATTTATCAATGTTCTCTGTTGATTATTCTTTTTGCCTACTATGTACGTACTGTGTACGTTCCCTCGGCTGCAGAAAAAAACTTTTCACTGTACTCCGGTACATGTGACAATAAATCAAATCAAATTAAATCAAATTTAATCAAATCAGAATCCTTTCCCGTTCTGCAAATTATGCTTGGAATCTTTCACATCGACCTGCACGGGTAGCTCAGCCTGAGTTTACTATCTCATTGCATTGGCGCAGCACTTCTGCCCATGCAGCATGTCCCCAGCACAGGACAGACGTTTCTGTTCTGCCTGTTCTAATTTTGAAAATCATCCTGTGTTTCCCCAGTTTCAAATGACCCATTCCCTTGTTTGGCATTATCTGTAAATTTGACCAATATTTATTTGGAACATAGTGTGTTGTTCCTCGTGTCTTAATAAAGCTCGCAGTCTCAAATGTGGAGAAGATGCTTTATTGTGAGTTCGTTCATTCTTCAGAGCTCTACGTACGGCTACCTTCAGTGCTATCCTAGCTGCTGTGTGTCCAGCTATTAGCTCTGCCTGCTGTGTAGTGTGTCCTCACTTCCTGTCCTGATCTATTTATATGGCTCTCCCGTGCTCCCTCTAGTGGTCGCTCAGTTGTGTTGCATCTGGTTAACTTGTGATCACCACATCCCCCTTTTTCTCTTAACATATTTTCTGAACATCGTTAAAGAAAATTGTACATCCTGTCCCAGTGTATTTATAGCTCTCCCGCTCGTGTTTGCTCTGTTGTTTTTGTATCTGGTCAATCTACGATCACCACATCCCCCTCTTTCTCATTACATAGTTTCTGTACATCATTAAGGAAAATTATACAAAACAGTAACTTATGATATGCGTATCTATACAAGTGATGATGCTATTGCCTTAGTTAACAAAGCCAATGTATTTATATGTCCAAACTTAATAAACACATTTATGAGTCCAAACTTGATGAATTTGTTCAGAGCTTTTTTTTTTTTTCTTTTTGTTGTTGATGACGTGGTGATATTGATATTGCAAGTCCGCTGTGAATGTTGTTGGTGTTCCTTGTTATCTTAAGTACCCAATGCGTCATCCCGAGGTGTTTGCATGGTCACATCACTGATGTTGACTGGCATGGACTTTTTTTCTGTGCTTGTGGTGTTGATTTATTGTCTCATCCGCCTTGGATGCTGGTGTGCTTGCTTGTTCTGGAGCAGACGTGAGTTTGTGCGATTCGTTGTCATCCCATGACATGTTTGTAGTCTTGTTATCGTTTTGCAGTGTGCTGTGGCATCGTCCATCATGTGCCAAGTAGTGCCATTGTGTACAAGTCGTTGTTTCATTGCTGTTGTTTCTGTCGTTCCTGTTTTTGTTGTTTCCGTTGCCGTACTTGTCGCTGTTTTTGTCGTTTCCGTCTTTGTTGTTGTCGCTATCTTTGCTCCTGACTTTGTTGTGTTTGTTGCCATTCTTGTTGTTTCTGTCTCTGTCGTTGTCGCTATCTTTGTTCCTGACGTTGTTGTTTGTCTTGTTGCGCTTCATGTTGCTTTTATTCTTGCTGTTGTCGTTCTCGTTTCTGCTGTGCTTCTTGCTATTGTTGTTTGTCTTGTCGCGCTTCATGTTGCTTTTCTTCTTGCTGTTGTCGTTCTCGTTTCTGCTGTGCTTCTTGCTATTGTTGTTGGTCTTGTCGCGCTTCATGTTGTTTTTGTTCTTGCTGTGTTTCTTTTGACTTTTGTTTTTCTTGTTATACTCTACGAGTGTCCCGAGTGGATAATTTGAGTCATTGAGCATTCCGTCTCGCGAGTGGTGCGAATGATCTGATGTTGCATCGGTGCAGGTGACATCAATCAGTTGTGGAGAATTGGATTCCGCATCTTTGCTTTCTTGGTGCTCGTCTTCTCGCGAGTGGTGCGAATGATCTGATGTTGCATCGGTGCAGGTGACATCAATCAGTTGTGGAGAATTGGATTCCGCATCTTTGCTTTCTTGGTGCTCGTCTTCCGGAGTCAAAGTCTTCTCGATTACATTTGACGCGGTGTCTGTGGACTCTCGGCGCTCCTCTTCTGGAGTCCAAATCTGCATGATTTCAGTTGACGTGGTTTCTCTAGACTCTTGGTGCTCCGCTTCTGGAGTTAAAATCTTCATGATTTCTGTTGATGTTATCTCACTGGACTCCAGGTGCTCCTCTTCTGGAGTCAAAATCCGCATGGTTTCTTTTTGTTTGATGTCTCTGGACTCCAGGTGCTCCTCTTCTGGAGTCAGAATCTGCATGGTTTCTTTCGGCATTGTCTCTGTGGACTCCAGGTGCTCCTCTTCTGGAGTCAAAATCTGCATGTTTTCTTTTGGCGTTGTCTCTCTGGGCTCCAGGTGCTCCTCTTCTGGAGTCAAAATCTGCATGTTTTCTTTCGGCATTGTCTCTCTGGACTGTTGGGTGGCCCGACTCTGTGCTTCTGTACAGACAAGCTGAGAACTGTCAGTCTCACTGTGATCCTGTACGTCGAGTGCGAGCACCTTGTCACTGTTTTCGCTCTGTGCTTCGGTACAGACAAGCTGAGAACTGTCAGTCTCACTGTGATCCTGTACGTCGAGTGCGAGCACCTTGTCACTGTTTTCGCTCTGTGCTTCGGTACAGACAAGCTGAGAACTGTCAGTCTCACTGTGATCCTGTACGTTGAGTATGATCACCTTGTCACTGTCTTCGCATGCAGTGGGCAGAGGTGCATTGTCTTCTTCTTGTTCCTGTGAGCGTGTTGGACTTTCATAGTCCGCTCTTTCTTCTTGTTCCTGTGAGCGTGTTGGACTTTCATAGTCTGCTCTTTCTTCTTGTTCCTGTGAGCGTGTTGGACTTTCATAGTCTGCTTGTGGTCGCTCAGATACGGCAGGTTGACCTTCATGGTCTTGTTCATGCATGGTGTTTGTGGTTAGATGTACGTTGTCTTCTTCTTGTTCCTGTGAGCTTGGTAGACTTTCATAGTCTGCTTGCGGTTGCTCAGGTACAGCGGGTTTACCTTCATGGTCTTGTTCATGCTTGGTGTCCGCCCGGGAGTGTTTGCTTGCATCCCTGTTGGCGTCTTTCATCACTCGCACTGTGGAGCCTGTCATCGCTCGCTCCGTGGAGTCTTCCTGTGCTCTCTGTGTGGCGTCGTCTTCGTCTTGGGTATTGCTGTCATCCAATGTATCGACGAGCTGCCATGGCACCATGGTGTTGGATTCATCCACCATGAGTAGATTCGTGTTGAGCTTTGCAACGGTGTCGCTGATGCTG
Organism: Scyliorhinus canicula; assembly: GCF_902713615.1. NCBI lineage: Eukaryota > Metazoa > Chordata > Chondrichthyes > Carcharhiniformes > Scyliorhinidae > Scyliorhinus > Scyliorhinus canicula. The sequence goes on along the minus strand of NC_052159.1, from coordinate 81,763,180 downwards.
TGATCAGCATGTCCAAATAACTCCTCCATGTCTGAGTAGTATTCTTTGAAAGCCATTTCATCTTGGTTGGCTTCTTCTACCACGAGTTGGTTCGTGTTGAACTTTGCGACCGTGTCGCCGATGCTGTGATTAGCATATCCGACTGACTCAGCTCTGTCTGAGTAGTATTCTTCGAAAACCGAAGCATTTTGGTTTGATTCATCTACCACGAGTTGGTTCGTGTTGTACTTTGCGACCGTGTCGCTGATGCTGTGATAAGCATATCCGACTGACCCAGTCAGGTCTGAGAGGTAATCGTCGAAAAACAAATCATCTTTTGTTGTTTCGGAATTCTTTTTGTTCGCTTCACTGTGTGTGGTGAAGGCAGCTTTTTCCAAGGTTTTGTGCAAGTTGTTTTTCACTGTTGGTTTAAGTTCAGGCGTTTTTCTGTGTTCTGAGGCAAGAAAATTTGGTTTTACCACTTTAAGTGTCTTGTTTTCAATTTTCGGGCATTTCCCTTTTAAGTGGGCGTGGTCAGGATTCTCAGACATCATGACGTCACGCGTAGGAACGACTTGCACACGCGCAAATCGGCTTTCTTTCCTTGTGCGGTTCGGTGTCCATTGCGCATGCGCGGCTTGCGCATGCGCATGACGGTCCGCGACGAAGACTTTTTTTGACTGCGCATGCGCGGCTTGCGCATGCGCATAACGATCGGCGCCGCGATCTTTTGTAAACTGCGCATGCGCGACTTCCGGTTCCGGCGCATGCGCAGACGCGATTTGTAGTTCTTTGCTTACCAGAGACTGCAAAATGTGCTCCGACGCCATTTTATCGCGGATTTCAGCGTTTTTTCTTTCTAAAAGTTGTAAGTTACCTTTTCTTTCCGATCTGGACTGGATTTCAGCGTTTTGGCTTTGTGAAAAATTCATGTTATTTCTTCTTTTTGATCTGTACTTTTCATTCGCGATTTCCTGATCTTTTTGTGATTTTTTAAGTCTTGCATCACTCAGTCTCTGTGCAGGTTGGACTGTGAGCATGCCTTGCTGTTCAAATTTCTCACAGTACTCTTCAAATTTGTTTAGTAACGTTTGTAAGCTGTTCCTGTCTTCACCTTTTGAGTATTTAAATCCATTATACACTTTCCTATTGACAGGCCCTTCGATGAGAATTGCTATTTTAATTTTGTCTGAGGCTTCTGCTACATCATTAGCTATGAGATAAAAATCGAACATTTGTTTAAACCTTTTCCAGACATTTCTTACATTGCCAGTCGTGTCCAGCTGAGGTGGGTATCCATGCCACATCCTCGAATTAGCGATGTCTTCCCCAGTCAAATGTCCAGTAGGAGATTTCCATGCCATTTTGTGCTTTCTGTATCTGCAGCTGAGTTGTTCTGTAGTAAGCGTCCTGAAATCACTGCTGGTACCATGTGTTGTTCCTCGTGTCTTAATAAAGCTCGCAGTCTCAAATGTGGAGAAGATGCTTTATTGTGAGTTTGTTCATTCTTCAGAGCTCTACGTACGGCTACCTTCAGTGCTATCCTAGCTGCTGTGTGTCCAGCTATTAGCTCTGCCTGCTGTGTAGTGTGTCCTCACTTCCTGTCCTGATCTATTTATATGGCTCTCCCGTGCTCCCTCTAGTGGTCGCTCAGTTGTGTTGCATCTGGTTAACTTGTGATCACCACACATAGGACTTAGGAGCAGGAGTGGGCCATTCAGCCCTCTGAGCCTGTTTAGCCATTCAACAAGATCACAGCACAGTGGTTAGCACTGCAGCCTCAAAGTGCCAGGGATCCAGGTTCAATTCCGGCCTAATGCAGTTTACCCTTTCTCCCCGTATCTGCCTATGTTTCCTCTGGTTGCTCTGGGTTCCTCCCACAGTCCAAAGATGTGCAGGTTAGGTGGATTGGCAATAATCAATGCGCAGGGTTATCGGGTTAGGCGGGGAAGTGGGCTTAGGTAGGGTCCTCTTTCAGAGGGTTGGTGCAGACTTGATGGGCCGAAAGGCCTCCTTCTGCACTGTGGGAATTCTATGGCTGATCTGGTTTTTGATCTCAACTCCACATTGCCATCTGCCTCCCACAATCCTTGACTCTCTCGTCTACCAAAGACTGTCTGAATCTAATACTTTAATGTAAATTAGGAGTGATAGAGGTTCACTTCATTCAGCTCACCCTCTCTACTTCTGCATCATCGCCTAACATGTTGCCATTGATTCCTGCTCTTCAACCAGTTTGTTATCCATTTCTAGGTTTTGACATCAATACCTCCTGCTTTAAACTTGAATACCAGTCTTTCATGTGGTGAGTTAGAAGTTGGAAAAGATCCAAACCCTACATATAACATAATTTCATAGAACCATAGAATGGTTGCAGCACATAAAGGAGGCCATTCAACCCGTTGTGTCCATGCCAGCTCTTTGAAAGAGCAAGTCAGCTTGACCCACATTCCCTCCTTCTGCCCATAGCCTTGTAAATATTTTTTCTTCAGGTGCTTGCTTACCCAATTCCCTTTTGAAAGCCCTGTTTGCATTTTCCTCCACCACACTCTCAACAGTGCGTTGCAGACTATAACACTCTCTGCTCTAGTCAATATTTAATTTAGGAAAAAACTAACGTGGAAGATCGGTTTTAAATTAAAGTGCTGGGAAAAAACAGCAGCACGTTCAGAGGGTTGTTATAAGTGGTTGAAGGGCAGCACGGTGGCGCAGTGGTTAGCATTGCTGCCTCATGGCGCTGAGATCCCAGATTCGATCCCAGCTCTGGGTCACTGTCCGTGTGGAATTTGCACATTCTCCCTGTGTTTGCGTGGGTTTCGCCCCCACAACCCAAAGATGTGCAGGGTAGGTGGATTGGCCACGCTAAATTGCCCTTTAATTAGAAAAAATGAATAGGGCACTACAAATTTATTTTTTAAAAAGTGATTGAAGATCATTCTGCCGAAGGAAATCCAAACATTTAGATCTGGGGCTGGATTCTGCGTTCCTGAGACTAAGTGTTGACACTGACTCAGAATTTGTGGACTTTCACAACAGCAAAACTAGCGCTGCACCCGGACCAATTCGGTGACTGTGGAGGGACCATCACCGGCGCCACATGGAACACAATCGATTCTAATGAGAAACACTGCCAGATTCGCCGGATCCCAGATTGACACTCAGGACGCTGACAAGCTGCAACCGCATATACATGCTTCGCTCCCCACACACACTATCCCATCCAACAAGATGGCAGCAAGACACGTGCCCCCAAGGTTCACAAATACTGAGCTGGAGAATCTCCTGGACGCGGTGGAGAAGAGGCGGGTGACATTGTATTCGGGCCCGGGAAGGAGGCTGCCAGCTGCTGGCATTCGCCATGCCTGGGCGCAGGTGGCAGAGGTGGTCAGCGCCATCAGTATCACCGTCTGGACTGGACAGCAGTGCCACTAAATATAAAATATAACAACAAACAATGAAACGCAACAAAATAACCCATAACAACTGTAACACCCCCAGACCGTATCAACGCATGTATCATATCCCCCCCCACCCCCCAACCCCAACAAGAGAACTTAAAAATAAATTAAAATTGAATAAACAAACATAGTCATCGTCCCCGTCCCCCCTTTTTCCTCCCCCTCCCCCCCCCCCTCCCCCCCCGGGTTGCTGCTGCTACTGTCCCAGTACCCTATCATTGAGCCAGAAAGTCGAGGAAAGGTTGCCACCGCCTAAAGAACCCTTGTACCGATCCTCTCAGGGCGAATTTGACCTTCTCTAGCTTAATGAAACCCGCCATGTCATTGATCCAGGTCTCCACGCTTGGGGGCCTCGCATCCTTCCATTGTAGCAAAATCCTTCGCCGGGCTACTAGGGACTCAAAGGCCAGCACACCGGCCTCTTTCGCCTCCTGCACTCCCGGCTCCACCCCAACCCCAAAATTCGCGAGTCCCCATCCTGGCTTGACCCTGGATCCCACCACCCTTGACACCGTCCTCGCCACCCCCTTCCAGAACTCCTCCAGTGCTGGGCATGCCCAGAACATATGGGCATGGTTCGCTGGACTCCCCGAACACCTGACACACCTGTCTTCACCCCCAAAGAACCTACTCATCCTCGTCCCAGTCATGTGGGCCCGGGGCAGCACCTTGAATTGGATGAGGCTAAGCCGCGCACACGAGGAGGAAGAATTAACCCTCTCCAGGGCATCAGCCCATGTTCCGTCTTCGATCTGTTCCCCCAGTTCCCCCTCCCACTTAGTTTTCAGCTCCTCTACTGACGCCTCCTCCACCTCCTGCATAACCTTGTAGATATCAGATATCTTTCCCTCTCTGACCCAGACCCCCGAAAGCACCCTGTCACTCACCCCCCCTCGCGGGAAGCGAAGGGAATCCCTCCACCTGCTGTCTAGCAAATGCCTTTACCTGCAGATACCTGAACAGTTCCCCAGGGGGAGCCCAAATTTCTCCTCCAACTCCCCCAGGCTCGCAAACCTCCCATCAATAAACAGGTCCCTCAGCTGTCTGATGCCTGCTCTGTGCCAACCCTGAAATCCCCCATCAATGTTCCCCAGGACGAACCTATGGTTCCCCCTTAACGGAGCCTCCATCGAGCCCCCCACTTCTCCCCTATGTCGCCTCCACTGCCCCCAAATCTTGAGGGTAGCCGCCACCACCGGACTCGTGGTATACCTCGTAGGAGGGAGCGGCCACGGCGCCGTTACCAGGGCCCCCAGGCTTGTATCTCCACAGGACGCCCTCTCCATCCGTTTCCATGCTGCCCCCCCCCCTCCCCATCACCCACTTGCGCACCATTGACACATTGGCCGCCCAATAATACCCCGAGAGATTGGGTAACGCCAGCCCCCCCCCCCCCCCCCCCCCATCTCTACCCCGCTCCAAGAAGACCCTCTTCACCCTCGGGGTCCCATGCGCCCAAACAAAGCTCATGATGCTGCTGGTCACCCTTCTAAAAAAGGCCCTAGGGATAAAGATGGGCAAACACTGGAAGAGGAACAAGAACCTCGGGAGAACCGTCATTTTGACGGACTGCACTCTACCCGCCAACGATAGCGGCACCATGTCCCACCTTTTAAATTCCTCTTCCATCTGCTCCACCAGCCTGGTAAAATTAAGCTTATGGAGAGTCCCCCAACTCCTGGCCACCTGCACCCCCAGATATCTGAAACTCTTCACTGCCCTCTTAAACGGGAGCCTCCCAATTCCCTCCTCCTGATCTCCCGGGTGTACTACAAATACCTCGCTCTTGCCTAAATTTAACTTGTAGCCCGAGAAGCCCCCAAATTCCGCCAGCAGCACAATCACCCCCGGCATTCCCCCCTCTGGGTCCGCCACATACAACAGCAGGTTGTCCGCATACAGCGATACCCGATGTTCCTCCCCACCCCGCACCAGACCCCTCCATCTCCCTGACTCCCTCAACGCCATAGCCAGGGGTTCAATCGCCAGTGCAAAGAGCAAGGGGGACAGGGGGCACCCCTGCCTGGTCCCACGGTAGAGCCTAAAGTACTCCGATCTCCTCCCATTTGTAACTACACTCGCCATTGGAGCCGCGTAGAGCAGCCTCACCCATTTGATGAATCCCTCCCCAAATCCGAACCGCTCCAGCACCTCCCACAGGTACCCCCACTCAACTCTATCAAACGCTTTCTCTGCATCCAGCGCCACCACTATCTCCGCCTCCCCCTCCACTGCCGGCATCATGATAACATTTAGCAGTCTCCACACATTCGTGTTGAGCTGCCGTCCCTTGACAAATCCTGTCTGATCTTCGTGTATCACCCCTGGCACACAATCCTCTATCCTGGTGGCCAGGATCTTCGCCAGCAACTTGGCGTCAACATTGAGGAGCGAGATAGGCCTATATGATCCGCACTGCAAGGGGTCCTTATCCCGCTTTAGGATCAGAGAGATCAGTGCCCGTGACATCGTCGGGGGCAAAGCCCCCCCCCCCCCATGCCTCATTGAAGGCTCGCACCAAAAGGGGACCCACCAGATCCACATACTTTTTATAAAATTCCACCGGGAACCCGTCCGGCCCCGGGGCCTTACCTGACTGCATTTGTCCAATCCCCCTGACTAGCTCCTCCAACTCTATCGGCACCCCCAACCCCTCTACCAGCTCCTCTTGAACCCTTGGGAAACAAAGCCTATTCATGAAGCTCTCCATCCCTCCTCTCCCCATCGGAGGTTCCGACCGGTACAGTTCCTCGTAGAAGTCCCTAAAGACCCCATTTACTTCTGTCCCCTTCTGCAATACATTCCCACTCCCATCCGTCACTCCACCAATTTCCCTAGCAGCATCTCGCCTACGGAGCTGATGCGCCAACATCCTGCTCGCCTTCTCCCCATACTCATATACCGCGCCCTGCGCCCTCCTCCACTGTGTCTCCGCCTTTCTGGTGGTCAGCAAGTCAAGTTTGGCCTGCAAACTACGCCGTTCCACCAGCAACCCCTCCTCCGGTGCCTCTGCATATCTCCTGTCCACATCCAGGAGCTCCCCCACCAGTTTTTCCCTCTCCTTCCTCTCCCTCCTTTCCCTGTGGGCCCGGATGGAGATCAGCTCCCCCCGGATCACTGCTTTCAGAGCCGCCCAGACCATCCCCACCCGGACCTCCCCCGTGTCATTGGTATTAAGATACCCCTCAATACTTCTCCGGACCCTCCAACACACCTCATCAGCCAGCATCCCAACATCCAGGCGCCAGAGTGGGTGCTGGCCCCGCGCCTCCCCCATCTCCAGATCAACCCAGTGCGGAGCATGGTGTGAAATCGCTATGGCCGAATACTCGGCATCCTGCACCCTCGAGATCAATCCCCTGCTCAGGACGAAAAAATCTATTCGTGAATAAACTCTATGGACATGAGAGAAAAAGGAATACTCTCGCGCTCTCGGTCTCCCAAACCTCCAGGGATCCACCCCTCCCATCTGGTCCATGAATCCCCTCAGTACTTTGGCCGCCGCCGGTCTCCTACCCGTCCTTGAACTGGGCCGGTCCAGTGGGGGATCCAGCACTGTGTTAAAGTCTCCCCCCATGATCAGGCCCCCTGCCTCCAGGTCCGGAATGCGGCCCAACAAGCGCCTCATGAAGCCGGCATCATCCCAATTCGGGGCATATACATTAACCAGCACCACCTTCTCACCCTTCACCATAATATATCTGCCCTCCTTGTCTGACACCACCTCAGCCGCCTCGAACGCCACCCTCTTCCCCACCAGAATCGCCACCCCCCGGTTCTTCGCGTCCAATCCTGAGTGAAAAACCTGCCCCACCCACCCCTTCCTCAGACGAACCTGGTCCGCCACCTTCAAGTGGGTCTCCTGGAGCATAGCCACGTCCGCCTTCAACCCCTTCAGATGAGAAAATACCCTAGTTCTCTTAACCGGCCCATTCAGCCCCCTCACGTTCCCGGTAATCAGCCGGATCAGAGGGCAACCCGCCCCCCACCCCCGCCGGCTAGCCATAGCTTATCGACTGCTCGCCCCAGGCCAGCTCGTCCCGCCCGACCCGTTCCCCATGGCGATAACGCCTCTCCCCTACCCCCCCGGCCCACACCAGCTCCTTCCTGACCATTCCAGCAGCAACCCGATATCCCCCCCCCCCCCCACCCCCCAGGCTAGGACCCCTCCTAGCTGTGACGCACCCTCCATGGTACTTCCGTGAGTCAGCTGACTTCTGCTGACCCCGGCAGCTCCCGCCAAAACCCATCCCCTCCTGGCATGGGGTCATCCCCCTCTTGCCACACCTCCTTGGCACCGCCATGCCCCCCACCGCCAGCTCCGCCCCCCCGCCCCGCGGCGCTGGAAACCAGAGGAAAGCCCGCGCTTTCACACTGCCACACCCCACCCTTCTGACGCAGCTCCCCAAAATCCAGTTTCACCCCAACCCCCAGCCCCGTACAGAAGAGAACATATAAAATACAAACCCCCAACATTCCCCACATACCCCACACCCATACCCAACAGACAGACCCACCCGGAAACAGAGCAAAAAGAAAACCAGCATAAAAAACACTCATGTCAAAGTTAAAGAACAGCAACAGCGAAAACTGCAACGGCCATAGTGTGTCCCCAGGCCCTAGTTCGAGTCCAGCTTCTCCGCCTGTACAAAGGCCCACGCCTCCTCCGGGGACTCGAAGTAGTGGTGCCGGTCCTTGTATGTCACCCACAGGCGCGCAGGCTGCAGCATTCCAAATCTGATCTGCTTGGCATGCAGCACCGCCTTCGTCCGGTTGAACCCGGCCCTCCGCTTTGCCACCTCCGCACTCCAGTCCTGGTTGATCCTCACTACCGAATTCTCCCACTTGCTGCTCCTCTCTTTCTTGGCCCAGCGCAGCACACACTCCCGGTTGCTGAATTGATGGAACCGTACCAGCACCGCCCTCGGGGGCTCATTTGCCTTAGGCCTCCTGGCCAGCACTCTGTGAGCTCCCTCAAGCTCCAGGGGCAAATGGAAGGACCCCGCCCCCATCAACGAGCTCAACATTGTGGTCACATACGCCGGGAGATCTGACCCCTCCAGCCCCTCCGCCAGGCCCAGGATCCTCAAATTCTTTCGCCTCGTGCGAACGTCCAGCTCATCCAAGCGGTCTTGCCACTTTTTGTGAAGTGCCTTGTGCAACTCCACTTTCCCCACGAGGACCACGGCCTCCTCCTCCCGCTCAGCGGCCTGCTGCTGCAACTCCCGAATGGACGCCTCCTGGGCCTCCTGGGTCCCAAGCAGCTTGTTGGTAGTCGCATTCAGGGAGTCCAGCAGCTCAGCCTTCAGCTCCGCAAAACAACGCAGAAGAGAGGCCTGCAGCTTTTTCCTTTGCCCCACTTCGGGTGAGCACCATAAATTATGGGGAATGCTCCTCTAGACACCCTCCCCCACCGGGATTCGTCGAAACAGCGCTGTTTGGGGCCCTCAAATCGGCCCAAAAGTCCTTAAGTAGCGGGAGCTGCTTCGCAAAGCCGCAACCAGAAGTCTGCCCAGGTCAGGGTTGCCGCCTCACATGCAACCATGTCCCAGAGCCACCTGGAAATCGCAGCAGCACTCCTGAGAGTAGTCCTGTCACAGCAGGCCATGGCTGGGAACATTGGCGGCATTGCCCAGGCCCAGAGGGAGATGGCACAGTCACTGGCTGATATGACACAAACCCAGAAGGTGGTGGCACAGTCAATGGGTGATGTGGCGCAGTCCCAGACGAAGATGGTCCACTTCCTGTGCTCCATGGCTGTGAGCATGCAGACCCTGGTCAAGACCAGAGAGGGCTTCCAGGACTGGCAGCACCAGGTGGCAGAGGAGCTTCAGGGTATAGCTCCGCTCACAACCCCATCCCATGGAGTAGGGAGCAATCAGGAACACTGGGGATGGAGGATGTGATGGGGTCCGTATCGGTGACTCACGCAGCACAACAGACTCCCCCTCCTGTCCCTGGTGCATCAACTGGACGGCAGGCAGAACAGGACGGCACCAAGCCACTTGTGACACCCAAACAGCAGCCAGGCCCATCCAGGCCCAGTCCCCCCCCCCCCCCCCCCCCCCCCAGAGGGCCCCCTCCAATGGGGACCCAAATTGCAGGACGGTATTGCACCAGGCCGCCTCCACTCCTAATGTACTGTCTGGGGAACCACCTTGATGTAGCGTTAGGACCCGTAAGGACAGACCATTAGACTCAAGTTAAGTTGGCATGGGTGCAGAGCATGGTTTCGTTATAGGGGCTGGGGCACATATCTGTAAATACTTGTTCACATTACAACTGTTACAACTTGTCTCGTGGCTTTGTCAGATGGGTGCGAGGGTGGGTTGGTCTGGGCTAGCCAGAGGGGCGGTGGGGGGTGGGTGGACGTTGTGGGTGGCCTGTGCCCCTCCCCACCTGACCATCCACCACCATTGTCACCTCAGGGATTCGATAGGACTGTCTGATGGAATGGCCAGCTCGCATGCAGTGTTCATCCAGGTGGATGTTGAAAAGTGCTACCGTGGGCAGGAGTCAGATGTTGTCAAATGCTGCGGAGCACCAGAGCTCATCGCAGAGCAGGGTGTCATCATCCTCCATCCCATGGACCAGACATGGTGTCACTGCCAACCCAGGGCCCCCACCCCATAGTGTGGCAGCTATGTAACATGGAGGGGGTTGCAGGCATGGGGGTGGCCGAGGGGAAAGGTGTGGGGGTGGGTGGGGTGTCCATATCCTTGGCCATTTCCTCCCTCCCCACCCCACCCCACACAGTTGCTGAACCTGGAGGTGATCAGAGTGTCCTGTGCACGTTGTGCCCTGGCGCACACATCGTGTGGCCTCCCATGCCTGCCTGGGCTCCATGTCCTGCCCATTCTCCCCCTTTCCTCCATGCTCCTCGTTGGACGAGGACTGGTGTTTGTCCTCCTCCTGCAGCACATCGCCCATCTGCTGTGCGATGTTGTCGAGGACGCAGAAGGCTGCCACGATGCAGGTGACCCTCTCAGCATCACACTGAAGGGCCCCTCCAGAGTGTGTGGGCATTTCAAACATGTCAGGAATCGTCGTGTGTGCCAGGATGAAGGAGTCGTGAACACTGCCCGGGTATCGGGTGCAGACATGTATGATGCACATTTGAAGATTCACATATCAGCTGCACGTTCGCCAAGTGGAACCCATTTTGGTTTCTGTAGAGCGGCCTGTCATTGAAGGTTCAGGGAGGGCGACATGCACCCCATCAATCAACCTCTGGACCTGGAGCATGCTGGCGATGGCTTGCACTCTGCTGCTCAGGCAGCCTGGGCTTGTTCCACAATGAAATGGATGTTTTGAGCTGCCCGGGCATATAGGGCCTCCATGACGGCACGGATACACCTGTGAACCGAGGCCTGTGAGATCGCAAACAGGTCCCCACTCGGCGCTTGGAAGGACCGTGTGGCTTAAGGGTTCAGGGCGACCGTCATTTTGAAGGCCACTGGGAGCGGGTGTCCGTCCCCCATATTCCCGCGGTGCCAGGTGTGCTATCATCTGGCAGGTATGTCGCACTGTCTCCCTGCTCAGCCGGAGTCTTTGACGGTATGACCGGTCTGACAGTCCTCGACTGACAGGCGCTGCCAGTACATCCAAAGCCTCAGGCATCACATCCTTGGCACCTTCTCCTTCTCGGCCTTTTGGGTAGCTGGCTGTCCATCCTATTCTGCTGCTGTATGCTCCGCTGGTGCAGTTTAGCCCTCATCGAGCAACTCCTACTCGTACAGCGGCAGGGCATCCTCAGGGCTGTGACGACCAGAAGGAAGGCCACCATTTCTGGTTGTATTTCAATATCCGTGTCTGCAGGGGTTGAAAGGCAGATATGTTAGCATGGTGTGTACCCACTGTGCCCAACCATGTCTAATGGGTTACATGGTGGCCCCGGTTTGCACTGCGGGCTCTGTCCTGGGTGGGCCACTGGCGGCCGGGCTGAGGGGGATATGGCGGACGGCGGAGTGCAGGGGTGGGAGCTGGGGTGCCGGGGTGGGGGCTGGGGGCACCCATATGGCTGTTGTCAATCTGTAGAACCAGGGGCCAAGATGGGTGATCAGTGGGGTGCAGGCCACGGCAATGCCAGTCCGTGACTGGACACTACCCATTTGAGTAGGGGATCACCCCGGCCATTCAGCCTGTTCCCCCATCACCCCCCTTCCCCCAGCCCTGGCAGGGGCCGTCCCCACCCCAGCCAACCCAGCCAGTGTCCGGCCTGGCATTCCACGGCCACAACTCTGTGTCCTACCTCCTTTTTCTCCCTCATCAGCCACGGATAATCCCACCTCTGATGTTTCCTTTAAGGGAACTGAAGTATCTTCCACTGGCCTTAACAAGTAAGACCTTTTGGTGTTGGAAGGAAACCATAGAATCATAGAATTTACAGTGCAGAAGGTGTCTGTTCGGCCCATCGAGTCTGAATCGGCTCTTGGAAAGAGCATCCTACTTATGACCATGCCTCCACCTTTACCCTAATCCTGTAATTCAGTAACCCTACCTAACCTTTTGGACACGAAGCAGCAATTTAGCATAGACAATCCACCTAGCCTGCTCATCTTTAGACTGTGGGAGAAAACCGGAGAACCTGGAGATATAGGGAGGAATTGCAAACTCCACACAGTCACCCGAGACCAGAATTGAACCCGGGATCCTGGAACTGTGAGGCAGAGTGCTAATGTCCTTATAAGGCGGGCTGAGAGGGGAGGCTCAAAGAGTCCCTAACAGGTAGGTCAAGGTGTTGGGTGTCAAGAGGTTGCGTTGGGAGTGTCCAGAGATCAGGAAGGTTGGAGCGGCATTTAAAAATGGCGCCTGAATCTCTTTAGTGCAGCAAATGAAGGTAAGTGTGTTTTCTGTGGGGAGTTCCTCGCCACGGGCCCAAAAGATGTCCCGTTTGGTAGCAGAGTCGTACTCTGGAAATAAATCTATTTCAGAGTGATTGGTATTTAGGTTAAAAGGTAAAGAATGATATTCTGCAAAATGTGGAGGCCATCTCCAAAGATAAGCTGGTTTTGGAATGTATTCCACTACCTAGTCTAACACTAAGGTTGCAATTGTTTTTGTTAACTTGTTAGCTTCTGTATCTTCATCTCACAAACATTAGGAGCATAAGAACAGGAATAGACCATTTGGCCCTCCACCCTGTTCTGCCATTCAACTGATCTGCACTTACCCACATTTACTCCATATCCCTTGATAACTGTTTGGGTTTTGAAATGTAATCAGTCCAATGTCAAATCTAGTGTTCCATAATCATGTGACTTTGCTATGAGGCGGGTTATCTGTAAGCAGATATCTCCAGGTCAGTTCAGTAAAGCCTTACGATGATGAAACACCGAAGAAGCACAGATGTCCTTATGGTAGCAGAAGTGGAGAAAAAATTAAGAGTTTTGACCCTGGAATGGGCTGCAATGAAGACACAAAGAAAATGTCAAATGTGCAGAAAGCTACTCCAAAAGCACAAAGGAAAAACAAACTCTAAATGAAAGGCTACAAGAAAAATATTGAATGAATACAATGGTTGCAGAAAATTTTCCAATCCCAGCTTCTGGCAGGTTTTTCACCTACAATGGCAAATCTATGAAATTGCAACAGACTTGATTAACAAGCCTGAACTGATAAGAATAGCTATATTTCTAATACTGCTGGGGTGGGATTGATACAAAGTGTATACCACCCTAAATCTAACCGACAAGGAAAAAAAGGATGGAGATTTTGAAAGCCTTGAACGAATGGTTTGAACCATGGGTGAATATTATGTATGAACGCTGTAGGGCAGCATGGTAGCATGGTGGTTAGCATAAATGCTTCACAGCTCCAGGGTCCCAGGTTCGGTTCCCGGCTGGGTCACTGTCTGTGCGGAGTCTGCACGTCCTCCCCATGTGTGCGTGGGTTTCCTCCGGGTGCTCCGGTTTCCTCCCACAGTCCAAAGATGTGCGGGTTAGGTGGATTGGCCATGCTAAATTGACCGTAGTGTCCTAAAAAGTAAGGTTAAGGGGGAGGGGTTGTTGGGTTACGGGTATAGGGTGGATACGTGGGTTTGAGTAGGGTGATCATTGCTCGGCACAACATTGAGGGCCGAAGGGCCTGTTCTGTGCTGTACTGTTCTAAGTCTAAGTCTAACACAAGAATACCAGGTGTACAAGAAACCATTGAATAGTGATGACAATAGCACAGCTTGCAGAATCATGTGAATTTGGACGGCTAGATGCGAGCAAGTCTGCTGAAAGTTGAGAAACTGATGCTAAAGAAAGTGATAGACAAGAGTTGAAACACAGAAGTTGTGAAACATCAGCTAGGGCATATGTACGGCAGGGCAGACCAGGAGATACTTGATATTGAGAGACATTTCAAGCCAAAAGTGCAGAGCAATCGCAAACAAAGGGGAGGATGCAAATACTCTGGAGGACTGCATACAAAGGAAGAGAAGCATTGTCCAGCATGGGAAAAGCTGCGTTTCAACTGCAATAAGCAGAATCATTTTGCACCCCAGTGTTTGGCTAGAAAGAAACAACATGAACCTGTACAGATAGCCACTGGAGAGAAATCGGCAGAAGACTCTGATGAAGAACTGTACACCATTTAACAGGTTGGTAAAGTCTACAGGAAATAAATGGTTTGTGACAGTTACAATGATGACCCAAGAAGGAGAGAATCAAGCAAACCTAAAATGTGAGACAGACACTATGTGTGTTGTGCAACATAATGATCGTCACCGATCTTTCCGAAATAGCTCAGCATGGCAATCTGAAAATGCCAGGCGACTCTGCCATGAGGCAGGCTGTCTGTAAACAGACATCTTAAGATCAGTTCAATAAAGCATGATGGAACAGTGAAGAAGCAAAGCTATCCTTAAACATGAAACTGTAACCTTAAGTAATAAATATCTAGCTCAATCGTGAAAGCTCCGAGACTGAGATATGGTGTATTCCTTGTAGGGAGTCCCCTTATTTAGTGTTGTGTGCACAATTTAAAATTACATTGAAATTAGTGGATGCCACAGAGATGCACATTATACTGTGTGAGATGAATGTATAAATACTGTTAATTCACCAGTATACTGTATTACGTTATACTATGTTATTAACCCTGTGGGCTCCATCTATGGGCCATTGTGTGGCTTCACCCACAGGGGGAGATGTTGGAGCATGTACGGGCTCCGCCCTTGGCTCCGCCCTTTAGAGGAAGTATAAGAGCAGCAGACCTGCGGGACCGCCTTCAGTAATGTAAACGGTCGAGGCAGGCAAAGTTGTAAGTTGATTAAAACCACTGTTTATTTCGACACGTGTCTTCGAGTGAATTGATGGTCGCATCAATTTAATCAACTTAAAGAACTACTATGGAGTCAGCCCTCAAACCTGACAGACTGGAGCTCGATCCACAGACTGCGGAGGCGAAATAAATTTTTTCACATTGGCGTCGGTGTTTCAAGGCTTACCTTGCCGCGTCGTCGACGACATCCGTCATGGATGAACAGAAATTGAGTCTCCTCCACGCTTGGGTGAGCCATCGCATTTCTGCCCAGCTCGACGAAGCCACCTCCTATACAGAGATCCTCGCAATACTCAAACGCATCTACGTGCGGCCTGTGAATGAGGTCTACGCGCGACATATCTTCACCACTCGCCGCCTGCGCCGCGGGGAATCGCTGGATGACTATCTGCGCGACCTCAAAGCCCTCGCGCGCAACTGATTTTTAAAAAAAAAAAATTTTTATTGAAATTTTTACAAAATATAAACATCTTAACTCTATTAACAAACAACCGCGGTAACACCCCAAGAACAATACCCACCCAACTTCAAGAGCAACTTCAAACAAAAGGAAAAAGAAAAAAAAACAAAAGATCACCCAAACAACAAAAGGGAAAGAGATAGCACCCACCACCCGCCACATCCCACAGACCCATGTACACAGTTCTCCCTCCCCCCAATCCAACCACCCCCCCCCCCCCCCCCCCCGGGTTGCTGCTGCTGTCGGCCTATTTCCCTACCATTCCGCCAGGAAGTGAAAAACCCTTGTACTGATCCCCTCAAGGCAAATTTCACACTCTCCAATTTAATGAACCCCACCATATCAGAGATCCAGGCCTCCACACTTGGGGGCCTCGCATCCTTCCATTGGAGCAAGATCCTCCGCCAGGCTACTAGGGACGCAAAGGCCAGAACACCGGCCTCTATCGCCTCCTGCACTCCCAGCTCCACTGCCACCCCAAAAATTGCGAGTCTCCAGCCTGGCTCGACCCTGGATCCCACCACCCTCGACACCGTCCTTGCTACCCCCTTCCAAAACTCCCCCAACGCTGGGCACTCCCAAAACATATGGGCGTGGTTCGCTGGGCTCCCCGAGCACCTAGCACACCTGTCCTCGCCCCCCGAAAAACCTACTCATCCTTGACCCAGTCATGTGGGCCCTATGCAGCACCTTGAACTGTATGAGGCTAAGCCTCGCACAGGAAGAGGAGGAATTCACTCTCTCCAGGGCATCCGCCCACGTCCCCTCCTCAATCTCCTCACCCAGCTCCTCTTCCCATTTACCCTTCAATTCCTCCACCGAGGCCTCGTCTACCTCCTGCATTACCCGGTTTATGTCCAAAATCCTCCCTCCTCCAACCCACACCCCCGAGAGCACCCTGTCCCGTACCCCACGTGGCGCCAACAAGGGGAACCCCTCCATCTGCCGCCTGGCAAACGCCCTAACCTGCATGTACCGAAACATGTTCCCCGGGGAGAGCCCAAACTTCCCCTCTAACTCCACCAAGCTCGCAAACCTCCCCTCCACAAACAGGTCCCTCAACCTCCTAACCCCTGCCCTGTGCCAGCCCAGAAATCCGCCATCAATGCTCCCTGGGACAAACCGATGGTTCCCCCGTATCGGGGCCTCCATCGAGCCCCCCATTTCTCCCCTGTGCCGTCTCCATTGCCCCCAAATTTTGAGGGTAGCCACCACCACCGGGCTCGTGGTACACCTCGTTGGAGGGAGCGGCAACGGCGCCGTTACTAGCGCACTCCAAGCTCGTGCCCACACAAGACGCCGCCTCCATCCTCTTCCATGCTGCCCCCTCCACGTCCATTACCCACTTACGCACCATCGCTGCATTGGCAGCCCAATAGTACCCACAGAGGTTGGGCAACGCCAGCCCCCCCCTATCCCTGCCACGTTCCAGGAACACTCTTCTAACCCTCGGGGTCCCATGCGCCCACACAAATCCCGTGATACTCCTGTTGACCCTCCTAAAAAAGGCCTTCGGGATAAGGATGGGAAGGCACTGGAACAGGAACAGAAACCTCGGGAGCATCGTCATCTTAACAGACTGCATCCTCCCCGCCAGTGACAGCGGTAACATATCCCACCTCTTAAACTCCTCCTCCATCTGCTCCACCAACCTTGTGAGGTTGAGCTTGTGCAGGGCCCCCCAGCTCCCCGCCACCTGGACTCCTAGGTACCTGAAGCTCTTCCCTGCCTGCTTCAATGGGAGCCTACCAATCCCCTCCTCTTGGTCCCCCGGATGTACCACAAACACCTCACTCTTGCCCAAGTTCAACTTATACCCAGAGAAACCCCCAAATTCACTAAGAATCCTCATCACCTCCGGCATCCCCCCCACCGGGTCCGCCACATACAGCAACAGGTCGTCCACATACAGCGACACTCGATGCTCCTCCCCACACCGCACCAGGCCCCTCCAGTTCCCTGACTCCCTCAGTGCCATGGCCAGGGGCTCAATTGCCAACGCGAAGAGCAAGGGTACAGGGGGCACCCCTGTCTCGTCCCCCGGTACAGCCGAAAGTACTCCGACCTCCTCCTATTTGTGGCTACACTCGCCATCGGGGCCTCGTAGAGCAGCCTCACCCACCGGATAAACCCCTCCCTGTGTTGTTCCTTGTGTCTTAATAAAGCTCGTAGTCTCAAGTGTGGAGAAGATGCTTTATTGTGAGTTCGTTCAGTTTCCAGAGCTCGACCTAGAACTACCTTCCAGTGCTAACTACCAGCTTTGCTTGCTGTGTGTCCTGCTTACCAGCCCGCCTGCTGTGAAGTGTGTATCCTCACTTCCTGTCCTGATCTATTTATATGGCTCTCCCATGCTCCCTCTAGTGGTCGCTCAGTTGTGTTGCATCTGGTTAACTTGTGATCACCACATCCCCCTTTTTCTCTTAACATATTTTCTGAACATCGTTAAAGAAAATTGTACATCCTGTCCCAGTGTATTTATAGCTCTCCCGCTCGTGTTTGCTCTGTTGTTTTTGTATCTGGTCAATCTACGATCACCACATCCCCCTCTTTCTCATTACATAGTTTCTGTACATCTTTAAGGACAATTATACAAAACAGTAACTTATGATATGCGTATCTATACAAGTGATGATGCTATTGCCTTAGTTAACAAAGCCAATGTATTTATATGTCCAAACTTAATAAACACATTTATGAGTCCAAACTTGATGAATTTGTTCAGAGCTTTTTTTTTTTTTCTTTTTGTTGTTGAT
The DNA here is from genome assembly GCF_902713615.1 of Scyliorhinus canicula. Classification (NCBI taxonomy): domain Eukaryota; kingdom Metazoa; phylum Chordata; class Chondrichthyes; order Carcharhiniformes; family Scyliorhinidae; genus Scyliorhinus; species Scyliorhinus canicula. The sequence goes on along the minus strand of NC_052159.1, from coordinate 81,745,259 downwards.
GACGTGGTGATATTGATATTGCAAGTCCGCTGTGAATGTTGTTGGTGTTCCTTGTTATCTTAAGTACCCAATGCGTCATCCCGAGGTGTTTGCATGGTCACATCACTGATGTTGACTGGCATGGACTTTTTTTTGTGCTTGTGGTGTTGATTTATTGTCTCATCCGCCTTGGATGCTGGTGTGCTTGCTTGTTCTGGAGCAGACGTGAGTTTGTGCGATTCGTTGTCATCCCATGACATGTTTGTAGTCTTGTTATCGTTTTGCAGTGTGCTGTGGCATCGTCCATCATGTGCCAAGTAGTGCCATTGTGTACAAGTCGTTGTTTCATTGCTGTTGTTTCTGTCGTTCCTGTTTTTGTTGTTTCCGTTGCCGTACTTGTCGCTGTTTTTGTCGTTTCCGTCTTTGTTGTTGTCGCTATCTTTGCTCCTGACTTTGTTGTGTTTGTTGCCATTCTTGTTGTTTCTGCCTCTGTCGTTGTCGCTATCTTTGTGCCTGACGTTGTTGTTTGTCTTGTTGCGCTTCATGTTGCTTTTATTCTTGCTGTTGTCGTTCTCGTTTCTGCTGTGCTTCTTGCTATTGTTGTTTGTCTTGTCGCGCTTCATGTTGCTTTTCTTCTTGCTGTGTTTCTTTTGACTTTTGTTTTTCTTGTTATACTCTATGAGTGTCCCGAGTGGATAATTTGAGTCATTGAGCATTCCGTCTCGCGAGTGGTGCGAATGATCTGATGTTGCATCGGTGCAGGTGACATCAATCAGTTGTGGAGAATTGGATTCCGCATCTTTGCTTTCTTGGTGCTCGTCTTCTCGCGAGTGGTGCGAATGATCTGATGTTGCATCGGTGCAGGTGACATCAATCAGTTGTGGAGAATTGGATTCCGCATCTTTGCTTTCTTGGTGCTCGTCTTCCGGAGTCAAAGTCTTCTTGATTACATTTGACGCGGTGTCTGTGGACTCTCGGCGCTCCTCTTCTGGAGTCCAAATCTGCATGATTTCAGTTGACGTGGTTTCTCTAGACTCTTGGTGCTCCGCTTCTGGAGTTAAAATCTTCATGATTTCTGTTGATGTTATCTCACTGGACTCCAGGTGCTCCTCTTCTGGAGTCAAAATCTGCATGGTTTCTTTTTGTTTGATGTCTCTGGACTCCAGGTGCTCCTCTTCTGGAGTCAGAATCTGCATGGTTTCTTTCGGCATTGTCTCTGTGGACTCCAGGTGCTCCTCTTCTGGAGTCAAAATCTGCATGTTTTCTTTTGGCGTTGTCTCTCTGGGCTCCAGGTGCTCCTCTTCTGGAGTCAAAATCTGCATGTTTTCTTTCGGCATCGTCTCTCTGGACTGTTGGGTGGCCCGACTCTGTGCTTCTGTACAGACAAGCTGAGAACTGTCAGTCTCACTGTGATCCTGTACGTCGAGTGCGAGCACCTTGTCACTGTTTTCGCTCTGTGCTTCGGTACAGACAAGCTGAGAACTGTCAGTCTCACTGTGATCCTGTACGTCGAGTGCGAGCACCTTGTCACTGTTTTCGCTCTGTGCTTCGGTACAGGCAAGCTGAGAACTGTCAGTCTCACTGTGATCCTGTACGTTGAGTGTGATCACCTTGTCACTGTCTTCGCATGCAGTGGGCAGAGGTGCATTGTCTTCTTCTTGTTCCTGTGAGCGTGTTGGACTTTCATAGTCCGCTCTTTCTTCTTGTTCCTGTGAGCGTGTTGGACTTTCATAGTCTGCTCTTTCTTCTTGTTCCTGTGAGCGTGTTGGACTTTCATAGTCTGCTTTTTCTTCTTGTTCCTGTGAGCGTGTTGGACTTTCATAGTCCGCTCTTCTTCTTGTTCCTGTGAGCTTGGTAGACTTTCATAGTCTGCTTGCGGTTGCTCAGGTACAGCGGGTTTACCTTCATGGTCTTGTTCATGCTTGGTGTCCGCCCGGGAGTGTTTGCTTGCATCCCTGTTGGCGTCTTTCATCACTCGCACTGTGGAGCCTGTCATCGCTCGCTCCGTGGAGTCTTCCTGTGCTCTCTGTGTGGCGTCGTCTTCGTCTTGGGTATTGCTGTCATCCAATGTATCGACGTGCTGCCATGGCACCATGGTGTTGGATTCATCCACCATGAGTAGAGTCGTGTTGAGCTTTGCAACGGTGTCGCTGATGCTGTGATCAGCATGTCCAAATAACTCCTCCATGTCTGAGTAGTATTCTTTGAAACCCATTTCATCTTCGTTGGCTTCTTCTACCACGAGTTGATTCGTGTTGAACTTTGCGACCGTGTCGCTGATGCTGTGATAAGCATATCCGACTGACTCAGCCATGTCTGAGTAGTATTCTTTGAAAACCAAATCATCTTGGTTGGATTCATCTACCACGAGTTGGTTCGTGTTGTGCTTTGCGACCGTGTCGCTGATGCTGTGATAAGCATATCCGACTGACTCAGCTATGTCTGAGTAGTATTCTTCGAAACCAAAGCATTTTGGTTGGATTCATCTACCACGAGTTGGTTCGTGTTGTACTTTGCGACCGTGTCGCTGATGCTGTGATAAGCATATCCGACTGACCCAGTCAGGTCTGAGAGGTAATCGTCGAAAAACAAATCATCTTTTGTTGTTTCGGAATTCTTTTTGTTCGCTTCACTGTGTGTGGTGAAGGCAGCTTTTTCCAAGGTTTTGTGCAAGTTGTTTTTCACTGTTGGTTTAAGTTCAGGCGTTTTTCTGTGTTCTGAGGCAAGAAAATTTGGTTTTACCACTTTAAGTGTCTTGTTTTCAATTTTCGGGCATTTCCCTTTTAAGTGGGCGTGGTCAGGATTCTCAGACATCATGACGTCACGCGTAGGAACGACTTGCACACGCGCAAATCGGCTTTCTTTCCTTGTGCGGTTCGGTGTCCATTGCGCATGCGCGGCTTGCGCATGCGCATGACGGTCCGCGACGAAGACTTTTTTTGACTGCGCATGCGCGGCTTGCGCATGCGCATAACGATCGGCGCCGCGATCTTTTGTAAACTGCGAATGCGCGACTTCCGGTTCCGGCGCATGCGCGACTTCCGGTTCCGGCGCATGCGCAGACGCGATTTGTAGTTCTTTGCTTACCAGAGACTGCAAAATGTGCTCCGACGCCATTTTATCGCGGATTTCAGCGTTTTTTCTTTCTAAAAATTGTAAGTTACCTTTTCTTTCCGATCTGGACTGGATTTCAGCGTTTTGGCTTTGTGAAAAATTCATGTTATTTCTTCTTTTTGATCTGTACTGTGCATTCGCGATTTCCTGATCTTTTTGTGATTTTTTAAGTCTTGCATCACTCAGTCTCTGTGCAGGTTGGACTGTGAGCATGCCTTGCTGTTCAAATTTCTCACAGTACTCTTCAAATTTGTTTAGTAAAGTTTGTAAGCTGTTCCTGTCTTCACCTTTTGAGTGTTTAAATCCATTATACACTTTCCTATTGACAGGCCCTTCGATGAGAATTGCTATTTTAATTTTGTCTGAGGCTTCTGCTATATCATTAGCTATGAGATAAAAATCGAACATTTGTTTAAACCTTTTCCAGACATTTCTTACATTACCAGTCGTGTCCAGCTGAGGTGGGTATCCATGCCACATCCTCGAATTAGCGATGTCTTCCCCAGTCAAATGTCCAGTAGGAGATTTCCATGCCATTTTGTGCTTTCTGTATCTGCAGCTGAGTTGTCCTGTCGTAAGCGTCCTGAAATCACTGCTGGTACCATGTGTTGTTCCTCGTGTCTTAATAAAGCTCGTAGTCTCAAGTGTGGAGAAGATGCTTTATTGTGAGTTTGTTCAGTTTCCAGAGCTCGACCTAGAACTACCTTCCAGTGCTAACTACCAGCTTTGCTTGCTGGGTGTCCTGCTTACCAGCCCGCCTGCTGTGAAGTGTGTATCCTCACTTCCTGTCCTGATCTATTTATATGGCTCTCCCGTGCTCCCTCTAGTGGTCGCTCAGTTGTGTTGCATCTGGTTAACTTGTGATCACCACACTCCCCAAACCCAAACCTCTCCAACACCTCCCACAAATACTCCCACTCAACCCTATCAAAGGCCCTCTCCGCATCTAATGCCACCACTATCTCCGCCTCCCCTTCCACAGCTGGCATCATAATAATGTTGAGGAGCCTTCGTACGTTTGTATTCAGCTGCCTTCCCTTCACAAACCCCGTCTGGTCCTCATGAATGACCCCGGGCACGCAATCCTCTATTCTAGTGGCCAGGATCTTTGCCAGCATCGGCGTTCAGCAGCGAAATCGGCCTATATGATCCGCACTGCAGAGGGTCCTTGTCCCGCTTCTGGATCAAGGAAATCAGCGCCCGTGACATAGTTGGGGGCAGAGCCCCCCCCCCTCCCTTGCCTCGTTAAGGTCCGGACCAACAGGGGGCCCAACAGGTCCAAATACCTTTTATAAAATTCAGCCGGAAACCCGTCCGGCCCCGGCGCCTTCCCCGACTGCATGCTCCCTATCCCTTTGACCACCTCCTCCAGCTCGATCGGCACCCCTAGTCCCTCCACCTGCTCCTCCTCCACCCTCGGGAATCGCAGCTTGTCCAAGAAGCGCTCCATTCCACCCCCCTCCACCGGGGGCTCCGACCGGTACAGTTCCTCATAGAGGTCTCTGAAGACCCCATTAACATCTACTCCCCTCCCCACCACCTTCCCAGCCTTATCCGTCACTCCCCCAATCTCCCTGGCCGCGTCCCGCTTTCGGAGCTGGTGTGCCAGCAGCCTGCTCGCCTTCTCCCCATACTCATACACCGCCCCCTGTGCTTTCCTCTACTGAGCTTCCGCCTTTCTGGTAGTCAATAGGTCAAATCTGGCCTGAAGGCTACACCTCTCCACCAGCAATCCCTCCTCTGGAGCCTCCGCATATCTCCTATCCACCCGCACCATCTCCCCTATCAGTCTCTCCCTCTCCCTCTGCTCCCCCCTCTCCCTATGGGTTCGAATGGAGATCAATTCCCCCCTCATCACCGCCTTCAATGCCTCCCAGACCGTCCCCACCCGAACCTCCCCGTTATCATTGGCCTCGAGGTATCTCTCAATACACCCCCGGACCCTCCCGGCCACCTCCTCATCTGCCAGCAGCCCCACCTCCAAGCGCCAGAGCAGACGTTGGTCCCTCTCTTCCCCCAGCCCGAGGTCCATCTAGTGCGGGGCATGATCTGAAATGGCAATGGCGGAGTATTCCACATCCTCCACCCTCGACAATCAATCCTCGAGTAAGCCTTATGTACGTGGGAGAAAAACGAGTATCCCCTGGCCCTTGGCCTCGCAAACCTCCAGGGGTCCACCCCCCCATCTGGTCCATGAAGCCCCTCAGCACCTTAGCCGCCGCCGGCCTCCTACCCGTCCGGGACTTGGATCGATCCAATGGGGGATCCAGTACTGTGTTGAAGTCCCCCCCCATGATCAGGCCCCCCACCTCCAGGTCCGAAATGCGGCCCAACATACGCCGCATAAACCCCGCATCGTCCCAATTTGGGGCGTAAACATTCACCAACACCACCCGCTCCCCCTGCAGCTTGCCACTCACCATCACATATCTCCCGCCACTGTCAGCCAACACATTTAACGCCTCAAACGATACCTTCTTCCCCACCAGGATCGCCACCCCCCTACTCTTCTCATCCAGCCCTGAGTGAAATACTTGGCCCACCCATCCCTTCCTCAGCCAAACCTGGTCCGCCACTCTCAGGTGTGTCTCCTGAAGCATGGCCACATCCACCTTCAGTCCTTTCAGGTGCGCAAATACCCGGGCCCGTTTGACCGGCCCATTCAGCCCCCTCACATTCCAGGTAATCAGCCGGATCCGAGGGCTCCCTGCCCCCCTCCCCTGCCGATTAGCCATACCCCATCCCTTGCCCACCCCCGGCCAGCGTCCCCCGCTCTGCCAGTTTCCCACGGCGGCAACTCCCCCCCTCCAGCACCCTCTGCGTCCTCCAGCTCCTTCCTGACCGTTTCAGCAGCAACCCGGTACCCCCCCCCCCCCCTCCCCCCCCCCCCCCCCAGGCTAGGACCCCTCCTAGCCACGCCCCTCCCTCCACAGCACTCCCGTGAGCCAGCTAACTCCTGCTGACCCCGGCGACTCCCGCCCTACCTTCGGCTCCTCCCCACGTGGGACTGCCCCTCCTCCATTCTGCCCGTCAACGGGTCCCCCCTCCCCCCGCTCTTGCGCGGGAAAAGAAAACAGCCAGCAACGACCCGCGCTTATCAGCCCTGGCCCCGCCCCCACCATCTCCCAGCGCGGGAAACCCGCAGAAAGCCCGTGCTTTTGCCCTGCCGGGCCCCGCCTCCTCCAGGGCCACTCCCATTGTCAGTCCACCCCCACCAGCTCCCCGAACTCCCCGTTTACCCCTCTGCCCGAACCCGTCCACCTGATCCCTGCTTAAAAACCCATATAGAAAAAACAGTACGACATCACCCCACCCACCCTAAGGCCAACCCACTTCTTACACTAAACCAAGCAAATGCAAATACAGTATTATACAGCATCCCCCATCTTAGACCCTCAGTTTGAGTCCAATTTCTCGGCTTGCACAAAGGCCCACGCCTCCTCCGAGAACTCAAAATAATGGTGCCGATCCTTATAGGTGACCCACAGACGCGCCGGCTGCAACATGCCGAACTTCACACTCCGTCTGTGGAGCACAGCCTTCGTCCGGTTAAACCCGGCCCTCCGCCTCGCCACCTCCGCACTGCAGTCCTGGAAGATCTGCACCTCCGTGTTCTCCCACTTGCTGCTCCGCTCCTTCTTGGCCCACCGGAGCACACATTCACGATCCATGAACCGATGAAACCGCACCAACACCGCCCGCGGCGGCTCGTTCGGCTTGGGCCTCCTGGCCAGTATTCTGTGGGCACCCTCCAACTCCAGGGGCCCCTGGAAGGACCCAGCCCCCATCAGCGAGTTTAACATAATCACCACATAGGCCGCTAGGTCCGACCCCTCCAGCCCCTCCGTGAGGCCCAGGATCCGCAAATTCTTCCTCCTTGACCGGTTATCCAGCCCCTCGAACCGCTCCTGCCATCTTTTATGGAGCGCCTCGTGCATCTCCACCTTCCCCGCCACGGCCACGACCTCATCCTCCCTTTCGGAGGCCTGCTGCTGCAGCTCCCGGATCGCAGCTCCCTGGGCTGTCTGGGTCTCCATCAGTTCCCTGTTAGTTACCTTCAGGGACTCCAGCAGTTCCAACTTCAGCTCCTGGAAGCAGCGCAGCAGAGTTGCCTGCTGCTCCTGGACCCACTTCCTCAGCTCCTCGAGGTCTCCGCCGGCCGCCATTTTATCTTCCTGCCCCCGTTTTTCCAGAGGTGCTTTCTTCGGCTTTTTCTCTGCCCCACTCCTGGTCCGGACCATGGGACCGTTGGGGTCGACTACTGCCCTCTTCCTCCGTTGGGGTTTGCCGCTACAGCTCCGTTGGGGACCCTGAAAAGAGCCCCAAAGTCCGTTCTCCGCGGGAGCCACCGAATGTGCGGCTTAACTGCTCATCGCCGCCACCGGAGGTCCTCGCGCGCAACTGTAACTATCAGGCCATTATGGCCACTCAGCACATGGAACTCGCCGTCCGAGACGTTTACTTTGCGGGGGTCAGATCAAACTATGTGAGGCAGCGCCTGCTCGAAAAAGGGGCCCAGGACCTGGATGACACAGTAAAACTGGCGACCTCACTGAGTCTCATTGCATTCCCGGCCAACCACGCGACTCCCTCGTGGTGCCCCGACCAGAGACTACCCCAGGCCTGTGCCCGCTCATCATGGGGGGCTACCTTGCTATTTTTACAGCCAGCCTCAACACCCCCGGCAACACTGCCCAGCCCGCAACGCGAACTGCAGCAGATGCGGGTGAAAAGGACACCTCGCCAAGGTCTGCCTGGCCAAGCCTAAACACTCACAGACCCGATCCACCGACTCTCAGGCCCGCAGACCCCGTAATGTGGCAGCGTGTCTGCCGACTGCGACTCCGCGCCACACATGCGACTCACGGGGGCCGCCATCTTGGCCACCCTCCCCCAAGCAGCTGGCCACATGCGATCCATGGGGGCCGCCATCTTGGGTGACATCTTCCTCACCACCCGCCACGCTCGATCAACGGGGGCCGCCATCTTGGCCACCATCTGCTACACCATTCGACGCGTACGACCTGCACGAACAGTCATCGCGGGGCCGCCCCAGCACCGCCGATCACGCCGCCGATTACCCTCAACTCAGTGCAGTCACCTTGGACCAGTCGTGACCCAAACACCTCAGGAGCTCCATGATGGCCGTCCGGGTTAACGGGTACGAGACACCTTGCCTGTTAGACTCCGGGAGCTTTATTCACCCGGATCTGGTATGACGCTGCTCGCTCCCGATATTCCCGACGCAACAAACAATCTCCCTCACCTCCGGGTCGCACTCAGTACAAATCCAAGGGTGCACTACTGCAACCTTAGCGATACAGGGTGCCGAATATACTAATTTTCAATTGTCTGTGCTCCCAGACCTCTGCGCCTCTCTCCTTTTAGGACTCGACTTTCAGTGCAATCTCAGGAGCCTAACTTTTAGTTTTGGCGGACCCCTGCCCCCGCTCACCATATGCAGCCTCGCAACCCTAAAAGTCGACCCTCCTCCCTTCTTTGCTAAGCTCTCCGCTGATTGCAAGCCAGTAGCCACTCGAAGCAGGCGGTATGCAGGACAGGATGTTTATTAGGTCCGAGGTCCAGCGTCTCTTGCGGGAAGGAGTCATAGAGGCCAGCACTAGCCCCTGGAGAGCTCAGGTGGTGGTCATCAAGACCGGGGAAAAGTTCCAGATGGTGGTTGATTACAGCCAGACCATTAACCGGTTTACGCAACTTGATGCGTACCCCCTTCCCCAGATTGCAGACATGGTGAATCAGATTGCGCACTACCGCGTGTTCTCCACGGTGGATCTGAAGTCTGCATACCATCAGCTCCCAATCCGCCCGGAGGACCGCCACTTCACGGCGTTTGAGGCAGACGGCTGCCTTTTTCATTTCCTCCGGGTCCCCTTTGGCGTCACGAACGGGGTTTCGGTGTTCCAACGAGTGATGGACCGAATGGTGGACCAGTACGGGCTGCGGGCTACCTTTCCGTACTTGGACAACGTCACCATCTGAGGCCATGATCAGCAGGACCACGACACCAACCTCCACCGATTTCTCCAAACTGCCCAAAAACTTAACCTCACTTTGATGCATAATCAATGGACACGAAACGTGGATGAAGTCCGAACGAAAGGCTTTAATTAGCAAAAAGTAAACCCGGCAGCAGACGTACAGGAGAATGGCTGGCTGCCGGGGAACACGGGTTCTTATACCCTGCCTCGTAGGCGGAGCTAACTTCCTCTTAGACAATCGGGTTAAGAGGCCAATGGGCAGCGAGTCCTCTGCACCAATGGCAGCTCACACTCCCAGGTACCGTAATACCCCTAGTCATACTACCACATTCACCCCTTGTTGAGAAAGGAACCGGGGGAGGGAGGGCGGGGGGGGGGGGGGTTGTGTGTACGGGGAATGCGGACATGGAGGGTGTGGTGATCCTCGCCTGTGTGTGTACAAGTACCACCAGGGGGCAGCGCGGGGACAGATAAAGGGAACGCCGAAGGTCCGCCTTGGGCCACTTGCAGCTGGAGGGTTGAAGAGACAAGGTGTGGAAGTCAACTGTGGAGATGCAAGTCTTTTGGGCCTAGTTGCAGACAAGTAAAGCAGTATATTTTCAAGTGCAATTCTGTAGTTTATTGTGGGGCACAATAAAGCATCCGTTAACCTAGAGACGACTTCGAGCATTCTTTTAAGAAGTCAAACATGGTACAGGAGTGGCTTGTCTGAACAAAAGGAACCAGCAAAAAGCAACTGCAACAGGCAGGCCACCAGACTCTGCAGCCTCTCAACTCCAGACGACCTTCTGCAATGATGGAACACACGCTACTTACAGGGCCAATGAGCACTACAGGTAATCTACATTCCAATTGGAAAATGTTTAAACAACAGTTTGAGATGCAATTGTTAGCTCTGGACTTACATACAGCCGCTGTTGACAGAAAAATTGCATTTTTGCTCAAATTGGGTGGCCAGCAGGTGACAAATACATATAACTCTTTCACATATGCTGATGCTGCAGACAAAACTAAGTATAACGTGGTAATTGCGAAATTTGATGAACACTGGAAGTCTCAATCCAGTGAGATCCTTGAAAGGTACACCCTGCGTAACAGACACCAAAACCACGGGGAGACTATCTCCCACTTTGTGACAGACCTACGCTTGTTGGCACAAGGCTGCAACTTTGGTGATTTGGCAAACTCACTCCTTAGAGATCAGCTAATCTTTGGTCTTGCTGATGCAAATCTGAGAGATTCTCTGTTACTACAAAGCAATTTAACACTCAAAACTACCATAGATAAATGTTTTTTACATGAGCAGAAAAAGCAGCAGGTACACGAGTTGTTTGAAAAGCATTCATTGAAAGACACTCACCACGAGGCAGATATAAAGATGGTGGCTTCCCCTCACAGGTCGTCTCTTCCGTTCTCCAGGCCGTCTCTTCCGTTCTCCGGCCCGTCTGCGCATGCGCACCGTCCTGAAAGACGCGATCCCGGAAGTGATCGGCACGCGCATGCGCACTACTCGCAATACCGGCCCTGGAATGAAAACCGCACTGCGCATGCGCGAACGCAACATGCGCATGACGTCATGACGTGTTATTATTGCGGCTCCTCCCACTTAAAAGGGCAATGTCCTGCTCAAGGAAAAAAGTGCAGAAAGTGTTTAAAAATGAATCACTTCGCCTCCCAATGTCAGTCTACAGCAAAATTTCACTCATCAATGCCACGGCACGGAAACATGAAGGTCCGCACAGTTGATGTCATGAACACTCAGGCACCCGATGACAATTATTCCGACCATGAGGAATTCGACTCCTGGGAGCACAAGTACAGCATTGGGATTATTAATGCCACAGCGGAACCACAGGACCTGACGACAAAACCTCGTCACGTGCATGCCATCAATTCGGCAAGCGAATGGACTGCCATGGTGCACGTAAATAACTTCCCCATCACCTTCAAACTGGACACGGGAGCCTCAGCAAACTTGCTGACGAGCAAAGATCTCGCATCCGTCCCAGGGACGCACGAGGTGTTGCCTGCAGCATGCAAGCTCACTGACTACAACGGCAACCAGATCGTCTCAAAGGGATCATGCCACCTACGAGTTGCCAACCAAACAGTCATGACAGAACTCCGCTTTGAAATTGTAGAGGACAAAAAGTCCTCACTGCTCGGTGCTCAAGCCTGCAAGGATTTGCGGCTGATTCAGCGGATTTTCATGAACACGGCTGCAGCATCACGAATTGCCGAGGACATACAACTGCTACTCAGCGACTACCCTGACGTCTTCTCGGGCATCGGCACACTGTCCTATACGTACAAGATCCTGCTCAAACAGAATGCCATACCGGTCATTCATGCCCCACGGAGGGTGCCGGCTCCATTGCGGGACAAGATAAAAGCCGAACTTCAGCGTCTCCAAACTCGAGGTGTCATCTCAAGCGTCACACAGCCGACTGACTGGGTCAGCTCGCTGGTGTGCGTCAAGAAGCCGTCGGGTGCACTCTGGATCTGTCTAGATCCCAAGGACCTCAATAAGAACATTCGCAGGGAACACTACCCTATTCCCAAGCGCGAGGAGATCACGAGCGAAATGGCACAAGCTCGAATCTTCACCAAACTGGATGCATCACAGGGGTTCTGGCAAATGCAGCTCGATGAGTCCAGCCGCCTGCTGTGCACCTTCAACACGCCGTTTGGAAGGTACTGCTATAATCGGATGCCCTTCGGCATCATATCGGCATCCGAAATATTTCACAGGGTTATGGAGCAGATGGTAGAAGGCATCGAAGGCGTCCGTGTCTATGTGGATGACATCATAATATGGTCCACGACAGAGGAAGACTATATTGCGAGGGTGAAGCAAGTCTTCCAGCGGATCCACCAGTTTGGACTGAAGCTCAACCAAGCCAAGTGCACTTTCGCACAGTCTTCTCTGACTGGGCGACACAATATCAGAGCACGGGGTGACGCCGGACGCTGAGAAGATCGCTGCGATTCAGGGCATGCAGCGACCACAGGACAAGAAAGCGGTTCTAAGGTTCCTCGGATTCGTCAACTTCCTTGGTAAATTCATATCGAACTTGGCAGCACGGACAACGGCGTTGAGGAACGTGACAAGGAAGGACACGGAGTTTGCCTGGACCCAAGATCACCAAGGTAAATGGGATGATCTGAGACACCAGTTGATGGCAGCTCCAACGCTCGCATTCTTTGACCCGGCAAAACCGACCAAGATCTCCACTGACGCCAGTCAATATGGAATTGGTGCTGTGCTCCTACAACAGAACGACCAGTCGGACTGGGTCCCAGTGGCTTACGCCTCACGGGCGATGACTGTCACAGAGTGCAGATATGCACAGATAGAAAAGGAGTGCCTAGGGCTAATCACAGGGGTGACCAAATTCCACCACTATGTGTACGGTCTCCCCACTTTTCTCGTGGAAACAGATCATAGGCCGCTGGTCAATATCATCGACAAGGACCTAAATGATATGACACCGCGCCTACAACGCATGATGATGAAGTTGCGAAGGTACGACTTCACGCTGGTCTACACCCCTGGCAAGGACCTTGTGATAGCTGACACACTATCACGAGCCAGGGACGCTGACAACCCGCCACCGGCTTCCATCAATGATGTGGAAGCTCATGCACAGTGGTGCAAGGAGACGCTCCCGGCAACGGACGAAAGGCTACAGCAAATTCGTCAGGCAACACAGGAGGACACTACCCTCCTCCAAGTCTTACACAACCTGCAACATGGCTGGCCAAAGGGGCGGTGCCCACAGTTCCAAAACGTCAGGACTGAACTATCCGTGGTCGATGGTATCATACTGCGAAACGACAGGATCGTCATTCCTACGGCTCTCCGGGCGGACATCCTTCACAGGATTCATGAGGGGCACCTTGGTGCCGAAAAGTGCAAAAGGAGAGCGCGACAATCTGTTTACTGGCCAGGGATTAACGAGGACATTACAAACATGGTGCTCACTTGTGACACGTGCCAAAGACATCGACCGGCGCAATGCAAGGAGCCACTGCAGCAGCATGAGATGGCCACGTTACCATGGGACAAAGTGGACATTGACTTGTTCCACTCCATGGGCCGCAACTATGTTCTGATCATTGACTATTACTCCAACTTTCCGGAAGTCCTGCAACTCCCGGATCTCACAGCCGCAGCCGTCATCAAGGCCTGCAAAGAAACTTTCTCCAGGCATGGCATCCCACGGACGGTCATGTCCGACAATGGTCCTTGTTTTGCCAGCTGGGAGTGGACGGACTTCGCCAAGCAGTACAATTTCCAGCATATAACGTCGAGTCCACACTTTCCGCAATCAAATGGCAGGGTGGAGAAAGGTGTCCACATAGTTAAACAACTCATCAGCAAGGCTGAGGACTCAAAATCCGACGTACACTTGGCCCTTTTGTCGTACCGATCGTCACCTTTGAGCTCGGGACTATCACCAGCTCAGATGCTTTTCAACAGGGACGTACGGACAACATTACCAGCGCTACAATTCACCAATCCTGATCACTCGCCTGTCCTGGATAAAATGCGTCACCAACGTCAAGTGCAAAAGCAGCACTATGACCAGCAGGCCAAGGTACTGCAACCGTTGGCCAGCAACGACACGGTGAGGTTGCGAAACCCGGCTGGAGGCTGGTCCAAAATGGCCGTGGTCCTTCGCCAAACATCGCCGCGGTCCTACATCGTTCGGTTGGACGCTGGGACAATGGTTCGACGAAATCGGAGAGACCTTCTGAAAGTCACACCTCGACCACGGGTCTTTCCGACATTAGATCGGCAGGACACGCTGGACCTACAGGACGCTGTCATACATCATCCTGACACTCCAGCAGCAGATGTCCACATGGACACAGACGACCCTGGATCTCCATGCCCACTCAGGAGGTCCACTCGGATCAGACGTGCACCTGACCGTCTGAACCTGTAACCATGGACTGACACATGCATTGCCCTGCCCTGTTGTGTATATGTATATAAACCTAACTGTTACATTTGTGTTTCGTTACAGCTCTGCAGCTAAGAAAAAAAAAGAGTGAAAAAGGGGGATGTGGTGATCCTCGCCTGTGTGTGTACAAGTACCACCAGGGGGCAGCACGGGGACAGATAAAGGGAACGCCGAAGGTCCGCCTTGGGCCACTTGCAGCTGGAGGGTTGAAGAGACAAGGTGTGGAAGTCAACTGTGGAGATGCAAGTCTTTTGGGCCTAGTTGCAGACAAGTAAAGCAGTATATTTTCAAGTGCAATTCTGTAGTTTATTGTGGGGCACAATAAAGCATCCGTTAACCTAGAGACGACTTCGAGCATTCTTTTAAGAAGTCAAACAGAGGGTAGGGGTGTGTCCCATGAATATATGAGAGACTGGTAGTATGACTAGAGATGTTGGATCGTACCATTTCACTGATGGCTGCCCACTGGCCTGCAACTATTTACAAATACAAAACACAGTAACTATGTACGGTCTGGGGAATGGGAAAAAAAATAGAGAACATGCAAAAACAAGAGTCCATCAACAGTTCACATGGATTCGATCAGCCGATCGGGTGCCTTGGATGTCCTGTGCGACCTGCGGAGCTGTGCCGGCGATGTTGGAGTGGTGGTCGTCCGTGACTCCGGGAGCGATGATCCTGTTCTTGCGGTTGCGTCCGTACCCCTAGTCGGAGCTAGCGGGGGCCAGGCCGGGGGAGGGTTGTCCTGTCCACTAGGCTGCGCGTGTAAAGGTGTCGGTGGGGCGGGGGAGGGGGGGGCACCTGCCGGGGGAAGTTGGGGTCGGGGGGGGGGTTGGGGGGCTAGCGCCGGGAGGGGGGTGGCCGGGATCCGGTGGGAGCCAGGTCCCATAGGGAGACCGTGTCCTGTCGGCCGTCGGGATACTCCACATACGTGTACTGCGGGTTCGCGTGGAGCAGCTGGACTCTTTCGACCAACGGGTCCGACTTGTGCACCCACACGTGTTTCCGGAGCAGGATGGGCCCGGGGGAAGCCAGCCAGGTCGGGAGCGGGGTCCCTAAGGAAGACTTCCTGGGAAAAACAAGAAGGCGTTCGTGAGGCGTTTGGTTAGTGGATGTGCAGAGAAGTGACCGGATTGAGTGGAGGGTGTCTGGTAGGACCTCTTGCCAGTGGGAGACTGGGAGATTTCTGGACCGTAGGGCCAGCAGGACGGTCTTCCAGACCGTACCGTTCTCCCTCTCGACCTGTCCGTTACCCCGAGGGTTGTAACTGGTCGTCCTGCTTGAGGCAATGCACTTGCTGAGCAGGAATTGACGCAGCTCATCACTCATAAAGGAGGACCCCCTATCACTGTGTATGTAAGCGGGGAATCCGAACAGGGAGAAAATGGTGTGTAGGGTTTTTATGATGGTGGGTGTGGTCATGTCGGGGCATGGGATGGCGAACGGGAAGCGGGAGTACTCGTCAATCACATTGAGGAAGTACGTGTTGCGGTTGGTAGAGGGGAGGGGACCTTTGAAGTCCATGCTGAGACGTTCAAAGGGGCGGGAAGCCTTTATCAGATGCGCATGTTCAGGGTGGTAGAAGTGCGGTTTGCACTCCGCGCAGATGTGGCATTCCCTAGTGACTGTCCTGACCTCCTCGATGGAGTAGGGTAGGTTGCGGGTCTTTATAAAATGGAAGAAGCTTGTGACCCCCGGGTGGCAGAGGTCCGCATGGAGGGTTCGAAGGCGGTCCACTTGTGCGTTGGCACAGGTGCCGCGGGACAGGGCATCGGGAGGCTCGTTTAGCTTCCCAGGACGGTACAAGATGTCGTAGTTGTAGGTGGACAGTTCGATCCTCCACCGCAAGATCTTGTCTTTCTTTATCTTGCCCCTCTGTGTGTTGTCGAACATGAAGGCCACTGACCGTTGGTCTGTGAGGAGGGTAAACCTCCTGCCGGCCAGATAGTGCCTCCAGTGTCGCACAGCTTCTACTATGGCCTGTGCTTCCTTCTCGACCGAGGAGGGGCGGATTTCGGAAGCGTGGAGGGTACGGGAGAAGAAGGCCACGGGTTTGCCCGCTTGATTGAGGGTGGCTGCCAGAGCTACATCGGACGCGTCGCTCTCGACCTGGGAGGGGAGGGACTCGTCGATAGCTCGCATCGTCGCCTTTGCGATATCCGCTTTGATGCGGCTAAAGGCCTGGTGGGCCTCCATCGACAGGGGGAATGTGACTAATTGGATGAGGGGACGGGCTTTGTCTGCGTAATTGGGGACCCACTGGGCGTAATATGAAAAGAAGCCCAAACAGCGCTTGAGAGCTTTGAGGGAGTGGGGAAGGGGGAGCTCCATCAGGGGGCGTATGCGTTCCGGGTCGGGGCCTATTACTCCGTTACGCACTACGTAGCCGATGATTGCTAGATGGTCGGTGCTAAACACGCATTTGTCCTTGTTGTAGGTCAGATTCAGGAGTTTTGCAGTACGGAGGAATTTTCGGAGGTTGATGTCGTGGTCCTGCTGGTCTTGGCTGCAGATGGTGACGTTATCGAGATACGGGAAGGTTGCCCGTAAACCGTATTGATCGACCATTCGGTCCATCTCTCGTTGGAAGACCGAGACCCTGTTTGTGACACCGAAGGGAACCCTTAAAAAGTGGTAGAGTCGCCCATCCGCTTCGAACGCAGTGTACTCTCGGTCACCCGCGCGGATGGGGAGCTGATGGTAGGCGGACTTGAGGTCCACCGTGGAGAAGACCTTGTACTGCGCGATCCTCTTGACCAGGTCGGAGATACGTGGGAGAGGTACGCGTCCAGCTGCGTAAACCTGTTGATGGTCTGACTGTAGTCTATGACCATCCTATTCTTCTCCCCGGTCTTTACCACCAGCACTTGTGCCCGCCAGGGGCTGTTGCTAGCCTCGATGACCCCTTCCTTCAGAAGCCATTGGACTTCGGACCTGATGAAGGTCCGGTCCTGGGCACTGTACCGTCTGCTCCTGGTGGCGACGGGTTTGCAACCCGGGGCGAGGTTTGCAAACAAGGACGGGGGATCGACCTTGAGGGACGCGAGGCTGCAGACAGTGAGGGGGGGCATTGGGCCACCGAATTTGAATGTTAAGCTCTGGAGGCTACACTGGAAGTCTAACCCCAGAGGTGAGGAAGGATGGATAGCTTGTAGTTTTTAAACTCCCTCCCCTGGATCGTGAGGTCCGCTATGCAGCACCCCGTGATCTGTACCGAGTGAGAACTGGAGGCCAGAGCGATTTTTTGTTTAACCGGATAAACAGGTGGATGAAACTTGCTGTGCTCACGGGGTCCAGCAGGCAGCTTGTCTCATGGCCGTTGAGGAGGATCTTTGTGGTCGCTGTGGATAGGGTGCGAGGCCGCGACTGGTCCAATGTGACTGAGGCGAGTCGTGGCAGAAACTCAGAGTCGTCATCAGGCAGGGAGTAGTCACCTGCCGATCCAAGATGGCGGCGCCCGTCAGCCACACATGGTGGGGTCGGGGGTCCAAAATGGCAGCGCCCGGGGATCGCATGTGGCGGTGGGGGGTGGGGGCAGCGAGGTCCGCGGTCCGCACGAGGCCCCTGAGGAGAGCGGGGGGAGGACCCGTGGTTGCTGCTTGGGACCGCAGCAACCGCTTTAGACTGGCAAATGGCCACAAAGTGGCCCTTCTTGCCGCAGCCCTTGCAGGTTGCGGAGCGGGCCGGGCAGTGCTGATGGGGGTGCTTTGCCAGGCTGCAGAAATAGCAGCGGGGTCCCGCGGGTTTTTCGGGGCGCCCTGCGGCGCAGGCCTGGGGGGGTTTCCGAGTCCGTGGGGGTGAGTTGGTTGCGTTCCACGCTGCCTAGGGGGCCGCCGGGCGGTCGGGGGCGTACGCGCGAACGTTACGATTTGCAACGTCTAGGGAGGAGGCGAGGGCCCATGCCTCCGTGAGGCTTAAAGTCTCTCTAACAGCCATTGGCGCATCTGCGAGGACTACATACCTGCACGAAGGCATCTCGGATCAGAAGTTCGGTGTGCTCAGCAGCAGACACCTGTGGGCAGCTGCAGTTCCTCCCCAGCATGAGGAGGGCACGGTAAAATTCATCCAGGGACTCACCAGGTATCTGTTGCCTCGTGGCTAGTAAGTGCCGAGCTGTGAGGTCCCTCCTTTGCACGGCCACAAACCAGACTCCTCATGACTGCTTGTTTGTCTTCCCTAGGGGAACTACCACAGGGGCCTCGCTTCCATCCTGGCTGATGACACCGGGTCCTGTCCTCCTCCGGAAACACGTTCGGACCCATAAGACCGACCCCCTGGTAGAGAGGGTCCAGCTCCTGCACTCAAACCCACATTACGCATACGTTGAACACCCCGATGGCCGGCAGGATACCGTGTCCCTCCGAGACCTGGTGCACACAGGCTCCTCTACCACTACCACTACTGTACCCCCCACACTATACCCCGCCCAACCTCACATGTCCAGCACCCCCACACCTGTTTGGTTCCCGCGCTCCCTTCCACCCGGCACACCAGTCCGCATGAATGAAGCTCCGGAAGAGCCGCCTCTGGAGTCCACCCCTGGGCCCGTACCGGACCCACTTCCACAGCCACCCGAAGCGGCTGCGACACCAGTGCTTCGGTGGTCGCAACGTACGATCCGGGCGCCGGACCGACTGAATTTGTGAACCCGTCACCCCCGCCGGACTTAATTTTTTTTTACAGGGGGTGAATATGGTGAATGTATAAATACTGTTAATTCACCAATATACTGTATTACGTTATACTATGTTATTAACCCTGTGGGCTCCATCTATGGGCCATTGTGTGGCTTCACCCACAGGGGGACATGTTGGAGCATGTACGGGCTCCGCCCATGGCTCCGCCCTTTAGAGGAAGTATAAGAGCAGCAGACCTGCGGGACCGCCTTCAATAATGTACCGGTCGCAGGCAGGCAAAGTTGTAAGTTGATTAAAACCACTGTTTATTTTGACACGTGTCTTCGCGTGAATTGATGGTCGCATCACTGTGCAGTTATGCTTCCATAAGACCATGACTGGTGCCTTTAATCATGATAAGTATTCCTCATTTATGATGTTGTGCAGGAAACCTTTGTGCAAAATCTCTGCTTTCTCAAATCAGACTGCCTTTAGCAAGCAGTTTTACAATTAAAACAAATAAAAGAGGTGGCTGAAAGTCATATTAATTACTCAGTTGGCTGGACAACTGGTTTGTGATGTAGAGCGAGGCCAACAGGATGGGTTCAATTACTGTACCGACTGAGGTTATTCATGAAGGCTCTACCTTCTGAACCTTGCTTCTCACCTGAGGTGTGATATTCTCAGGTTAAATCACCACCAGTCAGCTCTCGCCCTCAAAGTGGAAAGCAGCCTATGGGCACCTGGGACTGTGGCGACTTTCAAAATCCATGCAGACACAGGGAGAAGGTGCAGACTCTGCACTGACAGTGACCCAAGACGGGAATCGAACCTGGGACCCTGGCGCTGTGAAGCAACAGTGCCAACCACTGTGCTGCCGTGCTGCCCTTATACTTACAATTGAAGCAAAGTTATGCACTGAGAAAGTCAGTGATGCTGTATTCTTTCAGGATGGATTTTTACATAAATACAGATATATATTTTCATCATTTGTTTGATGTTAAATGTGAAAAAGTAAATATTAAATCAAAGAATAACTAAAAGATATCTCGGGATCCGTGACAAAGAAGCAAATTCCTTCATGAGTGGGCTCCATTAGAATAAAATTGCCACTGTCACAGTTTTGAAAGAAATACTAAACATTATTCAATAGAATCAATCGTCTCTGTTGATTGTAACAAAATATAATGGAAAAGGTTCCAAAGCCCTTCTTGTAATTTGGCAGTTCTAAATAATTGTCCAAAGCGACTTTCTCTCTGCAAATTAAATTGACTTTCCATATTTTCCATTCCTGTTTCAGGTTTCCAGCTTTTGCTAATTTTTCATTTTCTTTATTTATTAACATATTTGCTTTTTCAAATACAGCAGTGCGAAAAGGCCCTCTGATACAAAATGTTGCTATAAATTTGACTCATGGAATTATTTCTACTTTTAAAAAATAAATTTAGAGTACCAAATTCTTTCTAATTAAGGGGCAATTTAGCATAGCCAATCCACTTATCCACCACACCTTTGGGTTGTGGGGGTGAGACCCAAGCGGACACGGGGAGAATGTGCAAACTCCACACGGACTGTGACCCAGGGCTGGGATCGAACCCGGGTCCTAGGCACCGCAAGGCAGCAGTGCTAACCACTACTCCGCTGTGCCTCCCCTTATTTCTATTTTTGTAGTGATATTAAAATATTCAAAAAAGGACAAATCTATGAACTATCCATTCAGTGTCCTGCAGGAAATAGTTTATCAGCCAGTAAATGCAGGGTTTTTTTCAGGGTTCTTCAAAGAGCCTAATAAATAGAATATTAAAAATGTTGGGCCGGATTCTCCGTTTGAGAGACTATGTGCTGACGCCGGCGTGGGAACAGTGGTAATTTACGCCCAAAAACACGGCGCAAAAAACTGCACCGATCCTCCGTCTGGTGGGGGGGGGGGGGGGGGGGGGGGGGGGGCTAGCAGGCACAGAGCCTAGAGCCCCCGGCTTTACCTGTGGATATGGCCGGAGAATTGCCAGGCCTGTGGCTGCGCATGCGCACTGTGCAACATGGCGCTGGCCGTACGTGCATCCGGCCTGCCAGAAACCTCCCCCTTTGATCAGGCTCACCACCCCCGAACAGTACCCCCAGCTCCCGCAGAACCGCTCACCCCACGACTGGCGGTGCTGGGCTCAGTTTGCAGCCGTCACTCCAGGTTCCCAAAAAAAAGGTCACGCGCCCCACGCCGTCGGGAACTTGGTCCATTGGGGGTGGAGCATCGGAGGAGGGCCAAAGATGACATCCTGAGGCCGTCCTGACGGCATGCGCCGTACTCTGTGAGTACGCTGCTTTCTAGGGGGCGGAACATCGCAAAAGCGGCTCCGCCCCCGATTTCGGCACTAGCGAGGATTTTCCCGCTGATCGCTGAACGCGATTTTGGTGTCGAAGAATCCCGCCCATTATATTTATAGGATTTGAACACTTTTTTTTTAAATTTAGTGTACCCAATTAATTTTTTTTCCAAGGGGAAATTTAGCATGTTTAAACCACCTACCTTGCACATCTTTTTGGGTTGTGGAGGCAAAACCCACGCAAACATGAGGAGAATGTGCAAACTCTGCACGGACAGCGATCCGGAGCCTGGATCGAAACTGGGACCTCGGCGCTATGAGGCAGCAGGGCTAACCCACTGAGCCACCGTGCTGCCCTGGATTTGAACACTTAGGATGCAAAGTCAAAATGTTCCTTGAGTCTGTCTTTCAAGATATATATTGACAACATTATCTTGTGTTGCCCTATTATGTATTCTCATGTATTTTCTTGTGTTTTCTTGAATTTTGTTTAATTCCCTTTTCTTCCATGTACTGAATGATCTGTTGAGTTGCTTGCAGAAAAATACTTTTCACTGTACCTCGGTACATGTGACAATAAACAAATCCAATCCAATCCAATCCAATCTTTTCAGAAAAATCATTCAACAATTTACAATTCCATTCTTGGGAATGAAAAGAAAAATTGAACGCTTGAAATCTGAATAAAATAGAAGGTGTTGTAAATATACAGCAGATCTAGAATGTCTGATATAATCTTCTTTCTATTTCAGATCTTCCCTCTAGGATTACCGTACACTTTGTTAAAAAATGATAATATGATAACAGTATTAAGCACACAGATTTTTTCTTTAGCTGATGTCATCCATTTTCTCAGATTGATCATTAGCAAATTCTTACTTTAGCATGGAGTGGCATCAACAAAATATGACACCAAGTCACATAAGGAGATGCGCAAAAGCTAGAGGTAGGTTTTAAGGAGTGTCATAAAGTAGGAAGGAGAGGTAGAGACGTTTACAAAGAGAATTTTAGACCTTGCGACCTGACACTTAAAGCATGCTGCCTGGAGTGGAGTGATTAAAATCAGTGTTATTTGAGAGGCCAGAAATGGGGGTGTGCAGAGATACATAGATACATACAGTGCAGAAGGAGGCCATTTGGCCCATCAAGTCTGCACCGACCCACTTAAGCCCTCACTTCCACCCTATCCCCATAACCCAATAACCCCTCCTAACTTTTTTTGGACACTAAGGGCAATTTATCATGGCCAATCCACCTAACCTGCACATCTTTGGACTGTGGGAGGAAACCGGAGCACCCAGAGAAAACCCACGCAGACACAGATTGATGCACGATCAATTGCACGAAAGACTCAGATTGGTACAACTGTGGCTTTATTACAGTCAGATGCGTGGCCTCCTACTGCAGCTGGCGAAATGGCTGATCAGGAGAAGGACACGCATAATTATACGGCTCCTTGTGGGCGGAGCTAGCCATCAGGGGCTACCGGCGAACCTGTAGTGCAGGTCCTACCGTACATCCCCTAATACAGGTGCACAGTGGTTCACCGCATTCACCCCCTGTTAAAAAACTATATACAGATTTATAAATAATTTAGAGTGTGGAGGTGAAAAATATGTCCATTTTGGTAGTCCGGTGCCCGTCAAAGGTTAAGTCAGTCCGGTGGTTTGACGGTTCGCTAGGAGCGACGTATCGGTGGCGGCGATGTTGGTGCTGGCGGTGCTGGCGTCGCCGACGTCGGTGGTGGCGGTGTTGGTGCTGGCCAGTAGTCGGATGACTCCGGAAGCGTGCCGAAATCTTCCTCGTCCTCTAGCGTGGGCAGGGGAAGGTGGGATGGACCTGGTGGGGCTAATGTTGGGAGCGCCGGGGGAAGGGAGGGTGGCGCGTGGGTGGGGAAGTGTGTATGAGTGGAACCTGAGGGAGCCAGGTCCCTGAGTGCGACCGTATCCTGGCGGCCGACGGGGAACTCCACATAGGCATACTGGGGGTTGGCGTGGAGCAAGTCTACCCTGTCCACCAAGGGGTCCGCCTTGTGGAGTCGGACATACCTACATAGAAGGACCGGTCCTGGAGCTGCGAGCCAAGTCAGGAGCGACACCCCGGATATGGACTTCCTGGGGAAGGTAAAAACACGTTCATGGGGTGTGTTATTTGTGGCGGTGCACAGTAGAGACCGTATGGAATGTAGTGCATCAGGGAGAACCTCCTTCCAGCGAGAGGCTGGGAGGTTTCTGGACCGTAGGGCCAGCTGGACGGCCCTCCAAACCGTCCTGTTCTCCCTCTCTACCTGCCCATTTCCCCGGGGGTTGTAGCTGGTCGTCCAGCTGGAGGCGATACCCCTGCTGAGCAGGAACTGACACAGGTCATCGCTCATGAATGAGGATCCCCTGTCACTGTGGATGTAGTCGGGGAAACCGAACAGAGCGAAGATGGTGTTGAGGGCCTTGATGACGGTGGCAGACGTCATATCGGGGCATGTGATGGCGAAGGGGAACCTGGAGAATTCATCGGCCGCACTGAGGATACATGTGTTGCAGTCGGTGGAGGGGGGGGGGCTTTGAAATCCACGCTGAGGCGTTCAAAGGGGTGGGAGGCTTTCACCAGGCACACGCGGTCCGGCCGGTAGAAGTGCGGCTTGCACTCCACACAGACCTGGCAGTCTCTGGTGACTGTCCGTACGTCCTTGATGGAGTAGGGCAGATTGTGGGCTTTGATGAGGTGGTACAATCGAGTGACCCCCGGGTGACAAAGGCTGTCGTGCAGGGCCCGGAGTTGGTCTACTTGTGTGCTGGCACATGTACCTCGGGAGAGGGCATCTGGGGGCTCGTTGAGCTTGCCGGGGCGATACAAAATCTCGTAATTATAGGTGGAGAGCTTGATTCTCCACCGCAAGATTTTATCGTTTTTGATTTTGCCCCGCTGCGTGTTGTTAAACATGAAGGCTACCGACCATTGGTCAGTGAGGAGAGTGAATCTCTTGCCGGCCAGGTAATGCCTCCAATGCCGCACAGCTTCAACGATAGCCTGGGCCTCTTTTTCAACAGATGAGTGCCAAATTTCAGAGGCATGAAGGGTGCGGGAGAAGAATGCCACAGGTCTGCCTGCCTGGTTTAGAGTGGCGGCGAGGGCGACATCTGAAGCGTCGCTTTCTACTTGAAAGGGCAGTGTCTCATCTACTGCGTGCATCCCGGCCTTGGCGATGTCTGCTCTAATACGGGCGAATGCATGTTGTGCCTCGGCCGTGAGGGAAAATTGGGTGGACTTTATGAGTGGGCGGGCCTTGTCTGCGTAGTTTGGGACCCACTGGGCGTAGTAGGAGAAGAACCCAAGGCAGCGTTTGAGGGCCTTGGGGCAGTGGGGGAGGGAGAGCTCAATGAGGGGGCGCATGCAGTCGGGATCGAGCCTCAGGAGTCCGTTTTGGACTACATAGCTGAGGATGGCTAGACGGGTCGTGCAGAACACACACTTCTCCTTGTTGTATGTAAGATTGAGGAGAGTGGCAGTGCGGAGAAATTTAGAGAGGTTGGCGTCGTGGTCCTGCTGGTCATGGCCGCAGATGGTGACGTTGTCCAGGTACGGAGCTGGTGGTAGGCTGATTTCAGGTCAATTGTTGAGAAGACCTGGTACTGTGCAATCTGATTGACCATATCAGATATGCATGGGAGCGGGTACGCGTCGAGCTGCGTGTACCGATTGATGGTCTGGCTGTAGTCCATGACCATTCTGTGTTTCTCCCCAGTTTTAACCAGTACCACTTGGGCTCTCCAGGGGCTATTGCTGACCTCAATAATACCCTCCCGAAGCAGCCGCTGGACTTCGGACCTGATGAAGGCCTTGTCCTGGGCGCTGTACCGTCTGCTCCTGGTGGCGAAGGGCTTGCAATCCACAGTGAGATTGGCAAAGAGGGAGGGGGGTCAACCTTGAGGGTCGTGAGGTCGCAAATGGTGAGTGGAGGTAGGGGCCTGCCGAATTTGAGGGTGAGGCTCTGCAGATGACACTGAAAATCCAGACCCAGCAATAGTGCAGCACAGAGGTTGGGGAGGACGTAGAGGCGGAAACCGCTGAATTCTACGACTTGGACAGTGAGATTGACCACACGGAACCCTTGGATCGAGACAGAGTGGGATCCGGAGGCCAGGCAGATCCATTGGTTGGCGGGGTGGACCGCGAGGGAACAGCGCCTTACCGTGTCTGGGTCAATGAAGCTTTCGATGCTCCCGGAGTCCAGCAGGCAAGAGGTCACATGGCCGTTGATTTTCACTGTCGTCGAAGCGGTGGCCAGGTTGTGAGGATGGGACTGGTCCAGTGTCATCGAGGCGAGCTGCGGGTGGTCGTCCGAGGATTCAGATGGGGAGCATCGGTGACCCGGATCCAGCGTTCCAGTCCCATGGGGGAGACAAAATGGCGGAGTCCGGAGGACCTGTTGGGAGCAAGATGGCGGCGTCCATGGAGCGCACGTTGTGGGGGCGGGGAAAGATGGCGGCGGCCATGGTGCACACGTTGTGGGGGCTGGGCAAGATGGCAGTGCCCACGGGCTGCACGTGGACCTGGGGGGAGAAGATGGCGGCGCCCACTCGTCGCACATGGCCCCGGGGGAGAAGATGGCGGCGCCCATTGTGCGTTCGGCCGGGGGGAGGGGGCGATTGCGGGCGCGATAGCAGCGACTGCGCGGGCCTGGCACACAGCTGTGAAGTGGCCCTTTTTACCGCAGGATTTGCAAGTGGTGGTGCGGGCTGGGCAGCGTCGACGGGGTTGCTTCTGCTGGCCGCTGAAATAGCAGCGGGGACCCCCAGGGTGCATGGCGTGGCGGGCGGCGCAGGAATATTGATTAGGAGGGGCCCCAGCTGGGGGGGTTGTGTGCAGGGTTCAGGAGGGGCAGGAAGAGTGGGCCGTGCGGCGAGCTGGGTAGGCTTGGATTTTCGAGATGCGACCGTCATGGAGAGCGCTAAAGTTTTCGTCTCCGTTAGGTCGAGCGTTGCCCCTTCCAGCAGTCATTGTCGGATGGGGTCCGACGCAATCCCCGTTACGAATGCGTCACACAGGAGGAGATTGGAATGTTCAGTGGCTGTGACGGCCTGACAGTCACAGTCCCGTACGAGTGGGATAAGAGCCCGCCAGAAGTCTTCGATCGACTCACCAGGTAGTTGTACGCGAGTGGCGAGTACATGCCTTGCGAAGAGTGTGTTTGTCTTCTGAGCGTAGTTCTCTTTTAGGAGTGTCATTGCTTCCACGTAACATGGGGCATCCTGGATCAACGGGAACACGCTGGCGCTCAACCTGGAGTATAGAACTTGGATCTTCTGAGCTTCCATTGGCGCGGGTGTTGCAGCGTTGATGTAGGCCTCAAAACAAGCCAGCCAGTGATTAAAATACTTTCTGGCATCAGGCGAGTGCGGATCCAGCTGCAGGCGATCTGGTTTGATCCTGGTCCATAATGTAGAAAAATCTGATTGTAATAAATTGATGCACGATCAATTACACAAAAGACTCAGATTGGTACAACTGTGGCTTTATTACAGTCAGATGCATGGCCTCCTACTGCAGCTGGTGAAATGGCTGATCAGGAGGAGGTCACGCATATTTATACGGCTCCTTGTGAGCGGAGCTAGCCAGCAGGGGCTACCGGCGAACCTGTAGTGCAGGTCCTACCGTACATCCCCTAATACAGGTGCACAGTGGTTCACCACACAGGGACAACATACAGACTCTGCACAGACAGTGACTCAGCCGGGAATCGAACCTGAGACCCTGGTGCTGAGAAGCCACAGTGCTAGCCATGTGTGCTACGATGCTGCCCAATCTCAGAGGATTTTGGGGCTGTTACACAGATGGGAAACTGTGAGGGCATTGAGGGATTTGAGAACGAGGGTGAGAGATTCAAAATTGATGCATTACTGAACTGCTAACCAATATAAGTCAGTAAGCATAAAAGTGAAGTTCATGCGAGTTAGAATATATGAGCAGAGTTTTGGATAAAGCAGATATTACAGAGAGTGATAGGTAAGAGGCAAGGCAGGGCATTGAAATAGTCAAGTTTAGGTATTACAAAGAGGTGGATGAGAGTTCCAGCAGCAGCTGAGGTGAGGAAGAGGACTGTTTGAGATCGCTGGTCATGGTGATGGAGCAGATGCTCACCTCAGAGTCAAATTAGACTGCAAGGTTATGGATGGGTTAGTTCGGGCAGCATGGTGGCGCAGTAGGATAGCCCTGCTGCCTCACGGTGCCAAGGTCCCAGGTTCGATCCTGGCTCTGGGTCACTGTCCGTGTGGAGTTTGCCCATTCTCCCTGTGTTTGTGTGGATTTTGCTCCCACAACCCAAAGATCTGCAAGTTAGGTGGATTGGCCACGCTAAATTGCCCCTTAATTGGAAAAAATGAATTGGGTACTCTAAATTTATTTTAAAAAAATGAATGGGCTAGTTCAGCCTCAAATAGGACCAGGAAGGAGGATGAAGTTTGTGGCCAGGAAGTAGAGATTGTGGTGAGGACCAAAGAAAATAGGTTTGGTCTTCCTAATAGTTACAGCAAGGAGGAAGCCATTCAACTCAATGTGTCAGTGTCAGCTCTCTGTTAAACTATTTTTCTTTCCTCAGTAGGTAATTATCAAACTCCCTCTTGAAAGCTACAATTAAATCTGCCACCACTTAAAATGTTGTTCCTTTTGTTGCCTCTTTTTTTTTGATAGTCACATTAAATAGGTATTCTCTGGTTCTTAACCCTTCCACCAATGGGAAGTTTCTCCCTATCTGTCCTGCCCTGACCCTTCAAGATGTTAAACACCACTATCCACTCTCCTCTCACTCTTCTCTTCTGTAAGGAGAACAGGCCCAGCATTGCCATTGTTATCTGTGTCACTTAAGTTTCTCAGCCCTGGAAACTTTCTTATAAATCTTTTTTGCACTCTCTCCAATGCCTTCACATTCTTTCTAATGGGCGATTCCCACAAATCAACAACAGTTCAGAAATTTCTGATCATCCAGCATGGGATGTCAATAGGTAAGAAGTGTATAAATTTATGTATTTATCTTTAAAGCATACATGGTTATGGGGAAATTCATTGAACTTGCAAATTAGATGAATCATGTCCTGCACTATGACATTTGCTCAGCATCATCTTTCATTGAATTATATTGGTCTCATAGCATTCTCCCATGCATTCAATGTAAAATCTTTGTGTGGTGAATGTATGATACCAATAATTCACTAGTGTATTTGTATCTGTGCTGTTGCCCTTGTATTTGTATCTGTGCTATGCTGTTGCCCTTGTGGGCTTCTCCTATGGGCCATTGTATGGCATTATCCATAGGGGAACATGTTGGGGCATGTATGGGCTCCGCCCATGGCTCCTCCCCTTGAAGGGAGGTATAAAGAGCAGTCGACCTGTAGGCGGTTCTCAGTATTTTTTCAGTCGCAGGCAGGCACTGTTCTAAGTTGATTAACGCCACGGTTTACTTCTACTCATGTCTCGAGTGAATTGATGGTCGCATCAATTTAATCAACTTAAACGCAACTATGGAATCGGCCTCAAACCTGACCGACTGGAACTCGATCCGCAGGCCGTGGAGGCAAAAGAAAGTTTTTCGCACCGGCTCCGCTGCTTCAAGGCCTATCTCGCTGCCTTCTCCACACCTTCAGTCACCGACGAACAGAAGCTGAGCCTCCTCCACGCACGGGTGAGCCATCGAATCTCTGTTCAACTCGACGGGGCCTCCTCCTACGCAGACGCCCTCGCGATGCTCGAACGCCTCTATGTACCGCCCCGTGAACGAGGTCTACGCACGACACATCCTCACCACACGCCGCCAGCATCCCGGGGAATTGCTAGAAGACTACCTATGCAACCTCAAAGTCCTCGCATGCAGCTGCAACTACCAGGCCGTTACGGCCACTCAACATATGGAACTCGCCGTCCGAGACGTCTACGTGGCGGGAGTTCGGTCCAACTATGTGAGACAGCGCCTATTCGAAAAGGGGGCCCTGGACCTGGATCAGACGATAAAATTAGCCTCCTCTCTGGAAGTAGTGTTCCAGAGCCTTAACGCGTTCCCGGCTGACCACGCGACCCCCTCGTGGACCCCCGACCAAAGACTACACCAGGCCTGTGCCGAGCGGCCGCCTGCCCATCATGGGGGGGCTACCCTGCTATTTCTGCGGCCAGTCCCAACACCCCCGGCAGCACTGCCCGGCACGCAACCTGAACTGCAGCAGCTGCGGGAGGAAAGGACATTTCGCCAAAGTTTGCCTGGCCAGGTTCAAGAACTCTAACTCACAGGCCCGATCCTCAGACTCACGGGCCTGCAGACCCCGCAGTGTGGCAGCATGTCTTCCGACTCCGCCCCCTGCAGACGCGATATCAGCCTCGTGCTATCCGTGGGGGAAGCCATCTTTCAGCCCTCACAGCACTTGCGACTCACGGGGGCTGCCATCTTTGCCATCCTCAACCACGCGGCCGGCCACGTGCGATCCATGGTGGCTGCCATCTTGGACGTCATCTTCCTCACCCCCCGCCACGCTCGACCAGCGGGGGCTGCCATCTTGGCCACTATCTGCTACGCCGCTCGACGCGTACGATCAACAAGGGCAGCCATCGCGGAGCTGCCCCAGCACCTCCGACCACGCCGACTACCTGCAACTCAGCGCGGTCACCCTGGACTAATCGTGACCGAAGCACCTCCGGAGCTCTATGATGACTGTCCGGGTAAACGGGCACGTGACGCCTTGCCTTTTCGACTCCGGGAGCACAGAGAGCTATATTCACCCGGACATGGTAAGACGCTGCTCGCTCACAATTTCCCGGCGCACCAAACCATCTCCCTCGCCTCTGGGTCGCAGTCGGTGCAAATCCAAGGGTGCACTACCGCAACCCTAGCAACACAGGGCACCGAGTACGCCAATTTTAAATTATATGTGCTTCCAGACCTCTGCGCTCCTCTCCTATCGGGACTAGATTTCCAATGCAACCTTAGGAGCAACCCTGAAGTTCGGGGGTCCCTACCCCCACTCACCATATGCAGCCTTGCGACCCTAAAAGTCGACCCTCCCCCACTCTTCGCAAACCTCACCGCTGACTGCAAACCAGTCGCTACCAGAAGCAGGCGGTATAGCGTACAGGACAGGACTTTTATCAGGTCCGAGGTCCAGCGACTCTTGTGGGAGGGAGTCAGCGAGGCCAGCAATAGCCCCTGGAGAGCTCAGATGGTGGTCCTCAAGACCGGGGAAAAGAACCGGATGGTTGTAGATTACAGCCAAACCATAAACCGGTACACGCAACTCGATGTGTACCCACTTCCCCGGATTGCAGACAAGGGAAACCAGATCGCACACTACCGGGTGTTTTCCGGGTGGATCTGAAGTCTGCATACCACCAGCTCCCAATCCACCCGGAGGACCGCCACCACACGGCTTTTGAGGCAGACAGCCGCCTTTTCCACTACCTCTGGGTCCCCTTTGGCGTCACGAACGGGGTTTCGGTGTTCCAAAGAACGGTGGACCAGTACGGGCTGCGGGCCACATTTCCGTACTTGGACAATGTCACCATCTGCGGCCATGATCAGCAGGACCACGACGCAAACCTCTACAGATTTCTCCATACATCAAACCCTAAACCTCACGTACAACAAGGAGAAATGCGTTTTCCGCACAACCCGACTAGCCATCCTCGGCTACGTCGTGGAAAACGGGGTCCCGGGGCCCGACCCTGACCATATGCGCCCCCTCCTGCAACTTCCCCTCCCCCACTGCCCCAAGGCCCTGAAGAGGTGCCTCGGGTTCTTTTCGTATTATTCCCAGTGGGTCCCCAACTATGCTGACAAAGCCCACCCACTAATTAAGGCCACCATCTTCCCATTGGCAACTGAGGCCCGCCAGGCCATCAGCTGCATCAAAGTGGACATCACCAAAGCCGCGATGCATGTGGTGGACAAGTCCGTCCCCTTCCAGGTGGAGAGCGACGTATCAGAGGTCGCTCTCGCCGCTACCCTCAATCAAGCAGGCAGACCGGTAGAGTTTTTTACGTGCACCCTCACCACCTCCGAAATTCGGCACTCCTCAGTCGAGAAGGTGGCCCAAGCCACCGTGGAAGCCGTACGGCACTGGAGGCACTACCTCGCTGGTAGGAGGTTTACCCTCGTCACCGACCAACGATCGGTAGTCTTCATGTTCGACAATACGCAGCGGGGCAAAATCAAGAACGATAAGATCTTGAGGTGGAGGATCGAACTCTCCACCTATAATTACGATATAGTATATCATCCCGGGAAGCTCAATGAGCCCCCAGATGCTCTGTCCCGCGGCACATGCGCCAGTGCGCAAGGTGACCGACTACGGGCTATCCACGGTGACCTCTGCCACCCGGGGATCACCCGGTTTATCCTCTATATCAAGGCCCGCGACCTGCCCTACTCCACCGAGGAGGTCAGGGCCATGACCAGGGACTGCCAGATCTGTGCGGAGTGTAAACCGCACTTCTATCGACCAGATAAGGCCCACCAGGTAAAGGCATTCCGGCCCTTTAAGCGCCTCAGTATTGATTTCAAAGGGCCCCTCCCCTCCAATAACCGCAATACATATTTCCTCAATATTATCGGTAAGTTCTCTCGCTTCCCCTTTGCAATCCCTTGCCCCGACATGACCACGTCCACCATCATTAAAGCCCCACATAGTGTCTTCACCCTGTTTGGTTGCCTCAATTATGTCCACAGTGACTGGGGCTCATTCATGAGCGATGAACTGCATCAGTACCTGCTCAGTAAGGGCATCGCCTCGAGCAGGACTACCGGCTATAACCCCAGGGGAAACGGGCAGGTGGAGAGGGAGAACGCGATGGTCTGGAAGACCGTCCTACTGACCCTGCGGTCCAGGAGTCTCCCAGTTTCTCATTGGCAGGAGGTCCTCCCCGATGCGTTCCACTCTATTAGGTCTGTGGTGAATGTAATATATATATACATGATAATTCACACTGTCTTTGTAAGCGCAGTAGCGCTATCCTACAACTAGGGGGAGTAGCTCTGGGAGTATTCAGGAACTTGTACTGGGCTCCACCCTTGGCTCCGCCCACGACTCCTCCCCCTAGTGCTGCTGTATAAATACCCTTGTCCAGAGTCAGCCTGAGTTCACTAAGAGTTCATCAACGGGTAACAGGCTGGCTCTGAAGTAAGTCGATTAAAGCCTAGATTCATATCGGAAACACGTGTCTGGTGAATTGATGGTTCCATCAATTTAATCGACTTAAGAACAGTAAAGATCGATTATGGAATCAGCCCTCAAGCCTGGCCGCCTGGAACTCGACCCGCAGGATGCAGAGGCTAAAGAAATCTTCTCCCACTGGATGCGGTGCTTCAAGGCCTACCTGGCAGAAGCGAGCACAGCTGAAACGACAGAGGATCAGAAGCTACGTCTACTGCACGCGAGGGTGAGCCACAGAATCGCTACGCAACTAAACTCGGCCAGTTCATATACTGTGGCGCTAGCAGTTCTCGATAAAATTTATGTAAGGCCTATTAATTAAGTTTACGCTCGCCATGTGTTCACGACTTGCTGACAGCGGCCTACAGAATCACTCGCCGAATTTCTAAGGGAACTCAATAATTTGTCCAATGACTGTAATTATCAAGCGGTTACCGCGGCTGAACACAGGGAACTTGCTGTACGCGATGTTTTTGTAGCGGGCCTCAGGTCTAACTATGTGCGCCAATGACTGCTGGAAAAGGGGGCCCAGGACTTAGAAACGACTGTGGAAGCTGCTACCACGATGGAGGTCTCCTTCCGCAGCCTTAACCCGTTCCCCGCGGACCCCGCGACCCAATCATGGGCCCCCAACCAGCAACTCCCCCAGGCCTGTGCTACGCGGCCGCCCAGCCACCATGCTGCCCCAGCCAGCCACTATGCTGCTCCAGCCAGCCACTATGCTGCTCCAGCCTGCCATTTCTGCGGCCAGAACCAGCACCCGCGACAGCACTGCCCGGCCCACAACGCGACCTGCAGCAGCTGCGGGCGAAAAGGCCATTACGCAAGAGTGTGCCTCGATAAAAGGGCCCCGGCTTCCAACTCCCCAGCTACTCGACGTAATCGCTCCCCTCACTCGCAGGCCCGCGGGGCCCGAACCGCTGCGACCTATGCCCCAACTCCGCCCCCTCCAGCCACGTGCGATCCATGGGGGCCGCCATCTTGGAAAACCTCCACCACGCGGCCGGCCACGTGCGACTCATGGGGGCCGCCATCTTGGATGCCATCTTCCTCGCCGCCCGCCACGTGCGATCCACGGGCCCGATCGGCATCTCCGCGCTCGGACAACTCTGCGGAAGAATTCGACTATGAACTCAGAGGGTAGTCATCACGGTGCCACTCCAGCACAGCTGATCGAGCCGCCGACTACCCGCAACTCAGCGCAGTCACCCTGGACCTATCACGACCAAAGAATCTACGTAATTCGATGTCAGAGGTCCATTTCAACGGGTACAGAACGCAATGCCTCTTCGACTCCGGGAGCACGGAGAGCTTCATACATCCAGACCTGGTAAGATGCTGTTCGCTCCCCGTTTTCCCCGTGCGGCAAACTATCTCTCTCGCTTCAGGCTCCCATTTGGTCCAGATCCAGGGACGCACCGCCGCGAC
Source organism: Scyliorhinus canicula (assembly GCF_902713615.1). Taxonomy (NCBI): domain Eukaryota; kingdom Metazoa; phylum Chordata; class Chondrichthyes; order Carcharhiniformes; family Scyliorhinidae; genus Scyliorhinus; species Scyliorhinus canicula. Next base: position 81,711,649 of record NC_052159.1, on the reverse strand, counting down.
ACTCAGAATCCAAGGCGCTAGCTATTCGAAATTCAAACTCTACGTTTTGCCAGAACTCTGCGCGCCACTCTTATTAGGCCTAGACTTCCAATGTAACCTCAAGAGCCTCACCCTCAGCTTCGGAGGGCCCCTGCCCCCACTCACTATCTGCAGCCTCGCTACGCTGCAAATTCCCCCCCTCCTCTCTTCGCCAATCTCACAAAGGACTGTAAACCCGTAGCCACTCGTAGCAGGCGGTATAGCCTGCAGGATAGGGTATTTGTCAGAGCAGAGGTCCGAAGGCTACTCAGTGAGGGGGTTATAGAGGCCAGCAATAGTCCCTGGAGAGCTCAGGTGGTGGTCGTTAAGACCGGGGAAAAATTTCGTATGGTGGTCGACTGCAGTCAGACCATAAATAGATTTACGCTCCTCGACGCGTATCCCCTCCCCAGGATTGCAGACGTGGTAAACCAGATCGCCCAGTACCGGCTCTTTTCCACGGTGGATCTGAAGTCTGCATACCACCAGTACCCAATCCGCCCGGAGGACCGCCACTACATGGCATTCGAGGCCGATGGCCGCCTCTTCCATTTCCTCCGGGTCCCTTTCAACGTCACTAATGGGGTCTCGGTGTTCCAACGAGCAATGGACCGAATGGTGGACCAGTACGGGCTGCGGGCCACGTTTCCGTACTTGGACAATGTCACCATCTGTGGCTATGACCAGCAGGACCACGACGCTAAGCTCCATCGTTTTCTCCAGACGGCACAGAAACTGAATCTCATCTACAACAAGGAGAAATGCGTTTTCCGCACAACCAGACTAGCCATCCTCGGCTATGTCGTGGAAAATGGAGTCCTGGGCCCAGACCTGGACCGTATGCGCCCCCTCTTAGAACTCCCCCTCCCCCATTGCCCCAAGGCCGTCAAACGGTGCTTGGGCTTCTTTTCCTACAACGCCCAGTGGGTCCCTCAATATGCGGACAAAGCCCGCCCACTCTTTAGGGCCACACGTTTTCCCCTGTCAGCCGAGGCAGGCCAGGCCTTCGACGGCATCAAGGAGGACATCGCCAAAGCGGTCATGCGGGTGGTGGATGAATCCACTCCATTTCAAGTAGAGAGCGACGCCTCAGAGGTAGCTCTTGTAGGCACATTAAATCAGGCAGGGAGACCAGTCGCATTTTTCTCCCGTACCCTCTCCGCTTCAGAACTCCGACACTCTTCAGTCGAGTAAGAAGCACAAGCCATTGTGGAGGCTATCATCACTGGAGGCACTACCTCGCAGGTAGGAGGTTCACCCTCATCACCGACCAAAGATCGGTTGCCTTCATGTTCGACAACTCGCAAAGGGGCAAAATTAAAAACGACAAAATTCTGAGGTGGAGAATCGAACTCTCCACCTACAATTACAATATTAAATATCGACACGGGAAGCTCAATGAGCCTCCGGATGCCCTATCCCGCGGGACATGCGCCAGCGCGCAGATCGACCGATTAAAAGTCATCCACAATGACCTCTGCCACCCGGCTCGCCCACTACATCAGGGCCCGAAACCTACCTTTCTCCAACGAGGAGTTAAAAGCGGTCACCAGGGACTGCCCGATCTGTGCGGAGTGCAAACCGCACTTCTATAGACCAGATAGGGCCCACCTGGTCACGGCTTCTAGGCCCTTTGAACACCTCACGATTGATTTCAAAGGGCCACTCCCCTCAACTAACAAGAATGTTTACTTTTTAAACGTCGTAGACAAGTTCTCCCGTTTCCCATTCGCTATCCCGTGCCCCGACATGACCTCCCACATAGTCATTAGGGCCCTGCATAGCATCTTCACCCTGTTTGGTTTCCCCAGCTACGTACACAGCGAGCGGGGTTCGTCCTTCATGAGCGACGTGCTGCGTCAGTACCTGCTCGACAAGGGCATTGCCTCTAGCAGGACTACCAGCTACAACCCCAGGGGGAACGGGCAGGTGGAAAGGGAGAACGCGACGGTCTGGAAGACCGTCCTACTGACCCTCCGGTCTAGAAAGCTCCAAGTCTCCCAGTGGCAGGAAGTCCTCCCAGACGCGCTCCACGCTATTAGGTCCCATTTGTGCACGTCGACCAATCCGACCCCTCACGAGAGGCTCTTCATTTTTTCCAGGGGCACTACCACGGGGGTCTCACTTCCGGCATGGCTGAGGACGCCGGGCCCTGTACTGCTGAGGAAACACGTCAGGGTGCACAAAACCGACCCCCTTGTTGAAAAGGTGCGCCTGCTCCACTCCAACCCCCAGTACGCATTCGTTGAGTTCCCTGGCGGCCGTCAGGACATGGTATCCCTCCTGGATCTGGCACCCGCCGGATCCAGCGTCTCCTCTACCACCACAGAAGGACCTCTCACCTTACACCCCATGCTGCCGCCCCCTCGTGCTCCCGAGCCCATGAGCTCGCTCCACCAGTTCCACGCACCCGCGCCAGCCAGCCCCCAGCGCCCCCCAGTCCCCGGTCGAACCAGGAGAGTATGAAGCTCGGATACAACCCTCCCTGGAGTCCGCCATCATATCCCAGCACACAACACCCGTCCAGCCACCGCAAGAGGCTCCAACCCCAGTGCTCCGCAGATCACAGTGGACAATTCGACCACCGGACAGACTGACGGACTTGATTTTTTTGCAGGGGGTAAATGTAATATATATATAAATATGATAATTGACACTGTCTTTGTAAGCGCAGTAGCGCTATCCTACCACTAGGGGAGTAGCTCTGGGAGTACTCAGGAACTTGTACTGGGCTCCTCCCTTGGCTCTGCCCTAGTGCTGCTGTATAAATAGCCTTGTCCAGAGTCAGCCTGAGTTCACTAAGAGTTCATCAACGGGTAACAGGCTCTGAAGTAAGTCAATTAAAGCCTAGATTCATATCGGAAACACGTGTCTGGTGAATTGATAGTTCCATCAAGGTCCCTACTTTGCACGGCCACAAACGAGACCTTTCATGACCGCCTATTTGTTTTCCCTAGGAGACCCACCTCAGGGGCCTCGATTCCGTCCTGGCTGAAGACACCGGGGCCAGTCCTACTCAGAAAGCATGTCAGGAGCCATAAGTCCAATCCTCTGGTAGAGAGGGTCCAGCTCCTACACTCGAACCCCCAGTACGCTTATATCGAACACCCCGATGACTGACAGGATACGGTCTCCCTCCGGGACCTGGCGCCTGCCGGTTCCACCACCACCACCACCATCCCTGCGCCATATCCCGACCAACCTACCATGACCAGCGCCCCCCGCACCTATATGGCTCCCGCGCTCCCTCCCGCCTGTCATCCCCCCTTCACCGATGCACAGGAATGAAGCTCCAGAAGAGACGCTCCCGGAGTCCACGTCTGTACCCACACCGGCGCCCTCACTACCGATGCCAGCACGGACGAATTCAACACCTGGGCCAGCAACAACGGCAGAGCTTCGGCGATCACAGCGCACAATCCGTACGCCGGACCGGCTGAACTTATGAACCCGTTAACCCGCCGGACTTCATTTTTTAACAAGGGGTGAATGTGGTGAATGTATTATACCGATAATCCACCAGTGTATTTATATCTGTGCTATGCTGTTGCCCTTGTGGGCTTCTCCTATGGGCCATTGTATGGCATTATCCATAGGGGAACATGTTGGGGCATGTATGGGCTCTGCCCATGGCTCCTCCCTTTGAAGGGAGGTATAAAGAGCAGTTGACCTGTAGGCGGTTCTCAGTATTGATTCGGTCACAGGCAGGCCCTGTTCTAAGTTGATTAAAGCCACGGTTTACTTCTACTCATGTCTCGAGTGAATTGATGGTCGCATCACTTTGTCCTCAGCTTTAGATCCCACATTGATCTCTCCTCCAACTCCGCCATCTCCTTTATCTTTATACCCTCCCTTGATCATTCTGACTTAACCTTCTGAACATTGATCCTTTTAAGTTAATGGTACTAAGCAGTGACAAATCCCCTGGAGCTGACAAACTTTTTTTCATTCTTTCATGAGATGTAAGCATTGCCAACAAGGCCAGCATTGTTTGCCCATTCCTAATAGCCCTTGAAAAAATGGCTGTTAGCCATCTTCTTGGCTGTTGCAGTCCATCTGGTATAAGTACACCAACAGTGCTGCTGGGAAAGGAGATCCACATTTTTGACCCAGAGGCCGTGAAAGAATGGTGGCATAGTTCCAAGTCAGGATGGTATTTGGCTTGGGGGAACTAACAGGTGGTGGTGTTCCCACATTTGAGATGGTCTTTGCCCAGTACTTATTGACTGATTCCAATGGATGGGGTTTGAAATAGGTATTGTGGTGCAAATGTTACCTGGCATTTATTAGCCTCTGTGAAGATATGTTGCAGGTCCTTCTGTGGGTTGGCATGGGCTGCAATATTGTGAATGCAGCTTATCACTAGAATTGTCAGCAAACAACCACTGCTGACCAGATGATGGAAGGTTGCAGCTAGAGATGATTAGGTCAAAGATGTTTAATTGCAGAATCTGTTATGATGTTCTGGCACTGTGATGCTTGCTCTCCAATAACCATAAAGTTTCCTCCTATGACTCCAGCCTCCAGAATATTTCTCTTCAAACTCCATGGATATGTCAGTGCTCTTTGATACCTTATTCAGTTGAATGCTTTGATTTTGAGAGCAGCTACTCTCATCTTTCAATCACTGGTAACTGAGAACTCTTAAACCATTCGAATTTATTTCCTCCTTGAAAAATCTTCTCAAAATTCAAACCTTTGATTAAACTTCTAGTCATTCATCTTAACTTCTCCCTTTATGTTTTGATGCCTGTCTACTTGTGTCTATTCATGGAGCACTTTTCTTAACGTGAGAGATCTGCAAATGATATTGTAATTTTCAGTTCTGGGACACAAAATGTTTGTTTAGCAAATCCTACTCTATCTCAGGGTATTATGCTGGTCTTGTAGTTTTTCTGCAATTCAATAGCCAACCAAGATTCAATGTCTAGGCCTCAAACATTAAGATGACACTGAAAGACGAGCTGTGGCAAAAGGAGAGAAAAGGGGAAGAAAAACAAAAGGTGACAGCGTTTGGGGACATTTCGCCATTCAGAACCAGTGGAGAATGTTTGATTCCTCTCCCACTGCCCGCACAACTCTTGGAAAACAAAGACCCCGTGAAAACAAATACATCCGGATGATAGTGCGCAGACGCGGGACGAAGGACTACAACACCCGGCGAGCACCGCGCCCCAGTTCCAGCTCGCGCTTCCGCTCGGAAAGAAATTACGTCATTGTTAAAGCTCCCAGAAAGTGGGTGCATTGTGCAATGTAGTGTCTGTGGTGCAGCGCTGGACACAGAGTCACAAGCAGGGAATGACTGCTGCACGCCGAGACACGCTCTAACTCCACATTTCTTACATAGCAGCGACAAAGAGGAAAAAAAACCGACACAAGTAAGTTTTTATTTCAATGTGGCTTTTTTTGCGTGTTGTCCATGACTTCTTATTTCCTTCATTGCTGTGCTTGTGTTTTCTCCCACTTCCAGCACAATTCATGGAAGTCTGACTGAAGTGGTCCTGGTTTCCGGACTGATTGGCCATTCGTCTGTTTAATGTTAGCATATTAGCTATTGTGCTGTATGGTTTCTAAGTAGTTACAGTGGTGCAGCTTATTGTACAGCATGCGGTGGACTAAAAGCTAATTTTAGTTCCCGAAAGTGCAAATGTGATTAGTTATTAATTAAATATTTTTGAATCCATTATTTTTATTCTAACGCTTAAGTTTCATTTCACAAAGTTATGATTTATGCTGAATCAGCTCGTACTGTAAGTAGCTTATTTGTAAAATCTCTGCTTTAAAAATTGCAACTTTTTCCAAATTAAATATTGTGCTCAATTTGGTGGTGTCTGGTGATGGTGGAGGGAGGAAGAGACATGTCACTGGAGTGCTGTGATTTTAGACCATTTCATTTGCATTTTGGAAAAGGCATTATGTTCAAATAATTTTTGTATCCTGGGGAGATAAGGTACAGTAGGTCAATAAAACATGCTTCTTTTACATAGATAATGTAGCTAAAACAAAGCTAGTACTTTTCTAGCCAATAAAATTAAAAATGCCTTCAGCATATCCTGTAAAACTATTTCACAACGTTTCAAATTGTGCAACTCAAGGTTGTTTATACTTAAATTATGATTTCCAAATACTATGCCAAAACAATTCTGTTGGTCCATTTAAACACTGATTGATATCTTGTTAACTCTAGTGAAGCAGTGTTTTATGGACAATATATCATAATGATTTGACAGATAAACATCATTGTTTTAAGATTACACAAATTTGCATAATTGAAGGCTTGCAAATTAGTATGTTTTTTTAATGTTTGTGATATATTTAAAGCTATGTCTCCACAAAGTTTAGGTGCTTTTGAATCTTCTTTAAATTAACGTGACTGATTCCAATGGATGGGGTTTGAAGTAGAGCTCACCTTGCCTTGCCAGTGTTTTCCTGGATTCTTCACTTGCATTTGGCTCTAATGCACTACTATACAAAACTGCTAAGTTTTAGCCATAAGGTTTAACAAAAATGCAATGACTGAATTTAGTCAGTTTATTGATGCTTTGATCTTTAATACTTATGAATTATGGGGCATTACCAAGGTGCATGTGTTTTGGAATGCTTCTTTCTGAATATGGGACAACACTTGAATTGCATGTTGTCTGATAATATGTGACACAAGATAATCATCCCTAGATACTAAACTAAAAGAAAAACACTGCATGCTGGAAAGTGCTGACAATACTCAGCAGGTCTGGCAGCAACTGTGGAGAGAGAGCAGAAGCAACATTTCAAGTTGAGTATGACGGTTCTGAAGAACAGTCATTTTCAGCTTGAAACTAACTCTGTTTTTATCTCTAGGTACTGTGTGCTATCCAAATGTAACTTTTTTATTGACTATGGAATATGTTCCTCTTGGAAGGTAAGTGCCTTATTTTCAGTGGTTCAGATTCCAAGATGCTGCAATTAGTACAACACATTTAAAACTTTATTCACTCTAGCTGCAGACAACATCTGAAGTAGAATTAGGATTTCTTAAACAGCTGTTGATAATTTGAGTCTGAAGTATAGATTTATCCTTACAGAATTGGGGTGATGTACATGAAGCTAGTACAGTAGAAGAAGCCTAATACAGTATCAAATATAATTCCATGTAACAAAGCTATTTTGTGTATCTACGAACAGTATTGTAGATCTTTATTGTAGATTCCATGGAGTAATCAGTGCAGAATTTGAGCATGAAACTGGCATAGTGTATTGACACATGCTCTGATTTAGAAGTTATATTATGCAGTTGTTGCATTCACAGCCTGATATAGTAGTATTCTGATGTAGTATGAATATACTTTCTGTAATCGGTTAAGTATTTCCTCAAGTTATCCAACAACAAGGTGTCTCTTACTCTACCATTAGTGATTATCTGCAATTATGTAGGCCACACACCAAGTAGCTTCTCTATCAAAACATTTCTGACTTATTACATCTCTCCCTCCCTTTCAGGAAGCCATGAAGCAATATATTCAACACCTCCCTCTTTCTTAAATGTGGAATACAAAAGCACTGTTTTGGACAGGGGTATTATCTTGCATTCTGTAGTTGACTTAAGATGTCTCCCTTAAAATGGAGAATGACATTTATAACTTTGACATAAAATTAAACCTAAATCTTCAACAGAAATAAATATTGGAATGAAATGTTTTGACTGATCCCAGAGTAATGTTATCCTAATGTAGGTGACTACATAGTTAAATATGAGAATAGAGTCTAATGGGTACTTGATCATTATTATGTCAATTGAATAATTAAAAAGAGTAATGCTGCATGAACTTTAGTAGCCCTGTTCAACATGTACTCTTGTTAATGAGGGAAAACTTCTACCTTCACTCAAGATCACATTGTACTATATTCCAAAATAATTGTTTTAACTCCACTGACAGTATGTGCATTTTGTGTATATTGTCTGACCAACTGCCTCTGGATGCGTTTAATAAAATTTACAAATATAAATTGCAGACTTGAGTGGATGGGAAAGTTGGAAGATATGAATTGGTTAACAAAAATCCTAAATGACATGATTTTGGACTGAAGCTAAATGAACACTTATTAATAACCTAATCACTGATAATGTTTATTATAATTGTTATCTTTTCAATAAGGCCAGCGGATGTAGTGCAGGTATTGAGGGGAAGCTAGATAGTTCTGTGAATTACAAGGCAGTAATCTATATTCCTAAAATTTGAAAATGTGTCATGTCAAATATCTTAACAATGTGACATTACTGCCTTAATATTGAGTGGTGTAAGCCGTATTGGCTGAAACAGTAAAAAAAGTACATTTTTATATATATATATGTATATAGATATATATAGATATATATGATATATATGATATATATATATATATATGATATATATATATATGTGTGTGTGTGTTATAAAGGCATCAACGCCTTGTTGGGGTAAAGTCGCATTCATGTCCTTATTTTTTATTCACAGGCACTTCCAGCAGGTGTTGTCAAGAGGACTGCTTGAGAGCAGAGGTCATTGTGTCTTTTGAAGAAAAAGTGGGTAAATATTTTGAAGTTGAGGAAAATACAGGATTGTGGGGAGAGAATGGGGCCTTGGGATTAGTTTTGGATGGTTCTGCAAAGAACCAGCATAAGAACAATAAGCCACTGACCTCCCCTTTTTCTGTTAATTATTTTTTTAATGGTTCCATTAGTTGCTGATTGGCATTCAGAAATGTAAACTTTGAAATATATATTTTCCTTTTCCAGCTTTTGGAAGGATGAGACTAATTGTAACATTCTTACTTGCCCTATCGGGTAATTTGATTGCGATAAAACTTGTGACCTTTTCTGATCTGTACACCTCAGCTACTCTCTGGGTAAGCCTTGGAGGAGCAACTCCTTGTGTGAAATGCTAATAATTGGCAAGAACATTTCAGCTACTTTGGAATTGTATATCTAAATAGTTACTGATTCTTAATGAATCACTGAGAAAAGAAGTAATCAGCTATTATTAGTAATCTAAAGTAAAATGACCAGACAATGAACGTGTGTTATTTTACCAAGCATTTAGATAACCTAAAGCCGCAGTTTAAGGTCTCGGCTGAGAGGAGACTGTTCCGGGCCTTTGCTTATGCCATTCTACCTGATGAATGCAAGAAATAAAATAACAGTTTTGATGATTATTTTTTAACTTCCTCATATCGTCAGAGGAGTAGCTTCAGCTCCATGCCTTCCATTCATGGCATGTTTGTGATCGAGGTAGTCCAGGTGTGAACATTTATCCTGTTGGGCTGTACTGCTACTAATCAACGTGTGAATGTTTGATGTAATGGGATCTATGTTTCTGACTCTTTATGGGTGCTTAATTTTTAAATGCCGAAGTAAGTAATTATCGCGTTTTGGCTTATCTTTCACATAATGCCTGTTAACTGGTCATCTGACAGAGCAAAAGTAAAAATTGTGGCAGTGATAAAAACACGATGGATGTTGAACCTTGATTAAAAACACGATGGATGTTGAGCCTTGACCTAGGTTTCTTAGTTTAAATAAAAAAGGAATCGAAGGCAAATGTTAATAACTACAAATTTAGTGCCTATGCTAAACATGATACCAATGTTAGGGTGGCACGGTAGCACAGTGGTTGGCACTGTTGCTTCAAAGTGCCAGGGTCCCAGGTTAGATTCCTGGCTTGGGTCACTATCTGTGCGGAGTCTGCACTTTCTCCCCGTGTCTGCGTGGGTTTTCTGCGGGTGCTCTGGTTTCCTCCCACAAGTCCCGAAAGACCTGCTTGTTGGGTGAATTAGACATTCTGAATTCTCCCTCAGTGTACCCGAACAGGTGGCGGAATGTGGCTAGGGACTTTTCACAGTAACTTCATTACAGTGTTAATCTACGCCTACTTGTGACAATAAAGATTATTATTATTATTATTGAAAATGAAGGGCAACTAGGGATGGGCAATAAATGCTGGTCTATCCAGCAACGCCCACATCCCGTAAATGAATTTTTAAAAAAAGGAAAATTAATCTAGTGTATTTACATGTGGAAAGAGAAAACATAAGCTAACATTTTGGGATACAGCTCAAAATTATGCTTTTAAAATATTTCTGATGCTGTTACAGCAGAAGCACCTTCCTCACAATTTTTTCTTGTTTCACATTTCCAGAATTTGCAATTAATGTCTTCTCATGAGAATTGAAAATCTGTTGCATCATCTGAATCAAAATAATTTGTTTGACAATTTGCCTTCGGTGCAGTTGGCTACTTTTGTGTATATTGTTCATCTTGGGATGTATAAATGAAACAAATATCTTTATGTTAGCATGAAATTACAGCAGTAATGTTTCACATTGAAGCTTTGGTTGAATATAGCTGAAATACCTGCTTTTTTGTGACATATCACAGCTTGCAGAAAACAAATATTTGAATAACAAAGATTGAAGACCTGGGCCAAATTTTCACCATGACGGGGAGCCTCTCCATCATGGTGAAAATGGTGGCAGTTGCCAAACATCGTAGGTCCCACCCGCTAACACAGCAGTTCTCATTTTCACAGGGCTGGGAATGGGGTGTAGTTCACACATTCACGTTTACGGAGGCAGTTGTCCATTTAAATCATCAGATGCCTATGTTCATGTTGGATTTTGGTAGCTTAAGATGTATGAAACCCAAAAGAGATCCGATAAAAGCAGGTATGAACTTTGTAGCTTCATTTGGCTAGATAGATACCTATTTGGAGTGCTAAAGTAGCCCTTTGGATCTGGTCCCAGGGCAACTTTGGTGGAAGTCAGGTGCCCTTTGAAATTGTTAGAAGTAGGTATGTATGTGTGTAAAAAGTGCATAAATTCATTAATTATCAAGCTGATTTGGAACTGTCAACAGAACTCTCAAACAGACCTCTCAAAATCAACTGACAATGGGGACTTCTCCAAGGGGACCATGCCTGGGGAGTTATGAAAGGGAGCTGTCAAAGCATTTAAAAGTACTGCCGTTTAAATCTTTTTGGGGAAAAAAAAAATCTGTTTTTAAAAAGAAATATTGCTTGCTATTTTAGGTTTTCTGTTGCTGGATTAGTGTTGCATGTCAGAGCAGGGTTCCAACCATTTCAGTTTGACTGCTGCATATGGTTATAGACTCTTTTTGAAGTTGGACTATGAAATCCAGTGCTTGTTGTTATAAGGATTTAGTAAGGTGAAATAATATAAATATAGTAAATGGGTTTTGTGTTTTCTTTTCAATATAATGAAATCTGCAATTGACACTTATAACTTTTATTTTTATAGAACTTTATAACTTTTATTTTTATAGAACTTTATAACTTTTATTTTTATAGAACTTTATTTTATTTTATCTCTTCTCAGCATTGATGTGTTGGGTACTGACCAGTGCGCCACTTCAAGCTGGCAAGAGCCACTGGCAGCAATGGCATTGCCATTATAGTCCACTAGCTGGCAGGCTGATGGCAGGATGGTAGGCTTGACACGGAGGCTTTTGAGGTCAGACCGCGCAATGAGATTGGCTGAAGCGCCGGTGTCCAGGCGGAATCGGATTCAGGATTGGTTGACCGTGAGGGTGGCACACCACTCGTCGTCCGGATCAGTGCTGAATATCGTGAGAGGCTTGACGTTTGTCTTCGGGGGCATCTTGTGTTTGGTAATGATGCCCACCCGAAATGGTGCTTTAGGGTCCTCGGTGGCAAGGTCCGGCATCAGGTCAGAATCGGACTCGGTGACCGTGGGCTGGATGGCGCGGACATCTCTGCGTAGCTGGTTGGAGCGACGAGAGGTAGTAGGTTGAGCAGACCTGCATAAAGCAGCATAGTGGCCAAGCTTGCCACATTGTCGGCAGTGGCGTGATTTCGCAGGACATTGCTGCTTTAAGTAGGCGGAGCCACAGTTGCCACACGTCATGACGTCAGAACGCTCTGTGTGCCACTGCGCATGCGCGGTGCGGTCGTACGTGGTGCGGCCTGCGCAGTGCGATCTTCGGCGTCACCGTTCCCTCGTTCCCAGCATGTGCGGAGGCTGTTTAGCACAGGGCTAAATCGCTGGCTTTGAAAGCAGACCAAGGCAGGCCAGCAGCACAGTTCAATTCCCGTAACAGCTTCCCCGAACAGGTGCCGGAATGTGGCAACTAGGGGCTTTTCACAGTAACTTCATTTGAAGCCTACGTGTGACAATAAGTAATTTACATTTACAAATGGCAGCCCTCATCCAGACTGAGGCCCTGGAGTTGCTTGACAGCTTGCACCCGTTCTGCCTCGTGGGGACCTTGCTGCGCCGTTTCAGCTGCTTGAATGTGAGAGTATCGGTTAGTGGCGTGTTCATGCAGAACGCAGGTCTCGATGGCAATCGCAAGGGTGAGCTGTTTAACTTTGAGGAGCTGCTGGCGTAGGGAGTCCGACTGTACACTGAAAACGATTTAGTCGCGTATCATGGAGTCGGAGGTGGATCCATAATTACAGGACTGCGCAAGGATGCGGAGGTGGGTGAGAAAAGATTGAAAAGGTTCATCCTTACCCTGCAAACGGAAGACGTAGCGCTCAAAACTTTCATTTACCTCGATGTCACAATGACTGTCAAATTTGAGGAGGACTGTCTTGAATTTGGACTTGTCTTCACCTTCAGCAAAAGTGAGAGAGTTGAAGATATGGATGGTGTGGTCCCTGGCCGTGGAGAGGAAGAGAGCAATCTTCCTGGCATCTGAAGCAGCTTCCAGGTCTGTGGCTTCAAGGTAAAGCTGGAATCGTTGCTTAAAGATTTTCCAGTTGGCACCGAGGTTGCCGGTGATGCGGAGCGGCAGTGGGGCGTGGATGCTGTCCATATTGCAGGATGGCTGATTGCTGGTCGAAGGCAGATCACTTGAAGGTAGGTCTAATAAATTCTAACATCACGTACTGATACCATGATGTGTTGGGTACTCTGGATCTGTGGAGACTGCGTTTACCTTAGCAGTAACATAGACAGGTTACCAACACTTGTAATAGTACAACTCTATTTTATTAAGCTAAGAACTATTGAACATACTTGCACTGTGGGTCGACACTATGTTAGATTAACTGAAGACCTGTGCCTATCCTGACCAGTCTAAACTGTTAGCACATGGTGAAGGTTTGTGCTACTAGCTGCGAGCTCTGTCTGTCTCAGAGGCTGCATCCCGAATGAGTGGGAAAACTAGTGCCCTCTGGCTTTATAGTGAGCGTGCCCTAACTGGTGATTGGCTGCTGTGTTGTGTGTGTGTGTGTTGATTGGTCTTGCAGTGTGTCAGTCAGTGTGTGTCTCTGCACCATTATATACTGATGTGTATATTATACAAGCATGGGTCCTGATGTCTGTCCATGATGGATAATGGGTGAGTTAGCATAGGAGTAGGAGTAGCCAATTCCGTCCTGGATCCTGCTCTGCCATTCAATTTGATCATGACTGATCGGCTCCCTAAATGCCATTTTCCCGTACTGTACTCAGAACCTTTGTCACTAGTATTTAGAAATCTATCAATTTCTGTCTTGAACATACACAATGATTAGGCTTCCATGGCCCTCTGGGGTGAAGAATTCCGAAGATTCACTACCCTGGTGGAGCGAGTCCTCCTTATCTGTTCCAAAATAGCTTTCCCCTTATTCTGAGATTGTGTCCCCCTGTTGTAAATTTCCCCTGACCACCTTCAACCACCACAACCCCACCCCAACCCAAGCCAGGGGAAACTACCTGTCTGCACCTGCCGTGTTTAGCCCCTTAAGAATTTTGAAGGTTTCAGTGAGATCACCTTTCATTGCTCTAAACTCAAGAATATAGACCCAGTCTCCTCAATCTCTCCTGATAGGACAGTCCCACCATTCCATGAACTATTTCCCCATCTCGCCCAACCACCAGATTCGCAGACAAAAATCAGGGTCCTAATTCTTCAGGTTTTTACAATGGATATTTTGTATATTAGGTCATTTTCCTTCTAAAATGTGGCAAGAACCTTAATGGCCAACTAAGGATATTACTATCGATAAATCTGAAAATAATAATCTTTATTGTCACAAGTAGGCTTACATTAATACTGCAATGAAGTCACTGTGAAAATCTCCTAGTTTCCACATTCTGACACCTGTTTGGGTACACAGAGGGATAATTCAGAATGTCCAAATTACCTAACAGCATGTATTTGGGGACTTGTGGGAGAAAAACGGAGCACCCGGAGGAAACCCACCAGACACAGCTTTGTTGTTAATCGTTCTCTTTCCTCAGTACTGACAATTTTCTGATTACCCCCTCAGATTATCTACATGCCTTGGAACTCCTCTTCGTGTTTCATATTGTCCTTCCCAATGCTATTTCTACTATGTACTAATTATCTCATTACACTGCTTCCAAATGTCAGGTCAATCCTCCTGCCCAATATGTGGTGGTGGTGCATTACAGTTCACTCTGGGAGTCCAACTTGGCAACAGGTACTTTTACATGCAATTTGTAGCCTGGAGCTATGGATAGTGATGGCAGAGGCTCCAACTTTCTTACCATCATATGGATGACCAGGAATCGCCCCATTCTTACTGCTTGTCGTTCGTAAATGTTGGAAGGATTTGCAAGTTAATGTTCAATCTCTTTGGCTGCAGCATGAATGCACCTTCCTTGGCCATCCAAGTCCTGGGGAGATGACTCGAATCCAAGGTTCTGCCTCGGAGGTAATGACACTACCACTCCGCCATATGATCTCTGAATTCAATAACACATATATCCCACTATATCTATATTTCCATGCTCGAGGCCACCACACAATATAATCGCGTTCCCAGAAGTTCACCTTCCAAAATCTACCATACCCAAAGACACGCTCAATTACTCCTAAAGCAACACCTTCTCAATACTGCCAAAACCCACAATCAATATTGCATTTGCATCCTCGCACAGTGATGCCAGATGTCAGAACCTGCTCCCATTATTAGTGATACCTTGTTTCATGAATTATGCACTCTTCACCAAACTTTAGCAATCGCTAACTTTCCTCCTCTTTTTATCCCGATTTCTTCACTTCCCAACATTCAACCCAAACACCCACTTTAGTGCCGCAACGTTTTGCATCTGTACATCTTTCTCTTCCTTCATTCCCTCACATTGACTCATTGCCACTTGGTCTGTCTCAAATCCAACTTCACATTCACATAAGGTGTGCCCCACAAGACACTGATCCTTTAAAAAAATCTTCCAGTCAAACAACATGCCATTTCTTATCACAATCACAACCAGAAACTAACCAATATAAATGCAATGAGGTTTCTGCCTTTGGCACAAATGCAGAACTTGTATTCTGTGACAAAAGCAAACTATTTCCCCTCTTCCTTCTGGACCTGACTCCTCCTCGATCTGACTGCAGCCTTCTCCATCATTCAGTTACGTGGGACTAGACCTGCCTGGTTCAATTCTTAATCGTAGTCAGAGAATCACCTGCAATGGTTTATTTTCCCAGTTCCACACCATTGCTTCCAGTGTTCCTCAAGGGTCTGTCCCTGGTCTCTTCTATTCTCATTTACAGGCCACTTCTCTCCAACATAATCCAAAATCACAGTGGAGCGGGGCTGTAGGTGGAAACTCTCCTGCTCGGACCTTGCACTAAGGCTTTTGGAGATCAATTATCATAGCCCTAGGACATTGCTTCAGGAATTCTTTAGGACGATGTCCTAGACCCAACCAACTTCAACTGTTTCATCACTAATCTTTCTCCAACATTAAGGTGGGAATGATCTTTGATCATCTGTGTTCAGTTCCATTCACAGCTCTTCAGAAAAATAAATAATGCATGGCTGCATTGAGTAAGACCTGAACAATATTCAGGCTTGGGCTCATAAATGGCAAGTACAATTCATGCCACACAGTGCCAAGTAAATAGTCATCTTCATCAAGAGTCACCTCCCCATGACATTCAGTGGCATTCCTATCACTAATTTCCCCACCAACAACCACCTGGAGCCTGACATTGGCCAGAAACATAACTCGATCAACAAGATAAATACCGTGGCTACATGAGCAGGTCAGAGGCTGGGAATTCTGTGGTTTGTAGCTCGCCTCCTGACATCCAAAAGCCATTCCAACATCTACAAGATAACATGATGTGGAGATGTCGGTGTTGGACTGGGGTGAGCACAGTAAGAAGTCTTACAATACCAGGTTAAAGTCCACCAGGTTTGTTTCGAATCACCAGCTTTCGGTGCACTGCTCCTTCCTCATTCACCTGAGGAAGGAGCAGTGCTCCGAAAGCTAGTGCTTCGAAACAAACCTAGTGGACTTTAAACTGGTGTTGTAAGACTTCTTGCTGTACAAGATAACAGATCAGGAGTGTGATGAAATACACCCACTTTCCAGGATGAGTGCAATTCTAACAACTAGAAACCCTCTATCATACAAGTCAAAGCAACCTGCTTCATCAGCAACCCATCCACCACCTCAAACACTCTGCCTCCACTACCATTACACCAGGCCTGTCAAGTGTATGTATCATCTGCACGATGCACTGCAACAAGTTGTCAAGACATCTTCAGCAGCACTCTCCAAACTCGCAATGTCAACTATCTCGATGGGAAACAAGCACATGGGAATGCCACCACCTACAATTCATGCAACATCCTGATTTGAACATATTGCTGTTCCTTAATTGTTGCTGGATCAAAATCCTGGAACTTCCTACCTAACAGCACCATCTGCACCTATCTCGCACACTGTAGTGGTTCAAGATGCACCTCACTGCCACCTCAAAACCATTTAGCAGAGGGTAATACATTTTGGTCTTGTGATGCCTGCATCCTGTGAATGAATAAAAAGGTTAAACTTCCCAGCAGCAGGGCCCTAATATTACAATTGTCACATGCACTGAATCATCAATCATGAATGTTTCATAGTACTTTGACAAATGGATTACCTTTAAGGCGCTTTGTTAATTTTATTCACCATCTCAGGAGAATCAGTGTATGCCATTATGGATAGGATAAGAACTGACAATGCATTACAAAACAATTGAGTGATTCTAATTGCTCCCTTGTGCTCCCAAAAACAACGGAGTGCCCGAAGTTGAATTATTTTCAGAAATTCCCTTTTAACAGTTTTACCAATCATATAAATTGTGTACTTTTATGTTTATCAAATATTCGTTTCACTCTTCATAATGTTTTTTGAGTGCATTAGATGTATCAGAATGCAGGTGAAGTGCTCGTAAATCTACATGCTCTATAATCCAGTATAAGTCGCTGAAGCTGGGTAGAAGATCATTAATGTCCAGTGGCTCCTTTCTTGCACAAATACTTATTTATATGCAATGTGATATATGCCCTCTTATTTCACCACACCAGCCCCCACCTCAATTAATGATTGTCGGAAAAGTGGCTGGAAGTTTCTTTTATTTATTCAAGTTTTTCTGTGTAGTCCTACTATCAAGTTTCTTGACATTATTTAAGTCACTTCTGGCATCAGCATGACTGCATATGGAATTGATTGAGGAATAACATAACTTTTAACTGACCAAAGATATGGACTGAATTGACTAAAATATGTTATTACTAATAATTATTATTCAGCTACCTCTGTCAAACTATATTCAGGTCATTAATTATAATGACACTGGGTCCAGCAGGGTTACTTCTACTTGACACATGACAGCCTAAATCAATGTAAGTGCAGCAATACATTTTAATTCACGATCACAATAATATCATTTTGTGGACTCACTTGAATAACAGAATAGGTAAAGTTGCCATAGTCCCAAATGACCATCGGCTGCTTTCCCCTTTTGAGGAGGAGAGCTGACTGATGGTGATTTAACCTGAGAATCACCACACCTCCGGCGAGGGACAAGGTTGAGAAGGCAGGCCTTCATGAATAACCTTCGTTGGAACGGGAATTGAACCCACCCTGCTGGCCTCGCTCTGCATCACAAACCAGCTGTCTAGCTGAGTGAGCTAAACCAGATCCCAAAAATAACAGAATAACATAGGTATCCATGAATCCTAGCTATTTCATGCATTTTTGTGGGATACATGGAACACGTTTTTTGTTTTAGTCCTACTCTGCGCAAGGGTTTGTGGTGGGAAGCTGTCACCTTAACACGCTTTATCTGTTCAGGTGTCATTTCCTGCTCTCTGCCTCCATTTTCACCCCTCCTTGTCTTCATGTCTATCTCCAATTTTTCTCTTCCTTGGTTTCTGTCTCTAGAGGAGGGATAGACTAAAACAATCAGCAAATATTGACGCTAAGCTGACTGACTCTCACAGATACCTTTTTAAAAGAAATAATTTTTATTGAGATTTTCACAAAATATCAGAAACAGAAAATAGTAACAAGAAAACAGTATTAACAACAAAACGGTTGCTGCTGCTACCGGCCTATTTTCCTACCGTTCTGCCAGGAAGTCCAGGAAAGGCTGCCACCGCCTAAAAAACCCCTGCACTGATCCCCTCAGGGCAAATTTCACCTTCTCCAATTTGATGAATATCATTGACCCAGGCCTCCACGCTTGGGGGCTTTGCATCCTTCCACTGAAGCAAAATCCTCCTCTGGGCTACTAGGGATGCAAAGGCCAGAACACCGGCCTCTTTCGCCTCCTGCACACCCGGCTCCACTGCAACCCCAAAAATTGCGAGTCCCCAGCCTGGCCTGACCCTGGATCCTACCACCCTCGACACCGTCCTTGCTACCCCCTTCCAAAATTCTCCCAGCGCTGGGCATGCCCAGAACATATGGGCATGGTTCGCTGGGCTCCCCAAGCACCTAGCACACCTGTCTTTGCCCCCGAAGAACCTGCTCATTCTCGTCCCGGTCATGTGAGCCCTATGTAGCACCTTGAACTGTATGAGGCTAAGCCTCGCACAAGAAGAGGAGGAATTCACTCTTTCCAGGGCATCTTTCTGATATGACTTCCTTTTTCTTCAACTAAGGATAAAAGCATGGGTGATTGTTTCAGAAACAGATGGGGGTAGAGATAGGTGATTTTGCATAGGTGGAAGTTGGGAGTCGTTGCGATGGAAGGGCTGTGGGAGTGGGCACTGAATTGAGTCAAGTAGAATACCAAGGTTGTTTACAGTCGGGTCCAACCTAAGATAGTGGCCAGGGAAGACTACG
This sequence comes from Scyliorhinus canicula, assembly GCF_902713615.1. Taxonomy (NCBI): domain Eukaryota; kingdom Metazoa; phylum Chordata; class Chondrichthyes; order Carcharhiniformes; family Scyliorhinidae; genus Scyliorhinus; species Scyliorhinus canicula. The sequence goes on along the minus strand of NC_052159.1, from coordinate 81,692,551 downwards.
GGATGGTGTTTGCAGCAAAGATTCAAAAAAATACCTTCAATCTTTTCAGTGTTTAATAAGAGGAAATTCTGGCTCATGTAAGTTTGGATGTCAGACAAGCAGTCTGACGAAGTTATGTGGAAGTGGAGTTGGATGGCAGCAGCAGATATTTCTTCACGTGCCTGTCATGCTAAGTGATAGCATTCTTGGCTCTAAGCTAGAAAGCTGGATTGAAACCCCACTCCAGAGATTTGAACACCTATCGTCATTTGAGGAAGTGATTGTCAGAGATTACACCTTTTCAGATGAAATATCAAGTGGAGGCCCGTCTGCCCTTTCAGATGGAGGTAAAAGATCTTATGGCGCTATTTATAGTGTACTAGTTGAGTCCTCTCTGGTGTTCTGGCTAATATTTTGAATCGCAACATCACCAAATTATGTGGTTTTGCCTTGTTGGTGCTTGTGGCACCTTGCTTGTGTAAATCAATTGTATTGTGTCCTCTATTGCAGCATCCCCCAGACTTGGGAATAAGAGTAGGCCATTCAGCTCCTTGAATCTGTTCTGCTGTTCAATGAGGTCATTGCAGATCTGCTAACTAACTCCATATACCTGCATTTGTCCCATATCCCTTAATAGCATTGGCGAACAAGAATCTCTGAATCTAAGTTTTAAAACGAGCAATTGATCTAGGGTGGGATTCCCCCAACGGGTGGCTAAGTGTCGATGCCAGAGTAAAAACTGGAGTGTTTTACTCCGGCATTGGTGCCTGTTCCGGGACACCATTCTGCGGTCCACAGGGGGCTAGGATGGCGCTGGAGAGGCCTCTGCCATGCCAGCTGCCAATCCCGGCCTGAATCCGGCGCCGCGGGGTCCACCCATGCACGGTTGGGCCAGCGCCAACTAGCGCATGCGCAGTGGCCTTCTTCCCCGCGGTGGCCCTGACGCCAAATGGCGCAGGGCTACAGGAGCCAGCGCGGAGGAAAGGAGGCCGGAGGGGGAGAGAACCCGGCCCACCGATTGGTGGGCCCCGATTGCAGACCAGGTCACTACGGAGCCCCCCACACACACACACACAGGCCACACTGGGACCCTTCAATGCCCAGGTCCCGCCGGCCCACAGCAGGTTAGAACGGCGCCGTCGGGACTTGGCTTTTTGTTGACGGCCGCTCGGCCCATCCGGCCCGAAGAATCGGCGCGCTGATTTTGAAGGCGGAGCTGTAGTTGGTGAACAGGAGTCTGACGTGCATAGTTCTTTATTATGCTTTAATATTTTATCGTTTAAATAATAATCCCGTTTGCTGTTATTCCTACCAAAATGGATAACCTCACATTTGTCAACATTGTATTCCATCTGCCAGACCCGAGCCCATTCACTTAACCTATCCAAATCCCTCTGCAGACTTCCAGTATCCTCTGCACTTTTCGCTTTACCACTCATCTTAGTGTCATCTGCAAACTTGGACACATTGCCCTTGGTCCCCAACTCCAAATCATCAATGTAAATTGTGAACAATTGTGGGCCCAACACGGATCCCTGAGGGACACCACTAGCTACTGATTGCCAACCAGAGAAACACCCATTTATCCCAACTCTTTGCTTTCTATTAATTAACCAATCCTCTATCCATGCTACTACTTTACCCTTAATGCCATGCATCTTTATCTTATGCAGCAACCTTTTGTGTGGCACCTTGTCAAAGGCTTTCTGGAAATCCAGATATACCACATCCATCGGCTCCCCGTTATCTACTGCACTGGTAATGTCCTCAAAAAATTCCACTAAATTAGTTAGGCATGACCTGCCTTTTACGAACCCATGCTGCGTCTGCCCAATGGGACAATTTCTATCCAGATGCCTCGCAATTTCTTCCTTGATGATAGATTCCAGCATCTTCCCTATTACCGAAGTTAAACTCACTGGCCTATAATTTCCTGCTTTCTGCCTACCTCCTTTTTTAAACAGTGGCGTCACGTTTGCTAATTTCCAATCCACCGGGACCACCCCAGAGTCTAGTGAATTTCGGTAAATTATCACTAGTGCATCTGCAATTTCCCTAGCCATCTCTTTTAGCACTCTGGGATGCATTCCATCAGGGCCAGGAGACTTGTCTACCTTTAGCCCCATTAGCTTGCCCATCACTCCCTCCTTAGTGATAACAATCCTCTCAAGGTCCTCACCTGTCATAGCCTCATTTCTATCAGTCGCTGGCATGTTATTTGTGTCTTCCACTGTGAAGACCGACCCAAAAAACCTGTTCAGTTCCTCAGCCAGTTCCTCATTTCCCATTATTGAAACTCCCTTCTCATCCTCTAAAGGACCAATATTTACCTTAGCCACTCTTTTTTGTCTTATATATTTGTAAAAACTTTTACTGTCTGTTTTTATATTCTGAGCAAGTTTACTCTCATACTCTATCTTGCTCTTCTTTATAGCTTTTTTAGTAGCTTCCTGTTGCCCCCTAAAGATTTCCCAGTCCTCTAATCTCCCAGCAATCTTTGCCACTTTATATGCTTTTTCCTTCAATTTAATACTCTCCCTTATTTCCTTAGATATCCACGGTCGATTTTCCCTCTTCCTTCCAGAAGCATGTTACCTAGTTTTTCTTTGAAGTAGGTGGGAACCTCGGCACGGAGTAGGGAGAAGTTAAAGATGCCTGCGAGCATACCCGCCAGTTGGTCCGAGCAGGACCTGAGTGCATGACCAAGGGTTCTGTGAGGACCCGTTACTTTCCATGGGTTCACTTTCGAGAATGCCGATCTGACTTCTGAGAATCTGACGGGGGGAATGGGTGCATCGGTTTGGCTTCCTGCTCAAAACAAGCATCGAATGCATTGAGCTCATCGGAAGGGGTGCTTTGTTGCTGGAGATTCTACTCAACTTTGCTTTATAGCTCGTTTAAGCCTTGCCACAACTGCCGTGTTGTTAGTCTGCCATTCGAGTTTGCTAGTGTCACACGGGAGGGTTTAAATTAGTATGGCAGGGGAGTGGGTACCAAAGCAATAGGTCAGAAGATGAAAAAATTGAGGGAGAACTAGGGAATAGGGCCAGTATGGCTCTGAGGAACAGCAGACAGGGAGATATTGCTGAAAACAGCAGGACTGGTGGCCTAAAGTGCATATGTTTTAATGCAAGAAGTATAACAGGTAAGGCAGATGAACTTGGAGCTTGGATTAGTACTTGGAACTATGATGTTGTTGGCATTACAGAGACCTGGTTGAGGGAAGGACAGGATTGGCAGCTAAACATTCCAGGATTTAGATGTTTCAGGTGGGATAGAGGAGGATGTAAAAGGGGTGGAGGAGTTGCACTACTGGTTAGGGAGAATATAACAGCTGTTCTGCAGGAAGACACCTCAGAGGGCAGCGAGGCTATATGGGTCGAGATCAGGAATAAGAAGGGTGCAGTCACAATGTTGGGGGTTTACTAAACAGCCACCCAACAGCCAGCGGGAGATAGAGGAGCAGATAGGTAGACAGATTTTGGAAAGGAGTAAAAGCAACAGGGTTGTTGTGATGGGAGACTTCAACTTCCCCAATATTGACTGGGGACTCACTTAGTGCTAGGGGCTTGGACGGGGCAGAGTTTGTAAGGAGCACCCAGGAGGGCTTCCTAAAACAATATGTAGATAGTCCAACTAGGGAAGTGGCAGTACTGGACCTGGTATTGGGGAATGAGCTCAGCCAGGTGGTAGAAATTTCAGTCAGGGAGCATTTTGGGAACAGTGACCACAATTCAGTAAGTTTTAAAGTGCTGGTGGACAAGGATAAGAGTGGTCCTAGGGTGAATGAGCTAAATTGGGGGAAGGCTAATTATAACAATATTAGGCAGGAACAGAAGAACCTCGATTGGGGGCGGATGTTTCAGGGTAAATTAACATCTGACATGTGGGAGGCTTTCAAATGTCAGTTGAAAGGAATTCAGGACTGCCATGTTCCTATGAGGAAGAAGGATAAATACGCCAAATTTCAAGAACCTTGGATAACGAGAGATATTGTAGGCCTCGTCAAAAAGAAAAAGGAGGCATTTGTCAGGGCTAGAAGGCTGGGAACAGACGAAGCCCGTGTGGAATATAAGGAAAGTAGGAAGGAACTTAAGCAAGGAGTCAGGAGGGCTAAAAGGGGTCACGAAAAGTCATTGGCAAATAGGGTTAAGGAAAATCCCAAGGCTTTTTACACGTACATAAAAAGTAAGAGGGTAGCCAGGGAAAGGGTTGGCCAACTGAAGGACAAGGAAGGGAATCTATGTGTGGAGCCAGAGGAAATGGGCAAGGTACTAAATGAATACTTTGCATTAGTGTTCACCAAAGAAAAGGAATTGGTGGATGTTGAGTCTGGAGAAGGGTGTGTAGATAGCCTGGATCACATTGACATCCAAAAGGACGAGGTGTTGGGTGTCTTGAAAAATAGTACGGTAGATAAGTCCCCAGGGCCTGATGGGATCTACCCCAGAATACTGAAGGAGGCAAGAGAGGAAATTGCTGAGGCCTTGACAGAAACCTTTGGATCCTCAGGTGATGTCCCAGAGGACTGGAGAATAGTCAATGTTCAAGAAGGATAGCAAGGATAATCCAGGGAACTACAGGCCGGTGAGCCTTCCGTCAGTGGTAGGGAAATTACTGGAGAGAATTCTTCGAGACAGGATCTACTCCCATTTGGAAGCAAATGGGCATATTAACGAGAGGCAGCATGGTTTTGTGAAGGGGAGGTCGTGTCTCAGTAACTTGATAAGAGTTTTTCGAGGAGGTCACAAAGATGATTGATGCAGGTAGGGCAGTGGATGTTGTCTATATGGACTTCAGTAAGGCCATTGACAAGGTCCCTCATGGCAGACTGATACAAAAGGTGAAGTCACAAGGGATCAGGGGTGAGCTGGCAAGATGGATACAGAACTAGCTAGGTCAAAGAAGGCAGAGAGTAGCAATGGAAGGTGCTTTTCTATTGGAAAGCTGTGACTAGTGGTGTTCCGCAGGGATCAGTGCTGGGACCTTTGCTGTTCATAGTATATATAAATGATTTGGAGGAAAATGTAACTGGTCTGATTAGTAAGTTTGCGGACAATACATAGGTTGGTGGAATTGCGGATAGCGATGAGGACTGTCAGAGGATACAGCAGGATTTAGATCGTTTGGAGACTTGGACGGAGAGATGGCAGATGGAGTTTCATCCGGACAAATGTGAGGTAATGCATTTTGGAAGGTCTAATACAGGTAGGGAATATACAGTGAATGGTAGAACTCTGTAGCTTGCTGGAGTGCTCTAAATTTATTTTTAAAAATATACTTTTATTCAAATTTTTGCATTTTATTCAATACAAAATAACAAAGAATAAACAGATTATATACATAAAAAGCCCTAACATACTTCAACTCCTCACACACCCTAATTCCTGCCCCTTCTCCCCCCCTTAACAACTAATGGTGACCAATTCCTTGAAATAAACAATAAACAACATCCATATCCAATAGAACCCTTTGATTGCTCCCCTCATGGTGTATTTGTCTTTCTCACGGTATCAGAACTCCATCAGGTCTCCCAGCCACACTGAGGCACTATGTGGAGATTTCGACCTCCATCCCAACAATCCTTTACTCCGGGCAATCAATGAGGCGAAGGCCAAAACATCGGACCCCGCGCTCAACTGCTGTGCTGGCTAGTTCGTCACCCCGAATATGGCCACAAAAGACCGGGCTCCAGCTCAATCTTCAGAATCGTAAACATGGTGCTAAAGAAGGAGACCCAGAAACTCATGAGCTTGGAACCGGACCAGAACATGTGTGTGTGTGGTTAGACAGACCACTTGAGCAGTGCCCACACCTGCCGTCCATCCCAACAAAGAAATTGCTCATTCTGGACTAGGTCAGGTGCATCCTAAAAACTACTTTAAGTTGGATCAAACCAAGCCTCACGCATGAGGACGTGATGTTTACCCTGCAAAGTCACACCTGGTCATCCAGCATGGGCCCCTGTTCCTCTACCCACCTAACCTTAAACTACTCCACTGACACGGTGTCCTCCAACGTAATCTGTCCATAAATGCCGGAAGTGCTCTCTTCCTCTGACCTCGTGAGCAAAAGAACCCTCTCCATTAAAGAGGTTGGCGGCACCAAGGGGAAAGTCGTGAAAATCCGTAATGCAATGTGCAAACTTGAAGATATCTAAATAGATCTGAACCTGAGAATCCAAACATTTCCGCCAATTCTTCTAGATTGGCAGGCCGCCTCTCCAGGAACAAATCGCCCACTCTCTCCCGCCCCGTCCCTTTCCCCCCCCTGGAAAGTAGCATCCAGTCTCGCAAGCTCAAACAGATAATTGTCACACTTGGGAGCCAGGTTCGGAACTGCTCCCAATTTAAAATGTTGTTGCAATTGGCTCCATATCTTCAAAGTGGAAATAACCGCTGGGTTTGATGAATATTTCATAGGTGAGAATGAGGCTGTCACTAATGCCCCCAGGCTGGATTCCCCCACATGACCGTAATTCTATCTGCACCCATGTATCCCCTGGATTATTACAAAGAACTATATTTTTGCACGTACCATGGGTAAGCTCCAATTTTTTGCATCAGGTGACTTTTTTGAGGCAGGGCCCTAATTTTTTCTGGGTGAGACATGATACACTTCTAGTCTCCATATACCCTCAGACCTACCTTGTTCTATCCTTGTGGATTAATAAGGTGCTTCCAGGTATTTCCTATTACAAGCCAGTTTCTGTCATAGCCCCGAATGGATTGGATATTTTCCACACAATGGGTTGATGACTAAGCAATTCGCTACACAATGGAGGATATTTTTAAAACTAAATTTAGAGTCCAAATTTCTTTTTCCAATATAAGGGGCAATTTAGTGTGGTCAATCCACCTACCCTGCACATCTTTTTGGGGTACTTGTCTTTCTCACGGTATCGGAACTCCATCAGGTCTCCCAGCCACACTGAGGCACTATGTGGAGATTTCGACTTCCATCTTGTTGTGCGGGTGAGACCCACGCAGACACGGGGAGAATGTGCAAACTCCACACGGACAGTGACCCAGGGCCAGGATCGAACCTGGGCCCTTGGCGCCGTGAGGCAGAAAATGGAGGATAACCCAACAACATTTCAGCCATGAGATGTTTTCAGAAGTCTTTATTTATAATTCACCAAGTCTAACGGTCATTGTTAAATCCCTTCAATGGAAGCTCCTCCAAGATTATTTACATTTTAATGCCTTTCCAGGGGCATGTCCAGACCTGAGGCTAGTCCTGTTTGTGGAGAAACTACAAAATAGGTCACCTGACCCTTGGGGTTCCTTTTTTTAAGGTAATTGGCCATATTTCAGATTGCCTTTTAGAATATAGGTAGAGTTATAGCGGCTGCGTTGCAGCTGAAATGTAGCGTGGTGCGACTGGTAGATGCTGTGAGATCTAACACGATCTCACGAGACGATGCGATGTGAATTTCACCCATTGTGGGCGGAATCAGTTTCTGGCAAATCTACATATTAGAGTGAGACAGCTAGTCTCACTTTAATATGCATTCCCGAGATCTAACCAAGGTGTGGGATCTAACACCCCGCCTTGGAGACTTCAGGTGAGCGCCGTTCAATGCTGGTCTCTACAAACGGGGGACCAGATTGAATGGTACTTGTGGGAGTCTTCCAGAGGATTGGAGGTGCTTGCCCTCTGCACAGGGTGGCATCCTGGCACTGTATGGCAGGGATTGGGCCTGGGTTTGCCCTGCATGGGGGCAGTGAGGAACCCCTTATAGGTGAATTGGGGCTTGTGGGGGATTTGGGGGTCGCATCAGGGGTGTCAATTGATCGGGACGCCATGGTCCTGTTTGAGCAGTTGTTTGTTGTGATGGTTGGTTGGGGGGGGGGGGGGGGAGGTGAAGAAGGGGAAAAAATTGTACAAACTGTATAACTGTGTGTTGGGGAATATGTTCCCCAGACTGTTTATGTTTTTTAACCGTTTGACTAAGTTTGGAATAAAATACATTAAAAAAAAAGATCGGGATGCCATTTTAAAATTCCTGGCACCGAGGAGTTTCATGGACGGAGCTTCTCGGTGCTGAAAAAGGGACTAAGTACAGCCTCAGCTGCACATTCCTCGCTGAGACCCCCAATCTACCTGAAACACCCAGCTAATCGCGCTATGGGACTCTGTTCCCATTCGGGTAGATCGCGCCCAAAGTCTCCCTTTTCCTAGTAGGTTTTATGGGCATATGGCACGACTGTGACGTGCCTTGGGAGGATTATGCTGAGGGTGTTGGGGTTCCATTTCCCCCTTACAAATGGTACTTGGACTTTAGGATTTCTGAAGAACCAAGTTGCACAGACAGTGATTGGCACAACTAAAATTTTAAAGTTTTATTGAACCCACCAATGTCCCTAATACAGATATGTCTATGATTATTTTAAATAACGCCGGAATGTTAAAACAACCCGTCCTCCATATAAAACCTCCTGTAACTGGCTGAAATTGACACTCCAATTCCCAGCTGAACTCTTCTGCATTTCGATTCCAGTTAACCCAACACAAAGTCACCACAACTCAGTTTAGATCTTACAAATTACCAGCGAAAACAGTACGCTTTCTCCCCAAAAGCCCTTACAAAACCCTCCGACCAGTATAACTAGGATTTGGCTGAAACCACTTACAATCCCCAAACCGGCTGATCTGTCTGGTGTTGATTGTAGGTCCTGAGTCCAGATGACCAGCTCTGACTCCTTCCATCTGCAGCAACCACGCCCTGATTCAACGCTGGCATACCAAAGGTATTGCCTGTGGTTCCAATGTCTGTCAGTTAGCACTCTTACTTTATTGCATGCGTAGTCCAGATGAATATGATCAGCTCTCCCATTGTTTAAACAATTCCTCGGCTGTTTTGAGGCAATACACTAACAGCACTTGGCTCCAGGGTTGACTAAGATTTGAGAGACCCATGTCAGGATTCTCTCAGCCCGGGGCCGGGCCGGAGAATCCCTGCGACGGGCGGCAATTGTGCCACGCTGCCCCGACGTCAGCACGCGATTCTCCCCAGAGCAGAGAATCGGTGCCATTGGCGCCAGCATGTTTGGTGCGGCATCGGTCGGGGGCCGCTTTACGCGGCCGGCCCGCCGATTCTCAGCCCGGGATGGGCCGAGCGGCCGTTGTAAAAACAGTCCCGCCAGCGCCATCCACACTTACACTCAGCCAGCGGAAACTCGGTGTGGAAGGATCGGGGGTGAGGCCTGTGGGTGGGGGGGGGGGGGCTGGACCGGCCCGCCCCGCCCCGCGATCGGGGCCCACCAATCGGCGGGCTAGCCTCTCTGGCTGGCGGCCACCTTTCTTCCACGCTAGCCCCTGTAGTCCTGCGCCATGTTGAGTCGGGGCTGGCGCATTGAAGAAAGCCACTGTGCATGGCACGTTGGCGCCAGTGCCACTGCGCATGCGTGGACCCCGCGGCGCTCAGTTCACGCCGGTATCAGCAGCTGGAGCGGCGTGAACTGCTCCAGTGCCGTGCTGGCCCCTTGTAGGGGCCAGAATTGCTGGTCCGGAGGCCATGTTGAAGCCGTCTAGAAACGCGACAGCATTTCCGACGGCGTCAACACTTAGCCTCAGGCTCACAGAATCCCGCCCCCTATTCTTCATCTTGGGCAGGACCAATCATAGTTGCGATGCTCGATTCCAGTACCATTGTTTGTGGTGCAAGCTTCAGTTGTCTTACAACTCCTGAGTGTATTATATTGTTATAGGCCAGGGCTTATAAACTTCAAAGTGTATTATGTTCACCTGACCTATAACCTTTTTATGTTGAATTTGGCTAGGATGGGCACAAAGGCCTTCACTTTAATCAAAACCAGGTTTATTCTAAGAATGCAGTTAATACATATATTTTATATATAAACACAGCACTATATAAACATTATTTATTAAAACACAGCAAGAATTTTTATCAATTACAAACACAAAGACACCACACAGCTATAGTAATCTATGTATATAACACTTAATGAATTCCCCCGCAGCAGTTCCAATTCAATAACAAAATCCAATTAAACTAAAAAAATTCTGACCCAGTTCCAACTAGCAGATTCAAACTCCTTCCGCAAAGCAACTATATCTTTCCCTTAAAGTTATGAAGCCAGTTAGCCACACCCAATGGTTTTTTTTTTACTTTCTGCTTCTCAATTGTTTCCTATCCTTTGAGGGCAGGACAGTGACTTACAACTTTTCCCGTAACTATCAAAGCTGTTCAGTGCTGGCTGGAAGCAATAAGAAATGCTGCGTCAGCTGTGGCTAGGTTGGTAATTCATTTCCCTCTGAGTCAGGAGGTCAGACCTGAGCACAAGAACCAAGGCTGACACTGAGAGCAGGACTGAGGATGTGCTGCACTGTCAGGTGAAATGTTACACCAAAACCCCCTCAGATGAATGTAAAAAAAAATTCCATACCGCTCAACTTGTGGGTTGGAGATGTCCTGCCATTCCCTCAGTCAGTGTTTTTAAAAAGAAATTTTGGCATATCACATTGTTATTTGTGGGAGTTTGGTGTGTGAAAGTTGACTGCCCTATTTCACTCATTGCAACAGTGACTACACTTCAAAAGTAATTTATGGCTGTAAAGAGCTCTGGTTAATCATGAAAATATTTTTATTCATTCTCTTCTGCTCAGCACTGCATTTGAGGGGAAGAATTTGCCACGTGGATTTTTTTTTTTAAAGCAGAATTGGCAGAACTCCACCATATGTTCATTCCAGGTTTGGATATGATCAGTTATTGCTAACAATAAAGTAATTCACACTGCCTGCAAGTTTAATGGGCCTGAGTTCATTAGCTTTGAATTAATGGTAGCAGCCAAATTATGATATGAACAACCACACTCAGCCTAGACTTCTGGCCCGTGCTGCTGGTGATTTAGCAACTGCCACCAATCAATTCATGTATTAAATTGGCAACTGTAATTGGACAAGTTTTTTTTTCCAGTGACACTACCTGAATTTTGTAACTTCAGAAAATATTTATTGCCATAGCAATATTGAGTGCCTTCCCTCACACCCCCCAGTGGTTCATCTAGTCAAGGCAATGAGTAACTGAGCCATATGGGCGTGTCAAATTCTATGTTGTAATGGCTGATTAAAGCCATGTACCGCTGTTGATGTTTCCATGAGGGTCTGTGCTTTTCGCCTGCTCGCTCGCTCGCTCTGTCTCTCTCGCTCTTTCTTTCTTTCTTTCTGAATGCAGTCTGTGGGCCCTGAGATCTGCACCTGCTCCCCACTGGTTGCGCTGTTCTTCTCGCTGTTGCCACCACTCTTTTTTTTTTTATCCTCCCTGTTACTGTCTCTATGCAAAGGATAGAAAAATACAACAATCACCGTTTGCCTGGTAGCAGCATAAATAGTGAAATATAAATTATATTTTCACTATACTGGTGGTTTCAACATTTCAGGATTTCCCTCATTCCGCTTGTACATCATGTAGCATCACGTCATGGAGAAGAGAGGATCATATAGCCAAATAAAGTCTTGCCTGGATAGTGTCCCAGGAGTTTTTTTTTACATCTTTTAATCTTTCTTGGCAGATTATTTTGGACATTTATCAAGCTTTTTATGAAGATCTTTCTGATTCCACTTTAAAATAGTATTCTGGACGTAGTAACATTTTAAATTATTTTGTTAACTTAGTTTAGTGAGAACTCCCCCCTACCCACCCATCCCTCTTCAGCTGTCTTCTCTCTCAACTGTACAGGTTTAAAATCTTTCTTCAAGCTCACCTACATATTTAGCATCCTTCATTCGTCTCCAGTGCTTGTCCATTATTTTCATGATGAGAATTGTATAGAGCACAGTGATCCCAAATGTAGTCTGATTGTTGACTGTGTAATCTGAGCATAGAACAGTACAGCACAGAACAGGCCCTTCGGCCCTCAATGTTGTGCCGAGCAATGATCACCCCACTCAAGTCAATGTATCCACCCTATACCAGTAACCCAACAACCCCCCCCCCCCCCATTAACCTTATTTTTTAGAACACTAAGGGCAATTTAGCATAACCAATCCACCTAACCCGCACATCTTTGGACTGTGCGGGTTAGGTACTTGGACACTCGTGCCGTATTTTCTTGTTTGTTACCGCATCTTTTCACTAAGTTATTACTAGGTTCTTTATTGAGTGTTACTCTGTTAATTCTGTTGCAAATATTCAATGTACTGCACTTTACATTTTTAATTACCAATTGGCACAAATGATCCAAATCACACTCTGTCACCTCATTCTCTGTTTTTAGGACATTCAGCTGTAAGATCATGGATGACCTGCACCCCAACTCCATTTCCTGCCTTTCCATTTTTCTGGATACTCTTATTTTATAAAAAAATCTATTGATCTCGATCTTGAAAATTTCATGCGATCTAGCACCCTCAGCCTTTTGCAAGAGCAAGTTAGACTTTATTCCTTTGTCCTACGTTGGCTGGCCCTCTCTCTCTCTCAAAATTCTGCACTCTTGTTTGCGATTCCCTCCACTAATGGAAATTGTTTTTTTAAAGGGCAGCATGGCAGCATGGTGGTTAGCATCAATGCTTCACAGCTCCAGGGTCCCAGGTTCGATTCCCGGCTGGGTCACTGTCTGTGTGGAGTCTGCACGTCCTCCCCGTGTGTGCGTGGGTTTCCTCCGGGTGCTCCGGTTTCCTCCCACAGTCCAAAGATGTGCGGGTTAGGTGGATTGGCCATGCTAAATTGCCCATAGTGTCCTAATAGCAAGGTTAAGGGGGGGGAGTTGTTGGGTTACGGGTAAAGGGTGGATACGTGGATTTGAGTAGGGTGATCATTGCTCGGCACAACATCGAGGGCCGAAGGGCCTGTTCTGTGCTGTACTGTTCTATATTCTAAATCACTAACCTATCAATTCCCTTTTATCAAAAATTTGATTAGATATACCTAAACACAATGGAATATAATCTAGTTTATGCAACCAGTTTTCTAATTTAACCCCTTTAAGCTAGGGTATCATTCTGGGGACTATGCACAGTACCCCTTCCAAAGTCAGAACGTCTTTCCTGGAAACTAAATGTTGTACTCCAGATGGGATCTCATCAAATCTCTTTGCAACAGAAGCATTTCTTCCTTGCAAAATATAGCACAGTGCATCTTTATAAATTTTCAACCTGTGCACTAGCTGCGGTGATATCATCACTGTAAATACACAAGGGGTTAATGTAAATACAAGTAGACTAGATAGACACTAGAGGCAACTATGTCGTCAGCAAGCACGACAAAGACAACGACTGGTACAACTCTGCCCATGAGGGACACTGTTACTGCTCAGCTCAGTACAATGACATACCATACCATGGCAGGGCAATGCATTTTTCCTATTCATGTTTGCTGCACTACCAACAGGCAACATGGCTTTCAGGACAGATTGCATACATCGCTACCACAAGCATCGGAAGAAAAAAAGACTCCAAATCAGACAACGAAGTGATGTGACCACTTCTTGGTTCCTTATGCACAGGGACACTGACGGCATTCACAAGGACATGCTACCATTAACATCACCAACTCACTAGCCAAACAAGAAAGACATTCAACCATAATAATTAATGAATTTTGGACTCGTGCATATGATTTGGACTTATTGTTCAATGATCACTGTTATCATAACTTGTACATAGCATCACTTATCTACCTGTTTTTGTTCAATTTTCTTTTAACACTATACAGAAAATATGTAACATGAAAAAAGGGGGATGTGGTGATTATGCATCGCTGTAAATACACAAGGGGTTCATGTAAATACACGTAACTAGCTAGACACTAGAGGGAGCACCAGAGACATGACACACAGACATTCAACCAATAGGCCAGTAAGATAGGACATGACCAATGGGCATTCACGACACATACACAGATGACACTACCACAGGAGGGCATTACACCAACCCATATACAAGGACACAGAACACATGATCTTCCTCTTTCCAGTGGAGACACTCGGTGAGTACACGTGGTTGATTTGAAACACATCACACCCACCTCGTGGATTGTAGCAGAGTGGCTCATCAGTCTGAGTAGCTATAGCAGGATTAAAAGGAGAGTCGAATCCAGGTAGGAGAATCGTTAACGGTTTAATAAATGTGTTAAAGCTATCTCCAAGTCTGAACCTTCCTTTGTCAGAGTGCACATCAAGGAAGCAGCTTATGCTACGTCAAGAGCATAACAAAACACTAGCTTTTTGTGATTTACACATATGGACACAAGTCGTATTTGCTCCTCTATAGTTCCTGGTCTTGTACCATAAATAAAGCATTTTGATTTATCTTTGAGATGCAAAGTGGATGACCTCACTCTTGAATTGAGACACCCCATCAGAAAGTTTTCCCCACTTTCAGAGGAGGATGTATACTTTCGGGGCCCCCCAATGATGTTGAGTCCCACACCACCTGACCCCGCCCAGCCTCATCTCACACAATGCAAGGCACACAAACCCAAAATCTCACCTTCCCTGCCCAACCCAGTTCCCTCACTCCGCTGCCTGGCTGGCCTCTGGTCAAGTTGTCCAGTGCCTGCTGGCCGCTGCTCCCTGATTTCCCCTGAGGCACTATGCTGATGCTTACCTGGCCACTTTCGCACCCCCTGACTGCTGCTTTGTTCCCCTCTCGCCTGGGTGGCCGGGTCACGTGTCTTGTTGCTCCTGGCTGCTGGCTATCTAACCTGGGCTCTGCTCTCTCTCTTGCCCTCGCAGCCCGATCCAGCTGCTGCCCAGTCCAGCCCTTTCACACAACCCTGCCAAGCTGGCCTCTGGTCGGGTTGCCCACTCCTGCTGGTCCCGATTCCCCGAGACATAGATTTCATAGTGCAGAAGGAGGCCATTCGGCCCATCGAGTCTGCACCAGATCTTGGAAAGTGCATCCTACCCAAGCTCACACTGCCACCCTATCCCCATAACCCAGTAACCCCACCCAACAATAAGGACAATTTTGGACACTTAAGGACAATTTAGCATGGCCAATCCACCTAACCTGCACACCTTTGGACTGCAGGAGGAAACCGCAGCACACGGAGGAAACCCACGCGCACACACACGGAGAACGTGCAGACTCCGCACAGCCAGTGGCCCTTGCCTCGCTGAAGGCTTCGCTGCAGAGGCGGACTTGTGCTTTTGGACACCTCTCAGTATGGATTCTCTCTCTCTCTCTCTCTCTCTTCTTTCTCTTCCTTCTCTTCCTTCTCTCCTCCTCCTCCTCCTCCTCCTCCTCTCCCCCCCCCCCCCCCCCCCCAATTGGCCGGGGTCCTGCACTACAGCTCTGTGGGTTTCATTGTAAGTCCACCTCTGCCATTTTTAGCCTGTTTCTTTCTGGGTTCTTGACTACATCCAACCGTGCCTCCTTTAATATTGTCTGCTCTCTTTTGTGAGGGCCACAAAGAAATAACAATATACAACAGCAATTTCCCTTGCTGCTCACTCCTCTCTCTGCTGGTTCCAAACTGGCCAGCTTTATTTATGCAGGGAGTCTGCTAATAATTTCTCCACCCCCCTCATTGGGGCAGCTTATACTCCCATAGGATTGTGGGATTGTCATCAGTCCCCAGCCAATGGTAAGCTGGCAGGTTATAACACTCTCTATTTCTTCATCCAAGTCATTAATGTATACAATGAAATTCTGAAGCCCCACTATAGATCCCTGTGGAGCAGTATTTGCTACATTTGCAATCGGAACGCAAACCTTTCACCATTCCTGGGCCACCTACATCCCAACCAATTACTGACCCATATCATGAGGTTTAACTCCAATTTTATATATAGAATCTTATCAAATGGTTTTTGAAGAACATGAAGACACTGTCCTAACCACCATGCTAGTCACATCAAAAAAAAGTGTAATTGTGAGTCAAGAATGATCTACCCTTCAAAACTCAGTTCTGACTCTCTTTGAACAGCTGATAATTGTCCTATTGCTTAGTCATTCAATCTCTGATGTTAGATTCTAGTAACTTCCCCACAATTGATGTTAAACTGACAGTTCAGTAGTTATCTGATTCGTGTCTCCCTCCCTAAATAATGGAATGCCATAAGTGGTTTCCAGTATAGCACTCGTCCTGCATTTAGACAACTTTGGAAAATTATGACAAATGTGTGCATAATTTCTTCACATTTCTTATAATGCATTCAGATGGAAACCATTAGATCCAGATGATGGGTTGAGCTGAAATGCTGTTATTTTCTCCATTACTGTTATTTAAAGGCTATACTCCTGCCTTTAACTTCATTTTAGGTTCCCTTCTGCAGCTGGTATTGTGTCCTGTTCTTAAATGTGAAAAGGGATAAAAAGTACTAATTTAACATGTTTACCATTTCTCTTTCCATTGTAATCAACTATGATCCATCTTTAATGAGCTGACATTGTCCTACATCATTTCTTTTCTCTTAATAAATAAATATTTTCAATTAACTTTATATTGGTTTTCATATTTCCTGTTTTCACCTTTGCATTTGTAATCTTTAAGACACTGTAATATCCGTAGGTCTCTATTATTTTAAATAAATTTAGAGTACCCAATTATTTTTTTTCCAATTAAGGCGAAATTCAGCGTGGCCAATCGTACCTACCCTGTACATCTTTGGGTTGTGCAGGTGAGACCCATGCAATAAGCCATTTAGTCCCTCGAGTCTTGTCCACCATTCAATCAGATTATATCTGAACGCCAATCTAACTCCATATGTTGGCCTTTGCTCCATCAATAAAAGTCTATCAATCTCAAACTTAAAAGTAACAATTGATCCAGTATAAATTGTCATTTGCACGATGAGGTGTGAAAGTCTTTCCTAATGGCACAGCTAAATCTGTCAGGTTTACTCTGACATTAATTTCAATCACGAGGCAGGGTCTCTGAACTAGTGAGCATTCTTAAAAATATCCCATGTTTTTGGGGGGGGATGGGAGATGTTTTCTATTGATGTACAACAAATTTAAGGCTGTAATGTTTTGGAATCCAAAGCTAAGATTGGTAAAGTGATGGATTTAACAACTTTTCAATATAAAAATACTTTGAAACTTTTGGTAATTTCAAATATTCTGTATAAGATCATCAACACTGTAATTGTTAAGCACTAACTCCTTACATTGAATTAGAATAGTTGAGCATGCGCACTCTGCATCCATTGCAGTTTCTCCCATGGCTGATGTGCCAGTTGGTGACAATATTCCTTTGCCCATACGTTATTCTGTCTTATCACCAGCCCAAACCCTTTCTCCCGAGCTGCTAGCACCTCTTGTTTGAGTCATTGCTTGCCACCCCTCTTCTGGACCAACAGCACTGGTTCGATACAGAGGAAACTGCCTGGTACATTGTCCTCTGGTATATGTCCAGGAAAGATACAACATGGATTAGATACAGAGAAAAACAGCATGCTGTCCATTTAAATTGTCAAAACAACCTGCCAGTCTCCTTTTCAGCCTAAAAGAAAAGCGCTGCTTTCTGGAGCATTATAGTCACATCTTGAAATTTTATCACAAGAACTATAACAATCTTGTGTGATTACCAACCGTTCAAGATCCAGGAATTGAAGATCAACCTTCCAAGATATAGCACTGTGCACCGTGGAGAAATATCATAGGGACATTAATAATTATCATCACTTGAGTATTTTTCTTTACCAGATATAAAAATGTTGCCCATGGGGGGGGGGGTGCATACCTAACAGTCAAGCATCATCCAATTGGGTAGTGAGTCTTTTTGCTTTCCAATTGACACAAGAAGCAGTGCGTTACAAAGGTGAATGTGTTGGCCGACTCATGGCTGGAGTGTGGGCACAAATCATGTGATGAAACCTCCAAGAAAACATTTAATTGCTGTTGGCAACCCAACAATTTCGTGCAATAATTATCTGATGTACCATTTCCTTAGCTATTGTCATTTTAATTAAAAAGACAAGTGCTCTTTTGGAGAAGAGGGTATGGCATTGTTTGCAGTTTCCTGTCAAAGTGTAATTTTCGACCACTTAAGTTTGTTCTGTCTCTTTGATGCAGACAGCTGCCTAGAACGTCACAAGCACTGCATGTGTGGAGGAGTGTGCCTTTGCTGTTGTGATATCATAAAACTCAGTCATTATCAAATTCTATTATTAAATTGACTATCAAAATATCAACTATTTATAGTTGCTCGCAACTTCTACTTTCAACAGATATTACTGACATTCTTGAAGGGGGGGTGGGGGGAAAGAGCGACCAAAGCAAGTTTGCCAGCAAGAGAACTGCATCCAGACAATTTTTCAGTGCATTCTAAAGTGCCATGGGCAACACAACCTCCCTCATCACATGATTGTTTAATTGAGAAATAGCAAATTTTAAAATCACTTGTGTCCTGAACTACCTTGTTGCATTTCATCTGGATCAAATAAGTCCATACTCTGAAATGTCTTACCAGACATGTAAATCAAGCTAGATTTTGCATTTTGGGCTTTATAGGACTGCCTGATATTGTGTTCATATGTTGTATTTGTTTCTCATGCTCTCTTTGCATCTCCTTACATTAGAGGTATGGTCCTACCACTAGCTGAACTTTGATCTATTGAACCCCTTACAGAGAGATATTGCTGTGCCAAGTGAGCAGTAAATTTAAATAATTTACACATGAAGGTTTCTTCCCGACACAAAGGCTGTCTGCCTCTAAACAATATTCAGGCTAAAAAGTAGTCACAAGCTCGAACAAAGCAGTAGTTTATTCACAATTTTACTAAGTTTTTGTATGCATTTGACACTGATTATTAGTAGAAGTGCAACATTCAATTTCCACCACTTGTTAAGCTTTCAGTGAGAAACATAGTGCTAAATCTCCACATAAAAAATGCCTGTTGCCCAGCAACATCCATTGTGTTGTGGACCAGACACCCTGTCTGGAGACGGGGCTAAGTAGCTTGCATTTCTGAAACATAGTTTGTAACAATAGTTCAGTTGATAGTCATGTGGCTTTCTCTCGAGTGTGAGGTTTTTGTTTGTGATGAAATAAACTAGATATCTCACTGTGTTATTCAGTATGAAATATAATATACAACTCCTGTGGTTCAGCAGACTGTCGAATGTATGCTTCTGTACACTGATCACGAAGATCCCTGATTGCTGAATGTAAGCTACTGTACACTGATCACTAAGATCTCTGATTCAAAATCTGCTCTAGGGTGACTTCATTAATCTTGTTTGGGGCGCTAAATTGTCTCAATGCTCCTGATTAGGAAGGAGATGTACTCCACATCTCTACCTGGTGATCACTGCTGGAAGTGCAGTTAAGTGGACTTTGTGTCAGCTCTGGTCATAAATCAAATAGCTTAAGTTCATGCTCAAATCTGGTACGAGTGAATTTCTTTTTGAGAAGACGGGATAAATTTGCTGTCATTCTTTTGAGTGACAGAACAAAATAGGTAAGGCAATAAAAGTGAAGCAGACTGTTAATGAGCATTTCCTTGAAGATTGTTTTTTTCTCCATATCGGGAAAATAAATTGAGCTAGGATTTCAGCAAAGAGCTGATCTTAGGGTCTGTATAACCCTGATGTTATACAGAGATGTAAATAGCACTATTTGAAGGTGTAACTTAGGCAGGATTGATAATTTGTTTTAATGTAGGATTTTCTAGTATTTTATGTCTCCACCTTGACGCAGATTACTGGTTAAAATACAGCCTTTAGACTTCGTGAGTGACTGGAG
Organism: Scyliorhinus canicula; assembly: GCF_902713615.1. NCBI lineage: Eukaryota > Metazoa > Chordata > Chondrichthyes > Carcharhiniformes > Scyliorhinidae > Scyliorhinus > Scyliorhinus canicula. The sequence goes on along the minus strand of NC_052159.1, from coordinate 81,672,914 downwards.
CTTGTTTGTATGGTTGGTAAATTTGTATTGATAAACTTAATTTAAGAGATGGATTCTAATGTGGTGATCAGTCAGTCTAAATGACATGAATGAGCATTTAAACAACCCAAAACGTCAAGCATTGAACAAAGATGTGCAGGATTTAGAAAATTACATTTGGTTCCTGTTAAGGCAGATTGTCATCCTTCCCAAGTCAACGTGGGCATAAACTGGAGACGGAAAACTGAAACAAAGGCCAAATATATGCTTTAAATAGGGCGAGGAACCGAGGATTCCCAGCACTTTTAACCTAATGTTCCATCAGCAATGTGGACTAGTGGAAGAACACTGCAAAAACAATAGTTTTATCGTAATCTACAATGAATAGTCTATTTTATTTCAAAATCATTGCTTGATCGTCATGTCTGTAACTCGACTGTGTATTGTCTGGGTAGCATAAACATATATATAAAGAACACAAGATTGAATACCACAGAATCCCTTGGCCCTTGACTGTTTAGCAGTATTTTCTGACTTTGACCCAAAGCTGCCTATTAGGATGCACTCCTAGCTTCAAGTTGTTTCAGACAAATCTGTGTCAAATGGTTCATATCCAGACAAAATCCAAGTGTGTATGTTTTTTTTTTAAATGTGCAAACTTTGCAAGAAATTTTTATTTCACTGTTTTTGCTGCTTGCCTATTTACATTTAACTATTAGTGAAATCTTTTGGAATTATGGGTAAAAGGTTAGTTTGCTGAAAATACAACTGGCAAAATTAATTTTTATTAACTGTAAAGAAACCATATTTATTGATGTATCTGACATGTTAACTATCAGCGTGGTTTGATCATTTTGCTACTCTTGTGATCATTTTTTTAAAAAAAAGTGTTTACTTACTGGTCCTGACATCAAATTTAACTTGTATCCACATTTATCCCAATCTTGTTTGACGCCCTGGAAATTTTGACTGTTTCTGTGTCAAATGAATAAGAATTCTCTGGAAGCAACCAACAAAATTTAAATCACATTTGCAGCTGGATGGAGGGACTGGGAATGAAATTTGTCTGGGGTAATATGGGTGATAGTGAATTGTGATTTAGCAAACCGTTCTAATCTGTGACTGGATTTTATTTGGTGGCATATTTTCACTTTTTTGCCAAACTACAATTTGGCAGAACAAAGTGTCTGTGCTAAAACCAGTTTGCAACCGATGGAAATGTTGCAGGCAGCACAGCTTCGTGCTGCCTGCTCACTCCATTATTGTGTTGTTCAGTCTGCCCAAAGTCTTAGCAGGGGGTCCAGGTTTGCAAGGCTGCAACCAATTAAGCTAGCCTGCATTCCTTAAAGGGGAGATGTACAGAAATGCCTGGTACATTGTTGGGCCTGCGAGAAAGCCTGCTGTCACTGAGAAGGAGCATGGAAGAGTCTGATTCCAACTTGGTAGCCAACTCAGTGATGACAGCACCTGAGGACCCAGTCATGTTACTGTGTCTGGGGACAGCACAGTGGTGCAGTGGATAGCACTGCTGCCTCATGGCGCCGAGGTCCCAGGTTCGATCCCAGCTCTGGGTCACTGTCCGTGTGGAGTTTGCACATTCTCCCCGTGTTTGCGTGGGTTTCGCCTCCAGAACCCTAAGATGTGCAGGGTAGGTGGATTGGCCACGCTAAATTGCCCCTTAATTGGAAAAAACGAATTGGGTACTCCAAATTTAAAAAAAAGAATGTTACTATGTCTTATGGCCGATGTCTGTCTGTCGCAGCTTTCGTTGAGCACAGGCAGAAGCTTTTCTGTGACTACCTGTTGCATTGCAATCTCAGACAGTGGTCATGAGGTTTATGCTTGTTTTGTGTAAAGGTAGTTTGATGCCATGTCTCAGACTGCTGCCATCTCATCAAAGTTGCAGATACCAGTTCTCAAAGAGACTTGCAGACTCTCTTAGTACGTCAGTAATCTGTGCTTCAGGAGGTCCCTAGGATTGCCGAGGTGCCATTCTGGGACAGTGGCTCCATAGTGCATGATCCTGCTGTTTTCCTGTGGGATGACTACATTCACCCTCCTTGCAATTACCTTTTGGTGAGCTGCTGTAAATGGGTTCTCATTTAACCCTTTTACCTCTATCATCTTCCCTTACTCTCATGATTATAGCTGAGTAGAAAAATCAATTTCTATCAAGAGCTCTCCTCTTTCCCCCTCTGCACACAGCTTCTCTTTGTTGCCTCTCCTTTCCTTCTCTTGCTGGAGCCGAAGAAGGAATGGGACTATAGCTCCATGACAGAAAGCAAATTTTCTGGATAGTGGCCTATAAACACTTCTCAACTCCTTGCAAAGTTCTAGTACTACCCTCTTCTAACTCCCAAAAATATATGCATTGACTCCAACAACACAGTACATACTGCTTCGCAGCAGAAAAAGACAGGCATCAGCACCTCACCTGAAAGTTACCTAGTGATGCCTTTAAATTTCTCTCATTGGGGTCCCTCGTGCAGCTGAATGTTCAGCTGTGTAGGTTTTCAAGAATCCATGAGCAGGACCTGCAGTATCCAGAATGATGCCAAATCAGGGTTAAATGCTGACCGTTGACATGATCTGTCCACTCCATGTGTTTGCACTGCTATTGTCTTTCCTTCCAGCTTTCTCTCAATCCCTCACCGTATTTATCATTATCGTGTAAACTGGAATTAACTTTTGACTGAATTCCTGCTGTTAGCTGTGCTATGGGCTAGGGTTTAGAGAACCTCCAAAGTGTATCATGGAGTTCACCTGACCCACAACTTTTACTAGCTTGTGGTAAAGGGAGCACACGGCTCACTCTACAGGTGTGGTACAGCAGGAATGGAAAAGTATTTTTTAAAGCAAAACAATGTGAACTCAAGTTAACCTTTTAAAAACATACAGTGAACATCTTAGCAACCATTAATTCAAATACAACCCCCAAAGAATACAACAATACGTAATCCTTAATAACTTCCCAAAAAACATCCAGAATACAAAAGAAACACCTTTTAACAGAAGCACATTAGCTTTACATTCACTACTGAGAACATTTATAATTCTGAATTCACCAAATGATCAAGAGATAGTCTTTTCATGGCAGAGAGATCAACAGTACACCTGCTCTGTCTGGCTTCAGCTCCAACACTGAAAAATAAACTAAAACACACCCTGCAGCAAACAGCTTAAAACAAAAGTAAAAAGCTGACAGACAGCCCAGCTCCACCCACACTCTGACATCACTGCAGTAGTAAGCACCCATTTCTTAAAGGTACTCTCACGACAGCTGTAGGCATCAGTTAGAGGTTAATGGTATGGGGTCAGTCAGGCAGGTAAACTTGAGGCCACAATCAGATTAGCCATGATTTTAATGAGTGGTGAATCAGTCTCTAAGTTGAATGGCCTACTCCTACTACTAATTTTTGTGTTCTCAGCTGTGCTGGTGGGAAGAACCTGTGGAATGGAAAATTTGAAAAATGTTATTGAGTTCATTTAGTTTATTCAATGGTTAACTGAGCTGCACCGACCAGAAAGGCCCTGGGTTTAATTCCATTCTGTACTGATCTCATAAAGCATTTGATAGGTGCCATATCAAGGTTACTACACTTGTGGTGTAGGATATAACCTATTAGCATGGATAAAGAAAAAGCAAAATACCATGGACACTGGAAATCTGAAATAAAATTAGAAAATGCTGAGTAAACTCGGGTGTGGCAGCATCTGGGGAGAGAAAAACTATTTTGAGTCCGTACAACTCTTTTGAGAGCTGAAGAGCGGTAGAAATGTGTTGGAATATAGAGTTGGAGAGGGACGTGCAGAAGATTGAACAGAATAAATGATCTGAGACAAGAGCTCAAGAAGGTTTAATAAATAAGTCATGGACACAAGACAAAGATAGTGTAAATGGAGCATCAGTATTTATTGCAAGGGGAATGGAATATAAATGTTGGAAAGTTTTACTGAAGCTGTGCAGGGCTTTTTTAAAGACCACATTTGGTGTATTGTGTGCAATTTCGATCTCCTTACTTAGGATATAATTGTGCCAGACGTAGTACAGGGAAGGCTCACTTGACTAATTCCTGCGATGAAGCTTATGAAGAAAGGTTGAGCTGATATCGATGGAATTTAGAAGAATAAATGGTGATCAACCATTAAAGATCCTGAGGGGACTTGAAAGAGTGGTGCTGAGAGGATGTTTCCCTTTGCAGGGGAGTCTAGAACTAGGGGATGCTGTTTGGAAATGAGAGTTCTAAGGTGGAGGTGAGAATTTTTTTCTCAAGAAGGTCTGTGGAATTTTCTTCTTCAGGGAGCAGTAGAGGCTGGGTCATTTAATATAGCCAAGGCTGAGTTAGATTTTTTTTTGGATCGTCAAGGGAGTCAATGGTTATGGGGTCAGTCAGGCAGGTAAACTTGAGGCCACAATCAGATTAGCCATGATTTTAATGAGTGGGGAATCAGTCTCTAAGTTGAATGGCCTACTCCTACTACTAATTTTTGTGTTCTCAGCTGTGCTGGTGGGAAGAATGCTGTAGTTAGATTCAGTGGCTGGATTTTCGTTCATGAAGTGGATGCAGGAGTCTGGAAATCTCCTGGTTCCCACATCTGCATTAGGGGAAAAAATTCCCTGGGTGGTGGGATCTTCATTCTGGGGGGGGGGAAGGTGTAGGACAGAATCGGGACCACCACCCTAGTTTGCAAATCGGAGCAACCACAGAGGCTGCCAAATATAAGGTGGCCCAACTTGCTTCTTTGGGAGTTTGTCCATGTTGTTTTACGTCCTCCTAGACTTCGCACTTCATGGCCCCTTATAGTCCCTATTACGATCCGGACCGATATCCCAGTATGCAAATCGGAGCAACCCCAGGGACTGCCAAATGAGGTGGCCCGCCTTTCTTCTTTGGGAGTTTGTCCATGTTGTTTTAGGCCCTCCTATACCTCACACCTCATCCCTCATCAGCCCCTGACCCACTCATGAACGCCAGCTTCATGAGCCTTATAGTCCCTATGCCAATTTAATGCCCTCGCCCATCAATTCTTTGCCCTTACACCCTCCATGCCAACTTGAACATTACATCACGACCGACCTCGGGACCCATGCTAAGATTAAGTAAAATTTAAGTTCTAAATATCTATTACAGACTTCACAATATTTAAAAAAAAAACACTAATTCCTGAAAATTCATGAAGATATTTAAATGGCTGAAAACTCATTTAACATGTTGAAATTCCATTGAGTATATAATCCCTTGGAAAAAACATGTTCGTATTCATTAGACAACTAATCCTTTAATACTCTCTTGGCGCTGCCAGTCAAAATGTGAATGTGCAGCCTCTCTTGGTGCTGCCAATCAAAATGTGAATGTGCAGCCTCTCACTGTGATAATGATAGGTTGTGGTAGCAATCAAACAGTCAAGCACAGTAGCACCTTTGTCAGAAAAGAGCTATTGAGAGTGAAAAAAAATCATTTTTTCTTATCTTTCAGACTCTGGCTGGTTGTGTTTTTAAGGGCAAGGGATTAAAATAAATTTTCGGCTTGACAGTTTCACAGACCTTATCGGCCATTTATGAGCATTTACGCCCATTCTAAAAATTCATAAGTTTCACACTGCAGGTGACTTGCGCTCCAGCGAAAATGGGGTCTTTTTGAACTTGGCATTGGGTTCATATGGCCCTGTTGAATTTGTTTTCTCCCATGTGGGATTCATGTTCCGCCTGGCAAAATGGTAGCGGGACTTGTGGATCCAGGTTCCCAAAGCCATTTTGGATACGCTGCAAAATCTCCATTTTTCAACGAAACCTAGGCCAGTGTCTAGGATCTAGGAGCAATAAATTGAGGAATTCTGATACTGATCATTAACCACCTGGAAGGGCATTTGTATTGGTGTTGGATGAAATTAAATGAAAATGAAAATCGCTTATTGTCACAAGTAGGCTTCAAATAAAGTCACTGTGAAAAGCCCGTAGAAAGCTAATTTTGAGATGATCACTGCACTAAGCAGCACTCACTACCAATGCTTCAAACTTAAGGACTTGGATCAAGTATCACACAGCAATTTGTAATCTTGACACCATATCCCGGGAAGGAGCTAGCCCCATCATCTTCCATTCCAGAAGAACCTAGGAAAACTTTGGGTCAAAATTGGTATGGCGGTGGAGGGATTGAAAGAAAGCTCATATTCGTATTGCAAAAAAGAAATTACATTTCCAATGATTCAGTGGATAACTTTTATTTAAAAAAAAAAAAAATTTAGAATACCCAATTTATTTTTATTTTCCAATTAAGGGACAATTTAGCGTGGCCAATCCACCTACACTGCACATCTTTGGGTTGAGGGGTGTGGCCCATGCAGAAACTGGGAGAATGTGCAAACTCCACACGGGCGGGGCCAGGATTGACCCCGGGTCCTCGGCGATGGATAACTTTAATACGTGGGAAGGTGCTGAGCCGTATGATCAGGAAGGTTTAATCTCTGGGATCGACATAGTTGTACTCGGCTAGTATGTCCAAGGGGCTTATAGCACCATCTCAGTTTGCCTGGTTGGAAAGGAAATCAAACTCTCTTAGAAGAATTTTCAACATTCCTGGCACCGTTGGAGATAGAAATTGAGCACAGGAGTTCTGATTACAGTGGGGGGTGGGGGGTGGGGGGGGGGGGGGGGGGGTATAAAGAACAAAAAATGAGCAGGGGGAGGAAATGGGAGCAGAACTTCATTGCTGCCATTCAAAATTTGTCGATATACAGGGAGCTCATAGAATTGGACTCCATCTGTTGGTACAAAGCATAATGTTAAACACACCAACATATTCGTTTTTGAAAAAGGTCCAGCTAATATTTCTCAACTAAGTACTTAAACAAAACATTGTGTTTCACGTCATCCAATGCAGCTCAGTTTTTTTAAATGTACGGTGTTTGTCTGTAAAAATTGTCCTTTCAGAAAAAAGCTTGGAAAGAATCATGGGTTATTCCAAATCCCATGACGTTGGTTTATTCTGCTCAATCTCTTTCTTGTATTTTGCTATAACACTTCTGATCTTGGGTCAAAATTATGAAATAGTTTTCTTTTTCTGCATAATGTTCCTGCATAATCTGTTTTTTCTAAATTTAGACTACAGTCCCAGGTAAAGAAAAAATATAGCAAGAGTGGCACAGTGGTTAGCACTTGCCTCACAGCGCCAGGTTCCCAGGTTTGATTCCAACCTCGGGTGACTGCCTGTGTGGAGTTTGCACTTTCTCCCTGTGTCTGCGTGGGTTTCCTCCCACAGTCCAAAGAAATGCAGGCTAGGTTGATTGGCCATGCTAAATTACCCCTGAGGGTGTGGTGACAGGAATAGGGTGGAGGATTGGGCCTGGGTAGGGTGGTCATTCGAATGGTTGGTGGAGACTTGACGGCCGAATGGCCACCTTCTGCACTGTAGGTGTCTGCGTTGAGAAATACAGTATAGTAATATGAACCATTTGACAGTGAAAAATCTGAGGATGTTTTAAAATATCACGTTAAGGAACATTTGGAATCGGCCTTCTTTTGTGCATTTTTCAATTTTCACTGAGATTCTCTTAAAATTTAAAATTAAGCATGGGTGAACCTTCTGGATAACCTGAAGTTTACACATGTCTGTTTATTTTTTTTTAAAATCCCCGCTTTGATTGCTCAGCTGTCACGGGCACGATCTGCAAGTACAAGTGGGTTGAAATTTGAAGCTTTTTTTTAAATACACTCTGAGCAAGGTTTAAAAATAGGTGTAATGAATGGATCAAAATTTTAATTGGACCTCTTGAGAATCATGTGAAACTATAGACAATTGAGGGGCATCTGTGATGCTGAAAATCGACACGAACCGTCATAATGTAATTTCAATAACAATTCTCTTTTTTATGTGGTTATCCGAAATTCTTGTTTTACTCCAGCAACATGGGCAGCACTGTAGCATAGTGGTTAGCACAGTTGCTTCATAGTTCCAGGGTCTTGCATTCGATTCCTGGCAGGGTCACTGTGTAGAGTTTGCATGTTCTCCCCGTGTCTGCATGGGTTTCCTCCAGGTGCTCCAGTTTCCTCCCACAGTCCAAAGATGTGCAGGGTTAGGTCGATTGGCCATGCTAAATTGCCCTTAGTGTCCAAAAAATGTTAAGTGCAGGTTGCTGGGTTACGGGGATAGGGTAGATACGTGGGCTTCAGTAGGGTGCTCTTTGTAAGGGCCGGTGCTTGATGGGCCAAATGGCCTCCTTCTGCACTGTAAATTCTATGATTCTATGAACATGGCTGATAACAGCTGAGAACTAGAGGAATTAAGATTTTTAGAATTGTTACTGTGATATTTTCCTTTCTCAAGTTGGGCAGTTTTAAGAGCATTGGTTAACTTGTAAAAAATGCTTTTTGTCATCCTCTAGGTGTGTAAATGAGTATGGAAGATTATGACTACCTATTTAAAATTGTCTTGATTGGAAATGCTGGCGTAGGGAAGACCTGCTTAGTACGAAGATTTACTCAGGTAAGAAAGTGGAATGCTGAATGTTAAAAGATCCAACTTGGGATTATGATGGTAAAGGATATACATGTTGTTCCTTCTTGAAGCCAGTTCCACAAGTATTCAGGCAAAACTCCTCTTACAAAATCGTTACAATAAACTGTACACCGTCGGGATGGCTAAAAAGCATCTCCCCCCTCCAGGCCCAGTTTTCTCAACTCGTGAATGGCCAGCGTTCCAGGGGAGGACAAAGAAATTGCTTCAAAGACACTCTGAATATCTCTTTGAAACACTGCAGCATTGACATTAATGACTGGGAGGAGCTTGTTACCAGTTGTTAAAAATGGCGACAACTTGTCCATCAAACTTTGAGTCACAGTGTCATAATGATAAGGTACAGAAGGAAAGAAAAGGTAGCAAATCCTAAACTCTGGTTCCCACCACCTCATCGGGCCCATGTGACCAAAGGTCTGTGGGTTAAGAGTTGGCCTGTTCATTGACATGAAGACCCATTGCAGGTTTTCACAATCCTGAGTCGACTTCATCCCTGAATGGAGGGAGAGTTGACATCTGCTGCATATTTTACCAATATCCTTTTGATGCTGCATATTGGCGAGCATGATTGATAAACTCTAAAATAAAACCTAGCATTGATTTTTAGCTGTGCTGGAAAAAGTATTTCTGAGTTGTGGTCACAAACCTTGTTATGAAGCATTGTTACTGCAGTACCAAACAGGAATGATAACTGTTGAATGATAACTGTTCGATTTTTAATTTTGGCTTTGATCTGAGTGAGTATTTGGATCTAAGGAGATGGGGAGTGGCTCAGTGCTTTGCCCTCTTGCTTCGAAAGTGCTCCAGCAGACTTTCATTGTTGCCCATGGGACTACCATCACCTTTTAGTCCTTTGGTTGATGAAAACAGTAACAGAAGGTAGGAAAATTGGCTGTTTTAGCAGGCCCCTATCTCCGTACTGCCATTTATCTGGTTGGACAATGAAGGGCCAGAGGTTGGCCACCACATCGGATTTTCCCACAGTTACTTCTACCCGACCTGATTTTGGGAAGATGGTGCAGAAAAACCTGGACCCCAGAGTATAATCTTATCATTCCGCTAATTGATTTTTTTTTTTGCCAAGTGGTTTACTTGTCAATTTTTCTATATTTTACAGTCACATCTAACAAATTGTAGGGGCATATCTACTTATTCTCCACTGCCATATTTCACTATACTTACTGATCAGTATTGTTTTTCAATCCGTTTGTATTTCAATGCATATGTATTGGATTGTTTGTTCCCAGAGCATTATTATCATCAGTGCAGTTCTTACAACATAGAATGGCATGAAAGTTACAGGACAAATACAGGTCATTCAACCCAACCAGTTTGTGCTGGTGTTAATGCTCCCATGCATTCTCCCATACTGCTTCATATCCTTCTATGCTTTCCTCCTTCATGCGCTTATCTCTGTGTTGTTCCATATTATCAATGCACCCTGACTAAAATATTTGTGCTGATTTTTTTTTTACTGCATTTATTATGGGGCATATTATTTACGGCTGTTGTTTTAGACTGCCGGAAGTGGAAACACTTTGGGGACTATGGTGTAGTGGCAATCTTGCTGGACTAGTGATCCAGAGACCCAGCAGCGGGTGGAATTTAAATTCAATTAGTTAATAAATCTGGATTAAAAGCTGATCTCAATGATGGTGACCATGAAACGATCAGATTGTCATTAAAAACCCATCTGGTTCACTAATGTCCTTTCGGGAAGTGTCAAATATCAGTACATTATGAACTTTCAGTCGATATTTCCAAATTTTGAATAGTCTATTAAAATGGTTGCTGCAAATCAGGCATTTTGAGCTCCAGACAGTTCTGAGTCTCGAGCATAGAGCATATACATAATTAAATGTGCATCTTCACAACCATCCAGGGAATTCACACATCCCTCTGCTTTAAGGATGGCACATCGGCATTCCAGCCAGCTCATCTTTGTTTCACCATTGACAAAAGAAACATCAAAACGCAATGTGTATTGGACGATTATGAATAGATTCCATTGACCTCCCATTGTAATATGATTGTCTTGCATCCAAACTAGACTGGTTAAATTTCAAGGGGTAGCACATCAACACAGGGTGAGTAATCGCTTTTTGAAAAAAGGACTTTGAATTTCGCATGGGTGAAGAAGCCATTTTGTTACCAGAAAGCCATTGAACCAGTTGCGCCAATCATATGGTGAGGAGGTGTTCTGGTTTTGCCTGGACAGTCCCAATTTTTCATTAAACGTCCAGGTGCCCCAACAATTTGCTCAAATGCCTGATTTTCCTCTTTACATGAACATATCAAAGATTTCCATCAGCATTTCACCTTTTCGCGTACAGCATTAGCCTTCTTCACTGTCTCTTTTACCTCACTCTCCATTTACTGTCAATGAACCCAAAACACCTCTTGGCTGCACCTGGGAATCACACTGCCACCCACTCGGTGACCGTTAAGCCGCTGCACCAGGATGTTCCTGCATGCACAGAAATCCTTCTCACTGGTACCCAGAGCCAATGCTGGGAGCTGACCTTTTCCCCCCACCATTCCAAATGAACTGGTTCTCAATTGGACAGCTTTTAGTGGACTGGATTGTTTGCTTTTCAGTGTTCTGATTGACCAATTTGTAGGAGTTACTGGGGGGGGGGGGGTTATTTGTAGGAGTTATTTAGGGGGGTTTAATTTGTAGGAGGTTATTTTGGGGGGGGGAGGGTGGAATTTGTAGGAGGTTATTTGGGGGGTTTAATTTGGAGGAGTTATTTGGGGGGGTAATTTGGAGGAGGTTATTTGGGGGGGTTTAATTTGGAGGAGGTTATTTGGGGGGGTTTAATTTGGAGGAATTATTTGGGGGGTTTAATTTGTAGGGAGTTATTGGGGGGGTTTAATTTGTAGGAGTTAATTGGGGGGTTTAATTTGTAGGAGCTATTTGGGGGGGTTTAATTTGTAAGAGTTATTTGGGGGGGTAATTTGGAGGAGGTTATTTGGCGGGGTTTAATTTGTAGGAGTTATTTGGGACGTTTAATTTGTAGGAGTTATTTGGGGGGGTTTAATTTGGAATTATTTGGGGGGGATAATTTGGAGGAGGTTATTTGGGGGGGTTTAATTTGTAGGAGTTATTTGGGGGTGGTTTAATTTGGAGGAGGTTATTTGCGGGGTGTAATTTGTAGGAGTTACGGGGGGGTTTAATTTGTAGGAGTTACTGGGGGAGGGTTAATTTGTAGGAGTTACTGGGGGGGTGTAATTTGTAGGAGTTACTGGGGGGGTGTAATTTGTAGGAGTTACTGGGGGGGTGTAATTTGTAGGAGTTACTCTGGGTGGGTGGAGTAATTTGTAGGAATCGGTGTGGCGGTGACATGTAGTAGTTACTGGGGTTGGGGGGCTGTAATTTAATTTATAGCAGTAAATCTGTGGTGGGGGAGTAATTTGGAGAAGTTACTGCAGGGGGTTAATTTGTAGGAGTTACTGGGGAAGGGAAACGTATAGAAAGTCATGAGGATAATTTCTAAAAGATCAGGAGGGTCATTTACCCCCCATGACCAATAAATTGACCACTAACCACCTAAGTGCTAGGAGGGAATCAGCTTCTGGGTGACGACAGGAGATTGACAGTGGTGTCTGCCAACCTTAAGCCATACATGAAAAGGTAGTCAGATGGCACCCATCGGTAAACCACAAATCAAATCAGCACCGAGGAAGGTGGTAGGCAAGTTTGGCTGAGCCGTGGCACCAGACCTCTCATTACAGATTTTATTTTTGGAAGTGATTTTTATTAAAATTTTAAAAACTTTTTATGCAGAAATTTCAAAAGACGTAAACACCTTTTACAAAATACCAACCCCTCCACCCCTTCACAAACCAATGAAACTAACCCCCAAAAGGCGAATAACACCCCTCCTCAACAGCTAACAATGACCAATTCTCTCACATACAGTATAAACGAGCGCCATCTTCGATAGAACCCTTATTCGACCCCTTCACAGTGTATTTCACTGTCTCATGGTGAAAAACCTACCAAGTCCCCTAGCTATACCGAAGTGCTCGGCAGCATCGCCAATCTCCAGCTCAACAGGATCCGCCCTCCATGTCACCAACAAAATGAAGGCCTGGACATCTGCCGCTGCCCCCATCCACTGTTCCGGCACATCAGAAACCCCAAAAATCAGACTACTTGGTAGGGTTCCAACCCCACATTCCGGATCGCCGACGTGGTGTCAGAAAAGGACCTCCAGAACCCCACCAGTTTGGGCCACGACCAGAACATGCGTATGTACACGGACCCCCTCAAGCAGTGCTCTCACCTGTCCTCCACTCCCTCCGATAAGCGGCTCATCCTTGCTTTAGTGAGGTGCGCTCGAAATACCACCTTCAACTGAATAAGGCTGTCTTGGGTTTGGGTTTTGCAGGGGCCATCCAGCTAGAGCTCCTGACCTCATGACAGTCTCTCTCGCTCTCCGTCTCGCAC